>NC_139221.1:125208762-127608762 GCF_055691185.1 Crinia signifera | reverse complement strand
CCCCCAGTTTTCCCCATGATTAGGGCCACTGAGAGCTCAGATATAACCAGTACGCACTAGGGGGCTGAGTATCAGTGTAATCACAGCGGAGGTTTGGAGTTGTGATGGGTCTGAGGCCAGTGTCAGAGATCTTAAAGGCACGCTATCCCACCAATTCCCAGCAGATGTCAGCAGTGAGGGGTGATAGGGTCCCAGCAGCGAATTCAGAGAGCACTCAAGTCACAAGGGTATAGGGTGACCCTTCTGGTGTGGGTAGAAGCAGGTGAGGGTGACACTTATGCAATATCAGAGAGCAGAAAGTCACTGAGTAGGAGGCAGATCTCCCAGCGCAGGCCGGGGTGAATGGTGCAATATCAGAGAGCCAAAGTCACATAGACAAAGGGCAGCCCCTCAGGGGGTGCCTGCAGCAGGTGGCGGTTTCACAGTAGCAGTGTCCAGGGGCAATGTCACTACATCCAAGGGCAGTTATTAGGATTGCTGGTATTAGGTTACAGGGTCCCAGAGAGAGTGAGGGAGTGATGGCACCGCGTGAGCTGGCAGCTCTCACTCAAGGCTTCAGAGGGGCCCACTGTTAGTGTCTTCACCCACCAGGGGGGGCGAAGTGAAGGAGAGGTGATGGAGAGGCAGGGGTGGTGAAAGGGCAGACCGTGTCCCCAGTGCCCTGTTGATGTCTCAAGTGCGGAATGATGAGTGGGCAGGTTATGGGCTCAGCACCTAGTTGGTGTGTGCAGGGCTGGCAGACAGACTATGAGCAAATGGTAGGGCACCCCAGCGCTCACCTGGTGTCCTCAGGGCAGGCAGCCCAGGTGCTGGAGGGTGGTGAAGGGGCAGGCTGTGACCCCAGCAGCTGATGTGGGTTCCTAGGCAGATAGCATGGGGGGGCCTAGAGTGGCGCCGTTCTGCTCCTCCCTGCCGGACACACCGGCATGACTCACCCTTTCTGCTGTGCCTCCGGGGGGGGGGACACCGTCACCTCCCGATGGATCTGGAGCTGGGAGGCGCCGGGTCCCCGCATCCAGCCCGCCGCCTCCTGGTGTCCAGTACCGGGCGGGGGGGACGAGGCCACGCGAGCGTGCGTCAGTGCCGGGCGCCGGGTCCCTCAGGTGCGGGGATGCCGATTAAGCCTGCGGCGGCGGGTGTAGCCGCGCACCCGGCCGCAGCGTGTAGTCAGAGGAGTGGGCGCAGAGACAGTCAGCGGCAGATGGATGCAGCCGCTATCCGGGCCGCGGCGGTCACACAGGGAAGACGGCGCAGGGACAGCGTCCTTCCTCCTCCGTCCTCCAAGATGGCGGCGGGCACGAGGGAGCCGGCCAAAGAACCAGACCTCCCACCAGCAGGCACCCGCAGTTAGAAAGGACTCCCGGATCGCGGCAGCAGGGTCCAGGGGGGATACAGCAAAGGTATGGAGGCTCTTAGGGTTAATGGTGGCCCAGGATTTAGGATTTGGCAGGATTAATGGTGGAGCTCCGTGTGAACGCTGCTGTTCACATGCTCGGCCAAGCCACGCCCTGAAAATGGTAAATTAATTATTTTACTATTAAAAGTTATCTGGGGTTTCTCTTACCTTCAAATCATCTAAAAGTAGTCTCCAGTTCTGTTTTTCCATTTTAGTAGCTCAGGGGCCAGTAAATTGCATACCATGTAATAGAGATTAAGCAAAGACCTGGAGATGCAGCTGTGCTGGTTATATACAGACATATGAGAGATGTACACATCTATGCTGCTGGCTATGCCGATTTGTACTCCTTGAAAAATCATGTTCTTACTTTATAGAGGTGAATACTATTACATTTTTCTTGTACACAATTTTCTGAGCACATGGAACCCCAGTTAGTGCACTGCACCCACCTCATATGGTGCACTTTACTCGCCATTAGGATGGCCAATTCCAACATCGGGATTGGTGGGATCCCGGGTTTTGGCCCCAATACCGCAGGGATTTCAATCCCGGGATTAGACAGCGCATGCGCAGTGTAATGCCGGGCAGCGTCTGAGCTCTCACTCAAAAGCTACCCGGCTGTCCCGACCCAGCACGCAGCTCTGCACAGCGAGACAAGATGCTAAAGGTTACACTGTGCAGGCCGCACCCCCACACCACTTGCCCTGCTCGCTGCTCTGCAGCTGGGCCGGCTGCTCAGTGCACCACCCACCCCGCTCACCGGCTGCTCCGTCTGGCCTGCTCCCCAGGCCAGTCGGTTGGGGGGGCCTGGGATTTTTTTTTTTTTTTTTATTAGGGATGCATTTTTCAATTCCAAATCCTGGGATTGGCATCCCTATTTGCCATGCTTCAGGCCCGGTGCCGCGCTCTGCTACTGCCCAGCACACTTTACCATTCACAATCAGAGTCCACGTTGACTGTAAAGTATGACAAAGTAAAATATTAAGAAAAAAATCCCCCAAAACTTATGTTGCCCTTTTGATGTGTCGATCATAGCCACCTTTCTGATGTGTCTATCAACTGTGTGCCGTAAAGATGGGGGGTGTTCAAAATTCACAGGTGATGGGTCCTTGTATGCAGTGGTTTCCAACTCAAGTCCTCTGGAAACCTTCAGATATTTATTTGAAAAAAAAAAAAAATATATATATATATATATATATATATATATATATATATATATATATATATATATATATATATATATATATATATATATAATATACACTGTATATAGACAAAGTTTTGCCAAGGGACTGGTAAATAAACACTCAAGACCAAGCTGTGGTGGTGTCCAACGTTTCAGTCGGGTGACTTTTTTTTCAAGAACAGATCACATACGTATGTGATCTGTTCTTGAAAAGTCACCCGACTGAAACGTTGGACACCACCACAGCTTGGTCTTGAGCGTTTATTTACCAGTCCTCCTGAGTGCCGCCGTTCCCCATTGGGAAAACTTTGTCTACTTATCAGGTATTTTTACCCAGGAGGGCACCGGGGCAATTGCATATCAACTCTCCTAAATGCTGCAAACATTCACAATTTGGAAGCAAGGGTGGTGTAATGGTTAGCATTCCTGCCTCATAGCATTGAGGTCATGGGTTTGATTTCTACCATGGCACTAATGTGGGGTACACACCAGGACGACCCGCTCACGATTCACGATGTGAGCGGGTCTTCAGTGTTTCTTCCGACCCGCTCACAATGTGCACCGTGAGCGGGTTCGATCCGATGGCGACCCGCACCTGGGAGTATGGACATTTCCAGATCCTACCTGCTGCAGGTAGGATCTGAATACCGACCGACCCGCGGGACCGCGCATCGGATTGGTATCGGTCCACACCAGGACAGAAAAGGGCCCAATCACAACACAATCTGCATCCAATCGGCATTGGATCTAGATTGATGGGATCGGACCCTTGTCGTCCTGGTGTGTACCCAGCATAACTGTGTGGACTTAACATATTCTTCCCATGCTTGAGTGGGTTCCTCTGGGTACTTCTGTTTCCTCCCAATAATATATTGGTTGGTTTATTGGCTCCCAACAAAATTAACCCTAACGCGAATGTGGTAGGGAATATAGATTGTAAATTCATACAAATTGGTTTAAAATTGTTTAAACATGAACTTCCCATGATTTAACAAAAAACAGGTTTTGCTATTTTCCAGTGTTTGGTCAATGGTCATTTGCGCTCACCCGTTTTTAGCTTTTTATTCCAACCAGCCAGATCTGGCAGGTTATCTGCCAGATAATTGTATACTGTATGCCCAGAATTAGATGCATTTTAAAGATTAGCAGAGTTGTGCGAGACCTTGCGCCGCACGGCGTACTGAGGCGAGATATATGAAGAAACATATGTATGTTTTAGCACTAAATGCCTACATCGGCATTGTGATTACTTCAGCGAGCAAGTGTTAGCAATTATTCCTCCTGTTGATAAGCAATTTGTGTAGCTGTCCTTTGGGGAAGTCTCTACGTGTGATTGATGTGTGTGATGACATGAAGACAATAATGTTTATAAACAAAATATATATTATGACAAAATAGCATTCTCTGATGCCCTTCTTTCCTCCTCTTAGCAGCTATTATCAGACCAATAGAATGGTACTTGTAACAGGACTATAAATCAAAGTCTGCAGAACTGTTGTACCGCCTGCAGTTTATGTATGTGATCCCTCATTAAGTGTCAATGATGCATGCAAAGGAAAAATAGAAAGCATGAATGATGGTGTGTATTGGTGTAAGTTTTCCTTTTTAACTCTATGTTGTCTGTGCCCATAGATTTGAATCCAACCAAAGAGAAAGCAATTATTAGTGAACCCTATGGACTGACTCTGCATTTTTCTGGATATAGACTGTATATATTTCATGTGAATTCAGTATATTAAATAGGAGAAAATGTATCTGCACAGATCAGAGAATGTGCTCTGAAAATGTGTTACCACTGAATAATAATAAGATTAGCAAAGTGCTTTTTTGTTTGGGTTCAGACAGCAGTAATATTTTTGTCCATGTGTCATCCAAAGACCTGGAAAGCTAACTTGTTAATCAGACTGCACCTAAAACACAGACACAGTTTATGGTTCTCGGTCATTTTATACAGAGGTACAAAGCACTGCTGCTGGCCACAATAAAACATCAGCTTCCTGTCCATGCCAGGCAGGGAACAGTATTCCTTATCCCATCAAGTCTTATACCTAGATAAATCACGTCTACTGTAAAAGTACAGTATGCAGGTGACATATGTACCTATAGAACACCAAGTGTCAGCTTTTGTATTTGTTTTCATATACTGTATGTTAAACACAAAGCACTGTGCATCTGTCTATATAGATCTTTATGTATGTAACTATTTACATCCCAAAGTGTCTGCAGTAGATAGATTTGTAATTTAACCTACTGTATGATTTATCTAATTGGTACTCTGTGTTTATCCATACCTTAATATAATACTAATGTATTAATGTACTGTATCAGCATGTATTATTTTTGGTGAACTATCAGCACACACATATTGGTTAGATTTTCTTATTTTCAGATTAATTTAATTAAGTTTATCTGCAAACTGTAACCAACGTTATTGATCCAACTTTGTGATTTTTTTTTTTTGTTGGTCTGTGTCTGTATTTGAAAACGTTTCCAAAAACGGGTCTGCCAGGTAAAACCCCTTTCACACCGCATCTCTTAAACGGTATATTACAGTTTTTTTAAACAGGTTTTCCTGTGGGGCAGCCATTTTCCGAAAGTCTTTTTTTTTTTTAATATATATATATATATATATATATATATATATATGCGCATCCGTCCATACAGTACTGCCGGGATCTGCAACGGGAGGTACAGGGGGGGGGGGGGGTGGTTTTCTTAAACACATAGCGGGGTCTGGGGGGTGGGTGTCGGGGATGTTAACCCACGCGGGGGGGGTCAGCGGGGGGCTTTAGTGCTGTGAATATTTAATGAGCGCTCATTAAATATTCACTGCGCTGCATTTTGTACCCAGCTCATTGGCTGAGTCCTAAATACTGTTTTAGACCCGATTTTGATGCCGAAATACCGGGTCTGAAACGGGTAGGACCCTCCATTTTAACCGTTTTACAAAAACGACTTTTGTAAAACGGTAAAGTGGTTCTGCACCTTTCGGACCACACAGATTACTGTTTTAAAACGGTTAAATATCGGCAAAATACCGGTTTTTAAGTGTGGTCTGAAAGGGGCATGAGTCATCTTGCTTTTAGTTGCTTTAAGGATCGTCTTGCAGCTAGGTTTATTTTATAATCTGTGTATATATTGAATATTTCCAGGGACCCTTATACTGTATGTTGTCTTATATATTTTTGAACAACCTAAGATTTGGACTAGACTACAATATGTAATTTAAATATGAAAAGTACGTATTGTATGCCATTCCCTACACAGGGTGCGGTTCCAGCTAGATGCGATGTACAGATGTAGTACAAAAGTACCTGCCTGCACATACTGTTTTGCCTTGCTGTATGGACTACACAGGAGCCCGCAATCGCAAGGCAAAATAAATACAGTGTTATTTGAACTAAAAAGTTCTAATTGCATGTGAGAATTGCACCATGTGTTGGCACCTTATGTTCTTCCCCATGTAAAATGACTATATTGTTTCTCGTTGTCCTATACTGAGCATTTACTTTCTAATTAAGATTTATGTTTCATTTTATATATAATATTATGCAGCAAACAATTGATTTATAAAATAATTTCTAAGCAGTTTTTTAGGATGTGGTACTTTTGAACCGGCACTCACTTTTGTAATCAGTTTTGAGCCCAGGTGCCTTCAGAGAATCGTTGTGCAGATAGGAGAGAAATGACTGCGGCACTCAAAGGGTCTTTGTTGCATAAATAAGTGTATTAATGAACAACTTATACATCTGTTACATGGTAGAACAGTCCGACGTTTCAATGCCTATCATAGCATTTTTTTCAAAGACCCATGTAGACAAGTACATGTACTTACTGACCCATTATGAGGGTCATCCAACTACAAGCTGTATTTTTTGACAGTCGAAAATGTGTAATTTTCACTGTTTTTAGGTTGAATTTGCATTCGACCTAGTCGATTTTAAAGTGTTGATTTTTTTGAGGTTTTTTTATTTATACTTCATCGACATATAATTGTACATTTTTGGTGAATTTTTTTTTTTGTTTCAGAGCAGGCTAATAAATATTGTCGGTTATTTTTAATTTTGTACAAATGAGCCTAAATATAAAATTATAATGAACGTTTTATATAATTATTTAGCATATTTTTCTGGCACTTGATTTTATTAAGTAGTGTTAAGTTTGATATATTTTCGTAGAAGTAATGTGAACTGAAGTTTCTGAACTGTTAAATATGACTAGTGTACACCTTTTTTAATGACCATATATTTTCCAGCAATCCATCAAAAGTTGGAGGCGGATGGTACGGAAAAAGTGGAAGGGTCAATGACGCAAAAATTGGAGAAGGTTCTGAAAAGTAAGTGTTCTGTTCCCAACAAACATCTATTAACAACTAAACTGCTTCCTTTCATTCCTCTCCCGGTAACACGATCATGCTTATTTCCAAATATAAATTCACTTATTACATGGTGACTCAAACTCGTTATGCAAAAAATTGAAACTTATGATGATGGATTTTACCGGACTTCTCTCCCACTTTCTGCGTAATCAGAGAAACTGTATTTCTTATGCATTACTGTTCATCACAAATGTAACATTCTAGAGACAAAAATACTTATTTAGAAATTTATACTTGAAATGAAGTGTGGTGACTCCCATTATCCTAGTGCTGCTCTTTTGGATAATACCTTCTCTATGTTATGCAACCTTGCCATATCTTGCTTCCCTGACCCACTTTGGCTAGTGGAAGGACCCCTTTTTGGCCCCTGGGACCCCCACAGGGGTGTCTTACAATCTGGAAAAAAAATAAATTATATATGTGTGTGTGTTTTTACAGTTCAGTGGCTAATAAAGGTGTTGCTCTCAGATGTGCTTAAGCCCAAAATTTAAATGTGCAATGTTTTGGATCCAAAGCCATAGATGATAGGCACCCTTAACCAAAATGTCTTCCACTGCATTTGCAGCACCATGCATTACCCACTGGTCTATGCCTAGTTGGTCAAGGATTCATCCTACAGCAACATAATCACCCAAAACTTACCTCCAGGCTACAGGATCTTGGAACTACAACAAGGAAAAGTATAAGAAGCTAGGCTTCAGCTCATGTGATGCCCAGCATAGTCTTCAAATTTGAACCACGTTGTGCTGGTGGCTACTTTCGCAAGTCAAAATTTAAATTGGTACTTTTTAGAATTTTTAGAATTTTTTTCTCCTTCAATCACAGGGGACACTGAAGGCTGCTTAGCTGGGGTTAGAGTGAGGTGATGGTAGGAGTCGGCACTTTAAATTTTTTTGAAGTGTGACAGGCTCCTCCCCTCTATCCCCCCTCCCAGACACAGGTCTCCTTAGGAGGCTTTATTTTTAACTTTTATTTTTAACTAGAACAGACAGACAGGGAGCCGCTGTCTGTTCTGCATCGCGGCCCCCCCCTGAGAGGTCCAGTCGACACCGCATGCGGTGTTCCTCTGTGCCCACGACCACCGGCTGCCACCGCACCGGAGGGTACCGTCGCAGCCACGTGCGGGTTTGCCTCGGTGCCCGCGGCCACTTGCCACACAGCCGCCAGGAGGGACCAGGCTGAAGAGCGCTGCGGCGTCGGTCAGATTAGCGCTCTGACTGGCGGGAAGCTGCCTTCTTTCAAAAAACCGCGAGTTGGGAGCAGCGCATGGACAGCCGACCCGGATGTAATACCCAGAAGCGGCTTGAGTGCACAGCCCGGCTCCATCTTCCCCACGAGGCAGGCTTTAGGGCTCCGGAACGCTGTCAGTGCCTCCAGGTCCAGCGCGATTCCCACACCGCACAACGGAGACTGTAAGTGCTGCTGTTCTGCGGGTGGGAGTGTGTGGTGTTAGCACAGTACAGTGGGGTCTGGGCTCATTGTGGGATTGGTGGCTCCTCTTCCCTCAAGCGCTCCCTTAAAACCCACTTCTTCCGACTAGCCTATCCCTCCTCCTCCTCCTCCTCCTCCTCCTCCTATCCTGCCTACCCTACCCCTCCATCTGTTCCTACTTATCCTATTGTTTTTCGTTCGTTCACCCACCTCTTTTTAGCCTGTTAACTCTTATGAGTAGGGTCCTCCTTCCTGACGTACTCATCCTACCTCTTTACCTCACCAGCGCTCCTGTCCTGTTCTTCGCTTCCTCTACTTCATCTTCAGTCTCCTCGACAATTTCGCCACCTACTTCAGAACTGATGCTGATTTTAGTTCTACAAGCTATACCCCTATTTATGCTGTATTTTATCAGCACATCCTGTACATTACCTTGTAATTTGTTTTTTGTTTGCTATGTACGGCGTTGCAGACACTTTGTGGCGCCTTCTAAATAAACAAACTACTACTACTACTATCTGCCTTAATCTCTCCTGCTTCCTTCCCTTTCACTGTGTGAGTGATTGCAAGCATGTCCTCCAAGGGTACTTCTTCCATGGGCTCTCAAAATCTGTTTGTCTGCAAACGCTGTGAGGCCCAGTTTACCCAGCACATTAAAGGAGTAAACTTATGTGAACCCTGTTATTCAAATACTGGGGTTTCACCTGTGCCTGTGTCTCAGGCAGACTATGCACCTCCTACTGCAGATATGGGCTCAATTATGTCAGCTCTTGCAGCTGAACTAGCAGAGTCCCGCAGGGACAGGAAGGTGTTTTATAATCACCTTGCAGCAGTGTGCTCTGCTGAGCCTACATGGGCCAGGGCTCTGGTCCATTCGGTCGACCCTTTAGTCAAAACAGTACAGGCACAGCAAAACAGGTGGCTCCCCTGGTAGGGGTTACAAAAAAGCGCACTATGCCTGCTCGGTTGCAGGATTTTGCGGAGGAGGAGGTTGAGGAAACAGACATTGAGGAGGGGGAATGTTTTCAAGAAATAGACCATGACATACAGGTTGTGGAGGCTCAAGACTCCGAGGAGCTTCAGGGCTTCTAATTTCCGCCGTTAGGTTACACAATGTAGAGGAGAAGGATTCCACTGCTCAAGTGTCGTTATTCAGTAGAAAGTAAAGGGCTTCCATTACCTTTCCCTTTTTTCTGAGGAATTGGAATCTCCATTGCTAAAATCATGGAAAACTCCAAATAAAAAATTTCAGATGTCTAAGTGTTTTAATATATACTATCCTTTCCCTCAAGAATCGCAAGTAAAATGGGAAACTCCCCCTCCAGCTGATACGTCGGTCTCACGACTATCAAAGAAAACCACGTTACCAGTCCCTACGGCGGTGGCGCTTAATGAAACATGCGACCGCAGATTGGAAACAACGCTTAAGTCCATTCACAGTAACGCTGGAGTTCTTATACACCCTGCTCTTGTCAGCTCATGGGTTAACAGAGCAGTAGAAGTGTGGGCAGATGATTTGGCTAAGGGCCTTCAAATCGCCCTAGAGCGGAATTTGTTCCCTTGGCACATACGCAGTTGATCTCGGGGAGGCGGCTAGGGATTCAGCAGAATTGGCAGCCAGAATCTCAGCCTCTTCTATCGCAGCAAGACGTACTTTATCTTGGCAGGCCGAAGCCGAAATAAAGAAGGCGGTGGAGGCATTGCTGTTCTCAGGGGAGGTTCTGGTTGGCCAGGAACTTGATAAACTTATTGCCCAGGCCACAGGTGGAAAGTCCACTTTCTTACCTTCAGCTCCACCCCCACCAAAATGGGCTTTCTCAGGGCCATCTTTTCGGTCCTCTCTGGTTTCCTCTAAGTTTAGAGGAAAACTCAGCGATTCATCCGCCAGAGGCAGAAATATGTCCTCTTTTGCGCTGCCTACCGCCGCGGCCTCCCACTGCCCAGAAAATAAACC
The DNA here is from genome assembly GCF_055691185.1 of Crinia signifera. Classification (NCBI taxonomy): domain Eukaryota; kingdom Metazoa; phylum Chordata; class Amphibia; order Anura; family Myobatrachidae; genus Crinia; species Crinia signifera. The sequence continues at coordinate 127,598,414 of NC_139221.1, read as the reverse complement.
TGCAGACAAGCCCTTGGCATGATGGGCTTCCAGACCACCTGGGGGACCCCAGAGTGGGTGGTCATTTAAATTTTTTTACAGGAACAATGGCTTCAGACTTGCAAGGACAACTGGGTACGATCAATTATGATCCGAGGGTACGTTTTGGAATTCGCCTTCCCTCCGCCAAAAAGGTTTTTTTTACTACGGGACTTCCAGTGGAAACAACCAAGGGGGAAGGAGTTCAAGAGGCTATTCATTCTCTACTCATTCTCTCATTCTATTCTGTCCAGGGTAATCATTCCGGTTCCTCCGGGCCAACGTGGTCAGGGATTTTATTCAAATCTATTCGTCGTACCAAAACCGGACCGATTTTGACGCCCAATTCTAAACTTAAAACTCCTCAATAATTATATCCTGTATCAAAATTTCAAGATGGAGTCTCTTCGGTCTGTAATTGCAAGCCTGGAGCCATTGGAATTCTTAATTTCACTCTACATCAAGGATGCCTACCTGCATGTCCCCACTTGGGAACAGGATCAAAGGTATCTCAGATTTGTCATTCAACATCTCCATTTTTTAGTTTCAAGCCCTACCATTTGGCTTTTCATCTGCCCCACGGGTCTTTACAAAAATTATGGCCTGTATGGTTGAGGCTCTCTGGTTACTGGTCATAACCATTATACCATACTTGGACGATCTGCTGCTGAAGGCACCTTCCTCGGATCAACTCAGAAGGGATCCCCCAGGATCTCCACCTGGGGGAATGGTCTCTGCACCTGGAGGTGTTTCATAAGATCACACAGCGCTGGGGAGTTCCTTTAGATCGATCTGATGGCCTCCAGGCTGAATCACAAATTACCAGTTTATTGTTCATGCACAAGAGACCCAGCAGCGACAGCGGTGGATGCACTGTCAACTCCGTGGCATTACAAACTTGCTTACCTATTCCCACCGTTCCCTCTCACTTTCCGCGGCTACTCAAACGGATCAAGAGGGAGGCCACGGTGATCATTCTGATTGCTCCAGATTGGCCCCTTCAACGTCTCCTGCTGGCGGATGAACCTTGGCGGCTCCCCCTTCAGGAAGATCTTCTACTTCAAGGACCATTCACTTACCCCGATTTACCACGGTTACGTTTAACGGCGTGGCTGTTGAGACCACCCTTTTGAAGAGAAGGAGTATTCCGGAGGAGGTCATCCCTACCATGCTTAGGGCACGAAAGGAGGTTGCTTCTTTGCACTATCATAGGATATGGAAAGCATATGTCCGTTGGTGCGAACAAAAGAAGTTGCCCACCTCTGTGTTTTCTCTGCCGCGCCTCTTAGGTTTTCTTCAGGTGGGATTTTCAGCAGGCCTACGGTTGGGATCGCTTAAGGTGCAGATATCCGCTCTCTGTGTTTTTCCACCGAAGGTTCGCCTTACTACTGGAAGTCCAGACATTTTTGAAGGATGTACTCCGTATTCAGCTCCCAGGGGTAGCCCCAACGGAACCTTGGGATTTACCGTTGGTGTTGGCTTTTCTCCAGTCCACACATTAGTACATTTGAACTGCTGGAATCAATTGATTTGCGGCTACTCACCTGAAAAACCATCCTACTGCTAGCCTTGGCTTCGGCTAGAAGGGTGCCGGAGCTTAGTGCACTCTCCTGTCGTTCTCCCTATCTCATATTCCATGAGGATAGAGCAGAGCTTAGAACACGGTTGGATTTTCTGCCTAAGGTGGTAACAGCCGGTAACAGCCTATCACATGAACCAGCCCATTGTGCTTCCCAAGTTGTCAGGAGAGTCCAGGTCATTGGACGTTGTCAGAGCGTTACGGGTTTACGTGGATAGGACCAAGGAGATAAGGAAGTCGGACGCATTGTTTGTTTTGTATGATGCCAATAAGAAGGGGCTGTCCGGCTTCGAAACAGACGCTGGCGAGCTGGATCTGTCTCACTATAAAACAAGCCTATTTGTCTTCCCACAATAGACATTCCACAAGATCAGTTGGGCCTTATTGGACTGCGGCCAGGGGCGTTTCTAGGTCACAGTTATGCCGAGCTGCTACATGGTCTAGCTCACAGACTTTTATCCAATTTTAACGGTTTGACACCTTTGCAACCGCTGCGTCCGCTTTTGGTTGGGTGGTGCTACAATGCCCTCAGCGCTCTCACACCTGTTGGTGGTAGCTTTGGGACGCCCCCAGCGTAAGCAGCCTAGTAGGGGCACAGGTGCCCAAATTGCTAATTTTTCAAAATCTACATGTGACCTGGAAAACATGATCGGTTTGCGGACCTGGGGAATGAATTTGAGAAGTCCTGCATTTAAAGCAACATACAGTTGTCCAAAGTCCATGTTGCTGCTATCATGGGTCTGTTTCTAGGGCTGTGAATCTCCTCAAACTACATGTTCTACTGAATCTCAGGATGAAGACTTTAAACAAAATCTATACCAAAGCTATTGAGTATTCATTCAATCCCAGCATGTAATCTAAAACTACAATTTACAAAAATCTAAAACAAAAGCCAAATATTTGCAATTGAAGTGGGTGGTCAAATAAAAAATGTGTGACCATGAATCTAATATAACACATTGTTTATTCAATAAATAGAATTAAAACAAAGTAAACTCTAAGGTGACATACACACGGGGCAATTTTTTCCTATTTTCTAAGCAATCTGTCTAGATCACTTAGAAGTGAAGCACAATTCGCTCCCTGTGTACACCCCAGAGTCATGGCAATATGTGGTCCGCATGGCACCATCGCTTGTTTAGATATTGCATGCACTATATATCTAGTTAGATCGCCAGGGCTTGATCCCTTAGCACACATCGCCCCATGTGTGCACTTTTAAGTCTGAAGGCTAGCATATAATAATTTCTCGTAAATGGATGAAATCAGCCTACACATGCCACTTCTATGCTTACCCCTGGTACTGGTGCAATGATCCTTCTCTATTGTTGGTTTGTCCCATCTGTGTGGTGGAAGCCATTGGTGGATTTGAACTTGTGGTAGACAGGGCTCACGCTACACATTGCCACAACTGATTGTTATATTGCTATGTATCCATTAAAGTACATTGATTTCAAGTGGATAGTTTTAGCAATCTGAAAAAAAATTCTTCCTGTTAAGATTTTATTTTATTTACATAATGTGCTGCAAGAGTTATTTAATGCCTTACAAAGGTTAAATACTTCCAATAATATCTTTTGAGAAACACAAAAATGTTTATAATCGGTTCTCTCTTTTTATCATAAAGAGAAGTCTAATACCCACATTTATCATTAACCAGAGCAGCAATACTAAATTATTGCTTTGCTGGCCAGTTATTATCATGATGTACATTGCTGGATCTTTCTTATGCAGTGGAACTGTGCACAGATTCGAGCTCTCAGTTGCATCATTTTCATTTTTAATGTAATTCACTAAACATTGTTTTATTTTAATGAAATAAATATTATTGAAGTACTGCATTAAAATATCTTTATTCCAAGATAATAATAATAAAAAAAAAAAAAAAATATATATATATATATATATATATATATATATATATATAAACATTTTTAACTGCTTTGCATTTAGTGACTTTATCCTGAACAAACAGTAGCATTTCCAGATTTACTGACTCTCCCCTATGCTGACCCCATTTGACATATAGGAATGATGCAGTACTGACCCTTGTCCCTGATTTAAACACCCATATATGCTATCAAGAATGTTCAACCTCTGGCATGTCTTTTATTAGGCCTCTATTTAATCAATGTGCGAGTTAATTCTTGAATACTTTTATGGATGTATTTTGTCTTCCACTCATTATTTTGTTAGGCCTTAAATTAATCTAGGTAAGTAACAAAACCCCTAGTTGAATATATATTCTGATCCTTCTAAATTCTCATTCTGTTGTACTAAAGGACGTACACACTGGTCATTTTGTCCCATGTATGATGACGTAAAAATCGCTCAGTGCATACACACACTGATTTTAACTGTTCCCTGGATTGTGATCTGATTTGTGAGCCAATGAGTATTGGAAGAAGCACGATGTAACATTTAAGATTAGATTGTAGTAAGGACAACTTAAACCAAAGCAAAAATGTGTCCGAAAGCGTATGTAATGCACAAAAAGTACTTGCAGAACATTTGTACTTATACAGTAATAGCATCATAGTACAACATTCCTTACAAAAATGTAAAAACAATACTTGGATGAGTCATTATTTAGAAAAGTTATTTTCTGAATAAACCTATATTTACATTGCCACAACCACAAATTATACATTTGAAGAAAAACAGGTGAATCATTTAAACAAAAGTACACCTTGCATAACCATTAATCATGGAGGGGGATTTGCTCTGCTTTGGGGTTGTGCAGCAGTGTCACATAAGGTATTGTCCGGGTGGAAGTAAGAATGGTTACTAAACAATAACAAATCCCATAAGCTAATGTTCCAGGGTAAGTGATGAAAGTGAAACTGGATAGATGTTGAATAGGTTAGAACCAACATATTATTTCCCAATCAACCGTGAACTAATTACCATTTTGGTAAGGAATTGGATTGGCCATCAGAGTCCTGAATATAAAGTAGTGAAAATCTGTACAAACATCTCAAACATACAGTGCTGGTTACTAAAAAAAAAATCTGTTGTGCAGTGACGGATTTTACTTATGCAGATTGTATGCATCGCACTGCGCCCGCACCAAGGTACCCTTGGGATGAAACTCTGAGATATTTAACGTAAAGTGGTTGACAGGAAGAGACCATATGGGGGAGGTGATAGTGACTAGCCAAAAAAACACAGCGGATTTTGGGGTGTGTATCTGTTTTAATGCTGCAGTCATGCATGCAACATGGTGCCAGCATCTCCACTGCCGTGTCCAGTCAGAGTGATCATAGACTTGTGTTGGCTCAGGTGAGGGTTACTAACCTTTTCTGGGCTACAGCTTCACTTGTGATTATTATTTATTTATTAACAGTTTCTTATATAGCGCACACATATTCCGCAGCGCTTTACAGAGAATAGTTGAACATTCACATCGGTCCCTGCCCCAGTGGAGCTTACAATCTATATTCCCTACCACATATACATGCACACACAGACATTCTAGGGTTAATTTTTGCTGGGAGCCAATTAGCCTACCAGTATATTTTTGGATTGTGGGAGGAAACCTAAGTACTGGAGGAAACTCACAGAAGCACGGGCAGAATATGCAAGCTCTGCACAGTTAGCGCCATGGTTGGAATTGAACCCATGACCTCATTGCTGTGAGGCAGTAATGCTAACTATTACATCCATCCGTGCTGTAGATGGAAAATTGACATCTGTATAGTCAACTGCATACAAACAAAGACTTCCCTCAGAATCACAAGCCTCCTTGGTCTGATGCTGAGTTTTAAGGAACAGCTTGGTCTAGGCCAGTGGTAGCCAACCCTAGCCCTCGAGAGCTACCAACAGTTCACATTTTCCAGACAACCTAGCTGCTGCACAGCTGCACTCATTAATCACTGACACATTTTAAAAGATCCACCGATGGAGCTAATTAGCTCACTTGTGATGAGACCTGCAAAACATGCACTGTTGGTAGCTCTCGAGGACTAGGGTTGGCTACCCCAGGTCTGGGCAATGCATTGCCTGGGTGGTTTGATGCAGCATCCATTTCCACAGAATTGATCCAACTGTGTGCTCACATGGATATTCAAGTAAAGCACTGGAATGGATATATATATTTTTTTTTTCTGTGGGGATCGAACCCATGACCTCATGTAAGGCAGTAATGCTAACTATTACATAGTCTTCACCACACTGGGTTCAATTTCCACCCTGACCCTAACTAAGCAGAGTTTGTATATTCTCCCTGTGCTTGTGTGGGTTTCCTCCGAGTACTCCGGTTTCCTCCCACAATCCAAAAATATACTGCTAGGTTTAATTGGCTCCCAAAAATGAACCCTAGAATGAATGTGTGTGCTTGCACATGTGGTAGGGAATATAGATTGTTTATGCAGTATGTTGACAGCTGTAACATCTCTTGGTCTAATTGCTATGTAATAAGTTATAAATTCTCCTATGAAGAATAAGACCGTAATTTTGGTTCCTCTCTTATACCAATATCTATAGTTTAGAGAAATAGTGGCTTCATGCAAGTTCAGATTTTTCCTTTACTTTAAGGTTAAAAATTCCAGCAGAGTTTTAACTTTATTTGTATTAAACAATGATTTTAGCTCTGCTGTGTTCAGATTTGCTGGGCCACCCACACTGCTGAAGAGAGAATATGGCACGCAAGCCACCCAGTGAGACTGATGTAATTTTTTTCATCTTTGCTTAAAGTATAGTCACTAGACCAGATAATGTAGAGACTTTCTGCTGGCAGTGATCAAAACGGCCCAAAATGCTTCCAGTTTTTCCTCCTATTTTCTTTTGGGTAAAGGAATAATTAGGATAATTCACGGGTAGAAAAATGTGAGCTATTTACAAGCTATATAAATGGCCTCCTGTATAAGGTACTCACAATAGTATGCTTGTAACCTTTAGGAGAATCTGACTTGCGGAATTTTAGTATTCATAATACACTATCTGTTCCTTATTCAAGTGAAATGATTATCAAACTTAATAAAAACACAAAACACCATTTATAGCTAAAATCCGTTTGTCTAAAGACAGTAATATTTTATTTGAATGTACAGATTTTTTCCGTCGTCTTCTTACTCTGTGCTTGCTTTCTGTTGTCAGGTGCAAGCACAACAGCAGATGCTCTGTTCCAAGAAGTGCTGGGCAGGAAGGACAAAGCAGACTCAACCCGAAATGCACTAAATGTTCTCCAAAGATTTAAGTTTTTGTTCAATCTTCCTCTGAACATTGAGAAAAACATTCAGAAGGTGAGCTACAGCATTGGTTGCATATTAAAGGGGGCGGGGATATTCAATATGGGATTCTGACTGTCGGAACATCCTGACAATTGGAATCCTGGATGTTTTTTATCCGATCTGACAGTACATCAACAGTTGTTATCCAATGTACTGACTGTTGAGTTTTGGAAAGTCCACAGATTGTCGGAAACCGCCGCGGACAATGACATGAATACCCCCCATAAGCAGGGTTTTGTTTTTCCCTAATGCGTCACTTGGTTATCCTACTCTGTCTCTATTATGGCAGATGCTGCCACCTTTCCTGTAATTGGTGCTTTCTTTTCAGCAATGGTATTGTTATCCTATCCTACAATGTATACACATAGCAAATGAAAATCAAGAGTCTGTTTTTATTGGAGATTTGAAAGTTATTTTTTTGCTAGAATGATACACATTGGTCATTGATTTTATAGTTGTAGACTATATTTATATATAAATTATTTATCTAAGTAATAAAATATGAAGGTTTCTTGTGCACATACATATTTTGTGATTATGTTGGTCTATTTGATGTCATTTTGATTCATTACCACCATCTACAGCTTGTGACAAACCCTCTCCTTCCAAAAAAGCACATACATATTTCACTGTTACAATAATACTGCAGGTTTTCCTATAAATTGCAGGCAAAGTTATTGCAGCATCTCTTTCATTTGACTCTATGTGCGGTCTTCATTGCTTTCCGATATTTTCAATACTTGGAAATATCGTCCAGGACCTAGTCAACTGATTTGGATCTTTGAAAAGCCGAATCTGCATTTGCGGAAACAGATGATACATTTGTGAATGTGGAAACGTGGATCGGTAAATCCATGGAACAAGATGTGGATTCACCGATCCACGTTTTTTCCGAAAGTCGTAAAAAAAAATTAACATTGAATGCGAAAGCGGCAGATATTTTTCAGGATTGAACACCCCCAAATTGGCCTTTTTACATAGCTTACTGTATTCTGAATTTCTGTGTCTACAACTCCTCTTGTATTATCATATCTGCTTATAGTCTTTCCCTGGCTGTACGAGTATGTATCTTTGTACGGCATACATGTGTTCACACTGGTCTATAAAAGTGTAGTAATTGCTTCTGTACCCCCTTAAAGCCATAAGCTCATTGCAGTGATTTATTTTCTAAAGAGCTGGATGCCAAATATTTAAAAGTAGATTTGTACCCAGGCTTGAATAAATGCCTCTTATCCTTTCATCCTTTTTCCTAACAGTAACAAAACAAATATGACAAAGATAAATAAATGACACAAAACAACCTTTTTTATTTTATCCTTATTCCTTCCAGTAACTAAATGCACATGTGCAGGCTGTTAAAGATTCACTAATATGTGTGTGGTGCCCACTTTTGGTGCCATACTCAGTCATTCCGTTATGTTATATATTATGTTTATTTCAATTTCTTCATACTTCTTTATTTTTAGGGTGACTATGATGTTGTCATTAATGACTATGAGAAAGCAAAGTCATTGTTTGGGAAGACTGAAGTTGGGGTCTTTAAGAAAGGTAAGAAATAGCATTCTGTTTGTTAAGCAGTAATGCTGTGTACTTACGGGGACGATAGGGGCTGAAATCGCTGGAAATATATGGTCGCTGGTGAGCATACTGCCAGTGATGGGAGTGTGCCCCGGCTATAAATCGCTGGGTGCGCGCTCACGTTTTCAGCCCCATTCTAATCGCTGGTTGCAGGAGCTTGCTCCTGCGACCAGCTGATTACCTCTGCGGCACCGCCGGCAGAGGTTCCCTTTCATCAGCGACCATCTCTGGTTGCTGATGAAAAGGAGAAACTGAGCAATATATTGCTCAGCAATATATTGCTGAGAAATATATCTCCCCCGTGTGTACAGGGCTTAAGAATGTTTTTGTGAATTATTGATTGCAGCTAGTCATTACAGCTTTATATGGCCCCTCTGAGTGATCGTGTTTAAATTGTTGCCTAGTATGTACACTACGATCTGGTGTGCACTCCATCCCAAAATCTGTGCAACACAAATACCATTGTCAATGACTGCATGCAGAGAGTGGGGACCTGGTGACATCAATGATATCGTTCAGTGTGTGCTCGCTACATTATTTGCGGTGCCAAGAAACACCCATTGTGTATGCATGTTTTAGGCTTACAGTAAAACTGAACCTGAAATGACAGTACTACCTTCTTTTTAAAGTGTCCATTACGGCAACCTCCAGTTACAGTGGTCTTTCAACAGTGGCTGCAAAATTTGTAAATGAGTTCAAACTTACAAATGCAATAACAATTTAATAATAAAATATTAAAAACACATACAAGTCAAAGAAAAAATGACATTCAGATCGATAGTCACCCTTCGTTTTCCAAAATGCCAGATAGTTTAGAGCTTCCAGACAATATTGTATGCGGATCCAAAAGGTTTAATTGTAATCCAATTGTTGGATAAGGGAACTCGGGTATTGGTAAAACTTTTTCCACGGATTGTACCGGGCCTTTAAGATGGTGGCGTGCCTTCAAGATAGTCTTGTGCAGAGGTCTAGTCTAGTTTGAGATATTGCATATACCCTTAAATTGAACATTCCCCATAAACGCTTTAGACCTTCTTGTCTTAGCAGATGTGTTTTGATCTTCATTGTGTTCTTACTTAATCTGGAACTTTTAGTTACATTAGTTAGGTGCAAATATGAGCATAAAAGTAGACTTTCTTCACAGTCACTTGGACAGATTTGCAGTTAATTTAGGCGACTATAGTGAGGAGCAAGGTGAGAGATTTCCCCAAGACATAAGTGATGGAGGAAAGATACCGGTACTTATGTAATATCTGGGCTCCCATTTTTCTTATGAGACCGCGTCCCCTCGCGGGGCTCGCTGCGCTCGCCATCTCCATGCGTAGTTGGATAGTAGGGGTATGAAAAAATGGGGTGCATTTAACATGGGAGCCCAGATAATACATAAGTACCAAGATACCAGGGTAGATGGGACAGGAATATGATGGCTGACTACTGTTGGGGTCTTATGCGTGACTGTGAAGATCACTCTTATTAAAGAAATTCATAAAAGCAGCATTTTTTAAAGCAATAACTGTCAAATGTTTACCATGTTTATATGTTGTTTCATTAAATAAATATATACTTGACCCTACACATTTCACTTTTATCAGGTCACCCAGCAGGTGCACTCATTACTCATTGACACATTTTAAAAGATCCAAAGGTGGAGCTAATTATTTCACTTGCTTCTCTGTAAGGAGACCTGCACTGTGTGGGGTCCTGAGGACTGAGTTTGAGAACCTGTTATGTAATGTAGACAATTGTGTTTGTTTGGATGTATATATCTTTTCACCCTTATGTTTTAGTTTATGCTGAAGTAGAAACGCGGATTGAAGCTTTGAGGGAATTACTTTTAAACAAACTGTTGGAAACCCCATCTACTTTGCACGACCAGAAGCGTTACATCAGGTAATGTGCTGCTTTGCATGTGCAGAAAACTCTAGATCATTCAGATTCTGGTCACCTGTTGATAACTGCTGCCCCATGAGTGGTGAGAACTGCTATAGACTATGCCCAGATTAACATGCTCTGGGGGAAATTTACCAAGGTGGCAGATCCATGTCACAAGGGATGTTGCTATGAGCAACCAATCAGAATGTACTTATTTATTTAGCACTTTCTAGACGATAATAGATAGTATCTGATTGATTCACCATAGCAACCTCCCATGTGACATAGAACTCCAACCTTAGTAAATTTCCCCCTGTGAATAAAAAAAAAAATTCCGTTAAAATACACCTTTTTTTTTTCTTCAAATTCTAACCAAGATCTGCATTGACCTAAATTAAAATAAAAATAATAAATCATTAGAGAAGAAAGTCTAAAAATATTAGTGGAATCCTAAAAAGATGTTAAATAATTACATTTGGGTTTTCCAGGCCTTAGACAACACTGTGGCCTAGTTACCAATAATATATAGTAGATCAAGGTGAAGACCAGCTGATTGCAAAAAGCTGCAGTAGAAAAAAGATTTTGAATTTCATAACTATGGAGCATACTGTGTTTCTGGAGTTTTTTTTCGTTGTTTTTTTTTTTTTTTTTTTATTGCTGCAGTTTAACCACTGTTGCAGCCGGGGAACTTATGCATTAAAAGTTATCCCTATTGGGAATCCAAAATATTTTTTCATTGGTAATCTCCTACATACTGTATATAGCATTAAAATAGACAAATTGCTGGCACAAGTTTTTTATTTTGCCCTTGTTCAGTCTGCTCCTATATTCTCTTATTCAAATATAAATGATACATTTATTGTAATGTTATTTAAAATAAATGTTATGAAACCTTTTGGATTTAATTTTACAAAGCAATGTATTTATTGTGTTCACTAATGGTAAACCTCATGGGACTAAACAATCCATACAGGGCAGTATTCAATGCGGCCGGTGAGGGGGTTAAACGGCGGTTATCGACAAAAACAAGCGACCCATTTAACCCCAGGGCTGGCCACATTGAATACTGCCCTGTATGGATTGTTTAGTTCCATGAGGTTTACCATTAGTCATAATTTGAGGAATTTAACCCAAAGACTGTGACTTATAAAATGAACACAATAAATACATTGCCTTGCAAAATTAAATAAGCGAAAAAGGTTTCATAACATTTCTCACTGTATTCAATGTTCCAGGGGAACCCTTGCTGTCAGATGACAGCGAGGATCCCCCCAAACAGCTAGGCTCATGGCTAATGCAGGGAGCCCGCTGCATTTAGCTGTGAGCTTTGCTGTTTTGGCAGCCACACATGCTGTTTCCATGTTGCTGGGTGTGCAGGGGATTAGTTGAATACTGACCGTGCAAGCTGTGACAGTGAGCAGTCAGCACTACTCGCTGTCACAGCTCGCAAAAGTCATTGAATATACCCCACAGTCTGCAAAGCAGCTCAGGAAAAGGTGACACAATTTTGCTAAATGGTTATAGCGGCATTATTTCTAAACTTTACTACTCTCCACTCAACTTAAAAATACATATAATTTGGTCTTATTGGGGTTAGATGGGTGATCCTGCTTTGACATATTTCATGACAAACCTGGTAACTTCTTTTTATGACACAAAATATGTTCAAAATGCTTTGACATCTAAACTGTCCCTGTTATAGAACAATAACAGGCTTGGAGAAAAAGTAGCAGCCAATCCGCTTCTAACTGCCATGTTACAGTTTGTGTTGAACAATGACAGGAGCTGGTTGGTTGGTACTTTATCTCCTTCCACTTTTTTCTCTCTCCAATGTTTAGTACATAGACCTGTTATGGGGCCTACACACGGCGATTTCAGGGCATTTTTTAAGAGATCTGACTACATCGATTAGAAAATGCACCTACATCGATCCATGTGTATGGGCCATAGCGATGCATGAGCGCTATCACCCATCGATTAATATACAGCATGCTGGATAGGTCTACTTACTAGCCGGGCAGGGACTATGTTCTCACCAGAGAACACTCGGCCTGACAGAGCGCTCAGCACACAGCACTGACACAGTGCTGTTTGCTGAACATTCTCAGCGATCTTGCATCGCTCAGCACATCTCCCTGTGTATAGGTCCCATTAGTGCTGTGACCAAACTATCCGAATACCTTGTTTGGGTCTCCCTTTTTTTGAGCCAGTTTTAAACGGCAAATTTGAATCTAGTATATGCCATGCAAGAAGATAATTGCTGTGGTTACTCATGATACAGAGACACCAATAACCACTATAATTCTGTCGCTGCAGATATCTTTCGGAACTCCACACTCCGGGCGATCCAGCTTGGCAATGTATTATAGCACAACAAAAATGGATTGTCCAGCTTATGCACAGCTGTAAAGACGGCTACATAAAAGAAATTAAAGGTAAGGATGACTATAGCTGTGTGGAAACTTTTCAGTAGAAGAATTTACTCACCTCAACATGACCATTTCCACCCCAGTTATGAATTAATAAGAAATACTAAAAATGCTTGCAATATGAACAGGCAGAGTTTAATCGAGACCATAGGGCCACAGGGGAAACCCCCGGTGGGCCCCACTGCCTGAGGGCAACATCCTTCTCTAGGAATCAGGTTCCAGACTGTGCACCAGAATTATATATTTGACATATGTTATATTATACTGCACAGGACGATGGTATATTCTCTATAGTGAACTGCTTATAGTAATCTGGTATATTTTCATGCATGCACTAGTAGTATTCAATATATATATATATATATATATATATATATATATATATATATATATATATATATATATATATATATATATATATATATATATATATATATATATATATATTAACAAGGGGCCCAGCCCATGTAATCTAATGGTTCGCCAAGCCTATCTGGTGGCTGGCCACATTCCCTCTGAAGACTGACCACACCACTACACGTGGGCCCCTACTACTGCATTCCCTGGTAGGCCCTCCATGCCCTTGTCCCACACTGTGAACAGGGTATCTAACCCGAGAGAGAGAGCAGTCTGCAATGAGTCCGCAAAAAGATTATGCTAAACTGTTCCAATGGAGAATGACTCTCCTCTGTCAGTCATGAGGGCAGTCTGTTTATGTACAAGAAAGATCTTCTCTTTGCTTAGGCCAGGAATCAATTGCACTGGTCATGACACTAGGGGCAAATGCAGGGTTTCTAGGGTTGTAGTTTCCAGAGAGGGGGTAGAGGCAAAACTGTATATTGTTGCACTAAATACAAGAACGAATGAGCCCAGGCCCTTTGTTTCTTGCATGGAGTGCTGCCCTAAGCTGGTTGACTTTCACCTGCCTGCCCTCTTTGGATTCACCTACGTTAGTTATTGAAATTAAATGTTTTGTACTTGTGTATTAGCACGGCGCCAGTTACGCAGTTAGCGTAGTGGCGCTGTCAGAAGTAGCGTAGTGTTCCCGCGGCCAGAGAGTCAGCGTCCCACTCAATGACTTCGTAATGGCTGCAGAACCGGTCACAATGTTCAACTACCGCAGACAGAGGAGGAGTCAGTGTTTTTTTTCCTCCCGACTTGTTCATACCCCCACTCTCCACGTCGGCATAGAGTTGATTTTATAAAGTGTGGTGAGCCACTGAGCCTGAATCATGGCGAGCGGACGCGGATAACTTCACATGTATTCCGGGTCCCCTCGCGGGGCTCGCTACGCTCGCCACACTTTATAATATCAACTCCATGCCGACGTGGATAGTGGGGTTATGAACAAGTTGGGAGGACACGTAACTCGTCCCCTCGTGGGGCTCGCCACGCTTTGGGCTGGCGTGGATAGAGGGGGTTTGAAAAGGAGGCATTTGTCAGTATGTAACATGGAGCACTGGCAAATGCCTCCTTTATTGTGCATAAGATGCACTTGCGGACATGGGCAGGTATGCCGTACCCTGTCGCAATAATTACTGAGCGCAGGAGCGCCTGAGACGCACCTGCGTCTCAGACAGTTGGAGCTCCCCTCCGCTGGCGCCCGCCTAGCGTGGGGGATCTGGTGGTTACCGGCGCTGTGTGAGAGGCGCTCACTAGGCTTGCCATGGACGCCGGGGACAGAGCTATGGATGCCGAGACAGAGCCGGGCTGCCGCGGAGTCCCTACGCTATCTACGCACTCCAGCCGTTGGGCTGACGTGGAGTCATTACGCAAAGTACGCTAGGCAGCCGTTGGGCTACGCTGACAGCGTAGCTTAGGCTATGCTGAAAACGTAGCATAACCAGGCACCGTGCTATTACACAAGTACCAAATGTTTTGTCAGATTCAAATGGGGGAGTCCACCTAATGGACATATGAAGAAAGAATGAAGGGAGTGTCTAAGTTGGAAATAAATCCAAATATTTGCCAGAGATCTGAGAAAGATTGCACTCAACCGGTATCCACTGGCTAACCAAGATGGAGAATACCCACTGAGTACCAGGTTGATTGATTTATTGGGGGTAGACAGGTGAAAGGCTGTATATGTTATATACAAGGCTGATTAACCCTCAATAAGTTGACACTGTATCAAGGCTGGTACCCAAGTCTTCACTACTATACGTTCTAAGCACTGAATGGTAAACTCTTAGGAAATGGGGAAGCAAGAGGTTCCCTTTTGAGTGGTTTCTAGTGAGTACTGCTTGAGCAAGTTTAGGCGTTTGAGCATCCAGACAAATCTCCCCACCATTCCCTGAATATCCATAAAAAGGGAAATCAGGACATTTAGCATATTCTTACACTACTAGTGGGCTGGGCATCAATATTTGAGTACTTGCTTGTCGGTAGAGCAATAGCACAATAGGGGGTAAATACATATGGAGCCACTCGTTTGAGCAGCTCTCGGCGCAATGATTGCCAGCCTGCGCGCATGCATGATACGCTTGAACGCCCCATTCTCGGCAGTGGTACGCATGAGCGAGTGAGCCATTTGCACGTCCCCATCCGCTGGCCCGCCAGCGCTCCCCAGCTAGGGAAATCTAGCGATTGGTCGACAATAACGAGAACGGCTCCATCTGTGTGCTAAAGCTTTTGAAAATTAAAAAAGGTGATGCAGCCCATACAAACCAATCAAATTCTATCATTTCTCTATTGAATCTTAGATTTGGCCACCCCTGAAATCCTGTGGATATCGTATTTTAAGTGTTCTCTGTTGCTAAAAATGAGGGGAATTATAATAAAAATATTTAAAACCTATTTAACATGATTGTATATGATTTCCCCACTGACTGTAGGGCAGCTGCTGGGTTTGAGGTGCTGCAATGCTGCCTGATCATCAGCGTGGCATATAGGGGCATTTCTAATTGGTCACATGAAATTCAACCATTTCAGAGAAAGCCGATCCTGGGGGTGTTGAATCTTATGCAACCATGCTAGGTAAGTGGTTAAATATGGGCAGTAGTGCAGTTTATCCTGCATTCTTCGGCCAGATTACTATTCTTGTGTGATGTGATGTGGAGGTGAGAAGATGGAGAGTGTGTTCCCTTTCCTAGAGACCCATTGTGCTTTGTATGCTGGTTATTTCTTTATCAATCACTTCCTTTGTAGTACCTTACAGAGTACATCTTTAGTGGGCCTCAACACTTCTTTCATTTACTTGAACATGCGTGATATGTGTCCCTGCCTTATTACAAGAGTTTGTTTCGTTGCTGGTTGAAAAGGAAGACACATTTTTCACAAATTTGTGTATGAAATATAAATGGAGTCATTTTTTTTCTATCAGCCTCATGCTTATCTATATTTATGAATAAACTACACAATGTTAGATTTAAAGTAGTGTATATATATATATATATAAAAGGGTAGGGCAACTTAACCTGCTGTATATCTAGTAAATCCTTGCTGTCAGCTCCTCCTTGCATGCATTGGAAATCTATTTGTAGACATGGGCATGTCATTTACCAAACATCTCTTATCTCTGTCCTCCTACTTTTATTGGACAGTCCAGTGATGAATAGCAGAGGTTAGAGCTGAGTAATGATCCCAGACCTTGCAGAAATTGGCTCAGTGGTATACAGAAATATTACTGTGCTGTTTTACAGACTCTGTGTGTGTCCATGGGACTCCCCAAATCACAGAGAAACCTACAGTATGGTGGTCTGGAAAGGAGAACAAAGAGGAAAAGAGTTTAGAAGTCGGTCTGTTCAAACAAACAAAAGTACAATCAAGATGATAGCTGCAAGTTTGAGCTAACGCGCAGAAAGAAACCACTTAAAGTGTAATTATTTAAAGGGGAGTCTCTTTTGACCATTTGATTAAATGAAGTATTCCGTTTCATTCATTTTTGTTATTTTTCCTCTTGCATTTTATAAACTTACGGGATAATAAAAAAAATATATAAAGTCTGTAACTCAGACCTGCCGTGCTACAAGGTGTAGCTCTTACATGCTTTTAGCTACAATCCAAACAATTATTTATGCTTTGTGATGTTTAGTTTTATCTGCTCTGACTAATGACTGATACTGATGAGACAACACATTCTTACTAGTGGAGTATTAAGGCCGTCTGCTGCTTAAATGCGCAGGTTTAGTCTGTTTTTATGTATTTTTTAAAACCTATTTAGAAGTCTGTTTGCTGCAAAACCAAATGTTAAAAAAACCTAATGCCATGACTTCAGGCAGACAAAATGTTCTTGTGGGTAAGCATTGGATGGCTGCAATGGTTATTCTGCAGCACGTATCTCAGAAAAAAAGTATTGAACATGTCAGCAGTTAAAATGGCAAAACTGGCCAATTCTCATAGCACTGTATTCTATGTTAGTGTAGCTTGGGTATGAAATCATTCCCAGCAGTCGTAATCCTGATGCTGGGAGTAGAGACTCCTTCCGGTTAAGAGTCTCGAATGAATTATCATTGGTCCTGTACAGACTAAAACAACCTTAAGCTCCGTACGCACGGGCGATTCTAGCCAGAATCACCGGGGATATGGTTACTGAGTGACCATATCCCCATGCGTACAGGGTGACTCTAGTCAGGAGCACGCTCCCGTGACCGGCCCTGTAATGGTCTCTGGTCGAAGGAGCATGCTATTGCGACCAGCAGTTCCCCCGGCAGTGTCTTGTTTCCATCAGCAACCATCGCTGGTCGCTGATGAAAAAGGGTCACTCAGCTATTTGGTCAATGAATGATATATCGCTGAGTGACCAATCACTCCGTGTGTATGCCATTTTGTTCTCACCATTATGGCAAAGTGTTGATGTAACTTTGTTATCAATGCTGCTTAATTAAGTGGACCATGATTTGGAATGTATTTATATATAGTAAGTAAGTTAAATTTATATAGCGCACTTTATCCAACAGTGCAATAAACTTAAACTGTTTCTATGATTATTTTTTAATATACTGAATTTCGACTAGAGGGCCACTATTTACAACAGTCTGTTAATGTTTAAATCAATAGGGGTCACACACACACACATACAATTTTGGATGATTTCATTTATATTTGTTTCCATAGAAAGATCTGTATTTTTTTTCTGTGATATTCTAACAAAAATCTAAAAGTAGACCAGGTCTGTGCTCCTTTCCTGCCAGGAAAAAGCTCCATGCGCTCCCTCTTCCAGCATCCGCCAGTGGAATTCGCAAAACAATCCTGTAGTTTTAAAACAGTTGGGAATTTGCGTCCACTCCTCATCTGACATGCTGATCTGACATGCTGATTAGATTCTTCCTTACAAGTTTGGCCTGCCCTGCTTACAAATTTTGAAGCGTCTGCTATTGTACATATGACACCTACACTTATTGGAAGCAATTCTGGGAAGTCTGTGGAAATAAATTACCCTAAAAATACCCTAAATAAGGCATATAGGGTAACATTTAATAGGATGCGTTTTTTAGTAAGGTTCTGAAATCGCACCTTTTCCTATTTGATGGGATGCGAATTTGCAGCTGAAAAATTCAATGTGGTGCGAATTTTAGTCATGAAAATGTTCGCATTAATGCACATGTGCGATTTGTGGGGGGAAAAAACGGCATAGGGTACCCCCTCCTGAGTGTAACCAGCCCCGGGCTCAAAGAACCGGTCCTGGTTTTAGAAATTCAGGGGTCAAGAAACATAGGGGATCCCCAGGATTTCTAAAACCTGTACCAGGCTTAAGGGCTGGTCCTGGTTCCCAAAATACGAGAACAAAATGAGTAGGGGTCCCCTGTATTTTGACAACCAGCATCGGGCCCAAACAGCCAACAGGGTAATGCCACAGCTGGGGTAAACTTTATTCAAGTTCCCATGGCCAAAGCATTCATCCCCGTGGCTGGTCAGCCCAGGCAGGGACCCTGGAGGAGTGGGGTCCCCCAACTCCAGAGTTACTCCTGCCCGGGCTGTCCCTGATGCTCCTCAGGTGGTGAGCACCGGGCTGATAAATTGATAATAATAGATTAAACTTTTGTGTAATGTTGTGGAACTACAAGTCCCCGCAAGGCTGCAGCGCATGCAAGCGGCCTTTGACTGGTGGCAGGGCTAACCCCTGGTATGTGGGAGGATGTCAGAATGTGCAATATTTACCGCAAATCGGACCCTATTAAATTGTCAAATTCTTTATTGTTTTTTACCTAAAAATCGCAAAAGTCAATATATCTCTTTCCATTAAAAGTCACCTATAGGGCCTTATTCTAGTTCACTCTTACTGACCAAATCCTTCTTAGATGGACAAAACCATGTGCACTGCAGGTGGGGCAGATGTAACATGTGCAGAGAGAGTTAGATTTGGGTGGGGTTTTACTTCAAACTGAGATCTATATTGCAGTGTAAAAATAAAGCAGTCAGTATTTTCACTGCACAGAAACAAAATAACTCACCCAAATCTAATTCTCTCTGCACATTTTACATCTGCCCCCCTGCAGTGCACATGGTTTTGTCCATCTAAGAAGGATTTTGTCAGAAAGAGTGAACTAGAATAAGGCCCATAGTCTCAAAAACAGTAGAGAATACTACGGAGACGTTTCCTTTATGATTTAATTTGTTAATGAATACATTGGTATTAATGTCGATATTTGTGAGTTTTTTTAAATGTAAAAAAATTACTCTAGACTAGAGCAAAGTATTGCCCAGCATTATTCAGATGAGAGGAATTTGCGCATGGGACACGGTGTACATGCACCGTACATTGCAATGAATAGGCTTATACTGTATTTATTACATTAGACACAGGCAGTAAAGCTAATGTCAAGGAGGCTTTTTAAGCTTGTTATCCAAGCAGCTGGCTCCCTTTCATTTACCCTCACTTACTGTACATCTGGAAAAGGGCTTCTTCCAGCTGCGAGCCATTTCATGTCTTAACCACATCCCCAGGCTTAGTGGAAATGTTCTCCTGACCGTGTATTGGTGTGTACACACGGTAAGACTTGCTATTCAATTTTGACTATATAGTCAAAATCAAATCAGTATCGCATAGACATCGAATGATTATCGGACATAGGGCCAGATGCACTAAGCTTCAAAACTGATAAAATGGAGAGTGATAAACAACCAGCCAATCAGCTCATACCTGACCTTTTTCAAACACAATCTGTGACATGGCAGGCATGAGCTGATTGGCTGGCTGTTTTATCACTCTCCATTTTATCAATTTTGAAGCTTAGTGCATCTAGCCCATAGTTTTAAGCTTTCGATCCTGATTCAGTGCCCATTCAGCTGCAATCAAAAGCCAAATAGACAGTGCAGCAATGACTATATAGTGCTGATTAAATGTAGATAGTATGAATTGAATGGAAATAGCACGATTTGACAAAAATTGCATAGCAATCGAATCTTAGCCAAAAAGCAAAGAAATCTCACCACGTGTGCACACCATTAACCCTGATATATCTCATTATGTGGATATGTATTACAATTGTGTAAGTGCCATAAAAGCAAACCTATACTTCATTGATCATTTACTTTACATTGGTTATTTTATTCTTGTGTTTTTATTTTAAAAAAAAATTTTGTGTTGAATTTTTAATGGCATTCCGGTAATATTATTATTTTTTTATTATTATCATTATTGTTTTTTTTTATTTCATCTACAGTATATTTATATATATATTTCATCTACAGTAAGTATTTTTGTGGGGGGGGGGGGGGGGGTTACGCATAATGTTGATGCAGTTAACGTTGGTGATGGCAGAATGTTATAACTTTTGATGTCCTTCTACTTTTGATGAACTTTGCACAGGATGCTTCACAATATGATTGTTAACCATGCGCGTGGGTGCACCAGCTGCTGGCCCAGTATTGACAGCATAGCTTGTTGCATTTGTAGAGCATGCAGAATTCTAGTTTTACACTGACAGGTTAATTTGCTGTTTGAAGTAACCTTCATTGGCAGTAGAGATCATTTTCTATCCCCATGGGATTCCTCCCTGCGCAACAGTGTGAATGGAAGTGTGTAGTGCTGGTGTGTCTAGGAGAACGTCTGGCAGATCGGGTCTCTCTGTGATCAGTGCTTACTGGACTGAAGCATATGCTCAGTTGCTCTTCTGCATTCTCCTCTTACATAACTACAGGGCTGTGCAGTCTGAGCTGCGGCTAACCTGGTCTTCATGCTGCTTAGAAAGATGCCACCACACCATAAATCAGAAATATGAGAATAATTCTCCTTATCAGATATAAGAATTGTATTTACTAGTAAAGTGAATACATTCCCCAAATACACATATATAATGCAATTTATTTTTAAGCTTCAATAAACAGCTTTTTGAATTAATTTATGACAAATAATCTTTATTAGTGAGCTAAAAAGATATATATTGTGTACAGTTATCAAAGTGGAAATTTAGATGTAGGGTATGGAAATTTCCCCCGCATTCGATCCCAGCACTGGTAATTTTTCTACTGCAGCACAAATAAAGTGACGGTATATCATACCATCGTATACCACCCCACTTCGAGCATTTGACTCTATATAGCAAATACTGGGGTAAATGTATGAAACTTGGAGAAGTGGTATCTATCCCCAAAAAGAACATTATTTGCAAAGTAATAATGCACCAGCCAATCAGCTCCAATATGTAAATTGACCATTAGGATCTGATTGGCTGGAGCCTTATCTCCATTCTTTATGTATCCCACAGTAACTAGCTTAGCATGGCTACACATTATTTGGAAATTACTGACCTCTGTGTGTGCTGCACTCTATGAAGGCAGAGAATTGCCTGTGTCGATTAACTTATGTGTTTGACATGATGTTCAGGGGGATTCAGTATGAAATCCCGGCGGTCGGGATCCCGGCGTTCAAAATCCAGACGCCGGAATCCCGACCGCCGAAATCCCGACAAGGGGGGGGACGTGGATCGCCCCTCCCCCCCCCCCCCTTGCGGGCTCGCTGCGCTCGCCATGCAGCGGGCCCGGTGCCTCGCTACGCTCGGCACACTAATTTATTCTCCCTCCAGGGGTGTCGTGGACACCCACGGAGGGAGAAAGTGTCGAGATTTCGGCGGTCGGGATTCTGAACGCCGGGATCCCGAGCATCGGGATTTAAACTGCATCCCGTTCAGGGAATTGGTGATTTAAGAAGCAGTTTGTTTTCATTTGTGATTTTTTTATTCTTTGACGGTAATTGATACCTAGTAAGATAATGTCGACTCCAGTATCCATTATGATTAAAATCATTAATTCTGTGAAAAGTAATACAGTCTCTGTGTAGTTATTGATAGTAACAGATGACTCATTGGGGAAGTGGGTAGAACCTTTATCTTGTGACCAGATACTTTTTAAAAAAAAAACTTAAAAGAAATTAAAAAAATTCTTATCAGTTTTTATGGCTTTTTATCTTCATTTTTACTTCTTCAGCTAAGCCTGTGGTTTTCAACTCCAGTCCTCAAGTTCTTCTAACAAGTAATCTTTTGTGAATGTCTGTGACCGTGCACAGGGGAATTCATCTATTTTGCTGGCTCAGTAATTATCCCACCTGCTTCCACAGACAGAAATCCTCAAAACATAACCTGTTGGGGAGCATTTGAGGGTTGAAGTTGAGACCCATTGATTTAAGCTAATTACTTTGCATGTGTGCACACTTACAAAGATCTGACTTGCTAGAAAAGGAAATGTTGGAGTTCTGTAATTTGCTCTAAACTCAATGAAAAAAAACTCTTAAAATGTGTGTTCGTCAAGCTGGCAAGGGATCTTGAAATTATAACATCAGTGCTTTACTGCAAATTTAGATGTGTACTTGAGTTTAAAATGTCCCAGAAAGCCTCAAGCCTTAGTCATCAAACTGGACTTTTTTGTTTGTTTGTTTTATGAATTTGAGGGAGCTATTTCTAAAGATTGGACCCTGTCATATCCCACCTGTTTAAGGATGTATATTTGTGGAAAATGTTTTATGAACTCATTTGTTCAGTATGTTTTATTATTCCCTTGCGTTTTGAACTAGATCGCATCGCATGCGCTTTGCGTGCGTTGCGATCGGGACCTAGTTAAAAAAGCACTCGCTGCAGAGACTTTATGTGCTGTGCGATGGGATGCCCGCAGGAGCACGCATCGCACATCACCATTGTACCGTGTATGGGCACTTTTATTGATTGCTGTTTGTTATAGTATGTTTTGTACTACTTGTTTATCTACTTCTATGCAAACATTACAAATTATTTAGCACTGAACTCATTTGTTCAACATTTTGGGGTGTAAACTGCATGGGGTTCCGCTAGAAGGGTTGCAATTGATTAATTCTTAGTCTGTGCTATTAAAGGCTTGAGCCAGTGTTTTCCAAGTTACTAACACAATTAAACAAATGTTTCCCCCTATGTTCTTCTAGCTCAGAGGGTTTTTTTGCATAGTCTGACAGTGACAGAGATTCTAGGCCCAAGAGAAAATCAAATAACATTTGTCTCTGTTGATATAAGTATAATTTTAGCCGGGTTTGTTATGCTGCCCTGTTTTCTTATCTCGGAAGAATGAAATGTGTGTGTGCAAATAATTCTCTCTACATAGAAAAGGAATCCTATATCCTAGTTGTATCCGCACAGCTCCCAAGCACTATATGTTTGGTCAACAAGCAACAGTGGGTGGTCAGACTGCAGCACAGGACAAGGACCCGCTGTGCACAGGAAAAAATGTTCAAAGGTGTTTAAGGGTGGTAAGGAAGTCTGACAGCCTTCAGAAAGTCCAGAGGCTACGGATCAGAATTCCCGCTCACTGTTATGGCTGTGAGAAAGCTCAGTATGAGATACTTCCATACGGACGTTGCACATCTTCATTTGCCTTCACATCTGTCTGAACAGGCAGAGGTTGCCTTCCTATTGCAACATGCCGCTGACCTTCTCATTCTCCCACTCCCATCACGTAGCCACCGATATTACATTTTCCTAGTGTTCAAATGCTTGAATACTTTAACGTTAAAATATTTTGGATATTTGTTTTGCTTTAAATGTTTGTTGTTTGAAGGGGTAGGGGAGCAGATTTATTAAGACTGGTGAAGTGATAAAGTGTTGAAAAAGTGGGAGGCGATAATGCACCACAATCACCTGTCATCACCTTACACGTTCTCACCACTTAATCACTTCACCAGACTTTAATACATCTGACACTGAATTACCTGAATCTACCTACAGGAGAATGTAAATACAATGTACAAGCTATTTTTTAATACATTACTTATTCATTTTACCATCTTCATAAGCTAGTTTTCAGCTTTGCACTGTTTAGTGTACTGGGATCTATTGGGCATAATCAGTTAATGTTTCCTTTTGAGCACTAAAAAAAAAAAGTTGTTGAGCAGTCCACATCAGCAATACAGGAGTGTTCTCTAGAACTGCTATACCATCATTTAATAGGACAGAGATTTTAATTATTATTGTTCATCTGAAATGTCCAACACCCTCTGTAGGTGTGAAATCCTGCTGAAGTAGGACTTTTAAGAACTGCAGCGCAATCCAAGGTTTGCACAGCAAAAAACAAAATCTTTTACCTGGATAATCCCGTTGCATTTGGACATGAGAATGTGAAACAGGGTGGGCAGACTTACTATTTAATAGTTTCTGTTGCTCTAAATTAGACCTACAATTAAATTCCCCAATAGCGTGTTTGATCAATGTGAGAGGACTTGGAGTGTCTTATAGTTTGTACAGACGGTAAGATTTGGCTTCCGATGTTCCCGATATAAGGAACATCGGAAGCCGAAACGCATGCAGATCGCATGCTTTTTTAGGGCTTCCGAGCCCGATGCGCGCTCCTGTGTGAGCGCATATCGGCAGCCAGATAGAGAGGGCAAGCAAGACTATTTAGTGCAGATCGGCACTATATAGTCTAATTGTACCCCTCTAGCATGCCGTGAGATGCGAGTCCCGATGCGATCTGATCGCGTCAGGACTCGCATCTCATGGCAGGAACTGCCGTGTGTATACACCATTACTTTATGACTAATTTTTGGGAACAGTCTTAATGGTGTGTAAATCATTACTGACGGTATATAGAACCACATTTACAGTAAACTGGCCGAAGATACGATTGTCAAATCTGTGCACCATAGACAGATTTTCTGGATATTCTCGAGCATTAACTGCAAGCTATATTAATGTAATAAAGCAAAGGTTTTTTTTTTTCTACTGTTGTAGTTCGGAAGCAATTCATATTCTCAATAATCAGTTAAACAGTTAAAG
The DNA here is from genome assembly GCF_055691185.1 of Crinia signifera. Lineage (NCBI taxonomy): Eukaryota > Metazoa > Chordata > Amphibia > Anura > Myobatrachidae > Crinia > Crinia signifera. Next base: position 127,573,534 of record NC_139221.1, on the reverse strand, counting down.
ATCAATTAAAAATAATTTTGTGTATTGCAACTATAAAAAGCTTTTAGTGAGATTACACTGCTAGCTCAGGTCTTGTCTTTGCTGGTGTTTTACTGCCCTCTTGTGGACATTGGAAAACAGCATGCATTCCTCCCGATCACAGTAAATGCTGTATTCTTTCCTCACTGCTGTGCAAGACTTTTATTCAATCACCAGGTAACCATTCGAGAAATTCATTTTAGTACCTGTCCTTTAAGAATTGTCATGACCTTAATGCAAAATTGCTGCCCATGGTTTTGTTTGGTATTGGCTTCTGTGCTGTTTTCCCTGTACAGGTCAAGTTTATACAGATACATTGATATGTTTTTGTATAGTACATCTCATTGCATAAACACATGGATAAATGCATCCGCTCAGTGAGTTTTGATGACAGTTATATTGAGGCAGATTTATTAAACTTGGAGAAGAGATAAAGTGAAAGGAGATAAAGCACCAGCCAATCAACTGTGTTTGAAATGACAGTTGGGATTTGATTGGCTGGTGCTTTCACTTTATCTCTTCTCCAGACTTTGGCCCTTATTCTGATCGGATCGGTACGGCCCGCGTGCGGCCGTACCGCCGATGTTTTTACTCTGCACATGCGCAGAGGTCAATCTGCGCATGTGCAGCCCCCTTCGCCGCAGACGGATTTCGTCCGCCGCAAAGGGGGCGTATAGGGGCGTGAGAGGCATCATGCCCTCATTTCCCTATGTGTACGCCCCGCGTTTCATGGGCGTTCCCATGCAAACGCGGGGCGTACGCATGCTAATGAGGGCATGACGCCACTCATGGGGGCGGAAAGCTGACGTCGCCGGATGTCAGCTTTCAGCCCCCATACAAGCTACCACACGGACGATTGTCCGTGTGGTCTCAGCTTGCGGGAGCTGCCGCGGCGTGCGGACCTGCCTTCGATGGTCGACGACCATCGAATGCAGGGGGCAGCTCCCAGCATGGTGGAGGCGTACGCCTCCACCATTTTCGTGCGGTTCGCCAGCCGTCCGTGTACGGACGGCCGTGGCGAACCGTAGGGTGGGCGGGGATTCGTCTGGTGCGGTCGGAGCCGCATATGCGGCTCGACCGCACCAACCAGAATAAGGGCCTTAATATGTGTGCCCCTTTGTAACAAAAATAGTGAATGGATCTCCTATTTTTCCTGGTTAAAAATTAATTGATTACATATTCAAATGAATAACTTTTTTTATTTTTTTTTAATATTAAGGAAACCCAATTCTTCAGAGCCCAATGATTGACATGGACAGTGATGGACGCCCATCTCCAATTAGCCGACTCAGCCAGACGGCTTCATTGCAGAGAGGCAGCAGCTTCCAGTCTGGACGAAATGACTGTAAGAATAATTGGAATTGCTGGAATATAAGAAATTGTCATTTAGGAATTCTTTTTTGAACTTGGAGAAATGTGTGTAACCAGAAACGCCTATATTAATAATTGTATCTGATTGCGTGCATGGTTTTATGCCTTGTTAAATATTGTGCTTACATTGTTACAGGCATATTCCAGATAATTTCTTCTGCTGATTTCCTCCTCTATATACAACATACTTGTTGTTCTTCTCATGTGTATATGCCAGATTTCAAGATATTACTCTGACTTATTTATTACCACATAATGGTGTACCTGACAGGGTCACCAGAGGAGGCCACAAATTAAGATTTATCTTTCTATAAATCGACATTTCTGCTAAACTGTAATCCCCTCCATGAGTAGATGTTTTAGCCGTGAGATGGGTGCTTCTTGTGTTTTATACATTCACTAAGTAGACACCTTCTAGTCTGTACTTAAGGTCGAAGGATCGGATTGTCTCACATGTAGGAGATTGGACTTCACCTTAACTTCTACATGTTCCATCTGGGCGTTCGAGGTCCCCCACATCTAAAAATTGGTCATATTTACATTCAGCCTATTCAGTATCAGTGCTGATTTCTTGCCTGTCCTGCCAGAAAAGCAGCCAGCAGCAAATGATGGGTGTTCCTTAGGATTGCCCATAACTGCTGCCTGAGAAGACACTAAAGGGAGGCATGGATGCAGTGAGTCGTGGCTGTAGAAAGATTTCCTACAGCACTGGGTGGGTGACTTTGTCACAATTGCCAATCACTATAGAGTCACGACTGAAGTTATCCATCAGAACTTGAGCTGCAGGAAGAGAATCTCTTCCTGCCGTCTCTGCCAAGGAGGAGGAGTTTGGATTGGAGCCGTGGATCAACAGGCAGTGGCCAGACAGTGTGTCATATGCGACCTTGTCATGGTCACATCACGTGCCAGGCAAGAGGTCAAAAGCCTAATCCTTTTAAATTTAAATTCATGAGGAACGGCATGGAGCAGGAAGTGTGATAGTCTGGGGCTCTGTTTCTGGATTCTGAGTGGGGTGATTTATGCGAAGTGACTCTCATCCTGTAATAAAAGGGCTACAATCCCATGTTACAGTACCATGCAAAATGGTCTGAATCAAGTTGGTCAAGAGTCCATGCTGGAGCAAGACAACGACCCAAAAAATGCCTCTAGGGTCCCTTAGGTTATGTCAGAGCTAGCTTTTTGTGGAAAGTAAAAACGTCACGATAGGCAGAACAGTCTCTAGACTTAAACCCCATCAAGCTGGTTTGGATGAACTAAACAGAAAAGTGAAAGCAAAGCAACCTATGTGCAATACATTTGTGGAAACTTCTGCAAAGGTTTTGAAGACAAATGTGTGTATTCCATTCTAGAAAGAGTGCCACAAGTGTGTGTTTTTTTTTATCTCCAATTGTTCTATCAATTGAAGAGTACACTGAGACTGTAAACTGCATCAATTTCTATAAAAAATGGAAAAATACATAAATACACACACACACACACACACATATACATACAGTATAGTACTAATACAATGTGACCTCTACACACTTGGTAATCCTTTTTGTCTTTTTTTCAGCTTGGAGATACAAGACACCACACCAGGTGGAGTTTGTGGAAAAGCTGGCAAAAGTAGTTGTTGGACAACTTCCTAACTTCTGGAAACTCTGCATATCATATACAAGTGGAAATCTTTTTAGTGAGGTAAAATATGTCTAAAACCAAAAGCTTAAGTTACAGAACATAAATTTGTATAAAAAGGGTTAAACAAAAGGTAAATATTGAGTCTTTACTTAACCTAAAGATAATTTTGCACTACAAATAATTTACCAGTGGTTTACTTTATTTGTTTTGGTTACTTCCTTTTATTTCAGTCCATGTAATGGTTATCGTCTTATGTGGTTACCGGTATCAACCATACAAAATGAGCAATATACTTATGAAGAAGAAAAAGTCTTGTGCAAAATACATATCAGGCTTATGAATAAAGACCGTTTTCAGTTATAACTACATCACTTTAAGCCTAGAATGGTAAAAGTGAATCCGTTAAACTAACCACAAAAAGGTTTAGTTATCTCTGTGCAGGAAAGGGATACATTACTAATCTAGCAATATCTCGATTCATTAATTGTACAAGTTTCATGCACTGTTTATGTTCTAACCTTAACAGTCATTTATTCATGTGAGGTGTCTGGTAGTTGCAAAATGTGTAGTCTGTATCGCCGTATTATCTTAAAACACAGTTTCAGTCACCTTAAACCCTATTTTTTTATGTACAAAAGGTGTTATTTTGGAAAAAAATTCTCCTGAAAAAAACAATTTATTCTATCAAATAATGTACTGATGTATGCAGGTTTTCCACACTTACATGTTTAGAGACTGACATTTACATTAGTATTCATTTGAATGAGTAGAACATTTTGTTCAAATGTGCAGATAAATGTGATTGGGCAGCTGTTGCTTGACAGTTTTATTTACATATTGGCACTGAGTGCTTATCTCAACCCTATTGAGGGTATCCAAAGTGTCTTTTACTGAAAACTTCTATGGATAGCTACAATTCTGCCCAATGGAAAATGTGTCATGACTAGATGACCTCTTTTAATGTTTGCATTTCTGCATTTTATTACCAGTACAGGATACCATGTATTTTTACTTTTTAATGATTGATTTATTGATTCGACAACACTTGGGGTGAAATTTAATAGGATGAGAGTTTCAGAAAGTGAAAGATTCAGAAATTGAGAGGTTTTTTTAAAGCGGCAATCATTTGTAATTAAAAATCAAACTGGTTTTGCAGTGTAATGATTGCCGCTTTAAAAAAACCTGGAGATTGCTTACCAAATCTCTCACTTTCTGAATCTCTCATCCTATTGAATTTCACCCTTGGTGTCTGATATTTCCACTGTTTCCATTCTAAGGGGGTAATTCAATCTGGGATTCCGACTGTTGGCACGTCCTGACAGTTGGAATCCTGGCCCATTTTGTCCGATGCGACAGTTACTCGTCAGTCGTAATTCAATGTTCCGAGTGTCGGAAAGTCCGTCGATTGGCGAAAAACAGCCGTGAATTTAACAACCCGCGACCATTTCCGACCAAACAGATCTGACTTAAAAAAAAAAAAAAAAAGTCAGACCTGACTGCCTTCAATGCTGTCAGTAACAGCAGCATTGAATAGGCGACTGTCGCTATTTTCTCCGGCGAAAAATAGTGGCACCGATTGAATACACCACTTTTGTTTCTCAATATAGTGTGCAACTGGATTTTTGTAGATATTGTCAGTCCAGGTACAGTTATATAATTTATTTTATTTTGGTACTTTTAGTTTTCCTGCACTGTTGACACCTTAAAATTATTTTAGTAAATACTGTAAATATGACATATGTAGTGTGATTATTATGTATACTGTAAGTGACTGTAAATTGTTTTATCGATTTTCCTTTTGTGTGAAAACATGCTTGTGTAGAATCCACATACAATGTATGTAGAAAACTACTGTTTAGTATTTTCTGTTTGTGATTTGATCTAGACTGCAGAAAAATCTGGCCAAATGGAACAATACAGGAAAAATGCAAAGCAAAGACCAAATGTTTTCAAGGTAACCAAATAATAAAATCCCAAGATGCATGCTGCCGTATACAGATGAGCCCTCTTTATACCTAGCATCAGTGTGCCATGCCTGAACCATGCCAAGTACAGTACAGTTTAGCCTAGCAACTTTATCTTTAAATTTGCGTCTTGGTTACACTGCAGGTGCAGCGAAACACCGCTCACTGTACCAGAGACACTGGGCTGCAGCTTTAACCACACAGGAAATATATTTCAGTATACAGAAAAGTCGTAGATGAAGCACAATGGACCTTAGCGTGCCAACAACTGCGGATGCTGCATTATAGCATTTCCCCATACACACTGGGACTCATTTGCTCACACATGTACAAGTGTTGCAGACCAAATAAATGAGTGCAGTTCTCATGAGGCGATTCTGTCGCTTTGCGAGTTAGATGAATATCCGTTAACAGACACATGGGACCCTACACACTGAGAAAGGCTATTTGGTGTGACTGTGGCAATCGGGTATGAGCACACATCTAGAAAAAAAGGGGGGGGGGTAGCAGCGCTGGTTAGAATAAAAATATTAAATTACAATAACATAAAAATGATGCAGATTGGACTGATTGTACAGTTAAAAGAAAATACAATTTATTATGATAAGACCAAAATGGACTAATAAAACACAGGGAATATATCCTGGGGGGGTAAATGACATTGAGGGACTGTCCGTTCCTATTACGCCTGGAATTAAAGTCATATGGTGCAAAATTGCAATGTACAAAATTGGGTTACCGTCCACCTGTAGACATGCTGAAGGGGTGTGATGAATCTCTCCCTGGGACTCAAGGCCCGAATCGTGAAGTGGGCCGAGTCACCGTCCAGAGTAGGGGAGACACCCGAGATGGAAACTCCCAGAGATGGTATTGGGGTTTTTTCAGGATCCGGTTTGATGTCCACGGTTAGGTATATCCCAAATGAGGTCCACGGCTGGTCTGGAACAGTCCAATAAAAAGTGAGGGGGGGGGTTTGAAGAACACCTGACGCGTTTCGCCGTCTCAACGGCTTTATCAAAGGTGACATACTGGTATGGCTGAGGGCTTTTTATGCCAGACTTGGCAGGAAATGGGTTTGGTCACATGATACACAATATACATATAATCAGTCCAATCTATAATAAAAATTAAATGCAGGTATGTGGAGGAGGCAGAGAAAGCATAAAATTAATTGTAAAGTAACATTTTTGTAAAGAAATCGCAGTATAATACATAATAAAATAAGATAAAAATCGGGGGAATTAATTATCAGTGCACTTCAATCACGTGGTTCCTGGAAAGAGCTACCTTCCCATATGTTGTATTGGAGTTGCTGTTTTACTAATATGTCCCCGTATTGGTTGGACATATGAGAACAAGAAGAAGGGCAGAGGTTTGTGATACTTGTGAGGGCGGAAGTGGTGTGTCCGTCCGTCCGTTTGTTTATTTTAACAGCTGATAGAGGGGGACGCCGGCAGTGTGCGCGATGACGTTGCGCTTCCAGCCGGCTCCCTTCTCAGGAGATTGTCTATAGTACGTCCGGGTGGACGTGGGGGTGATGTGTTGGTAGTATCGTGGTGTAGAATACTCGCACGATACGGCCGGGTATGTGCGTGATTGCGTCACACGTCCGGCATCCCTACTGTGGCCATGAATGGATAGATTTGGTCACGTGGTACGCATGCATCATGTCATCTACATATAGATGTTTTTTATCAATGGACCATATTACTATCTACTATCTTATTTGGTCACGTGATCGGGCAAGGAGACCACGTGATCGGGATAATATATGACAGTTGCTATGGTTATTTTCTTTCAAGAAGCTTGGAGCTAGGATTTGTTTTAGGGAATTACTTTTCTTAAAAATAAAGATGGGTTCCTTTGGGAGAGATTTAGCCAGAAGAGGATCTTGTTTGAGAATAGGGAAGTTCTTCTTTATGATATTCTTTATTTCTTTGCTGGAACTATTAAAAGTTGATATATATGCAACTTCTCTGTTTGATGTTTCTTTATGTTTGTTATTATAAACCAGAAGGTTTTTTTTTTCACCAACATTGCGATATAGGGGTTTTTCTTATTTTAAATTGTTATTAGTATGAGAGTTTAAAAATATGACCCTTCAGGATTGAGAAATTATTGCCCCCTTCTTTGAACACGGCCCACATATGAGGACTAATTATATCTTTTCATACATATTTTCTTTAATAGATTGTTTTGTAAATTCTTATAAATTACCTATATGTAAATGAATAGAAGAACTGTGTCCCCTGCTGAACGGGTCAAATTGTATGCAGACACTATCTGTCCCCTATATAGAATGTGTTTTCCCTGTATGTATAACTAATGTTTATCTGCCATAATTATAATACCAGCTTATGACATACTTTATCTAACAAAACCTTGTTTTGAATCTTCCCAGTCCTAGTGATATACACACTTCTTCGTTGGTTACGATAACCATAGCAACTGTCATATATTATCCCGATCACGTGGTCTCCTTGCCCGATCACGTGACCAAATAAGATAGTAGATAGTAATATGGTCCATTGATAAAAAACATCTATATGTAGATGACATGATGCATGCGTACCACGTGACCAAATCTATCCATTCATGGCCACAGTAGGGATGCCGGACGTGTGACGCAATCACGCACATACCCGGCCGTATCGTGCGAGTATTCTACACCACGATACTACCAACACATCACCCCCACGTCCACCCGGACGTACTATAGACAATCTCCTTAGAAGGGAGCCGGCTGGAAGCGCAACGTCATCGCGCACACTGCCGGCGTCCCCCTCTATCAGCTGTTAAAATAAACGGACGGACGGACACACCACTTCCGCCCTCACAAGTATCACAAACCTCTGCCCTTCTTCTTGTTCTCATATGTCCAACCAATACGGGGACATATTAGTAAAACAGCAACTCCAATACAACATATGGGAAGGTAGCTCTTTCCAGGAACCACGTGATTGAAGTGCACTGATAATTAATTCCCCCGATTTTTATCTTATTTTATTATGTATTATACTGCGATTTCTTTACAAAAATGTTACTTTACAATTAATTTTATGCTTTCTCTGCCTCCTCCACATACCTGCATTTAATTTTTATTATAGATTGGACTGATTATATGTATATTGTGTATCATGTGACCAAACCCATTTCCTGCCAAGTCTGGCATAAAAAGCCCTCAGCCATACCAGTATGTCACCTTTGATAAAGCCGTTGAGACGGCGAAACGCGTCAGGTGTTCTTCAAACCCCCCCCTCACTTTTTATTGGACTGTTCCAGACCAGCCGTGGACCTCATTTGGGATATACCTAACCGTGGACATCAAACCGGATCCTGAAAAAACCCCAATACCATCTCTGGGAGTTTCCATCTCGGGTGTCTCCCCTACTCTGGACGGTGACTCGGCCCACTTCACGATTCGGGCCTTGAGTCCCAGGGAGAGATTCATCACACCCCTTCAGCATGTCTACAGGTGGACGGTAACCTAATTTTGTACATTGCAATTTTGCACCATATGACTTTAATTCCAGGCGTAATAGGAACGGACAGTCCCTCAATGTCATTTACCCCCCCAGGATATATTCCCTGTGTTTTATTAGTCCATTTTGGTCTTATCATAATAAATTGTATTTTCTTTTAACTGTACAATCAGTCCAATCTGCATCATTTTTATGTTATTGTAATTTAATATTTTTATTCTAACCAGCGCTGCTACCCCCCCTTTTTTTCTATCTATTTAGTTCGGGCTTGACAACCCCGACATAAATCAGCAGCTGCTAGTGACTCAACACAAGTCACAGCGCCACCCAACCCGTACCCCTCCCCTGTGGAGAAGTACAACACCTTTCTATGAGCACACATCTGTATAAAGTCACAAATTAATTGTTATGTGGGACAGGCCTATTTTGAAGGGAACACCCACCACTTGCAGTGTACAATGCTCAGGCCTGTAGAGCATATTCCTCAATGTAGCAGTTGGCATGCATTACTTTTGTTGCATTGGTTTTATCCTTTTTGAGAGAGACTAACGGGGATTAGCAGAGATTCCAGGTATGTGCAACTGCCAGCACCACACTACTACATGGATCAGAAAGAATTTTGGTTAAATTCAATATTTTAATAAAATACACTGTGATATAATATATAATTTCTATCACTTTCATTCTGCGGTGTCATTACTGTAAGTTTCTGTGTATTAGGAAATGATGCAAGTGATGCAGTCCCTGGTGAAGCTCATTCGTGGAGCTTTGGTGCCATTTACTCTTGGTGAAGAGGACCTGAAGCTCTATGGGGGCTGGGAAATGAAGACTGAACTCTCTGGCCCTTGGTTAGCGCATGTTGTCCAAACTGTCAGGTAAACAGGATTATTGTTACCTCGGTTATCAGTCTAGTACACGTCATTACATGTTATTTTTCCCTAAAATGGTTATATTACTCATTTGTATTCTCAACAATGACAACATTTGCTAAAATTCATTATTAATGCGGTTCTTTTCTTATACAGTAGGTTATTCCAGGAAACCTAGTCATTTATTCAGTACAAATTATAATCCGTGCAAAGTAACTTTATAAACCATATTTCTTTTTCATCCACTAGGGGGGGCACCGGAGGCATTACAGTGGGTATAGTCTGGTTTGGGATGCAGGCACCAAAAAGTAAATTTTAAACTCCCACAAGGCCTAGTCTCCTAGTCCCCTATACTCCGCCCCCATCCCCTAAAAATTTTATTTCGGTGCTTTGACAGGAGAAGGCACCTTTTCTAAAGGGAGGCTGCTTATCAGCCCAGTTTATTTTCTCTCTTTTTATTAATTTTTTTTATAAGCTCCAGTATGAGTGGTAGTGCAGGGGACAAATGGAATGTCCTGCATGGCTGCTCCGACACCCGGTGCTGTGGACAGCAGCACCGACGTTGGATGGAGACATCCGTCACAGACCTCTGCTACCTCTACACAGCCGCATGGAGTGTCCTGTTATTATATTTTGCATTGTGTGTTAGAGTGCCTGTATTGGTTGTGTCAGGCAGTGCAGTGATTCTGCCTTATACCACTGATATAGGAAAGACTGCTTCAGTGGGTGCTTAAATACTTCACTCTGGTGACATTGCCTTTTGAAATCTGTACTGTAGTATGGGAATCCTATATCTGACACCTTGTTATCACACATTCTGTATTATATACGTGTGTGGTTCTAGTACTGTGGCAGAGACATGTCATCCAAGGGTAAGAAGGTGGTTGCTCCAGAGCCTCTCACTTACCAGGTATGTCTCAATATTCTCTCTTCACGGGATCCAGTCAATGCCACCCTCTACAGAGTTTACATCTCCTCTCTACCATGACAGTCTCCTTTGGCTGCTGCTCCCCTGCCAGAGCCGGCAAGGGCTGCCATGTTGATGAAGGTAATGTCTTACCTTGTGGATCGCTTAGATGCACTGCCTCCTGTCCCCTCTGTTGTGGTGCATCCCACCACAGCTTTATGGACTGTAGGCCCAGCTTACCACAGGTAGAACTACCATGGATGCAGTCCCTGGCACAATCTGTTCAGGGCTTGTCGCAGTTAACACTTCTATGCAGCAGATCATTGAACGAGACAAGCATTTTAGGTGCAATCACACCTTGTGTGAAAACTCTACCCTCCTTTCACAAGGCCATTCTATACCATAGTCTCAGTTGCTGGATAACTCATCCGTACTAGATAAGGCCCTATTGTCCACAGAAGTGGATGCCCTGGTTAGAGAAGTGCAGATGTTTTGATTATTGAGGAGGAGGAGCCAAGTCCGATTCTGAAGTCCCTGGCTTCAATTTGCCGGGAAAAAAAAAACGAAGTCAACCTTATTTCCCTCTTTGGCACAGTTGGAGGACATGCTGGATGCCCAATAAGTGGTTTCAGATATCTAAGTGCTTACACTTCTTTTTATCCCCTTCATCCTAAGAACGGGACTAAGTGGGAGACTCCTCCAGTGGCCGTGCACTGAACAAACTTCTTCTTTAATGGACAAAACCATGTGAACTGCAGGTGGGGCAGATGTAACATGTGCAGAGAGAGTTACTTTTGGGTGTGATGTGTTCAAACTGAAATCTAACTTGTCGTGTAAATAAAAATACAAAGTAGCCAGAAACAAAATAACACCTAAATGTAACTCTCTCTGCACATATTAAATCAGCCCCACCTACAGTGAACATGGTTTTGTCCATTAAAGAAGGAGTTTGCTTTTCCAAACCAATCTGAATCACCGCTTTTTGGGTTTCCTTCAATCCTTCCTGGAGCTGGGCCTTAGGTTGTCGTTCCTCAATGTTCAGATATGAGCCGTTTTGGTTCTTTTTCTTGCTGCCTTACCGAATGTAAATAATTTTCTCCAAGGAGTCTTTCATGTCCAGACTCTTTTTTTCTTCAGTGTCTCCATGGAATCTCTCGCTTGTACGTCAAGCCCTCCATTCGGCCTATAGACCATTGGACTTGGTTGACCTCCATTATCTTTAGTGAAAGACACTGTTTCTCATTTTGCCTTTATCTTTCAATTTTGCGTCTTATTCACATTGCGTAAGCACCGGAACACCATACATCGTGCAATACAGGAATTACTCGCAAGGGGAGCACAAGGGAACATGGCATGATTAAAAGTCATGGGGGATGCATTGTAGCACATTGTGTACAGATTTATTCACATATACACAGATGTACAAATGTCTCGCATGAGATTGGTCCGTGCAATGTAGCAGAGTAGTTTTAGTGCTTCTAGTTTTTATTTACGCATATGATGTACATTTTGAGTGAAAAAGATGCTTGATGGTACACATCTATATTAAATGTTAAAATCTAATACGATTGTACCTGCACTGATTTGGGACCATGTCTGTGTAAATGAAGCAAAATCAAATGGTGGTTTAAAATGTTGCCATAAACCGGAAGATTAAACCTCTCATGACTTTGTGTTCTGGTCCATTTAGGCTTACTTATGAATCACTGACATCCCTTGAGATCTCAAATGATGTTCTACAATCTGTACAAGACCTAATTCTGGATTTACGAGTACGTTGTGTTATGGTCACTTTGCAACATACTGCTGAAGGTAAGAATGTGGCGTGCATATTTTCAAAATTGCATTCTTGAGTAGAGTACAGTATGTTGTTCTGATATTATCCACATGAATTATACTCATAATGTCCTCTACTAAAACTAACTATAGGTTACATTTTTTGTATCCAGTCCATTCTGTTTGTGAATTTGGCATCAATCCCTCATTTGGTGATGTAATACAGGTACTTGTTTCCTAGCACGGCGCCACCGATTTTGATTGTATCCATCGGGTCGGAAAAATCGCGTCCATCGCATGCCAACCAAATTGGATGTCCCTGAGACCCGATTTTACATTGATTTCAATATAAAAAGCCCCAAAACCCCCATTGTAATACCAAACCCCCCCTCATGTTTGAAATGCCCCCCCCCCATTGTTAACGCCACCCCACTATTGACGCCAAGCCGAAGCGTGGCGAGCGCAGCGAGCCCGCAAGGGGCGGTGGTACGCGTCCTCCGACCTTTTCATACCCCTACTATCCACATCGGCGTGGAGTTGATTTTATAAAGTGTGGTGAGCGCAGCGGATACCTTCACAGGTATCCGCGTCCCCTCGCGGGCTTCACAGGTATCCGCGTCCCCTCGCGGGGCTCGCTTCGCTCGCTGCGCTCGCCACACTTTTTATAAACCAACTCCATGCCGACGTGGATAGTAGGTGTATGAAAAGGTCGGAGGAGGCGTACTGCTGCGCTCGCCATGCTTCGGGTTGGCGTCAACAGTGGGGTGGCGTTAACAATGGGGGGGGCATTAAACATACTTTTTAACCATATTCAATGTGAAATGGGCCATATTGGCCCATTTCACATTGTCACCTACTGTATGTAAAATCGGGTTAATCGCATCGCAGGCCATTATAATGGCCCGCGACCGACGCGATCAACCCGATTTTCACTTTAAAAATAATTTAACACTGTTCCCTATGGGAAAATCGCATTGATCGCGTCGGTCGCATCGCGGCCCCTTATTAGGGGCTGCGATGGACGCGATCTAATATATCAAAAGACAGGGTAGGGATTGTCAAAGGTGTGGTGCACCAGAAAAGAGAAATTAATTTTTACACATAAAATATACCTTTTAATGGTTTCTTTTAAAAACTGCGAAATATACAAACTAACATATAACATAAAACAGTGAGTACAGTGATTTTAAAAACTGCACGTGCGGTGTCAGCATGCAATGCCTCCTACTGTGACGATCCACTCTCCTGATAGTTAATACACGTGTGTTTCCCTTTAAAGTATCTGTTGGCTTACACTAGCCTTATTACAGATATCAACAGGTGAGTGTATTGGCAAAAAGGAAATTTTTATTATTTGAGTGATCTATATAGGTATCACTAGTGTCTCTTATTGAATAAAGTTAATATCCCTGAGTACATGCTGGGGTTGAGATGGTGGGATTTGGTACCTCTGTTAAAGAGGATAATTACTGAGAGATATATAGTATAATATCAAGTTGGACCAATCCCCCAATCCCCTGGTGTGTATGGTATTCACAGTGTATGTGGTGTTTGGTGCACACTTGGATTGTGGATCTGATATTTGCCTTATGTAGGTATGTTAGATCAGTTTATTCTGGGGGGTAATTTCCCAATTGGGTCCCCTTTTAAACTATTACCACAATTTACAGAACACCAATACTGATTTTATACACATATTTCACGAGTAGTGTTAACAGGGTATAAATATGTCTGCTGGTGACCTGGTCAGAATAATTCCCTAATTTATAGGTCTGTTATTGTACCATTAATTTGGTGCTCACCAAAAAAGGTTTTTTTTTAACAGCAACAATGAGGACGATGACAATATCTGTCTATATTTGGTACTTGTCCTGCTGTCAATAGCCCTCGTTTGATAGCAATACATATAATTTCATGCAGTGTTGTTATTAATACTCTCCACGGGGTTTTTACAGCAGATTTGAGGACAGAGACACTGTTTGTCTACGAATAACCGTCCTGCTATTATTAGCCCTCGTTGCGGAGTTGCATTTTATTACAATGTATAATATGTGCCGCTACATATGGTTAGGTCAAAGTGGTGACCGTATGTGTTAGTTATTCTTGTAGTCGGCGGTACACAGCCGCGTGGGAACAGAGCGGTCGGGTCTCGCATGTAAGGCTGGAGACCGGATTATGTAACCCTCTCGGGTGCTCAAAGGAGTCCCAGGAGCTGTTAGGTTCACCTTCGGCAGACACAATAGGTTATAATAGTAATTGAATCATTAGAGTCCTTACAAGGACTGGCATAGGAGACACAGTGATCAAATATCAATAGGAGTCCTTACAAGGACTATATCATAGCACAGATTGAGGCATGCAAGTGAAGCGACCGCACGGCTAAGGTGGCCGGCGTACGCTTCGCAGATCTTCCTCAGGGCAGCGATCTACCAGATTTTGTCTTTCACCGGCAAATTAGAAAATCGGGTCCATCGCGTTGATTGTATGCCTTAAGTGCCTTAAACTTAAGGCATACAATCAACGAGATGGGCGCCGTGCTAGGAAACAAGTACCGAAATACATATCTTAATGAGTCCTTACCCATGTTGACAATGAGCCTATATATTTTTTTTTGGTACTCTTTACCTAGCACGGCGCCCACGATCAATATCGTGGTCATCGCGGGTAAAAATCGCGGTAATCGCGGGCATCGCGGGTAAAATTGGATGGTCGCGATGCCCGCGATGACCGCGATCACCGCGATTTTCCCATAGGGAACAATGTTAAAAAAGGCTGATTGACCGCGATTTCAATGTTAAATGGCTCAATTGACCCGATTTGGCCATATTAACCCTGAATTAGGCCCAATTAACCCTTAAATGTCCCCAAAAAATTTTAACGCCACCCCACGATCCACGCGAACCCGAAGCGTGGCGAGCGCAGCGAGCCCGCGAGGGGCGGCGGTACGCGTCCTCCGACCTTTTCATGCCCTACTATCCACGTCGGCGTGGTGTGGGAATATAATAGTGTGGCGAGCGCAGCGAGCCACCGAGCCCGAAGCGTGGCGAGCGCAGCGAGCCCCGCGAGGGGACGCGGATACCTTCACAGGTAGACGCGTCCCCTCGCGGGCTTCACAGGTGTCCGGGTCGCCACGGACACCTGTGAAGCCCGCGAGGGGACGCGTATAACTGTGAAGGTATCCGCGTCCCCTCGCGGGGCTCGCTGCGCTCGCCACGCTTCGGGCTCGGTGGCTCGCTGCGCTCGCCACACTATTATATTCTCACACCACGCCGACGTGGATAGTAGGGCATGAAAAGGTCGGAGGACGCGTACCGCCGCCCCTCGCGGGCTCGCTGCGCTCGCCACGCTTCGGGTACGCGTGGATCGTGGGGTGGCGTTAAAAATTTATGGGGACATTTAAGGGTTAATGGGCTCTGTGGCCCATTTAACATTGATTCCTATGGCAAAATCGGGTTGATTGAGCCATTTAACACTAAAATCGGGTCCATCGCGACTTTTAACATTGTTCCCTATGGGAAATCGTGAGCATCGCGTCGCGGGCATCGCGGGTACGTTTATGGCCGGCCGCGACGCGACCGACACGATTTTTATGTTTTCCATTGATTTCAATGGCAAATCGCGGGCATCGCGTCGGTCGCGTCGCGGCCATACATTAATGTACTCGCGATGCCCGCGACGGGCGCCGCACTAGGTAAAGAGTACCTTTTTTTTTTTTTATTTGCAGCTGATGACCCCTTTCTTTATATGCTTTTTTGGTACAAGAGGCTCATTAGGAAAATATTTAGCCTGGAGCCTCTATGGAATGGTACCTTAGTGAAATGAGAGAGACTGAGAACCCCAACTTCTAAGTAGTGGTGCCATTATAGATCCAGGGTTGACTGGTTTAACACCTTGAGTGGTATGTTTTCCTGGGGCAGGACAAACCTACCAGAGCAGGTTTGTCCTGCCCCAGAAATACTCTCCACTCTGCTCCCCTGGGGCTGCTAAGGGCTTCGGCTGTTTGCGAACGCTTGGAGAAGTTTGGGGTTGCTTGGGGGGCTCGGGTGTTCGGCTGTTCATGTGTTAGGCATTTGTGTATTTGGGCAGCCGAACCTCTCCAAGAGGCCCTGATCCTCCCCAAGCAGCGACAGGAAGGATCGGCTGGGGATGATCAGGGACAGGGGAGGACAACAGGCACAACACCATGACTTAAAAAAAAAAAAAGGCTATTTTAAGGCATCCCTGGTATTATTCCACATTCTTGTTAATTGTGGTCTTCATTTAAGTAAGCTGAACTAATGCAGTAAATCACACAACAAAGATATAGGGAGGTGAATCGCATAAGAGAGGTGTTAAACCTACATAGCATCAAGCATTAACAGTTAAAACTCACAATCTTAAGGCATCCCTGGTATTATTCCACATTCTTGTTAATTGTGGTCTTCATTTAAGTAAGCTGAACTAATGCAGTAAATCACACAACAAAGATATAGGGAGGTGAATCGCATAAGAGAGGTGTTAAACCTACATAGCATCAAGCATTAACAGTTAAAACTCACAATCTTGAAAAGTAAAGCTAATAAACGGTAGCCAATCAGCTACTAACTATAATGTTATAGGCTGGGTTTGAACAATGGTAGTTATGTGCTGATTGGCTGGACGTTTATAACTCCTTCGCCCTTCTCTCTTTAAGGGGGGTATTCAATGTGTGTCATGCTTCCGCAGCCATCTCCCGACGGGGGAGGTGGCTGCGGGGCCCTATTCAATGCTGTCTTCCCCGACAGCATTGAACAGGGGTTCTCGGCAGAACGAGCCCGACATCACAAGCTGTCGGGCTCGCTCTGCCGAGAAAACCCGGAAATAGTCGAGCTCCCGGCCGGAGCTAGTCTATTTCCGTCCTCAGCTCGCGGCCACGCCCCTTTCTCGCCGCTCGGCGGCCGGGACATTGAATCCCAACCGCCGAGCTCATGTCGAGTAAAGCACGGGACAGGGGCACAGCTGACATTGAATACCCCGTAAGGCTTAAGACATTTGCCCCTTATGTCAAGACTCTATTCTTTTTCCACACCAATTATATTGGCTTTGTCCCATATTGCCTTGGGAAATTACAAACGTGATTTATCTGTTCATTCTAACAACAAACAAACTTCCCATAACTAAAAATAATAGTAGTCAAAAAAATGTCCTTGTCAGAAATGGGTAATTGTGTATTTTAAGTAACAATGCAACCCCTACTGTTAGTTAGAACAAACGTTGTCAGGTTTTGTGCATATTTCTGATTGAGAGCCACGTGGACTTTTCTGTTTTTTACTTAAACATAGCTAATCAGTTTGCTGCCTAGAATTTTACGTATATTGAAAACAAATATAAATGGCAAATTTATTAAATTATCATGTTCAGGTCAAAAAAAGATGGCTGGAAGAACCTTGCATGGCAGTATAGGTCAGTTATTTCTCTTTCTGATTGTCCTGAGGTACTGCTGCTGTGACAAGTTTAAAAAAAGGAGTGGTAACATAACTACCTCTTGTTTAGCAGCAAACCAAACAGGAATTAAAGACTTTACTAAAGCTTCTAAAAGTGATAAGTGGGCATGTTGCCCATAGCAACTAATCAGGTTCTATCTATCATTTTACAGGATGATATAGAAAAAGAGTAGCTTTCACTTTTTAGAAACTTTCATAAATTTACCCCTTAGAGATAGTACTGGCAGATTTAACATCTTTTTAATAACAAAAGGCTAAGATTCTATTTCACTTAAATAAATTGTCACACAGCCTCCTTTCTACGCATATGCATACGGCTACTGCGAACAGACTGTTTGCCGGATGCATGCACCCAACCGGCCAGGGACGTGGGTCGGCGGTGGATAGTTTTGCCAATGGGATCGCCCAGCGTTTCATGTGTATATAACAAATATGAGCGACGCTGGCATTTTTAGCCAATATTTTGCATATCTCTCACAGAGATGATGACACTCATATTTTGTACATCTCGCCACAGAGATGCCATTTTTAGCAGATATTTTGCACGTTTCTCTCAGATGTTGGCACTCAAACGGTTAAGTCATTTAAGAGGACAACATCATTGGAAAAAACCCACAACTAATGAATATCTAAGCAAGAAACAGGTAGTGTAAAGGCCCCCATACACTATGCGATTTTGGGCCGATTTCATCCGATTTCGGCCCTTTGGGCCGATAAATCGGGTGAAATCGGCCCAAAATCACACGTGTTTGACATCTGATCTGATGCGCGGTCCCGCGCGCATCGGATCGGATCACGGCGTCGGACCTACAGAACATAAGATATATCGGAATCTGAGCCATCATGGGTGCTTTTTAGCACCCACCATGTTCAGATCCGATATATCTTTATATACAGCCCCCCTGTCTTACTAGCAGCGCTAGTATTCTCCCGCCGCGCCGACAGTCTCTGCTCTGCGACGCCTGCGGTCCCCGCCTGCACTACCTCCGCAGGGAGCCGTCAATGCGGGGGGGGGGGGGAGGCGCTGCTAGTAAGACAGGGGGGGGGGCGCTGCGGGGGACACAGAGTTGGCAGTTACAGAGCCGGGCAGGAAAAGCTGTCAGCGCTGGGAAAAAAAAGCCCATACAATGAATGGGCAGCCTGTGATTGGCTGAGCGCTCTCTCAGCCAGTCAGCAATTGGCTGAGAGAGCGCTCAGCCAATCACAGACTGCCCATTCCATTGTATGGGCTTTTTTTCCCAGCACTGACAGTTCCCGCCTCCCCCTGCCCGGCTCTGTCACTGTCCCCCGCAGCGTCCCCTGCACGCTGCCTTAGCAGCGCCCCCCACCAGCAGCCCTGTTCTGCAGCAGCCCCCCCCTGCTCCCCGGGTTTACATGTGATAAATCGAGACGATTTATCACATGTAAAAAATGGCACATCAAGTGCCAATCTTATCAAGCTCCCCCGGGGAGCTGCCGGGGAAGCTCAGGGGGAAGTCGTGGGCAACTTGTCCTCAGGACAAGTCGCCCTAGTGTATGGGGGCCTTAAGAGAATAGACTACAGGCATGGCAGTTGCCATTTATTTGCTTTCGTTCTCATTTTCTGTGGATTCATAAAGTTACCATTTCAATGTGAATGCATCATGAAAAAAAATGTAGATGAATTACTATGAAAGTATTCAAAAATATTTTCTCAAATATCAGCATAGGTTTTAATATTGTGCTAATTTGGGCTTTTTCAGAAGTAAAGCGATTAGCTGACAAAGAAGATTGCATCATTGATAATGAAGGTTTAAGTTCTTTGGTATGTACATTTGAAAATGAAATGCATACAGTAAATCTTTCTTTATACAAGAACTATATACCACCAAGTCACACTCTACAAATGCTGTTCTCACAGTGTTCCTGGTTTCTCAGGGAGACCAAGTGTACCCCTCTGCTCAGATCTATGTGGAAGCTCAAGGGAAATGTATGGGGCTAGGTACCTGCCATGCAGCTGTTTTCTATGCATATACCACTATTACATAATCTTATGTGGTGTTGGATAATGATTAATGGCCAAATGTAATAGGATGTGAGGTTGAAAAAAGTGCAGTGATTGTTGCTAATTTCCATCAACCTTTAAGTTGCCATGTGTGATAGAATGTAACAACTCCTAAACTCTTGAGAATTGGCCTCAGTAAACCTCACCATGAGATGTCAAATATACAATTTGTGATATGTTTGTAAAAACGAAAAAATGAGTAGTGCTAAAAAAATATTTTTGAACCAGTTGGATCAATTTACAATAAACTTTCTAGTTTAATAATGTGAATTTCATAGACCATAAAAAAGGGAGATGCATAAAATACATAAAAGAGCGCATGAAGGGTATAATCATCTCTAATCATGGTCGCCCAGTGTTACTTTTGTGTTACCCACATCTATACCCACACAGTTTTCTCCAGTTATATAAGAACATCCACTTCAGTGTGTATACTGTACTCCACCTATGAACATCTATCCGGCTGGTTGGTATTTACCGCTGGAGGAGCAGATGGTGGCCTCATGATGATGTGGAATGATCCAGTGTGGTGTTGAAGGTTTGCAAAGTGGTATCCCAAGCAAAGTCTGTGCAAAGTGTCCCAATTAGATTGGAGAGCAGGTGGTGTACTGGTCTGGTTCAATATGGCAAGCAAGGTTAGGAGGTCCTCCAATGCTCCTGGAAAAGGGTTCCTATATACCGAACGCGTTTCGTTGTATGGCAACAAGTTTTTTTAAAGGTTGGTTTGAGGACTTGCAGTATAAGTTTGTGCCTGCACTAACAGTGGGGCCTGCAAAATAAAGTATGGGTTCCCCCCCACCTAGAGCCCTAGTTGTATTTGCACAGATTCAGTCGCACACAGGTATATGTATCCTGCAACCTAGTGATCTGCCTACAATAGCAAAATGGCCTTGTCACTTTTAGTAGTTTTGTCTGTGCAAATAAAACACAAATTTGGAGCGACTAGCACCTGGAGCTTTGAGAAGGGGCAGCTATTTGGCATGATTGAAGTGTAAAGTGCACTTTGCTTAGGACTGCACATTTATAGTACAGAAGCACAGGTATTGTGGAAAACCTTCAATCTATCGAAGCTTTCTGGAAACATTAACCTGTGAAAAAGAATGGTTACTATAGTCTGAAACTGGAAAATATGCAAGGCATAAATTCTCTGAAAATGTATGTTCTCTGTCATCACACCCCATGTTTAAGGATATCCATGCTTGCTACTAGATGATTGACTGAGGTACTGAAGTCACCTTTGTTCAATCCTGGCGGAGATTGGGAAATTCTGTCTAAAGCAGTATGGAGCAGCCACTGTCATGTAAACAAGCTGTTGTGTGGTTTGGACAAAACAGAGATAAATGCCAATCGCACAGGAAATATCAATTTAGGTATGGTTAGGTGGACCCTCATTATTTGTATTACTCTGTGATTTTATCACATAGAGACCAGTAAGGGTGTGCTACCATAAGACATTGGGTGCAAGCAGAATTTTTGGAAGAAAAAGAATGTCTGTTGCTGGTGCACCATGGATTAACGATACAATAAGATATAACTTTTATTAGAGATTGTTAAAAGATTGCGAAATAAAACACACAAACATATACATAGACACAGACTAGTGAAAATAAAAAAGGATAAGAATCCTTATTCAGTTGAGCTCCCGATATGTTCTTTAATTTGTCAGACCAATCAATATAATATCACAGATCCCCCAGTGTGTATGCAGCCAGATCCACGGGGAAAACCCTGTTGGAAATGCTGGATGTCCCACAATATAAAGTTTGTGCTGTATGTGCGGTTAACCTGCTAGATATCTCCCGTTTAATCACTCTACCATGAGAGGGGATTGATATCTATTGCAGGAAAAAACTTAAAGAAGCAGAAAGCGGCAATGCAGCATCGTCTGGGGGTTATACCCATGCGGCTTCTATAAGTATGCCTGTGCAGAACTCTGCAATGCAGGCTGCCTGTGTGCGGTGGGCTGTCCAGCGTTTAGACACCACACTTTCCGGCAGGGGGTTCCGTGTACAGCGGAGACCCGTCAGCGCATCATACAGAAATCAAAATACATTTGTATGTGGGGAGGGGGTATCGGGAGTCAAAACTGATGTGCGGTCGGCGCACGCTTCTCAAGAGCTTCCTCAGGGTCCTGAGGAAGCTCTTGAGAAGCGTGCGCCGACCGCACATCAGTTTTGACTCCCGATACCCCCTCCCCACATACAAATGTATTTTGATTTCTGTATGATGCGCTGACGGGTCTCCGCTGTACACGGAACCCCCTGCCGGAAAGTGTGGTGTCTAAACGCTGGACAGCCCACCGCACACAGGCAGCCTGCATTGCAGAGTTCTGCACAGGCATACTTACAGAAGCCGCATGGGTATAACCCCCAGACGATGCTGCATTGCCGCTTTCTGCTTCTTTAAGTTTTTTCCTGCAATAGATATCAATCCCCTCTCATGGTAGAGTGATTAAACGGGAGATATCTAGCAGGTTAACCGCACATACAGCACAAACTTTATATTGTGGGACATCCAGCATTTCCAACAGGGTTTTCCCCGTGGATCTGGCTGCATACACACTGGGGGATCTGTGATATTATATTGATTGGTCTGACAAATTAAAGAACATATCGGGAGCTCAACTGAATAAGGATTCTTATCCTTTTTTATTTTCACTAGTCTGTGTCTATGTATATGTTTGTGTGTTTTATTTCGCAATCTTTTAACAATCTCTAATAAAAGTTATATCTTATTGTATCGTTAATCCATGGTGCACCAGCAACAGACATTCTTTTTCTTCCAAAAATTCTGTTGTGTGGTTTGACATTATTGTCTTTCTAATACATAACTGAGATAGTAACCTCTATTTACTTAGTGTTTTACCTTTCAAATACTTCCTTACATACATTGCAGCCTCTTTGCAATAGGAAAATACTGTTTCACAGTGGATTTCAAACTCTACGCCCTTTTTTTCAAGGCAGAAGTAACAGTAAAGGCCTCCATACACTACAATGATTTGGGATGATTTCGCCCATTTCCGACAGCCCAAATCAGATGTGTTTGATGTCCCATCGGGTCCGATGCAAAGGTCCCAGGTGGCTCGTGGGGGATCGGATGGCCATATACTGCCATTTTGCACATTATCATAGCATTTAATGACACAAGGATGTCACCAATATAAACCTCTTTAATCTTTCAATCTGATATTTGTAAATAATGGAGTTTTAGTTCGTATTATTTTGCATTTGCTATACATAGAATTGCAAATATGGCGATAAATCCAATGACCCATCAGGCAGCATTGTTAGTTGCAGTGGTGAAAGCCAGGAATCTGTACTATTAAATGTCTGCACCTTTTAATGTGCTTATGTGTTATATTTATAGATTTTTTTTTTCTTATTTTATAGCCATCTCAATTTGAGCAGTGTGTTGTCCAGTCTCTGCAGTCACTGAAAGGTGTCCTAGAATGTAAGCCTGCTGAAGCAAGTGTGAGTATATCACTGCATGAGGAAACTGTTAACTATATAACTATATATAGATCCCTGGGTGGAAGGTTATTGATAACATGCATAATACAGTATATACTCTTCAAAAACTAAAACCTAACAAAACAAACTAGAAAAAAAAATGGTGCTTAATGCAAATAAATTAAAAAAGAAGTAGAAAAAAATGGATATACAAATGTATATGGATAAAGGAAGGGCGGCGCCGCTTATATAATATATTCCTGTTATATCGGTAATGTGGGTATCAAGCAATCAACCCTTATTTATGTAGGGTGTCTGCCATAATCTAAATAAAAAGCAATGGAAAGTTATGGGCCCCATATACCTGCGATCACAATTAATTGCTTCTCAGATCCAGTGATTTTTTTTTCCCCAGATAAATTGTGGTATTTGTTTCCTAGCACAGCGCCCGTCGCAGGTCATCGCATACCTTAACTTAAAGTATGCGATGGACGCGACCGACACGATTTCAGGGCTATTTTTAGCCTTTTCCCCGACAATTAAAAAATCGCTTAAGTTAAGGCATGCAATTCGACCGATGCGATGGACGCGATTTTACATAGGGAATAATGTTAAATGGGCCAATGGACCCGATTTTTCATTGTATACCCACCCTTATGGGTATTTTACATGTGAAATGCCCCCCCCCCCCCCCCATTGTTAACGCCAACCCGAAGTGTGGCGAGCGGCGGCGGTACGTGTCCTCCGACCTTTTCATACCCCCACAATCCACGTCGGCGTGGAGTTGATTTTATATAGTGTGGCAAGCTCAGCGAGCCACCGAAGCGTGGCGAGCAGACACGTAATACCTGTGAAGTAATGCGCGTCCCCTCGCGGGGCACGCTGCGCTCGCCACGCTTCGGGCTCGGTGGTTCGCTGCGCTCGACACACTATATAATATCAACTCCACGCCGACGTGGATAGTGGGGGTATGAAAAGGTCGGAGGACGCATACCGCCGCCCCTCGCAGGCTCGCTGCGCTCGCCACGCTTCGGGTTGGCGTTCATCGTGGGGTGGCGTTAACAATGGGGGGTATTTGAACCATCATGGGGGTATACAATGAAAATTGGGGACTGGGGGGCATTTAACATTGGGCCCAATGTTAAATTGGGTCTCACGGACCATTTTACATTGGTTCCGATGTAAAAATCGCTTCCATCGCATGTGATGCGATCGACACGATGGATACAATCAAAATCGCAGGCGCCGTGCTAGGAAACAAGAACCTAAATTGTTTCTTCAATCTATTTGACTTGCGCGCACACTACAGATTTGTTTCAGTGATCGGCAGATTTTTCCTGTTAGAATGCCCACACATACAAAAATGAAACTCCAATAAAACCAGATTTTTTAAAATGTTTAAAAATCTGATTCAGCAATCGAATGGCGATCCCTATTAATTTTTTATTGGGATTGCCAAAAGGAGGAGCCCACACATTAAAGAATCAATAGAGTAGCGGCGACTTAATTGCTAAATTACCATCAATAAAGAATATGCCAAATGTCTTTTGTAAAATAATTATTTATATAAAAATATATATTTATTTTATGACATATACAGTATAGAGAAAAATAAAATATACATAAAAAAATGTTTAAAAGATTTTTTTCTCTAAAAAAGTGTACACACAATATAAAAGAAACTATGGGGGGTATTCAATCTTTGTCGTGCTCCCGCAGCCATCTCCCGACGGGGGAGATGGCTGCTGGGCCCTATTCAATGCTGTCTTCCCCAACAACATTAAACAGGGGTTCTCCGCAGAACGAGCCCGACATCACAAGCTGTCGGGCTCGTTCTGCCAAGAAAAGCCAGAAATAGGTGAGCTCCCGGCCGGAGCTCGTCTATTTCTGTCCTCAACACGTGGCCACGCCCCTTTCTCGCCGCGCAGCGGCCGGGACACTGAATCCCGACCGCCGAGCTCAAGTCGAGCAAAGCGAAAACGGGACAGGGTCACCCAGTTCCCCTGACATTGAATACCCCCCTATGTCTCCACAAAATAAGTATATAAAGTAATATGATAAAAAACAAGGATTGCTTAACTTATGGATTCAGTGGGAGATGAGGAACACCCTACCAATTTTGTATGTCTGACTTCATCAAGGGGTGATAAAGTCAGACAGACAAAACTTTTTATGCATGATTTTTGGAAATTGATTGTCTGCTCAACTTTTGCTGACAATAATATTGGTCTCCAATCATTACCTGCATTTGATGTCAATTGATGTGGGAGCTCTTAACACAAGATATTGCTCTATTGCTGTCTACAATTTGTGTGGTCTGGCGCTAATAATTGGGTTTGTTTTTCAGATTTTTCAGCAGGAGACTACACAAGATAATGTCTGCCATCTCTGCATTAACATTATTCAGGTGGGCAGTATTTATTACATAAACATGAGTCTACTTATAGCTGTGTCTTCATGCATTGTGGCTTTAGTCGCGTCAAACAGCCCCCCTCAATGACCCAGATCCAGTGCAATGCAGCTGCTGCATGCATATTTTTTTGTTCAAAACTTGCATCTTTTTTGTAATTCTGAAACCAATGGATCAGTGTGTACACCTGTGTGCTTTGGAGTTTGAATCTGTATAAAAAGTTTCATAATGCCACAGCTTTTTCTGTAGCCAAGTTCCATTGTTCATTCTATGGGCGAGATTCTCCAAACTAAAATGCTGTAAAAATCCAGTTTTTGGGTTTTTTACTGCATTTTCATATGCAGCAAAGCCCCACTGCTGGGGCTTCGCTGCGGGGGGGGGGGGGGGGGGGGGGGGGGTTACGCCAGTTCTAAATGGTGTAACCCCATGTAAGCTTAAGGGCTTCCTTTCGCATCACCCGCAGCCCCGCGTGTTTATTGCATTTTGTTGAGTAACAGGGCGCAGATTCATTTAATGAATGCAATTGGTCACTTACATACATGTCTTGTTATTTCTGCAGTTTCCCTTTTTTCTCCCCCTCATTTTATATCTTATTCTTAAACAGGCATTCATATCCACCCTTGAAGATCTGAGTACCAAGCCTGATGGGGATGTGGTTACAAAGTATGTATTTTGATTCATAGAGCTTTAGATTAATTTGCTTTTGCGTTCCCTCACATATAAATGTTATACCCCATTCATACCGCAAATGCCGAGGTCGCTCCAAGGATTAGGACACAGGTCCATACCAGTAGTGACCCGGCATTTGCGGTATGCAAGCTCCCCATCAAGACTGGTCGAGCAAAGTTGTGTCGTCGAGGGGGGGGGGGGTGTGGTGGGAGGAGGCAGCAGCGCTTGGAGCGGCGGACAGTGCTGCCTCCTCCATACTTTGAACAGGACACGGGTCGCTCAACCTGGGTTACTCGTTCACATGGCACCACACCCCGGTATTGCTCCCGGGATTTTGACCCGGGACCCATTCACACCAGCACTACACTCGCATTGTTACCGGGACCAACCCGGAAAAAAAGGCTGGTGTGAAAGTGGTATTATATTCAGTGAACACGAAGAACTGAAGAAGCCCAGAGATGTGATATTCAGGTCAACTGCTGTTACCTTGTCATAACATAAGTAACATAAGAGGAGAATACTTTTTAACCATAGACGTTGTTACAATTCAAAAGTTACACAGAATCAGAGTGCAAATAAAAAAGCTTAAACACACACAAGACTTTGAATTTTTTAAATACATTTTCTATAATTTTATTATTTTTGTTTATTTTCATACATGAGTCCTATAATACAGCATACCTGTAAAGTGTAATATTAAAACAACAATATTTAAGCAATAAAGATCACTTCCTGCCATACTGATTCACCTCCACCACCAGTAAAGTGGCCACATGTCCCTGGTGCCCCTCCACTCTGAGTGCTGTGGGACAGTTCCTGCATCCATTTCCTGGATACTGCTGCCACTTGATTCTGAGTCCTGGCATGGCAAGTAACCTGGGGTTGCAGCAGAGTATATGGAGAGCATGTGCAGACCCCCTTTGCGAATGCCTTCAGCGAGTAGCACACTCGCAAAGGTGTTCCCAAGGGTAGGGGGGGGGCAGCTGGAAGGGAACGCCCAGCATTTTATGGGTGTTCCCATGAAAATGCTAGGTGTTCCCTGCTCAGGGCATGTGGCTGACGCCACCTGACGTATTCCTTTTGCTGCATGCAGGGGGATGCGTTCGCATACAGTAGGAGCAAGTTTCATCTTTGCTCCTTTGGCCATGGCTAGCCATGGCTATTCTATTGTTCTCAGCTGCAATACAATACGTATTGCAGCTGAGAACAATAGAATAGTCATGGCTAGCCATGGCTAGCCATGGGCAAAGGAGCAAAGGTGAAACTTGCTCCTACTGTACATCTGCTCACATGGTACTGAGGGGATTCGCGGAGCGGGTGTACAGTTGCCCGGCCTAGGGCGTTAAGCAGCTTGCTAAGCAGCAAACGACTGCTGCTTGGCGAGCGGTACTGAATCAGGCCCAAAATACGATTTATTTTATAGCGAGGTTGGAGGTTTGTAGTAGGATGAAATAAGAACCGGTTCATTTGTAACCATTTCTAGTATCCGAGCAAAACTGATCATCTTAGCTGTGCAGTATGTACGCATCCAGGGAAAGATCTCTGGGCCAAAAGTAATTTTTTTACTTTGATTTTTAAACAAACATTTTTAAACAAACAATACAATGTGCAATTCTAAATTAACAATTTGGAGGAGCGGAGATCTTCATCTTTAAAATAGTATTTCATTTATCAGTATTGGTTAAGTATGAAGGGAGAAAAAAGGAGCGTTACCAAAAATCACCTACTATAAATAATATATGAGGAGATATATAATATTGTATGTATGTGTGTGTATATATATACAAAAACCTGAGAAGGAACTCACCATTGGTTTAATAAAGAAAATTGAAGTTTGTTTATTACATAATCACATTATATTGTCAACGTTTGAACCCTGTGGGGCCGTTGTCAAGACGAGGAAACCACAGTATGATATATTGTACCCTCTGCCTGCATGCTGACCAGTTGCACTGTAGTTTTCTCTTCTTGACATCGGCCCCACAGAGTTGAAACGTTGGTAATATGATGTGATTATGGGATAAATAAACTTGCATTTTCTTTATTAAACCAATGGTGAGTGCCCTCTCCGATTTTAATACTGGGACTCTAGACTAATGTATTAAAATAGATAGATGATGTATAGATAAAACTTTACATAATGGCTGATATTTCTGATGATTGGGTCTAAAAATATATGAGTAAATGATAACTGACTTAAACAGAATGTTTTTTTAGTGTAGAACTATTTTTACTTCCTGGAAAATTATCATATCATAACAAAATGTTTAAATAAAACTTATTTTGGATACTAGTTAAAATCGTAAAATCATTTAAATGTATTCAGCACTTTTTTGTGATTAGTTATCTCCTGTGGCCTACAGATTTACAGCAGCATGTAGCTTAGCTTCAAGGCAAATATTTCTTTTAATTTGGATGGTTACAAATGCTATTCTTAGAAAATGATTGAATGGTTATGAGATGTGTATGCCCCCACAGTGATTACTAGGGATATCTAGAGTTTGGCTTAGTAATCAGATCAAGAAATGACACCATTCTTTTTTTTTTTTTGCTAATAGTCTAACAATGACTTCTTTATCTCATAGCGTTTCAGTTGATGTTTCATCTCCTGATTTATTTGGCAGCTTTTATGAAGACCCCACAATCTCCCTTGTAAGTTATTTGTTTCTTCATCTGTTGATTCTCATCATGCCATTTTGTTCTGATAAATAGGATTTTGATAAGGTACAGCAGGTGCATAGTGAATGCGTGCTTGTGTGAGTATGAGGCCAGTAAGAATTGTCTGGGTTTAAAAACAGTTCACTTAAAAGATAATGTCTGTGCTTGAATGAATCTTTCTATAGGCAGTGCTAGGGCCTTCAGTCTTGAGCCCACATCCCAATTGTCTAGTCTAGTGGGAATGTAAGTAGGAAGATTTCCATTATTACAAACCGTTGCAGAGGCTCTGAATGTCTGCAATGAGTGAAGGTACACAAAGGTAGATAGTGGATATTATCGTCTGTTAAAATCTATGTTTCTATAAAAAGCCATATACACAGGGGGCAATTCTTCTAAGCAATATTGACTACATTGTCAAATTCGCTTAGAAGGTTTGTCTGAATCACCCCATGTGTACACAGCGGGCGATAGCGGTGCTAGGCCCTGCAGCATCGCTATCGCCCGGCCAAATAGACACCGCCGGCAAGAATATTTTGACTAGACACTGCATTATCTATTCAGGTGTACACGCGGGCTGCTCCCGGGGATGGCCGCCGGCTTATCTCCAGCAGCGACATCATAATTTTGACTAAGCAAATCCGCTTAGTCAAAATCGCTCAGCCTCCAGCCCGTGTGTACACCCCTTAAGTTTTACAGTGCAATTATTCTATTCCCTTCTAACATCAGAATTGACTAATTAGGACTAATACATTTTTACAGTAAAATGTCTGTATAATGTGATTCTCTTATCCAGGTCTTCTTATTGCTTTACGTACTGTGTAGCATCATATTGTTCATACTTTTATATGGTTAAATCTAGTACAATCATCTGCACTACACAACTCAACCAATGTTGTCTAAACTATATGGTATAATTGTATTGCTTTATTTTTTTGTTCCAACGTCAGGACAAAAAGCTCCTGATTGTTCTAAGCCATTGCCGATATCTGGAACGACATACCCTGCTTAACATCGCAGAACACTTTGAGAAACATGGTTTCCAAGGGATAGAGAAGATAACGCAGGTACAGAGTATTTATTTCCCTGCTACTCTAGACAAATCTTATGCCATTTACATTAATTCTTCCAACATACATAACAAATGCAGACGATATGTACAAAATTTTTCATAAAACAATGCGGTCAGTGGTAAAGCAAATGATTGGTACTTATGTAGTAACTGGGCTGCCGATTTTGAAATCGGGTCCATCGCATCGCATCGCACCCGACCAAATCGCATGCGATGCGATGGACCCGATTTTTCCATAGGATTCAATGTTAAAATGGACTGAGTCCATTTTAACATGGAATTCAATGGGAAAAAGGGGTCCTTTTCATACCCCTACTATCCAAGTGGGCATGGAGTTGGATATAAACCTGTGGCGAGCGTAGCGAGCCACCGAGCCCGAAGCGTGGCGAGCGTAGCGAGCCCCGCGAGGGGACACAGAATACCGTCCCCTCGCGGGGCTCGCTTCGCTCGCCACGCTTCGGGCAGGTTTATATCCAACTCCATGCCCACTTGGATAGTAGGGGTATGAAAAGGACCCCTTTTTCCCATTGAATTCCATGTTAAAATGGACTCAGTCCATTTTAACATTGAATCCTATGGAAAAATCGGGTCATCGCATCGCATCGTATGCGATGCGGCATCGCATCGCATCTGATTGTATGCCTTAACTTAAGGCATACAATCAAAAAATCGGCAGCCCAGATACTACATAAGTACCGTATGATTTATCTTTATTGTTTGATATTGTTCAGTGTGTAAGCAATATTTATTCTTCATTCTGTATCTCCGTTGAATTCAAGGAAAATCCGTAACAATATCGTTGTCTGCCTTTATTGCATACTGTGATTCTTGTCTGCATATACCATGCCATGGGCTGTTATATGCATGCGCACATAAATCCATACAAAGAGCTTGTGTACAATACAAGTATAAATACATGTACTTTGTAAGACAAAAAGTTATGCATTTAGCTTTGAATATACGCATTAAGGGGCGGTATTCAATCCCCCGCTGCTATTTCCGACGGGGGTAATAGCGGCAGGTGCCTAGTCAATGCTGTCTTTCCCGACAGCGTTGAACAGGGATCTCAGCAGAACGGATCTGACTTTAAAAGAATTCGGCCTGTTTTGCCCGAGAACGGCCGTGAATTGTCGAGATCACAGCCGTATTTCAACATCCATGGCTGTTTCCGCGGACATGCCCCCTTTTCAGTGATCAGATAACAGTTGAGCAGGCCGAGAACATGCCAGGGTCAGGACCCTTGCTTGAATACCCCCCTTAGCCATTCACACATATGTATGACTAGATTTAGGTTAGTTTCCCACTTGTGATACATGTGATATGCAGTACAGAGGATCATAATACATGTGTACACAGGACAATAATACACAGTACACAGGATAATAAATCATGTGATACGCAGTGCACTACATAATACACGTGATACGCAGAACACAGGATAATAATACATGTGATACGCAGAACACAGGATAATACTAAATGTGATATGCAGTACACAGGATAATTATACACAGTACACTGGATAATAAATCACATAATATGCAGTACACAGGATAATAACACACGTGATACACAGTACACGGGATAATAATGCACGTGATACACAGTACACAGGATAATAATGCACGTGATACACAGTACACAGGATAATAATGCACGTGATACGCAGTCCACTACATGGTACGCATTACACAGAATATTATTACACGTGATACGCAGTACACAGTATAATACATGTGATACGCAGTACACAGGATAATACATGTGATACGCAGGATAATAATACACATGATACGTGGTACACAGGACAAGAATACACAGTACACAGGATAATAAATCACGTGATACGCAGTGCACTACATAATACACAGTACACAGGATAATAATACATGTGATACGCAGTACACAGGATAAGGATACACAGTACACAGGATAATAAATACCGTAATACGCAGTACGCAGGATAATATTACACCTGATACTCAGTACACTGGATAATATTACATGTGATACGCAGTACACAGGATAATAATGCACGTGATACGCAGTCCACTACATGATACGCAGAACACATGATAATAATACACTTGATACGCAGTACACAGGATAATAATACACATGGTACGCAGAACACAGGATAATAATACACATGATACGCAGAACACAGGATAATAATACACATGATATGCAGTACACAGGATAATAATACACGTGATACGCAGAACACAGGATAATAATACATGTGTTACGCAGTACACAGGATAATAATACACATGATACGCAGTACACAGGATAATAATACACGTGATACGCAGTACACAGGATAATAATACACGTGATACACAGTACACAGGATAATATTACATGTGATATGTAGTACACAGGACAATAATATACGTGATACTCAGTGCACAGGATAATAATACACTTGATACGCAGTACACAGGACAATACATGTATTAATATCTTGCCGCCGAAGTGGGGGAGCGCTAACTCCCCACTCCGGCGATGCCTCCTCCTGCTGAAAGCGCATCAGTTAACATCCTTCCCCATGGCCGGCTGGACTGGGCATGCGCAGGATCTCGCTACTCACACGAGATCCCCAGCACAGGTCAGAGCCAGCAGCAGGGACAGCGCTGTCCCTGCTGTGGGTATAGGGCATCGCCGCCTGCAGCTGTCAAAGTCGATAGCTGCGGGGGGCGGAACAGTCAGCGATGCTGACCATTCATACATTGGGTAGGAGGCAGACGCGCAGTATAAAATATTGTTCCTGCTCTATGCCTCCTGCCCTGCACCGCCGTACGTTAGACACCCGCACAGCAGGTGTCACAGATCAGGGGAAGCGCTATCCCCTGCCATAACGCACAGGGATAGCGCATATTCCCCTGATCGCCACTTCATAAATCTTCCCTGAGAACCAGTGCGCTCAGACCCTAATGTGCAGAGTGGCAGATACTTTTCCAGTGATTTTCGGAGCGCTGCTGTCACCTTTTGTGGATCTCTTGAGGGTAAGTATTAAAAAAGAATGGATGTGGCGGGGGCCGGCCTCCCTTGGACTCACTGCACATTCTGCACTTATTATAAATACACCACTGCTGTGTCCCCAAATACTCCAGCTCCGCATTCGCCTACATATTGTACATATAGCCTCTATAAATGGGGATTCAGTATGAAATCCCGGCGGTCGGGATCCCGGCGTTCAAAATCCCGACGCTGAAATCCCGGCGGTCGGATCCCGGCGTTCAAAATCCCGACGCCGGAATCCCGACCGCCGAAATCCCAACAAGGGGTGGACGTGGATCGCCCCCCCACGCAACGGGCCCAGTGCCTCGCTACGCTCGACACGCTAATTTATTCTCCCTCCAGGGGTGTCGTGGACACCCACGGAGGGAGAAACGGTCGGGATTTCGGCGGTCGGGATTCCGACGCCGGGATCCCGACCCACGGGATTTAAACTGCATCCCATAAATGGAAATCCTCAAGCTTTTGTTGACAGGCCACGTAATGTTTTGCCACCACATATTGGCAGAATTAGCAGATGGACTGACATAACCTGATTCTGTTTATTTTTTATTTTTGCCAGGCAAGCACCGAGTCTCTGAAAGAGCTGGACCAAAGGTTATTTGAAAACTTTATCGAGATTAAAGCAGATCCTATTGTTGGGTCTTTGGAGCCTGGTATTTATGCTGGCTATTTTGATTGGAAAGACTGCCTAACTCCTACAGGTGATTTTATTATATTTAATTTATAATTACTAGATTGTAAGATCCTCAGAGCAGGGCCGTCTTCCCTCCTCGTTGGCAAAGCCCTCTTCTCTTCACATTTCACTCACAGCTCTCCCATACTCAAACGCTCAGGGACCATCTTCGTCCGCATATTAGTTTCCCATCTTTGGCCACCAGCATCTAGTAGTACTTACATTTAAGATAGTTTTGTTATTTATTTACTGTAATGTTACGTTTTGTCTTCCTGTACTGTTCTTTGTACAGCGCTGTAAAACACTTGTGGCACCTTATAAATAAAATAATAATAATAAATATGGATTAAGTCAGCAGTTACCAACCTTTCTCGGTTTACTGTGCATTAAGGGGGAATGACAAAAAATTGCTCAGACTTTATTTATACCCCTTTCAGGCTTAAATCCTGGAAAATACAAGGATACAACCCAGGTTTTTCAAAACAAGTCTAACCTGGGTCCTAACTCCGAGAACCCCCTTTCACACTACACCATAGAGCTGGGTCTTTCCTTGGTCGGCCATGTTTGCCCTGGGCTTTCAGTGTTACGTCATGAAAAGGGTTAGCATTTTTGCTTCACAATATATACAAGTGCACCGCCGGTAATCCAGCACCCTTGGTTCACTGGACAGTAGCACCCACTGTGCCAATTATCAGTTTTGCTGGATTATTGGTGGTATCATCGGGCATCTCCCCCCAGCTTACTTGTACTGTGCAGTGCGAATGTAGCCTTACAACCTCCCGCAGACCTCCAGGCACATATGTATAGATTTCCTAAGCAATAATTTGGGGAGAATGTAGAAGGGGTGCATAATGTGGAAGGGGGTGTCAGCTGTGGAGTGGGGCACTGAACTTGTGCAAACAGTTGCCCAAGAATTACCTATTCCAGCATCTAATCTACTTATGCATTACCATCCATTCTTTGAGAATTTTGGTGTTTAATTTTATTTTCAAAAAATTATTTGGCCTGGCATCCTCTTGGATCGGTATTGCTGCATCCATTTCCCGGAGCTGTACACACAGTATGTCTTTGTGGCTTGAGTGTCAAGTTCCATCTTGAATTTTTTTTTTTTTTTCACCATTGTGAGACATTGTACTGTAAACTTGAAATTGCATACAAAATAAAAAAAAATCCACGTTAGTACCACCCTGCAGCATAGGAGTTATAGGACATAACCATATTGCAAATCAATAGCAGTGCTCTAAGATAGTCTGTGCTTGCGGCTTTCTTCCTCTTACACACAGGTTTTATGTTGCAACGGATTTGTATTTTAAAATGTTGTTTCCATAGTTTTTTTTTAAAAAAGAAGGCTAAAGATAAGATGAAGACCACCAAGTACATCCTGGCCGGCAGGGGTCCACGACACCCATAGACAGAGAATAAATTAGTGTGCCGAGTGTAGCGAGGCATCGGGCCCGCTGCGTGGCGAGGCCGCAAGGGGGGGGGGGGCGATCCACGTCCCCCCTTGTCGGGATTTCTGTGGTAGGGATTCCGGCATCAGTATTTAGTACCAATCCCGTCCTCTGAATCCAAGAGAATCCAATTGGCGAATTCTGACCTATGGCATCATTGAGAAATTTTTGATTTCTTAATGGCCCCAAGCATGACTCATAGTTTATGGGAAGGTGGTGTTGGTGAAAGGGGAGGGTTTACGTGAGAAGGATAATTTACACTTGACCTTTAACCTTACGGTATTAAATACACCCTAATATAGCATCAAAGATCCTATGCAGTATAGTTTCCACCTTCTCAAGGAAGACTTGTTGATCTTCTTATGATATCCTTAAACCTTAAAATCAGTAGCACTTAAATGAGAATGGTTTTGTAGTCTTGTCCCACTTTTTATTACATGTTTCTCAGTTTACGTCTGAATTAATTTGTGTAGACTTCACTAATTTCTGACATATTTTAAGTAGCATTTTAACAAGATCTGTGCTTTTAGCGTGAAAGATTAGTCCCACAAAAGTTCCACTTCTCTAGTGTATAATACCTCTATACCCTTCTGGTTAGCTGAATTATACCTCAAGTTCCTGTCACTAGGTGTTATTTTTACTCTTTCTCCTGAGAACTCTACAGGTCCTACAGTATGTACTTATTTTCTTAATGTGTTCCCTGTGTTTATATTCTTGTTTAAATGCATTTTAGGGGATCATTTCAGGCATTAAAACCAAAATAAATACACAGTAGGCACATAATTTCATTGCAAAAGGTCCTGACAGCAAGTACACGTGCTAGAAAATGTTAGGACATTGGATCTGAGAAGTTTCCCATAGCAACCTATCATTTTACAGAATATACTTAATAAATGCTACCTCTCAGCTGATTTAGTTTAGTGCTGACCTCCAGCTGATCCATCGATCAGCACACAAAAGTAAATGATCTGCTTCCGAAAATGATCCACCACTGGGGAGCAGACAGCCTGGCCAATGTGCCTTTCCCTATAGTTGTGGATGTAGAGCTCTGGTGAGATTCCCCCCATCCTCCGCCATCTTCTCTGGTACTCTGTTACTGTCTGTGGAATATGTGTACACTGTAAAAATAACTGGTAATAAATGATAATTAATTGTGAAAGTCTTAAAATGTCTTTGTGTTCAGCACTGGGTTTTGATGTGCGTATAAGAAGTATTTGCTATTTGATCCTTTTTTGCAATTTGAAAACCCCATAGTTGATGCACAGTGGATTATATTTGGCTTGTTCACAATGAACGTACTCTGGGCAAAAATACATGCAAGATTGTAGCTTAAATGTATTGTGGCCATTGGGATATGTTTGAGGCCCCTACAATCAAGCGGGTTGTGTGTTACTGCCTATTTCTTTGTTAAGTTGTAATGTTTGCAGAAGTGCATCATAACAATCATGACATTTTTGATTTGTCGCAAGGCTGATTACTCACTTGTGTTTGGTTCTGATGTCATAAGTCTGAAAATGCCTACCGTGTTACCATCACAAAGCATGTAGTTGCAGTTTTGATACATAAGGGATTATTTCATTCATAATTGAGATGAGCTTTTTATTCAGTGGAAAGTGCTGTTCAGCTTTACTATTACAGCATTTTACCAGCATTGGCACGCTCGCTGTTTGTGTACCAGGATATTGTCTGCTTCTTAAAAGTCGTATGCTTTACAATAAATGGGGAAACAGGAAAAGGTGTAAATCATGTTAATGTTTTGGAAAATAACTGATTTTACCAATCTGCTTTAAAAAGTACCGGTTTTATCTATACTATAACACGCTTTGATCTAATTTTAGTTCTTACATCATCTGTGAATCAATTGCTAAAAACAAGACATGTGGTTACATACGTGGGTATGTTCCAAAAATATTTCCAATATTGTGAGTTAAGCTGTAGTAAATAAACTGAGTAGCTTCTCAAAACCTGTAAGCCCAAACATGACATTATACTTGTCCCTTTTCAAGATCTTATATTGTTTATATGAATTATGTTTTTACCATTGTGAACGTGTTTGAAGTCTCTTTGGTTGTTTTTAGATCCATCCCTTGGTAGCATGAATATTGATGGTACATATGTATAGTTCAGTTAGTGATTGCAGCTGTAAATGGTCACATTTCTCCACTTTCACCTGTGATTGAGAATGCACAATAATTAGGAGTATGTACCGGCCACTTTTCGCGTTTTGCGTTGTGATTACCTTCAGGTTTTGGGTTCTAATGGGTTTTGCCAAAACACCCCCTAAACGTTTTGATATATATATATATATCTATATCTATATCTATATATCTATTTTTTTACACTATGCACTTTCTGGGAACTCAGTTCTTGTTGCTCCAGTCTGTATGAGATTCTCCCTTCGAAGAAGTGCAAATTTGTTGTTCATAAATCAATACTTACATTGCCCCTGATGAAGTCACTCCATTGACGAAACGCGTTAGGCCAGCAACTTCATTGGAAAGACCAAAATCTTCTGTGAAATTAATATATTGTATACTGACTATTGTACCGTGTATGTAGTGTAGCCCTTGTGGCACTGTTTTATTAAATACAGTCATTTTTTATTGTATGTTCATTTATAAGCGCACTCTGTACTCCTTTCCATTTCTATCACTTGCCTTTGTCCCGACTAACAGGGGACAATCAGAGGTGCAGCTTTCCTTTTTTGAGGCGCAGTTTTTGGTATGTATTGTATTTGCATACAAGTGTGCGGCACAAGCACGTGGCTCATCTAGGAGTGGCACTGCAGTGGCAGACAGGATGGCAGTTTGAAAAACTAGGCCCCAATAACACCCCTATCTGGCTTGATCATGTTTACGATATGCAGCCAAGGAGCAGTGGGCGTTTCATGCAGCACTGTCTTGTTCTGCAAGTGTGTAACTGTTTTTATCAGTTTAATACCCAATAAGACCCCTATCTGGCTTGATCGTGTTATTAATAATCTGATTGCTCAACTGTGGCATTATTACCAGTCATCTCTGAAAACATAGCCTAATGAGTGGAGGGGAGAGGGGTAATTAATTACTAGGTGGCAGATGGAATAGAGTTCCCCCACCTCTCTAGGACCACTTTTACCCCTGGGTTGGAGCTGTATACCTGTTCAGAAACGGGGACTTCCTTCCTAATCATAACTGTTCAGTTTAATACCCAATAAGACCCCTATCTGGCTTGAACGTGTTTACGATGTGCAGCTAAGGAGCTGTGGGCGTTTTGTGCAGCACTGAGTTGGTCTGTGAGTGTGCTGTGCTGTGTGTCTGTTTTTATCAGTTTAATATCTAATAAGACCACTATCTGGCTTGATCGTGTTGTTAACCACCAGCCGAGGAGCAGTGGGCGATTGGTGCAGCAATCAATAACTCTCAGCAGAGGGATTGGTCAGCTCTGTGATTGATTATAATGTATTATTACCACTGTCAAGAATGTAGACCGTTGTATGCTTTTAAAGACAAGTCCAGTTACCCCATGAATGACTCTAGGCAGTGGGATTAATGAATGGTGATGGCTTGATCGTGTTTACCACCAGCCGAGGATCAGTAGGTGATTGGTACAGCACTGAGTTGGTCTGCGAGTGTGCTGTGCTGTGTGTCTGTTTTTATCAGTTTCATATCTAAAAAAAACACTATCTGGCTTGATCGTGTTGTTTACCATCAGCCGAGGAGCAGTGGGCGATTTGGCAGCCTTCTGCAGGCAGTGGCAGAAACGCTCCTGGTTGTGTGATGCAGAGTGAGCACTGCAGTGGCAGACTCCCGGAATAATGCAGGGTGAGAGCTGCAGTGGCAGACTCCCAGATTAATGTAGGGTGAGAGCTGCAGTGGCAGACTCCCAGATTAATACAGGGTGAGAGCGGCAGTGGCAGACTCCCAGATTAATGCAGGGTGAGAGCTGGAATTATATACTGCGATAAATACTGGTAGCCAGTGGCAACAGCCGACTGGAATTATATACTGCTATAAATAATAATGTTAGCCAGCGGCAACAGCAGACTGTAATTATATACTGCTATAAAATAATACTCGTAGCCAGTGGCAACAGCCGACTGGAATTATATACTGCGATAAATAATAATGGTAGCGAGCGGCAACAGCCGACTGGAATTATATATTGCGATAAATAATACTGATAGGCAGTGGCAAAAGCCGACTGGAATTATATACTGCGAAAAATAATACTGGTAGCCAGCGGAAACAGCAGACTGGAATTATATACTGCGATAAATAATACTGGTAGACAGTGGCAACAGCCGACTGGAATTATATACTGCGATAAATAATAATGGTAGCCAGCGGCAACAGCAGACTGGAATTATATACTGCGATAAATAATACTGGTAGCCAGCGGCAACAGCCGACTGGTATTATATACTGCAAAAAATAATACTGGTAGCCAGCTGCAACAGCAGACTGGAATTATATACTGCGATAAATAATACTGGTAGCCAGCGGCAACAGCCGACTGGAATTATATACTGCAATAAATAATACTGGTAGCCAGTGGCAACAGCAACGTGGAATTATATACTGCGATAAATAATACTGGTAGCCAGTGGCAACAGCAACGTGGAATTATATACTGCGATAAATAATACTGGTAGCCAGCGGCAACAGCAAAGTGGAATTATATACTGCTATAAATACTGATAGCCAGTGGCAACAGCAGACTAGAATTATATATTGCGATAAATAAAATACTGGTAGCCACTGCCAGTGGCAACAGCAAACTGGAATTATATACTGCAATAAGTACTGGTAGCCACTAGCCAGTGGCAACAGCAGAGAGCAGACTGGAATTAAATTGGCACTGGCTGCAGCCACTAGGCAGTGCAGGCAGTGGCACTAGCAGCACCAGTGGACTATCACACTGTGACTGACTATACAGGAGCAGATTCAGCAGAGGCAGGCCCCAGCACAAAGGAGAGACAGAACACAGCACCATTCGTCCTTGCAATGGTGAGGTCTTGAACACTGAGCAGAGACATAGTACACAGCAGCACTGGCTCCAGCAGAGATCATACACAGCAGCACACCTTTCCCCACCCTGCTCCGAGATTGGAGTAAAGATGGCGGCGCGAGGTTGCAGAATTGAAGGGTTCCGTGATCTCGCGTGAAACAGACTCCAGGCGATGACGTTTTGCCCGCGCACCCGGATCCGAGTCAGGCGGGAAGCTCCGAGCACTGCTCGGATTGATGACATCCGTGCGGGCTCGGATCTGGGGAATCCGAGCCCACACATCTCTTACAGTACAAGCATTTATAAAATAATTATTGCAACTGCATTCATAGTGCTGGGACAATGACCCTGTATTCTAATGCCACTGCAGCTGCAAATGTGTACACATATGTCGGGGCTGTCCGTATTAGTCCTGAGATGCTCATCAGTGGTTTTGCGTGTCCCAGCGGCTACGTCAAAAGAAGCAGCATTGCTTGCAAACAAAATAAAAAATTATGGGGCTTCGAATGCAGCTTCGGCTTTTCAAAAAGCCGGAAATGCAGATGTGAGTCTTGGGCGTTTCCCTTGCGAAAATGTCTGTCTGAGATTGAATAGTCCAATCCCATTATTTTCTAAAATTGTGAATAATGGGAAACATTAAATACCACCACCCCCCCCCCACCACCACCACCACCACCACCACCACCACCACCACACACACACGCACACACACCCCAAATTTGTGTTTCTTTCACAGATTCAAGATTGGTATTTAACTTTTGTTTTTTACCTACACTCTTTTAGACAGGGGTCTATATTTCCCATCCAGGGGGTGTCACAGTAATTTGCTTTAGTCCATATTTTCCCAGTTTGGTAATAGTTGCTAATATGGTTCTAACTCATCAAACCATTCAGATCATTCTCTGCTGGCAAAAAGCAGAATGATAAAAGAAAATGCTCATCAGCTGCTTCACGTTCAACATCCTAGTCACAGCCCTATGTTTCCTTTCAGGGGGGAGGGCTTGGGTTTTGCTTTTAAGCAGCTGCACCACACGTATTATACAGAAGAGTGGAAAGCGTAACATGTAATGGATGTGGCATTTTCTTCTCCGTTACACACTAGGCACCTTTCCTTTCTGTTTTTGAGGTCAGGTATTCACTGAGATTTACTGGAAGGACAACAGAGAGAGGTCGAGCTAGCACTAAAGTTGTTATTCTTATTATTTAAGTCCAGGGGAAATCCCAATACTGATTTTTGTTAGAGACAAGTAGGCGAGAAGCGCTGATATTGGGACGTGTGGGTGGGGACACTTCACTAAGACATGACATCATGAAACACCGGTAAAAGCTCTGACCACCTATTGAGTAAGTTGATTTTAAAGGTTAGGGAATTCTCGTTATTTTAGTGCCCGGTGAGTTTAAAATTCTAAAGAGTTCAAAAAGTTGTGTTTATAGTTTCATTTTCTAGTTTCTTTATAATCATTTAAATGTATTTGTAATGTATTATGGTGTGACTGCTGAAGTTTGAGAACTACTGGTCTAGGTGGGTAAATTTACTCAAATCGGATGGGTATGAATGAGGCAGACTTTCCTGAAATACTAATGAAAATCACAGTAGCACACACATGTAGGAATCAGTAGACCATCGGAAAAAATGCCAGACTTTCCATAGGCACCAGGGCAACATGGAAAATTACTATCATTCGTACCAGCAAACTCTGCCAATAATTGAACTCAAAATCTGAATTTCAAATTGACCACCTTTTATATGAATATGTAATGACGTTTTAGCAGTCCCCAAAAAGTGGCTTAAAGTCAGACGTTAAATGCATCTTTTGTGCATGGGGATACTAACTAGACACACAAGCAGCTTTTGCGGATTACCATCAGATGCACTAAGCTTCAAAGTTGTAAAATGAAGAGTGATAAACAGCCAGCTAATCAGCTTGAAAATGTCAAGCAAGATCTGATTGGTTGGTTATTTATCACTCTCTATTTTATATCTTTTGAAGCTTTGTACATCTGGCCCTGTATCAGAACTTTTTTTATGTAGTCACAATTACATACAGTATATAGGCATGCTGTATATTACTTTTATCAGCAAAAGCTTGCATTGTCTATTTAGTATCATGATGTGCATTAAGAGGGAACAAACTTGAAACATGACATGAACAGTACATGAGCTATTTTGACCAATCAAAGTATATTTTGCATTTTTAAAGGTAGAAATGCAAATGGTTACTTCTAAGTTAATTTAAACATTGAAGATTATAACTCACCCATACAAACCAGCTCTAATTATGTTTATTTTGAAAGAAACCTGCTAACTTGGCTACCAATAATCAGACACTTCCTGGTCTCACTACTGCAAGAAGTTCCGATTTACAAATGGAGCATAATGGCATAGTTGCCTCCCCTCCTGCATTCTGCAGGATACTCCCTGAAATAGCACCAATCTCCCTCTCTCCCTCATTAGTCTAGCAATCTCCCTCATTTCACCTATCCCACATTACACTGTTAGATTTTTTGGTACTTGTGTACTTTCACGGCTCCCATCGCATGCCATATGTAGTGGCATGTGATGGCATGCGATGCAATGCGATTTTCCCGTGTTTTTGTGCATTTTTTTATAAAATCGCATGCGATCGCATCGCATGCGATCTCATGCGATGCAATGTCATTTTTCACAGAAATTATGGACATGAGTTGACATCATGTAAAATGCACCCCAAATGTCATTTTTCACACTGTACCACCCCCACTATCAACGCCAACGCGGCGGTACGCGTCCTACGACCTTTTCATACCCCCACTATCCACGTCGGCGTGGAGTTCAGAATAGAAAGTGCGAAGCGTGGCGAGCGCAGCAGGTATCAGTGTCCCCTCGCGGGCTTCACAGGTATCCGCGGGGCTCGCTGCGCTCGCCGCGCTTCGGGCTCGGTGGCTCACTGCGCTCGCCACACTTTCTATTCTCAACTCCACGCCGACGTGGATAGTGGGGGTATGAAAAGGTCGTAGGACGCATACCGCCGCCCCTCGCGGGCTCGCTGCGCTCGCCACGCTTCGGGTTGGCGTTGATAGTGGGGGTGGTACAGTGTGAAAAATGACATTTGGGGTGCATTTTCATGTCAACTCATGTCCATAATTTCAGTGAAAAATGACATCGCATCGCATCAGATCGCATGGGATGCGATTTTTCCCTGTATGATGCACAGCCGTGAAAGTACACAAGTACCGATTTTTTTGGGGGAAAAAAGAATGAGAGACCGATACATTTACATTGAATCATCAGCACCATTTCCCAGCACCTTAGCAAGTATAGTAGCTCTTACTAACTGCTTTGGCGCTCATCTACTTTTGGATATAAGTCCTTTTAAAAGATTCCTCTCCGATGTAGCAGTACATACCCACTCTTCTAGGTCGCAAGTCACAATCTCTCCATATATGGAACTACACACGCCCTTTGGGAGGAGCATGACACGCCCCCTCAATGAGGCACTGTGCACAATTCTACTACCAGCTATAATCTCCCTGAAACTAGTTTTCAAAAGTAGGCAAGTATGATTATAGATCATGTGGTGGTAATTCCAAGATGTATCACAAGACCTGTGACATTGACCCACAATATCATGTAATATTTTGGAGCTCTATAAATCATGATAAAATTATGTTAAACTGCTTCAGCTAATTGTTAGCCCACATTTATACACATGTAAAACAATAATATGCCTATGTAAAATAATGACTTGGAGACATACTGGCGATGTACTAAATAATAGCTGATGTACCCGGCGATACCCGAGTTTAAATGTTCAAATTATTAAATTATCAATGAGTTGGATTAATTGTCGAAACTTTAAAAATATTTAGCAGCTTAGCAGCTCTTCCAACACACCCATGAGGTGGCTGCTCAATGTCGTTTTTGGGTGTCGCCTGTAGCCCTAATCCCCAGCTTGTTCATGTCAATTCCCTCCAGTTTCAAAACAGAAAAACACTGTAAATGTAACAACGA
The DNA here is from genome assembly GCF_055691185.1 of Crinia signifera. NCBI lineage: Eukaryota > Metazoa > Chordata > Amphibia > Anura > Myobatrachidae > Crinia > Crinia signifera. Next base: position 127,529,662 of record NC_139221.1, on the reverse strand, counting down.
TTGTTGGAACTGGAGGGATCAGTGACAAGTCTTTTAATAATTAGAAAAATACAAAAATTTAAATGAACAAAACACTATAAAAGTGTAAAAACGTTTGAACTTTAAAAACAGGAACTTTCTTACCACTTTAGACCATTGATATTATGTTTGGTTCTTCGGATTTGCTGGTTAGCTGTCAGTTAAGGTGGGAGAAAATGTCCAGGTTGAAGAGTCTTGTGTGGCACAGAGGGCAGGTGTTGTTGACCTGCAGCAATTCTGTAAGACAGGGAACATGGAAGGTGTGGCGACAGTGTGACACAGCCATTTCTGTACCTACCTCATGCAGATGAGGCAGTACTCTGGTTCTTCTCCTTCCACAATGGTGCCCCTTTTGTTGGTTCTTCTCCTTCCACAATGGTGTGCCTTCTGTAGGTGGGGAGACACCTCTCAGTCACAGCCCAGGAATGTTTCCAATTACTTTCAACTTCAATGTATGCAAACTCTGTGATCATCGACATTGCATGTGAATCAGGCCATAAGGGAGCATGTAGTCCTAAAGACCCCCATACACTATTTTGACTTGTCCTAAGCACAAGTCAGACCAGTTTGCTCTTGAGAGCCCCCAGCAGCTCCCCAGGAAGACTCCATTACGATTTGGCTCCCTTACGATCTTGTGCCATTTTTACATGCAATATCCCCCGGGGAGCTGCAGCAGTGGCGGTGGCAGGCAGCGGGGTCCGTGGGGTGTGCAGCGGCGGGTGTGAGCTTTTAGTGCTATTTCCTGGGCGGTGGGTGGGAAGCGCTGCTGAATTCTCTCAACAAATCAGCCTCTGGACAGTCTTTTCAAATTCAGCAGTGTTTACCACCTGCTGCCTGGCAAATAGCGCTACAAGCTCACAGACTCCGCCGCCAGCCATATGGAACCCGCTGCCTGTCGCACGGACCTGCTGCCCACCCCCAGCTGCATGGACCAAGCTGCTCGCCCCCTGCCACACAGATCCCACCATTGCAAATTGGTGTGTGCCAGCGGTGTTGGACCGCTGTATTTTACTAGTGTTGATGGGTATTCCAGAGGGAGCAATCTGTCTGTACCAATATGCAATATGTGTCACTTGTCCTTGTGTACAGTGCTTATTACCCTTAGATGGTAAGCTAGCCAGCAGGGTCGTCTTACCACCTTGTCTGTCTGTTATCACCCAGTTGTTGTTTTTTTTATTACTCTGTGCTCCCAAATGGAAAGCACAATGGAATATGCTGCTGCAGTATAAATAACTGTTAACGAGTAACTGTAATCCAGGGACAAGGCTGTTGAGAGGGGGGAGGAGTGGGTACTTATTACCCAGGCCCAGGCTTCCTGGTCTGACCCAAACAGCGTGAGAGCTCATGCTGAGCCTGCTGTCAGACAGCAGCTGTAAGTGTATGCTGCTGGGGGGGGGGGGTGACTTTGAGTGTTTTTCCACCCACTTAAAAAATTTTGGGGGTGTGGCCTAATCACGGGAGGTGGAAGCTCCTCCTGCAATTAAGTCATGTCTATTGTGGATTCATATTTTGTGTGTCTCTTTGCATGTAAGTTGCTGGTGGCTTCGTAGGTTTACGATGCTTTAAATCCAGTACATTTTACTTTTCAAGGCCCCGGGAAGGTCCGGATGAGTGATGAATTTAGAGCAGTGACGGCTAACCTTGACACTCCAGCTGTTGTTGAACTAAACATACCAGCATGCCCTGCATCTGTTTTAGCACAGCCAAATCCTAAAACTATAGCAGGGCATGCTGGGATGTGTAGTTCAACAACAGCTGGAGTGTCAAGGTTAGCAATCACTGATTTAGAGGGTCTCCCAGCCTCCCACAGCTTAACACTTCCTGATTGAAGTGAAGGGCCCATAGGACACAATTAATCTTGCATTCACAGAATGTGATAACATATACTGTATACAGTAGTCTGCAACTATTGGCGGACTCTTCCTGCTCCCAACTCTGACCCTTGGCACTACTATGAGTAGGCTCACTAATTCTTTTATCGTCTTGCGATTGTTAATGGACAGTCCAGTTACAAGAGCTTGGTATTATGTAATAGGTTCTGATATTATAGATCTTGTGGGATTACAGCAATATCACTGATAAATGTAAAGTGGCACTCCGGTATTATGCTAGTAAGTGGCACTCCGGTATTATGCTAGTAAGTGGCACTCCGGTATTATGCTAGTAAGTGGCACTCGGGTATTATGCTAGTAAGTGGCACTCCGGTATTATGCTAGTAAGTGGCACTCCGGTATTATGCTAGTTTTTCCTTATAACTGATTAAAAATCAACAAGAAACTTTCTGTAATACCGCAGATTTTGTAGTATCGGAACCTGTCACATAACCAACCATTCAATATTTCTGGCTAATTTCAGGGGTTATCCGCAGAAACTATCGCCGGCATGTATCACGGAGGGGATCGCAGCAGGTATCAGAGATTCCTGCAATTAGATCCCTCCTGTCCTGATGGCAGCCGCATCCCCCATATGTTATTATGGGGATGCAATGTTGCCTAATTTACCAATATCCAGAATGCAAAGCCTGTGGGCTACTTAAACCGCACTCCTGGCCGGAGTAGCCAAGGTGTGGTTAAGTGGGTAGCTAAGGTCAGCGCTGATCACACATGGGCAGACTCCCCCGGCACCTGACTCAGCAGTTTGCAGGGTCAGGCTCCTTTTACAGGCCCATGCAGCTGCACTGCATATTGGGTGGTAAAGTCTCAACCAGATCACATTGCAAATGCAATTCACCGTAAATAGACCCTATATAATAAATATATATATATATATATATTTTAAATGTAATCTAATTCCCTACATATCGGGCCTGATGGTTTGCATTTTCTGCTGTTGAGAGATCTGCCGTTTCCCCGCTGTGTTGTGGACATTTGTTTTCAGCAACAGGGATCATTTTACAAGTGTCACCTAATTTTCTAGGTATGCAGAGGCCGGGGCTGCGGCAGGTTTCCTTGCAGTTTTTGGACAGGACAACAAACAATGATCAGATCCACAGTTTATATAATTATAATTACGTTTAATTAATGGGTGATATATACAGTTTAAAATTGCCCATTATCGGTCATATACTACTGTTATGCATGCTCACTTTTATCATTTTAAAGACATTTTGGTCTGTTCCTGTCTGCCACACTTGTGGTGTGGTGTGTAGCAAACCTGTAACTTAAACTCAATTGTTCTTAATATAGCTGTTATGTACAGTCTGTTTATTATGGCTGCTGATGCAATGGAAAAAGTAGCTTGCTCACGTGTAGACATGCATTTGCTATCAACAGCTTACCTGGATGTGCAGTATTACAAATGTCATGGGGAGCATGGAAAGAAGATCAGGTTTACAATTGTGTCCTGTTTACTTCCTCTGTTACAAGCAAATACCCTAATATATACCAATTTGTGTGGGAAAAAGCTAACCTAAAATTCTTTATCTAAATGCAGATATTTATGTTAAGCTTCCTGGAGTGCAAATCAAATAAGGAATGTCTTTGAACGTTATACTGTATGCCAATTTATACTAATTGTGATCTAAATATAATTGATATACACTATTATTGCATTTGTATGCAGCATTATAATGGCTAAACCATTGTGCTACGGCACACACCAACTATTTTCTTAATGTGAAAGTGATTGTAATAAATGCACTTCTATAAAATGTACCCACAACCCTGCTTACAATGGTCTGTCTGAAACTATAGTACTACAAGGATGTCTCACCTGTGTAACCCCGAGCAGAGATGTAGTGTAGCTCATGAATGACAGATGGATAAAGTTTTCATATAAGTATCCGTGTGGTCTGGTGGGTATCCGGTTGATAGGTTGGCAGTGACTAGGTTGGCATGGCACTGATCAAAACATGAAATCATGTGGATGATTATACTTTATCATCCACATGAACTTCATGCAATGGTAAACTGGGTGGAGCGAGGCACCTTGCTCAAAGCATGGTAAAGGGTCCTTGTACTGATATCTACAAAAAAAATGTACCTACTGACTGTCAGCCCTTTATGCCATAATCCGTCTGGTGAGACTTGCTCATTTTGAGTGCTAGTATGAGTAATAATATTACTTCATGCAACAGTTTCAGTAACATTCCAGTAAAATCATTACACTTTGCACAAAAAATAGTCCAAGTACATCATTTGATTTAGATTTCCTTTGCACTTAATTAATTTCATGAAATACTGCCAAAGTATAAATACATATTGCATTTATAATTACTTGCTAGAAGAAGCTTAATGGTCAGTGAGAAGCCTTCAGCTGTTCTCCACTTTTAAACTAGATGTACACCTTGGGGGGATGTAAAGGTGGCCACGCATCAGAAAGACCTGCTAACAACCCTGATTGTGTCCAACTTTCCCTTCAACTCAGTCCCAGTCCCAGACTCCTAAATTGGTGGTTTTTGGACACACCATGTACTCACAGTCCACTGTACAATCCAGCTGCTGCAAGGACCGGTCGTCTTTCAATCAATTGTATCCACCTAAACTGCCTGAAAACTGCAACTCAAATGATGCCCGTCTAATGACAGATTCCATGTGCTTAAAGCACCTTGGTGTATGGAGAAGTGTACTGTAAAAGCACCACCTCAAGAGTCCAGTCTGTTTAATGTTGCTCAGTTTAGAGTCAATCTTGAATGATTTGAGGCATATACAGATTTGTCCACATACAACTATTCTCCGTGAGGCACAAGTCACATTACACATAATGCGTGAGCTCTGTGTGACTGCAGGTTTATCTACAGTACATACAAAATGCTACATTACAGTGTTTTACTGTAAACGCTGGGGCAGATGTATTAATCCTGGTTAAGTAAAAAAGTGGGTGATAATGCACCAGCAATCACCTCCTGTTGTTTTTTTAAACACAGCTGATGGTGCATTATCACCCACCACTTTATCACTTTACCAGGCTTAATAAATCTTAACCAATGTAACATACAGTCCGGTCCATAAATATTGGGACATCAACACAATTGTTATATTTTGGGCTCTATGCACCACCACAATGGATTTGAAATGAACCAAACAAGATGTGCTTTAACTGCAGACTTATCAAATGTCATACCTGGAATCAACTCCAGACTTTTTACCTGCTTAATTGATGTTGAAATAACGAGGGAATAGCCAACACCTGTCCATGAAATAGCTTTGGCGTTGATTGTCCCTTTACTTTTGGTCCCTTAAAAAGTGGGAGGCACATAAAGAAACAGTTGTATTTCCTACACCATTCACCTGATTTGGATGTAAATACCCTCAAATTAAAGTTGTTGTTTGATTCATTTCAAATCCATTGTGGTGGTAGTGTATAGAGCCCAAATGAGAATTGTGTCGATGTCCCAATATTTATGGACCCAACAGGGGGGCGAGCACAAAGAAGCCCCTTGCCGGCTCGCCACAGGTTCTATTCTCCCTCTATGGGAGTCATGAACCCTCACAAGGGAGAATAGCCCCTGTTAGTCGGGATCCCAACTGTTTGACATCGGAATCTCAATTGTTTAAATGCCCGAGTACTGACCGCCGTAATCCCGACTGTCGGGCAGTCATCCGGCACCCATTTTAATCAGCAGAAGCTGCTTGTGTGTCCTATTCCTAGTCCTACATGTTTTCTCCTTTTATTACTAATTTATGAACTGTATCCAATCTATAGAAAAAAATGTCCATCCCCTTCTAATTCAAGCAGGCAGTTTTTGTTTCTCTCTCTCTCTCTCTCTCTCTCTCTCTCTCTCTCTCTCTCTCTCTTTCTTCACCCCCACCCCCACCCGCTTCTCTATCTCCTATTCTCTTTTTCTCTCTTTCACGCTCTCCATTTGGCCTACCTTGTGTTGTGCAGGAGGGTAGTGTATTTAATTGGCTGGGGACAGTTTTGTAACTGGGACATCCTACAAAGGGCTAGGACCATCTGCCTGCCTAAACACACTGTGAGGGATTGGTGAACCTGTTGGCTAATTGAATGCAAATGGATTTTAACTAAAGGGTATAGCATGCTGCAGTTATTAAGATCATAATTGTGCTAACAACATAAATGACTTGTGCCTTCTTTGTATATTCAGGTGTCAGAAACTATTTAAAGGAGGCATTAGTGAACATCATCGCAGTACATGCGGAGGTGAGTCTTTGGGTACTTGTGTTTTATTACTGCCTACATTTATCATACAGATTCATGTGGGCAAATTCCAATATCTTGGAATCTAGCAAATCTTGTGGTTGTTGCCCCTCCTTAGGCAGTTGTAACAAGCCAGAAACTTGCATCTGTCTCCAAAAAAAGCACAAAGCAAACCCACTAAACACTATTCATTTGTAAAAGGGCATTATTGATGATGTCATGGTTAACATTACTGTCTCACAACACTGACATCCTGAATTCAGTGTTCCACCATGGCCATGGGCATACTCACGGGGGGGTGCCCAGGCACCCACTAATGACCAGCACACACGGGGTTGGCCCTGTAATCAGGGTACTGACAGTGTCTTCTCCATTGCGGTCAACACCCTGATTACTATGGAGCCTTACTGTGCGCTGCCGCTCGCGTTGTCTGGGACAGCCGGGCAGAGAGCGGTGGACAAGCCCGGTTCTATCAGAGCAGGTCCACGTCTATTTCAAATCTCATTCCGTCTCGCGAGCCACAGTGGTGGCTTGAAGTGTGTGGGAAATTATTCATTCTAGCCATATACATAAATAAGTAACAAGTAGGCAGTGATAAACTTCCAGTAGGAGGTGATAAACACACCCAAGAGACTGATAGACACACCCCTCAAATTATGAGCCCCGCAATAAAATAGGCAGCGCACACCTATGACCATGGCCCTAACTTTGTGGAGCTTGTATATTCTCCCCATGCTAGCACTGGTTTCCTACAGTTACCCCGGTTCCTCCCATATTCCAAACATATACTGGTAGGTAGGTCAGTGCTTAACGCACAGTAGTGTATACAAGACTGTACACTAATGGCAGTAACAGTATACTTCTCTAATTGATATTTCCAGGTATTTACAATCTCCAAAGAACTAGTTCCAAGAGTAATGTCCAGGATTGTGGAAGCCGTGGGTGAAGAGCTCGGTCGGCTAATGCAGTGTGTGTCCTCATTCAGCCGGAATGGCGCATTACAGGTGTGTCCATCGTACCAGCGTCATACCTCATATTTACATTGTATGTGGAATCAGATAGAAGTAGACCTACAGGATATGTTTTATTTTCCTATTTTCTTGGTTATTGACATAAGTTTCTCAACAGGCACGTCTTGAGATCTGTGCACTAAGAGATGCAATAGCTGTATATCTGACTAGTGAAAGCAAGTAAGTTTGCCTCCTTAATTCATCTACGTAGTAAACTCTGCGTCTCTCTTATTGAAGAAAGTAATAGAAAAGTATGCCATAAGAAATGTAGACATGTATTAAAGTTTGGAGCTGTTGCAGAAGCTACACATCCATGAGTATCTGCCTCTAGGTAGAGTCTTACATTTTTAACTTTACTAAATTAAAAAAAAGATGTATGCACTAGATTGTGCCAGGTTTGCCTGTGCCCATGCTCATCTGACATCCTGAATCTATATCCCTTTTCCCACCCTCATAGGTTGCTTTTGGTGCATGAACAGTACATCATTTTTTTTTACTCCTGGCTACAACTGAAATACATAAATTAAAAAAAGCTTTTAAATGCTGATATACTGCTAACATTTAGGCAATGCTTCAAATTGATTTTTATTTTTGCAAGTAGGGGAAGCCTTTTGATAGGCCCAGCAGTCTTAAGGTGTGTACACATGAAGCAATATGATTGCTCAGTGTCTCCTTTTCATCAGTAACCAGAGATGAAAAGAAGACACTGCTGGAGGAAGCTGAAGGGGGACACAGCCAGGGACGGTAAAGGCGCTGCTCACCTGCTCCACGGTGGGGGGAGGTGCAGCCGTCACCATGCTGCTCCACTGGAAGATGCGTAGGTGTGCGGCCACCGCCAACCTGCAGCTCCACGGGAAGCCGCTAGTTGTAGGAGCATGCGCTGCGACCAATGCAGGGCTCATTGCAGGAGCGTGCTCCCGGCGACAGTCGCCCTGTACGCACAGGGAAATGGTTGCTCAGCGACCATATCCTCTGTGATTCTTACTAGTATCGCACCCTGTGTATGGGGCTTTAATGTGTACCATGAATTTAAACTGACTAATGCTGTTTTATCTGCAACCAAATAGTTTTTTGTTTCCCTATCATGAAACTAAGGGGTCACTTCCATTAGGTACTAGTTTTCAAAAACAAATTTGTTTAATGAAATTCTACATCGTACAAATTTGCACATAAGAGAGCTGCGAGATCCAATAAAGAAATGCCAATTTGTTGTACTTGCAGCAAGCCCACATAACTTTTTTTACCTAGTTCTACCTGGGAGAAGTGCGGGCAACAGGGAGGAAACCACCCTGATTTCCAAAAAAGTGAGATAGCAGCCCATATTGGGAGGCTATTAGTGGCCATAAGGAAAGTGCCAGAGGTTTTTAAGTGGGCAATTGAAAAATGATAGCCAGCAAGTCTTTCCAGCATTTGGTGGTACAGAAATATGTATGTTTTTTGCAATTTGAAACCCCCTCTCCCATCAATATAACACTGGCCTTTATCTGGCTTTTTACAGAAATTCACCTGACAGTACTTTATTGACCAAACGTTGCTTTTTAACCCCTTCAAGTGCAGTATTATCCATTACTAAGAGTGTAACAGTGGTTCTGCACCAGTGGTTATTACCTTTATAAAAAGCATTTCCCCTACCTTTTCCCCAGGGGTAAGCACATAAAGAAAATGTGCATTTCCTCTGGGAGATGTTTGCAATGTTTGAACTGGATTGCAAATTTAATTGGATACCGTATATATACTCGAGTACAAGCCGAGTTTTTCTGCCTTTTTTTTTTTGCTGGAAAAGCCCACCTCGGCTTATACTTGAGTCGGTGGCTTTTGAGCACATCTCTAGTGCAGGAGGCCTGACCACTGTAGAGTGGAACCGGGCAGCGCCGTGGAGTTGGACGGCCGGACGTAGGAGCAGGTCAGCAGCGGTGGCCACCGCGCACCCCCTACACCCATGGAGCAGTGGTCAGCGGCGCACCCCAAATCCCCAGGAGCAGGTCAGTGGCAGCCACACGCAACCCCTCCAGTGGATCGGACGCTGGAGGAGGTCAGCGGCGGCTGCTCCTCCCCCCCCCCCCCTCAGAAATATGCAATTAGTGATTTCACTATTTTCTAGGGAATGTACAGACTTTAACTCTCAAATTCAGTTGCAGTGCATGGAGAGCAGCCCGTGGTGTCCTATGCAGGGGGAGCAGCCCGTGGTGTCCTATGCAGGGGGAGCAGCCCGTGGTGTCCTATGCAGGGGGAGCAGCCCATGGTGTCCTATGCAGGGGGAGCAGCCCATGGTGTCCTATGCAGGGGGAGCAGCCCATGGTGTCCTATGCAGGGGGAGCAGCCCATGGTGTCCTATGCAGGAGGAGCAGTCTGTGGTGTCCTATGCAGGGGGAGCAGTCTGTGGTGTCCTATGCAGGGGGAGCAGCCTGCATTGTGACCTGTTATTATGCAGGTGAAGCAGCCTGTGGTGTCCTGCTATTATTATACAGGGAAATGTACCAGTAGCTGCTGCGTTTCCCACCCTAGGCACCTTATACTTGAGTCAATAAGTTTTCCCATTTTTTTGTGGTAAAATTAGGTACCTCGGCTTATATTCGGGTCGACTTATACTCGAGTGTATATATAGTACATAATCAAAGGTGTGTGGCCTTATTTCTCGATGACAATCTATGAAGTTTAATGTTCAGTCTCTCCCTGCTTGTATCACAGGGCCAGTTTTAAACAAGCATTGGAAGCTCTTCCTCAACTTCCAAGCGGCAGTGACAAAAAGTAAGTCGTATAATCCAAATATGTATTTTTATATGTTCTATTTCTAACTTGCATAGAGATGTTATTAATTACTGGCTGTTAGAAAGTCAGCAGGAAGCGCAGTGTCTGTAACAGAACACAGTAGCTGCCAGCCTGTTTAGTGCTGAAAGATGTGGCTTATTTAGATATCAATGAACGTCATGGCATCGCTCTACTCAGTTCAGGAACCTGAACTTTGCTGGGCCCCAGACTCAGTCTGTGGAGGATGGAGACACCTGTGAGTGAGGGCCGTCTGCCTCCCAACCTTCTCACGGTCTAGTGGGGCAGCAGGCTGCAGCAAATAGGTTGGTTCAATAAGTTTTAAGGTGCCCATACACGGTCCGTTTAACGGATCCGTTCGGGACTTAAATAGTATACATCAGATCACATGCATTATGCATGCACTGCGATCCGATACGATGTGTAGCTAGTACAAAAAGTATGTGCAGCACATACTTTTTGTACCGTACTATGTGATGCGCGGGAGTGCGCATTGCATAGTACAAAACGGAGCCGGACACAACGGAGCGTGTATGGGCTCCTTAAGAAGCACAATGGGACTGGGACAGCTACAGTTGGGAAATGGACTCCATCTTGAAATGTACTCATGGAGTCTATGGACTTCAGCTAACATGCAAATAAATGTTGGAGGGATGCAGCTTGGTGAATAAAAAATAAACACTTCGGTCATCACACTCATTCCTTATGTAAGGATTTTACTGAACTGACTAGTGTGTGTGTGTGTGTGTGTGTGTGTGTGTGTGTGTGTGTGTGTGTGTGTGTGTGTGACATTTCTTAATGGCCAGTTAGGATGTTTGTGCCTCCTTAATTCTGTTGTCTTGGTGAGAACCCCTTCCTATATTATGCCCCTTTCACATTGCAAACACAAGTCAGACCTGGGATCCTGATCATGGATCCTGCGCATTCACATTAAACCCAGGTGAAGTGTAAGCTCTGCTGGGCAGCTGGCTAATAATGATAATCTTCTAATGTGCTAATGTGACTCCCAGGCTACTGTGTAGCTACAAATCCCAGAAATGGAATTCTGTGAAGAAAAAAGGACAGTTCCTGAAAGTCTACAATTGTAGCATTTGCCTTGTGGGTAGATCGAGGAATGCTTCAAAAATATATAAATTATAACACACACTGTGACGTGGCGCCTCCAAGAAATAAAGCAAATAATATAATAGAACACAGTATACTATACGTCACTGTTTGCCAGAAATCACGTTCTGAAAAGTGATAGTTCCAAAACGATGAACAATGTTGCTCCTTCGCAGCAGTGTTAACATGTATGGAAGAGAGAAAAAAATGGTGCTATGTAGTGTCATACCATTTTAATAAATGACAAATATACAAACATAATATATTAAAATGAGTTCCACATGAATCCCTATGTAAACAGGAGAAAGGACAAACTACCGGCTGAGGTGGAGAACCAGGTCGCCACTAGTTCTCAAACAAAGCAGTCTAGTGCCCTTATTCTGGTTGGTGCGGCCAGAGCCGCACACGGTGCTCTGGCCGCACAAACCAATCCCCGCCCACGAGACGGATCGCCACGGCCGTCCGTACACGGACGGCTGGCGATCCGCATAAAAATGGTGGAGGCGTACGCCTCCACCATGGTGGGAGCTGCCCCCTGCATTCGATGGTCGTCGACCATCGAAGGCAGGTCCGCACGCCCCAGCAGCTCCCGCAAGCTGAGACCACACGGACAATCGTCCGTGTGCTAGCTTGTATGGGGGCTGAGAGCTGACATCCGGCGACGTCAGCTTTCCGCCCCCATGAGTTGCGTCATACCCTCATTACCATGCATACGCCCCGCGTTTGCATGGGAACGCCCATGAAACGCGGGGCGTACACATAGGGAAATGAGGGTATGAAGCCCCTCACGCCCCTATACGCCCCCTTTGCGGCGGACGAAATACGTCTGCGGCGAAGGGGGCTGCACATGCGCAGATTGACCTCTGCGCATGTGCAGAATAAAAACATCGGCGGTACGGCCGCACGCGGGCCGTACCGTCCGAATTAGAATAAGGGCCTAGGTCTTTATAGACACCTCCTTATTTCCTAAGCAGTGTGAGCCAGAATCCGGAGGTCAATAGTCCTTGTCCCAAAAGTCCTGATCAGGGTGTGGAAAACAAAGTGTCCAAATGAGGAGAGAAAAGCCAACTCACGTTTCCACCAGTTGCTGTGGTCTTTGTCAAGGCCGTGAATAAAATCCCCCATAAGGCTATCCTTAAATATCCCATGCATTATAAGAAACATCTTACAGCTGTGTCTGCTGCAGTCCTTCTGCATGCTTCAAAAATTACTTGTCTCTAAAAGGGCAAGCACAACACATATACAAATATCTGTCTGTGTGTTTGTTTGCCTGAGATTGAAGAAAGTTGCATTTTAGCTGCCACCTCAGACAGCAAAATGGGCAGTCTCATCTCTACATAAAGCTGGGTACACAGTGTCATGTGTTTCCCAGATGTCTGTGAAATGGTACGATACATTGGTTCTATATATTGTTAAGGGGCATACACACGGAGAGCTATTGTACTCTTTTCTAAGAGATCTGACCAGATTGCTTAGAAAGTAAGCACAGATCGCTCTTAAGGTGCCCATAGATGCTCCGATGCGGCGTTGTCCATTTTGTACTTTGAGATGCGCGCTCCTGCGGCATCTCATCGTTAAGTACAAAAAGTATGTGCTGCACATACTTTTTATACATGCTTTTCATTGCATCGCATTGCATGCACAATGCATGCGATGCGATGTGTGCTATTTAAGCACAAAATGGACCCCGCATCGGAGCGTCTATGGGCACCTTTAGGCCCTTATTCAGATCTGATCGCAGTACAAATTTGTTCTCAAAATGGGCAAAACCATGTGCACTGCAGGTGGGGCAGATGTAACATTTGCAGAGAAAGTTAAATTTGGGTGTGGTGTGTTGAAACTGAAATCTAAATTGCAGTGTAAAAATAAGGCAGCCAGTATTTACCCTGCACCGAAACAAAATAACTCACACAAATCTAACTCGCTTATACATGTTACATCTGCCCCACCTGCAGTGCACATGGTTTTGCCCATTTTGAGAACAAATTTGTACTGCGATCAGATCCGAATAAGGGCCTATGTGTATGCCACCGAGCGATCCGGCACGCTGCTATCGCCTGCTAGTTAAGCCAGTGCATGCTGTGAAAATCTTGTCAAATTGCTTAGCAAGTGATCGTGTTCATGATCTACATCATACTGCACCATTACCCGGCCTTTTTTTTTTGCTTAAGTAAAATCACTTTGCAAAATTGCTTAGGACACATCTCTGCATGTGTACGGGCTCTCTATGGGTGATCTAGACACAGGGAAATCATTTTACCCTAAATAGCTTAGCAAAACCGCTTGGCACACATCTGTGTATGCCCCATTACAGTATGAATGTAATGGGAAATGTATAATATATCGCTTAGTGTGTACACAGTTTTACATGTCCTTTTAATAAGCACGATGACTGTTGAGCTGGATACATACTATAGGATTATCTTTCCAATCTGGCTGGTTGGAATGAAATTCTGGTAATGTCTAGGAGCTAATTACAATCAACCATTTACTCCCACATATGGAAAACAGACAAATATAGTCACTCAGACAAATTAGCTAAATATTTTCGATTTAACCAATTTATGCAAATTAACGTTTGGTACTTGTTTTCTAGCACGGCGCCCGTCGGGTCCCATCGCATACCTTAACTTAAGGTATGCGATGGGACCCGACCGACCCGATTTTCGTGCTTTAAACACGTTTTTAACGCACTTTGAAAATCGGTCGCATCGCATGCCATTATAACGGCATGCGATGCGACTGACCCGATTTTTACATTGGAACCAATGTTAAATGGCCCCAGACCCGATTTTTAATTGTAAACCCACCCTGATGGTGAATTCTGTCAAATGCCCCCCCATTGTTAACGCTACGCCACGATCAACGGCAACCCAAAGCGTGGCGAGCGCAGCGAGCCCATGAGGGGTGGCGGTACGCGTCCTCCGACCTTTTCATACCCCCACTATCCACGTCGGCGTGGAGTTGATTTTATATAGTGTGGCGAGCGCAGCGAGGGGACATGGAATACGTCTGAAGTAATGCGCTTCCCCTCGCGGGGCACGCTGCGCTCGCCACGCTCCAGGCTCGCTACACTATATAAAATCAACTCCACGCCGACGTGGATAGTTGGGGTATGAAAAGGTCGGAGGACGCTTACCGCCGCTGCTCGCCACGCTTCGGGTTGACGTTGATCGTGGCGTGGCGTTAACAATGGGGGGGCATACAATGAAAAATGGGGTCTGGGGGGCATTTAACATTGGTTCCAATGTAAAAATCGGGTCCATCGCATGCGATTTGGTTGCGTGTGATGCGATCGACCCGATTTCATACAATTAAAATCGGTGGCGCCGTGAAGGAAACAAGTACCGAATATTTTTTGTCTATTTTCCAGCTTTTGGGAGTAAATGGTTGATTGTAATTAGTTCCCAGACATTACCAGATTTTCATTCCAACCAGCCAGATTGGAAAGATAAACTTATAGTATGTATCCAGCTCAGCAATTGTTGTGCTTATTAAAATGACATGTAAAGCTGTGTACACATTAAGCGATATATCATACATTATCCATTACATGCATACTGTAACAATATATCGATCCAATGTATCGTTGCATTGCACCGACACCTGTGGATAGAAAGTGACGGTTGGGAATGAATGGCGCACATGTTTGACAATGTGCCAGACAGTGAGGACTACACGAGTGCACCAGCTTGGTGGTCTGGAAAACATGAACTGTTGGTAGATCTCAAGGACTGATTTGACCAGCCCTGATTCATTGCTATAACCTGTTTTCCCATATTGGTTTGTTACATTTTTCTCTCTTCTACAGGTTACTAGAAGAGCTGTTAAATGAGTTTAAAAGCAGCATGCACTTACAGCTGGTGTGTTTCCAGCCTGCTGTCAGCATGAAGACATGAGGAAACGGCACACTTGTTCAGACTACAGTACACTCCTGGCATAGCCTTCCCGAATCAATGCATATAACTGTAATGTGCTTCATTTTCCATTGGAAATAAGACTCCTTACTGTTCTCTAAGACATGCATTATTCACAAACAGTGCTTTTCTTGTTATATAGCAATATGCTCTGTAATATGTAATAAATGTTTGTTTTTCTTCTCTGGGACTCTTGTTTCATTCTGCCACGTAAGACATGTAAGTAATCAGGAAATAAGTTCAATATAAATGGTCTGCCATTTTTTCTTATTGCTTGATGTCTCAGTGTCTGAGACATTTTACTGCATACCAATCATCACACACCCACAGCAATATCTGCCTGTACACTATAGTGGAATCCGTGAAACCATGCATAAATGGCATCGCTTTTACTGCATGACTCATTCCAAAGAAAGGCGTGATTGAGAGAATGCCAGCCTGTAGGGATGCCTTGCTAATGCCACTTATAGCCCCATCCATGGTTAAAGTGCAGCACAGTTAGAGATCGATATCACCTTTGTTTCTTAGTGTGACAGGTGCTAAGAACTGTGCCTCATCTTCATAATGTACGTTTAAACACAACACTTGTTAAAACAAAAATGAGTGTATAAAGCTAGTTATACAGATATAGGTGCACTGATCATTGCTGTGCCACGGGTGCTCATGCATGTTTGGCGTGGCATTGTCGCACCCCCAGAGCAGAATCTGATTGCTGCTCAATGCGTTTGTATTAGCTGTGGGAGCAAATTAAATGCACAAATATGGCAATGGGATTACGCCAATCGCCACATATGTGGCTACAAAAGTAATACCCATTTTACACCTACAAGCCAGGTTGAACCCGGGATTTTAGACCTGAGGGCAACCAGGCTTGTGTTTTTATACTGCCCTCCCCACGTGGCATAAGCTGGGCGGGAGATCTCACTGGAGGCGTGGCCAGGAGATGAGAGCATCTCCCAACATCGGCTTATTCACTGCAGTGAACAGATCCCGGGTCACATCTACCTGGGTTACCGTTTGCACAGCACCATTACCCGTGTTTAACCCTGGTCAGGACCCAGGTAGGCTTCTCAGGAACATGGACCGAGGGGGGGGGGGGGGGGTTTACACCGACTGCTGCCCCAGGTTGAAGGGGCAATAACCCAGGTTATTGTGGCTGTGTAAAAGGGGTATAGCAGTGCTGACTGTTACAAGGATAATGCTGTGTGCTTTATAATGTAGCTCCTAGTGCAAAACCACTTCTCAGTAAACTATGCTAACCCAGCCGAGTCATTACTCACATATTCTGCATATTCTCAGCAGTCTGAGCTCTTTTTTTTTTTGAGCTGGGTATTTCCCTAACAATGTTATCTTATTCACTCTCATGAAATACACAGTTTGTCAATTAGTATATTACATCTATTCTCTTTATTTCAGATAATAATGCTTAAGGTGTTAGCAGCCACTACTGCACGCCTCTCATTTCTGAATATTTCTGTACGATCATCCCTGATATGGTAAAGGTTCTTTCATGTAGCTTCCCCCCTCGCTGCTGAGGGGATACCTCAGAAATGTATCTCTTCCTGAGCCTGTTGCATACAGACACAACATTATTGTACATTGTATAACCAAAATTATGAAGATAAAAACAAAACTCATCGTACACACAACTTACTTTGAACGCAGGAAAACTCTGTCTGCATTAAAAAATGTATTAATAATTATTATGCTAGTTAGGATTCAGTAACAAAACAATAAGTGTAAGATACTATACACTGGTACAAGCATGGGGAGGGGGGTTCAGAGTACGCAGAGCACCCCAATCCTGATGAGCCCCATATGGTTTTTATTATTGACCTGATCCTGCAGTGCGTTATTGTAGCCTCACCCCCTGCAACATTTTGCTGTGATTCTCGTGTCTATGGATAAGGGAGTGGGGCCAATGACCTGATCCCAGTACAAACAACAAGAGGTCACCACCTCTTGTTTGTAGTTTTTGAGGATTTGGTAATCGTTGGTTGGTGAAAGGCAGCAGTATCTTAAGGGCTCTGGGAGGTGCTGTGCGCGCATGCGCAGCAGCCTCCTGCGGACATTTTGGATTTGGGCAAAGTGCCGAGGCCCCGCCAGCCCAGGGGGCAGCGCGGTCGGCCCCTTTTTAAAGAGTTTTGGGCCGGCCCACCGGTAAATGGCCTGGTTTCCCGGTGGGCCAATCCGCCCCTGTCTACTTGCTGTCTGCATACTAGTATAGTGTAAATGTAAAAACAAAACTGTGACGTAACTCCCAGAGGCAATGGGCAGCGTTAGCCATCAGGGGGACACAGAGAGCAGGCACTAGCAAGAAACCCGGCCCCCTGACTATTATGTAAAACTGAGACTATTACAGTGGCCACTATATACTGTATTACAGAGAACATTGCAGTGACCATATAATGCATGAAGTCACATTTAATCGAATTGTTCCCTAGATAAACATAATAAGCAGAGGGAAACAAATGCATTGTATAAAGACCAAAACATCTCATTACGGTATGTAGTAGTAACCACAACACAGCAAGCAAAAACAACACAGCACATGTAGATATATTGTACGCATACACACAAGGAGTCTTTATTTAAAACAATTGTATTTATTTTTGCATAAAATAAGCAATTTCACAGATGCAAATAAGTCAGTGTCAGAATGCTTATTACATTATAGGATTAATCAAGGGATACTTGTGAGGTCCTGAAAAGTCTTCAGAATTCATCATATGAAATAAATTAGTCTGAAACACAGAGTGAAAATAAAACCTCTCTGATAGATAGATAGATAGATATATATATATATATATATATATATATATATATATATATATATATATATATATATAGCACTTAGGTTTTTAGTTGTACTTTTTCTCAGTAAACTTATGAGCTATAACAAAGATTTATCTCCACTACTCTTTACCTGTGTTATGCCCCCATTAGCGCCACACTCCCTGATATGTTGCCTGGGTTTAACAATGGGGCGTGGCATTTTTCCTTGAACATACAGAAGTCACAGTTTGCTCCATTGCATAAAGACAGAGGAAGGCTAGTGACTATTGGGCCATGTTCTCCCCTATTACACGCCAGTACATAAAGGACCTAAATTACAGCAAGGAGTAAATGCAATTAGATTAGCAAAAGTATATTGTATTGCAGGAGTACTTGGGGAATAATTGGGTCTGGTCTCAGGGCTGCAACTTTTTGCAGCCCAGCATTCAATTAGCCCCCTTACCACCGGTCACGGTATAGATGATAGACAATTTCTAGGTCGACAGTCACTAAGTAGAATACTACTGGTCGACAGTGATTATTTGACACCGAAAAAGGGTCAACATACTTTAGGTCGATATAGGCAAGGTTGACAGTCAAAAGGTCAACATGAGTTTTTCCTAATTTTTTGGTGTCTGTAATCGCACCTCCACATCATGTTGACTTTTTGACTGCCGATCTTGCCTATGTTGACCATAAGCTTGTATCAACCTTTTGGCAGCATCGGCCTAAGGTGCGGTATGTTGACCCTTTTTAGGTGTTGACCTAGAGGCTGTCGACATAGACATTGTCAATGCACTGACTGCATAGCCTCCCCGCCAGATTAAAATCCCTCCCCTGTGTCGACTGTGTATGGCTTCGGATGGGGAAATCCATTAGAATTCACTCATCAATACCCCCCCCCCCCCTCTTACACACACACACCTGAGTACCGCGCCACGCAGGTCTAGATTTGTTGCTACGATAGCCCTGGGGAGATCGGGGCTGCCGATTACATCAGCATTCTTCCCTCCCAACTGCATTTTTGCCCTCTGCATTTTTTTGCAGCAATCCCAGAAGACGCTGCATTGTTTGCAGGGGGACCTCACACATGCACACAGCGTACCGTATGATGGAATTGGCCCCCAATGAGGTGTTGCGTAATGACGTGGTGTATGACAAGAAATAAATGGCTGACTATATATGACAGACCTTTATGTTTCTTCAGAGAACTTTGACATGTAATTACTGTGTCTAAAATCACTTGTAATCATTTAACTAGCAGCATACAATATAAGTAAATGAGGTCACATACTATATTCCCCAATATCTGATTATTATTTAACCTGAACTTAATACCAGGTACCGGATGGCAGCCCTGTAGTACAGTATGCATTTGGTTGTATGTATGGGTACAGAATATCATCATATAAACATAAATAATGGCTAAATACAAATTCATAGTATCCAATTAGCCTGTATTTTCTACTCAGGGGTGCTGAAAGGGAATGGGAGTGGTTACTATCTGGGCTTGTTGAGGGCCAAGCCCAGGACTGCTGTTAGGGGGGGGGGGGGGGTGGACATTTCCAGTAAAAAATGTTTAGGGGGCAGGCTCATGCATCCCTGGATTTGGCCACACCTTCCTCAGTACTCCGCCCCATGGCTGCTCCCAGCGGCCCCGATTCTGGCAAACCTCAATCTGTTGAAAGGACGCATAGCACCAGCTCAAGGCTGCATAGTGGCAGGCTGCTCCGTCTTTCATGATTTTGTAATTATGTACAAAGTCACAAATGATAATTTTAATAACTGGTGGAAATGAATACATGTATTTCTTTAGTATATAAGTGATGTGGAGACAATCAAGGACATGGATATTAACAGCAATGCGAAGGAAGAGGCATAAAAGTTAAATACAGGCAGTGGCATCACTAGGGGCAGTGCGGAAGTTGCAGGTTGCATCCAGGTGTCACCCTCCAACTCCTCAGTGACAGGAGGTAAGGGCTGCACTGTACCATTATCATTACTATTCATGCAGCACCAAGCTCCTGTCACTGTGAGGTGTATTCAATGCCACGGCGAGGAGGGTGAGGATGGCTTATTTTCAGTGAGGAAAAGCCATCTTCGCCATTCAACCCCCTCGCCGTATTCAATGTTTACCCAGAATCCTCCCCTTAAATGGCGAGGTTCGCTGCAAATGCAGCAAATCCGTTGCATTTTGTGGCAAGCCCCGCCGTTTTGATAGCCACACTTGCCGTTTCTTCCTCGCTGAAGGAACCAGCGCGGTGGAAATGGCGAGTGAAGGGGTGGGAGTTGAATACTCTGACATGATCTATCGGCACTGCTCTCCATCACAGCTCGCCGTCAGAGCATTGAATACACCTCAGTGTAGGAGTTGAGTGACTGACTGGAGCCCCAATTGCAGTCCAGCATCTCTGGATCCTTGCAGTGAGGCCACTCTCTACTTGTGAGGTTATTCCCCCCATTTTTGCACTGTGTATTAACGCACTTCCACTGAATTCAGGCCTCACTATTGGTCTTTGTTTTTTGTTCTAATGAAGCACACTATTAAAAAAGACATTGAAATAATGATATGGATAATATAACAAATAATATGCATTAGTTTACACTCACTATTCTGCTACATATGTGCTCTGAAATAAGCAGTTCTGTAATGCATAGTGCCCTAGCATTGGTAAGATTGTTGTACTTTGCAATTGCTATATTAATAATGACACAAAAAAGGCGTCTCCAGCTGCATAGCTGATATAGGGCCTAATTCAGACTTGATCGCAAAGCACATTTTTTCTCAAATGGATAAAACCATGTTGCACTGTAGGTGGGGCAAATGTAAAGCTGGGTACACACCAGTAGATTTATCTGCAGATCAATTGGTCTGGAGATATATCTACAGATGGATTGGGCAGCTTGTTCTACACACACACACACACACACACACATCACCAGCAGCTGTCTGGGCGGTCAGTGAATCACCCATAGCTTTACACATATTGGGCTTTGGCTGAGTTGCACAGCCGACACGATATATCTGTGACTGATACCGTTCACAGATATATCGATGGCACACACTGGTTGATAGCACATTGATATACAGTATGGTCCTTACAATCAAACGGCCAAAATATATCGGCCAGTGTGTATGCATCTTTATATGTGCAGAGATGGGTGTCCCGTGCTGAGCGATCTGCCTAAGCACAGATCGCTTAGCACACATGCGATGTGAGCTGAGAGATGTGTGTGGAGCAGTGTTTTGCCTATGCTGATAGGCCATCTAAGCAGGATAGAGAGTACATGCACTTTGCGGACCATGATGATGCCTAGAAATGAGGGGTGAAAGCGGATGTGATGTACAGTGTGCCTGCCCTTATCCATGGACTAGAGATGGGCACAGCTCAGCATTTGTAGAGAAATAGTCATTTTACATGAATTTTTTAATAATGTATATTAGGTGACCAGATCTGCAGTAACCCTACAAACGTATAAACCAAAAGAACAAACAGTATAGGTAATAACTTTCATTGATGTTAGAGGAACAGACAGATAATTGTGAGATATTATATCCCAAAAGGTTACATCTGTGAGATGCATATTTGTAAGCCTAGCAAATGTATTAAAAAAAATATTGTAAAAAGACATGGAGCTGAGAGTTTTCATAGTAATACTGTGCGCAGAGCTGGAGGCTGGGTGTGGTAGGACTGCCCGACAATCGGGATCCTACAGGGGGTGAGCGCAAAGAGGCCTCTTACGCGCTCGCTGCGCTTACCATGCTGTGGGCATGGTGGGCCCCCCACAAGGGAGAATAGCCCCTGTCAGTCGTGATCCCCCGTCGAAGCACCGGCAGGATTCTAATGTTGGTATACTGACTGTCGGGATCCCGAATGTAGAGCAGTTATCCGGCACCCCTGGAGGCGGTCCTGGGTAAGGTCTAAATCAGGCATTCCCAACCACGGTCCTCAAGGCACACCAACAGTGCAGGTTTTAGTGATGGCCAGGCTTCAGCACAGATGGTTTAATCAGAATCCCTCAGATACTAATTAAGTCACCTGTGCTCAAGCCTGGATATCTACAAAACCTGCACTGTTGGTGTGCCTTGAGGACCGTGGTTGGGAATGCCTGGTCTAAATAATCCCAGCTATAGTTACACAAATAAAAGATTACTTTCTTAGTAGCAAAAAGCAATATTTTGTAAACGGCATACTAGATGTTGGGCCTAATTCAATCTTGATCGCAAAGCAAATTTTTTATCAAATGGACAAAACCATGTGCAGTGCAGGTGAGGCAGATGTAACATGTGCAGAGAGAGAGTTATGGTGCCCACGCACGGTGCAAATTGATCTTTTTAGTTCAAATCGCATCAATTCTAGTTCAAATCGAATCCTGTTTATTTGCAATGCACGCTCCTGCGTAGTCAGTATTGCAAGGCAACATAATATGTGCATGCAGGTATTTTTATACTACATTGCATGTACCCTGTAATTGACTGTTGTAGTGTAGTCAAAAATCATGTGTAGTTTAAATTGCACCATGTGTACAGTCCAAATCACATATCTCACCATGTGTGGGCACCATAAGATTTGGATGAGTTGTTTTGTTTCTCTGCAGGGTAAATACTGGCTGCATTATTTTTACCCTGCAATTTAGATTTCAGTTTGAACACACCCCACCCAAATGTAACTCTCTCTGCACATTTGCCCCACTCATGAATTGGGCCCATTTTATGTTACATATAATAACCATTTATAGCATTGAGGTGTGGTGATGTCAATTGCTGTGGAGATACTGGATAGTATAAGAGCCAAATTTACTCATATATATACTGTATGCCAGAAGGGCATGCAGACATGGATTGATGAGAAGCTCTGCCCTCTGGCTCTTGTTCGCCCCACACATTCAAACACAGGAGCTGGCCGGGATGCAATTTCCTTGTGATTCTTAACTATGCCCCCTATGCCCCCTTTTCGTCTTTGTGAACTTAATTTGGTGAGTTTTCTAACACCTATTAGAATACAGTACCAACATCTTTTTTGTATTATTGTAATCGTTTGATAGTCAAAACTTTGGAGCCTCCCTTACCTACCCTATACCCTGACTGCACATCACTGATTTATACAGCAGATGTCTCAATAATAGGAATGAGGACATGAACCCAGGACCTGTTGTCATTTGTGCGTGTGCCAACCACATTTATTGGCTGCATGCACAGTACTGCATTACAACAATTTAATGCAGGTTACCCCTGAATTGTGCACAGATCCAGTTGCTCGTCATTTCACTCGTCATGTCCCACCTTCTCATTAATTTCATAAATAGTAATAATAACTGGGGAATGTTACAGTGTTAAGGAGTGCTAGCAAGGGGAAATCGGTGCATTGCCGCTGTAACCCCATACTTTCCTTTTTGTCCTATCTAGTTTCATAACCATATGTAAACAATTATACATTGTATGTATGGATCATATAGCCAGACTGAGTTGTAGTCGCATTTGTGCCTGGCTATATCACGATGAATATATGTTTCAGTTTGTTACTAATTTACACATTTCTATTATACAAAAACCTTTTATACAAAAATATATATATATAAAAAAATAGTACGTGTGATCACAAATAAAACACCTTTAAGTTATAAAAAAAATTCTCAGATAAAAATAGAATGTCCTGCTGTGTTTTGTTCCTTGCCACAGAAAGGCTACGGCAGTAGATGGAAGGTGATCATGTCAGTGCTAGGCTTTTATTGGTTGCTTTTCTCTGATGATCAGCAAATCATCTTCATTCCTGAAGTGGGATATGGCGAATTGGCCGGTGATACTCTTCTGAGCTGCTAATGAGATCTGAAAATTCATATCCTCTCATAAAATGTCCTCCATTTTGTTCTGCAAAGCCAATTAGCTGCCTGGCAAACACAGGCTCAATCTAGAAATCAAATGAAGTATTTACTTTACAATATTCACAAATACAAAATAAATCCATCTTTACGGGCATCACATTTTGGCAGGATTAGAAATAAATGTTGCAGTTTTATATATAAAATATAATGGTACTTATGAGTTATCCGGGCGCCCGATTTCTAAATCGGGTCGGATCGGGCACATCGCATCGCATGCGACCATCGGATGCGATGCGATGCGATGCGATGACCCGATTTTTCCATAGGAATCAATGTTAAAATGGACAGAGTCCATTTTAACATGGAATTCAATGGGAAAAAGGGGTCCTCTTCATACCCCTACTATCCAAGTGGGCATGGAGTTGGATATAAACCTGTGGCGAGCGTAGCGAGCCACCGAGCCCGAAGCGTGGCGAGCGTAGCGAGATCCGCGAGGGGACATAGAATACCGTCCCCTCGCGGGGCTCGCTTCGCTCGCCACGCTTCGGGCTCGGTGGCTCGCTACGCTCGCCACAGGTTTATATCCAACTCCATGCCCACTTGGATAGTAGGGGTATGAAGAGGACCCCTTTTTCCCATTGAATTCCATGTTAAAATGGACTCTGTCCATTTTAACATTGATTCCTATGGAAAAATCGGGTCATCGCATCCGATGGTCGCATGCGATGCGATGCGATATCGCATCGCATCGCATCTGATTGTATGCCTTAACTTAAGGCATACAATCAAAAAATCGGGCGCCCAGATAACTCATAAGTACCAATATAATTTAAGACAAACATACATATATAATTTACTACACAATGAACTCAGCGGAAATTTTCATTGTAGTTGCTCAAATGGAAATGACAAATAATAATACAAATAGTTGGCTGTAACCTGAGATAATACAGATAATATGCTAAGAAGGTAAATACTGGAGTGACCCATATTACAACAGCCAATCAGAATAGATGATGCTAATCATCAGTATTTATCTTTATAACAGGCTCCCAATAGCTGTAAAAGAGATGCCTCCTAAGTAGCATATACCCATGGAGGGGGCCAAGGCTAGTTAGGCTTCATGACTATTGGGAGCGCTGCACTTACTGAGCTTGTACATGCTGTTACTTTATCCAAGTTCTGCTTACTTGCTCCGGTTCCAACTCTCTAGTAGTAGTAGTAGTACGTTTATTTATAAGGCGCCGCAAAGTGTCCGCAGCGCCGTACATAGCAAAAGGTCTAGGAAGGTCTAATATACACTTATTCCTAATTATGGACCATTTTGTTAACATGCACAGTACTAATATGGTAAATACACTTACATGAGCTGTAATTAGCTTCCTTCCTCTCTGAGCATCTGGAAATTCTTCCCCAAAGCACAAAATCATCTGAAATCTTGGAACCGGGCGTCCATGATGAGCGAATGCTTGCAATTCTGAGAAATTCAAGAAAGTGTTAAAGGTCTGCAAGTGAATTTATAGGAGAGAGAGCGAGGAGAGAGAAAGAGAGGGGAAAACTCAAAACACACATACAGTGGGGCAAAAAAGTATTTGGACAGCCACCGATTGTGCAAGTTGACCCACTTAAAAAAAGATGAGAGAGGTCTGTAATTTCCATCATACTGTAGGTACACTTCAACTGTGAGAGACAGAATGTGGAAAAAAATAGGAAATCCCATTGTATGTTTTTTTAACAATTTATTTGTATATTATTGTGGAAAATAAATATTTTTGCCTGCTGACTCCTCCACTAGATAAGTTATGTTTTTATTTTTATTTTTTCTTATATAGCAATTTTACAAAAGTCATATTTTTTACCCTTCCCCTTTTTTTCTTTGTTAAAAAATATCACTGCTTGTACCATAAAAAATTCTGTATATTGCTATTGTGCACATTTTTAATAAATACTTCTATAGAAAAGCACAGAAAAGTTTATTGCACAGGTATATTTAGTCACTGAACCTCTATCCCCTATATATATATATATATACACACACACACACACTTTTTTATATCTCATTATAAACAACAGATTTCAAATGTTTTATACCTGATAATACAGTACTTCCAAAACCTAACATACAAGAATGACTTGTTCATAATTTTACACCCAGGCTAATGCCTATAAGGTAGGTACCTGGGTTTGTACCAGTCAATCTTGTATGTTAGGTATTGGCACAATTTATTTATGCTGCACAATTGATTACCTATGTGAGATGATGGCACAGTGTACAACAAATTAATTACATAGTTACATAGTAGGTAAGGCTGAATAAAGACTTGCATCCATCTAGTTCAACCTACATTTATAATACAGTAGCTTATCCGGTACTTGTTTCCTAGCACGGCACCCCCAATTTCCATCGCAGTGCATCGCATCGCATCGCATGCAATATAGCGGCCTGATGGGTGCTTACAATGTTAAATGCACCCCCATTGTCAATGCCACCCCCACTATCAACGCCAACCCGAAGCGTGGCGAGCACAGCGAGCCCACGAGGGGTGGTGGTACACGTACTCCGACCTTTTCATACCACTACTTTCCACGTCGTCGTGGAGTTGATTTTAGATAGTGTGGCGAGCGCAGCGAACCACCAAGCCCGAAGCGTGGCGAGCGGACGCGGATTACCTATCATGTATTGTTTTTCTTCTAATCCAGTGGTTCCCAACCCTGGTCCTCAAGTACCCCCAACAGTACACGTTTTCCAGGTCTCCACACAGAATCACAAGTGACATAATTAGCTCCACCTGTGGATCTTTTAAAATGTGTCTGAATAATGAGTGCACCTGCTGGGTGACCTGAAAAATGTGCACTGTTGGGGGTACTTGAGGACCAGGGTTGGGAACAACTGTTCTAATCTAAACTCGTGTCCTCGCGTCCTAGATTCCTTTCTAGCAGAAAAAAGGGTGTTTGAAAGCAGGCCCCTGATATATTTGTACATGTTGAGCATGTCACCCCTTAAACGTCTCTAGTGTAAATAGTCCCAAATTGCTTAATCTCTCCTTGTAGCTTAAATTCTCAATTCCCCATATAAGCTTTGTTGCTCTTCTTTGGATTTTTTCTAATTCTATGATGTCCTTTTTATAGTGTGGGGCCCAGAATTGTACTCCGTATTCGAGGTGTGGTCTAACCAATGCTTTGTACAGTGGCATAATTACTTTTTAGTCCCTAGTTTCCATGCCCCTTTTAATGCATGCTAGAATTTTGTTGGCCTTTTTTGTTGCTATATTACAATGAGCACTACACCCCAGTTTGTTGTCTAATTATCTCAACTAAAAACAAGGAAGTACTGTATATTTGTTAAAACATCTTTACAATAATCGTTCCAATATATCACTGCAATACTGTATAAGTGTACTAGGAAGGGTGAAATTATTCCGGTACTCTTTACCTAGAACGGCGCCCATCGCGACCATCGCGACCATCGAATGCACTAAAAAACGGGTGCGATGCGATGCCCGCGATGGCCGCGATTTCCCATAGGGACAAATGTTAAAAATCAGATTGGACGCGATTTTAGTGTTCAATGCCTCAATGCCCACGATTTTTCCATAGGAAACAATGTTAAATGGGCCACAGAGCCCTAATAGTCCCCCTGAAGTGTGAAATGGCCCCCACAATTTTTAACGGCACCCCACGATCAACGTCAACCCGAAGCGTGGCGAGCGGCGGCGGTACGCGTCCTCCGACCTTTTCATACCCCCACTATCCACGTCGGCGTGGAGTTGAGAATAGAATAGTGTGGCGAGCGCAGCGAGGGGACGCGGATACCTTCACAGGTAAACGCGTCCCCTCGCGGGCTTCACAGGTATCCGCGTCCCCTCGCGGGGCTCGCAGCGCTCGCCACGCTTCGGGCTCGGTGGCTCGCTGCGCTCGCCACACTATTCTATTCTCAACTCCACGCCGACGTGGATAGTGGGGGTATGAAAAGGTCGGAGGATGCGTACCGCCGCCGCTCGCCACGCTTCGGGTTGACGTTGATCGTGGGGTGGCGTTAAAAATTGTGGGGGCCATTTAAGACTTCAGGGGGACTATTAGGGCTCTGTGGCCCATTTAACATTGTTTCCTATGTAAAAATCGCGGGCATTGAGGCATTTAACGCTAAAATCGCGTCCAATCTGACTTTTAACATTGATCCCTATGGGAAAATCGCGGCCATCGCGTCGCACCCGTTTTTTATGTACCCGCGATGCCCGCGATTTTTTACCCCCGACGCCAGCGATTGTAATCGCGGGCGCCGTTCTAGGTAAAGAGTACCATTATTCCTTTCCCTCACTGCGTTGCTTAAATGAGGATTGAAATGTATGTTGTACAACCCAGTGAGTACTTTGATGATAAATAATTGATCACTACCCGTGCCTTTATTTTATATTCAAGGATGACCTGCATGACAATTAATTAAGCATTATCTGTGCCTTTATTTCATATTTGTTTAAAAAAAATACGCAAGATTGCCTCAAGAATAGCACAATTACCACTATAAGGGAATTATAATTCTGTACTATTTTTATTTTCAGAATGATTTAATTTGTATATCCCCTCTGTACATAATTGGCGGTTATGTGTAATATCTCTGAGAGATTCTCAGACTAACCACATACGTTTACTATAATTTGTGTGGTCTATTTGTGACAAATCTCAGCATCACTACATGTGTTTTATGTTTAGTGGTGTATATGTAAAATTATTTTTGTATAAAAACAAAAATTAAGTTTTTTTTAAAAAAACTTACAACACTCACCCTCAATTCTGAGTGTGCGTATTGATGACATCTCATAAGTGTGACCTTTTTGCTGCATGTTTTGTATGTAGGTGTGACTTTGTATGTCAATTTTATTCTTTATTTCTCTATATTAAAAGTTAATTTTTAAGAAATATTTTGAAAAAGTTGTGCCCTCAAAAAGAGAGTGTACTGTTTTCTTTTTTTTTACAGAACTGTTCATATTTTACACTCTGGGGAGCACCTCTACCAGCCATAATACTAGTCACCCCATTGAAAACATTGTGGAATCTGTATATTCATACTCATTGCTCGTATATTTAGTGCGAAAGACTTGTGCGCCGGTACCCCCCACTTCCTTACCCCCCTA
The DNA here is from genome assembly GCF_055691185.1 of Crinia signifera. Lineage (NCBI taxonomy): Eukaryota > Metazoa > Chordata > Amphibia > Anura > Myobatrachidae > Crinia > Crinia signifera. The sequence continues at coordinate 127,501,018 of NC_139221.1, read as the reverse complement.
AACAGCCTATATAACCTGTCAGTGTTAGATAGTCTCATTGCCTGGAGGAAACACTGACTGCAGAACAAAGTAACATAGTAATTACTAGAGACAGGATTATATGTAAAAAAAAGCTTGAAATATGCATGCAAATATGCATGAAAAATACTTAAAATATGCATGAAAATTGTTAAAATATGCTACATTAATTAATAAAAAAAGTTATTTTTTACTTATTTATTTAAAAATCAGCATACAATTAGTTGCAAATAAACCTCAAAAATAGGCCCACAGCATCTGCAGATGTCAGTATGCTGGCTGCTACAAAGCTCTTCTTGCATCAACTGCACGGACCCTCATCTCCAGCGCCGATGGATCAAATGTCAGCATAGCGTGTGAGGGCGGCACAGTGGAAGGCTTCCTCCCTGCGCCGCATACTCACTGTGACACAGCATTTTCTCCACACCGCATGATGTCACAACCCTTCTGTCCGCCTCCTCTGCTGCAGAAGTTTGTCTCTTGGTGTAAAGTCCCAGGCCAGGGTCAGGCAAAGGTTCAGGAGCTTTGTAATGGCATCCGCCCGACTGACTTTTATCAACATGGATTGGCAGCCTAGAGCAGTGTCAGACATAGCGTATATCCAAGGTTCGCCACTCTGCGCACATATTGCCCTGGCCTGCACACTCTACCACTACCTGGCCAGCAGCTGCAGGGCAAAGCAGTGCTGTGACTCGCGGGTGGGAAGAGGACGGGGCCTAAAATGTGCACCATCACTAGATATTAGGTAAAATATGCAATAACCAGTGAGAATGGGCAAAATATGCAAATGCATATGCAAATATGCAAATGCATATAATCCTGTCTCTAGTAATTACTTTTGAAAAAAGATGTTAGTCCAACAATTTCAACCTATTTGACTTGTAACTACTGACTTCAGTAATTAATATCTATAGGATTCCCTTAGTGGCAAAAATGTATCCAGTTTTGATTTAAAATTATTAACAGTAGTGGCTGTAATCACCCCCACCGGCAATGAGTTCCAGAATTTTACTGCTCTAATGGTGAATAATCCTCTTCTTAATTCATTACAGAATTCTTTTCCTCTAGCCTCAGTACATGCCCAGGAGTCCTAAGTATAGGCCTGTTAGTGAACAAATCATCTCCCAGTTCCATATGATTCCAGATGAATTCTGTATGTGAACATGCTAATCATATCTCATCTAAGACTCCGTTTCTTCAGTGAAAAAATATTCAGTCTGGTTAACATATCTTTGTATTCTAATGATTTGAGACCTTTAACTAGCTTAGTCGCCCTTCTCTGTACCTGTTCCAATTAATTTATGTCCCTTTTAATGTGTGGTGCCCAGAACTTAACACAATATTCCAAGTGTGGTCTCACCAATGTCTTGTTAAGAGGCACTATCACATTGGCATTCCTTGAATCCATTCCCCTTTACATGCATGCCAGTGTCCAGTTTGCTTTTGCTGCTGCACTTGAGCAGTGTGCACTATTACCCAATTTTTCATCTACGATGACCCCCAGGTCCTCCTCTACAGCAGATTTCCCTATTATAACTCCATTTAGCCTATAAGTAGCTTGTTCATTTTTGTTCCCATAATGAATTACTTTACAGTTATCAACTTTAAACTGCATTTTCCACCTTTCCAATTAAATTAAGTCACTTTGTAGTGTATCCACAGCCTCTCCTGAGGTAATTTTCTTACTCAAGTTCATGTCATCCGCAAATATTGCAATCTTAATCACTATGTCACTACCTATATCATTAATGAATATAGTAATCAAGGTGGGTCCCAATATTGAACCTTGTGGGACTACACTTTAGGCCTTACCCCAGCTGGAATGTATGCCATTTATCAACACTCTCTGTCCTCGATTTTTGCAACCAGTTTTTAAGCCAATTACAAATTTTGTCTCCTAACCCTAAGTTATCTAGTGTTATAAATAACCTTTTATGAGGCACTGTGTCAAAAGATTTAGCGAAATCAAGAAGTATTACATCAACAGATTTCCCTAAGTCCATCCACCTACTGACTTCCTTAGAAGCTAAATAAATTAGTCTGACATGATCTATTTTTGACGAACCCATGCTGATCCTTACTTATCATCTTATCAAATTTTGGATACTATCTCTTATTTTAACAATATTTTCCCCACAATGGATATAAGGCTGACCGGTCTATAATTTTCAGGGTTAGTTTTGCTTACTTTTTTCTATTTAGGTACTACGTTAGCTTTGCGCCGGTCCCTTGGTACCGACCCCGAGTTTATTGATTCCTCGAATATCAGATATAATGGAAGTGCTATGACAGAACTAATTTATTTTAGTATCCTAGGGTGTATTTTGTCCAGGCCAGGAGATTTGTTACTATTTAGGTTCTGTAATCTATTTTTGACTATTTCCTCACTCAAACATACAGTTTGGGAGCAATCAAGAGCCGAGCATTTAATCTGTGGGAGATCCTCTGAAGACTTGTAAATACTACGGTTGCATGCAGAGAAGGCAGCAAAGGGGGTCTTGAAGAAGGTACAGGGAAGGACCGAAACGTTGACCTGTACCCACTGTCACACAATGGTGTTATGATCGGTATGTGATTAAAAATCGCTTCTGCAAGCAAAACCCGGTGAGTGCCCCATCATTTTGTCTATGTTGTATACTGAAGATACCTGGACTGCAGGGACTCTTTTTGGGTTGGCACCCTGGTTGATGTCCCATATTGTGAAGAGTGCTGTCCATACGGACTGGACTATATATATATATATATATATATATATATATATATATATATATATATATATATACATATATATATATATATATATTTATTTGTGTGTGTGTCTGCATATGTGTGTTTTTAGTGTCCATTTGTGTGTCTCAGAAACACTGCCATCTGTCGGCAGTGAGTGAAACTACATCTCATTCTCTCTCAAACATGCACAAACACAGAGGCAATAACAAGGTAGCAGATTAGCTATTGAAACGGTTGCTTTGAGCAGGCTTACGAGTGTGTGTATACATATATATATATATATATATATATATATACATATACATACACAGATGCTGGGTAGTGCGGCACTCAGATTAAGAGAAAAAATCAGGAAGCCATAAGCGTTTGCGACAGTGTTTCAGTTGTAATGACAACTTTTTTCAAGTCTTTCTAGACTTGAAAAAAGTTGTCATTACAACTGAAATCTTGTCGCAAACTCTTATGGCTTCCTGAGTTTTTTCTCTTAATCTGAGTGCCGCACTACCCAGCATCTGTATCTACTTCTACTGTGAAGGCACCAGACAAAGTAATTTTGCTTATTGGGAGTGCCAGACCATTGTGCAGTGTGTGTATATATATATATATATATATATATATATATATATATATATATATATATATATATATATATATATATATATAAAAGGGGGAGAGAGAGTAGCAGGATCCTGCACTCCTAATGGAGTGGGTTAATGCCCCGGTGCCCTCCAAATGAAGTTTAGATAGCAGGATTCATGTCAATTGAGGACTTATTAAAGCAAATAAAGCTGAGTTCATAACCAGCAATGCGGTGCTAACAGTTTTAGAATTTTATTTATTCCTTCATCAGAGTACTCTGATGAAGGAATAATTACATTCCAAACTGTTAGCACCGCATTGCTGGTTATGGTCTCAGCTTTATTTGCTTTAATAAGTCCTCAATGGAGTTCTGCCTGTTCCATGAATCCTGCTGGTGAGAGATACCTTGACAATTACAACAATCAGCTCCCATTACATCTCAGGTATATGGTTAGTTTAACCTTTTATACATTGTTTTGTATTATACTTTTTCTTTCAGCATATTGACAATGACAAAGGGGGTAGCAATACATCAAAACCAGCATGCCAACATGGTTGTAATGTGACGAAGAGCATCCTAACCTTGGCCCTTATTCTGATTGACGCGGACTTTACCGCATTCTTACGGATCGCGTCTTTTCGCCGTCTGCGCATGCGTGGAGAACGCAACGCGCATGTGCCACGCCTAGACTCCGTACCAGTTCGGCAAAATCCCGTCCAAAACTGTTGGCCGCAATCAGTCGGGAAATATGGGCGTATTATGGGCGTCATGCGGAATGGCACATGGGCGTAGTTTCAAAGTGGGCAAAACGGGGCGGAAACATGGGCGGACACGGGGGAGTACACTTATGTTGGGGGGCGTACATTCGGAAACCACTCCGAATGCACGCGATCAAAAAGGCCAGAAATGTGCGGTGTCCACAAGTGTACTATTGCTTTGCGTACACCACTCGTTCATGCGGTAGGCGAACGTACGCCTAATGACTACAACCATTAACACCTGAACCCAATAGAATCTACTCCTTTACTCATTACTCACTAATAGGACGCTTGTCAGTGCTTTAATTGAAACCATTGCACTTCAATTGCTGTAAGGGTTAATGTGTGCAATGCATGTGTTAGGCATGCTTGTAAGGATATATTGGAATCTAATTGATTCCAATTACAAATAAGCTGTTTTTTATGAGGGTAGGTAATTGAATAAGTGGGTCATGTGATGTATTGCAGAAGATACTTCATAGTGGGTTGTTTGGCGGAAATCCTCCGCTTACGTGCGGTAGCACCGCTTGGCTCCCGTTCGGATGCGGTATTCCCGAGCATACTCTGTAATACTCTGTAATACCGTGCCGAATCGGAGTGTTTCTCCCGCACACGCATGGTTTGTATGTCGTCCGTAAACACGCCCTGTTCTTAAAGAGTGAGTCCGTCCGAATGCGGAGGACACGTGGGCGTTTCTACGGACGATGGCCGCACGCGGCAAAACACCGTGGCGTGCGGACCGCACCGTAAGAATGCGGGAATATCCGCACCGATCAGAATAAGGGCCCTTGTCGGCTGTCGAACTAAAGTTTCTAAACAGCCTCTTCCCTCATATTATAAAATAGACATATAACTTTGCTTCCCCATTTTGCATAATGCTGTTATCTTTTAGAACCAAGCATACGCAAGTATGGATGACATAGGGACTATAACGACATGTTCTCATGTTATTGAAGCTTAGAGAGGGCGTGTTAACAGATTTGTGACACATTCAGGAGAGTACGCACACAATGCCTCCCGCAATTGCTACCACCTTTTCTCCAAGCATCCAATAAAACGCATTCCTCTTAGTAAATTACTCTTTTCATACCATATTGGAGGGTCCAACACACATGTTTCATAGTTATCAGTCATCCAATTTTTGGCCTCATTGACACTATGCACAAAGCCAATACAGATTCTAATTACATATTTAAAATAATATTTTAAGAAAGTACCTGTTAAAAACTGCTGAGTATCAAATAACTTGCAGACCAAGTCTCGCTCTAGCTTATTCGGACGATCGCTGTACATAGACAAAGGTCCCTCCCAGTAAATTTTGCTCTGGCACAGTCTCTTGGCATATATGCCATCTGGAGCCATCCAGAGCACAACACCTCGTTCCAAGTGGCACAGCAGCTTCTCAATGTTTTTCCGCAGGCTATTATCTTCTGGGTAAGGAAACAGGATTTGATCTAAGCGACTTAATTCCAAGCATTGTCCATGTGATATTCTGCATCCTTCTGGATTGGATATTGTTCGTTCATCAACCAAGGTATCACGGTAATATAAACTGATGTGAAACCGGCAGTCTATATGAAAGACAAGACCAAAATTCAATAAAAGCCTTAGAATATTATTAATGTGTTGCTCAAAATGATTTATTTTACAATTAAGACAGCTTTAAAATCACTGGCTACCTCTCCAGAATCACGCCACTGACTGCATCATGTGTACTATTAGATAAGGCCCATGGAGTCATGCAGACACAGGGAGCCTACAACATTGTATGCCACATTAAAAGTATTCTCCTGAGAAAGATGGCATCGATGAGCTCATACTAATGGTGTGCACAAACTAGATCATATATTGATATTTTCTCATATCATCTAGTGTGTACACTATGTTGTTAAGATGCATGGATCTTTCGTGATGTCTTCCTTCGTATGTACATGCAAGACAACAAGGGATATCGCTATTGAGAGCTAGGCTGCCCACGCTTCCCTATTCCCCCACCATCAGCAAGGTCCCATCTCTCCGGACCACGCTCGATACACATATCATCATATGTGCACCCAGCTTAAATGTTAAAACCACTACATACTGGACACAATGGTGTAAATACCAACTGACTAGCCACTCAGGCAATAAAAAGAACAAATAAGACCTATATATGCTAAAGAGCGCAGGCTAATAATTGTTAATCATTTCAGCTTACCTGACAATGCAAAGGCCTCTCCGGCCCGTAAACTTGGCTCTATTTGAAGGCCAGGAGTTTGGGACTCTGACGGTGGGCAAGCATAAAATGATCCCGTTACTTGATAGCCTGATTTAAAAAAAAAAGAAGAGATATATGTATATTAACATTTCTCATTAATTGTTCTGTTAGAATTAAGGATACATTTATTGCATAATATTGAACTAAAAACACAGCACAAACTTATTCTCTTAGTAGATTGTGTAAAGAGCACGATATGCCCACACACCATGAGCCTCTAACACTGATGTGGTTTACCAATGAGCATACAGTATAAGCGCAATGCCTCCTGTTGCTAGTGTACACCTATAGGGGGCGATTCTCTAAGTCAGAAATGCTGTAAAACCCCCGTTATCTGGGGTTTTACAGCATTTCTGTATGCTCTAACCCCCCCTCCGCAGTGGTAGCCTATGGGCTTCTTACCGCAGTGCTGTTTGAGGGATCTGTCACGGATCCCTCCCAGCATGCCCTGTGGCCGCCGCGTCACTCTGCGCATGCGCAGATGGATTCCCGTGTCACGGATCCGGAAGTCCAGTGCCGGCACCGCATCACAAGGGACAGCTCTTATCGCAAGAGCTGTCCCTTGCGTTGATAACCGCATATGTTACAGCATATGCCGTTATTAAAAATGTGGTGGCCAGGGAAGGGGCGCGATAATGGGCTGCTGATGTTACAACATCCCGCCCCCAGTATGAAAATCATACATTTGAATTTATTTATTATTTAACCGTTTCTTATATAGCGCACATATTCCGTGGAGCTTTACAGAGAAAACATTCACATCAGTCCTACATGTCCTTTAAGTAAAACATCTTCTGAATATCTCATTAGAAATGTTTATTATCTTGACAAGAATATTACATTTTTTTGCAAGGGTAATATTTGCAGGGGGTTGAAGGCTGCTCCAATCCCCCGCCTCATGCCTTGACCATCTCTGCTTTGCTTACATTCTGCCTTCAGGCCGTTTCCCGCTTCCTTGCACCTCATGTCATTTGTCTGTCGCCCCTTCCCACTAGATTGTTAGCTCCTCAAAGAAGGGCCCTCTTCCTTCTTTTTGTCAAAACCCTTTCCTCACATTTCACTTACAGCTCTCTACTGATATTTACATCTAAGCTGTAGTGTGTATTGATTGTGGTGCTCTTTGTTACCTGGACTCATTTTTTGTTACTTAGTTACTCTAATGTTAATTTCTGTCTCTACGTACTGTTCTATTGAATGCCCTCTGTACAGCGCTGCGAAACACGTGAGGTTTCTTAGAAATAACATGTAATAATACAATAATACTATTGGAAACACGCTTTATACTTTCTTAGTGCATCTAGGACCAATACAATGCCTTCTTTGCATGGCAAACATGGCATATTGCATTATAATACACATTTTTGCAACTTAAATACCATACCAATATTTACTTATAAAATACATGTACAGTTATATGAGGAATAATAATTTTTAGAGTACTGTAATTAATCTTAAAATGAAATGCAAAGACAAATTAAATATTAATTGAAAGAAAATATTGCTAATAATAATTTAAAAGCAGCGCTGTAACAAGCGCTCCTGTGCCTTGTGTTGGCCCCTCCTCCTTTGCATATGACATCACAAAGAGGGGCTGAGTTGCTGACACCATGAAACTACTGGAGTCTGGGTGCTGTAGGGGGCACTACTGCCACGCAACTGGCTGCAGGGTAACATTTCATGCACTCTGCAAGCCAGACATATGTGCAGTGGGGCAGGTGATGATAAACCCACAGAGCCGCTACATTCCTCCACACCTAATTATGGCCCTGGTAAATAATAAACTGATATGGTATCCTGATGGCTGACAGCCAATGTCTAGGTCAACGGTCAATAGGTCAACACCATATTGCAGGGGTTCCCAAACTTTTTTGAATCACAGCACCCCGAAGCATCAGAATTATTTCGCGGCACCCCTAGGCTAAAGTTTTCTCGTTGAGAAAGTTAGAAACCAATATTAAAGTTAAATAAATTGTGTTTATATCTCATCCTTAGGATCAGTTATGTGGTAATGGACAGGATTCACATCTGTTTGTCCCCAATTTGAATATTATATTGGACATAAATAACTGCAAGTCCTCCAAGGCACCCCAGGGTGCCACGGCACACAGTTTGGGAACCACTGCCATATAGTCAAAATACATATGGTTGACATGGTAATAACAAAGTGGACATAAGCAATATGTTGACATGGTAATAAAACATAAAAACATGATTTTTTTACATGTTTTATACTTTATCATCCATGTGGACTTCAATTGAAAATAATAAAGTGTGCCAAAGCTATACTAATTGGGGATCCACATGCACACACACACAAAAAAAGGAAAAAAAAAATTAATTTATGTTGACGTTTTTCCTGTGTCAATCTTTTGGGTCGACCTAATGACTGTCAATCTAGACATTGTCTGTCAGCCATCCAGATACTGCGCATTGCCATTGCTATGGGGCATGCACATGGAGTGATCCTGCTTCATTTCTAAGCAATCCAGAAAGATCGCTTAGAAATGAGGCTTGAATCGACCCGTGTGTATGCCCCATCAAAAGCACTAGAGCAGACAGTGACACCCCAGGCAGGAAAGAGGAACTGCATGGATTTTAAGAAGTGCAAGATGCTAGAATAAACACTACTGTCCCCACTGTCCTGGTCCTGTCACCCATTTCTCCTGTCCCCTCTGTTCAGTTTTAGCCCTGTTACCCTTGTACTTTTTCTTAGTCCTATCACTTCTTTCCTGGCCCCAATGTACTGTCCCTGTAATCTCAATCCTGGCCCTGGCCCACCTGGTCCTGTTTTGGCCCATTTGTCATGGTCCAGTTCCTGTCACTTTGTTCTTATTCTGTCCTTTTATCTCTGTCCTGGCCCTTTACATATCACTTTTATTCTGTGACTTTCACCGTTGTCCTGTCACCTCTGTACTGTGGATTAAGCAGCGGCGGCTCTTACCTCTTTGGAGAAGAGGGCTGCGGTGGTGAGCCCCCCTCCTCTGCCACCGCCGCTATGTCTGTGGTCCCCTCCAGCTGACACTGCATATACCAGGTTCTGGCCGCCGGTCCCTGTCACTGGGCCGACGCATCCGCAGTAGCTTTTTTGGTACTGCACATGTGCTGACCCCCAGCCTCTATGGACTGCTTTTGCAGCAGCCCCCAGAGGCATATTCAGGGTCCTGAGCCAGGCGCATGTGCAGTATCATCCTCATACTGCACATGCGTGGAAGATCTATATCAGATTGTGTGAGCGCCAGAGAGTGCACACCTCTAGGTTCAAGGTATCAAGGCTGTTGGAATTTCTCCAGGATGGATTCTCTGCAGGGCTCAGTTTGCAGTCCTTAAAAGTACAACTCTCAGTATTATCTATTTTCTTTCAGAAGAGGGTAGCCCTGTTCCCTGAGGTTCAGACCTTTTTGCAGTATAGGATTCTGTAAAACCGACAAAACCCCCATATAGGCAGCCGGTGGTTTTGTCGGTTTTACAGAATCCTCCTTTTGAACTCTTAAGGTCGGCTGACCTTAAATTGTCTCTTGGAAACTTACATTCTTGTTGGCTATTGCTTCGGCGAGGCATGTTTCGGAATTAGGAGCCTTGTCGTGCAAGTCTCCATTTTAAATTTTTCATGAAGACAGGGCTGTGCTTCGAACAGTGCCTAAGTGTCTACCTAAGGTAGTGTCTTCTTTTCATTTAAACCAGGAAATTATGCTTCCAGTGTTTTCTCCCCCTGACGGGGCAAAAAATAGGGACAAGTTAAAGAAACTGGACGTTGTTCGCACCTTGCAAATATACGTGGAAAGAGTAAAGAATGTTCGCAAAACTGATTTGCTTTTGGTTCTGTATGACGTAGATAAGAGAGCGTGGCCTGCTTCTAAGCAGACCACTGCGAGATGGTTGAGGTCAGTCATTGCCTTTGCCTATACTAAGGTAGGTAGACCAATTCCTTCACAGATAAATGCCCATACCACCAGGTCAGTTGCTTCCTCTTGGGCTGTGTGTCATGAGGCTACAGCAGAGCAGTTGTGCAGGGCTGCCACCTGGTCCCCTGTTCATACCTTTACCAAATTCTATAGGTTCCATGAGTTTGCGTCGGAGGACACTTCCTTTGGACAAGCAGTGATGAGAACTGTAAGTCTGAGCCAAAAAGACCGGCTCGTGAACGTCCCAAGGTTAGCTGTGTCACCAGGATGGACAAAAGAGAAAAGGGGATTTTTGTAAGAACTAACCGTTCTTACAAAGAAGTCCATCCTGATGACACAGCGATCCCTCCCTTACGCTCAGTGGGTTTTACCGTATTTACATGTATTGTCATGTTATTGGTTATATTGATTGTGCATATAAGATGTTCAGTCGTTGTACTGAGTTATATATCCTAGTGTGCTTTAGAAGTTGAACTGAAGTATCCTGGGATGCAGAAGGGAGGAGCCTGCTATCAAAAGAAGTCAGCATAGGTGCCTTTACTCCTGCGGACCCTCCTACATCCCAAGGTTAGCTGTGTCACCAGGATGGACTCAGAGAAAGGGGTTCAAACAGTAAGTTCTTACAAGAATCTCCTTATATTATTTAAAATAAATTTGTTTAATTTGTCACAGACAATTCCACTGAATTTATTCAATTTTGATTGTATACATATAGGAGCATGTATTCATTGATGAGATAGTCAGGATGTGACTGCATGTATAGACGACAGAGGATGGCGATAACAACCCGCAAGGAGAGCCCATCTTTATCAATATAGACCCTCATTCACCATGAATTGCTAAGTTAAGGAAAAGTAACCCTGCCTGTCCGACCAGCCCCATGCCGCACCAGCGTGTTACCCTCCCAGAAGGCAGCCAGAAAGTCAGCAACTCTGCCCTGCATACAAACAATAATAACGGTAGGTAGGTATGCAATAAATGCACCTGCAAACACTGTATTACAACATAGTTTGTTCCAGGAAGAAATTGCTCATTGTTTGCTCCAGTTCTCCTGTCTGTAAGTCAGACCCACAATGTGCAGGTTATTCAGGTTACTTATAACAATATTGAATTTAAAGTTCAGCATTGAACTAGCGAAGTGTAAGTAACAGGTTGTTCTGCTTCAGTTCATTTGCTCTGATCAACATAAGCAAGAAGATATATACAGTAAGTTGTAGAACACACGTACTGTTATCACAGGAAGTGTTCTGCCATAGGTGGCTGCGTGCTGCAAAGGGGACACTTGCACACTGGTAAGGAAGCTCAGGATGTGGTTGTTCTGGTGCATAGTCTCTCCAGCTTCTTTCATGAGACACCATAAAGTGTGGCACCTGTCAAAGGGGAAAATGCAGCTTTTACTATTGTTTGCACACATTTAAAGGTCTAGTATGTACTCGTATTCTAAGGCATGGTCATACTAAGGCACTGTCTTATTAACCCTTTGAGTGCCAAGTGAATTTGTCAAAATAGGTGTGAAAATTGGCAAGAATTTTTTTTATTCATAAAAATGACCTGTAATGTTTACCTTATTTAGGAAGTATAATTTTTTTTTACACAACATTATATAACAAATGTGAGCGACGCTGGCACTTAAAGGGTTAAGATAGAGATATAATAAACCACTGTTATACTAAAGAACTGTAATACTGAGGTACTGTCATGCTAAGATACTGTCAAACTAAGGTACTGTCATACGGGCATCTTAAGAGAGGAGGAGGCCCGTGCCTCCCCGGCCGGGCCCCCTATTCTTTGCTGGAAGCGGCATGGGGAACAGTAGGGTTTGAGCGCTCTAGTGCTCAGACACTATTGCACATGCACAATCCTCTGCTGCGATGTGGAGTCTGAGCACTAGAGCACTCAGACACCACTGCACATGCGAAGATTGCTGGAAAAATGGCCGACGTGCCATTTTTTCCGGCACTTATTGCAGCGCTCCTACCGCTGCCACAGGACTCTGGAGGGTAAGCATTGCCTGCAAGCTCAGTCTCTGGCTCCACCAAAATGAGCATAAAGAGCTTTTACACACTTCTCCCTCATTGTCTGCTGTCCCATATTACCCCAGAAGCTGTCAGAATGAATTCATCATGTTATTGGGACATACCTGCCTACCGTAAGTGTCTCCTCTCTGGGAGAAGCCCGGAGGGGAGACTTTCTGCAGCTTTTCTGGGGACGGAGCTTGTCATCATCAAGCACCACCTCCATTCCTGTATATGCCCTTATTTGTGGCTCTTCAGGAAGGGGGGTGGTTCTTAATAATCATTTTAGCCCCGCCACCTCCCCAAAGAGCCGTGAATGCCGGTATATGACCAGCAGAGAAAGGAGGTGTGGGGGCTGATGCGGGGGCCCCACTAAATGCGGGAGGCTTGCCAAATCCTTCAGGAAGCTAGGAGGGGACCCAATTTTCGGGACCCTCCCAGCCATTTCAGGAGGGTAGGTAAGTATGTATTGGGATTTTTAACAATATACTGTAATATGTTGGTATAATGTGATCCACAAATCTATACGATATAACATGATGGGTATCTTTATATGATTGATTTTTATTAGGAACCATATTGGTGCCATATAATCAGCCTCTTTGTTTCTATACTACGGATGTAATGTGAAGGGATATACAGCATATATAATATGATGTGCTCCCCTGGCAGTGTAATGTGATGGGCACCGTTACTTGGTATGGTAGAATATATCATATGTTTTTTTGTTGGCGTTGTTGGAGATTAGTTTTTTTTTTTTTTCTGTTTTGGGCCAACCAGAGGTATTACCCCAAATAGGCACTATAAATATATATAAAGCAGAATTAATGTCATAGACACTATCTATACTTTCTAATGGATTTATAAAAACATTCTTTAAGTGTTACAATCATTGCCATACTGTACTTTTTTATTGTACAGTAGCTACCAATCCAGTGCTGACTGAGAGGCCAGCAAACAGTGGGCTTGGTACTGTATTTGATGGGTCTGTAGATCTATGTTTCAAATAAAGGTGCCCACACACGAATAGATACCGCATCCAGTCCGATAGCTAGCCAATTTTACTTTGAAATCCAGAACATACCTTATCATGATCAGGGATGTTAGGGGTCTGCCTCTCTGCACACCGCATCCCGCCGCTGCACCTATGCAGTCACCTCCACGACTGGCAGGTGCGGGGGAGATGCCCATGCCAGGACATGGCCATATCGTTGATTATACCTACACATGGAACGATGTAGCCATGATCCTGCATGATGGGTCATTTATCTTTCCGCCTGCTGAAGGGATCAGCAGGCTCGATAAATGACCCGTGGGCAACCGCATTAGATCGTCATCATGCACACACATGGTAAGTTTTTAAACAATTGGTCACACTCAACCAGTTGTGCGCATGGGTATTGGAGGAAAGGGGCAGGCAGTGACGGACAGCGGCCTGGAGCAGGGGAATTCCCAGCATTTTATGGGCATCCCCAAGAAAATGCTGGCATTCCCCTGGAAATGCTGGCGGGTCTAATGTCTGCTCGGGCTGGGTGGTTGATGTCACATGACGTCAGCACCTGCCCCCTCTTCGGCGCACTCCAACAGAAATAAAAGTTTAGAATGATTGTTCGTTCCAATTGGTCAGATACTGCCATATCGTTTTAAAAATCTTAATGTGTGTGGACACTTTAAGCAGCTGATTGTGTTGTAGGAGCAAAGTTACTAAACATACTGCTAATCCTCTATACAAGCAAGGACAAATGGTCTCTGCTGTAACAAACCTACGGCGTGATTCAGCATAGATTGCTTATAATAATCAGCTTGCAGCATATATCATATGCAATCCTTAAGCAATGCAATTGAAGGAGGAGGTGCATGCCACCCCTTTTGCATTTGTAATCACATTAATCTGCAATACGATTGCAGTTTAGAGGAACATCACAAACATCATTCACCGTCCACTTCTGCTACTGTAGCCTGAGTTAGTCTAACCTTACTCGGGCTGTCTGTCACAACCTGGATTGCGAGGCCAAGCATACTGCACCTCGTGCAGTCCTTGGCCTGGCCACTCCCAGAAAACGGCAACCACCCACGACCCTCCTTTTGCGCTGTGATCACAGGAAACATCATGCGCATAATGCCACCATGGGCCAGAAATCGGGTTGGCAAATTAGCCCCCTAGTTTTTAAACTTCCACATTGACAGGCCCTTCATTTGAATATGTCTAGTGAGCCTACAATTGTCTGCCAATTATATTCACAGTACGGTTTGGTTGACAGTGGTGAGCAAACTGTGCATTGCGCTTGGCACTACCATATAGAATAATGATCCAACATACTGTATAAATTAATCATAATGGTAGGATTTATAGGCAATCTCTGTGTAATCTACCTGAGAGTGCGGCTGTAAAGAAGTGTAAGCTTGTGGTACAGCAAACGGATGGTTCACTATTAGCTGGTTATCTTCTGAGCCAACCTGTTTTATTCCTGCAATAATTAAGATAGCAAATGTATTAACAAAACAATATTATGCACAATCATGGTGGACAAAATGATATCCTTAATATACAGTATTTTTCTATTCTGGGTAATCTGATGGGACAGTCTACTTTTAGATAAGGCATGAAAGCCTAAGTACCAGCAAATACATAGGGAGGGATGTTATGACAGACAATTTTAGTCCTGGAAAAAAGTTGCACTAGAATGGCCAGCTTGTAATGGCGTGCATCTTTAACTCTCCAACTGCAAATTGGTTTCACCTTCCTGCGGTATTTAGAGCAGGAAGCATATGAATTTTGTAAGACGAACCATAATGCATATTTTTTTCTGTGTAACAGCTGCACAGTGTGAGAGAGTCATCCATTGGCAGCCAAAAGTAACATTTATTGAAGCATCACACACCCTAAATAAACCCCAGTCTTCCATGTTGTCCTTTGATAGGTAGTAGGTGTTATAGGGCCAGATGTATCAAGCTTCAAAAAGTGATAAAATGGAGAGCCAGCCAATCAGCTCCTATCAGTCATGTTACAGGCTGGGTTTGAAAAATGACATTTAGGATCTGAGTGGCTGACTGTTTACCAATCTCCACTTTATAACTTTTTGAAACGTGATACATCTGGCACATCTCGTGCATGCCCAGAAAGCCGGCCTGGGAAGGGGGGGTGTCTGCGAGTGTGCATGTGCGGGGCAGCGGGGGAGCCGATAAGGAGAGC
Organism: Crinia signifera; assembly: GCF_055691185.1. NCBI lineage: Eukaryota > Metazoa > Chordata > Amphibia > Anura > Myobatrachidae > Crinia > Crinia signifera. The sequence continues at coordinate 127,485,565 of NC_139221.1, read as the reverse complement.
CGTTCATGCTGGGTATAACAGCTCTCCTTATCGGCTTTGGGGGGTTAATACATCTGCCTACAACGTTTGCCCGCTTCTCCACATTGTACATCTGCCCCAATGTGTTTTGTTTCGTTTTTTGTTACCACAGCAGATATTCGTTAGCATATTGCTCCACCGAAGGTGTGGTGGCAAAAGACAGACATAACATACATAAGACTGGTGACCATAAAATTGATACATTTGGGCACAACCACATAAATACATTTTTGGCTTCATCTTACCTTTAATTTATTAAACTGATTTAAAGTTTAATTTAAAAGGGCCCCCAATCAAATAATCCATGCTGATGTGTTTTTGTGTTAACATTTTTAATTAGTCAGTTTGTATCTTTTAAACACTTGGTAGCATTGGTAGGTGTTCCAAATGTATGTATGATGCATTGCAAGTGTTTATTATTTTATTTTTCTATCCTTTGCAGGTCATTCTCAGTTGCTGTCACCAGCTTTATGGGCCTTCCACTTGCATGGCTAGTTTCATAGGAGAACAGGAGAAGGAGGATGACACCATCACCATCCTCACTCCTGTGGAGTCTATGCCCCATGTGCCACCGCCTCAGCACCCGCAACCACCACCACCCAGGACACTGTTCCCCTTTTGAATGAACCTGCTTTATCTCACCACCATTTTTGTTAGCAGCAGGTGGTGTTAATGGAGTGCCAGTCAGACCTACCAGCTGGACTATATTGGGTAGCTAATGCGGTGCAACAATAGGACAGAAGCAGTGGCATAGGGCACTGGCTCCCGGATGGCCAGCAATATAAATCACCTTCTGAAGGAATTGACTGGTGACAAAGGAATTGTCCTGGAGCAAGTCTAGGTGACACAGGAGTAGCAAGTGCAAGGGACAAGGGAGGAAATGTAGGCCATCTGGGAATAAATCCAGGTGATCCCTGTAGAGGAAGCTGGTGGCACAAAAAGCCAATCAGCGTCCGGCCAGTGTTTGCAAATTCAGCAGTGCTTCCCGGGCCGCCGCACAGCAAATAGCTCTATTCACTCAGTTCCCAACCGTCTGACCCACTGACCAGCGCCGCAGAGGGACCCTGCTGCCCGCCCCACGGACTCAGCCGCCCACCCCCTGCATGTATAATTTGGCACATCAAGAATAAGATGCATTTGACAAGGAAGAAACTAAAATGACATGTACAGTACATAATCTATTCTGCCAGAAATAATTGCAAATTTGCATTGTTTGTGTTAAAAATAATTTTACAAATGTTTATACAGTATGCTGCAAATGTGCTGTCATTGTGTTCTTGGAATTGATTTTGAACATTGCTGAATAGAATGCACCCAAATGAACCAGCTCTCTAATTGTGTCTGACTCTATAGAGCTATTTAGTGTCCGACCTTCTAATTCGGCCCCCATTACATCGGAAGAGTTGTACGTTTAAAATGGGGAACACATCTGGATCCGACTTTCACCAGCAGCTCTTATTCGGAGTTGAAAGCTTCCGACTTTTAATGGACATTGGATGCTATTACATTAGTTGGCTAAAATGTTGTGGAAAAATCTGACATTTCAGACTAAAATCATCGGCCATTACCTCAGACTAAAGACTAAAGACTAATACATGCAGTATGGTATCATTTGTCTTCAAACTGAGTGATAACAATAATCACGTTATTTATGTGTATTGAAACTGGAATATAAAATGAATCAGATGAAGATGGATAAGGTACATAGCTGGCTAACTGCCAGCTAAAATACTAATGAGCTCATAGAGGTACTCAGCTGTGGAACATGAAACATCTTGTGTAGGCCAAATCCAAGCTTGCTACAGTGTGATACATGGATACATGGACCTTTGCAGGTGTGTGCTATAACATACCATCCAACATTCCTAAAAGAGGAAGAGGGACTCCCACGTGCGTTATCGCAACCCCCTCCCCAGAAAAGGGACATGGCCTCACTGAAAGGGTGCAAGGCAATCGTGATCCATGCCCCTGTATTCCATCAATGTGGGGGAGAGATTGGTATGGCCAAGACTCTATGAGCTGTTGGCCTGTCCCCTTTTCCCTCTGTCTCTGTGAATATTCACCACTGCCCAAGCAGAGCCGCAAGTGCCAGGGGGTCTACCAACTGCACACGCCCCAGGAATCATCTAGAAAAATACATTAGGAGATTTACTGTAACTGCTGGGGAATGTGAGCAGAAATGAATGAACTATACTGTAGGTCTGATTCTGGTTGATTCTGTCTCAGGCGTGTTCGCACCGGGGATCGAAGTTTCTGTCCTGGGCAAGCACATATTCACATATGCAGGACTTCTGTGCATGCACCTTTGGCTACTTGCATAGTCGCTGTGGTGCTCGCACAGGGGGAGGGGGCTTTGCATGCAAATGACCACCGTTTCCTGGGCGTACCCACAAAAACTAGTGCATCCTGCCCAATGTCTCTTTACTATGAGTGTTATATGACCAGGTATGAAAGCGGTACATACTGTATTGGAGGAAGGATACTCTACCTTTCTTTGAACCTTCGGGGATGATTTTGTACACCTTATATGGGTCTGATATATCCAGCTGACTCCTCTCTACTAGTTCTTCAAAGTCGTTACTCTTGTTTAAAGCACAGCGAAGTCTTGTCTTCCATGTGGGAGGGTCTGGTTTGTCCAAGCCTTCTCTGTATTTGCCTTTAAAAAGTGCCCAAGCCTGAGGAGTGTGATAAATGTGCAATGTGATCTCAGGAGGCATTTGCAATAAAAAAGGCTCAAATTATGTAACACAAAGACAACAATAAATACAGAGCAATTATAATAAACTGTACAACAAAACATGCAATAAAACCCCTTTCAGACTGAGCCAAAATCTGGGAATTTGCCAGGGCACGCTGAGTCAACCCAGGTCCTGCTTACTGTATGTTTGAAAGGAACAGAACCGGATAGACAGCCCCGGGTCCGCAACCATGCAATCAATCAGAGTTTTTTCCATTTATTTCCAGCTCTGTTACAGACGGCATCATAAGCAGCAGATGGCAGATGTATTCTCTTAAAATGACTCTGCACTGAATGCCAGGGCAGACACTGCTTATATGTGAAAGGAGTCGTCCGAGGAGACATCTGGGTCTGTGGCATTGTGAGAAAGGGGTTCTCCGGGGTGGTACGCGGGTTACACCCAAGTAAAAAGAAACAAGAGCCATGTATTTGTCAGGGCTATGTGATTTCTATTCCTGCCCAGTTAAAATTTTGGATACAAGCAAGAGAAGCAGATAACCAATGAATGGAATCGGTACATCTGTCAGACCAGACTTAGGTCTACAGTCATTAGGTCGACCCCGGAAGGTCGACTGGCCCCAAGAGTATTGTGTTCAGTTCTAGAGGCCATATCTCCAGAAGGATATAAATACATTAGAGACTGTACAGAGAAGAGCAACTAAAATGGTGCATGGCCTACATCACAAAACGTACCAGGAAAGTCTAAAAGATCTTAATATTTATACTTTAGAGCAGAGAAGGGAAAGGGGGGACATGATAGAAACTTTCAAATATATCAAGGGTTTTAACAAGGTACAGGTGGGAGACATTCTTCACAGGAAGAGGAGCAGCAGAACACGAGGACATGCACTGAAACTAGAGGGAGGAAGATTCAGGGGAGATGTGAGGAAGAATTTTTTTCACAGAAAGAGTAGTAGATAAGTGGAATAGCCTACCATCAGAGGTGGTAGACGCAAATACAGTAGTACAATTTAAACATGCTTGGGATAAGCATATTGATATCCTTACAATAAAATAAGGATCAAATATGGTTTGAGGTAACATATTTAAAAAAAGGGGCAGACTAGATGGGCCAAGTGGTTCTTATCTGCCGTCAAATTCTATGTTTAAGGTCGACAGGGTTAAAGGTTGACATGGGTCTAGGTCGACATGACTTAAGGTCGACATGGGCCAAGGTCAATATGGGTTTAGGTTGACAGTCATTAGGTCGACATGAGTTTTTCACAGTCGACATGGGCACAGTTGGAGTTTAACCGCAGCCCCTCGCTTCGCTCGCGATGCTTCGGGCACTATTTTATTCTCCCACCACGCCCTAGTGGATGTAGGGCATGAAATACCGCATGTCGGCTCAAAAAACAGTGAAAAACTCATGTCGACCTAATGACTGTCGACCTAAACCCATGTCGACATTGGCCCATGTCGACCTTTAACCCTGTCGACCTTGGGGCCAGTCGACCTTCCGGGGTCGACCTAATGACTGTCGACCTTAGTGTGGTCTGACAGATGACCATTTCCCCAATGAATAGAGCAAGGGTTTAGTAGTGTAATACTTCTAGAAACATAGGTTACAGTCAGATATAAGAAAAACCCAAAGCTAAACAGGAGCAGTGAAGAAGGAATAATCTGCCATATGAAATACCATAGCCCTGGCAAATATATATTTTTTTTACATGGATGTTACCCGGGTATCACCTTGGAGAACCCCACATTGATGTTGGGTAAGTCAGAACATAGCCTTGGCAGAAGGGGGTGTGGACTGTGGTCTAGTGAGTATGTCCAGTGGCCCCGAGAGGGGGACACTAATTATCAAGGCCCGTTTCTGAAGGAGGGGCCCAGTGGGGTCCCAGTTACTTGGCAACAGTAGCTGCAGCAGCTTTTCTCAACCCTTTGCTGGACTGCAGTGTTTCCAGGGAGGTGCTTAAAGTGCTGATTTTTTTCTGCATTTTTTAAAGGCCCATACACACTGGGCTATTTTGAGCTAAAAGCAGCTCAGTTTTGAAGTACAGTAAGTACATCGAGGGACCTGGAAGTCAGGTAAGAGTGTACCGCGGGTGTGTCGGGACGCCAGCCTCCCTCGCCACTTGAAACCTGCACCATTCCGACCGAGACTGTAACTTTTTGCAGACTTAACCCCATCTCCCCCCACCATACCAGCCCCATCCAGCCCCACCCGGCAGAGCCCAGCAGTGCCGCTCCCATCTGCACTACCCCCGCAACCTGACCCCCGCACCATAATTTTTGAATAAAGTAATTTTTTCACCTAACATTGCAGTATCTATCATTGCATTATTCATTTACATAAAAGTGCATTTATACATCATGCATTTAACCAACACTTCACATTAAAGAGCGCAGGTTACTAAACCCCTTTTTGTATGCAGTTTTGAAGTATGACATTGTGTACAGAGGCAGAACTCTGGGAGGCAATGGAGTCATCTGCCGCCGGGCTCCTGCTCCCAAGGGGGCACCTCTCCTCCCCATCAAGTTTGAATCAGTTTATTGAAAGCAGTTGATATTGCTAATGTGGCTGACTCCTCCTTCTAAAATCATTTTTGCAAGTATCACACCCACCCTGTATTAGACCCATGACCTTACTGGAGACAGACACCTTACTGATTGAGCTATTTGGGGGGGGCACCAATACTTATCTTGCCTCCGGGCAACTTGGATGAACTTACGCCACTGATTGTGTACATGGCCAGTGATGAGTGATGACCGCTGATTCACGTTCCCGCATCATCGCCAGCCACCGCCGCACATCTGCTGGTATTACCATATTAGCGCTCTGCTATGAAAAACCGTCTTCCCCGTAAAAATTGCTGGCGGGGGGAAAAAGCGCTCAGTGCGTATGCACCTTAAGAGTGTATAGCCACATATACCTTTATTAGGCCACGTCCCCTGGAAAGCACCTGGGCCCGGAATACTACTGCCGGACTTCTACTGCTCTGTGGCGGAGTTTGTGGGTGGTGGGCCTAGGTTCAAATCTGCCTCCACCTCAACCCAAGTTCACAATATGCAACATGGCAGTGAGAGGCAGAGGGTGACAAGGAGAGGAAGGTGGAGGCAGAGTGTGACAGGGGCAGCAGAGGGCCCCTTAGTCCTCAGGGGCCCCAGAGCACTGCACCTGCTGCACCAATGGTAGTTCCACCTCTGACTCTGGGAGCTGCTGACATGGCCCTTGTCCATCTGTTTCTATTAAATAGATGCTGTGCTAGGGATAGGGGGACTCCCAGCTGCTCTGAACCCATTGGACACTGCTACCTGTGGGAGGGACAGACCCAAAACACAGGACTTAACTGCGACAATTGGGACAGTTGGGAGGAATGGTTAGAGCTTTGCAGAACATGTAAACAACTGGCAAAACAGCAGTGGTTCTTGCTAATGTAAGGGGTTATTGCACTGCATTAAATCCAATAATGAGATAAAGGTTTATTTTTCATGTCTAGTAGTTTACTGGATGAATACAAGCTGAACAGTTTCATACAGTGTGGGATTTGTGGATCTTGGTGAGAAACTAACAGAAGTTTTAACTGTTTTACATGATAAATATATATACTTCAGTGGTCTCTCTAATCCTGACCCAAATTTCCTCTCCCTGTCTTAGTCTCTACTCTCTCTTCCACTTTTAACTTCCCTACCCCATCCCAGCCTCACACTCTGTTACATATATACATTATGTCAGTTATTGTTTTTATACAATGCAATATATAACCCCAACTTACAATGGTTAATGAATCCACTGATTGAGCGGAATTTAATGCCCCCTGAGTTTAGCAACAGTGCGGGATGCCTGACAAACTCTGACGTTTTTTTAAAGGGGTAATAACTTTCAAGGCATGGTTTTGCCGTTAAATGATTGCCCCTTCAAAAAAACGTTTGAGTTGGGTTTGCATTCCGCACTGTCGCCGATCTCGGGCTTTAACATTCCTATGGCATTTATTTCAATGGCATACAGTATGCTGTGTATATGTCAATTTAAAGTTAGCTACTGTATATCTGTTAAAAGTTACATAGAATTTGATGGCAGATAAGTACCATTTGCCCAATGCTAGTCCTCTCATATACAGTACAAATACACACTTACATACTACGGTTAATTTTTGCTGGGAGCCAATAAACCTACCAGATATTTTTTAACGGTGGCAGGAAACTGGAATACTCAGAGGTAGCCTCAGACTGGCCCGATGGGGTACTGGGGACGACTTCACCGGTAGGCCTTGGTGACTTTTTAACCCTGGTCACTGCTTTAGGTGGGCAGGGCCTGACCCAGCAACTGCAAGATGCATTTGTTATCACCACTGGGTTAGTCAATAGCTGATGACTGCCTAGCAGCGATAACAAAAGCTTCTTGCAGCCACCAGGTGACTGACCTGATCTGACTTATCCGCTACTGACTGCCTGGCGGCAGTTGCAGGCTGAGAGGATGATGAGGAGCTGTGGGTGGGCATGCCGCAGACCTGCCCGCGTTGTGATGTTAGATGCCGGATCCCCACCGCATCTGATGTCATATGCCCCCCCCCCGTGGGCCCTTCCGCTCCCAGTCTGACACTGTCTAGAGGAAACCCATGCAAGCACAAAGAGAATAAACAAAATCTGCACATGGTAGGAATCGAACCCAGGATTTACATAATTGTTCTTGTTCCTTGACAAGTATACTGTATAATGCCAGTATTTCTTTCTATACCAGATACAAATTCCATAGGTTCTTATGGTAGAATAAGACTCTTACTGAACGTTGGTAAATAGGAGAGGAGTACATTTAGCCATAGGCGAATCTAATAGGTGGCACAAACTGTGAGATATGCACTATTTTTCTATTACATTTGCTTATAGATGCAAAATTGAATCGAAATTGAATGCTTTTTGCAGCAAATATATATATCATATATATATAATCCCGATGCGCATTCAAGTTTAGTGGAAATCAAAAAGAAAAATAGTCTTGCCAAGCAAGAACATATTGTAGAAATCGAATGGCACTGGGGCAGCTGAACTCCAAGGGGGAGAGAGAGAGAGAGAGAGAGAGAGAGAGAGAGAGAGAGAGAGAGAGACAGAGAGAGAAAGAGACAGAGAGACAGAGAGAGAGAGAAGAAATATACCCAGCGCAAAGTCCTTAATGCACGGAAATAAAATCCACAATTATGTCCACCACTTGTGCAGTCTCTTTCAGCAGATACTACCACAGATCCGAGGGAAAGTACTTTCAAAAAGCAAGAGAGAGACGCACCAATGAGGCAAATGTATAAAACACTTTTTTTACGTATAATAATGCTCACATACATGAGGGTTAGAGATAAAATGCTTGCCAGCCACGTAAATCAATGATCATAGCATGGAATCAGCTGCAGATGCACCGGGGGAGACCCAGCTCAGCCGCCGACCAGATGGACCACAAACTCAGCGCTCTCACCGCTCACAGGATACAGCCAAGCAACATGCAGGATCACCAGTGGAAAGTGGAAGAAGGACATCACTGCGTCAGACCAAGCAAGCCACGCCCAACGCGTTTCGTCACTGGAACGGACTTCGTCAGGGGGTGTGGTTATCCCAGGTAAGTATTGGATATATATACCATTTTTCCTTGCCAGGTGTAATCGATATCATAATTAACATACTAAATGGTTCTGGCAAGCAAACAAGTTTAATATACAGAGAAATCACACAAATACATATAATTTTAAAGTTGCCGCCCCACAACAAAAACATATGTTTAAATATTTATCACTAAATTTAGTCCGAAGAAAAACATATATATATATATATATATATATATCAAAAAAGAATATATCTATAAAAAAGTACATATTTATAAAATATATATTGGGCGTGGCTAGCTTGGTCTGACGCAATGACGTCCTTCTTCCACCGGTGATCCTGCATGTTGCTTGGCTGTATCCTGTGAGCGGTGAGAGCGCCGGCAGCAGCGCTCATAGGCTGCTGACGTTGGCCAATGGCTGCCTCTATATAAAGTCAACTCCACGCCGATGTGGATAGTGGGGTTATGAAAAGGTCGGGATGACGCGTACCGCATCCGCTCGTCACACTTCGGGCTGCCATGGATAGTGGGGGTGTTTCAGGAACACATTCACACCTGACATATCATACACCTGAGACAGTAATGACGACATGTGTTAACTGTTAACTGTAATTTAAATAAGATTAAGAAGAATAATGAAGAATAAATTATTCAATAACAATACAATTAATAAGAACAATGAAGAACACACAAAAAAAGATAAAAAGTCACTGGCGGAAACAGCAGCCGACGTCGACGCAGTTGTCTCTGCCTCTGCGGTGTCATCTTTTTCTGCCTGGGGAAGCAGGGTAAGCACGTGCAGGATGCGCAGGATAGAGTCTTCGCCGCCAACTGTCTTCCTCCAGATGAACTCCTTGAGATATAAGTCCAGCTGATGGCGCGCTGTTCCCCTTTGGCACTTATTGTGCCACTTGCAGGCACCCCACAACCTTTCTATGTTCTGGTTCTGGTGTGGTTGACCCTGGCGTGGTGGTACCCAGCCTGCTCCAACTGCTGCGTGTTGTAGGCCCTCCAGCAGTCAGAATAAATTGAGGTCCCCGGGAGCACGTGCCTCTCGATGGCAGCCATGAGGGTGTTGGCATCATGCCTCTCAACTGCCGTTATGAAGCACTATCTGGTCTCCTTGGAGATGCCCCTGAAGATCCACTGCTGAGGCAGCACGCGCCCAACATGGTTCTTGCGCTTGGTGAACAGGTTCTTGTCCACTTCCACATTGGTGCCTGGCCCTTCAATACGCCGGTGAGGCTGCGACAGGACATGTTATACTGTATAGTTGTCTTATGCGAGATGCCCAGGTGTCGCTCTCAGATGTGGATGCTCGTCAGCTCTTCTGCCCAGCAGAAGATGAATCTGATCAATGTCACAAACATCAGATGGCACCCTCTTAACCACTGTGCAGCCCTGACACTGACCTTCTTCCTGCAGCTATGGATATGGCAGCGCCACATCCGCTCCCTGACACTCATAGGGTGTCCATTGGGGCAGGTCTGTGTGTCAGGCAGGAATTACTGCCTCTGCAAAAATGCCACAGCATGCTCCTCAGTCTGGGGCAGATTAAATAAGGTCAGCTTCTCAGCAGCCATGACTCCAATACGTCTCACATATCGTCTCTAACAGTCTCCAACAGCTGACTGACTACGCTAACTGCATACCGCTCAATCTATTAGCTACGCTAACTGCGTACCGCTCACTATAACAGCTGACTGACTATGCTACATCTGACAGGGATGCGGCCGCATAGTCTATGGAACTGACTAACAACAGTACAGGAACGCTCATGCGACTACCACGGGAACACTTCGCTACGCTAATCACCCGATTCTGAAAGGTACACTACGCTACCTACGTAAGTGGCGCCGTGAAACTACACAAGTACCGAACAATTAAAGTGTAGTTCCATTCAGCAGCACACAGCCGCTGGAGCTGACATTACCGTTATGTTGTTCTGTCATTTGACAGATGTTAATTGCCTCCTGCAAATCTGCCAAGCTCTGATATGTCTGCATAGCTAATATCATGTTAAATTACTTAATTTAACATGATATTAACTATATCATATAAACGATATTCCAATTTGAAGTGACAAAAAGACACGGCACACAGGAAGAATCAGCACATTGCAGTCTCCTTTGCATCTGATAATCGAACTGCCGGCAGTAATTCAATATAAAGCCAAATGCTTAGAGTACTTAGAAATGAAGACAACTCTGCTGGTAAATGACTCACCAAAAACTTCTCGTAGCAAGGACAATCCGCTCTAAATCAGTATGTGTGGGAGGGGGAAAAAATTATATATTTTTTCTTCTACAATAAAGATATACTGTAACATGTGTTTTAGGGGGATTTTGATGGCTCCATCAATGTCATATATAGTGAGTTATATAGCACTGTATGTGCTCATTTTTACAATGCAATAAAACATGAATATAACTATTAGTTATTATTCTTTCATTAGATAAACATTTAAACAATGAGAGCACACTGTGTTGATCTAATTAAAAGTTTATTAAATAAAGAGTATATAATTATTCAATTAAAGACATACACACAAAATATATCTACAGTATAATCAAAGAACCAGTTCATGGAACGATTAGGTAGTTAAAATACAATTCTTTTGGGAGCAGCATTATAGAAGCTGTGGTCTTTTGATTCATAAATAAAAATTTGTATTATTATCACTAAGATCTGTTTCGCCTGATTATATGCTTAGTATAATTTATCTCTGTCATTAGATAAACACACTATGGCCCTTATTCTAATCTGTGCGGTACGGCCCGCGTGCGGCCGTACCGCCGATGTTTTCACTCTGCACATGCGCAGAGGTCACTCTGCGCATGTGCAGGCGAAATCGCCGCACACAAAAATTATACGCCGCAAAGGGGGCGTATAGGGGCGTGAGGGGCTTGATAGCCTCATTTACCTATGTATACGCCCAGCGTTTCATGGGCGTTCCCATGCAAACGCGGGGCGTATGCATGGTAATGAGGCTATGACGCCAGTGATGGGGGCGGAAAGCTGACATCGCCGGATGTCAGCTCTCCGCCCCCAAACAAGCTTTCACACGGACAAGTGTCCGTGTGGTCTCAGCTTGCGTGAGCTGGTGGAGCGTGCGGCCCTGCCTTCGATGGTCGTCGACCATCGAATGCAGGGGGCAGCTCCCACCATGGTGGAGGCGTACGCCCCACCATTTTTCATGCGGATCGCCAGCCGTCCGCGTACGGACGGCCGTGGCGATCCGTCTTGTAGGCGGGGATTGGTTTGTGCGGCCGGAGCAACGTATGCGGCTCCGGCCGCACAGATCAGAATAAGGGCCTATAACTGTTCCCAACAATTGATACATAGGACTCACTCAATTCATACACCTGCCTATTTTTAAGCTGCCCTATTCGGCATAGGACAGCCAACTCCGAGTAGCGTTCGCATGTGGGGGGGGGGGTAATTGTATTTGGGGGTATGACCATTGTGTATCGGAAAGTTTTTCAGGGCACCCCCAAGCCAAAAGCTTCTTATTCAGTAATTTAGGGAAAAACAAATTAAAATAAATAGTGTTTATATGCAGGGCCGGCGCTACCTGCTAAGCAGAGGATGCTGTGCATCCCCTGCTGTCTCTTGTGGCTGCTGGCTGCTGCTGCGCCTGTCACACTGCAGGGCACGCAGCAGCGCTGGAGGCACAGAGCTCCCTCCAGGCTCCTAAACTTCAGGTCAGTGCCTGGTCAGCAGTACGGAAAGGGGCGTGGCTACATGAGCGGAGCGGCAGGGCTACACGGAGCAGAAGGGGAGGGGCTATGAGGGAGCAAGACTGAAGACAGTGGACACAGGAGAGGATGAGCTGCCAGGATACTAAAGTGTGAGTGTACTATGTCGGCAACTGATGTGGGCATGTGTATAGGTAGTGCTACTAATGTCAGCAACTGGTGTGGGTACTTGTAAAGGCAGCGCTACTAATGTCGGCAACTGGTGTGGGCACATGTGTTGGCAGTGCTACTAATGTCGGCAACTGGTGTGGGCACGTGTATAGACAGCGATACTACTGTGGGCAACTGGTGTGAGCATGTGTATAGGCAGCACTACTAATGTTGGCAACTGGTGTGAGCACGTGTATAGGCAGCGATTCTACTGTCGGCAACTGGTGTGAGCATGTGTATAAGCAGTGCTACTAGTGTCTGCAACTGGTGTAGGCGTTATGTATAGGCATCACTACTACTGTCGGCAACTGGTGTGGGCGTTATGTATAGGCAGCGCTACTAATGTCAGCAACTGGTGTGGGCACGTGTATAGGCAGTGCTTCTTCTGTTGGCAACTGGTGTGGGCATATTTGTATAGGCAGTGCTACTAATGTCAGCAACTGGTGTTGGCATATGGTTACGCAGCGCTACTAATGTCGGCAACTGGTGTGAGTATGTGTATAGGCAGTGCTACTAATGTCGGCAACTGGTGTGAGTATTTGTATAGGCAGTGCTACTAATGTCGGCAACTGGTGTGGGCATGTGTATAGGCAGCGCTACTGCTGTCGGCTAGGTGTATAGGCAGCGCTACTGCTGTCGGCAACTGGTGTGGGCATATGGTTACACAGTGCTACTAATGTCGGCAACTGGTGTGAGCACTATGTATAAGCAGAGCAACTACTTTTGGCAACTGGTGTGGGCATTATGAATAAGCAATGCTACAAATGTGGGCATATGCAGGAGTACTTGGGGCATTATGTGTAGCATAATGTGTGTCAATGTCATATGGGCATGTTTGGTAAGGGGAATTATGGTGTGTGGCATAATGTGTAATGGGCATTATGGTGTGCTGCATATTGTGTAAGGGGCATCATGATGTGTGGCATAATGTATCATTTGCATTACTGTGTGTGGTATAATGTGTCATGGGCATTGAGGTGTGAAACATAATGTGTTATGATGATTACGGTGTAATTGGTATTTTTATGTGACCACGCCCCTTCCCTGTGAAGCCACGCTCCTACATTTTTGCACGCGCCTACGGCGCAAACTCTCCCTGTTTTTTTACTCATGGCACCAAAATGGTTAGTTACAGCTGTGTAAGGTGAATAATATTGTGCTACTGTGTGGTGTAATTTGGAGTAGGAGTACTATTGTGTGGCCATTCCCCGTCCTTGTGAGATTACACGTTTTTTCTTTCCATGTGCACTGTCCCTTTTGTAAAGCTTGGGTGGGCGCAAATTTATAGTTTGTAGGAGGGCGCCGAACCCCCTAGCACCGGCCCTGTTTATATGCCCTCATACACTAAGCCAATTTGGTCCGATTTTGGTCGATTGTTACCAGTCGGGCTGATAAATCGGACCAAATGGTCTGTCCCTGACATGCCATCGGGTCTGATGCGCAGTCCCGTGGGCATCGGACCTGTGTCAGGTGGTCGGACCTGCTGGTTGCCTGACCACCTGACCTTGCACCTCCCTCCTGGCGGCGAGACGGGCAGGTAGCAGTGACGCATGCTATCCATCACAACAAATTGTGATGGATCGCATGCATCCCTGCCAACTGGGAAGGCCCCAGGCGGCTCGCAGGGTGTCTGTACACTGCTGCGACTATCAGTTGCACCATAGAAATTTGCGCCAAACCTATGGCAGGTGCATATTCTATATATCTGACCAAGACCTCCTATGCCTGCAGATGTGCATCTGGGAATGCAGCCACTTGCACTGACATGCCCACTGCACAGGACATTTCCCATGCACTACTAGCTGCCCAGGAACACTCACCACCTTCTGGTACTGCCTGAATCGATGCTAGCAGCCCCTGAGTGCATTGTGGGGGTTTCAGACATTTATGCGCATGTGCGGTTGCATATAATCATATGGTACGTCAGCATTGTGTGTGGGGCTGAATCAGACCCCTTCCGTGCATCAGCTGACAGAGTTAGCCATTACCCTGTGGCAACATGTATGGAACACTTGCAGAAAATACCAAATACTGGTAATGAAGGCTCAGAACTGTTACCTTAAAGAGGGCTGCGTCTTCTTCTCTATTGTAATCTTGTTTCCCTGCATGTTTCCACGGTATACGGAAGATGGACCTGTCCTCATTCTCCCACACCAACCCAGGATACTTCCCACTGTCAATCTGGTCTATCAGCCACTGTCTCAGTTTTCCATTTCCACAGCTAATCGATGTCATTCCACACCCTCCGTTCTGGTTCATACCAATATACTCTCCTTTTCCACTGCACTGGGGTGAAAATGAAAATGGATTAATTGGAAAAAGGTTTTACTCCAAAAACATTGGAAATAGTAGCTCTAAGGTGGGGGTGGGGGTGGGGGGGGGATGTACTAAAAGGTAAATGCAGTAAAAACCCAAGTATATTATCACTCCGTGGATGTGTAGGAAGTCATAAAACCAGAAGTCAAGGCACTGAGCACAAAGGACAGCTCTTATCATTAGTACATATGAGATTAGCAACAATGTGGTCATTGGCAGGATGTACCATGGATGCTTAGTACAGTACATCTCACCCCTAGGGCAGGATGTACTAACATCCGCTGCCCCCCTCCACCGGCTGCCACATTCTTACTAATCGCATATGCTCTAATATATGCGATTAGTAACGCAAGGGACATCTTTTGCAATAAGAGCTGTCCCTTGTGATGCAGCGCTGTTGCTGGACTTCCAGATCTGAGACCCTCTGTGCATCCACAGAGTGCCGGCGCCGGCCGCAGAGCATGCTGGGATGGATCTGTGATAGATCCCTCACCTAGTGCTGCGGAGGGAAGCCCATAGACTTCTACAGGGTATTGCCAGCAATATCCCTGGTGGAGGGGGGTGAGAGTATACAGAAATGTGGTAAAAACCCTGATAAAGGGGTGCATCCCTTCTCCAGTCGCTTATATTATTGTACTGTTATCAGTGCTGCAATTAGGGGGCATTAAGGGGGCATGTGCCCAGAGTGCTAGACATAAGGATGTGTACTGATAGATATCTGGCTCGCGCAGCTCCTTGACAATCAATGCTTGCTGCAAGGATTTTAGATTGATTGTAAAGTCTGCTGCAGTCCAGAAGAATCAAGTGCTGAATAAAGCACATGGGCCTACAGGGGAGGAGGTTTGCTGTCTGCTAATACCCACTCCTGGACCCTGCCTGTTACTGTCAGCATCAGCAGCATGATATGACTGGTGGCAAGCTGTGTCTTTCACTGTGACACAGTGTATAGTACTGTAAGTACATTTTTAGTTTTATTGCTATTCCAATCTTGAGATCTCTCTCTCTCCCTTTCTCTGCCCCATGACTCTCTCTCCCTCTGTATCTCTCTTCTCAATTTCTCCCCTCTCTCTTTCTCTCCTCACTCCTTTTTCGCTCTCTTCTCTCCCTTCTCTATCCATGGTGCTGAGAGGGGGCAGGTATTAATTACCCCGGGCTGATGGCAGGGGCCCTGGTCCCCTGTACCTCCGCCTTTACCTACAGCAGCAGCAGCATGAAAGCTCAGCATAGGAAACGTAGTGTGGTGTGCTGCAGCACACACCCCCCCGGGCCCCCACCCGACACCTCCCCACCCCAGCGGCTGTACAGTACATGCAGATTATTTTTAAATGTGTTTTTCTCCAAGGGGATGTGGCAACGCCTCCCGTGATTAGGCCAGGCCCCAGAAAATTTCACTGGGGCCCAGCGGACCTCTCAGTGGCACTGCCTCTATCTTTCCATCTCCCCTCACTCAATCTCCCTCATTTCTCTATTTCTCCCCTTCTCCCCCCTCTCTCTCCCTCCCCCTTTTTTGTGGGGGGAGGGGGTTGCCAAATGTGCCCTGGGTGCTGAAAATCCTAATTTTGGCTCTGCTGCTATGCTGGCCACATCCTAACTGAATTTCATTTGGCAGTATGGATAACTGAGTTGGCCATTAGTACCATGAGGGTTATCTCTGAGTAATCAGTGTGCTGCATTGCATTCTAGTCAGAGCTGTGTAATCAGTCCCTAACTGCCATGTTACAGCTTTTGTTTGTAGAATGACAATTAAAAGCTAATTGTTTGGTACAGTATGTTATCTCTCTCCAAGGATTGATACATATCCCACTTAATCATCAATATTTGGAACCAAACTGCTCAATATAAGGTAGATTAAAGTTACGTATTAACACAATTAAATAATAATTTAGACTTCGAAATAGGGATAAAATGAAGGCTGGGCATCCGCTATCGAATCTTTCAATGCGAGGATAACTGACCATCGCGAGAAAATAATTTGATTTAAAAAAAAAGATTACTTTTCAATGGCGTCAAATATCTGAACACCGACATCGATTGTAGGTTGCGAACACCGTGATGCAACATCCATTCCTACTGGGATTGTCCTGAAGAAGGTAGGACATATGGGAGCACTCTTCATACTGTACATTCACATTTACTCTATAAACATTATTAGTTGTCCTAAAATAAATCAAGCGCTTTATGAAATACTAGCTAGCCCCAAACAAACCATCTCAGTTCTCTGGCATAATTATTTCTGAAAGATAAACCCTACTGAAGTCGCAAATCAGTTTAAATAAGTGAAATAACTAATTTATATACAGCACATTGAGGAATCATGTTTCTGGTTCCCCGCAGTAGTGATTAATATATAATACAGGAGGTGGCCTGCTCTGCCTCTAGTGTCACCAGACAACCAGTAACTGGAAGCTGAGGCCATCATGTGAGTAAAAAGATACAATATGAGTTGTAAGGGAATTTACCGTAGGTGCTTACAACTCTGTTTTAATCTTTGTTTAATGAGATAACGTTGTATCGAATTTCAAGAGAATCGAAGGAAAATGAGAGTTCAAAAGAAAAGGTCTGGGTAGAATAAATTACAAAATGGACACAAGGGTTGGCGGTTGAATCTTTCAATAAACAGTACATTCATAATAGAATACATAGCAATATAATTAGAATTGTAAAGTCAGAGAAAATCCAATGTCTCAAAACAACAATATGTTGTGGCTAGAGCAGTGGTTCCCAAGCTGTGGGCCGTAGCACCCTCAGGACACTAGTAAAGGTGCATGGGCTTGGTAGTCTGGGGCCAATTGTAATTATTTACAATATAACAGGCAAAACCAGTGCTTGTAGCCATCCATTATCACATTTGTGGACAGATAGAAGTAAATCCTGTCTCTCGACACATAACTGAACCTAAGGATGACAGATAAACACAATTTAATTTTACTATTTAATATTTGTTTCTGAACTTCTCAATAACAAACATTTGGCCTAGAGGTGCCTTGCAAAAATGTTGATGCTGTAGAGTGGCGTGATTCAAGAAGTTATGGAACCACTGGTCTAGAATGTAAGGAAAAGAGAAGCCTGGATGAATGCATATGATGAAAAGGGGAAGTAAAACGGGAAATGAGATGTAAAGGTGGGAGGCCACTAGCCCTATGTGCCAAGGGGATGGTTAAATAAAAGAATTCCTTTATAATTAGGGCTTGCTATTCAGGTTTGTCTAGGCATAAATGCTTTGGGGACTATACCCCCCCCCCCCCCATACACACACACACGCAACCACAAAAATCTGGATCTGGATTTTGCAATAAAGAAGACATACAGTATCATTACACTGCACTCATGGAAGCAGCAGCAATAGCACTAATATGGTATAGCAGTAGGACACGGCCACCACAGTTCTGACAAAGAGGCCAGGAAATCCATTGATGGAGATCCCGGACTCATCCCTCCCCTGTGAAAGTGGTGACACACCTCCATTTTGGAAAAATGGAGGCTGCTGCACTCCCTAATGGCATCACACAGTCAATCACTGATATTTTGATGCTGTAGTATGTCCTATGTCACAGACCTGCCCTGCATATGCACAGTCCAGGTCCAGCCCATGTCTTGATACATTGGTACATTGTGGCATGCGCTGCATCATCATTGGGACCTTAATCAGGCCAATAAGCGCCTTAAAAAGAAATCACCCTAAGGTGACAAGTAGTGGGCGCCAATAGGTGGATTGTTTTATCCAGCAGCTCACACAAAAAGCAAGGTCACTCCTCAACATAAACAATGGAGGAAAAAAGAGAAAGATTACGGGGAGCGCTTTAAAATATGGTTAATTACTGAATCAAAAGTTAGATCAATTGGATATCACAAGAATAAAAAAAGATTTTTATTACTAGAAGAATATAAAATATTTGATAAAAGAAAAATTACAACAATTGTAATTGGTGCCTAGGCATTAGGCAATCCAATGAATATAAAATCACGAAAGCTGTATCAACATTGATATATTTGATGATTTTAGGGAAATAAAAGCAATAGCGTTGGTATAATTATACCAGTCCCGCTTGTTCCTATAGTGCTTCTATTTGAAGATATATACTCCGCTTAGACTTAAGTCCAAAATGGAAATGCTGGATTTAAAGGGTGTCCATAAACCTGACTGGGTGAGGTAGTTTATATATTGTAATCCGCTTAGGGAAATAGGGCTTTCCTCTTGAGTATAATCCCAGATGATTGTAGGTGGTGGTTTCCCGGTTGGTTTAATCCAGATATGCCAACGTACTGGGGGTTGGTGTTGAGATGGAGGCTGATTCAAGACGGGTATAAAGTGCAAAAGTTCCCAAAACTCAGTCAGCAGGAATGCTCCTAACTCTAGGTTCTGTAGGGGTTTATATACCCTGATACAGGAAATGCATCATACAGGAAATGCATCATACATAAACGAACACTTAGACAAACATATTAGTTCCACATCCCGATCCGCCGGCTCGAAGGGTGAGACCGGAAGCCGGAAGTCCAGACCCCAGCGGACAGCACGGATATGCAGAGCGCTACACATTGTGCAGCTCTTCTTCGCCACATCCTCCGTATGAATGGGTCTAGATGGCCCTTTTCAAGCCATATTGGGGGACGATATCTGTAGAATGGAACCGCTATCTTCATTATATTGCCTTAGGGTCTGCGTTCAACAGACCGGAAGTTGTTCACGGTTTGCTTGTCAACAACCGGAAATAATGCCAGATTACACCAGTCTTAAACAGACAACTTTGCCTTATTTTTCTTTTTTTTTTAAATTAAGTTGTTTTTATTCAACAAGGTTAATCAGTGTACAATTGTACAGTCAGTAAGTATTGCATTAAACAATTGTAGTCATCAAGGAAACAAACAAGGGTTAATAAACAAAGGTTTTGCAGCAGTGTCCATGTTTGAGTCTCTTATTGCCTCGTTGCTGATATTCGCTTGATTAGGCATTAGCACTGCACACATTATGCAAGTGAGTTGTCCAGTTATTGATTTACTTTTCCCCCCTATAAACTTAGCCCCATACCCTTGAACTTTGCCTTATTTTTAATATTATATTGACAATAAATATATATTTTAGGTCTACCTCCACTATAGATTTTTCTAATAGCATTACTTCTTAGATATTATTAATATAGAAAGACATATGATCAATTGGGTAATTAATTATGTATGATGTATTTCCTGTATGATGTATTTTCTGTATCAGGGTATATAAACCCTGACAGAACAGTGTTACACCTTTGAAAAAGTTGTCAGGGGACAACGAAACGCATTAGGAGCACTCCTGCTGACTGAGTTTTGGGAACTTTTGCACTCTATATCCGTCTTGAACCAGCCTCCATCTCAACACCAACCCCCAGTCCGTTGGCA
Source organism: Crinia signifera (assembly GCF_055691185.1). Classification (NCBI taxonomy): domain Eukaryota; kingdom Metazoa; phylum Chordata; class Amphibia; order Anura; family Myobatrachidae; genus Crinia; species Crinia signifera. The sequence goes on along the minus strand of NC_139221.1, from coordinate 127,465,674 downwards.
TATCTGGATTAAACCAACCGGGAAACCACCACCTACAATCATCTGGGATTATACTCAAGGGGAAAGCCCTATTTCCCTAAACGGATTACAATATATAAGTTATCTCACCCCGTCAGGTTTATGGACACCCTTTAAATCCAGCATTTCCATTTTGGACTTAAGCCTAAGGGGAGTGTATATCTTCAAATGGAAGCACTATAGGAACAAGCGGGGCTGGTATAAGTACAGATGGAGCCGGCTTTATCTTTGCAGGGGCTGGCGATTCTATCGCCAGCCCCCACTAGCGTCCGGCTCCCGCCAGGGGCACCCGCGCACATGACGCTCACAAGCCCAGTGGCAACAGAACCTGCCGCCGGTCCCTGCCGCCTCCCCCCGTCACTGCCTGTCCCCCTAGCCACCCACCCCCCCCTCCCCCCCGAAATGGGCAGCGTCTCTCTGAAGCGTAGACGGGCAGGGAGATGCAGCCCAGCCACCGTGATACTGGGACGCGCGTGCGACGCACGTGCGTTCTAGTGTCTATCGCCAGCGCTCACCAGTGGAAGGCATCTGGCGAGCACCGGCCAAAGATAAGGCCGGCTCCATCTGTATACCAACACTTTATTGTTTTTATTTCTCTAAACTCATAAAATATATCAATGTTGATACAGCTTTTGGGTACTTATGTATTATCTGGGCTCCCATGTTAAATGCACCCCATTTTTTCATACCCCTACTATCCAACTACGCATGGAGTTGATTTTATATAGTGTGGCGAGCACAGCGAGCCACCGTGCCCGAAGTGTGGCGAGGGGACGCGGTCTCATAAGAAAAACGGGAGCCCAGATATTACACAAGTACCAGCTTTTGTAAAGTTCTATACATTGGATTGCCTAGGCACCAATTACAATTGTTGTCATTTTTCTTTTATCAAATATTTTTATATTCTTCTAGTAATAATACGTTTATTTTTATTCTTGTGATACCCAATTGATCTAACTATGGATTCAATAATTATCTAACCATATTTTAAAGCGCTTCACGTAATCTTTCTCTTTTTTTCTCCAATAAGCGCCTTATTTGTTCCTACTTGATAGCCATGCATCCAGAATTGTTGCTATTATAGCAGAGCCATCATTACAACCTATTCATATCATGTAATCTAAGATCTAATCGATGAAATATCTACTGGGTAAGGTTTGGAGAGGAACCAAATAATGCAACCACATATGTTACAGTGGGGGGGACTAGACGGAACCTAAAAGCCTAAATCATGTTTGTAGGCGTATGCCTAAGCAGCTGCAAATTTTTAGGCTACAGAATTTCTAATTATACAAGTGAAGCTGCCACCCAGAAAATAAGATATACGCCCACTAGAGCCATCACAAAGTCCTCAGCAGCTGCATACACAAATGCAGCATATACACAATAACAAGGAACATTAACTTCTTGAGTAAATCTATAGGCACGCAGACTGGATGCGGCACTAGAGATGCTGGTGCCATATTTCTTTGCATCTATAGTCGCAGCAAGGCAGACACACGGCCCAGAAATGCCTATGACACACTGGCATTTTTAACATCACTCCCTGTAATCTCCCTCTAGCAGTCTGTTCCTCTCCATTACTCTGTGTTACGCATAAATAAGAGCAGCGTCACAGATTTACCTTGGTGCAGTGAAATCATGGTGCATGCGCAGTTTGATGAAAATCGCCAAGTTGCAAGAACATTTGCGTTGCGCACAAACATGAATCCCCCCGCCGCTGAGCAAATATACTGCATGCTTCGCTATGTGAATGGATGTGTGTACGCTCACAGATCCATTTGCATGTAAGCGTACGACAAAAAAAATCATTCAATAGTCACTGACCATCAAAATATTTTTTTTAGGCATTCACAAAAAAAAGTCAGTCTGGACTGGCTTTTATTTTCCTGTGACGTCAGGTGCTTCGACACACCAGCATTGGCATGGGGACACCTAGCGTTTTTCTGGGTGCACCCACTGTTTTTCTGGGCACACCCAGGAAATGCTGTGTGTCCCCATGCGCCAGCCCCCTGTCCATCCACGGCCCGCCACCCTCTGTACACCACCTCAGCGACTCACTGATGATTGTTGGGACTCATAATGAACTCTATTTCTGATGTAAAAAGAGCGTGGCTGTGTACATATGCTGTAGCTGTGCACATACACTACTAGTGCACATACACTACTAGTGTGTGCATGATCATCTTCAGTATTGCACTGTAGGAAATATACCATAGTCATGTGCAATATAAGGTAATATACGTACAGTATAATGTACTGTATAATTCCAGTATAATGTAAAATTCAAGTACACAGTCTGGAACCTGATCCTTAAGGCCCCCATACATAGAGCCGACTTGTCCTGAGGACAAGTTGGACCCTATTCTCCTCCGAGCCGCCCGGCAGCTCCCCGGGAGGATTACATACGATTAGGACTTTGATGTGCCATTTTTTACATGTGATAAATCGCATGCGATTTATCACATGTAAAAAAAATAACAGGGAGCTGCAGGGCTGTGAGGAGCAGTGGGGGCGGGCGGCTTGGGAGGAAGCAGTGGGGCAGCAGCGCGTTACCAGATTGGGGCGGGCGGCGGTGACCATCAGTCTCACTCTCCACTGTCCAGCACTAGCGGGCAGGCAGCCGCGGCTATTACATCTTTAAAATAACGTGTCAAATGACTCTCCGGCTTTTGATTGGCTGAGATAGAGCACTCTCAGCCAATCAGCTGCCTCGTGGCAGCTGATTGGCTGAGAGTGCTCTATCTCAGCCAATCATTAGCCGGGCAGTCATTTGACATGTTATTTTAAAGATGTAATAGCCGCGGGCGGCTGCCCGCCCGCTGGCGCTGGACAGTGGAGAGTGAGACAGATGGTCACCGCCGCCCGCCCCAGCACTGATCTGGTAACGTGCTGCTGCCCCACTGCTTGCTCCCCAGCCGCCCGCCCCCACTGCTCCTCACCGCCCCGACTGACCTACATCGTATGTCCCGCCGGTCTGACCCCTGGGGCCAGGTCCGATAGGCACGGGACCACGCATCGGACCTGACCCCATGTCATGAAGAACTGATTTGGTCCGATTTATTGGGCCGATTGATCGTAATCGGCCAAAATCGGTCCAAATCGGGTTGATGTATGCCCACCTTTAGAGCGAGAGAGAGAGAGAGAGAGAGAGAGAGAGAGGTGGGGTCCCCAGGCAGTGGTGCCTATCATGGGTTTCCCTGTGACCAGTTAAAACCTTGCCTGAGGCATCCAGTTTACACCACACATACTGTACATAACATACTGTACTCACCCCTTGTAAAGACATTTAGGGTGAGATTTAATAGGGTGAGAGATTCAGAAAGTGAGAGATTGGTAAGAAATCTCCAGTTTTTTTAAAGCGGCAATCATTTACACTGCAAAACCAGTTTGATTTTGCAGTGTTTATCTCACCCTTATTTGGGTTGCAAAATATGGAATTAATTAGGTAGTGTAGGTACAACTCTTCATCTCATGTACAAAAATAATAATGATTCTTTACAGAAATATATATATATATATATATATATATATACGTGTGACAAAAGTGAAGTTTAATTGTCTACATGTTTCAGGGTGGCTTCCCCATCTTGAGGACCACCCCGAAGCCACCCCGAAACATGTAGACAATTATACTTCACTTTTGTCACACTTGATCAAGTCTCAGAGTGCCGCTACTGTTTTTGGAGCCGTATCTATCAAGCAGTTTGATGCTGCTTTCCCACTGCAGACCAGTTTAAAGTACTGGTAATCTTAAATGGTATTTAAAACGGTATTAGCATTCCCACTGCAGCAGATTACCGTTTTAAATACCATTTAAGTACGATTCCCATTGCAGTGAACCGTGTAAAATGTAGAGTGCCTAACCCCCCCTTCCCCCAGTGTAAAGAGTGCCTAATCCCCCCCCAGTGTAAATAGTGCCTAACCCCCTGTACCTGCCCTGTGCCCCCACCTCCCCTCCCCTTGTACTTACCTGTGGGCAGTGGGGAGGCAGCGGGGGTCCATGCAGGGTCCATGCAGGATACAGGCAGTCCCAGTGCCTGATGAGACCTAGTAGTTCTCACTTTGCGCATATGTAATGAGTGCACGTGCATACTAATGAGCCGCTCATTACATATGCGCATATGTAATTAGCGGCTCATTATTATGCACGTGCACACATTACACATGCACAAAGTGAGAACTGCTAGGTTTCTTCAGGCACTGGGACTGCCTGGAGGCTAAATAACGTTTAAGAGGCATTCCCACTGCCTCTTAAACGTTATTTAGCCGTGTAGGACTCTACTTTAAAAAGGGTTGAAATACCATTTAACTTTAAACGGTATTTCAACTCTATCACTTTCCCACTGCAGCCTTAAAACGGCAAATTGCGCTGAAAATCGGCAATTTACCGTTTTTTAGCTGCAGTGGGAAAGGGGCATGAGCCAGCTGAGTGCCGGGCTCACGTGGATAATATATATATATAAGGAATTAGTCCTCAAACCCGCTGATAAAGGGGGGGGGGTTGGTCATTATGGACCGTGAAAAGTATGAGAAAGAAGCCAATAGACTCTTGGGGGACACATCTTCATACACGGCACTCAAGAAGGACCCCACGGAAACTTTTACCGACGAACTACGCACTTTAGTCCTACAGGGCCTTCGGAGCAACACTATCACAAAAGATGAGTACCAGTTCTTGATGAAGACCAATCCCATTACCCCCATTTTTTACTTCCTGCCCAAGATACACAAGACTCTAGATAACCCACCTGGTCGCCCTATTGTGGCAGGCATTGACTCCCTCACATCCGGACTCTCTGAGTATGTGGACATATTCCTGAGTAAATATGTAAGAGAATTACCGGCATTTTTAAAGGACACCACTACAGTTTTAAACCTTTTAAAGAATTTTGAATGGGACGATTCCTTTAACTGGGCAACCATTGATGTCCAGTCCCTTTACACATGTATAGATCATGAGATGGGAATAAACGCGTGCAAAGAATTTCTTGAAGAAGATACTGAACTGGATCCGAACCACAAAACCTTCATATGTGATGCAATGAAATTTATTTTAAGTCACAATTATTTTAAATTTTTAGACCAGTTCTTTTTACAAAAATGCGGGACCGCAATGGGGACGACATTTGCTCCGAGCTTTGCGAATCTTTTTATGGGAAGCTGGGAGAGACGTTTTATCCATACCAATCACGTTTTTAAAAATAATGTCAAATTTTATAAACGTTATATAGATGACATTTTAATTGTTTGGGAAGGCACTGAAGAAACCTTTGAAGAATTCTTGAAATACATAGGAGGTAACCAGTTGAACCTAAAATTCACATCAAATTTCAACAGAAATCAAATTGAATTTCTGGACCTCATACTACAAGGGGAAAACAAGTCAGTAAACACACTCAATTTTGTCAAAACAGTGGACACCAACAGTTATGTACATTTTAAAAGCAACCACCAACGGAAGTGGAAAGAAAATATCCCCTACTCCCAGTTCCACAGGATAAAGAGGAACTGCAGTAAGGAGGATGAGTGTACAAAACAACTAGAAGTATATAAGAAAAGGTTCGAAGAGAAAGACTACCCCCAAAATATACTACAACAAGCAACATCAAGAATTCAAAACACAAACAGAGAGGAACTCCTGCAGTATAAAACAACACCAAATGAAAAGAACAACTCTACAGCCTTTATAACCACCTTCAGCCAACATGAACCAAAAATAAGAAAATCATTGAACGATCATTGGAATATCCTTTTAATGGATCCAATACTTAAAGAGATTCTCCCCCCACGCCCTGCATTGATCTTCAGGAAATCCAGAAACTTGAAGGACATTCTCGCACCCAGTCTCCTAACCGCAAAAGATGACCAGAACCCATCAGGACCTAAGTGCAAAGGAACATATAAGTGCGGCAAATGCAACATATGTAAACATGTACACCCAAACAGGAAAAGTTTCACGAACTCTGATACCAGTAAGGAATACAAAATCAAAGATTTCACAAACTGTAACACAACTTCGGTGATCTATCTGCTGGAATGTCCTTGCCACTTAAAATATGTGGGCAAAACGAAACGAATTCTCAAACTACGTATACAAGAGCATAGTAGGAACATCAAGAACAAAGTGGATACCCATGCGATTTATAAACACTTCCAGACTCATCATGATGCCAACCCAGAAGGACTTACCTTCAAGGCAATCGAACACGTGAGACTGGGCCCCAGAGGAGGCGACTTAGCCAATAAACTTTCACAAAGAGAAATGTTCTGGATATTTGAACTGAAAACCATGCATCCAGACGGTTTTAATGAAAGTTATGAAATTGCCCCATTTTTATAAGGTCTTATCTTTTTATCTTTTTTATTCGCCGCCATCTTGCATCATCACCCTTTTAATTCTATTTTAATTCTCACCAAGCATTATCACTTAAGAGTACCCTCCCTTGAGAACCACTCATTCGGAGGACCTTACATCTGACCTGTTCACGCTGCTACAGTCACACCACATTACTGGTATACGCCCAATCTCGTCCGATCTTGGAAGCTAAGCAGTGTTGGGCTGGACTAGTACCGGGATGGGAGACCACCCGGGAAAATTCAGTGCTGTAGTCTAGGCCGGTGAACTTTGGTCGTTGTCACATATAAAATATATTGCGGTATCCGAGGGAGGGTTACTAATCACTAGGTAGATTATTATTTTACTTAAACACTGTATATTATTATTAATATTTTACTTAAACACTGTATGTAATTTAGATTCTTAGCGATTAGCTATTCACTAAATAAAGCCATTATATAATTAAATTATTACCCTTGAATTATTTATAGTCTCACCACTTTCAGTACACCCACCAATTGATTATTTATATAATCATTAAGCACTGCTCAATTTGTGCACCTATCACTTTGTGCACCTGTCACTTTAAAAACGTCCATATATTTAGTGCACTTGTCACTTTCATTATCCACACTATGGATATCCTGTATTTAACGTGGGTAATATCTGGAAATGATTAATGCCCGCTGACCAGTCACTTTAACGTACGAATCATATATACCAGCAATACAGCTTGTCTTTATAAGTCTATTTACGTATCTCTTTTCATCCTATTCTATATTGCCATAAGAAAAAGCGCTTAGAAAATGGCCACCGCAAGTCCTGAGCATATGAAAGTACCAGCAGTCTACATGAAAATGGCCGCCGCAGTAAGAACTGTGCAGTTAACCTAACGGAGAATGCAGACGCCGGACATAGTCTGAAGACTTCGTTTTAACAACTAGAGAACCCGGACGTCACAGGCGCATGCGCAGTAGCGCAGAAGAGTACCTCTCTCGGAAGCCTGGCATTCCTATGAATCAGACGCGGGCGCATGCGCAGTAGCGCTACCCGGACACCGGATGTGTGGCGGAAGTGCCGCGCACACATCCAATTTAGCCTGTTAAGCAGTTCTATTGTATGTATATGAAATCTGTTTGTTTTACTGTAGTACCACTATAGCGCCCCACCTTATAAGGCATAGGGGATAATTATAGGTATTGTCTTTCATTCCGTTTTCCATTATGTAATTAATTATTGACAGGAAGTGATGTCACTCTAGAAACAGGATATGTATCAGTATAAATATAGGTCTGGCCTCAGTCTTCTTGCACCCCTTGATAAAGTCAGAAGGACGAAACGCGTTGGGACTCACTAGCCCTCCTGTCTCATCTCTACAAGTTAAGCTACTCTTTTTTATTTTACCTTATACGAATTTTTTAGGTTAGAATATATTTTTTAATTGTCTGTATTTTTTAATGGGACATGCTGTCCACTTTGTTTAAATAAATGTATATGTTTTTATACGTACCTCTTGACACTTTTTATCCATAGTAAAAATATTTTCTTTTACCGTGTTTTAGACCACCTTTTATAAAATATTTTATTTGGTTTCCTAAAGTGCGGACCAGCACACATAGTATTTACTTTTTTAGAGCAATCAGTCGCCGCATCTTCATTTATTAAATGCACACATTTTACTCTGAGTAACTTACCATTACTTTTACCCTTGAAGATTGGCTGACACCCCTGAACTTAAGGGGATATTGCCTATTTGATACCTGGTGCCTGGACTGAGGGTACACAAGTGGCGCCACTCATTCTTTGTTTACGTAAATTCTGGTACTACTTGCGTGGCTGCCTGGTAAACTCCCTCTCCAGTTAAAGTATGTTTGGGATAAACGAACGTACAAATAAAAGAAATGACTGGTGTCAGAGAATATTTAATGAAACCAAACCTATGGTGGAAACCGAAAACACGAATGACCTAGATGACAAATTCTGGGCTATGGAAAAACTTTTGGCGAAGGAAATGAAAACATGGTGGGACATTAAGGGACTGGATCAGTACATCTCTGTCAACAGAGTACCCAGAGGCCTTAGGATCACAAAACAACCCACATTCGGTAACACGGATAACACATTCGTGGAGAAATGGGACGCTATCCTACACACATGTTCACTCAACTTGATGCAACTACTAGTTGAGGAAAAAAAGAAAACGTTACAGACACTCGAGGAAGAAATTAGATCTAAAGAAACCAACTTGAACACATACAAAGACAAGGTGAACTTTAAAGAAAATGAAATAGTACTTAACAAGAAGATAGAGCGAATGGAGGAGGAAGTAATAAGAAATAAAGAAAAGAAATTTGCAAGAGACAAGAGCGACTACGACCAAGGAAAAATCAAAAATTGGAGCAGGTTTACAGACAACTCCCGACAATTGAGGAATGACACAAGAAAATACCACACCAATTACAACAAACCATCAAGATCCCACAATCAGAATTATGGATCTCCACATACACCAACCATCAGACTGCAGAATAGGTTCACACCTCTTCAGAGATTAAGATCTACAGGTGAACAGGAGAAATTTTTTATCATCGGACACAGCCACCCGAGTCAGAGAAAACCTAAGAACGAATCTGAAAGAGAACATCAAACATGCATCACCACTCAAACGAAGACTAACAGACGAAGAGGCAAACGGAGCGGAAGGAGGAAGAGACCTCAAGAAAAGAAACCTACAATAACGGCACAACCTAAAGGGATTTTTAACCTTTCGAAACATGACCTGACAACAGCGGAAGCATCACTACTAAGCAAGGGACTCAACTTCGCACCAACTGGCGGAATGAACAAATTTGAAACTTATATAGACCTGAACAAGTTTGTCAGAAAACTAACACTCAAGAGACATTTTGCGAAAAAAGAAAACGCGGCAATAAGTAATTACGATAATAGGTCTAAATCAGGGTTGAAACCCACTTCAAAGTATTATCCGATCGAATCCAAGGGTAACCACATCAACATCTTCTTTGATCTCGTCAAAAAGGACTTATGTGAAAATGACATACAACCAATACAACAGAAGAACTTATCTAACAAGGAGAGGGAAGCACTCAAAACACTTAAAGATAATAAGGAATTAGTCCTCAAACCCGCTGATAAAGGGGGGGGGTTGGTCATTATGGACCGTGAAAAGTATGAGAAAGAAGCCAATAGACTCTTGGGGGACACATCTTCATACACGGCACTCAAGAAGGACCCCACGGAAACTTTTACCGACGAACTACGCACTTTAGTCCTACAGGGCCTTCGGAGCAACACTATCACAAAAGATGAGTACCAGTTCTTGATGAAGACCAATCCCATTACCCCCATTTTTTACTTCCTGCCCAAGATACACAAGACTCTAGATAACCCACCTGGTCGCCCTATTGTGGCAGGCATTGACTCCCTCACATCCGGACTCTCTGAGTATGTGGACATATTCCTGAGTAAATATGTAAGAGAATTACCGGCATTTTTAAAGGACACCACTACAGTTTTAAACCTTTTAAAGAATTTTGAATGGGACGATTCCTTTAACTGGGCAACCATTGATGTCCAGTCCCTTTACACATGTATAGATCATGAGATGGGAATAAACGCGTGCAAAGAATTTCTTGAAGAAGATACTGAACTGGATCCGAACCACAAAACCTTCATATGTGATGCAATGAAATTTATTTTAAGTCACAATTATTTTAAATTTTTAGACCAGTTCTTTTTACAAAAATGCGGGACCGCAATGGGGACGACATTTGCTCCGAGCTTTGCGAATCTTTTTATGGGAAGCTGGGAGAGACGTTTTATCCATACCAATCACGTTTTTAAAAATAATGTCAAATTTTATAAACGTTATATAGATGACATTTTAATTGTTTGGGAAGGCACTGAAGAAACCTTTGAAGAATTCTTGAAATACATAGGAGGTAACCAGTTGAACCTAAAATTCACATCAAATTTCAACAGAAATCAAATTGAATTCCTGGACCTCATACTACAAGGGGAAAACAAGTCAGTAAACTGTTACGGACTTGGGGGTTACCCACCGTGGAAATCCAGAGACAGTACGTGAGGATGCAGGAGGCAGGGAGTTGGAGATCAGGCGTGAGCCCGTAGCCGGGACCGCTGGTTAGAACGGCCACAGCGAAACCCTACACTGACTCTGTTGAGTCCCCCGGGCAGATGGAATACCCCTGCGGTAGTGCTAGGCTTCGCCTGTAGCCGCCGCGTTCGAAGGAGCCGGTTAAGCCTGCTCCGACCCCGATGCAGCCAGGTGTTATGTGGTGACAAGGGGTGAGCGATCGCCAGGGGGTATCTCAAAAGGCAGATCTAACTAACGGGCCTACCTGAAAAAACCCCTGACTAACCGGCACCAGGCCAAGGACGGGACAGCGCGACCGAGTCGCAAACACCAGAACAAAGCAACAATAGGGTGCCACCAAACCAACACACGCCAACATAAAAATAGTACTCTTAAAGTGACGGTACCCCAAAACAGACGTAAACCCACAGTTGTGGGCCTCTCCGAACCACGGAGAGCAGAACCAGGATAATAATGATTATAACTAAGGAGGAAGGGCCGCTTGCCCGTAGGAATAAAGAATAAGGAACCAGGCTCCACTGGAGCACTTACGTGACCGGCCCAAGACTGGACACTGACCGCAGCAATCGGGCGGCTGGATAACGGCTGGACTACGGCTGTACAGTGACCGCAGTGAGACGGCAGCTGGACAATGGCTGCACCACGGCTGGAGGTCCCTGGACTAGGACAGCAAGGGGACAATGATATTTGATCCAGACTGCAGCAGGATAGTACACTTGACTGGACCCAGACAACACAGGACAAGACTGTAAACAGGACCCAGACTGAAGTGAGAAGGACTCCGACAGAATCCAGACTGAATGGAACAGGAGCAGGACCTAGGACCAGAGAGCAGTATATCTGCAGCTACCAGCACAGAAAAACAACAAGCTATCACTGGCAGAGATCCCCAGGAGAGCATGGCTTATAAAGGCCTCAGGTGATTGAAACAGCTGGTGAATCTCCAGGCTGCTCCTGATTAACGAGCTAATACCTCACAGCCTGTGAATAATAGCTCAAAGAACACAGGGCTGTAATGGCAACAGACCTACCACTGGAGGTCACCAGTGAGTCAAAAGCCAAACAGAAACAAAACAGATTGAACCATAAAACCTGGCTCCTGACATAAACACACTCAATTTTGTCAAAACAGTGGACACCAACAGTTATGTACATTTTAAAAGCAACCACCAACGGAAGTGGAAAGAAAATATCCCCTACTCCCAGTTCCACAGGATAAAGAGGAACTGCAGTAAGGAGGATGAGTGTACAAAACAACTAGAAGTATATAAGAAAAGGTTCGAAGAGAAAGACTACCCCCAAAATATACTACAACAAGCAACATCAAGAATTCAAAACACAAACAGAGAGGAACTCCTGCAGTATAAAACAACACCAAATGAAAAGAACAACTCTACAGCCTTTATAACCACCTTCAGCCAACATGAACCAAAAATAAGAAAATCATTGAACGATCATTGGAATATCCTTTTAATGGATCCAATACTTAAAGAGATTCTCCCCCCACGCCCTGCATTGATCTTCAGGAAATCCAGAAACTTGAAGGACATTCTCGCACCCAGTCTCCTAACCGCAAAAGATGACCAGAACCCATCAGGACCTAAGTGCAAAGGAACATATAAGTGCGGCAAATGCAACATATGTAAACATGTACACCCAAACAGGAAAAGTTTCACGAACTCTGATACCAGTAAGGAATACAAAATCAAAGATTTCACAAACTGTAACACAACTTCGGTGATCTATCTGCTGGAATGTCCTTGCCACTTAAAATATGTGGGCAAAACGAAACGAATTCTCAAACTACGTATACAAGAGCATAGTAGGAACATCAAGAACAAAGTGGATACCCATGCGATTTCTAAACACTTCCAGACTCATCATGATGCCAACCCAGAAGGACTTACCTTCAAGGCAATCGAACACGTGAGACTGGGCCCCAGAGGAGGCGACTTAGCCAATAAACTTTCACAAAGAGAAATGTTCTGGATATTTGAACTGAAAACCATGCATCCAGACGGTTTTAATGAAAGTTATGAAATTGCCCCATTTTTATAAGGTCTTATCTTTTTATCTTTTTTATTCGCCGCCATCTTGCATCATCACCCTTTTAATTCTATTTTAATTCTCACCAAGCATTATCACTTTAGAGTACCCTCCCTTGAGAACCACTCATTCGGAGGACCTTACATCTGACCTGTTCACGCTGCTACAGTCACACCACATTACTGGTATACGCCCAATCTCGTCCGATCTTGGAAGCTAAGCAGTGTTGGGCTGGACTAGTACCGGGATGGGAGACCACCCGGGAAAATTCAGTGCTGTAGTCTAGGCCGGTGAACTTTGGTCGTTGTCACATATAAAATATATTGCGGTATCCGAGGGAGGGTTACTAATCACTAGGTAGATTATTATTTTACTTAAACACTGTATATTATTATTAATATTTTACTTAAACACTGTATGTAATTTAGATTCTTAGCGATTAGCTATTCACTAAATAAAGCCATTATATAATTAAATTATTACCCTTGAATTATTTATAGTCTCACCACTTTCAGTACACCCACCAATTGATTATTTATATAATCATTAAGCACTGCTCAATTTGTGCACCTATCACTTTGTGCACCTGTCACTTTAAAAACGTCCATATATTTAGTGCACTTGTCACTTTCATTATCCACACTATGGATATCCTGTATTTAACGTGGGTAATATCTGGAAATGATTAATGCCCGCTGACCAGTCACTTTAACGTACGAATCATATATACCAGCAATACAGCTTGTCTTTATAAGTCTATTTACGTATCTCTTTTCATCCTATTCTATATTGCCATAAGAAAAAGCGCTTAGAAAATGGCCACCGCAAGTCCTGAGCATATGAAAGTACCAGCAGTCTACATGAAAATGGCCGCCGCAGTAAGAACTGTGCAGTTAACCTAACGGAGAATGCAGACGCCGGACATAGTCTGAAGACTTTGTTTTAACAACTAGAGAACCCGGACGTCACAGGCGCATGCGCAGTAGCGCAGAAGAGTACCTCTCTCGGAAGCCTGGCATTCCTATGAATCAGACGCGGGCGCATGCGCAGTAGCGCTACCCGGACACCGGATGTGTGGCGGAAGTGCCGCGCACACATCCAATTTAGCCTGTTAAGCAGTTCTATTGTATGTATATGAAATCTGTTTGTTTTACTGTAGTACCACTATAGCGCCCCACCTTATAAGGCATAGGGGATAATTATAGGTATTGTCTTTCATTCCGTTTTCCATTATGTAATTAATTATTGACAGGAAGTGATGTCACTCTAGAAACAGGATATGTATCAGTATAAATATAGGTCTGGCCTCAGTCTTCTTGCACCCCTTGATAAAGTCAGAAGGACGAAACGCGTTGGTACTCACTAGCCCTCCTGTCTCATCTCTACAAGTTAAGCTACTCTTTTTTATTTTACCTTATACGAATTTTTTAGGTTAGAATATATTTTTTAATTGTCTGTATTTTTTAATGGGACATGCTGTCCACTTTGTTTAAATAAATGTATATGTTTTTATACGTACCTCTTGACACTTTTTATCCATAGTAAAAATATTTTCTTTTACCGTGTTTTAGACCACCTTTTATAAAATATTTTATTTGGTTTCCTAAAGTGCGGACCAGCACACATAGTATTTACTTTTTTAGAGCAATCAGTCGCCGCATCTTCATTTATTAAATGCACACATTTTACTCTGAGTAACTTACCATTACTTTTACCCTTGAAGATTGGCTGACACCCCTGAACTTAAGGGGATATTGCCTATTTGATACCTGGTGCCTGGACTGAGGGTACACAAGTGGCGCCACTCATTCTTTGTTTACGTAAATTCTGGTACTACTTGCGTGGCTGCCTGGTGAACTCCCTCTCCAGTTAAAGTATGTTTGGGATAAACGAACGTACAAATAAAAGAAATGACTGGTGTCAGAGAATATTTAATGAAACCAAACCTATGGTGGAAACCGAAAACACGAATGACCTAGATGACAAATTCTGGGCTATGGAAAAACTTTTGGCGAAGGAAATGAAAACATGGTGGGACATTAAGGGACTGGAACAGTACATCTCTGTCAACAGAGTACCCAGAGGCCTTAGGATCACAAAACAACCCACATTCGGTAACACGGATAACACATTCGTGGAGAAATGGGACGCTATCCTACACACATGTTCACTCAACTTGATGCAACTACTAGTTGAGGAAAAAAAGAAAACGTTACAGACACTCGAGGAAGAAATTAGATCTAAAGAAACCAACTTGAACACATACAAAGACAAGGTGAACTTTAAAGAAAATGAAATAGTACTTAACAAGAAGATAGAGCGAATGGAGGAGGAAGTAATAAGAAATAAAGAAAAGAAATTTGCAAGAGACAAGAGCGACTACGACCAAGGAAAAATCAAAAATTGGAGCAGGTTTACAGACAACTCCCGACAATTGAGGAATGACACAAGAAAATACCACACCAATTACAACAAACCATCAAGATCCCACAATCAGAATTATGGATCTCCACATACACCAACCATCAGACTGCAGAATAGGTTCACACCTCTTCAGAGATTAAGATCTACAGGTGAACAGGAGAAATTTTTTATCATCGGACACAGCCACCCGAGTCAGAGAAAACCTAAGAACGAATCTGAAAGAGAACATCAAACATGCATCACCACTCAAACGAAGACTAACAGACGAAGAGGCAAACGGAGCGGAAGGAGGAAGAGACCTCAAGAAAAGAAACCTACAATAACGGCACAACCTAAAGGGATTTTTAACCTTTCGAAACATGACCTGACAACAGCGGAAGCATCACTACTAAGCAAGGGACTCAACTTCGCACCAACTGGCGGAATGAACAAATTTGAAACTTATATAGACCTGAACAAGTTTGTCAGAAAACTAACACTCAAGAGACATTTTGCGAAAAAAGAAAACGCGGCAATAAGTAATTACGATAATAGGTCTAAATCAGGGTTGAAACCCACTTCAAAGTATTATCCGATCGAATCCAAGGGTAACCACATCAACATCTTCTTTGATCTCGTCAAAAAGGACTTATGTGAAAATGACATACAACCAATACAACAGAAGAACTTATCTAACAAGGAGAGGGAAGCACTCAAAACACTTAAAGATAATAAGGAATTAGTCCTCAAACCCGCTGATAAAGGGGGGGGGTTGGTCATTATGGACCGTGAAAAGTATGAGAAAGAAGCCAATAGACTCTTGGGGGACACATCTTCATACACGGCACTCAAGAAGGACCCCACGGAAACTTTTACCGACGAACTACGCACTTTAGTCCTACAGGGCCTTCGGAGCAACACTATCACAAAAGATGAGTACCAGTTCTTGATGAAGACCAATCCCATTACCCCCATTTTTTACTTCCTGCCCAAGATACACAAGACTCTAGATAACCCACCTGGTCGCCCTATTGTGGCAGGCATTGACTCCCTCACATCCGGACTCTCTGAGTATGTGGACATATTCCTGAGTAAATATGTAAGAGAATTACCGGCATTTTTAAAGGACACCACTACAGTTTTAAACCTTTTAAAGAATTTTGAATGGGACGATTCCTTTAACTGGGCAACCATTGATGTCCAGTCCCTTTACACATGTATAGATCATGAGATGGGAATAAACGCGTGCAAAGAATTTCTTGAAGAAGATACTGAACTGGATCCGAACCACAAAACCTTCATATGTGATGCAATGAAATTTATTTTAAGTCACAATTATTTTAAATTTTTAGACCAGTTCTTTTTACAAAAATGCGGGACCGCAATGGGGACGACATTTGCTCCGAGCTTTGCGAATCTTTTTATGGGAAGCTGGGAGAGACGTTTTATCCATACCAATCACGTTTTTAAAAATAATGTCAAATTTTATAAACGTTATATAGATGACATTTTAATTGTTTGGGAAGGCACTGAAGAAACCTTTGAAGAATTCTTGAAATACATAGGAGGTAACCAGTTGAACCTAAAATTCACATCAAATTTCAACAGAAATCAAATTGAATTCCTGGACCTCATACTACAAGGGGAAAACAAGTCAGTAAACACACTCAATTTTGTCAAAACAGTGGACACCAACAGTTATGTACATTTTAAAAGCAACCACCAACGGAAGTGGAAAGAAAATATCCCCTACTCCCAGTTCCACAGGATAAAGAGGAACTGCAGTAAGGAGGATGAGTGTACAAAACAACTAGAAGTATATAAGAAAAGGTTCGAAGAGAAAGACTACCCCCAAAATATACTACAACAAGCAACATCAAGAATTCAAAACACAAACAGAGAGGAACTCCTGCAGTATAAAACAACACCAAATGAAAAGAACAACTCTACAGCCTTTATAACCACCTTCAGCCAACATGAACCAAAAATAAGAAAATCATTGAACGATCATTGGAATATCCTTTTAATGGATCCAATACTTAAAGAGATTCTCCCCCCACGCCCTGCATTGATCTTCAGGAAATCCAGAAACTTGAAGGACATTCTCGCACCCAGTCTCCTAACCGCAAAAGATGACCAGAACCCATCAGGACCTAAGTGCAAAGGAACATATAAGTGCGGCAAATGCAACATATGTAAACATGTACACCCAAACAGGAAAAGTTTCACGAACTCTGATACCAGTAAGGAATACAAAATCAAAGATTTCACAAACTGTAACACAACTTCGGTGATCTATCTGCTGGAATGTCCTTGCCACTTAAAATATGTGGGCAAAACGAAACGAATTCTCAAACTACGTATACAAGAGCATAGTAGGAACATCAAGAACAAAGTGGATACCCATGCGATTTATAAACACTTCCAGACTCATCATGATGCCAACCCAGAAGGACTTACCTTCAAGGCAATCGAACACGTGAGACTGGGCCCCAGAGGAGGCGACTTAGCCAATAAACTTTCACAAAGAGAAATGTTCTGGATATTTGAACTGAAAACCATGCATCCAGACGGTTTTAATGAAAGTTATGAAATTGCCCCATTTTTATAAGGTCTTATCTTTTTATCTTTTTTATTCGCCGCCATCTTGCATCATCACCCTTTTAATTCTATTTTAATTCTCACCAAGCATTATCACTTTAGAGTACCCTCCCTTGAGAACCACTCATTCGGAGGACCTTACATCTGACCTGTTCACGCTGCTACAGTCACACCACATTACTGGTATACGCCCAATCTCGTCCGATCTTGGAAGCTAAGCAGTGTTGGGCTGGACTAGTACCGGGATGGGAGACCACCCGGGAAAATTCAGTGCTGTAGTCTAGGCCGGTGAACTTTGGTCGTTGTCACATATAAAATATATTGCGGTATCCGAGGGAGGGTTACTAATCACTAGGTAGATTATTATTTTACTTAAACACTGTATATTATTATTAATATTTTACTTAAACACTGTATGTAATTTAGATTCTTAGCGATTAGCTATTCACTAAATAAAGCCATTATATAATTAAATTATTACCCTTGAATTATTTATAGTCTCACCACTTTCAGTACACCCACCAATTGATTATTTATATAATCATTAAGCACTGCTCAATTTGTGCACCTATCACTTTGTGCACCTGTCACTTTAAAAACGTCCATATATTTAGTGCACTTGTCACTTTCATTATCCACACTATGGATATCCTGTATTTAACGTGGGTAATATCTGGAAATGATTAATGCCCGCTGACCAGTCACTTTAACGTACGAATCATATATACCAGCAATACAGCTTGTCTTTATAAGTCTATTTACGTATCTCTTTTCATCCTATTCTATATTGCCATAAGAAAAAGCGCTTAGAAAATGGCCACCGCAAGTCCTGAGCATATGAAAGTACCAGCAGTCTACATGAAAATGGCCGCCGCAGTAAGAACTGTGCAGTTAACCTAACGGAGAATGCAGACGCCGGACATAGTCTGAAGACTTCGTTTTAACAACTAGAGAACCCGGACGTCACAGGCGCATGCGCAGTAGCGCAGAAGAGTACCTCTCTCGGAAGCCTGGCATTCCTATGAATCAGACGCGGGCGCATGCGCAGTAGCGCTACCCGGACACCGGATGTGTGGCGGAAGTGCCGCGCACACATCCAATTTAGCCTGTTAAGCAGTTCTATTGTATGTATATGAAATCTGTTTGTTTTACTGTAGTACCACTATAGCGCCCCACCTTATAAGGCATAGGGGATAATTATAGGTATTGTCTTTCATTCCGTTTTCCATTATGTAATTAATTATTGACAGGAAGTGATGTCACTCTAGAAACAGGATATGTATCAGTATAAATATAGGTCTGGCCTCAGTCTTCTTGCACCCCTTGATAAAGTCAGAAGGACGAAACGCGTTGGGACTCACTAGCCCTCCTGTCTCATCTCTACAAGTTAAGCTACTCTTTTTTATTTTACCTTATACGAATTTTTTAGGTTAGAATATATTTTTTAATTGTCTGTATTTTTTAATGGGACATGCTGTCCACTTTGTTTAAATAAATGTATATGTTTTTATACGTACCTCTTGACACTTTTTATCCATAGTAAAAATATTTTCTTTTACCGTGTTTTAGACCACCTTTTATAAAATATTTTATTTGGTTTCCTAAAGTGCGGACCAGCACACATAGTATTTACTTTTTTAGAGCAATCAGTCGCCGCATCTTCATTTATTAAATGCACACATTTTACTCTGAGTAACTTACCATTACTTTTACCCTTGAAGATTGGCTGACACCCCTGAACTTAAGGGGATATTGCCTATTTGATACCTGGTGCCTGGACTGAGGGTACACAAGTGGCGCCACTCATTCTTTGTTTACGTAAATTCTGGTACTACTTGCGTGGCTGCCTGGTGAACTCCCTCTCCAGTTAAAGTATGTTTGGGATAAACGAACGTACAAATAAAAGAAATGACTGGTGTCAGAGAATATTTAATGAAACCAAACCTATGGTGGAAACCGAAAACACGAATGACCTAGATGACAAATTCTGGGCTATGGAAAAACTTTTGGCGAAGGAAATGAAAACATGGTGGGACATTAAGGGACTGGAACAGTACATCTCTGTCAACAGAGTACCCAGAGGCCTTAGGATCACAAAACAACCCACATTCGGTAACACGGATAACACATTCGTGGAGAAATGGGACGCTATCCTACACACATGTTCACTCAACTTGATGCAACTACTAGTTGAGGAAAAAAAGAAAACGTTACAGACACTCGAGGAAGAAATTAGATCTAAAGAAACCAACTTGAACACATACAAAGACAAGGTGAACTTTAAAGAAAATGAAATAGTACTTAACAAGAAGATAGAGCGAATGGAGGAGGAAGTAATAAGAAATAAAGAAAAGAAATTTGCAAGAGACAAGAGCGACTACGACCAAGGAAAAATCAAAAATTGGAGCAGGTTTACAGACAACTCCCGACAATTGAGGAATGACACAAGAAAATACCACACCAATTACAACAAACCATCAAGATCCCACAATCAGAATTATGGATCTCCACATACACCAACCATCAGACTGCAGAATAGGTTCACACCTCTTCAGAGATTAAGATCTACAGGTGAACAGGAGAAATTTTTTATCATCGGACACAGCCACCCGAGTCAGAGAAAACCTAAGAACGAATCTGAAAGAGAACATCAAACATGCATCACCACTCAAACGAAGACTAACAGACGAAGAGGCAAACGGAGCGGAAGGAGGAAGAGACCTCAAGAAAAGAAACCTACAATAACGGCACAACCTAAAGGGATTTTTAACCTTTCGAAACATGACCTGACAACAGCGGAAGCATCACTACTAAGCAAGGGACTCAACTTCGCACCAACTGGCGCAATGAACAAATTTGAAACTTATATAGACCTGAACAAGTTTGTCAGAAAACTAACACTCAAGAGACATTTTGCGAAAAAAGAAAACGCGGCAATAAGTAATTACGATAATAGGTCTAAATCAGGGTTGAAACCCACTTCAAAGTATTATCCGATCGAATCCAAGGGTAACCACATCAACATCTTCTTTGATCTCGTCAAAAAGGACTTATGTGAAAATGACATACAACCAATACAACAGAAGAACTTATCTAACAAGGAGAGGAAAGCACTCAAAACACTTAAAGATAATAAGGAATTAGTCCTCAAAGCCGCTGATAAAGGGGGGGGGTTGGTCATTATGGACCGTGAAAAGTATGAGAAAGAAGCCAATAGACTCTTGGGGGACACATCTTCATACACGGCACTCAAGAAGGACCCCACGGAAACTTTTACCGACGAACTACGCACTTTAGTCCTACAGGGCCTTCGGAGCAACACTATCACAAAAGATGAGTACCAGTTCTTGATGAAGACCAATCCCATTACCCCCATTTTTTACTTCCTGCCCAAGATACACAAGACTCTAGATAACCCACCTGGTCGCCCTATTGTGGCAGGCATTGACTCCCTCACATCCGGACTCTCTGAGTATGTGGACATATTCCTGAGTAAATATGTAAGAGAATTACCGGCATTTTTAAAGGACACCACTACAGTTTTAAACCTTTTAAAGAATTTTGAATGGGACGATTCCTTTAACTGGGCAACCATTGATGTCCAGTCCCTTTACACATGTATAGATCATGAGATGGGAATAAACGCGTGCAAAGAATTTCTTGAAGAAGATACTGAACTGGATCCGAACCACAAAACCTTCATATGTGATGCAATGAAATTTATTTTAAGTCACAATTATTTTAAATTTTTAGACCAGTTCTTTTTACAAAAATGCGGGACCGCAATGGGGACGACATTTGCTCCGAGCTTTGCGAATCTTTTTATGGGAAGCTGGGAGAGACGTTTTATCCATACCAATCACGTTTTTAAAAATAATGTCAAATTTTATAAACGTTATATAGATGACATTTTAATTGTTTGGGAAGGCACTGAAGAAACCTTTGAAGAATTCTTGAAATACATAGGAGGTAACCAGTTGAACCTAAAATTCACATCAAATTTCAACAGAAATCAAATTGAATTCCTGGACCTCATACTACAAGGGGAAAACAAGTCAGTAAACACACTCAATTTTGTCAAAACAGTGGACACCAACAGTTATGTACATTTTAAAAGCAACCACCAACGGAAGTGGAAAGAAAATATCCCCTACTCCCAGTTCCACAGGATAAAGAGGAACTGCAGTAAGGAGGATGAGTGTACAAAACAACTAGAAGTATATAAGAAAAGGTTCGAAGAGAAAGACTACCCCCAAAATATACTACAACAAGCAACATCAAGAATTCAAAACACAAACAGAGAGGAACTCCTGCAGTATAAAACAACACCAAATGAAAAGAACAACTCTACAGCCTTTATAACCACCTTCAGCCAACATGAACCAAAAATAAGAAAATCATTGAACGATCATTGGAATATCCTTTTAATGGATCCAATACTTAAAGAGATTCTCCCCCCACGCCCTGCATTGATCTTCAGGAAATCCAGAAACTTGAAGGACATTCTCGCACCCAGTCTCCTAACCGCAAAAGATGACCAGAACCCATCAGGACCTAAGTGCAAAGGAACATATAAGTGCGGCAAATGCAACATATGTAAACATGTACACCCAAACAGGAAAAGTTTCACGAACTCTGATACCAGTAAGGAATACAAAATCAAAGATTTCACAAACTGTAACACAACTTCGGTGATCTATCTGCTGGAATGTCCTTGCCACTTAAAATATGTGGGCAAAACGAAACGAATTCTCAAACTACGTATACAAGAGCATAGTAGGAACATCAAGAACAAAGTGGATACCCATGCGATTTATAAACACTTCCAGACTCATCATGATGCCAACCCAGAAGGACTTACCTTCAAGGCAATCGAACACGTGAGACTGGGCCCCAGAGGAGGCGACTTAGCCAATAAACTTTCACAAAGAGAAATGTTCTGGATATTTGAACTGAAAACCATGCATCCAGACGGTTTTAATGAAAGTTATGAAATTGCCCCATTTTTATAAGGTCTTATCTTTTTATCTTTTTTATTCGCCGCCATCTTGCATCATCACCCTTTTAATTCTATTTTAATTCTCACCAAGCATTATCACTTTAGAGTACCCTCCCTTGAGAACCACTCATTCGGAGGACCTTACATCTGACCTGTTCACGCTGCTACAGTCACACCACATTACTGGTATACGCCCAATCTCGTCCGATCTTGGAAGCTAAGCAGTGTTGGGCTGGACTAGTACCGGGATGGGAGACCACCCGGGAAAATTCAGTGCTGTAGTCTAGGCCGGTGAACTTTGGTCGTTGTCACATATAAAATATATTGCGGTATCCGAGGGAGGGTTACTAATCACTAGGTAGATTATTATTTTACTTAAACACTGTATATTATTATTAATATTTTACTTAAACACTGTATGTAATTTAGATTCTTAGCGATTAGCTATTCACTAAATAAAGCCATTATATAATTAAATTATTACCCTTGAATTATTTATAGTCTCACCACTTTCAGTACACCCACCAATTGATTATTTATATAATCATTAAGCACTGCTCAATTTGTGCACCTATCACTTTGTGCACCTGTCACTTTAAAAACGTCCATATATTTAGTGCACTTGTCACTTTCATTATCCACACTATGGATATCCTGTATTTAACGTGGGTAATATCTGGAAATGATTAATGCCCGCTGACCAGTCACTTTAACGTACAAATCATATATACCAGCAATACAGCTTGTCTTTATAAGTCTATTTACGTATCTCTTTTCATCCTATTCTATATTGCCATAAGAAAAAGCGCTTAGAAAATGGCCACCGCAAGTCCTGAGCATATGAAAGTACCAGCAGTCTACATGAAAATGGCCGCCGCAGTAAGAACTGTGCAGTTAACCTAACGGAGAATGCAGACGCCGGACATAGTCTGAAGACTTCGTTTTAACAACTAGAGAACCCGGACGTCACAGGCGCATGCGCAGTAGCGCAGAAGAGTACCTCTCTCGGAAGCCTGGCATTCCTATGAATCAGACGCGGGCGCATGCGCAGTAGCGCTACCCGGACACCGGATGTGTGGCGGAAGTGCCGCGCACACATCCAATTTAGCCTGTTAAGCAGTTCTATTGTATGTATATGAAATCTGTTTGTTTTACTGTAGTACCACTATAGCGCCCCACCTTATAAGGCATAGGGGATAATTATAGGTATTGTCTTTCATTCCGTTTTCCATTATGTAATTAATTATTGACAGGAAGTGATGTCACTCTAGAAACAGGATATGTATCAGTATAAATATAGGTCTGGCCTCAGTCTTCTTGCACCCCTTGATAAAGTCAGAAGGACGAAACGCGTTGGGACTCACTAGCCCTCCTGTCTCATCTCTACAAGTTAAGCTACTCTTTTTTATTTTACCTTATACGAATTTTTTAGGTTAGAATATATTTTTTAATTGTCTGTATTTTTTAATGGGACATGCTGTCCACTTTGTTTAAATAAATGTATATGTTTTTATACGTACCTCTTGACACTTTTTATCCATAGTAAAAATATTTTCTTTTACCGTGTTTTAGACCACCTTTTATAAAATATTTTATTTGGTTTCCTAAAGTGCGGACCAGCACACATAGTATTTACTTTTTTAGAGCAATCAGTCGCCGCATCTTCATTTATTAAATGCATATATATATATATATATATATATATATATATATATATGGATAAAAAGTGCCAATTAGCCAATCAAAATTGTTTACGTCATCATGAGTTTGTATTTACAGCTGCACGTGGGACCTGCAATCTAGAGGAATTGGACTGGTAACTGAATGCAAGAGTCTTCTACTCTCACAATCATCACTAGTGTCTTCATACACTGTATTTGTTCAGCCTACCACAGTAAATGACTGACTGAGTGTTTTGTTGGCAGGCACAAGGTACACCTGTCTCTCATAACTAATTCAACAAGAATAGACCTATTTTGATTATGGCCCTAAGAAGACATTTGGAATTCAAAAATAAACAATACCACAGGCAATGGCATATTTGCATAATATGAATTGTTATGCTATAAGCACCTTGCAAAGTATATCGTAAACAGATGGTAAGTATGCTAAATATATCGACCAATGTGAATGGAAATCAACATTGTGCTTTACTCTAGAGATTAAGAGCACACTAGAGAAACGTATTTTGTTATCTCTATGGCAATGCTTCACAGACCACCGCTACTGGCGTGTGCAGACCCTCTACAAGCTACAGTATAATAAAGGAAAACCTATAGACACGAAACAAAAATAAAAACATTGGAACTTAACAAAGAGCTGAGGAGCGGGAAGTTTTTGTAAAATGTAAAATAAACATGGAAGTATTGAATCAATTCTTGGAGAAGTATGATGATACAGAGCACACTGTGTACGGAACATGTTGCTCCTCAGACTATAGTTCAATAATGAACTAATGAATAGTGATGACAAGTACATGTACTATTCTGCTGAAGTATGAAGTAACTGGACTCTAAAGTACTGGTGCCAGCTATAATAACATGCAGACCGGGACACAGAGTCATATATACCCGTGCAATTGGGTAGACAGAGTCAGGTGCAAATACTGAATGAATGCACTAGTGGACCTCTTTTTACTGGTTGTTTGTAAATAAACCGGTGGAGCTGCTTGGTGCTTTCTTCGTTGTTTATGCTTATATAATGAAAGTTCGGTACCATTACATAAGGTATGCGATGGTATGAGATGCGATAATCGGGTAAATGAGCCGGATTGCACAATTAAATATCGCACAGCATCGCATGCCAGCAAATGGCATGCGATGCGATGCGATTTTTAATTGTACAACCCTGATGGTTGCTTACAATGTTAAATGCACCTCTATTGTCCACGCCACCCACACTATCAACGCCAACCCAAAGCATGGCGAGCACAGCGAGCCCGTGAGGGGCAGCGGTACGCGTCCTCCGACCTTTTCATACCCCCACTATCCACGTCGGTGTGGAGTTGACTTTAGATAATGTGGTGAGCACAGCGAGCCACTGAGCCCGAACGTGACGAGCGCAGCGAGCCCCACGAGGTCATCCATGTCCCCTCACGGGGCTCGCTGCGCTCGCCGTACTTCGGGCTCAGTGGCTCGCTACGCTCGCCACACTATCTAAAATCAACTCCACGCCGACGTGGATAGTGGGCTTATGAAAAGGTCGGAGGATGTGTACCACCGCACCTCACTGGCTCGCTATGCACGCCACGCTTCGGGTTGGCGTTGATAGTGGGGGTGGCGTTCACAATGGGGGTGCATTTAACATTGTAAGCACCCATCTGGGTGCTTGTACAATTAAAAATCACATTGCATCGCATGCCAGTATAGTATATGCGATGCGATTTGATGTATAAGATGCTGTAAGATCAAAATCGTGGGCGCCGTGCTAGGAAACAAGTACCGAAAGTTCTTTCTGATACTTTAATGGGGCTTTTAAAGTTTTATTAATGCCAAATAGTGATTTTTGCTTTAATAAAACACCATTAAAATGGGATTTCTATTGGAGATGGGATGTTGCCCATAGCAACCAATTATTTTTTATGTTTGATTTATTTAGCACCTTCTAGAAGATAATAGATTGTGGGTGGGATGTTCTAACATCCGCAGCCCTCTAACACCCCCCTTCGCCGGGTACCACATTGTTAATAATCGCATATGCTCTAACATATGCGATTATTAATGCAAAGGACAGCTCTTGCGATAAGAGCTGCCCCTTGCGATGCGGCCACAGAGCTGGACTTCTGGGTCTGAGACCCGGGAGTCCGTCTGCACATGCGCAGAGCTCCGGAGCCGGCAGCAGGGCATGCAGGGATGGATCCATGACGGATCCCTCACACAGCGCTGTGGTAAGAAGCCCATAGGCTTCTGCAGGGAATCGACACTGCGGAAGGGGGGGGTTAGAGAATACAGAAATGCTGTAAAAACCCAGATAACAGGGTTTTTACCGCATATCTGGTTTCGAGCATCCCGCCCAGAATGGGTGTGGTATAATTACCCGACAGTCGGGATTCAGACAGTCATTACTCAGACGTCGGAATCCCCACTGCACAGCGGGGGGACATTAATGAAGCCCCTTGCGGGTACGGTGGCGAGCTGCGCTCGCCACCTATTTTATTCTCCCTCTATGGGGGTCGTGGACCCCCATGAGGGAGCAGTCGGGATTCCGACGTCGGCGTATTGACTGTCGGAATCCCGACTGTCGGGGAGCCGTCCGGCACCCCCCAGAATCTGATTGGTTGCAATGGGCAACATCCCATAGTCACTAGAACTCCCATCTTAGTAAATTTATCCCACTGTGTCTTCAACATCATTAACAACTAAACTAGTAAATATAACAATACTCTTTATGTTTTATCTAAACTAAATACTTAAAAAATGTGTATGTGTATGGACCTAACGGTTATGGATCAAAGGTCAACAGCATCTAGGTCTACAGTCGATAGGCCCTCACCAAAAAGTTCACATGCACAAGGTTGACTTTGTGAAAAAAGGTTGACACAGGTAACAGGATTAAACAGAAAAAAAAGTCAATGTATGAAAAGATTGACATGAGTTTTACACTTTTTTTTGGAGTCAAGGTCGACACCTGAGCATGTTGACCCCAATTAGTGCACCGCTTAACATGCAATGATTTGGTCCTAATCTCAGTCGCAGTCCACAAGGATGGAAAAGTATGAAAAGGTAAATAAATGAAATAAATCGTGAAAAAAAATCACGTAGACATGTTTTCATGTGTCTGCCATTGCCACGCCAAACTTTTGCTTGTGTCGACATTTTTCTATGTCAATTTTGTGCATGTAGGCCATATGGTGTCGGTTTATCATCCAGATCCCTCCCTAATGATTGCTTCAGTGTCCTGTCCCCTGATGCAACGATCCATATTTACCATGTACTTGTCCTAATTGGCTCCCAACAAATTAACCCTAGAATGTCTGGGTGTCTGTGTGGAATCATGTGCAAAATAGAATGTGACATTTTTATTTGTGGAGGCTTCCTGCCCTTTTTTTTTAAGTATTGCATATGCAATTTTTGCAAAAAAAAAGAGGACTTATTACAAATTTTACTGATCCTCTTCTTAATAATTAAGTAAATGTATGAGATACATTTTATGATATGATATCAGTAACTAAATAAATAATCACCTCATTTAGTGCCAGTTGGCTGAGACTGAACCCAGATAAAACAGAGGTTCTGATGATAAATCACAGGACAAGATGGCAGCATAGCCAACTGACAGTCTTACGCTGGGGGGCACCGCACTAAAAAACTATGATCATGTGCGGAAGGAATCTTGGTGTTGTCCTGGATAGTGGTCTGACACTTAAACATCAGGTGTTGGCCACAATCAAATCCTCATTCTATCATCTAAGGAATATAGCCAGAATCAAGCACTTAATTCCCTCAGAATACCTGCCTAAAGTCATACATGCATTAATATCATCACTTTTAGACTACTGCAATGCTCTCTACCTGGATCTCCCATCAAAAGAATTGCACCGCTTGCAGCAGGTACAGTACAAAATGCAGCCGCCAGACTATTAGCTAACCAGCCCCGCTCCTGCCACATAACTCCCAGTCTCTATGCCCTTCACTGGCTACCTGTAAAATGGTGACTCGTTTTCAAGACTGGCTTACTCACTTTCAAGGCCCTACATGACCAACGTACCTGCAGCAGCTTCTGATTCATTACTATCCTACTCCATTACTACGATCCGCTGAAGAAGGACTACTAACAGTACCCAGAATCTCCCTGAATTCATATGGGGGTTGAGCTTTCAACTTTATTGCTCCAACTCTATGGAACTCTCTTCCTCGCACAGTGCGAGAAGCCCCCACTGTAGAATCCTTTAAAAATAGACTAAAGACGAACCTATTTACTCAATCATTTTACTGATATCTACCGTTAAGCTTGTTTCGTATTTTGAGCTGTAAAGACAATGGTAAAGCACTTTGAGTCCTATTGGGAGAAAAGTGATATATAAATATCATCATTATTATTATTATTATTATTATTATTATTATTATTATTAATAAAGTAGTGCTTATATTGATTTATATCAATATATTTAGAGATATATTTTAGTTATTATTTATTGGTCAATACCAATGTTCCCTCTAATTTTAGGAAGGCTGTGTGCGGCAAAAGATTTTGGCTGTGCAACTTTGGAAGGAAATTAAACATTTTGTGCGTCACTTATATATAACTGGAAAATGACGTTCAGCATTTGTGTTAACTTTACTTCAAAATGATATTAAACATTTAAACATTCAAAACACAGCACACAATGTAGTTAATGGGTGAAACACACATTAATTGAGTCCACAACTGCAAAAAGGGACCACTGCTGCTTTCTGCGCTCTGTTGTAATGTCTGTGCGCATCCCCGTCGAGTTGTGTGCGCGCGCACAGCTTAGAGGGAACACTGGTCAATACTCTAAAACAGTTATAGCACCTGCTATTTGTGGAGGTTAATTGGTATACATTGTACATACAATTTATTTATAGTGGATCATATTTAAAAAAATGGTGATGAAAACAATAGTTTCCGAATTACATTTTAAGATATTAATTTATTGTGTTTAGTTAGCATCATAAAAAATATTCAGCCTAATACAGCAGAGAACTGCATCAAGCGTAAACTTGTTATACTCTTGCCTGTATACTGTCTGTTTAATGCAGGCATTCCCAACCACGGCCCTCAAGGCACATCAACAGTGCAGGTTTTAGTGATATCCAGGCTTCAGCTCAGATGGTTTAATCAGAATCCCTCAGGTACTAATTAAGTCACCTGTGCTGAAGCTTGGATATCTACAAAACCTGCACTGTTGGTGTGCCTTGAGGACCGTGGTTGGGAATGCCTGGTTTATTGTCAGTGTCTGGAAAGTCAGTGTGACCAATGAGCATCTTATCATTCACGTGACATTACATCCTGCATTATGGCAAGTGTAAGTTAGATTCCCATGTGGCAGCTATTTCGCACTTTAGCAATCAGCATATACAATTATTTTCAGATATAATCACATATATGTGTATATATATATATATATATATATATATATATATATATATATATATATGGCTAAAAAAAATAACACAAAAAAAATCTAACACTTCATTTTTAATATGCAATTAACCATTGAGATACGAATAGCAGAAATCCATTATGTTTCTATGGTATCTCAGAAATTCCATTACATACCATTTCTAATTTTACTACTTGACAAAATAACAGAATAAAAAAATGAAGGTTTTTCTTTAATTGAGCTCTATATCATTTTAGATCCTCTACATCAGGCATTCCCAACCACGGTCCTCAAGGCACACCAACAGTGCAGGTTTTAGTGATATCCAGGCTTCAGCACAGATAGTTTAATCAGAATCCCTGAGATACTAATTAAGTCACCTGTGCTCAAGCCTGGATATCTACAAAACCTGCACTGTTGGTGTGCCTTGAGGACCGTGGTTGGGAATGCCTGCTCTACATGATAGATGCTCCGTAGCTCACAATTCTGTTTCAAGTGATTAATATTAATTATATTTAAATATTTTGTTATCTAATCATCATAGCTTAAGCCAGAAAATAGTGCTGTGCAGAAAACACTAGACGTCAGGAGAGAGTTAGACGTAAGTCAGAGCATGTTAATGAAGGGACCGGGGTGCATGTCTTACCTCTCCTGAGGGTGAGCCGAGAGTGAGAGTTTTCTGTACAGAGACTGAAATATTAAACACTACTACTACTATAGAAAAGGGGAACTTCCTTTATGTGGGGAATACATTATAGAAAGGGGAGGAGACCTGTAGCTGTGACTTAGCTGTCAGTCATGGTGATAGAAATAGAAATTGTACCTATCAATAAAATAATCTACACTACAGTTCTAGGAGACGCACAGCATGGAAAACCCCAACCTCTGTCTGCTCTTAAGCGAGGTGCTATTCATTTTACTGTAAAACATGGCAGAGGAAAGTTTTTGCAATCAACAAGACATTTATAAAGAGCAATCTGTATCTACAACACCCACAATTAAAAGCAGCTGATATCTTACAAAGAGTAAAGAGCAAGAAATTAGGAGTTTTACTGTAAAATGAGTGTATGCAACATCTAAGTATATAATTCTTATATGCGCCCCCCACCCAACCTCCATACTGACCACAGGACGCTGCGGTCCAGAGGTTGGGCATACACGTTATACCCGCATACTCTTTTACTGCCCACTACCCAGGTCCTGTCTGTGTTCCACCCTGGTCAGGACCTGGGTAGAAGTCCCGTGTAATTGGACACAGGCTTACCCCTTTTACACTGTCACTAACCCGGGTCCAGCAGGGAAAAACCCGGGTTTTTGGGGCGGTGTAAAAGGGGTATAATATTAGCAACTACTTAAAAACAAAAAACATATATATATATATATATATATATATATATATAGTGTGTCAACAACAATAATGATATACATCCCAAATATGTATTTTAGAATTTTCTGATGAATTTTTTAATGCATATTAATTCTTGCAAAGACTTTTACATTATACGGTATGTATAATATCATTACAGTTATTTGTAATGTGGTAACCTATTTTGTTAACATTTAATTATAAATGCGCTTTACAAATGGGAATAAAACAGTTACACCCCTTTCGCCTCATTCCTCAGACCCGGGTTATTGCTGGGTCGTTGACGTATGGACCCGAATTGAGGTGCTGTGTGAAAGCACCACAGTTTATAACCTGGGTCTATCAACCTGGCAATTCAATCTGGGTTATAAAACGGGTTAAACCGGGTCATCCTCTGTATAATGGGAATCCCGGATTTAATGTGAAAGTGCAGGACCTGGGTCGGCGCCGGTTGAATCTCTGTTTGTGATGAGAAAGGGGTTTGGTACAACGATACTAGATAACAACAGACAGACAATTGTAAAGCATGACGGAATACGCTAGAGCTTTATAAGTGACATATTTATAAAAGTACAAATGTTGTAAAAGATGTTTAGGAGTCAATAATCCATGATTTCTGCAAAGCGTGAGATACAGTATAGCACAATATGTAATCATGTGGGCATCATATGCGATATCCGTCAGGGTACATAACTGTTGTCTCAAACAATTGTTCATTGGAAGCCCTAACATCTGATGAATTGTTAAATGTGGTAGAAACATTTTTAACTAAATCCTTCTGTAAATAATTTAACTAAATTACATTTAATGATTTATGAGCTCCTCTGCTAAAGAAAACAATGCTAAATAATGTTTTTAGAACATGCAGTATATACGAAAAGAAAAAAGTGTTGATGTAATGTAATACACAAGTTCTGCCATGTGGTGATGCTGCAGATTAAGAAACAGTGGGAGAAACATTTCTGGTTATTTGTAAATCTGTAGTTAAGTAAATGTGTCGGTGATGCACATTTACGGGTGAATGTAACTGATGGCAGCCTGGGCTTCTACTTTTCAGTTAAAAGACTTAAAAGAGTGTAAAAGAGCTGTGATGATTTCTATGGAAAATTTAATAGAAATCACCAAATCTTTTATCATATATCCATACTTACCTACTTTTGAAAACTAGTTTCAGGGAGATTATAGTTGGAAATAGAGTTCTAAAAAGCGCCCCATTGAAGGTGAGTGTCATGCTCCACCCGAAGGGCGTGTCTAGTTCCATATAAGGAGAGATTATGAAAAGAGATTGTAAACGTGGCACCTAGAAGCGTGGGTGTGTACTGCTACATATGAGAGAAATCTTTTAAAATGACTTATATGCAAATGTAGATGAGCCCCAAAGCAGTTAGTACAAGCTACTATAGTTGCTAAAGTGCTGGGAAATGATACTGATCGGGCGAGCTGTTGCGTCCCGGAACAATAGATTAGGAGCCCGGGGAAGCGGGACTGGGTCACAACACGCACATCAGGAGCCTAGGATAGGTGGCATGTGGCAGAAATTACAGTCACAGTTGCTCTTCAGCCCTGGCTCGCAGCTGCCGTTGCTGCCCCTGCTAGAGCTGCTGAGCGGCTGGGCGCTGAATTGGCATCTTCATCGGGGGGGGGGGGGGGGGGCGGCGCTCTTTTTTTAAAAATAAACATTGTGACTTTCAGTGCACCTATATTATACTTACTTTTCTTGTAAAAGTGTGTGTCTTTGCTTAAGTAGTAGGTAGCACCTCCTCATTGGAAAAAATCAAGGGAAATTTCCCCATAAAATATTTATATTAGAGGAGATAGGACTGTCTCACAAACACAAAATACTGGTGCGGGAATCATTTTTGTTTTTGTAAATACCTAGAGCTGCCTAGAGCGGTATTTATCAATGCACAGAGAGAGGTAAAGTGGAAAGTTACAAAGCAATAACCAAGCAGCTTCTACAGTGGCTCTCACTTTACAGACTGTCTCTCCCCAAAAGAAAATTGCCAATAAGAAAATATAATTGTATAACATTTATAGCTGCGCAATAAGAAATATATATTTTAATAGAAATGAACCTGAAGTGGCTTGCAGCACTGGACAGTGGACACATACATATAGGGGATACAAACAGATGACTGGCATTTATGATGCCGCTGTCAGAAACCCAACAGGTGTGTCAGACACTACCTCCCCACAGCCTAACTATACCCCCCCCCCCCCTGCAGCCTAGTTTATCAGTTTATCAGTAACATACTAAGGCCCAGAACTGATAATTTCATCACTTTTAAAAGTATATTTATTGCCCAATCCTCAGTCTTTGTTATATTACAGCAAACAGTGATTATATGCTGCTTGCTTTCCATAAGTTTTTTTGGACATTGTTCAATACAGTTATATAATATTACAACTATCTTCTAAAGTAGATCAAAACATTATATTACCTCAATGAAGAGGCTTAAATATGCCTGCACATATGCATAAGAAACATGCCTACAGTATGTTCTCTGTTTTCCCTGGATAAACTTAATAGGCATGATGCAGTTACAGTATATGTGCTCCTCCATTGCATGCACAGAATTTTGTTTTATACATTTGCCCATATACCGGTATATGCTAGGCTTGAGAGTAGTCATCATTATCATTGTGTACCTACATCTTATCCTAGATATTACAGGAAAGTATTTCTGTGTATGTCAGTTGTACATGCAGTGCAATATGAAAATCTAGTCTTATACTTTTTTTTGTAATAAATGTTTAGTCAATTTTGAGGCAAGAATTGAAAATAATCATATAACAATGAATACAATAGACAAATAAATAAAAATTCTATGAGCATACATGCAGAACAAACCGCGAACCAACATTATCTATAAAACCTTGCCCATCATAAATCAAGCCAATTGATTAGAAAACTAAACTAATACAAAAACATACAAAAAGTAGTGGGAGGGGGTAAAAGGAAGGGAACGGGGAAATATGGGGGAGGGGTGTGGAACCCCAAAGCACAAATCAAAATGTAATTAAGAATTCTGATTTGTCTATACTGTGCTAGAAACATCTGAGTGTATCAAAGATGCATACCAAGTTCTAGGCTCAGGCAATGTGCAGTTGATACCATCGAGATGACTTGTATTCCAACCTAAAATACCACGTAGCTGCGAACTCCCGATACCTCTCAGGGGTCACCCGCAAATCCTCCATGGACATATATCTATGCAGGTGAACCATTCCTTTATAGTGGGAGGGAAAGTAGACTGGCAGCAAACTGGGAGTACACAAGGATGAATAGCCGGTGGCCGTCGGGACCCCGTGTGTCGGGGTTTTGACTGTCGGGATCCCGACGTCGGGGTAATGACTGTTGGGATCCCGTCTGTCGGGAAACTGTCTGGCACCCATCTTAGCTACAGTAAACGGACATCTATACCATCGTGAAAGTACTATTTAAATCACGGAATAACTGACAGAACTAGCAAAATTACGCTGACATATCTTGGTCCAGTCATCATCTGCTACCGTTTAGCAATGTGAAGCTCATGTCCCCAAGCAGTAGCATATTTAGGTAGGAAAGGGTACATATGTTCAATCAGGAGGCAATATCCCTGTGAGAGAAAATGTGCCGGATGCAAAATATACTTACACTGTTTATTATCCTCTCTACAACAGATAATATAGGAAATCAGGGTCTCATTCTTAAAGATATTCATTATGGCTAACCAGGATCACTGGCTTAACCTGAAGCAATGTAAAACAATCAGCATAACGATCCACACATATCCTGAACAGTGGCGTAAACTATTAATTATGCGCCCCCCTGCCGAAAATTCCCCCCCCCAACAATAGGGTTAACCTCCCCCCGTGCGGCCGGTACCTTCTGTCGCATCTGTCTTGCGGGTCTCGGCTTTCCTGACCCCTGCTGCTTATAAAAAAAAAAGTGACATTCAGAAAATGGCTGCCCCCATACTTTAAAAGGGTTGTATACCTTCTTTATTATATCCATGCGATGGTGGAGGCGCGGAAGTGTGTGGTGTTTTGTTAAACTCTGAATTTGTACTTTGCTTGGGTTATCTGGGAATACCCTCTAAAATTCACCATATCACGCATCTGCAGACTTCACCTTGGGCGCACTGTGTATAGACCTATTTCTTTGCAAGGTCAGTATTGTCGTTTGTGCTGCTTTCAGCTCAAAGCCGTTCAGTGAGTTTGGGCCAGGGATCCCGCAATCCCACATCATCGCCGGAGGCCGCCACTTATCTGCTGGTATTAGGTTTGTGGGAGACCTGCTTATATCCCCAAGATGCATGTGGATTGGCTGCTGGCCACAGCAGCAATGTGGACAGAACCAGGAAGTACTCTTACCTGGTTCTACCTGGAGTTGCTGGCTAGTAGAGCAGCGGTCAGCTGACCGCAGGTGTCATGGTGGCGCCCATGTCCAGGGCTGTTTGTAAACAACACCAGGTGACATGTAACCATGTGAGGAACAGACACAGGGCATACCCTCCAACATGACCCATTCCATTAGGTACAAAATGCTCTGTTCCTGGAGTTCCCTGCCAGTGGAAGTTACAGATGTGATCCTGCAACACAGTCCAATATTCAAAAAGAGGAGCCACACCTACTGCCACCCCAAACATCACTTTCCAGGACTCACTGGCAGTTGATGTGACCTCCCTCTTTGAATATTGGACTGTGCTGGAGCCCCACCTCTGTAACTGCCACTGGCCGGGAAGTCCAGGAACAGAGCATTTTGTACCTAATGGAATGGGTCATATTGGAGGGTATGACAGGGACATCGTGCCAACCACCTCCAGCGGTCACTTTGCGATGCAGAGTGCACCAGCAGGATGGTAAGTGACATTGCGAATACCATGATTACTGTGATTCCTGACACTCCTGTTTCTAAAGTTATTCTACAATTTCTTTAGACCTGGGGAACACTCGTAGATCAGGACTTCTGACTTTTTCTCTTCCAAAAAAAATTCCTATTAAGAGTAAACCTTTAAGAAAATTGATACAGTCAAATGTCAGACCCAAAGTCCATATGTCTCTTATTGGATATTCAGGGGCAGATTTATAAAGCCTGCAGAAATGATAAAGCGCCTGGTGATAACTCAGCAGCCAATGGGCTCCTAACTGTAATTTTCCAAACCCAGCCTGTAACTTGAGAGTTAGCAGCTTATTGGATGGTGCTTTACCACTAGCTACTTTATCATTTCTCCAAGCTTCATACGTCTGCCCCTCAGTCCAATACATTATTGTCGTTTCCCCTTTCCTCCTGGCTCTGGAATTATGTCTTCCTGTTGTTCTCCTGCTCTGTAAAGTGATGTGTGCACAGATTCATGTGTGCGTATATTTCTGCCAAACTTAATGTATCTCATTGGATCCTGTTATTGGATAACTAAATATAGCTAACTATTTAATAACTAAATATTATCCTATAAAATATTGTACGTAAAAGGGAAAAAGGGGGAGGGAATATTAGGATAGGGAGACAGGACAAGACTTTAAAACCTTTAAGTTTTTTACGGTCTTATTATTTCATTTATTTTATGAACAATTAAAAAAAAAAAAGGCTGAAGAAAGATATATTATCAGGGGGGTTTTGATAGTTGTCTCAGTGAAAACCATGCAGTCAATTCAAAAAGTTTATCAATGTATTTTTCCCACTTTTTAGCAAATTTCTGTATTCCTTGTTCCACATCAGAAAGTGTTGCTCTTCGTTCATGATATGGCGGACAAGCTACACCCTGGCCACAATCTGTTTGAACCCCTTCCGTCAGGCAGACGTTTTAGGTCCATCCCAGCAAAGACGACAAGAACTACAAAAGGCTTCTTCCCAATAGCTGTCCACCAACTAAACAGTATTGAATGTACCAAATACTAAATACTAACTCGAACTGTTCTAGATATATGTGAATATGTATGTTTATGCCTCTCTTCCCACCCCTTTGTGTTCCCTGATTGATGCTGCACTGTTACCACAAAAAATTCCAAGCATACGCAAGTATACCTGGCCAATAAAGATGATTCTGATTCTTCTGATTCTGATATAAGATCTTGATTAACATATTTTTAACTGCAGATAATAAAGGTGCACTCTTTTTTATCCAATGTATAAAGATTTGTTTTCTAGGTTGTTACATGTAATGACATTCTTTGTGAATTCAATTTATTTAGACTCTTCACATCTTTTACTGTCATAGCAATCCAGGCCCACTATTGGCACACTATACTCAGGCTCACTTGTGACAAGCACTTTTTACTGGAATATTTTCATATGTTATTTCCAGACACAAGATCTGAAAGAAAAACATAATTGTGATGCACAGACAGCTCATGACCATGCAGCTGTCTATAGAACATTGGGGAAATATTTTTTTGCAGCTGAGTTTAATACACATTTTTGCTTTTGAGATAACATCTGTTAAGAAGTTTCAATGTTTTCTGCAGCTGGGGATTAGATTATAAATTAACACAGAAAAAAAGGAAGAAAATAAAACTTTTTGATGGTTTTAAATCATTGGGGCAGATGTACAGTATTAAGCCTTAACAAGAGATAAATGCAAGGGTGATAAAGAGAGATAATGTCCAGCCAATCAGCTCCTTACTGACTTTTTCCAAACACAGCCTGTAACATGGCAGTTAGCAGGTGATTGGCTGGACTTTAATCTCTATCACCCTTGCATTTATGTCTTGTTAAGGCTTAATAAATCTGCCCCTCTGTGTGGAAAAATGTCTATACATGGACATGTACTGTAAATATTGAAATAACATACACTTTGCTACCATCACAGATTTCCACCAGGCACAGTAACAACTAGAAAACAGTACTGGCACAGGATGAGAGCCCAGTTACAGTTACATTAAAGCGGTTCTGTACATATTTTTACATTTTTAAATTAATGCCAATTTGAGTTGAACAAATAAAATCATAAAGTTGTTTCAAATTAATTTAGTTGTGCATGAAAAATATCAGCTCAGTATTTTTTATTTAAAGAATACATCTCCACAAAAGTAAAGAAAAGTCTTGGGTCCTCCAATGTATATAGAAGTCCAAGGCCTGGATTCAATTATCCAGTAAAATTACTACACAAGGAAAGGTGCTAGTAGCCTCAGACTTTAACACTCATTTTTATTTTATTTAATTAAAAGCCCCTTTACATGCATGGAAAAACCACAGCTAACATGCCCTGAGCTATGGGTTAACGCATTTTGTGTCACCTGTGGTAAAGCTTGGATTTTTTTCAATCCAACCCAGAAATTCACTTAAATACAGCCAGCAGGCTAATTGATTAAATGCCATGGCTAACTGAACTGAACCCTTAACATGAGATCCTCACTTTTGCTTTTGTTAGCTTTCATTGGGTTTGCCCAAGCCTTTCCCCTCATGAACTTTAATTTACATAGCCCTCAAAGACCCCATTGCATACCTCTCCAGGTAATGTCATGTTTCCTGATAATGCCAGGGGTCCATTGCCTGCTGCCACTGCTTTCTTGCCACCAGCATCTGCATACTGGAGATGCAAGTGGCTCCAGCATCTCCCATGCTGTAGTTCCCACCGGCTCTGAACTTTGGGCAAAGCCATGCTGCTCCACCACCGCAGGCCCAGTTCTTGATTCCCTGATGCCAGCAGTCAATCCAGAGCCAGAAGTCCCTATAATGGGACTTTCTGAAGCACTGTCTGGTTGTCAATGAAGCCTGCAGTGTGAGTAGACACTCTGTGCTCCTCAGTGTTTTTCCACTGAATATCCTACTGTGGAATCAAGTTCCTGTCCCACTAGTACTCGCCAAGTGTTCAGTACATCTGCGATCGCACCGCACGCAAAAACCGCATGCGATGCAATTTTATAGGGTGCAATGCCATTTACTTCAATATACTTTACTTTACAGCTCTGCCCCCGGCGCACAGCTCACGGCATTGATCCATCATATGGATCCATCTCCGCCGATACACACCGGGAGGCGACGCCTTCCCACCTCACGACAAGGCAGGAGAAGGTAGGACCAGTCCATCAGTGGGCAGCGGTGTGGAACTCGGCCCAGGGAGGGCCCAACTCCAGCCCCCAGCCTCACTGTCTCTCCCCAGGCCCGGTGACTCTCTATGTCCCCACCACCACCACCCCCCTCACCCTCACCACACCACACCACCACCCACGCTGGCTTAAATTTCCACGCTGGTTTCTCCCACAGGAAGGTGGCGCCGCAAATGGCTGCCAAGGAACTGTGCACTCAGCTATGATAGCCCGTGTCTTTGCTCCAATGTTACCTGCATGGCTGGTGCAGCGACCAGTGGCGCCGCTGATGGCCGCCTAGGCGCTGTGCTGCTCAGCAGGTAAGTGTTCCCTGTTTGATAACTGTATTGTCCCTGCTTATAATGTCACCTACCGGCTGCTGCAATGACCAGTGGCGCCGCTGATCACTGGCTTGGCGCTGTGCAGCTCGGCGGGCATGTGTTCCCTACATGTAATGTCCTCAATGTAAAGTATGCAATGTCCTCTTCCCCTCCCCCCATCCCTGCTTGATGCTGGACTGTAAATCCGCGAAAAATTCCTAGTGTGCGCAAGCCCACATGGCCAATAAAGTTGATTCTATTCTATTCTATACACTTCTATGAGATGCAATGAGATTTAGGCACCCCCCACACCACCCCAAAGCGTGGCGAACGTCAGCGTCCTCCCGACCTTTTCATACCCCCACTATCCACGTCAGCGTGGAGTTGATTTTATATAGTGTGGTGAGCGCAGTGAGCCTCTGAGCATGAAGCGTGGCGAACGCACGTGGAATGCCAACGTGGATAGTGGGGGTATGAAAAGGTCGAGAGGACACGTTCCGCCGACCATCGTGGGGCTCACTGCACTCGACACGCTTCGGGGTGGCGTGAATAGTGGGGGGGGTGCCTAAATCTCATTGCATCTCATAGAAGTGTATAGTAAAGTTAATATCATCGCACCCTATAAAATCACATGCGATTTTCCGTGCGATAAATTACATAGGAAAATCGCATCGCATGTGATTGCATCGCACGCAAAAAAACGCATGCAATGTGAGTTTCTTGCGCAGAATCACCCACTAAGCAATTTGCTTAGTGGGCGCCCTGCTAATACACAAGTACCTTGTCTCCAAGGGTAGTATTCAATTAGCTCATGGAGCTGTGAGGTAAAGTCCTTACATGCTAAGATTGTATATATTGAAATTACAGTAAAAAAAATGTATGTTTTTGATTGTAAATTAAGAATTTAAGTGTGATTTAACGCTTTCACTCTTCTGAAAAAGGATTTATTATCCGAAACGCGTTAAGCGTGTCTTGCTGTTCTATTCGGGTTTATATCTCTTGCGTCACTTGGGGATCATAGTATCGGTGTAATTCAGTGACCAGATATGGAGCTTCTGACACTGGACTTTTGGACACCAATGTTTTCTGTTTGTGCCTTGGGATTGATTTCATATGATTTTAAACTACTTGAGATTGTAAATGCAAACCTGTATTAAAATTACTTATTTTTAAATGTTATGAACTATGTCCTCTCTGTATTTCCCCTCCTATATGTAACTACATCAAATGTTCTAGGAGGAGAGTGGTTTGCAACCAATGTGAGATCCATTACTACCTGGATCCGTTTAACAATCGATAACTGTCGTGACAATCATCCATTTTTGATATACAGTATGTATCGTGAAACTTTTATCTACCCCCTACATGTGGTGGTAAATAACTTTAATTTGGGAACCCTGGAAGTGCTGAACACTTTTGTTCTTTTTTTAATGTTGTAATTTATTTTTGGGGGTTTGGATGTCACTGACTGTTTAGCTGCACCCAGGACTTATCCTACTCTGTTATTTTAATAGTTTTTTTCTTTTTTACACTGAAAAGCCAAATATGCCTGGAATATGAGTTGTATTTTCCAGGCAAACTTTTGCTGCAATTACCAGGCATATATTACATTTGTCCGGTTAGTAAATTACGAATCACCAGTCGACTGGTGATCCCTACCCATATTCTTTTAATGGCGTATGCATTCATTGATTAGGAATACGAATACGACTGTCAAAAGAATATGAATAGGCGTATTTCGGG
The DNA here is from genome assembly GCF_055691185.1 of Crinia signifera. NCBI lineage: Eukaryota > Metazoa > Chordata > Amphibia > Anura > Myobatrachidae > Crinia > Crinia signifera. The sequence goes on along the minus strand of NC_139221.1, from coordinate 127,424,627 downwards.
CATAGTAAATGCCGAAAATACGTGTAGGCAGTTCTATTTCCACACAACTGCCTATGAATACACCTTTTCAGGCATATTCCCCTTAGTAAATTTCCCCCGTTGGGTCCAAATAGAGGCCCACTAAAGTACTAATCTAATGATCATAGGCAGCTCAGTAGGATGGAGTGTAATGCAGAAGGTTTAGAATTCTTCCATTATAGAACTATTTGATACTTGTAGGGAATGTACCCATTCGCACCCATTCAATCCCATTTGTGGCCGAGATTCGCCCATCGGCGAATTTACAAATGGGGAAATGCAGCTCTTATGCATGGAAATCACAGCCCGACGAATGTACGAATTAATAGGCCATTCATAGAATTCGGCTGCCTTCCTCTATACACTTAAATAGGATCGGCACATTTAAGAACGATCATATGAGTGAATTCAGCCAGAAAATCAGTTCAAAATACAAATGGCTAAATATGGCACCTTTTCCATTATTGTTCAATCAGATCCATGCGATACTTCTATGTGTAAAAAGAAAGAAAGGGTTAAAAAGAAAAAACTGCATGGGATCCCCATTCCTGAGCATATCTAGTAAGTCCTTGCTTCCGAAATACAGAGAAAAACTTGACTCAGGTCCCCCTAAATTTTACACAGCAGCACCGGGCTCTTGTCCCCCGTATTTTTGTAAACAGCCCCGAGATCCAACAGTTTGTAGGGTAATGCCACAGCTGGGGGACACTTATTATGCAAATGCCGGTGACATTACACCCTAACTGGTCAGCCCTAGATGGTGTCCCTAGGGGAGTGGAGACCCCCTCAATAAAAGCCCCCCCCCCCCTCCCCCAGGCCACCCAATACCAGAACTGAAGCATGGGCTATCCCTGGCACCCCTGGGTGGTGGGTGCCAGATTGATAATTTTTTAAGTGTAAAAACACATTTAAATTAGTATTGGGTTTGGCTGTGGAATAATAATTCCCAGCATGCCTCCCCGCATGCAGGTACTTGGATAACCAGATGCAGATGCATTTGCATGCACATTCGCTTGCATGCGGTCGCACAGAAGAAAAACCATTCGATGGTCGCTCTCCAACAAACTATTTTCATCCCCTTTGCAAGTAAAAGTCAGTCTAGACCTGGGGTAGCCAACTCCAGTCCTCCAGAGCTACCAACAGTTCATGTTTTCCAGGTCTCCTCACAGAATCTCTTACAAACCAAACTCAAATATTAGGCGCTAATTCAAAAAAATATATAATAATATTAATAATCAATAATAATAATAATTCTATTATTAATATAGAAATTTGGTAATTCAGTAAGCTGCAGGCTTCTAGTGTGTCAATGTCTACACACTAAATAATTGGATGTTGCGTGGACTTCTAAGAGTACAACGCAGCTTCAATTTTTGGAACAAAAAACAAAGGGGTGAAAGCTCTGCGCTGTGTTGACCAATCACACCATGTATGAACTCACACTGCTTTCTAATTAGTACAAACAGTATTTATTTTGTTAATAATAGGAATAATTGAATATGGTGGCCACCACAATTAAAAAACATAGACTTAAATATATAAAATAATTATGTAACAGTTGTATACATCAAAATAGCTTTTGAAAAAATGAGGGATATCCAATTGAATGGTATAGATTGTTACTGGCTTCAATCCAGAATATTGTAAAATACCAATCTAGTTGGCATCTAGAAAAGGCAGTCTTTAGTGGGCCAAAAAAAAGTCATTGGTTTTAAATACAATATTTTTGTATATGGATGGATGAACAGGTGAATGCCACAATTAACCGCTGTGGTATCAGAATCACAAAACTCACAGCAGGGGTCCCAAGCACGATGTCAAGCTGATGTAATGCTGGAAGGTGAGCAGTTTGCCTCCCTCTTACCTGTCCACCTGATGGAAGTCTGGACGGGGTCCGCTGACCGACGCGACACGGCGTCTCACACCTGCCTGTGTCTAGCGTCTGTCAGCACACGGACCGCCGCGGGTGTGGGGAGGCATTTGCAGCTGTTGGTGCGTCTCTCACCTGCACCCATCAGCTCTGCTCGTAAGTCTCTGGATGTTGATCGGACTTATCCTTCCAAGGTGTGGAGGCTGGGACTTCTCTTTAGTGGCTCTATTCGTCCAAGTGACAGGCAACAGTGTGTCGGCTTTCAAATGTCTATGCAAACAGATGGCTTTTGCAAATCACAGCGTTCTGCTTGGTTTGTTAATTGGAAGTAGGGCTGCCAAAGGTCATGAGCAGAATGCTGTGATTTGCAAAAGCCATCTGTTTGCATCGGCATTTAAAAGCCGGCACGCTGTTGCCCATGCCCAAACCTCGCCACCTCCCTCTATAACGACACCCTATCTTCGGCATTGGACTCTGCCTGCCCTCCCTCCTCTATCCCCCTTCGATGCTCCAACCCCCAACCGTGGCACTCGCCTATCACCCGATTCCTTAAAAAGTGCTCTCGCACTGCTGAGCGCTTCTGGAAGAAATCACGCTCCCTTGCGGATTATCTCCATTTCAAATTCATTCTTTCCTCCTTCAGCTCTGCCCTTGCTCTGGCCAAGGAATCCTACTTTAAGTCCCTCATCCTTTCCCAATCATCCAACCCGCCCAGGCTCTTTGCCACCTTCAACTCCTTGCTCTCCCCCCCTCCTCCAGCTCTTCCGTCCTCCATCATAGCCGCTGATTTTGCTACCTACTTTTCAACCATAATCTCCTCTCTCATGACTGCCATCACTGCTGCCATGACCTCACCCTCTCCCTCCTTCCCTCCTACATCTCCACTCTCCTCCTTCCTACCCCTGTCCTCATTTTACCCCACCACTGCCACTGAAGTCCATTCTATCCTTCAATCCGCTTCTCCCTCCACCTGCCCGCTCGATCCTTTCTCCTCCAATATTATACGTCATCTCAGTCAGTCGGTCTGCTCTCACCTGGCTCACCTCTTTAATTTTTTTCCCATCCTCTGGGATCTTACCCTTTTCCTTCAAACACACTCTTGTCTCCCCAATTCTCAAAAAATCTAATCTGGACCCCAACTCTCCGTCCAACTACAGGCCCGTCTCCCTCCTCCCTTTTGCCTCCAAGCTCCTTGAATGTCTGGCCTATAATCGTCTCCTAAGCCACCTTACTGATAACTCCATTCTAGACCCCCTCCAAACCGGCTTCCGCCCTTTACATTCCACTGAAACTGCCCTGACCAAAGTCACTAACGATCAGCTAAATCCAAAGGCCTCTTCTCTATCCTCATCCAGCTTGATCTGTCGGCTGCCTTTGACACTGTTGACCACCCTCTCCTGCTCAACACCCTCCACTCCTTTGGCATCACTGGCACGGTCTTCTCCTGGTTCACCTCATACCTCTCCGATCGCTCCTTCTCCGTCTCCACTCCGAGCTCCTCCTCTCCTACTACCCTGCAGCCAGTCGGTGTTCCCCAAGGGTCAGTCCTTGGCCCTCTCCTCTGCTCCCTCTACACCACCTCTCTGGGCACCCTCATCAGCTCCTATTGCTTCCATTACCACCTTTATGCTGATGATACCCTGATCTATCTCTGCTCCCCCGACCTATCCCCATCACTCCTGTCCAAGGTCTCCAAATGCCTCACAGCCATCTCAGCCTGGATGACCCAACGCTTCCTGAAACTAAACATGGCTAAAAGTGAACTTTTAATCTTCCATCCCCTCTTCTCCCTCTATCTCCATCAGCATTGGTGAAACCGAGATCACCTCGACCGACCAAACGCGCTGCCTCAGTGTCATCATTGACTCCTCCTTCTCTTTCACCCCCCACATCCTTGCTCTCTCACAGTCTTGCCGCTTTCACCTCCGCAACATCTCGCGTATCAGACTATTCCTCTCCACTGACGCAACCAAAATTCTCATTCACTCTCTCGTCATCTCCCGCTTTGACTACTGCAACATCCTTCTCTCTGGACTACCTCTCGCCCGCCTCGCCCCTCTCCAATCCATTATTAACACTGCTGCTAGGCTCATCTTCCTCTCCCGCCGCTCTACTTCCGCCTCCCCCCCTCTGTCTATCTCTTCACTGGCTCCCCATTCCTTTCCGGGTTCTCTTTAAACTCCTCACCACCACCTACAAGGCTCTCTCCTCCTCCACCACTCCTTACCTCTCTTCACTGATCTCTATCCACACTCCCTCCTGTCCTCTTCGCTCCGCCGCCGACCGCCGACTGACCTCTCACCTAATCACCTCCTACCACTCCCATGTCCAAGACTTCTCTCGCGCTGCCTCCCTGCACTGGAACAAGATCCCACCACCCATCAGGCATTCTGATTCCCTTACCTCCTTCAAGCACTCCCTCAAAACCCACTTCTTCTGATTAGCCTATCCCTCCTCCTCCTAACCTCTTTTGCTCCTCCTATCCTGCCTACCCTACCCCTCCATCCGTTCCTACTTATCCTATTGTTTTTTGTTTGTCCACCCACCTCCTTTTAGTCTGTTAACTCTTATGAGTAGGGCCCTCCTTCCTCACATACTCACTCTACCTCTTTACCACACCAGTGCTCCTGTCCGGTTCTTCCCTTCCTCTACTTCATCTTCAGTCTCCTCGACAATTTCCACACCTACTTCAGAACTGATGCTGATTTTAGTTCTACCAGCTATACCCTATTTATGCTGTATTTTATCAACACACCCTGTACGTTACCTTGTAATTTGTTTATTGTTTGCTATGTACGGTGCTGCGGACACTTTGTGGCGCCTTATAAATAAACGTACTACTACTAATTAGAAAGCAATGTGAGTTCATACATGGTGTGATTGGTCAACACAGCACAGAGCTTCCACCCCTTTGTTTTTTCTCCTCACAGAATCACAAGTGACGTAATTAGCTCCACCTGTGGATCTTTTTAAATGTGTTAGTGAGTAATGAGTGCACCTGTGCAGCAGCTAGGTGGTCTGGAAAATGTGAACTCGAGGACTGGAGTTGGCTACCACTGGTCTAGACTCACGATTATTCCGGCTGGAGACGTCCTAATTCGAAGCAGGCACTGACGTCATGTGATGCCAGCCGCCCACCCCAAGCAGACATAGACAATGCATGCCTGCGTTTCTATGGGTTTGCCAATAAAACGCTGGGAGTTCCCCTGCTTCGGCTCCATGCCTGCCCACTATTGAGTGAATGCCTCGTCAGGTGTATAACTAGTAGAAGGCGTTCGCTCTGGGGGTTTGCACATGCGCAAACCCCAGACATTGGCCTGGGTAGCAAATTCGGCATGCACCTAGCAGGTCTGAATCGCCCTCATAGTTTGCTTCTCTTCACCAGTAGAATCCAGTAGAGAGCTGCGGATAAAATAAAATGATAATCACCTAGATCCAGTGTAGATTGTGTTCTTTTCAATCCAAGTAGCATCCACAGATCCCTCGGGCAGAGGAGCAGCCTTTATGTTTACACCTGCAGTTCCTTAGTTGATTTAGTGGTCAGTGGTCAAGTGATTCTCTCAGTCTATCCCTGAATGGCCAGGGAAGAGTGCCCTTTGAGCACTTACTAATCTACAGACATACCTGGGAATTCTCTCAGCAATAGTGCAATAATCATACCCATCTGGCTCATCCCAGTGTAAAGCTGCTGCAGTTGTTTCAGTTCCACTGGAGCCATTCTAGTGTCAGCTCCCGTATCTAATCCTGCAATACAGTAATACAGTAGCTAGTCCTGCTTCACATCCCAACAATCCTGTAAAAGCTGGTACTGCTCAGTATTCTGTAATAGCTGGTTGTGCACCACTTTCCAGCAATCTTGCAAAGCTGGTACTGCTCTGCATTCCAGCAATCCTGTGTAGCTGGTACTGCGCCATATCCCAGCAATCCCGCGTAGCTGGTACTGCTCCGCATCCCAGCAATCACAAAGACAGTATGTAGAGTAAGGGTCCTTGTGGTCCTGATCCATATCTAACTATAGGGTGCAGGGCTACCACTAGAATATGTGGGCCTGTGACTGATTTCTAGACCGCCCCCCCCCCCCCCCCTCCTCACTTACCGCCCAGTTCTGGTTGGGGCACAGTCCTCCCCACCCCCTATTCCGCTGTGCTGCCTGCGCTGAATGAAGCCCACTGCTCCCTGAGTGCAGGTTTCTTCACCTATGAACACTGGTGGACATTTATTTTTACTTTGGAATTTTGACTGGGTTGTATAATCACTTAAATTATTTATAACCTGTGAAAGTAAAATCTTTATACAGTATTTATTGCAGTGCTGAGTTTGGAGTTAAACAAAAATGGAAAACAAAACAATAACATTGACTCTATTCTCTACTGAAAATATGGTTTGTTTCATACCTAATACCTGTCTTTCATATTGTAAATGATAAGTCATTTAGAGAAGATATGAATACAAACATAATAACAAAAGACTTGTTTTACTGATGACGTACATTTCCATGTTATTATATCTGTGTTCTGAAAGAAAGTATTGGTCTCATAACTGCGTGGTTTCAAATCTTCTGTTACCTTTTGTATATTCATTCTGTTTCCTTTTGCCACTATAAAAGGAGTGAAAAGACCATCCATTAAAAAGTGTCCTCACTCATTTTATACAACACAAACACACATAGAGGGGGAAATTTACTAACATCCCCGATTACGGCCGATCCCAGGTACAAATGGGTTTGACCGGGATTGGCTGTGATCGGGCGGAAAATACAATTTGAGAATATGGCTAATTTACTAAACTACAGAATTCCCAGGATTTGTATTTTCCAATGGTGAAGTGATTTTCCCTGGCAGCCAAATGCAGACGAGAATGATGCCTGCACGGATCAGTCAGATCCGCGAGGCATCTTTGTGTAAAAAAAAAAAAAAAAAATAATATATATATAATTTTTAAAGCGTGGGTTCCTTCCCCACAACCGAGTATAACCAGCCCTGGGCTCTTTGAGCTTGTCCTGGTTTAATAAATACTGAGGAAAAATCATATGGGGTTCCCCTATATTCGTGAAACCTGCACCAAGCTATTGGACCAGTCCTGGTTACAAAAGTACTAGGGACAAAAAAAACAGGGTTCCCTTTTTTTTTTAGAACCAGCACCGGGCTCCAATAGCCAGTGGTGTCATGCCACAGCTGGGGAAAACTTTTTATACAAGGTCCTCAGCTAAAACATGACACCCTGGTTGGTCAGCCCTGGCTGGGTCCCTGGAGAACCCCCAATAAAGAGTAACCCCCTCCAGGGCACCTCTGGCCCAGGCTGAAGCCCTGGGCTGTGCACAATGCCCAAACGCATTTGTAGTTAAGAATTTTGATTCCTGTTTAAACAACAGTTACAAACTGTGTTGCATCCCAAATCTAGGAATGGTGAGTGCCGTGGATTAATGCTCTGTGGTTTCTTAATTCATTTTTATTTAGTCTTTTTGTGGTCACATTCTCTCATGCACCCTGCTTTAATGTATTCATTATAGCTTGTGTCAGCTATTCTCCTAAGTGCATTTATAACTTCCTCACCTTTAAAAGCAAAGTTGCTGTGAGATTTAGATAAGATAGCATACAGTACCTGGAGTTTTACACTAATGTCATAGCTATGTTTATAGTAATTATTTTGCCAAGTTTAATAATAATATAGCTCTTGGTAACAGAGTTTCATTAAAAAATAATAATCTAAGTTTGTAGTTGAGGGGAATAACTGGCAGAACTTTCTGTTGTGTTGGGATTTATAGGTAAAAAGAAAAGAAGTGGCGCTGGTATTGATGAAATAATCACACAAATATTTAATGTCAATTAAAACAACATTGCATGTGGCAATTACATACAAAAATACAATAAAAAAATGATAAAAAATGCAATAAAAAGATGAGTCAATAACTGGACCAGAGGCTGAATATGGTGGACCCACTGGGTGATGCTTGGAAAAGAATTAGGTGACTGAGAAATTCAGATTGCCCTGTAGGCTAATAGTTACCACTGATGGCAGTTGTCATCTGGTTCCAAGGGTTGCAGTGTAAAGTGGTCCTCAAATGGATGCGACTGTGGGGCCACGGAGGGTCAGAACCCCAATTGATGTAATGGGGTTGGCAGCTGGTAAATGGCCACAAAATGTCTCTCACGTCGCTAGAGGCTCCAATGGGAAAAGGCAACCATGTGCAGGTGTCCTCAGGGTTGGTGACTTTTAAGACCGGCTGGTCAATGATCTCAGTTTGTATGGGACCAACCTTGATTCCTGCTGGAGGCTGTATCTATGTGGTGCCAACAATGGTGAGCCGCAGGTGCGGGATGTTGAAAGGCTGTTTGGCTCTCAGGGTGTTGGGATTTATAAGATTGGAAGAAATTCTGAAATGGGTCAAGAAAAGCGGCAAGGCAGTTGTAGACAGTATGCTCAAGTAGTTTGGAGGCAAATGACAGGAGAGAGGGAGTCAGTATTTGGGAGGTGGAAGGGAGGAGGACTACGGGCCTTATTCTAGTTCACTCTTTCTGAAAAAATCCTTCTTAGATGGACAAAACCATGTGCACTGCAGGTGGGGCAGCTGTTACTTGTGCAGGGAGAGTTAGATTTAGGTGGTGTTTTACTTCAAAGTGAGATCTATATTGCAGTGTAAAAATAAAGCAGCCAGTATTTACCCTGCACAGAAACAAAATAACTCACCCAAATCTAATTCTATCTGCACATTTTACATCTGCCCCACCTGCAGTGCACATGGTTTTGTCCATCTAAGAAGGAATTTGTCAGAAAGAGTGAACTAGAATAAGGCCCATAATAATGGCCATCATTATGCTAAGAACCTCAGAAATGCAATATAGCAAAGATATTAATAGGTTTAGCATTTATATTTAGTGTGCACCTGCAATCTCCGCCTCCTGCTTGCTGCACTACAAGTCTAAGCAGGTAGCACCTCATATGTCCGGGGTGTGCAGTTTAGGGTCCCTCCCCCTATGTAGTTATCACTGGAGCAATGAAGAGCAAAAGAAAGGGAGACAAAACATTGAAATGGCTTGTTCTGGGCCGCAGAGAGAGAGAGATTATGAGGGAGAGAAGTGTGTTGGGCAGAGAGGATAAAGCATACAGTGTCAATAGTCTCAAGGTTACTTAACTCAACTACTATTTACATACAATTCAAACAATCTGCATTAGATTCCCACTATATAGTCATTGCTGCCCTGTCTATCTGGGTTTTGATTTGTGCTGTCACGGGAGCGCTCATTGGGATCGCTCATTGGGATCGCAAAGTAAAAAACCTGTGCGATCTGCCTGCGATTTTGACTATATAGTAAAAATCTAATGCCAAATCTCGCTGTGTGTACACAGCATAAGTGATGTAGTCTTGGGAACCAGGAGGTGGAGAAGTGGTGAGCAGGGCTGCCACTAGAAATTACGGGGCCCAGGACGGATTTCTAGTCCAGCCCCCCCCCCCCTTCCTGAGGGAACATACTTGCCTGGTGTGGGTGAGTAAGGGTAGGTCCTGTTAGGGAGGTCTACAGTGGCCACACTGGCCTACTCACGTGTCCCTGGGAGGCTTGGGGTGCCGGCCTGTCGTCCCCTCTTCCTTATCTGCTGCTGCTGTGGCTGTGGGGCAGGGTCCCTTTATCCTCTGGTGGCTGCCCTTGAGTCGCTGGTGGGGGATGGCACTTGTTCCGTGTTGGGAGTTGAGGCCTGGGTGCCTTGGAGCATGACATCGCACAAAGCCGGTTCTGGGTAGCATTGGGCGCCGGGATGGGAGCTGTCAATCACCGCTCCGTCTCTTCTCTAATCCCGGCTTCTGCTGCGTCCTCGGCTTCTGTCCCTGGCAGTTGTTCCTACACGCCGTCCTTCTGGCTGCCGCACACGCCATCCTCCGCGTGCCGGCTTCTTCCTGCCTCCGCACGAGTCTGCGCTGCCTTTCACCTTTCCCTGTCCTGTCACTTCCTGTCTCCTCCCACTGGCCGGCTTCCATGTTCCGCCCTACCTGCAGCCTGTCACTCACAATCCGCCCCGTCATACAGAGGTAATGACCTGGGGTACTACATTGTCATAATGTGCCGCCGGGCCCGGCTAATCAACTCGGAGCCAAGCAGCGAGCGAGTGGGAGGGCGGCGGGACATGGGGGCTCAAGCCGGACAGAGACAGTGAAGGGGCGGGCAACTGGGGAGAGTTGCCCGGGCCCCTACCCTCCATCAGAGCGGCGGGGCCCGGGACTCAAGTACCCCCAGACCCCCCCTGTCGGCGGCCCTGGTGGTGAGTGATCAGTTAAAAGAGAGAAGGTGATAGTCACAGATGGGGAATGGTGTTTCAAGAGCTATTACAATGGTGTGTGAAGAACAGATCAAGGGAGTTTCAATGTACGTGGAAACATGAGGGATCTATTGGGGGAGACCAAGTGATATTGTGAAGGTACATCGTTTATAAACAAAGATTTCTGTAGGAACAGCAATAGGTATATTAAAGTTACTTAAGATTCTATCCGGCTTCCAGATCAATCTGGAAAAGTCAGAAATTCTATACTTAAAACGGGGGTTCACGCGCCCCAAGTGGGCCTCACAACTACCCATGAGATGGGCCAAGGGTCGCCTGACTTATCTGGGCATAACCCTTCCCAAAAATATACAAAACCTATATACCCTTAATATAAGCAAAACCATCAAAAATCTCGCCAGAGACTTGAATAGAATGGACCACCTTCAGCTGTCCTACTTGGGAAGGGCGAACCTCCTACGAATGATATACTTCCCTAAACTCTTATATCAAATTCAAGTTTTGCCCCTTCTACTCACCAAACCCGACACACTCACTATCACGAAGTTGTTCCGAACTTTCATTTGGAACAAGGGGAGAGCAAGGATCGGAATGATAAAATTAACTCAACCCAAATGGAACAACGGCATCAATTTCCCAGATATTACGGTATACAATCAAGCGGCGGTATTTAGATACCTCAAAGATTGGTTACTTACAAATCATACCTATGCTAACACTACCCTAGAACAAAATTTCTTACCCCATATCTCTCTAACCGCCTTTTTACACCTAGAAGATAGAGACATCCCTCCGGAAATACAACTCAATCCCCTCCTAATGTCCGTCCGAAAATTATGGCTAACCCTGCGCCACACTTTTAAACTGAACCCAAACCACTCCATACACCTGCCTTTCTTACGTAACCCCCAGTTTCATGATGGTAATGCTCCACCTCTCTTCACGAGCTGGAAAAATGCAGGACTACATAGAGTAGGACAATTAATAGACACCCACACTCACAAACCACTCACTTTCATGGAAGCCTCAAGAGAATACCCAATTATAACCACCCTTAATTTAAACTTTATTCAAGCCCAATCATATGCTGACAAAATCTCAAAACTTATCCCGGAAAAAGACTGGAATAATGACCTTGACAATGTACTCTTGGCTCCCCCCCTACCCAAAAAAGTGATCTCCACTTACTACAAATTCCTACGAAAACCTATGGACTATACATCACAACGCACAGGCCTTAACCAATGGTTAGAACACTTCCCTTCCCTAACAACAGACACGTTATTAAAGACCCTACAGACCTCAATCACGACATTCCCAATGGCCAAATTCTCGGAAATGTACTTAAACATATTCCACAGATCATACATTTCTCCCTCACGAGGGTACCAGATGCAAATCCTGGACTCCCCAGGATGCCCCAGATGTAATAACGCCCACGCAGACCTATACCATTGCTTTTGGGCCTTCCCGTTTGTTCAAAAATTCTGGACAGATGTCCGTGACTTTGCCAACGAACATCTGGTTAATTACACTCCATTCACCCCGGAATGGGCCATATTTGGCATCCTACCAGAGGAAACTAGAGCCCCTAAACCCATCAGAAAATTAATGCTGGCAATCTCCTCAGCTGCCCGCAAAACGATCCTTCAAGTGTGGATCCAAACCACCCCCCCCAGCCCTGGCAATGTTCAAAGATAAATTATTCTTTATTTTCCACATGGATTGGTTGGAGGCCTCCCTTCAAAAGGACTCACGTACCAAACAGTTCTTTGCTACTTGGAACAGTTACATGGAAACATTGCCCATGTCAACCAAGCAAACTCTTCGTCAATGTTTCCAGAATACCCGCTGGTACGAAGAACAAATGTTACTCAATGATCCTCCGCTAACCCTAGAATAAGGGGCTCCCCTTTTATGCTAAGATAGACATCCTGTATACATGTTCTAAAAATACGGAAACCTATGTCTAAAATGTAACTCAATCTTACCTCATGTACTTGAATGCTCTATATCTGTAACAAATGCCTGAATGTTCAGCAATATGTTTTGTTATGAAATGATGCTTTGACTTAATAAAAAAGTTGTTAAAAAAAAAAAGTTACTTAAGATGAGGGACTGAAGGTCTTAGGAGCCAGGAAGCAAGGTTGTAAAGGAATTCAGAGGGAAGATAAAGGTGATGAAAAATTACAGCAACTTGAAGGTAAACATGCTGGAAGAGCTCAATAACATGCATCTAGGATGTAGAGAATGAAAGGGACAGTTCAGGAGCTATAAGGCCCCCAACCCTGCCATCATAATGACCTCCAGGCCAGTAGTGTGAGAAAATGCAAGGCCTTCAGAGAAGAGAGCCAAAGGAGAAGTGGTATCAGAGCTGGGAATCTAGGTTTCGGTGATGGCTAGGAGATTCATAGAGTAGAATATTGCAGGTGGGGAGGTATTGCGCTCACCTTCTAAGATGCTTATACAGCCAGTAATTAGCCCATAAGCACTCCTTGAATGTCGGGATGAATGTACCTGGAGTGTGACTTGTAGTGCACCAATGGGGTATAACGTCACACTTCTAGTACATTCATCCCGACATTCAAGGGGTGCTTATGGGCTAATTATCGGCTGTATAAGCATCTTAGAAGGTGAGCGCAGTACCTTCCCACCTGCAATACTTTATAATTAGCTCTGGGTCTGCAGCCCCTTCGCACAGAGGTAACTCGAGCGCTATACCCATCCTTTTTTCCCATAGAGTAGAATATGTCATACAGTACATTGGGACCAAGTTATTACAGAAAGATCTAACATTCCAGAGGGCACAGGAGAGAAGGACCAAAATTGTTAAATGCTAATGAGATTTCTAGGGTTTCTGTAGTTTGGGGGAGATATGAAGAGAGTGTAGTGAAGGTGCGGGCATTTGCGCTAAAAGTGGAAACTGCAGGTGGTGGGCAGGGGGGGTGGGGTTTAACAGGATGCTGAAGAATATGAGGAGGGGTGACAGGGAGAGGAGGAAGCAGGGCATAGTGGTGGGCAAGTAGGACCATGGTGGGGGAGAAGACGATTAAAAAGCAGTAGATAGAGCTAAAAGAGACTAAAGATTGAGGATACAGATGGAAATACAGAGCAGAGAAAAGGATTATGCAGTGATGGAGGAAGAAAGAAAATATGGTCATAAGAGGATGAAAATTGGAAGTAGGATTGGAGACTATATAACAGAGGTAGTGTAGTACATTTGGTAAATGCAGATGAAGGCAAAGTGTTGGTAAATAGGTATGCACAAATTACAGTAGTAAAATATTAAGCAGAGTAGTTATGGAGAATTTAAGGGTAAAGAAATTCAATACTAAATTAGATAACGTTAGAAGTGAGTAAGAGGATGAGAGTACAAGCTAAAGAGCAATGGTAATAATGACAGAACTTTCATGGGCATACATTGATTGAGACATTGGTGGAGATACAGAAATCCAGTACAAATAGTTAAAATGAAAGTGGTCATTTCTTCCACTGTCCTAGCATGATGTTTAGTGATGAGTGTTCAGGCTTTACAGATAGCAGCTGTTTGTTCTGGAGAGCTATTACATTTATTACTTCAAAGCAGTCCTTATGATGTTGAAATTGCTGATACAATGTTCTACTTCGGTTTTCCTTTGATTTATTGCCAATGTAAGGCCGACAATACGGTTAAAATCTAATTACACTTTGAAAAATATGCATTTAGATAAATGTTCTCCATACCGCCTAGTTGGCCTACAGCCTAGGCCATGGCAATGATAACAGGCATGTGATTGCATGGATTTTAAATGCTCTCCCACTAAAATCGTGACACATATAGTGGTGGAAGGTTATGTCTAGACGTGATTGGCCCACCACTTAAAGATTCCTTTATGAACATAGAACATCCTTCCTTTGACGTGAGTACGGTACGCGGACCACGTGTTGGGGTATATACGATAGACTGTCTAAACAATCTAAACTCTATTTTCGTCTGTTTATTCCACATATATCTATTGGATAAACAATCCTGGAATCATCGGAAGAATTTCCCGGTCGGCACGGATACAGGAGAGGCCCTAATAGACTTTTGTGAGCGCCCTTTTCACTTTGTATAATTATTTGTTGTATTTATTGTCCTTTTTGGCATGTTAGGTGACACGCAATACATTACGGGAAGTGCAGTTCCTAGTGTGCGCAGAGCATCCACCTCATCATCTTTTTTTAATTTTGGGTGGTGAGGATTGACAAGGTGCAGAGGTGGGAGGATAGGATCAGTGAGGTGAGGCAGCGGAGCTGTGCAGCGTGACCTATGTCACTTCCCACTGCACACAGCTGCAGAGCAACAAGTTGGGGTCAGGAGCAGATTCTCAGCGCTGCTCGGCATTGGACATGCCTATGCGCAGGTTAAATCCTGGAATTGTGAGCTCCAATCCCGGGATTCAAATCCGTCCCAGCATACAGATGGAGCTGGCCTCCCTCTTGCTGGCGAATCGCCAGATTGTTTCCACTGGCGATCCGCCAGCGGCGAGGCGCTCCATCTGACTGAGACGTGCGTGCGTCTCACAAGCACGCGCGTCTCAGTTCAGGGTGGCGGGGCGATGGGAACCCTGTCAGTCTCCGCTTCATGGAGACGGACAGGGTTAGGGGATGCGGTGGGGGAGAGCGGGGAGGCGCTGGGGTCCCCGGGTAACTGCCGGCAAGCCGGTAGGGACCCGGGGGAACCGCCGTCCGAAGGGGACGCACCCGCATCTTGTGCGCGCGCTTCCCCTTTCGCAGATCAGATGGCGGCTGGCAGGGGATGGCGGCTGGAGATTCTTTCGCCATCCCCTGCAAAGACCAGGCCGACCTCATCTGTAGGTCATTTAAATTCAGGAAAGAGGTGTGACTATGTGGCATGTCTCCATTTACATAATTCTGTGGGTGTGTTCAGTACTTAAAAGATGCTGGACTGGCTCCTAACTCTGTGGGGTAGATGGAGGGGAAGGCTGGGGGGTGGCTTAAATATGTGAACATTAGAATGAACTACAGCATGTCTTCTGATGAATCAACAGATGTTTTAAAAAAAAAAGTGTGAAGGCTAATGCTGTATCGATAGAGAGCTACTGTTATTCTATAATAGCTGAGG
Organism: Crinia signifera; assembly: GCF_055691185.1. Lineage (NCBI taxonomy): Eukaryota > Metazoa > Chordata > Amphibia > Anura > Myobatrachidae > Crinia > Crinia signifera. Next base: position 127,409,361 of record NC_139221.1, on the reverse strand, counting down.
TGGAAAAAATGCCCAGACATCTGGCAGTGTAAATCAATGTTCATGCACTCTGCTGGTGCTTGTGACCCATTTTTCACTTGTCTTTTTAGAGTCAGCTATCACGAGACCACCGCATGAAGAGGAAAATAAAACCTGGTGTAGGCCACAGATGACACATGTTCTCATTTATGGTTTATGAGTTGTAGAAATTGGTATTTGCAGGTAGAGGTAACATATGCATTTACCAAAATCATGTCTAATATCTGACCTATCGCTTCTGGTAAAAATATTACATTTGAGCATGACAGAACAGGAAAGGGGAACTTATGGTGTTCTAGACTGATGTTATGTGTCTGGATTTAATACAAACTACCGTATATACTCGAGTATAAGTCGACCCGATTATAAGCCGAGGCACCTAATTTTAAAAACGTAAACGTATTGACTCAAGTGGGACCCTCACTCGAGTATAAGCCGAGGGGGGCTTTTTCAACATAAAAAATGTTCTGAAAAAGTAGGCTTATACTCGAGTATATATGGTATGTGCAATTTAGATATAAAATCACAAAAAATATTTTTTTATTAAAATTACATAATTGTACTGTTCATTACATAACAACTAATAATGTCCAAAATATAATAGTGATTTAAAAAAAAAAAATACACATTCCTATATGTGAAGATTATTAACCATTTGAGTGACATGTTGCTGTGAGAGATAATTACAACAATAAAATATTTGCTAAAAATGCCAACCTCGCTCACAGTGAGGCTTTTTTGGGGGTGCAATATTTAATTAAACTTCAATTAATTGACTTCAGATCATCTGCCGGCAATAACTAAAGTGATTCATATCCCTCAACTACGACCCTGCCATTTTTAGCAGCTATTTTGCACATCTCTGACAGCAATGTTGGCACTAAAAGGGTTAATATAAAAGAAAAGAAAAAGTTCGTTATTTACAGCTAATTCCTTAGGCAAGAAAAGCAGATTCTCCCCAATGCCTAGGAGGCGAAATGCGTTGACACCCTTCCGCAGCTCTGAGCTCCATCCACCGATAGCCTACAGCAGGCATTCCCAACCACTGTCCTCAAGGCACACCAACAGTGCAGGTTTTAGTGATATCCAGGCTTCAGCACAGGTGACTTAATTAGTACCTCAGTTATTTTGATTAAACCATCTGTGCTGAAACCTGGATATCACTAAAACCTGCACTGTTGGTGTGCCTTGAGGACAGTGGTTGGGAATGCCTGGCCTACAGGGTTCAGGGTCATATTTTAAAGTCTTCTTCATGGAAGAGCAAATATACAAACCTGCATTTGAAAACTGGAATAAGCCACCATAAACCATTGGCCCTAAACCATCGGGTCACATTTGTATGTGGATTCTATTACCGGTGTGTTCTTTTCATCATAGTGATTCCACCTATACTAAACTGCACACTGCAGTGAGCGCTATAAATTGAATTAGTATATGAATTATGCTGGGCTATAATACACTGTCATTATTGACATTGATTTAGTAGCATGCTATTAAAATAATTATTCGTCAGCATGGCTACGCAGTAAACCATAAATTATTCTAAGAGACATACAAATATATAAATGGAAACGATCCTCTTCTCCCAATTTTTGGACAACTTTTAATGTGTAGTGCCAAAACTACCGTACGTCCCTCCTGGTGCGGTGGCGTCTCCTCTTCTCCAAAGTATGACCACAAATTTCAATGTTCACAATTTCCGCCAAATGGTACCAATGGGGATTCCGAAGGTTCACTCCAGCAAACACCCAAAAATAGAGGAACAGATATAATATAGCGCCTGTGTTATATAGCGCCTGATACGAGCAGGTTGGATTGGTGCTCTGATGGATGTCTGTTTGCTCCTCCAGTGGCCGCCCTCAAAAGTACAATATACAGTATACATAATTAGAGACAAATTTCATAAATACATAAAAACACAATTAAAACACCAATAAAAAAAAAATACAAATGACATTCATAAAAAAACAATCGGAATAAGAACCTCCACAAAAACCTTATAAAAACCATTTGACTTCAAAGTCCAAGTTAAGACCACCTGGAGCAATGGTGTTAAAATTGTAAATACAACGCATCTCCTCCTTCGCTAAAGTGCTTGCAGTGCTCTTATTTCTCTGGTTCCCCCATCACATGTTTTAAACCAAAAAAGCGTAATATATGTTGGGAGGATGAATTATGTTTTATTTTAAAATGATGGGATAAAGAGTGTGTGACCAAACCCTTTTTGATGTTATTTAAATGTTCCCCCATTTGAACTTTGAGGGGCCTAGAGGTGCGACCTATATAAAACAGGTGGCACGTGCACTCCACCACGTAAACAACGTTGCTGGTGTTGCAGGTTATGAAGTCATCAATGGTGGCAGGTGTCCCATTTATAGAGGTAGATGTCATTTTGGAAACACCATGACTCATAACTTCTCTGCAACCCTTACACAATCCACACCTGTGGAAACCCTTGGTGAGGATTTTACCTTTTGGTTGGGAGGCAGGGAGGAAACTGCGAACAATTTTATTTTTAATGGTTGGGGCCCTTCTATAAATACATTTTGGACGTTCCAGAAGGATTGTGCTCAGAATTGGATCCCTTTTTAAAATCCCCCAGTTTTTATGGAAGGATTTCTCAATGGCCTTGTACTGGGCATTATACCCTGTGATAAAAGCCAATGAAAAGTCCTAATTTTTTGGTTTTACAGGGACATCTCTGAGGAGGTCCACCCTATCTATAGCTACGGTCTGATTCACTTTTTCTTCAATAAATGCAGGATCGTATCCACTTTTTAAGAAATTCTTGGCCATCCTGTTTGATTGTTCACAAAACGTCATGTCATCTGTGCAGTTGCACCTCAGTCTTTTCAACTGACCCCCAGGGATTGCGTCTAACCACTGGGCATGATGACAACTGTCACGTTGTATATATGACTGTGAATCAGTCGGTTTTGTGAATGTCTTGGTTTTGATGGTACCATTGTCAATAAAAATAGTTAAATCTAAAAAATCTATGCTGGTCTTATTGACAACAAAACTCAAGTCAATATTTCGATTGTTTTGATTAAGATGATTACAGAATAAAACCAAATCTTCATCAGAGCCACTCCAGAAAAAAAATAATATCATCGATATACCTCTTCCAGGTCACCAGGTTCGCCCCATACGCATTATTGGAACAGACTGTGTCTTTCTCCCACTGGCCCATAAATATATTCGTGTAACTGGGGGCGAACCTGGTGCCCAGAGCGGTCCCAGTCTTTTGTAGATAAAAAACCTCCTCAAATAAAAAATAATTATTACTGATGATGAACTCCACCCCCTCAATTAAAAAGGACTGCAAATCAGAATTTAAAGTGCTGGTGCGTAAGTAATCCTTCACCGCCGAGAGGCCCATCGTATGGTCAATTATAGTATATAGAGACTTTACGTCTGCTGTGACCATGGTGAGCCCCTCACTGTATTCTATGGTGGGAAGGATATTTAAAACATTTTTCGTGTTCTTAAGATGGGAGGGATTCAATAAAACCAAAGGCTGGAGATGGTAATCGATGAATTCGGACAAATTTGCCGTTATCGAATTGGTACAGGACACTATCGGTCTTCCTGGTGGATGGGTCACACTTTTGTGGACCTTGGGCAATAAATAAATAGTGGGTACTGATGGTTCTTCATTGTAAAGGAATTTCACATTTTTGTCATGCAGAACGCCTTTTTGTTTATATTTGTCAAGAAGGATTTTCAATTTCTTCTGGATGGTTTCAGTGGGATCTGTGCGTAACTTTTGGTAAACAGATCTGTCTTCAATTTGGGATAGAACTTCTCTAACATACCAGTCTCTGTCCATCACCACGATGCCCCCGCCTTTGTCCGCGGGTTTGATCGTGATGGATTTGTTGTTGCCCAAACTCTTCAGTGCACCCTTTTCCTTTAGTGATAGGTTATATTTAACCCTAGTTGGTTTAATATTTTTAATGTCTTCCTGCACAAGACTACTGAAGGTTTCTACATAGCTGCCCTTAACGTGTGCAGGGAAGAAAATCGACTTGGGTTTGAACCTATCATACTCCAGACAGGCTTCTGACTGTGTAAGTGAAGGTTGTTCAGATTCCTTTGACAGAAAAAAATTCTTAATGCACAGCTTTCTGACAAATTTGTGTATATCCACAAACGTTTCAAAATGGTTCAGATTGTGGGTGGGGGCATATTTGAGGCCTTTCTGTAGCACACTTAATTCTAAAGTAGATAGAACATGTTAACTAATTTTAATGATTTTGATGGTCTCATTAGTACTAGAGGGTTCCTCTGGGTCTGATTCTACCTGCTTATTAGCCTTTTTCTTGCCTTTCTTCCTTTTTCCATTCATCTTCTTTTCATGCCCCCCCTTTTTCCCCTTCTACAATTTTTTGTGGTTAACACCCTATTGGGTTCACGTCTTAAGGGGTCAAATCTGTTCCTTACATTCACGAGGGTAGGTGCTTCCCTACGATCATGCAAGGTTCTGGATCGCGTGTTGTGATCCTCTCTGGGTAGCCAGGGTTCATCGGACAATGGTGCCCGTCGGGTGTGGCGATGATCGGGAGTGAATTTCCTATAGTCGTTTCTTCTCCCTTCATCTCTATCCCTGAACCTTCTCCTGATGACGTAGGGGGAATGAGCCCTCCAGGGGGGGGGGGGGGGTGACCCCTACTTTCATTGGCCTGCTCATGATTGGGCCTAGAGGTATTGGGGGATCTGTATCTTTCCCTAAAAGATGCCCTGTTTCTTCTTGTCTTTACAGGAGTATAATTTCTCCTAGGGGGTGGACCTCTCGAATATGTATTTGGATTTCTATTTCTTTTGTTGGAGAGTGGGGGCAACCTGGACTATGAATATCTGTCCCGTCTTCCATCTCATCATCAACATCCTGATTGGCATCCCGTTTGTCCCGAATTAACTTTCTAATTTTTCTATCCAACAGACTTTTCTCCGATTTTTTTATGGAAAGTTCAATCCGTTTTTCAAATTCCTTATATTCGGGGGTGTCCGAAAAAGGACTCACCAATTCCTTAAATCTTTTTATTTCCTCGTCTAATCTATTAAGTTCACTCTTTCTTTCCTGTATAATTAATTCAATTAGTCTGAACGAACAGCTGGTGGTAATTTTCTCCCAATCATCCTTGAAGGAGACAAGGTGGCTTTCTTATTGATCTGAAGACCTTTTCGGAATAAGTTCATGTTTCAGATACTTTTCCAAAGTAACCACTTCCCACCATACTTTAATTTCCTTCAGAAGTATGATTTCAAGTGTTTTCATAATCACTTCAAGACTTTCATCTAAAAGCTCAATATAGTTTCCATCATCCCTTAACAATTTCTCTAAAAGGGATTTACGATGGTCCCTATAACTAAACATATCGGCAGCTCTGACTAACCAACACCTTTAGGGCAAATACAATACACACAACAGAAGAGTGGGTTGGTTTATCTGAGCGCCAGGTGGCCCAAGGTGGGTATACTCAACAGTGGTAACCCCAGTCCCACATACACAAAGAATGCAAGCAACAAAGATGTGAGTGTCCCCTCCAATGGCGCCAAAGCAATATATACAGGAAGTAAAAGGAAGTACACCCCTTATAGATAGGAAACGATCCTCTTCTCCCAATTTTTGGACAACTTTTAATGTGTAGTGCCAAAAATACCGTACGTCCCTCCTGGTGAGGTAGCGTCTCCTCTTCTCCAAAGTACGACCACAAATTTTAATGTTCACAATTTCCGCCAAATGGTACCAAAGGGGATTCCGAAGGTTCACTCCAGCAAACACCCAAAAATAGAGGAACAGATATATAGTGCAATACCACTTTATTCGAAACACACGGAAAGATAAAAAGGAGACAAATGATAAAACAATGGCCAATTACCAAGGTGGTGGAGAACTGAAATTAAACAGCTCTCTATCTGCGCTTAAGGAGGAGGTCAAACCCGGGATCGGCCTCCACAGTCAGGCAGGTCAGGTAACTGGTTCAGAGTCCATTCAAAAGTCCCCTCAAATAGCAGCTGGGAACTCCAAGCGCGCTTTCGACCGTCCCTACGGTCTTTTTCAAGGAGAGTGCTCCCAGCTACACTCTGCACAGGTTTTATGTAAAATCCAGCCAATCCTAGCATCTTTCCCAATGATTGACTGTATCCATGGCCAATCAGAAGCAATCCCCCGACCCATCAGTATAATGTCCAATCATGGTGCGTTTCCTAGAGTTAAAGGGGCGGGGTGAAAGGTTTCTCACCTCCCGCACTAACACATTCAAAGTCCCGTTACACACAACTCTTCTGTTGTGTGTAACATATTCTATTTGTCTAAAAGTTATAGCACCAACGAAGAGAATATGAATCTTTTCAGCTATTTTTTTTTTTTTATGCTGTATAAGAGCAGGATAATAAAGAAAACATAGTCACAGGTAAAAACATGTAAAAACATCCCCTTTTTCAGCTGAATATTATAACATAAAAATTATACAAAATCAGATTGATCAATGACCCTGGCCTTAATGGGTGCCGTGTTAGTGGCCGACTAAAGGATTCTGACTAAAGGTGGCCATACACATAGACTTGGCTGGTTGGAACAAAAAACATGGTTATGGATGAGAGCAAATGACAGTTGACCATTTGCTTGGAAATGCTGGAAAACTGACACTCATCCATAACCATGTTTTTGTTCCAACCAGCCAGATCTGAAGATAAATCTCACTAGTGTATGGGCAGGGGTGCCGAGAGGGGGGGGGGAGCAGGTACAGTTTACCCGGGCCCAGGACTGTCAGGGGGGGCCCGGGTTTGGACACACAGTTGTTTTTTATTTGGTGGCGAGTGCGCCATAGTCAACTTTTCAGCGACATTGGGAGTGCAGATGTAGGCCGGCATGGGGGCATCAGCATCACAGAGGTCCTTCTGCTCTCCAACTCCAGGGCCTGTTGAGAGCCTGCCACGTGATTTGGGAGTTTACTCCTGGCAGAGCATGTTAACCCGTGGCAGAGCATGTAGCTCTGGCCAGAACATGTAATCCCGTGCAAAGCATGTAACCCCTGGCAGAGCAGGTTAATCCCATGGCAAAGAGCATGTTAACCCCTGGCAGAGCATGTAACTCATGGCAGAGCATGTAAATCCCATGGCAAAGAGCATGTTAACCCCTGGCAGAGCATGTTAACCCCAGGCAGAGCATGTAACCCCAGGCAGAGCATGTAACCCCTGGCAGAGCAGGTTAATCCCATGGCAAAAAGCATGTTAACCCCTGGCAGAGCATGTAACTCGTGGCAGAGCATGTAACCCCTGGCAGAGCATGTAAATCCCATGGCAAAGAGCATGTTAACCCCTGGCAGAGCATGTTAACCCCAGGCAGAGCATGTAACCGCTGGCAGAGTATGTAACTCCAGGCAGAGCATGTATCCCATGGCAAAGAGCATGTATCCCATAGCAAAGAGCATGTATCCCATAGCAAAGAGCATGTTAACCCCTGGCAGAGCATGTAAACGCTGGCAGAGTATGTAACTCCAGGCAGAGCATGTAAAACCATGGCAACGAGCATGTTTACCCCTGGCAGAGCATGTTAACCCCTGACATCAAGCATGAAGCCCATAGCAATGAGAATTTAGGTAAGCAGAATTTACAGTATGTGGCATAATATGTGAGGTATTATATGTAATAGACATTACAGTGTGTGGCATAATATGCAATGAGCAATACGGTGTGTGGAATAATGTGTAATGGGCATTATGGCATGTGGTAAAATATGTAATAGGTATTACGGTGTATGACATAATGTGTACTGGCCACTATGGTGAGTGGCATAACGTATAATGAGCATTATGGCATGTGGTATAATATGTAATGGGTGTTTGACATGTGTAATAGGCATTAAGGTGTACATTTTTGTCCCTGTATCCACCTTGGAAGCCGTGGCGTAACAAGGGTCAATAGATTGTGCGGGGAACTCCGTCCGTGGGGGCCTCAGGATGTTGTACCGGGGCCCAGGATTTCTCTTGGCGTCCCTGCGTATGGGCACCTTTACTGCACATAGGCAATTTTCCCTCGTGGGGGTCCACAACCCCCATAGAGGGAGAACAGAATAGGTGGCATGCACAGCTTGCCACCAAGCCTGCAGCGTAGGGAGTGCAGCCAGCCCACAAGGGGCTTCAATGGCTCTGGAGAAATGACTGTCGGGGAGTTATACCATACCCAGCCTTGATGTGCATTCTTATAATGTTATTTATTTTAGACGATGTATTAAGTCGGAGATAGAGCCTCTATCTACTGATAACCTGGAGGTAGAGAGGGTGACAGAGTTTAAGTTATTAGGGGTTATTATTTCACACAATTTAACGTGGTCCCCAAATATCACAGTGATGGCTAAGAAGGCTCAGCAATGTTTATTCTTTTTAAGAAAAGTCAGAGCAGCGAAATTTTCCCAAGAGAATTTAATCAGGTTTCACAAATGTGTTATCGAAAGCATCCTGTCATATTGTATTGTAGTGTGGTTGGGGAATTGCACCAAAAAAGACCCTCCAGCTGTTGTTGAACTACACATCCCAGCATGCCCTGCTACAGGTTGGTATTTGGCCATGCTGTTACAGGGCCTGCTTTGATGAGTTTAACAACAGCTGAAGGGCCAAAGGTTTTAGAGGATGAAATGTTCCACAATTGTTACATATTTTATACATTTAATTATGATTCCATAGAAATACTGTATCATTTTCTCTCTTTACTGATGCTACAGAATTTAGCACATTTAAAGTACTTTGTATTGTTTAGTAGGAATAAACATCAAATAAAACAATCAGCGAGGAATCTATTTGCAATGACCCTGCAGTTTGATTGACAGGAAGCTGGTGTGGTAACCGGATATTTTCTGGGAGTGTCAGGAATGCAGGCATGTCTAGATGTTGTGTGACGTCAGCTCTGGCATCAATCAGCCTGTCCCAGGTGCAGAGTTGAAGGCTCAGAGTTAAGGTGGCCATACACACGCAGATTTATCTGCAGATCTGTCTGGTTGGAACAAAAACATGGTTATGGATGAGAGCAAATGACAGTTGACTATTTGCTTGGAAATGCTGGAAAACTGACAACTGTCACTCATCCATAACCATGTTTTTGTTCCAACCAGCCAGATCTGCAGATAAATCTTACTAGTGTATGAGAACCTTTACACACACTTGCACAGAGTAGGAAAATTATTCGATGGGAAAGTTGCAAAATGATTCGCAGATCTGCGATCCATAAGCAAGTCATTTGTATACTTACATAAGGCGGGATTTCATGCTTTCTGGGTGGTGGCTATCTGATCACTGCCATCTGCAAGTTTGCACAGCAGGGATCAGGTTTGAATCAGTCAGACAGACGTTCTGCTGGCAGCGAGTGAAACTACATCTCTTTGTCTCTCACACATGCACAAACATAGAGGCAATCACAAGGTAGCTAACTAGCTTTCGAAGCATTTGCTTTGAGCGGGCTTACAAGTATATATATATATATATATATATATATATATATATATATATATATATATACACACATACATACATATACACACACACACACACACAGTATAAACTGTATCTGTCTATCAGATTTGGGGAATTTTTTAGCTGATTGATGAATAGTAAATAACTGCAACATTTATATTTGAATAGAGATTCATAGTTTGTGATTAATCACTTTAAATTACACTGGTGTCCACTGTGCCACAAGAAAAGTAAGATACAGTATACTCCCTGAGAACTTAAATTTACATATGTCTGTCAGATGTGATACTGTAGGTTCAGTCACGTAAAGACAGGAATGTAGTCACACAGTTGATGTATATAAATATACCAACGGTCACACATTGTTTTTTTTTTTTGAATGCTTGATTTACTTTGACTCAGATTTTTAACTTTGTTGATGAGAATCTTGAAAGCTTTCAGCATGTCTCTTCCTGAGCTGCACATAAGCATGGACCTACACAAGTATGCTTTATCTGCTATTGGGGGAAATTTACTAAGATGTGTATTCTTCTTCGCATGTGATCCCCCCCCCCCCCCCCCCTTTAGAATGTAAGCTCTCACGAGCAGGGCCCTCTCTCCTCTCTCCAATATATAAACCACTGCCACCCTGATGCTTGCTTCAGTGTCCTGCCCCTGATGCAACTATCCATATTAACCATGTACTTGTCCTAAACTGTCTTGTACTGTAATTTGTTATGTGTTTTTGATTATAACTATGCTCTGTAAAGCGCTGCGGAATCTGTGTGCGCTATATAAGAAACTGCTAATAAATAATAAATAAATGTGATGTTGCTATGGGCAACCAATCAGAATCTACTTATTATTTGTTTAGCACCCTCAGAAGATAGTAGACAGGATCTGGTTGGTTGCCCATAGCAACATCACATGTGAAGCAGAATACACATCTTAGTAAATTTCCACCATTGTGTCCTGATGGATCTCATCTGCCCGTCTGCTTCCCACACAGGCGCTTGCAGATCAGAGACACCATAGAGTTCACTGACCATCAACTGATTCCCCCCCCCCCCCCCCGCACCCAAGTCTGCGAATGGATGATTATGCAAATTACAGCCAAGCAGGGGATCACGGGTGCGATGAGGGGGGGCGCCCGGCGTTTAGTCCACACGTTTGGACCAGAATAAGGTCCTTAGGACCGATGTACTATGGAGAGACTCGGCCTTATTCTGGTTCACTCGCAAAAGCTAATTATTTCTTTAATGGACAAAACCATGTGCACTGCAGGTGGGGCAGAAGTAACATGTGCAGATAGAGTTAGATTTCGGTGTTATTTTGTTTCTGTGCAGAGTAAATACTGTCTGCTTTGTTCTTACACTGCAATATTGATATCAGTTTGAAATACAAACCCCCACCCAAATCTAACTCTCCCTGCTCATGTTACATCTGCCCCACCTGCAATGCAAATGGTTTTATCCATCAGAGAGAGAATTTGCTTTCACAAATGAACCAGAATCAGGCCCTCTTTACAGATGAAGTGCCGGTACTTGTTTAGTTTCACTGCGGCAGCGTCCCAGTCGCAGCAGCGTCTGTGTCCCCTCGCTCCGCTCGCCCACGATACAGGCTCGTGGCTAGCCATGCTATCTAAAATCAAATCCATGCCAACATGGATAGTGGGGGTATGAACTATTCACGTTGGCATGGACTTTATTTTAGAAAGTTTGCCAAGCGCCGAACCCGGAAGTAGCGGGCAGCCATGCTGGCGCCGTGAAACTAAACAAGTACCGAAGTGCCTGTCATTCATCCAGAGGCTGGCGATAGAATTGCCAGCTGCCAGCCTCCACCGGAAGAGGGCGTGCGAGAGAAACTCGCGCACCCGTTGCGATGGAGCTCTCCACCACCTCCCCCATTAGTCTCTGCTACCTCCCCATACCCTGCCCGTCTTCATAAAGCGGAGAGTGGCAGGGATTCCACTGCCCACCGCCGAATGTCGGGACCGCACATGCGTGTGAGACGCTCGTGCATCCCCGTCAGATGGATCGCCTCTCCACCAGCTCTTGCCAGTGGAGGGGATCTTGTGAGGGCTATGGATGTATGAGAGGAACTCCCATCTGTATACTAAAGGGATTTCTCTGTCTTCTTCCTACTGTACTAGTGATAAGAGCAGGCAAAAATATAGGCATTGCCATAGGCACCTTTGCCAGTGCTAAGTGACCAAGTTGCTACTAAGAGGGGAAAAAATAGAATGTAGAGGTTTAATAATTGTCAGGCTGCAAAGTGGCTCCACAGAGAGTGCCATTTTAATCCAGGGGTAGTCGCAGGTGAGGGGGATCTGCTTCTGGCTTTGCTTCAGATAGTGGGTTCCTCCTCCTTGGACAATGCCATCTTCTCAGTGATATTTGGAAAGTTGGAACACGTGCACTACAGAGCAAAAACTTTTGCACAGTGCCAGCCGTTGGTGGCGCCACTTAACAAGATATTACTGAAAAGATGGCGCTGGCCTTAAGTATTAATATACTCAGCAGTGGTGGGGGATTAAGCAGCCCAGGCAAATAATAACAGCTCCCCCTATTGTAGGCCACTGCAGTGGGTGTAAGCAGCATGGCAGGAGGTGATAATGCATTCAAGGTTTGACCAATTCTCCCTCCCTTCTTTGCTTATATGAAGTATCCATATAGATTACTCACCGCTGCATAAAGAAAAAAACACAAATTATAATTTATTAATGAACGGTAACAAATTTTTTATTTATAAAGTGCTTTAACAAACTTTTGTGATGCCCATCGCAGGTGCATGAAAAGGAGGGATTAATCTATAAATTGACATCCTATATAATAAAAGTAAATGCAGAGATCTCAGTTAAATAAATTTGCAAACATATGATTGAGCCACCAGCCATGCCAAGGCGTCTCTGCTATTGGTGGTACTACAGTATATAATAATAGGTATCCTCACGGTGTATAGAGAATGTCTAGGTCGGCATAGTCAAAAAGTCACATGGCTATGGTCGATACACCAAAAGGTCAACATGTGTTTATTTTTTCATTCTTTGAACTTTTTTTTTATACTTTTATACCATTCCCATCTGGAGTCGATGTAAATGGTCAAGTGCGCTCGATGCATGGTGAGCCATTGTGTAACAAATGAACGTATAGAAGGACCCACCAACCAGTATTATAAGGTGCACAGATGCTAAAAGTGGGCATACCAGACCTTGCATATTTGGATGCATAGATGTATAAAAGGTAAGAGGTATCGGGCAGAATTTGCATACAGTTGCAGACTAGCAATAACCAATAGACAATGTGTGCGCTTTTGCATGCGACCCGAATCACGCCCACTTTATCCAGGCATGGAACGTTGGCATGGAACAAAACTACTTCACATGATATCACACCATACAATTGCATGTGAAAAGGAATGTAGAGATTATGTACCCATATTTGGATTTGGATTGTAGCACATAAAACAAGTGTATATTTAGCTTAGCAAATGAACAAGTTATTCAGCGCACTGAAGAATTCCAAAATTATTGAATTTATTTTCTCATTAATTAAATATGAGAACATGGGGTCAAGGTTGTATTTATATACTCCACAATCATTGTTAGAATACTTACCATATTTACTGTAACATTTTGTCAAAATAAAGCAGCCACAACTTTAATTATTTCAACTTTTTAGTCAAATTCAAGATTAGCAATCATTGTAAGAAAAGGACACCATGAACCATGTACTTAGATTCTGTCTATTGATGGAAAGCCTTGATCTTTATTTTTTATACCCTTTTCTGAAAAAACACTATGGGGCCAAAACACACAGATGTGGCTGAATCTATTGGGGAGCCATCTGCTACATTAAGCAAATGATACTGAGGCTGCAACTACTGTACATATAAAATGCTATGTTATACCCCTTTCACACTGCAGCTCTTAACCGGTATATTGCCGATTTTTTAGCCTTTTAAAACAGTTAGAACTGCAGTGTGAAAGCACCAGTCTGCATTTACCGGTTACAAATAACCGGTATTTGAAAACGGGTAAAAAAGCAGAGTCCTACACAGTTCAGGGACGTTTTTCATGCAGTGTGAATGGCTCTGAACCGGTATATAGGACTCAGACAGTAGCTACAAGAGCGCATTGCATATATAATGAGCCACTCATTCTATATGCGCATATGTAATGAGCGGCTCATTCCATATGCACTGCGCTCTCATAGCTACTGTCTGTCCTGCTTTTACACTGCAAACCTGCTTGATATCTGGTATTTATGTGCGGTGTGAAAGGGGTTTAAAACAGTAATATATCGTTTTAAATACTGTTTAAACCGGTGCGGGGGTCAATCTCGCCATTTTGCGCGACACTGAATAAGGCCTTATAATGTCTATTTTTAATCTGAAACAAGTGCAATATTGTAGTAGACATATATCTAAACCTATTTTTCGACAATGAAATGGACATGGTGTACACATTAAAAACTAAACAACCACAGCCTCACTTCTAAAACTCTCCACAAAACACCTTTGTCGTGCACCATTAATGAACATTTTTTTACTATTTGGAGGCATACCTGCAAACTAGAAGACCATCTGTGTGATTGGATAGGCGTTAAGGTGAGAGAGGTACTGGGCAAATGTATACTATGTATTATAATGTTCACATTCCTTTTTTCCTCCTAAAATATGCTCAGTATAACATAACTGTATTGGTTAAAGTACATCTGAACCATCTCCTATTGCATTGCATAGATGCATGACATCAGATGTGATTGGAATAACTGCACGCAGAACAATTAAGTTGGCACTGGACTGTTACATGTGTCCAACAGTCATGGAATACAATGCAGTGCGTGAGCCAAAGACGGTTAAGCCCCATACACACTAGAAGATTTTGCTTAGAAAGGGCCTGCTGAGCAATATCGTATAAAATATCCCCTAGTGTGGACATGTAATATTGTTAAAGATGTGCACTACCAGGCATCGTTAATGACCCCTCCTGTCTTCTGAATATGCAGGTCATTTCGGCTATTATATAGCCAACGTACCGCTGGTCCCGGTGATGTCACCGAACCATATTGGTTTACCAATATCGCTCAGTGTATACACTCAAATTGCCCACACACGGCCAATATCATTAATCATATCCTCCGCAACCAGGATTGCCTAGTGTGTATAGGACTTTACACAGGATTAAAGCCGGCTCGTACAGGATCACAGTAGGGGGAGATGGCTACAAAGCCACGCTGATGAGAGGGACCCAAATCAGGGGTGAAATTGCCAGAGACAACGGAGTAATTTGCAACCGGGCACTAGCCCTGCAGGGGGCAACTCTTTTGTTTTCCCTGCGCAGTCCGTACCCATTCTGATGGAGGAGCTGATAAGCAGAGCACCTATCAGCATCAGCAGCACTCGCTCCTCCCTGTGACCTATCCCTGGGTTTTCTACTGTGCTCTAGTCACGGACATCATGTGATATCCGACCGCGCCCCAGAGCCTAAATGAGGAGCCAACGTGGAGTTGGCTCCTCATTTAGTGTTGGCAGTGTGGGTAAGCGGTGGGTAGTGTCTAGAGCCCCTTCAGTTTTGACAATTTTCCTATCGTGCACTGGGTCCACGTATACCTGGAGGGGGATATACATCTGTGGCGAGCATGCCACTGTGCCCAAAGCGTGCAAGCGTAGCTAGCCCACGAGGGTACAGAAACAATAACAAAACAAAATAAACTACACCTACATGAATTACAGATAAAATACAAAACATTGTTAGGGCATTTAACAACTTCCACCCTCACCGAACGTCACATCCTGTAAACAAAACTGAATGGGATCTAGTCTCTATCCTAAACGGTGTGGCTGCCTTTCAATTCTGTCACCATGGAATATGCACAAGAGCTAGCAGCAACCGCAGCACCAGCCTAATGAACCATTTGCATGACATCATAGATCACGTCGGCCCCCTTTCCCCCAAACTGTGCATACAGTATGTGGGATTCCCTGATGCTGCAGCTCTGGAAGTTTACCCTGAAGTCTCCGATGCTGCAGTCTCTACTGATGCTGCCAGTAGCTGAAGGCAGGTAGAGACAAACTGTGTATAGAGTAAGCCTTATACTGTATGTTGCTATTTTTTTTTTTTGCGAGCCCATGCGTTTCCCCTACTCCCAGTAGGGCAAAATATGTTTTTTTCTTCCTGTGGGGGGAAAACATGGTTTATATTTTTCCTGTCAGGGACAATGTTTTTTTTTTTTACATTTGCAGGACATAATAACACAGCACTGTTGGATACTGGGGAAGGGGGCAGGGGCACCAGCGTCAATTTTGCCTCCAGGTTCCTCCTATGAATTTACGCCTCTGACCTGAATAGAGACAAATTGACGGGATTGACCAGAGAGGAGCTAAGGCCGGCCACCAGTCCTCCTGCATCTACCTTGTGCAATATCTTCACTCCCACCTCCTGGGATCCATATACTTGAGCAGAAATGAAGGCACTTCCGGAGTTACCAAGAGGAGAGCAGCCCCTTCATTCCATCCATCCCGGAATCAGGCCCACAATACGCTGCTGGTCACTGCCCTGCAGCTAGGCATCAATGTTTATTGTAATATAAAATACAGGGCTAATTCAGAATTGGAGGCAGAGCAATAAAAAGAAACAGTTACACATGAGCTAATCCTGTCACATGACGTGATGTAGACATAAAATGAGCAGAGATTTAGAGTTGCAAATGGGGCACATCATAGCTGAACTCTAAAGGTCATTGTAAAACTGAAGCTGCCAAGTTATTGTGAGGTGTTAGCATTTCTCATGCATGACATTGCAAAATGGTTTGCCCAGTTGCTCATTTTATTGTTTGCACCAAAGTCTGAATGAAGCCCTACGTGTACATCCTGATTAGGAAGCTAGGACAGCAGTCTTCCAGTAGTGCTAGTTTTACCTTACTAAATATTTTTAGGTGAAGTCTAAATATTTAATAAGGCACGGTCACACTAGGCAGTGATCTTGTTTATGGGACAGTGAGCACCTTTAGGCAAGTCTGGCATTCGGTCAGCCAAGCCAACAAGGCAAATCAGGCTGAAACCCTGTGGTAACAGCTTATTTGCCCATGTTGCATCTTATTGAATTCCCCCTTTGTCCACATGTTTTTTATGCATATGCAATTGTGGGGTCCTGGCTTTAAAGATGCCGTCTGTATTGTGGACAGCGAGGAGTTCTCTGACTGAACTAATTAGTGTGCAGAGACAATTAATCAATCCATCTTTTAACTGCATCCCGCTATCTCTCTGCTGGTTATAATTATGGATAATAGTCCACAATTATGATTGTGTAATTACAGAACAATGTGAAATTCAAAAGAGAAAACATAGGAGGAAATAATTTCTCCTGTAAGGTCATACATGGAGACACAGTATGCACAATTTATTGCCCCCTAACAGTCAAAATGTATTTATTTATTTATTAACAGTTTCTTATATAGCGCACATATTTCATTGCGCTTTACAAAGGAGACAGTCATACAACAAACAGGGTATTTATAGACAGTCAAAATGTAGGAGGGCATCACTTATTTTAAAATATGCAAGTTATGCTAGGTACACACCAGAACGATGATGATTGTGAGCAGATCGTGAGACGATCACACGATGGTCGCACGATCAGTTGGAGCACTGCATATGATCCGATCTGTATCCAGTTGAATATATATTTTTACAAATCCTGACTGCAGCAGGTAGGATCTCCAAAACGACCAGTGGGGACGTGCATTGGAATCGGATCTAAAACATGCCAAAAAATGCCCAATTTACATACAATCGGTTGAGATTGCATCGAAATGGGGGAATTGAGGCCAAATCGTTCTGGTGTTTACCCAGCATTAGAACACATGCACTGAAACTAAAGGGAGGTGCTGTAGGTTCAGGGGAAATCAGAGGTAAAAGTAACTTCACAGAAAGTGTAGAACAATTTAACATGCAAGGGGATAGACAAATATATCTTCAAAGAAATACGGATCAAATAGGGTTTAAGGGTAAAAATATGGTTAAAAAAAGGGAAGACCAGAGGTTTCTTATCTGCTGTCAAATTCTATGTTACCACATGGTCAGTTGTGAGAAAGTATGCTTTATGTGCTTGCTCAGCGATGCCCATGGGCTGAGAAGGAACACTTTCTCAGCATGAGTCCAAAATATTGCAAAAATCAAGCCTGCACAGGATCCTGGTACTCACAGTCTAACATTTCTGCATGCGTACACTGTAAGCAGGGTGAGTGAGATCTAGCAATCCTGTGCAAGGTGATTTCCAGGATTTGTTTTATTGAAAACGGCAAACCACTTTCCCATTTTCTACCTATTTTGGCTTCAGCGATGTCTCTTGCATCTATGTCATTAACCTGCTGGCAATACTGTGTACTGTGTTAGCAAAAAAAGAAATGGAGATGATTTAGAAGTATGGAACCTTCCCACCTGGTGGCCTCAACTCTGACTTCGAGCTAAAATGGTTTCTTTAAGCTATGAGCTTCTCCTTTTCTATGAGGGCGTTCCTTTCAATGAGTGAATAAGCCGAAGGATTGGATATAGTTTATTGTTGCTATAGGAACACAATGAACTTAAAAACTACGGAGGAGTGATTATCCTTGCAATCACGTTACCGGGTGTCACTCTAGATATATGAATCGGCAAGATTACAGGAGATCGGAAGCTCCACCTTGGCCATCTTTAGTGGGGGCAAATCCACCCTTTGATTACGTTTTCCTTGTAAACCAGCGGTGATTGGACGGACCCGTGGGAGCCACTCACGTGACCGCGAGAGTGCCAAAGCAGTGGCGTTTGAATTGGATTAGAGATATACCAGCTGATGAAGATTGACTATATGTGGGACAATATAAGGACACTCAGGAAGACTTGTGGACACTTACCATTGCCTTCAAAAAGACCACGGACGTGGTCGAAACGCGTCGGACAGCTTGTTGAGACAGTGCGGGGCCACTTCGTGTGTCTGGAGACGGGAGAAGCCGGACCGGGACCAGCCTGCAGGAATCCAGGATCGATAAGGTGTCGGTATATGCCTAGTAGCCTGTTTGAGAACTAGATCCATCTAGTTCTCCACGATACTTGGTAATTGCAACCCATCTTCCTTTCTGTATACCTGATGTAAACATTGCGCACTCATCACCTTTTATGCTCAGCTGAGAACTTGTTAGATGACATAGTTCTCATTGTGAATTGGTAATTGCACCATACCTTTTATTGGATTTTAGGGGATCGTTTCCCTGTATTATTGTGTCTTTTATGTGTTATTAAAAACTGTATTACGCTATGTATTCGAACATATGCTTTTTTTCATGACTGGATACCTTTGAGAACAAGGATTGATCACATCACCGCAAAGTGGAATTAAGATAAGCCCTTCATTTCACCATTTAGTGTCTTATGCATGTGTAAAGGTGTTGGCGCAGAATTGTTGAGGGCCATAACCTTTCTTTCGTACTCTTGTTTTAATTGCGGAGGTACTGTGGAATAACCTCCATTTATTTCCCTTAAACACCCCTGCTGACTTCACCTACGAGCACACTCTGAATCTGATCCACTGTCTTCTACTTAATACTGTATACTGGACTTGCCATGAATACCTAACCGTACTATATCATGACCTTATATCGCAGAATCTGAGTACACCCATATGTACTCTCATATTGAACGTTTGTGTAAAGACACTCGAAACAGACTTAACCAAGATATTTCTTAAGCCTTTCCTTGACATTTTTCTTGCTCATATGTGTACTGAATGCAGTGTTAGTCCGACTTAGGGCAGTATTCAATGAGGCTGATTCGCCATGTTCTACGGCAAATTTGTGCTATTTTCGTGCTGTAAGGCGATTTTTTGACAAAAAAAAAAAGTGAATCACCCTATTCAATGACCAGATGGCGAATACATTTCAAGGTTATTATCGCCGTGCTTCGCCGTGTAGCAATCGCTATCTTTTTATGGTGAAGTGGAATGTGAACTTTTAAATTAAAGTTTTTTTTTTTTTTTTTAAATGAGGTGTCAAAAATCAGGAATTTTATTATGTGAAGGGGCATGCTATTTTTATTCATGTGCTTACTGCATGAATATATAATTTCTAATTTATTTATTTTTACAAATTTTATTTATACACATTGGCCAGCAGGGGGCCAGGAGCAGAGAGCCGCTCATTATATATTCACTGCTCCCGATCATTACATATGCACGATCGGGAGCAGTGCTAGCCGGCCCCCTGCAAGCTCTCCCGGGGGGACGCTTGTGCTGCCTGGGTCCCGGGGAGCCCTCCTCCCCCCCCACATACATTCTGGGGCAGGCAGGGAGACTTCCATTTCCCTGCCTGCCACCGCCCCCCTGCTCCCTGCGGCCGCCGCAGGGGTTAAGAATCGCCGTCAGGGGCAGCGAGCCCCTGCGACGTTGAATACGGGGACAGCGAGGCTCCGGAACACGGCGAATGTGCTGCGAATCCTAAACAGGATTCGCTGCACATTGCCATAAAACTCATTGAATACTGCCCTTAAAGTGAACGGTCTTATGCTTGCACCTGCAAGATGTTCTAGATTTACTGGCGCTACTTACTTCATATACAAATGTTTCAGTCTAAAGGCAAGAGAACAAATTACAGATACATAAATTCCTATCGACACAATATTCTGATAAATATAAATTTTTATTTAAGCAACCACATACATAAAAGAAAAAAGTATTCTTGCCTCGGTCATATGCCAAGATTTTTTCGAACGTCTTTTATCGCAGTACAAAGTTACATCTATGACCAGTGACATTTTGAGGAAGAATCCAGTGATGGAGGGCAGATGGGCGCAAAGGAGAATCCCATGTGTCACTAAGTCATCATAGCAGTTTAAAGAATGTGCATTTGACACCTTAATTACTTTTTTGTTATCATAGTGCAAAGTCCTTACTAGGACTGATCAGTTCCTGCAAATATGACTTCGTTTATGGTTCCCCAAAGCCATGATATATGTATCGCTAGATCACTCATTCACCATATTTCAATGCACTGTGGAATTGCAATTTACATAAACAATAAGAATGTTTCATTCACATAATACATTACACAATAGTAGGTTACATGATGTGTTTTAAGTAGGATATTGGTATACTTTTTCTTTTTTTAATATATCTCCTTGTATTTAGCATAGTATTTTCATTATGAGCTGCAACATATAATAATCCCACATTTATTTATCTATCAAAATTATGTATTCAGCAGTATTAATGCGAAAACTATTTTAGGTACAAGAGGCATTTGCTATTGTACATAGCCAGTGGGAAAATAGAACATATTCATTACCTGAGTCTATTATGGCACCATAGGAACAGCAGATCTGTCATGGAGCTAAGTGGTTTTACCATCTCCCTTATTACTCTACCTGAGGGGGAAAATAAAAATCAACTCGTATCACTGGTTGGGGGAAGCAAGTGGTTCAGTTTGGTAACTGTACAAATAAATGGCATCTTGAGGTAGAAACTTTAAAACTATACATTTAAAACAGAAGCACGGTAAATGCTATTATACAGTGCTTCTTCAGTATAACAAAGCTTTCAGGGAACTTGTGTAGATACACATATAATAAAGTGCCAGGATGCCAAGACAACAAAATAGTGGAATTAACCCTCTTCCCAGATACTAACAGTTTAGACCACTTCTGCAACTCACTGCTTTTCTCTGCCGTGACATGCACATCAATACACTTTCTTAAGACCTTTTAAACTATACTGAATCTCTCGCTTTCATTGGATGCCAAAAACCAATGTGGTGTCTGCTTATATACTTTTGACTGGTGACTTGTGGAAAAGTACATTAGATACAGAGCTACAGAAAGAACTTATGTCTCTGTCGTGTAATTGCTGTAAGCCATAGATGAGAGAGGGGTTAAGTGATTCCACTGTCGGCCTGAAGCCCCAGCGCTGGATTCTTCCTCTTGTTGCTTATGTTTGGCAGCAAGTTGTTTGGCTTCCTCCTCATCAAGGAAAGGACTTTCTCCATATGTCTCTTTCAGCCACTTTCTGAGCTACAGTAATAATATACAAATAAAACTTTATTAAAACACTCTGACCTTGGTTTACATGAAAGCATACTACAGTGACTTAAATGCTGTTGTTAGGAAGCTGGGATAATGGACAGAGAAGGTCAGACAAGACCTTTTTCTGACGTAAAAAAACAAATAAAATGATCCCAAAAAGCCAGTGAAATGTCAAGAAAGAGAACTAAAATGATTTGTATTCTGACTTAAACATTACAAAAAAAATATACTTTGTGATTTTTTGTTTCATCAATAATCCACCTTTCCAAAATAGTAAAAAGCAGTGCCCTACATGTATGTGTCCTATGATTTTAAGTCTGCGCTTGAAATTAAAAAAAGCATTTTCTCTCAAAATGTTCACACTTCGCTCAAACTGTAACTAATGTGCTAGCTACCCAGGGGAAATGGTTTTTAGTAACTATTAAATGGTTTTCAATTCATTGGTCATTTATTTTGTTCTTTGTAATAATCGTATAGATGAGAAACATGCCCTAGAAATGACTAAGGCCCTAAAGAATGGAGGAAGATGGAAAGTCCCTCTCACTTCATCAATTTCTTCAAACCCAATAGGCTGATCTATGTGATCGGGAAACACCTTTAGAGAGGACGCTTCACGGTTGAAGACACACTGTCAGGGGGCTTGCATATTTACATTACGGTCAACATGCATCTTGTAAGAATATTTTATAGCACAATAAAATGTCCTCCTGTAATTTAATATGAATTGTGTTGTAAATGGATCCAAAACAGATGGCATTTGCAGTGCTTCTATTATTTTTTGGTACTTGTTTCCTAGAATGGCCACAACGATTTAGATCGTTGTGGTCGTAAGATAAAAAATCGGATCGATCGCATCGCATGCGATTTGGTCGCATACGATGCGACCGATCCGATCGACCGATTTTTCAGCCGATTTTTTTTTTTTTTCACCTGATTATTTTAAATTGCCCCCCCAAATGTTACTAAGTGGGCTAGACCCCATGATAGACGTGAACCCGAAGCGTGGCGAGCGCAGCGAGCCCGCGAGGGGCGGCGGTGCGCGTCCTCCGACCTTTTCATTCCCCTACTATCCACTAGGGCGTGGAGTGAGAATAGAATAGTGTGGCGAGCGCAGCGAGCCACCGAGCCCGAAGCGTGGCGAGCGCAGCGAGCCCCGCGAGGGGACGCGTCTAACTTCACAGGTATACGCGTCCGCTCGCCACGCTTCGGGCTCGGTGGCTCGCTGCGCTCGCCACACTATTATATTCTCACTCCACGCCCTAGTGGATAGTAGGGGAATGAAAAGGTCGGAGGACGCGCACCGCCGCCCCTCGCGGGCTCGCTGCGCTCGCCACGCTTCGGGTTGACGTCTATCGTGGGGTCATGGCGGGCACATAAAAAATGTGAAATGGGTCATATTTGGCCATTTCACCTTTTTTATCATTTTACCCTATGTGAGATGGACTTAATCAAGTCCATCTCATCTTGTGCCATTATAATGGCACAAGACCGACGCGATCCTCCCGATTTCAATGTTAAAATTTTTTTTAACATTGAAGTCTATGGAAAAATCGGGTCAATCGGTCGGTCGCATCGCGGCCGATTTTAATTGGTCGCGACCGACCGATCGACCCGATTTCTGTCAATCAAAGTGAAAAAATTGTAAAAAATCGGCCACATCGTGAGGATCGTGTCCCTTAATTAAGAGCCACGATCACTCACGATTGTGGCCGTTCTAGGAAACAAGTACCTATTTTTTTTATGCAACCTAAGATCTATTTAATAGCTCTCATTGAAAATTGAATTAAAAATGTATGCAATCTGTATAGGGGCATTTCATGTAAATATTCACTTTATATATAACATACAAATGTGTGCACATACATGGAGCTTCTGTTGGGTTACAAAGCCCTTCTAGTTGCGCCATTTAATTGTTTGAGAGCTCAGCGCCATTCTAAATGCATCGGATTAAGGTGCCCATACACAGTGCGTTTTCACCATGCGATGCGCGCTCCCGCGGGCATCTCATCGCACAGTACAAAAAGTATGTGCTTCTCAAACTTTTTGTACTGCCCTCGGATCGCATCGCACGCAAATCGCATGCGTTGCGATCCAGCCCATAACTTGTGCGATCATCGCACTGTGTATTGGCACCTATAGACTCTGAGCTCCTAAGGTTTTTCCTGTGCTAAGTACCAGGCATACGTAACCAGCCCCAAAGCCCTCCTTTAAAGTGGACTTTTGGAGAGCTGAGAATTTAGGGGTAGACTATATTGGGGAGGAGAGGCAACTATGGTACATGTTATCACATAGCAATATTTTCCTCAATGCCTTGATTTTTGCATTCTTCTGTAATAGCGATCACCTTTTATTAGATTGTAATTCCTTGACAAGCAGGCCTTCATTGATGCATTATCTATACTATTCTTCCATGTACAGTGAGTCCAGCCATTCATTCTTCACAGAAACCTGAATTATGTCCTGTAAATGTTCTACTCCAATGTGTAGAAGGAAGTAATGCAGTCAGTTTGAAGTATGAGGGTTTAGTGGTGAGGAGGGGAGGCAAATAACGGGTTTGTGACCTAGTGTGTTTTTTCTGGTCTAGTGGAAATGAGTCAGCATTTAAAGATAGAATGTAACAGTTAACTCCGACTTTTCCCTTCGCTGTAAAATAACACATCCTACAGTACCTTTTCTTATGTTAGTACACTGATGAAAAACTGTATATCATACTGTATTGTAATGTGTCACATGATAATTTCTCTATCTTCAACAAAGCTAAAGACTGCCATGCAATACTAGCTCAGTCCATGTTTCATGGTTACTTACGTGATGTACATCATGTTTTCCAAAGTCCTCGAGTTGTTTCTGAAAACCCATATTTGGGTTGGCACATGTTCTTGCACCTCTAACAGCAGCCAGAGCATCTTCCCATCCCAAATCCGTGATGGTCATGACATAAGCGACTACCAAAGTCACACTTCTGGAGACACCTGCCAAACTTAAAGTTCACAGGATAAGTTTCAGAGTTTAACTTTAATGCAGTCACATTAATTGGTAGAAAAGGAATAATCCTCTCAATAAGAATCCAGAAAAATAAAGTGAAAGTGGACTGTGTTGTTAAAGACTTATGCGTAATCAATTCTATCCGTAATGATAATTTCTTATAGAGAACAAACACAGTCCTATATTCATCAGGCACAGGGACGCAAAAGAAAATATACATGGAAATGTGATTGCCATAAAAAGCATCTTACATTTTGCTGTAGAAGTGCACATAAATCCCTCTTTGTAATAGGAAGGTGGATTAGCAACAATATTGCAACGGTTTGTATTTTTGCAAAGAAAATCTACACATAGAACTTGTACAGGTTGAGTATCCCTTCTCCAAATTATTCCAAAAAGTGATTTTTTTTTTTGTGTGTGTGCTAAAAGCACTACTGGACACATCTGTAACAGCACTACTGATGAGATAATATGTAATGGACACTAAATAGGTGCAAGAAAATGATTGCTTTGCATTTAAATTCAGTATCTGCAATAGTACACAAACTTTGTTTCATGTTTTGAAACCTTGTTTTATGCACAAATAAAACATATTTGTGTGTATTTCATGTGTTTGATGTGTTTGTACAACATAAATGCAAGATACCTCAAGATACATCATTGAAATATAAAAATATTCTGAAATACGGAATAATCCGTTATCAAAAATTATTTCGGTCCCGAGCATTTTGGATAAGGGATACTCAACCTGTAGTATCTTTTTTTGTTTATTTCCTCGAAAAGTTGGAAACAAATGTAGCATATCAGAACACTGTCCTAACTTAAGGCCCATACACACTTGAAGATTTTCATTTCAAAAGACTTTGCCAAAATCTTTGATAGATATATCTTTCACCAAAGTAGTGCGTACACACTCAGCTATTTTCCCCAAAGAGCAAGAGATTTTCAGAAGGCGAAAGACTTTGCTGAAAATCTTTCATTATAAATGGGCTGGGTTTGAATTCCAAGGGTTCCATATATACAGTACATTGGTGGCAGTGGGCATATAAATATATGAACATTGGTGGGCAGTGTTGGCGGTAATGAATACATTGCTGGCCTGTGCAATAACAAAATATACATTGGTGGGCAGTGTTGGCACTAATTTATGCATTGCTGGCACAGACCAGCAATGTATATGTTACCGCCAACACTGCCCACCAATGCTTATATATTTATATACCCACTGCCACCAATGTATATTTATTTAAACAAAAACTGCCCACGTATGTATTTATCTAAATGGCATGTACTAGATGGGGTGCGCCCCCCCCCCCCACGCGCCCCCGGAGTGACTCGGCGGCATACGCCACATCACCCGCCACCCCGTGGAGTCATGCAGCGCCATCCGCATCACCCGCCAGCCCCTAATGCCACATAATTCCCCCATGGAGCAACGCGGCAGCTGCATCAACCCCCCCAGTGGAGCGGGAAAGACATTTTGGGTTTGCTCGGTAGTTCCTGCGATGTTTTTCTACTGCATCGTATATATTTCATGTGTACTTGTTCCAACAGGCGATTTCTACTGCCGGCCAGTATGAGTATGCAGAGAGGCTAGATGAGCACGACAGGTGGAACGCAGGAAGCTCCAGCTGGAACGCATCTGTGATGCTCCCAGACTGTGAGAGCCGCGTTCCCGGAAGTGCGGGTCCGCACTGGGGGGTATTTAGAGGGGTAAGTTACTGTTGCACATGTTTATCCCCTGTGTAATTGTGCCCTCAGGACGGGGTAATACCCAAAAGCGATTGGCGCTAAATACACATGCTTTTTTTGCTATATTGGCTTTGAATTTATTTGAGTGCCTCCCCCATAGTGGATATCGTGTGTGTGTGTGAGTGAGAGTGTGTGTGTATATACAGTATATATATATAACAAGGTGAGGGCACTCCAATGAAAGTGATGAGGTACCGGGGTGCTGCACTCAGAGAACAGGTAGCAATGGGTAGGTAGTGGCACACACTCGGATTTAGTAAAGAAGGTTGACAGACACTAGGTGCTGTAGACAACGTTTCAGGGTTTTATTCAGTTTTCAAGTCAAAGTTCTTGACTTGAAAACGGAATAAAACCCCGAAACGTTGTCTACAGCACCTAGTGTCTGTCAACCTTCTTTACTAAATCCGAGTGTGTGCCACTACCTACCCATTGATATATATATATATATATATATATATATATATATATATATATATATATATATACATACATACATACTGACAGCGTGGAGGTGGCACACGATCAACAGAAATGACACTCACAGACCCCCAAGGTCAGGTCAACGTTTCGAAGCTTTATTCATGCGTCTTCCTCAGGACTATATATATATATATATATATATATATATATATATATGTATACATATACACACACACACACATATACATACACACACACATACACACATACATTTACAATGTAAAAGAGCAGAACTAAAAATTAGAAAGGAACTGCTAAGCCTGAAGCAGCCCCCCAAAAGACAAATTGACAAATTAATCTGGGTTAATAAATACACCAATGAGACAGGGGACAGGATAAAAAAAGTTAAGTAACAGTGGCCCATTGTCAGGTCCTATCCGGACCTTAATCTAGAAGAGACAGCATTAATGCCAGCTTTCAAGAGGGGGAGGAATCTCAATGATTTCCTAGTGAAAAGAGACATCACAGGGCTGGGAAGACCTGAAGCTACAACCTTTTTGAGTAAAACCAGAAAAGGTTGCTTCAAATGCCCAAATTGTACCACCTGCGGTTTCATGCAGGTGAGAAGTACTATACCACATCCCTATACCGGAACCAGATTCCCGATCAAACACTATGAGCAGCAATTAAAAAGGGTACAAGTGATCAACCCCATAGCTAAACATCCACTAGCCTCGGTAAAGTATATGGTAATAGACCACGTCCCCCCACTCACAAGAGGAGGGGATCGTGGAAAGAAACTGTTACAGTTAGAAACACAGTGGATATTTAAATTAGATACATTATCCCCAAAAGGATTGAATGAGCAGTTGGAACTCCACTGCTTTCTATAAAAAAAAATTTTTTTTACTATTATAGATACAAAATCCCCAATGTTAAAGTTAAAATAAAGTGTCAAACTAATTGCCAAATACAAGATTTGCACTGATCCCTCTTGTATATCAGTAGATGGGAGACATCCCCACAGTATGCAAATAATAAATGTAAGGTATTAAGTTACATATACTCAGATAGACTAAGCAGGCAAAATA
Source organism: Crinia signifera (assembly GCF_055691185.1). Lineage (NCBI taxonomy): Eukaryota > Metazoa > Chordata > Amphibia > Anura > Myobatrachidae > Crinia > Crinia signifera. The sequence goes on along the minus strand of NC_139221.1, from coordinate 127,381,595 downwards.
ATGGAATCATGCTTTTTAGAGCCACATAAAAAATATAATCACCAGTATCCACTTAAGTTTTAGGATGCAATCCGCTAAAGTTTATGTTTTTATTCACATTTGTATTTTACATGTTGTAATTTGTTACAACATGTGACAGCGGCATAGCATATCTCAATACGAGTTTTTAAATGAACACTAGCACAGTTTTGTATCTCCAAGCACGAATCAAACTTTATTGACAAGCACTTTTCTATTAACAACAGACACGTTGCCTAGGCAACTCCAGCTCCGACAGTGAGGTCATCACAGCACGCCCACAGTAGGCGTCCCACAATGGCTGCTGTCCCGCACAGAACAGTGATTCAACGCTACTTATAGAGGTGAGTGTACACATCTTTTTCATGTAAGCTGTTTTGAAAAAAGTCTTAGTAAAGACTGAAACGTCAACCACGCATTTGGCTACGTGTTGATTTTGTTTACTGAAGTCCCGAGTGCTGCCTCCCCCCCCCGCACCGTATACAAGTAAACCCAGTAGGCGAGGGCACCGGGCACAGAGACCCCTTCAGGACCTGAGTGCTACGTGTTGATTTTGTTTACTGCATTTGGCTACGTGTTGATTTTATTTACTGAAGTCCCGAGTGCCGCGTCCCCCCCGCACCGTGTATGTATGTATGTATGTATGTATGTATGTATGTATGTATGTATGTATGTGTATATATATATATATATATATATATATATATATATATATATATATATATATATATATATATATACATATACATACATACATACATACATACATACATATATATATATATATATCAGATTATTAATTGGTAATATGTTTTCCTCTACTCCACCATGGCAGCCAAATGGGTTCCTCCCCACTGGGTAGTGCATCAGAAAGGGAAAAAAAGACACCAGCCCCTATAAGAAGGCACCTCCTCCTGGCCTCAGTGTCTTTGCATTCTCCAGCTTTAAAACAAAAAACATCATTAATCCGCATAACACATGTTAACAGTCATAACACATCTTTCCTTATATCACCGCACTAAGGACGCTCCTCCCGACCTTAGCATCTGATGACGACATCACATCCACACGATAGTGCCTCGTGAAGGTATGAATGGATGACCACCCGGCTGCTTTGCACAACTCCAATACTGAGGCAGATCCTTTCTCTGCCCAGGAAGATGCAACAGCCCTTGTGGAATGGGCCTTTAGACCCACTGGAGGCTCTCTTTGCCTAATCTGATATGCTCTGCAGATACAGGCCTTGATCCATCTAGCCAATGTGGCTTTTGATGCAGCTTGACCCTTGTTTACTCCTTCCGTTAAAACAAATAAATTCTTCGATTTCCGGATACTTTTCGTATTCTGTATGTAAATCTTCAGCGCTCTCACAACATCTAATCTGTGTAATCGCTCTTCTTTCACATTTTCCGGATTGGCACAAAAAGAAGGTAGGATTATATCCTGGTTGATGTGAAAGTCTGATACAACTTTAGGTAAAAATTCAGGGTTAGTTTGCAGCACTACCCTGTCTTCAAAAAAATTCAAAAAGGGCTCCTCCGCCCAAAGTGCCTGCAATTCTGACACCCTCCTTGCGGAGGTTATTGCCACTAAAAAACTGACTTTCCAGGAAAGTAACTTAAGTGTAGCCTCCTGTAATAGCTCAAACGGTGCTTCCGTCAAAACTCCTAAAACTAAATTTAAGTCCCACGGTGCCACTGGCGACCTAAATCTTGGTTTTATCCTTTTCGCAGCCTGGATAAACCTGCGTATGTATCTGTTCTCTGCCAGATCCCAATCTAACATTGCTCCCAATGCTGATATTTGTACTTTCAAAGTACTTACTGCTAAGTCCAGTTGTAAACCTGCCTGTAGAAATCCAAGTACTGAAGCAACTTTACTCGGTATTTGTTGGTTTGAACTACACCAGGACAAGTATCTCTTCCACACTCGATAATATATTTTGGATGTCGAATGTTTCCTTGCTTTAAGCAGAGTGTTAATCACTGAATCACAGAAACCTTTAGATTTTAATGTAGCGGTTTCAGAAGCCAGGCCGTCAGTTTCCATGCTGGTGGCTGCGGTTGACGTACTTGGCCTTGGACTAGGAGATCGGGCCATTCGGGCAGGAACCATGGTCCGTCCACTACCATTTGCATCACTGTAGCAAACCACACCCTCCTTGGCCAATACGGAAGTATCACTATCACTTCCGTCTCCTCTCTCTGTATCTTTCTCAGCAGGCGTGGAATAACTGGAATCGGCGGGAAGACATACGCTCTGGACATGTTCCACTCTGCTGTCAGGGCATCTACCTGCTCCGCTTGTGGATCTCTGAACCTTGAGAAGTACCTTGGGACTTTTTTGTTGTGACTTGTGGCCATAAGATCCACCTGTGGCCACCCCCATTTCTCTACGATCATGTTGAACAGGCTGTAGTTGAGCGCCCACTCGCCCGGTAGGCACTCTGTTCTGCTTAATGAGTCCGCAACCAGATTGTCTTTCCCTGCCAGGAAGACTGCCGAAATGCTGTGTACATGACACTCTGCCCATTCCAATAACTGGGATGTTATCTCCATGAGACGTCAACTTCTCGTCCCGCCTTGACGGTTTATGTACGAGACTACCGCCCGATTGTCCGATCTTATGTTTAGGTCTCTGGCTATCAGCAGATCCTGGAACTCCTGACACGCCATGACCACCGCCTTTATTTCCCTGAGATTGGAATGTGCGGCTTGCCACCTTGGGGACCACCGTCCCTGTGCAATGGACTGACCGCATGTCGCTCCCCAGCCTCCTTCGCTGGCATCTGTTGTTACCGTGACCTGGTTGACTACTGCAAACGATTTTCCTGCTTCTAGTCGTTCCACGTCTGACCACCAGGCCAAATCTGACTTTGCGGCTCTTGTTAATATTATCTTCTGAGTAAGATCTTTGCTGTTCTTGTTCCATTGTGACAGGAAGCAACTTTGGAATTTCCTTGTGTGGAACCTTGCCCATGGTACTGTCTCTAATGCGGCTGCCATCAATCCCAGTATCTCCATGCAGTCTTGGGATGACACGACTGATCTCCTCATAATTAATCTTACTTGGTGTACCAATTTCTCTCTTCTGGTCTCCGTGAGAGACACTCTCATGTTTTGAGTATCTATTGATACCCCCAAGTATGTAATCTTTTGAACTGGCATCAGTTGACTCTTCTTTACGTTGATCAGCCATCCATGGTGTTCCAGACATTTGAGCACTAACTCTGTGTGTTCCCTTACCAGTTCTTCTGAATCTGCAACAATTAAAATATCGTCGAGATAGGGCCAGAGTTTTACTCCCTCCTGTCTCAGCTTTGCTATGATCACAATCAGCACCTTTGAGAAAGTTCGCGGGGAAGTCGACAGGCCAAAGGGAAGAGTCACGAATTGATAAGTGACCCCTTGCAGACGGAACCTGAGAAACTTGTGATGGTTTGTGTAGATGGGTATATGTAGATAGGCGTCTTTTAGATCTATGGACGTCATGTAATCCCCGCGTTTTAAGTCTGGGATTATCGATCTCACTGACTCCATCTTGAACATTCGGCTTAACGCAAACTTGTTCAAGCGCCTTAAGTCTAGGATGGTTCGAAAACCTCCTGACGCCTTTTTTACCAAGAAGAAGCAAGAAAACCATCCCTGCTTCTCTTGCTTCTTCGGAACTACTTCGACAACTCCTTGTCTTAGCATTTCTTCCAGACTTGAAAATAGCGCCTGTCTCTCCTCCATGTCGCTGGGTACTGGAGACTCCACAAAGAGATTTCCTGGAAGTCCCAAAAATTCTATTCGATATCCGGACTGAATTATTTCCAGAACCCACCTGTCCGTGGTGGATTCTCGCCAAGCTTGGTAAAACGGTTTGAGCCTGGCGCCAACTCTCTGTATGACGGCGTCATTGTTGCTCCTTTCGGAAAGGAGCCTTCCCTTCTTTCCCTCTTTGGGCACGAAAGGACGCCCGAGACATCCAGTTTCCTCTCCTATAAGCCCTTCCTGGCCTATAAGCCCTGGAATCTCTGTATTCCTGATGCTGAAATCTATTAAATTTCGCTGGAACATTCTTTTTGACAGCTTTATCCTGGGGCAACCAGACTGATTTGCCCCCCGAGATTTTAGTAATTAGTTCATCAAGCTGTTTTCCAAACAGATACTCCCCTTGGAATGGTAGGGATAGCAATTTATTTTTCGACTGCACGTCAGCCGACCATGGTTTCAACCAAAGGGCCCGACGTGTCGCCGCTGCAGTGGCTCCTGCTCTAGCTGATAGGCGTATGGAGTCCATAGTTGCCTCACACATAAACTCTACAGCCAATTGAACATCTTGGACTGTTTTAATAAGATCAGACCTCTTAATTCCGTCCAAAATGTCCGCCTCTAATTGCTGGCACCAGCCTCGCATTACACGTGAGGTAACAGCCATAGCAGCCGCTGGCTTAAGGGATGCCCCTGCCGTAATGTACTGCTTTTTTAGACCCAGCTCAAACCTACGCTCCATGGGGTCTTTAAAGATATTGACATCTTCCAAGGGAAGTGTAGTCTTCTTTGACAGTCTAGAGATAGCTGCGTCAACCTTTGGCGCCTCTTCCCATGTCGACACCTGATCCTTGTCGAATGGGTACATTTTTGTTACTCTGGCGGAAACAGCCACCCTCTTATCCGGGTGTTTCCACTCCTCAGTAATGATAGCTTTCAAAGTCTGAGACAAGGGAAAACATTTCCCCTTCCTTTTCTTATCCTTAAACAACAGTTCTTGTAAATTAAGGTCCTCTTGTTGATCCTCAATATTGAGGGCCCTATGGATAAGCTCTAACAGATTATTGATCATATCAGGATTAAAGTCCTCTGACTTATCCTGAGGTATGTCTTGATCCTCATCCGGATCCTGACCCAGCATCTGCGCACAAGTTATGTCCTCCACAGAGTCATCCGACTCGTCACTTAGGACCACATGCTTCCTTTTTCCAGACATTTTGCTCAGGTCTTCTTTTGTAACGAAAGTCCCTGCTAATGCTGTTTTCAGCATATCCACTAGGTTCGTCATTTGAGCCATGGGTAGAGGCTGAGGGGCCTTGCACTCCTCACAGATGCTGCCCACATGCTTTTCAGGTAAAGTTTTATCGCACGAAAAACATTTAGGTGAGTGCACTCTCTTGTGCTTGGCTTTACTCTCCTTCTCTTTGCAGCTAAAATGAATAAAGCAAGTCCAGGCTCACCAGCTGTTCAACGCGTCTCTTTGCAGATACAGGTCTCCAAACTGTAGCGTGCTCACACCGCCATAGCCCACGCTGATCCTGCAGTAGAACACATTCACCGGCTCACTTCCGCCCTTAAGAGGACGGAGAGCGAGTCATAAGCCTGCGCCGCGCACCGCCGCTGACCTCCGCCTGCTTTCATCTTGGATTCACCCAGGCCAGGCGTGCTGCGGCAGCGCTATCCCGCGCCGCCATTGCACCCACGCCTGTGGACGCCGCCGCCAGTAGCTGCCCCCGTAGGGGTCCGCATGTGGCCAGGGAGCTTCTCATGCCTCCACAAAGGGCTCGGCCTGCCTTCACTCACTGCTGGACCGCCGGAGCTGCCGCAGGGGGACACATAATAGTAATACTCGTTTCCTCTACAGCCCCCAGGGTAAGCCACCTCTCACACACTACCCGAAAGGGAAAAAAAGACACTGAGGCCAGGAGGAGGTGCCTTCTTATAGGGGCTGGTGTATTTTTCCCTTTCTGAAGCACTACCCAGTGGGGAGGAACCCATTTGTAATGGCTGCCATGGGGGAGGTATATATATATATACTGGTTGATGGCGGCCCGGCACTCTCCCCAATGTATCAACGTGCCCCGGTGCCCTCCTGCAGGGGATAGGTAGGTAGGCAGACAAGAATAGGCGGCACTCCGAGGAAACTTTCAACAGGTTTAATGGTGTGAGGCAGAAACCAACGTTTCGGGGCGCGGGGACCCCTTGAGCACCTTGACAAATATATACACACATACATACATACACACACACGGGCGGGATGCAATATATATAATATTGGTGCATTTAAATGAATACATTGGTGGCAGGGGCCAGAATAATATAAACATTGGTTACCAGGGGGGCGGGGCCAGCAGGGTGTTTGCAGGGAGCAGTGCTGTCTGCTCGTGTTAAGCAGGGCGGGGCGAGCCGGGTGTTACCTTGGCCGGGGAGCAGGGCTCTGCAGCAGCCAGCCGGCCATTCACACGGAGCACAGGGTGAATATGACGGGGGACGCAGCGGGGCGGTCTGCCGGGCTGAAAGTGGGTAATCTTTCAACCCGGCAGGCGTACATACACGGCGATGATGGATGAAAAACCTGGAGTCTACTGCCAACGGCCTGGAGTCTACTGCCAAACACAGCTATCAACGACTATCTGGCGTCAGCCCCACATCGGGGATGACAGAAGATCAGAAAGGAGAAATAAAGTAGAAAAAAAGGGAATAATTGATAGTACTATAGAAGGTTAATAAGAACAAGAATGAACAGGTATGATAGTGCGTATTTAAGGTATTTGGTTTATATGTTTTTATTTTATTTATCATTGTCCTCCCTCACAGATTAACCAATTTTTTTTATTCCTCTATCTAGAGAACAACTCTTGACCATGAGGTAGGGAGGCTTGTGGAGTTATCACTTAATAGGTTAGTTTCGACTCCCAACTGCCCCCCCTCCCCCGGGGCACAGTACCATCCTAAAAAAATGGGATGTGAAAAATATATATCTCAGATATTTTTAGTTTGTCGTGTACTGCTGTGTTCTGCAGAGCTAGGAAGAAGAGCACACACAAAATAAGGACATAAACATCTATTGCTACTTCATCTGTCAATTTCTCATACCAAGCTCCACTGTACGTATTAATCATTTTCTCAAATCTTTATTCTTAAAAAAAAAAAGAACATAAATAATAGATTTTAAATAACTTGCCCCAGCAAATTACCATTCGGCAGATCTAACATTATTTTACTACACGATTGGAATGGTCAGGGCCGGCAACAGGGGGGGTCAAGGGGGACAAGTGTGATGGGCCCCAGCAATCTAAAGGGCCCCAGCCCAGCTGGCACCTGTACTAGCTTGCCTGTAAGTGACCCCAACGGCCCATCCGTCTACTGCGCACTGTCTATGTGTGGCTGAGTCTGACTGTGTGCCACTGTTATCTACTGTATGTGCGCCACCTGCGGCCCGGCTCAGAGTCTGTACTGTGCACCGGCACACAGCCGTACCCACCGCTGGCGCTGTGGCCTCAGTCTCAGGCTTCTGTACTATTAATGCGCATGCTTGAGTCATCTGTTCCACGCTCTGCAAACGGCCTGCCCTGCCTGCTCACACTGTTCTGCATTCTTTTGTGTAAGTGACAAGTCAAGGCAGGCAGCAGCCGCCGCAGCAGGCCAGCAGCAGCCAGTAGCCAGCAGAAAGCCGCAGCCAGTAGCAAGGCCAGCAGGATGGAGAACGAAAGAAGAAGTCCTCACCTGAAAGCAGGATATGGAAGCAAGAAAGATTGGCTGTAGCTCAGGCAGAAAAGGTTGTGTGGGTTTGGGATTAGGTGCGGGGGGTGGGGGGGGGGGGGGTGGGGGGGGGGGCAGTGCCAGATTAAGCCTTCGGGGGGCCCGGGGCACTTTAGACAGGGGGGCCCCTTGCACTTATCAAAACTCATGGGAGAATATTACTCTGTCAAAACACATACCACATGAAAAGCCTATGTTTGACCCTTTGCACCTTATTATGTAGGACTGTAGGAAACCTTACAGGCTCAGTGCTGCCTCTGATTAAAAACCCTCCATGACTAAGCTGATGCTGCTCTCCTTCACGGGCCTGAGAAACATGTAATGAGCTCCACCAATCAGAGCTCAGCACAATCCTCTCAGCCTCTGCCCTCTTGTGCAAAGTGTCAACTCCCAGTAATGCTCTGCACACTTGTGCAGTCAGTGTGCCTTGGCACCCGATGCTCAGCACCATTAATGATTGTCACATTGGCAGATAGATGAAGCTGCAGCACAAAACCTTTAGCTAAAAAAAAAAAAAAAAAAAAAAATATTTTTAAGTAAAAAAAACATGCCAACCACAGCCTAGCTAGAGGGGGACCCAGGGGTACCGACCCCCTTTGCCCCCCTTTAATCCAGCCCTGGGGGGATAGGGGCCCCATAAATATCAGTGTACAGGGCCCCAAGATTTCTGTTGCCAGCCTTGGGAATGGTACATACCAGTGAACAAGACAGCCTTCACCTTTCAGTCGGCATTTGTGAATAAATTCTGTACTGTCTTTAAAATGTTGTATCCTGTGAAACAATGAAAGTAGAAGTCAGTCATACTTACAGCACAGGACATTATTTGCCTTCTGACTTTGCTCAGTGCCACAGGGGCATGCAGTACCTGGGTAGAGTTTTTTTTTTTGTGTGTGTTTTTTTAATACTTTACTATTTAAGTGGGCATAGAGTGAGAATAGAATAGTGCCCAAAGCATGGTGAGCGCAGCATTATATGGTGTCCATGTTGACATCGGTCAACAAAGACAAAAAAGTTGAAATACTCCTGTCGACTTTATTCACATTAACCATGTCGACCTAAAGCTTGTGTCGATCTTCTGTCAATGTCGACCTAGGGCATGTCGGCCATTCTTAGTATTTGACCTAGTGACTGTCGACCACATAGACACTGTCTACCGTAACCGCAGCAGGATATAGCTGTATCTGCGCCAATTATCAAAACCTAAACCGTGTCATCTAACAATATTAACATTAAGGTATTTATCACAGCAGAGAATGAGATAACCAATCAGATTGTCATTTTTCAAAGCCACAAAGAGAATGTATGCAGGTGCTCTTTTCAAATTGATCACAGTTCTAATTAGTAATGTAATAGTGATGTTTGTATACGCCACCTGCATTCTCTCTCTGTGTGGCACTAAAAGGTTCCGCAGAGTGGCACCTCTCATAACATGTAGTTAAGGTGTGCAGTCTAGGGCCCTCTCCTAATTTTTAAACACAGCCTGTAAAATGCAAGGTCCTGCAGAAGTTAATTAGCTAGCAGTGAGGGGTCCAACCTGTGAGTAGGAGGGGGGCATACCCACCACCAGGTTCCCAAGCGATGCGGCTGCCGCTGGCTGCAGTCCTGGTCCCCACCGCTCCCAGCAGTGACTTCCACTGGCTTCACTAACACTGAGGAGGTGGGGAGCAGCGTGCATCTGCATTCCATAGATAAAAACCACCACCAGTAGATACGCTTTGATAACTATCTACCTGTAATATATACATATGTGTTTGTTTAAATGCTCATCAGCTCCAAATGCCAGTACTCAAACGCCTATCAAGGTAATAGTCTTAAGCCACTTTATACGTTAACATAATATAGAACTATTACTCCTTTCACATAGCAAAAATAACCCAGGTCGATCCGGGTAGTTGCGATGGTAAAGGGCGTTTTTCAATTTCCCGGGTCCAGCATCCCGGCTATCCGACCTGGGTCAAAAGAAGGGTTAATCCCTGGTTGGACCAGGGCTGCTGTGCCGAGTGAACAGTTAACCCAGGTCAAGCGACCTGGGTCCCATTCACACTATGGAGGAGGCAGCACTTGGAGACAGGACTAGCTTCCTCCTTCCTGGCCTCCGATGATGCACCACCGCTCACTCCCACCCACATATGACATCAGTAACCCAGCTTATTACCGGGTCACTGTGGGCTTCTAAATCTCGTAAATGCTGGGTCGTACCTGTCCAAATCCTGGGTGCAACCCGGCATTTGCGATGTGAAAGGAGTATTAATAAAAGTATTTTGTAAGTGCACAAGTACCCAACTGATATGTGAAGTCACGTTGTTTTTCTGGAAACCACAGTAATGTTATATTTATTATGCAGATACATCGGCAGTCACACGTTGGATATAGGCATGCAGCATATCATTTTAATCAACAAAAGCTGCTGTTGTACACTATTGTATTTACTCAGTTTAAAATACAGTTGTGCTCTGATTCGCATGCCTTGGATGGTTTAACGTACTTGCCATGCGTATCTAAGAGCAAATCCAAGTGATCCTTTAGTAGGCTCAGGAGATTCAGGAGCAGATTAGGAGATGTATGCAACAGTGGTCACAAAATATGAAAAAGCAGCAGGATTCCTCTAGTAGAAAGAAGCCCACTGCATGCTTTTATGAGTTAATGTTGTTTCTGAAAACTCAGCAGTGAATCCAGTTGCATAAACATTGGTCAAATAATAACTCTCCGGTTACGCAGGATGGCCGATGATACAGGGGCCAGTGAGGCATTGACATTGGGCCTCTGCACAACAGAAAAAAAATTGGCCCGACGTGCCCCCAAGTTTTTAGTACGCTGCCCATTGCAACACTGTCCTCAACTTTTAATAGGCACAGTATGTCAATAATGCAGTGGCTTATGGAGCACAGCATGCAATGTTGAAGAATGAGATCTGCACATCTTACACCTTCTGAAATGTACATAAACTATCTCTCAATTAGGTCCTTTAGATCAGTGATTCTCAACCTCGGTCCTCAGGGACCCCCAACAGTGCACGTTTTCCAGGTCTCCTCACAGAATCACAGGTGAAATAAATAGCTCCACCTGTGGTATTTCAAAATGTGCCAGTGAGTAATTAGTGCACCTGCGTACCTATGAGGTGACCTGAAAAAGTGCACTGTTGGGGGTCTCTGAGGACCGAGGTTGAGAACCACTGCTTTAGATCATTAAGAAGGCCCAGCTTAAGAAAAGGCTTTTTAAATGAGTCTAATAAACTAATATCACCGCTACAGATGTAGCCATGCTTGTAGCTGCACCAAGCACTATGTGCAACTCCCATGGAGAATGGCAGAATCCCAATGCCATCCATGAAATTCGCTCCCACAGCTCATAGAAATGCACTGAAATGCAATATTGCAGTGTTGCGATTCTGCTTTGTGGGTGCAAATTTGGTGCGCCAAACAAGCACGAGTAGCCAGATTGCTATTAACAATTGTCAAAATATTCTCTTCTTGCACTGTTACATGCATGGGCTAAAAAGGGAGAATGGATAACAGACCAGCAACAAGTGGTCCTACAGATTTTGTGCAGGTTCCAGCAAAGAATACTGTGACCCATCTGTACTCGACTTATTGAGCACAGTGATGACCAAGGCTTCAGGATGTATGGGCCTTCATGATCTGTGCTGGCTGATCTGACACACCACACATTTGCATAAAGCAAGGTTTCTTCCAATGTTTAGTTTTCTGGAGATATTCTTTACCCAACTAAATAGCAATGGATGAGTACCTGTCCAAGGTGAAGTTATTTGGTTAAATATTGATTTGATTTAAATAAATATATATGTTAAAGATAGGGTATAAATACTTCTCTCATCAGTTTTACCCATATATTTACATGCCTATGTATGGGGAAAAACATCCAAATTATAAATAGGACACATTTCCCTTGTAACTAGAACATACTGTTCTAGCTTACCTACATACAGTACTTAACCATGTCAAGCTCGCTTTGCTTTTGCATACTGGCAGGGGTTTCCCCTTCATTTCACCTTTAAACATCCTTCTTTACACTTCTCTATCTTGCCAAGTTTCCTATTTAAAAAAAGGTATGGTCATGTCGAACATATTTTTGCTCTGGGATAAATGATCTGTTTAATAATGCCATATAACAATTGCTCAATACATTTTTAGTTGTAAACAGGTATGTTTTTATTTAATAGTAACAAGATCATTCATTTTAGAAAATTGATCCTACATTAATAACTCTATGGCCTACTTGTCAATGAGGATGTAGATTTTCAGAATATGGACACCGTAAGTTTGAGTGTTCGGCTACAAAACAAGGAGGATCAACATTCTGTTCATATTCATAATGATGACATTTTGAATATGTCAACGTTAAGTCGGTGTTGACATTGTAGTGTAGACCATTAATACCTTTCTGGTCAATGTTACATTCTTGCACAGATATAATTCCTCATCATAAATGCTATGCATGGTTTGTAATTCATCATTTTGAAACTTCTCATTTAATTCTCATGATGACCAATATGACCCGTGGAATTTGAGGGTAACCAATACAGAACTGCTCAATTACAGTGTTCTGGTTTCATTTGGCTTGCGGGCCTGTGCAATAGTAGTAAAACCAGGCCAGTGTCATTGTATGCCGTTTAGTGTGCTGGCCTGGTTCAGTTTAACGCAGTGTAATACAACCCCCCACCCCTGTACTCCTAAAATAGGACATTCTATTAAATACAATGCAAGTTGTTGCTATGCAACCCAACTGCTTAGAAAACTGTGGTAACCAAGGGACTGGGGATGCACAATGTCTAAATATTTGGAGCCAGGAAAGCACAGCAATATGTAAACTACATTCAACAACCAGTGCCCACACAAAGCCAAACTAAAATACAGTGTTATCAAATGCAGAAATCATTTTAGTTATAACTGTGTATTTGGAAGCATTCAGACAATATGTTCCAAATAACTGACTTATGCACCTTTCACACTGATCATCAACTTACTGGGTGAAGTACAGTAGTTCTACCCGGTTATTTGTTCAGTGTGAAAGGGTCAACCCAGGCAACCCAGGTCACAAATACCAGGTTGCCTACCCAGGATTTGCGACCCGGGTTGACCCTTTTACAATTAAGAAATACCAGTGTCATTTAGCAAATTACTGATGTATGGGGGTCAGCATGCACCCGGCAGTCAAAATGTCTGGTATTTGCTGGGTCACATGCCTGAAAGTGGTATATCATACTGCTTTTCCATGGACATAAATATCCACATGAATGCGCACCTACCCAGGATATTTGTCAGTGGAAATAGGTACAAGGTAAAAATCCCAGATAAAGTGACCTGGGAACCAAGCAGGGTCTATAGAGGGTAAAACCTGGGTAACAACCTGTGGAAATGGGTATTACCCTAAATTGCACAGCCGCATCCCATCTAGGGTAGCCCATCCCGGTATCGGGATCGGCGGGATTTGTTCCCAAAATCACCGGGATTCCAATCCAGGGATTTCAGGATTAGACTGCGCTGCGCAGGCTGAAAAGCTGCACTGCCACTCCCGGACGCATTCATCACAGATGCACCGATTTACACCGGCCGCACTGCTCGGCTCCATCCCCACAGCCTGCCTCTGCCACACCCGTCCAGGTATGTAAATATGCAGGCAGCTGGGGCATTTTTTTTTTTTAAAGGGAAGCCAATCCTGGAATTGAGCATATTTCAATCTCAAATCCTGGGATTGAAAAAATGCCCTGGGATTGAAAAAATGCCCTGGGATTGGCATCCATAATCCCACCGATACCAGCTGCCTGCCTGCCGGTCCCCTACTTTCCCTCTCAGTAGAAGCAGTGTCTAGCTGGGAAAAATCTGTGAACACAGTGCAGTGGAATTTGGGATCCTGGTGTGGAGACCCCCAAAAAAGTGGGGTACTTATATGTTAGTTTGGCGCCCACTATGGTACTTGTTTCCTAGAACGGCCACCATCGGGGGTAATCGTGTACCTTTGAAAACAGGTCCATTTTGCCAGCAAAGGCAAAATCGAGTCCATCGCGTCGGTCGGGTGCATTAACATGGCACGCGACGCGACCGACTCGATGCACCCGATTTTGCCATAGGGTTCAATGTTAAAATATTTTTAACATTGTAATCGGGAGAAAAAATGGGAAATGGGCCAATATGGCCCATTTCTCATTGAATATGCCCCCCCCCTTGTGAACGTCACCCCACGATTGACGCCAACCCGAAGCTAGGCGAGCGTAGCGATCCCGCGAGGGGCGGCGGTACGCGTCCTCCGACCTTTTCATACCCCTACTATCCACGTCGGCGTGGAGTTGAGAATATAAAGTGTGGCGAGCGCAGCGAGCCACCGAGCCCGAAGCGTGGCGAGCACTGCGAGCCCCGCGAGGGGACGCGTATACCTGTGAAGTTATATGCGTCCGCTCGCCACGCTTCGGGCTCGGTGGCTCGCCACACTTTATATTCCCAACTCCACGCCGACGTGGATAGTAGGGGTATGAAAAGGTCGGAGGACGCGTACCGCCGCCGCTCGCCACGCTTCGGGTTGGCGTCAATCGTGGGGTGCCGTTGAGGGGGTTAAAATTGGGTTCTGGGGACACTTTTACATTGAATCCAATGTAAAATAGGGTCCCAGGGACCCTATTCACATTTCAATCAATGTAAAAATCGGGACCATCGCGTCGGTCGCATGCGATGCGATCAACCCGATCAACATCGGTGTGGCCGTTCTAGGAAACAAGTACCCCCACTATAGTAAGTACGCTCATACCCCCACTATCCATGTCGGCATGGAGTTGATCTTATATAGTGTGGCGAGTGCAGCGAGCCACCGAGCCCCGCGAGGGGACACTTAAAACTAAGCAAATAGCTTAGTGGGCGCCCAACTAACATACAAGTACCAAAAGTGGGATATAAAAGAGAGTGCATAGAACCTTACGCACAACCTGTGCAGCACTGTATGTTGCATGTAATTTATTGTAAAGCTAAAAAAAAAGAAAAAAAAAAAGGACATTATCTTTTTATTTGTTTTAATACAGTGAAAGTGAGCTTACTTACAAGTTTTGATTTGGTGAATCTGATGCTGGAATGCAGAGATATTTCATACCCTGCAAAGTAAAAACATCAGACTTTGTGAAATACAGTATACACAATAATCAGATGAAAACTAAGCATTTAAGACACATCCTCATTACATTATAAACTAAAATAAGCACATTGGGTTCTAAATCTTTAGACATCAGATTAAATAATCTTACATTTTACAATCATTTCTTTTATTGTCTAACACTTGATCAAGAACCATAAATGGACTCCAATTGCTATAAAGGCTTTGTGCAATTAGGAACAACCAATTCTCAGCATGCGACCAATCTACTAATCTTTTTCTGAAGATGGGTGCCAGGTTGCACAGCAAGTCCCTCATCGACAGCTAAAATTCTAAATGGAAAGAGAAGCACAGACTGTACACATATGTGTGTTTATAAAAAAAAAAAAAAAAATATATATATATTTGAAGAAGAAGTCAGTTCGACGAAACGCGTTGGGTCACCTACCTCCTACCACCTCTCAAAGTTAAGGATTCTTTTATATCTTAACATTTATATATATATATATTTTTATATTTGAACCTTTTTTATCCGTAGGTCCTCCATCTTTAGATTTAAGTGTCGTTTTACCCAAAATTCCCCATTTTTTATCCCCCTATTTTTTCTATAAAAATTCTATTATTCATATGTATGCATAGCTGTCTTATTGTTTTTTACTATATCTTGTCATCCGAATAAATTATATTTTTTTATATATTTATATATCTCTCATATCTTTTAAATTCACAACAATTGGTCGCCAGTATCTTTTTTCATTTCTTCCCATAACCCTATAAGTAATATACCATTACTTTTATTGAAAGATAGGCTGACACCTCTATAATATAAGGGAATATTGTTGTGGTTCCTTTATTTATTTAGCACAAGTGGCGCCTCTTTTCCAAAACAACTATATATATATATATATATATATATATATATATATATATATATATATATATATATATATATATATATATATATATATATATATATATATATATATATATATATATATATATATATATATATATATATATATACACAGTATTTTGTACACTGAATTGAACCGAGTCCGCATAAAGCAAAAAGTATGCTGTTTGTGTAACACAAGTTATCTGCACCGTGCCCAATGCCTTGCATCAAGTATCTTAACAGGGGGGGGGGGGGGGAGGGTAGTAATTGTTACAGTGTTCCAATTGGACTAGAAATGGCCCTGGCTGCAGTCAGAGTACCTCATAGTACCAAGTCCTGCAGAAGCGTGAAAAACACTACTAGCCGATTTTTGCACAAATCAAGCTGCGATCACATCCCAGATCACATTTTGATGCAATCCAATTACTGCTGCGGGGAGGTACTTTACATGCAAGAGGCAGCAGTTGTAGTATTGCCTTTTTAGCAAAAGTAAACTGAATCAGGCCCAATATTAAAACCCATATGACATTATGTGATGACAATGCATACTATTGCTTAGCCAACTTAACCCCCCTCCTCTCCTTATCCCTCTGTATTGTCCAAAGGAAGAAGCACCAAGTTCTCGCTCACTTTTTGAATGAAAGTATACTACTAATTATTTTTGTTTTGTCCACCATTGTGCTATAACATAAAAGTGGAAATATTAGTCAGTCGGTTGAAGCATTGAAGAGAATACACAAACCATTTATCATAAATACTAAAAAAGTCACATAAAATAAAAACAATTAAAAAAACACAACAATCTGGGTTTACAAATTTCTTCTGTTCCCATGACATCTCTGACCTGGCTCTCAATCCAAACCAACAGCTGAAAAGCGCAAGTTAACACAAACAGGTTAAGAGGTCACGCAGTGGGATCCCATCAAATAGGTTTTTCCATAAAGTAGAACAGATTTGATAGAATATATATATAAACACATCAAACTTGATATATAAGAGATCTGCCCCAGGATTGCCCTTCACAATGTATGAACATTACGTTAGTTAGAAATGTAACTGTATTAAGTGAAATGTTTTATTAACATAACAAATCAATTGAAAATGTATGTGATGGTGTTGCGCTCTATTTTATATATTTTTTATTCTTATTGCACTTGTTATTTATAACAATGATTACAGGGTTGTAAATAGTTAACTTGATTGCTTGCATTGTAACTGTCAATCACAGCACTGCTTTCTTTGTTCCCGACACCCTAAGGAAGGCTCTCTGTCCTATAGCCCCCACTTCAGCAGCAGTAGCCCATGTAGCTGCTACACCGCTAAGCTCCTCCTCTTGTGGGTGCATCACTTGGGGGGGGTGGTGTGTGGGGACTTCTCTCAATTTATTTGGCTGATGAACTACAAGTCCCAGCAGCCTTGAATACTTGTATGCTGGCACTTGTCGTGCACCAAGTGCCAGGATGCAGGTGAGGCTTGCTGGGACTTGTTGTTGCACAAAGACAATATTATTTATTTACATGGAATTAATTGGCTAACAGCCTGGAATCCACAGCCAAGGGGTGCCAGGGACAACCCCAGGCTTCACCCCTGGTCCTTGGGTGCCTTGACGGGGTGAACCCCTTTATTGGGGGGTTCCCACTCCCTCAGGGACCCCGGCCAGGGTTGACCAGCTGGGGGGTGATGCTACTATAAACATGTCCCCAGGATTGTCAGATCTATCTGAAGTGAATAGTGTGAAAATTTAGCCCAGGGTCAGATCAGATTCCTGTAGTTGTAGTTTCCCCAAAAATTAATGAAAAAGGGCAGACTAGATGGGCCAAGAGGTGGTCATCGGCCGTCAAATTCCATGCTTCGTAGCACGTTTTGCTTGGATTCATGACTTCCAAATTCTATAGTCATCTTGTTGCATTTGCTACTTTAATAGAAATAAAATCGAATAGCTTTAATTTCAAAATGGCACCCAACAAAATAAAACCAAAGCTATCCTTAAAAAATTTCACTGAAATGCCCTTGGATAAATCAAGAAATAACTTCTATTCAACCCAACATAAAAAAATTGCATATTTCTGCAGAATAATGATGACTCAATATCAGATCGGTGTTTTGATTCTCTCTATTCAAAATAATAGTCATCTGAATAGTTAAGTAAAGTTGGCATTAGATAAATAGCTGCATGATTAAAATTGTATACATTTCATATTACTATATCGGCAACAAAGGGAAATATTAGCTCTGTAATCGAATTGGTTTTCATTTGTTTAATTTGTTTGCTTGCTATGTGACCGCATTTTGGTGCAATGGTTAAATCATGGGCTCAATTCCAACCGTGGGCCTGATTCAGAACTGATCGCTCATCTGCAAAGCTACAGAGAACTGCAAGTAGTTAGATATCACCCAGAAAGAAAGAAATCGCCCTCTGCAAATTAATTGGGAAAATGTGGCTATCCAGTACCCTAATGCACATCCACATGCAATTCATGAACATCAACTGATTTTTCCACTCTTGCAGAGTTGCAGAAGCGTCAGACCTCACAATTTGCACAGAGACAGGTTGATCAAATTCTACCATATTTAACATAAAATACTTTTACGTACACACAGGGCCATGACAACAAACCACAACAATGTACATCTCTTAACTTATCTCAAAATATCTCCCAACCTGACTTGTTCGCTCTTCCCAAGACCTAAGTCTCTCATCCACACGTATTTTTCATCCCCACTCAGGAATTTCTTCGGGTTGCAACCACTCTGTGGAATACCTTCCAGCACACAATTACACCCCTTTCACACTGCAGCTCTTAAACGGTAAATTGACATTTTTGAATCCTCCAGGAAGCTATAACCGTTTTACAAATACCGGTATTTGTTAAACGGTTAAAAAGCAGTGTCCTACCCGTTTTTTTGGGCCATGAGAAAGGGTCTATTTCTATGGCTTGAAACATATTCCTTGGGGGTTAAACGGGTTGAATGTGTAAATGGTGATACATGCTATTTAAAACGGTTTTCACCTGCAATGTGAAAGGGTTTGAAAGGGGTTTAGTGGCTCAGACACATTTTAAATACCATTTTGAATACAGGGTTTTAAAGTTTAGGCAATGTGAATGAGCATTAGAGTCTCCTCTAGTCTCCAAACCTTTAAGCTTTCCCTGAAAACTCACCTCTACAGGAAAGACTATCAAATTCCAGAACCACCCAAAAAACCTTCATGAACCTTTCCTCAAGGCCGGCAACAGAAATCTTGGGGTCCTTTACCTCGATATCTTGTGGGGCCCCAATCCGACCCTTCTTGAGCAGCATATTTTTATGTTGCATATTGAATGTGTTTTTTTTTTTAATAATTATTAGTATATTTATATTTAGTATTTATTACTAAAAACAGAACAGTTACTATGCAATATAATAAAAATCCACTGCACTACTGCTAAGAACAGTGTATCATAATAGCATCTGCACTTCAATATAACATTTACATTGCATAGTGGATATTTAATTATCTGTAGGGTCCTGCTCCTCGTAGGTGGATAGACTCTTGCCACTGCAAGGACAGAGCAAGGAAGGCCAGATGGTAGGGTGCAGCATTGTGTGTTGTGCAGTGGTAGTGTTAGGTCCCTAAACTCGGTAGTATGCTGAGCTGGACAGGTGACCAGGCCAAGGTGTTTTACCAGAGGGTGGTCAAAGTACGTTTCCTTCCAGGAATCCAGGCAGGTAGGTGGGCGCCATCAGCCAACGCCTTTATAAACCATTGCTAGGCTCTGCAGTGCTGCAGGCATGCTTACAGCCCCGACTCCTTCAGAAACTTGGGACTCAGTACAGGTGTCACCTTTACCCCCCCCCCAAATTGTTGGGTCACCGTATCTTACAGCCCATCAAGAACCTCTGAAAATTGCTGGACCATTATTACTTATTCATTAACAGTTTCTTATATAGCGCATACATATTCCGCAGTGCTTTACAGAGTATACAGTAGTTGAACATTGACATCAGTTCCTGCCACAGTGGAGCTTACAATCTATATTCCCTACCACATATACATGCACACAGAGACATCCTAGGGTTAATTTTGTAGGGAGCCAATTAGCCTACTAGTATATTTTTGGATTGTGGGAGGAAACCAAGGTTCAATTTTCACAATGCGTAAGTGTGTGTGAGATGTGTGGTATATGTATAACCCCAATTATTCCTAGTTGTTTAAAGCTTCCACCATAATGTTAGAATGTGTTTGCATTCATACTCAATGACAGCAATGAAATCAGGTGTGGTGGTATTACTTCATCGATTTATTTTTTTCAGATCAATCAAGGAAAATTGAAACTTGGTGTTTTTTAAATTTCTAAGTGAAATTTCCCAAAACCGGCTTTGAGGTGCTTACAACCGGGTCCAGAGGTACTTTGTTGCCGAATTTGGCAGCTCTGAGTGCCACAGTGTCTCCGCAATGCATATAGATACATATACACACACATATATACCGTATATACTCGAGTATAAGTCGACCCGAATATAAGCCGAGGCACCTAATTTTACAATAAAAAACGGGGAAAACTTATTGACTCAAGTGGGACCCTCACTAGAGTATAAGCCGAGGGGGGGGTGCTTTTGCAGCATAAAAAATGGTCTGAAAAAGTAGGCTTATACTCGAGTATATACGGTAGTATACAGATACACACAAACATATCCTTGTGGGAAAGCACTCCATATATATTAAATACCATATATAGCTTTGTGTGGAGTCCTCCTTAAGGCCCCCATACACCTGAAGGATATTGTGGACGATGCACAGTCCCATGGGTCGGCCCTTAGATAAGACGTACTGCACGTGTGATCCGTCGTCTGTCATTGCGGTTAAATGAGCAATTGTATGTGCTTTTAAACACATATGACCGCTCCACGACCTGCATACGATCAAGGTCGTATGAAGGCCATCCTGGTGTACGGCCAGCTTTAGGTATTCCAGCATGTACCAGGACGGCAGTCAGGACAAATCCTGCCGTTTATGTATAGGTTATTTTATTATATTACACACACACACACACACACACACACACACACACACACACACACACACACAATAAATCCTGCATTTGCATCTGAACTTAATGATTAAGATTTTAGCAGAATCATAAAACAAACAGCCATTTTTAGAGAGTTCCAGATATGTATACAAATAGAAACAAATAAACTATATTAAATAAACATTGTACAGCATATAGGAAATATGGAAGATACCAGATAACTTCAGCAGAATTTGTTATCCAAATCTCATGAAAGTTCTCCAGAGGAAGAACATAGGTTTCAGAGTGACAGCACCCTCCCTGACCCCATCAAACATCACTGACTGATTTGCATAAGAACTTTGGAAGATGACTTGGCAAAGTAAGCAGACTACAGATACAAATCCACATGAACTAAATATGTCAAAGCAACATTCAGATCCTTTTGGAATGTCAAATATCTCCATTAACATACAAACTTGTTTCCAATATAAGTGTAAAATTCAGCAGGATCCTTACAATATAATTTTTTTTTTACAAACAATATAAATCAGTGGCATTAAACAGTCACAATACTGTCAGTGTCAGATTTACCACTAGGCATGTGCCTAGGGGTGCCACCTTCTGGGGGCGGCACAGCAGTCTGACCACCCCCCCCCCATAATGGAACCATTGAAGAGGTTGTATGTGGCGGTTTGCATGAATGAGGTGCGGGAGAGGTTGGGGATAACAACTACTTCTTTGCGGTCTGCCAGGAGGCTACAGCATCAAGACCAGGGGGCAGAGCCACCTGAGCACATGGGTGCAGCTAGATGAAATTGCGATGTGGCCACACATACAACATATCTGTGGGCAAGCTGATGGTGGCCTTAATTGTAGATATATTTCTTTCATAAGTAGTGTGGTGGGTAAGACTAGGTGCCCCCGATAGGGCAAAATTCAGCGATTTAGGGATGTCAAAATCAAATTATATCTCCCCCCACACCTCCAACCAAAAATATTTTGGCAACCCTACTCTCAGAACTTTGTTAAATACCCCTTTAGGTGACTTTTCAAGAAAAAGCTATTAGAACTACTGTATAATAATGCAGCTACTTTGAATTAAGACATCAAAAAGTTTATAAATAGGAAACTGCATTAAAAACCAAGACAGCTGTGTCATATGAAACTCGAAAGTTAAGTATCGAGAGAAGAAAAAGTAGCCTATGTGAAACATGCTGAGCTATAACGAGAGCTTTGTTTCACATGAAAGACAGGTGTTGTGTGGTACTAGAATCTGTTCAGCAGCTGTGAGTTTAACAGCGGTAGAAGAGCTACAGTAGGAGACTAAAGGTGCGTACATGCTGGCTGATATATTGGCTGTTCGATTGAATGGCCGATATAGTGATGCACCACCGGCCAAGGTGTTCCATCGATAGATCTGTGAACAGTGTGTCGTTCACAGATATATTGTATCAGCTTGTGCAACCCAGGCGATGCCCGATATATCTAAAGATAACGGCACATTGTGCGGTGTGTACAGTCGATCCGCCAACAGCTCAGTGGGGGCATGCATGCAAATGTGCACGCCCATTTTTGATGTCAGTCCCATGGATCAGGCAGAGTGAACAGAGAGCAGGCTGCCCGTTAAGTCTGTAAAGATATCTGCAGATTGATTGATCTACAGAAATATCTACTAATGTGTACCCAGCTACACACAAGAGTTAATAATGGGCTAGATAAAAAGTGCCATATTGCAATAAAACTATGTATATTTAAGAGACACACAGTGCTGTTCCACGTTTTAATAGTGAACATAAAATGTATTTTTCCATGTATTGAAATGTATTTATCCATCTGAAACACACACTGATATGATTATTTAATGGCCACCATACTCGCAGTTCATACCATCACAGCAGAGTACAAAAAAAGAAAACCACACAATTTACATAGCCAATAAATTACATAGTGAGTCACAGTTTTAGAAGTTATGTGCTTAGAAATTCTGATAAATGACCGTTAACGCTTTCTATAAAGAATAAACAGTTTGAATGACACCAGTTACCAACAGTCCTCACATGGCATGTCACAGACTGTGTGGTTTTATCTGCCTGAGTAATATTAACATTCTTAAGTTATTACATACATTTCCCAAAATCGTTCTTCAAAAGAATACTACAAGTAAGACTATATTATAGTATAATTAACCAATCACAAAAATAAGGGGTTTTCATCATCGGTATTAAAAATGCACTACAGTAAAATAGTTTATTGCCTTCATTTGATTCCAGCTTTATCCAGTTCACTGCACACAGTAATATTGGGTGCAGCTTATTTATCTGAAACCAATTAGAGATTAATATTCGACTGCTATACAATCTTTGCTATCTCTGTAATATTTACATACAATTCATGCTATCTACATTAGATTTGCACTATATAGGTCATTGCTGCCCTGTCTATCTGGGTTTCGATTTGTGCTGTCACGGGAGCGCACATTGGGAGCGCAAGGTAAAAGACCTGTGCGATCTGCATGCGATTTTGATAATATAGTCAAAATCTCATGCTGGATTGTACACAGCATAAGTGTATAGCGTGTACATGTCTAAAGTGTAATGGTGAGTACACACTTGCACAATGTGCATGAGATTTTGACTATATAGTCAAAAACTAATCTGGATCTCATGCAGATCGCACAGGTTTTAACCCTTGCGATCCTGATGCGCTCCCATATCGCAGCCAGAAAGTCTTGGCTGCATAGACTATATAGTGCATATCTGCACTATATAGTCTAAATTGTATGCAGATAGTCTAAATTGTATATATTGTATGCAGATAGTCTAAATTGTAATATAGTCATGATTGTACAAGTGTGTACACTCCATAACACTTCGTTAAAGAAAATACTTTTTATAAATAAAATGAGAATATACACACGGTGAGATTCCCTTGCTATTCGACTTAAGATTTGAGTGCTATGCAATCTTTGCTATCTCTGTACTTTTTACATACAATTTGCACTACATAGTCATTGCTGCCCTGTCTATCTGGGTTTCGATTTGTGCTTTCATAGAAGCGCGCATCAGGATCGAAAGGTAAAAAACCTGTGCTATCTGCATGCGATTTTGACTATATAGTCAAAATCTAATGTCAAATCTTACCGTGTGTACACAGCAGAGATGTATCGGAAAAGTGTAAGCTCAGAATGGTAAGCCAGGTTCATAATAGCAATGACAGTAATACCCCTTTTACACCAAGAAATAACCCAGGTCGGACCCAGGTCAGCGTTGGTGTAAAAGGGGTCAACCCAGGTCCAGTAACACTGGTCTCCTACCCAGGTCCTGACTAGGGTTGAACACTGGTTGGACCTGGGTCATGGGCGGTGTAAATGGTAACAACCCAGGTTGGGACATCTGGGAAGTGCTGAAAGGATACCAGAAGTGCTGGACGCCTTTCCACAGTGCGCTACAGTTGCAAAAGACAGCAGCCAGGAAGGATACGGGCAGTGCACACAGAATAATTGGATGCAGTATAATTTATATTATTATTAATATTTTAATTATTATAATTTTTTTTTGGGGGGGGGCACATGGGAGATTCGGTCTGCTGCTGCAGTGGAAGGGGCTGGGGAGAGCACATGGGTGATGCTGCACTTTTATACCGCTATTTATACCGTATGCTTGAGCAGTGAATCAAACTTTTTGACAAATATTTTACTAAATAAAAAAAACAACATTTTTCAGTGCTAAATTGTCATGTCTTTTAATTTTTATTTTAAATCATTGAGGGAAAGTTGGAAGGCTGTTTATCCTAAAATGGACATTTTTAATGTCATCCATAGGGAAAAGCAGTGCTGACCCAGGTTCAGTGTAAACGGTGCAGACCTGGGTCCGACCTGGGTCACAGTGCTGTGTAAATGGGGTATGAAGCTGGGTCCAACCCTGGAAACTCCCATGTTCAAAGACCAGGGTCCGACCAGGGATTTTGGTGTAAAAGGGGTATTAATGAAGATTTATAAATCTTCCTTTTTTTTTTATAGTTCACAATGTGGCATGTACTGTAAAAAGATAGGTGTGATCATGGTGTGGTATACTAGTTATAGGGAACAAAGCGTAATATCTATATCTATATATATATATTGGACAAAACCATGTGCACTGCAGATGGGGCAGATGTTACTTGTACAGCGAGAGTTAGATTTGGGTGGGGTTTGTACTTCAAACTGATATCTACAAGGTATATTGCAATGCAAAAATAAAACAGCCAGTATTTACTCTGCACAGAAACAAAATAACTCACCCAAATCTAACTCTCATCTGCCCCACCTGCAGTGCACATGGTTTTGTCCATTAGAGAGAGAAAATTTGATTTTGCAAGTGAACCAGAATCTGGCCCATTATGAGTACATTGTGAGGATCCCACAATGTTGCTTTTTTCAGTTCATTACAAAACTGCAGATAGACAAAGACTGGATCAGAAGAGCATACTGTATGAAAAAAACCCAAGCTTTCATATCCCATTACGGTGTCCAGCAAGTCCCTGCACCCAGCAGAGGCGTGAGCCTGCTCAAGAGGTAGGCATCAGTTTCTGACATCCCAATGTAGCCTAGACATGAACCTTCATCTGGGGCCAATACAGCATGACATTCCCATGGATGCATACAAGGTTAACAGGAAGAAGTAATGGTGTTATTTCAGGCAGATGACATAATCTAGTATGGCCAATGACTTAACTGGCAACAAAACAAATAGGAAGGGTAAACATTAC
This sequence comes from Crinia signifera, assembly GCF_055691185.1. Classification (NCBI taxonomy): domain Eukaryota; kingdom Metazoa; phylum Chordata; class Amphibia; order Anura; family Myobatrachidae; genus Crinia; species Crinia signifera. The sequence continues at coordinate 127,356,330 of NC_139221.1, read as the reverse complement.
ATCACTCCGTCCATGTGTTGCAAGTCCACTAATACGTAAGTAATATAACTGTTACAGTGACAAAAAAGGGAATGAGAACAAGAGCTTACAACTTTCTTTACTGTGTAAAAAGTTTGTGGCCATCCATATTTTAGCACAACAAACATTGTGCAGGAGAAATCTGCTAGTTTTTTGAATATTCTGTTTTTATTAATGATTATAGTCTTATAAAGTAACTGAAAAGTTGTACAGATGTAAAAAAAAAAAAAGTATCAAAACTGCCCTCAAGAATGAATCAGACATCTACAATAGAAGCAAATACAACACCACAATTGAATAAAAATGTCCATAATAAAACCAGGGGGTCGGGGGGACACAGGGTTGGAAGGATGGGATAAGGAAAAGGGAAGGCTCGCCAAGTTGTAAATAATCCTGAATGCCATAGCAAATTAACTTTTCAGTTGCTTGTAATGTGCATCATTGTAATAATTTAAAAACTAACTAATCGCACAGTAAAAACCCCTAATATTATGCATAATAAGTCTATCACCACATAAGACATAAATAGGCATTAGTTTATGATGGCTGGTCATTGACAGCTATGTTAATCCCAGTTCTGAACTCAAAGCAATTTGTAGCATAGCTGAGAACACCTGACGGTATCAGATGAAAGCGCTCTATTTCACTGCCACCATTTGTGCTCACCATCTTCATGCTTTGGAGAAAGAACTGTGATTTTGCTTTAGATATTTAACTCTCGCTTGTTTCAAGTCTTGACAATTGGGAAATCCTATAACTTATTCTAGTTTTGAGCTCTTACTGTATCGGTTAAAGTGATTTTTGGTTTCAGGAGACAACAACTTCATCTAGTTTTGGTGGTTAGGAATTGGATTGATCAAACACTTATTATTAATACTTTACATATGTATGTGACGTTGTAGGGTTTAATGCTAAATATTAATATCATTTATCTTCTAAACCTAAAAGCTAACCAGGTTAAGAAGACTGAAGTAAGTGGGTATGATTTTTCCTATTAAACTGGTGATAGCACAAGAGGCCAACTGTGGGTAAGGAGTCCTGTGTTGGATACTGGGTGTTTGCTGGCTTTTTTGCCATTTGTACCATCTTTAGATCCCATACTTTCTTTCATATACAGAATAGTGTATTTAATTGAAAGTCTCCCCGTGACCCTATGCCAAATAAGTACAGTATAATGACTCACAGTAGAATCAAAATATTGTCTTTCATACAGTACTTTTGTGGCTTCAAAGCAAAAACAATGTCACTAATCCCTTATATGAGATATGTTATGGGGTTTAATTAGATTTAGGAGTCAGCTGGCGATTATCTGGTAATTAATGGGCAAACCAAGCTTGGATATTATCCTCCTGTGGGGTAGCACTTAATGAAACTATGAAAATTATAGAATTCCTCATAGCAAGCACCAATGTGCTAATTAAAACAACTATATAAATATATTTCAGTGTATATAAGCAATGTAAGTAACCAGGAAGAATTAAAGTATTTTTGCATTCATCTACAACAAATTCTTCTTTATATGAAAAAAAGAAAAAAGTCAATGGTAGTGTGCGCTTAGCAGCCTGTGGAGAGTTCAATCTAAAAGTGTGGTGACCCAAACACCACAAGTATCATGGACAAAAAACAAGGTGAAGACTGATTCCTCCACTGGCGCTCTGTATAGGATGGTACCTTCCTTAAAATGGAGGTACGATCCTCTTCTCCCAAATATATACGATCACTGCAGTATAAGTATAAATACCATACATCCCATTGTCATAAACAGCGATCCTCTTCTTCGCCTCTGTATACTCAATTTCTGTGTTAGATAAACTTCGTCCAACTCAAATCGAAGGATAGGCACAAGAATTTAGCGTGCTCCCCCCAAAAAGGAATTAGGAGAAATGGCACAAATAGTGTAATACCATTTAATACATATAACACATTTAAAATACAGAAGTGGGACATAAACAATGCGGATGGTAAATGGAAGATTGGCCTGTTACCCGTATGCGTGGAGAACTTGGATGGCAATCCAGTCCTCAAAGTTGGCATAAGAGGATGACGGTGAGCCCGGGATTTCGACCGTCAAACGTCCACAGCAATAGGCACAGAGTCCAAATGGTCCATAAACGCTATCCCCATACAAAAAGGGTAACCCAGCTCCAAGCGCTTTCGACCTCCACTGAGGTCTTTTTCAAGAAGAGTGCTGGGAAACTCTATACTCCGGGTTTATATAGTACAAGTGTCCAATCAGAGCATAATATGGTGTGATTGACACGTCCCTGTGCCAATCAGAACTGAATTCTAGTTTTACCTGAACAAGTGTCCAATCAGAGCATAATATGGTGTGATTGACACGTCCCTGTGCCAATCAGAACTGAATTCTAGTTTTACCTGAACAAGTGTCCAATCAGAACATAATATGGTGTGATTGACACGTCCCTGTGCCAATCAGAACTGAATTCTAGTTTTACCTGAACAAGTGTCCAATCAGAGCATAATATGGTGTGATTGACACGTCCCTGTGCCAATCAGAACTGAATTCTAGTTTTACCTGAACAAGTGTCCAATCAGAGCATAATATGGTGTGATTGACACGTCCCTGTGCCAATCAGAACTGAATTCTAGTTTTACCTGAACAAGTGTCCAATCAGAGCATAATATGGTGTGAATGACACGTCCCTGTGCCAATCAGAACTGAATTCGAGTTTTACCTGAACAAAGGATAAGTCCAAACAGACGCTAAAGTCCAGGATGTGCGGTAAATGCCGCGACTTCCGGTCCGCGGTAGTAAGTATCCAGTGACGATACCGGAAGTACGTGGTCCGGCGTGTGACGTCATATCCGGGAATGGTGTTATGCTTCCGGATATTCGTGGTGTCAGCGGCCATCTTGGTGCACCTCCGGGAATAGTGTTTAACTTCCGGATATTCATAGTATTAGCGGCCATCTTGGTGCACCTCTGAAACGTTATAGATGGGCTGGAATTCATATGAACGTCTCATAGTGTGCTAAAAATCCGGAATCACTGAAAATTATATACATATTGGGTATAAGTAAAATTTCATATATGCATAAAGTATTTAACCATAACAATATAAAAATTGGGGATTTTAAAATAGACAATATAAAAATAGCAGATATAAAAATAGACCATAAGAATTATAAAACAGGTAATGTGCAGGAATACAGGATTCGGAGGGTTGTAAATAACACTATAAAAACCATTTTACCTCGAAGTCTAAATTAAGACCATTGGGTTTTAAAGTGTTAAAATTATAAATACATTTCATCTCCTCCTGTGCCAACCTGGTGGGCAAATTTCTGTTCCTAATGTCTGCACAAACTTGTTTAATACAGAAAAAACGGGAAATGGCTCCAATGGAGGAGTTATGTTTAACCCTAAAGTGCTGTGAAAGTGAATGGGATTCTAGACCTTTTTTAATATTATTCAAATGTTCGTTAAGACGGACTTTAAAGGGTCTGCTGGTCCGTCCAACATAAAAGAGTCCACATGTGCATTCGATGGCATATACAACGTTTTTGCTGTTACATGTTAAAAATTGATCTATGACATGATAAAATCCATTGATCTCGACTCTCTCATATTTAGTGATCCCATTATTTTTAACTGCCTTACAACCATTGCAACCCCCGCACCTGTGGAAACCCTTGGTGGCAATGGTTCCCCTAGGTTTATTGGTTATCAAGGCACTTCGCACAATCTTATTTCTTATATTTGGGGCTTTTCTATAAATAAAATTCGGGCGGTCGGGTAGAATTGACCCCAAGATCGGATCCTTCTTTAATACCCCCCAATTTTTCTTAAAAGATCTCTCTATATTTTTGTGTTGGGCGCTATAGCCAGTAATGAAGGCCCATTTTAAATCTTTGTTTGTGGTTGTACTGTCGTTTTTATCCTTGTCTTTTAACAACTCATTTCTTTCGATTTGATTGGTATTTTCCATTTTTGTCTCAATAAAGTGCGAATCATATCCGCTTCTGACAAATCTCTGGGCCATGTTCGTTGCTTGTTCCTGATAGACTGTGTTGTCAGTACAATTGCGTCGTATTCTTTTGAACTGCCCCCCTGGGATTGCATTCAACCATTGTGAGTGGTGGCAACTATCGTGGTGAATATATGATAAGCAGTCCGTAGGTTTTGTAAATGTTTTCGTCTTTAAAACACCATCTTCAATAAAAATTGTAATATCTAAAAAGTCTACTGTTGTTCGACTGATGTTAAAAGTTAGTTCAATGTTGACAGTATTTGTATTGAGGTATGCACAAAAGGAATTTAAGTCAACCTCACTACCCCTCCAGAAAAAAATAATATCATCTATATAACGTTTCCATGACACCAGATTCGCCCCATATGGGTTGTTAGACCATACCTTATCATCTTCCCATGCCCCCATGAAGATGTTGGCATAGCTAGGGGCGAATCTGGTGCCCATGGCTGTCCCCGTTTTCTGGATATAAAAACAGTCTTGAAATAAAAAATAGTTATTATTCAAGATAAAATGTACTCCCTCTTCAATAAAAGCTTGGAGGTTTTTGTCCAGGTCACTATCATGCAATGATCGATTCATAGCAGCTAGGCCATCTTGATGCTCAATTATGGTGTATAATGATTTGACATCTGCAGTGACCATAAAAATGTCATCGTTAAAACATAAATCTGATAAAATATTTAAAAGGCTTTTGGTGTCTCTGAGATGTGACCGGTTTTTTAAAACAAGGGGCTGTAAATAAAAGTCAATATATTCAGAGAGATTGGCCGTCAAGGAATTAGTTCCGGAAACAATAGGGCGTCCGGGAGGATGAGTAACACTTTTATGAACTTTGGGAAGTAAATAAATAACAGGTATGGATGGTTCTTTAGTGAGTAAAAATTTGTGGGTATTATCTTCTAAAACACCTTGTGACTTATATTTATCAAATAGGGTGGTGAGTTTTTTTAGCATATTATCCGTGGGATCCCCCCTGAGTTTGTGGTAAGTGGTTTTATCCTCTACCTGGGAGAGGACTTCATTGATATACCATATTTTGTCCATCAGGACAATCCCCCCGCCTTTATCGGCGGGTTTGATAATGAGGTCCTGGTTTTCACTAAGCTGTTTTAGAGCATCTCTTTCTTTCTTAGACAAATTGTATTTCACCTCTGATGGTTTTATGTTTTTTATATCGTCCTGTATTAAAGTGCAAAAAGTGTCTATATAGCTCCCTTTGACGTGGGCAGGAAAAAATATAGATTTGGGTTTAAATCTACTGGTGGCTTCTAGTGGCACATCTGAAGGGGTGGATACTGGATTTTCCAAGTCCTTTTGGATAAAAAACTTTTTTATACATAGCTTCCGTATATATTTATGTACGTCCACGAAAGTGGCAAATTTATTAATATTAGCCGTAGGGGCATATTTGAGGCCTTTTTCAAGGACGGAAGTTTCGTAAGAATCCAATATATGTGAGCTTATGTTAAAGATTTTTATCGTATTCCGTTGATTTTCACCCTCCAATGTGTTGCTAGATACGATGATCTTAGGTTTGCTTTTTTTGGGTTTCCTTTTACGGGCACGATTTTTCCTAATCAGTGTCTTTTTCCTGCCGGCTCTTTTTCCTCTATGTGTTGGAGATTTTTGATGTGTCATTATCTCCATGACTGTCGCTCGCCTCTTGTTCCTAAAAAATGAATTCTATTTTGTTCTCGAACCAATGGTTGGTATCTATTCCGGAAGTGTAGGGGCGAGTAATCTTCTGTCCTCTCGTCATGTTCATTTTCCCTTGCCTCAGCAGTTTTTCTTCCTTGTTCCTTATTGCCTTGATATCTAGGTTGAAATCGGGATGACGAGTTGAATCTATTTCCCCTGGGTGAATGTGGTCGCCATGAACTGTTTTTGTTATGTTCTTGGTTCCTAAACCTTTTTTGTATTTTATAAGGGGACCTATGATCTGTTTGGTAATCTCTCATCCTTCTTTCTGGATACCATTTTTCCCTGTCAGGTGATCTTGATCTCCTTCTAGGGTTTGCTTTATTGAATTTGACTGAATTCTTTCTCACTCTAATAGGTGACCTAGGATTCTGTTTACCTCTATTAGGGTTCCTATTTTCGAAAACCTGGGTTTCTTCCGTTCTTAAATTCCCTTCTGATATGTCATCTTCAGGTTCACTTGCGGCTTCTCTTTTATCCCTCATAAACTTTCTGATCTTTCTATCAACTATTGATCTCTCGGTCTTTTTTAGATTAGAATCAATCCTTTCTTCTAATTCTGCATATTCAGGTAAGGATGAAAGGGGTTTAAGTAGGTCTTTATATTTATTTATTTCCTCATCTAGTGATTTGAGTTCCCTTTTTCTTTCGGATATAATGAGATCCATCAATCTAAAGGAACATTCATCTATAATCTTTTCCCAACCTTCTATAAATGCATCTGAGCATGTTTCAAAGGAGGCTTTTTTATTAATTTTTAGCCCTCTTGGGATTATTTGATGGGATAGGTACTTTTCTAAAGTTACGACCTCCCACCAAATGCGAGTTTCTTTAAGGAGAATTCCCTCTAGTTTTTTCATCACATTTTCCAATGTCTCATCTAATAGTTCGATTTGGTCCTCATCAACATTAAAAACCTTTTCTAAAAGAGATAACCTATGATCTCTATGGGAGAACATATTAGCTGCACACATCCAAAATACTTTAGCAGGGTAAGGTAATCAAATGTATGAAAAAAAGAAAAAAGTCAATGGTAGTGTGCGCTTAGCAGCCTGTGGAGAGTTCAATCTAAAAGTGTGGTGACCCAAACACCACAAGTATCATGGACAAAAAACAAGGTGAAGACTGATTCCTCCACTGGCGCTCTGTATAGGATGGTACCTTCCTTAAAATGGAGGTACGATCCTCTTCTCCCAAATATATACGATCACTGCAGTATAAGTATAAATACCATACATCCCATTGTCATAAACAGCGATCCTCTTCTCCGCCTCTGTATACTCAATTTCTGTGTTAGATAAACTTCGTCCAACTCAAATCGAAGGATAGGCACAAGAATTTAGCGTGCTCCCCCCAAAAAGGAATTAGGAGAAATGGCACAAATAGTGTAATACCATTTAATACATATAACACATTTAAAATACAGAAGTGGGACATAAACAATGCGGATGGTAAATGGAAGATTGGCCTGTTACCCGTATGCGTGGAGAACTTGGATGGCAATCCAGTCCTCAAAGTTGGCATAAGAGGATGACGGTGAGCCCGGGATTTCGACCGTCAAACGTCCACAGCAATAGGCACAGAGTCCAAATGGTCCATAAACGCTATCCCCATACAAAAAGGGTAACCCAGCTCCAAGCGCTTTCGACCTCCACTGAGGTCTTTTTCAAGAAGAGTGCTGGGAAACTCTATACTCCGGGTTTATATAGTACAAGTGTCCAATCAGAGCATAATATGGTGTGATTGACACGTCCCTGTGCCAATCAGAACTGAATTCTAGTTTTACCTGAACAAGTGTCCAATCAGAGCATAATATGGTGTGATTGACACGTCCCTGTGCCAATCAGAACTGAATTCTAGTTTTACCTGAACAAGTGTCCAATCAGAACATAATATGGTGTGATTGACACGTCCCTGTGCCAATCAGAACTGAATTCTAGTTTTACCTGAACAAGTGTCCAATCAGAGCATAATATGGTGTGATTGACACGTCCCTGTGCCAATCAGAACTGAATTCTAGTTTTACCTGAACAAGTGTCCAATCAGAGCATAATATGGTGTGATTGACACGTCCCTGTGCCAATCAGAACTGAATTCTAGTTTTACCTGAACAAGTGTCCAATCAGAGCATAATATGGTGTGAATGACACGTCCCTGTGCCAATCAGAACTGAATTCGAGTTTTACCTGAACAAAGGATAAGTCCAAACAGACGCTAAAGTCCAGGATGTGCGGTAAATGCCGCGACTTCCGGTCCGCGGTAGTAAGTATCCAGTGACGATACCGGAAGTACGTGGTCCGGCGTGTGACGTCATATCCGGGAATGGTGTTATGCTTCCGGATATTCGTGGTGTCAGCGGCCATCTTGGTGCACCTCCGGGAATAGTGTTTAACTTCCGGATATTCATAGTATTAGCGGCCATCTTGGTGCACCTCTGAAACGTTATAGATGGGCTGGAATTCATATGAACGTCTCATAGTGTGCTAAAAATCCGGAATCACTGAAAATTATATACATATTGGGTATAAGTAAAATTTCATATATGCATAAAGTATTTAACCATAACAATATAAAAATTGGGGATTTTAAAATAGACAATATAAAAATAGCAGATATAAAAATAGACCATAAGAATTATAAAACAGGTAATGTGCAGGAATACAGGATTCGGAGGGTTGTAAATAACACTATAAAAACCATTTTACCTCGAAGTCTAAATTAAGACCATTGGGTTTTAAAGTGTTAAAATTATAAATACATTTCATCTCCTCCTGTGCCAACCTGGTGGGCAAATTTCTGTTCCTAATGTCTGCACAAACTTGTTTAATACAGAAAAAACGGGAAATGGCTCCAATGGAGGAGTTATGTTTAACCCTAAAGTGCTGTGAAAGTGAATGGGATTCTAGACCTTTTTTAATATTATTCAAATGTTCGTTAAGACGGACTTTAAAGGGTCTGCTGGTCCGTCCAACATAAAAGAGTCCACATGTGCATTCGATGGCATATACAACGTTTTTGCTGTTACATGTTAAAAATTGATCTATGACATGATAAAATCCATTGATCTCGACTCTCTCATATTTAGTGATCCCATTATTTTTAACTGCCTTACAACCATTGCAACCCCCGCACCTGTGGAAACCCTTGGTGGCAATGGTTCCCCTAGGTTTATTGGTTATCAAGGCACTTCGCACAATCTTATTTCTTATATTTGGGGCTTTTCTATAAATAAAATTCGGGCGGTCGGGTAGAATTGACCCCAAGATCGGATCCTTCTTTAATACCCCCCAATTTTTCTTAAAAGATCTCTCTATATTTTTGTGTTGGGCGCTATAGCCAGTAATGAAGGCCCATTTTAAATCTTTGTTTGTGGTTGTACTGTCGTTTTTATCCTTGTCTTTTAACAACTCATTTCTTTCGATTTGATTGGTATTTTCCATTTTTGTCTCAATAAAGTGCGAATCATATCCGCTTCTGACAAATCTCTGGGCCATGTTCGTTGCTTGTTCCTGATAGACTGTGTTGTCAGTACAATTGCGTCGTATTCTTTTGAACTGCCCCCCTGGGATTGCATTCAACCATTGTGAGTGGTGAGGCAAGGGAAAATGAACATGACGAGAGGACAGAAGATTACTCGCCCCTACACTTCCGGAATAGATACCAACCATTGGTTCGAGAACAAAATAGAATTCATTTTTTAGGAACAAGAGGCGAGCGACAGTCATGGAGATAATGACACATCAAAAATCTCCAACACATAGAGGAAAAAGAGCCGGCAGGAAAAAGACACTGATTAGGAAAAATCGTGCCCGTAAAAGGAAACCCAAAAAAAGCAAACCTAAGATCATCGTATCTAGCAACACATTGGAGGGTGAAAATCAACGGAATACGATAAAAATCTTTAACATAAGCTCACATATATTGGATTCTTACGAAACTTCCGTCCTTGAAAAAGGCCTCAAATATGCCCCTACGGCTAATATTAATAAATTTGCCACTTTCGTGGACGTACATAAATATATACGGAAGCTATGTATAAAAAAGTTTTTTATCCAAAAGGACTTGGAAAATCCAGTATCCACCCCTTCAGATGTGCCACTAGAAGCCACCAGTAGATTTAAACCCAAATCTATATTTTTTCCTGCCCACGTCAAAGGGAGCTATATAGACACTTTTTGCACTTTAATACAGGACGATATAAAAAACATAAAACCATCAGAGGTGAAATACAATTTGTCTAAGAAAGAAAGAGATGCTCTAAAACAGCTTAGTGAAAACCAGGACCTCATTATCAAACCCGCCGATAAAGGCGGGGGGATTGTCCTGATGGACAAAATATGGTATATCAATGAAGTCCTCTCCCAGGTAGAGGATAAAACCACTTACCACAAACTCAGGGGGGATCCCACGGATAATATGCTAAAAAAACTCACCACCCTACTTGATAAATATAAGTCACAAGGTGTTTTAGAAGATAATACCCACAAATTTTTACTCACTAAAGAACCATCCATACCTGTTATTTATTTACTTCCCAAAGTTCATAAAAGTGTTACTCATCCTCCCGGACGCCCTATTGTTTCCGGAACTAATTCCTTGACGGCCAATCTCTCTGAATATATTGACTTTTATTTACAGCCCCTTGTTTTAAAAAACCGGTCACATCTCAGAGACACCAAAAGCCTTTTAAATATTTTATCAGATTTATGTTTTAACGATGACATTTTTATGGTCACTGCAGATGTCAAATCATTATACACCATAATTGAGCATCAAGATGGCCTAGCTGCTATGAATCGATCATTGCATGATAGTGACCTGGACAAAAACCTCCAAGCTTTTATTGAAGAGGGAGTACATTTTATCTTGAATAATAACTATTTTTTATTTCAAGACTGTTTTTATATCCAGAAAACGGGGACAGCCATGGGCACCAGATTCGCCCCTAGCTATGCCAACATCTTCATGGGGGCATGGGAAGATGATAAGGTATGGTCTAACAACCCATATGGGGCGAATCTGGTGTCATGGAAACGTTATATAGATGATATTATTTTTTTCTGGAGGGGTAGTGAGGTTGACTTAAATTCCTTTTGTGCATACCTCAATACAAATACTGTCAACATTGAACTAACTTTTAACATCAGTCGAACAACAGTAGACTTTTTAGATATTACAATTTTTATTGAAGATGGTGTTTTAAAGACGAAAACATTTACAAAACCTACGGACTGCTTATCATATATTCACCACGATAGTTGCCACCACTCACAATGGTTGAATGCAATCCCAGGGGGGCAGTTCAAAAGAATACGACGCAATTGTACTGACAACACAGTCTATCAGGAACAAGCAACGAACATGGCCCAGAGATTTGTCAGAAGCGGATATGATTCGCACTTTATTGAGACAAAAATGGAAAATACCAATCAAATCGAAAGAAATGAGTTGTTAAAAGACAAGGATAAAAACGACAGTACAACCACAAACAAAGATTTAAAATGGGCCTTCATTACTGGCTATAGCGCCCAACACAAAAATATAGAGAGATCTTTTAAGAAAAATTGGGGGGTATTAAAGAAGGATCCGATCTTGGGGTCAATTCTACCCGACCGCCCGAATTTTATTTATAGAAAAGCCCCAAATATAAGAAATAAGATTGTGCGAAGTGCCTTGATAACCAATAAACCTAGGGGAACCATTGCCACCAAGGGTTTCCACAGGTGCGGGGGTTGCAATGGTTGTAAGGCAGTTAAAAATAATGGGATCACTAAATATGAGAGAGTCGAGATCAATGGATTTTATCATGTCATAGATCAATTTTTAACATGTAACAGCAAAAACGTTGTATATGCCATCGAATGCACATGTGGACTCTTTTATGTTGGACGGACCAGCAGACCCTTTAAAGTCCGTCTTAACGAACATTTGAATAATATTAAAAAAGGTCTAGAATCCCATTCACTTTCACAGCACTTTAGGGTTAAACATAACTCCTCCATTGGAGCCATTTCCCGTTTTTTCTGTATTAAACAAGTTTGTGCAGACATTAGGAACAGAAATTTGCCCACCAGGTTGGCACAGGAGGAGATGAAATGTATTTATAATTTTAACACTTTAAAACCCAATGGTCTTAATTTAGACTTCGAGGTAAAATGGTTTTTATAGTGTTATTTACAACCCTCCGAATCCTGTATTCCTGCACATTACCTGTTTTATAATTCTTATGGTCTATTTTTATATCTGCTATTTTTATATTGTCTATTTTAAAATCCCCAATTTTTATATTGTTATGGTTAAATACTTTATGCATATATGAAATTTTACTTATACCCAATATGTATATAATTTTCAGTGATTCCGGATTTTTAGCACACTATGAGACGTTCATATGAATTCCAGCCCATCTATAACGTTTCAGAGGTGCACCAAGATGGCCGCTAATACTATGAATATCCGGAAGTTAAACACTATTCCCGGAGGTGCACCAAGATGGCCGCTGACACCACGAATATCCGGAAGCATAACACCATTCCCGGATATGACGTCACACGCCGGACCACGTACTTCCGGTATCGTCACTGGATACTTACTACCGCGGACCGGAAGTCGCGGCATTTACCGCACATCCTGGACTTTAGCGTCTGTTTGGACTTATCCTTTGTTCAGGTAAAACTCGAATTCAGTTCTGATTGGCACAGGGACGTGTCATTCACACCATATTATGCTCTGATTGGACACTTGTTCAGGTAAAACTAGAATTCAGTTCTGATTGGCACAGGGACGTGTCAATCACACCATATTATGCTCTGATTGGACACTTGTTCAGGTAAAACTAGAATTCAGTTCTGATTGGCACAGGGACGTGTCAATCACACCATATTATGCTCTGATTGGACACTTGTTCAGGTAAAACTAGAATTCAGTTCTGATTGGCACAGGGACGTGTCAATCACACCATATTATGTTCTGATTGGACACTTGTTCAGGTAAAACTAGAATTCAGTTCTGATTGGCACAGGGACGTGTCAATCACACCATATTATGCTCTGATTGGACACTTGTTCAGGTAAAACTAGAATTCAGTTCTGATTGGCACAGGGACGTGTCAATCACACCATATTATGCTCTGATTGGACACTTGTACTATATAAACCCGGAGTATAGAGTTTCCCAGCACTCTTCTTGAAAAAGACCTCAGTGGAGGTCGAAAGCGCTTGGAGCTGGGTTACCCTTTTTGTATGGGGATAGCGTTTATGGACCATTTGGACTCTGTGCCTATTGCTGTGGACGTTTGACGGTCGAAATCCCGGGCTCACCGTCATCCTCTTATGCCAACTTTGAGGACTGGATTGCCATCCAAGTTCTCCACGCATACGGGTAACAGGCCAATCTTCCATTTACCATCCGCATTGTTTATGTCCCACTTCTGTATTTTAAATGTGTTATATGTATTAAATGGTATTACACTATTTGTGCCATTTCTCCTAATTCCTTTTTGGGGGGAGCACGCTAAATTCTTGTGCCTATCCTTCGATTTGAGTTGGACGAAGTTTATCTAACACAGAAATTGAGTATACAGAGGCGGAGAAGAGGATCGCTGTTTATGACAATGGGATGTATGGTATTTATACTTATACTGCAGTGATCGTATATATTTGGGAGAAGAGGATCGTACCTCCATTTTAAGGAAGGTACCATCCTATACAGAGCGCCAGTGGAGGAATCAGTCTTCACCTTGTTTTTTGTCCAAAATTCTTCTTTATGACTGAGTATTGTAAACTAGCGTGAAATAAAGCAAGGCTAATTACACTTAAAATAACTAATTGGATATTAATTAAAACAAACTCCCAGAAGCAGTGTCATTTATATGCAGATGAGATACATTTTACGTGAAACCTGTACATACTGTATGACCTCTCCCATGTTGATGGTATAACACTCACACTGGAGATTAATCCTGGCTGAATCCTAGACAATTGTGCTAGAGTGAACAGCACTAAAAAAAAAAACACCCCAAAAAACATAGCAAAGGGCCTCTTTGACGATACAGCCGGCCTGCTTACTATGTATTGCACTGCGTAAGACAAACATTACCTTTTACAGAGATTAAATCTCGGAGAGTACTGTGCAAGAATACAGCATCTATGATTTTAGATAATAAATCATAGTTGCAATTATGACATCATGAAGAGAATGCTGGTGGTCAAATGCACTGGATGATAAAACAAGCGTCTTTGTACAGCACACAACTAATTTGGGACATATTTGGGTATTGGGCGAAGAACAAACAAAACTTATTTTTAGAATTCAGTCTGCAGGATGATAGGCTGTACACCAACACTTCACAGCATGAGGTTGGATTTCAGAATGCTAACAATGCCTAGCACTTCTACTTTTACTGTATTTTTATACTCTTATCAATAGCATGGACAGATTCAAACAGTCTTTGGAACTATTTTAGAACAGTATCATAAAAATGATAAATGAAAGATATTCTTAAGTTCTAAGCACATTCCTTTTGCACAGAACGAACATTCACATGTACTTTTTTGTTTTGTTTGCAGAGCTATTAACCTACTAGGTAAATTAAATATATACTGTATATCCCTTGCTATTTAGTGGATTGTGCCGGCTTCACTTTAATGTATGTGTGTGTGTATATATATATATATATATATATATATATATATATATATTTATTTATTTATTAGCAGTTTCTTATATAGCGCACACAGATTCCGCAGCGCTTTACAGAGAATATTTGACCATTCACATCAGTCCCTGCCCCAGTGGAGCTTACAATCTATATTCCCTACCACATGTACACGCACACACAGACATTCTAGGGTTAATTTTGTTGGGAGCCAAATTAGCCTAGCAGTATATTTTTGGATTGTGGGAGGAAACCGGAGTACCCGGAGGAAACCCACGCAAGTACGGGGAGAATATACAAACTCCGCACAGTTAGGGCCATGGTGGGTATTGAACCCATGACCTCAGTGCTGTGAGGCAGTAATGCTAACCATTACACCATCCGTACTGCCATATATACACACACACACACACACACACACACACACACTGTATATGTGTGTTATTTTGTTGTCAAATTAGACATCTGTTTATCTCCAGCTTTCCAAACAGTATGATAATAGCATATGATAAATGTAATTGGAAGTCATTGCAGTTATCAGTAATGCATGTATGTTTGCATAAATGATCTCCAGGAAAGTTTGTTATAATATATTTAGTGTAGCATTAACCCGAAAGTTTAATGTGTTTCGCTATATGCAAATAAGGTGTTTGCCACCTGGCCCGTCCTTTCAGGTTTGTCAACCCATAAAGAACATGACTTACCATCAACAGGTGACTGAAATAGCCTTTTTCAAGGACATTTTAATTTCGGTGTACACATGTTGCCAGTATGAAAACTGTCAGTGGTTGTTTGAGGCAACACTGAAAGTCTGGAGGATGTCCATTGTGCCACTCTGACAGCTAAGCATCTGTTGTGCTGCAAACCTCAGCTAAGATGACTCATGAAAATGTTGCAAGCATAAGCCATGTTTAATGTGTGTATTACAGGGTAACAAAAGAATAGCAAATAAGGCAATATTTTTCAACAACCAGCTTGTGAAAAGGAGCTACAGTAAAATGCAGAGGTGTCAATTGTAGTTTACTCTAGATGCCATCCTACTACTTTACTTTAGTCCTATAAAAAGGGACTATACAAAGCAAAGGAAAACTAATTGAAATTAACAACAGCCTATACATTAATTAAATGGAGGACAAATTAGGCTATCACGCCTAGTATGTGTACTTTAAATCTAAACCCTTTGCAGGCAATTTTTTTATTTTATTTTTGCAATTCAAACAGTCTGGTTTTAATTATTTGTAATACATTTTTTTTTTTATTCAAAACTGGTCTACATTAAATGTTCTTATTTTAAAGTGGTTCACCATTGGATCTGCTATGAGCGCTAGGGCTATTGAGCCTGACTAGACGTTGGACCTGAAAGGGTTAACTCAGGAGAGTTGTGCTGAAGATTCCAGTACTGTAATGCAGCTACAGGTTCCATAATGAAACCTGTAAATTGTAAAGGAATTAATCCACCCAGCTGATTGGAAGGGCAACTGAGAGGAGATGCCAGTCCTTAATGAATCAACCAGGGTTCCTACCTGTTTAAAAGCATAATTTACATTCACATACTGCACCTACAGTGTTCCTCTCTCCTAGCACAGGGCTGACAGCAAGGGGTGGAGTTAAATCGAACATAGGCGAGCGTCTCTGATTGAGCAGAAAACATGTGCAATAAGGGAGGGTGCCTAATTAGCAAACACTATACAAATACATGCTTAACCATTTCAGATTTCAAGTTGACATTAGTTACAAAATTGTTACATTTCTTACAGTGGGTCCGATGTATTAAGCCTGGTGTAGTGATAAAGCCGTGATATAGCAGCCAATTGACTCGTAACTGTCATTTTTCAAACAGCTGATTGGCTAGTGGGTTATCACCATCCACTGTCACTTCACCAGACTTAATACATCTGTCCCAGTATTTTTAATCCATCACTTGCATCCTCCATGAATTGTAAGTGCTTTAAACTAAAAGAAAACCTATGATATGATCTTTGATCTACACTAGCTCCATAAATTAATAAAATCTGGCTGAACATCTGATTAGGAAATGTGGTCACTTAACATATAAACTACTTGTATCATAGAATGAATTAAAACATGTGATTTGTCTGTAGGTCATTGCAGTTAAGGAACATTCGTCATTCAAATATATATTGTGCATACAAAAGCCACACTCTTAATTCAACCAAAGTTCTTTTAAAGTAAATGTTTACAGTACATTGCAAGTGTGCTCATCCCTCAGTCAAGTATGGTTTCCTTTCTCCAGTATACTCCCTAGCTTCCCACCCTTGATTTCCAGAGAATTACCTCTCTGGTACTAGCACGTCCCCTCTCAAATAATCGGGCCTACTTCAAGTTGGCTCCCAAAAGTAAAATCTAATGAGCAAAACCATGTGCACTGCAGGTGTGCATAGAGTTAAGATTTGGGTGTTCAAACTGAAATCTAAATTGCAGTGTAAAAATAAAGCACTCAGTATTTACTTTGCACAGAAACAAAATAATTCACCCAAATCTAACTCTCTCTGCATGTTATCTGCCCCACCTGCAGTGCATATGGTTTTGTCCATTAAAGGAGTTTGCCTTTGCAAACCAACCTGAATCTCCCCCATAATGTATACTGTACAGTATCTCCTCATAAAATTTTTGAAAGGGAGTTTGCAGGTTTTCTTTTAAAAACAGACCTGCTAACCCTCAGTTTTATTGTAAAGTCCTTAGAACAGTGGTTCCCAAACTTTTTGATTCACGGCACCATACAGTATTAGAATATTTTTCACGTCACCCCAAGGCAAAAAGTTACTGAGAATTTCAGGAAAAAAAAATATTTAATTAAATAAATTGGGATTCAATTTCATTCTTAGGTCCATTTATATGGTGAGGAACATGATTCACTTCTGTTTACCCAAACATTTTATTATGGGAAGCCACAAGCACTGATTTTGCCTATTTCTTTGAAAATAAAGAATTGGAATTGGTTCTGGACCACCAACCTGTGACACCCCTGCAAGTGCTCCGAGGCGCCCCAGGGAGCCTAGGCGCACAGTTTGGGAACCACTGCCTTAGAATGATCACTGTGAAAATAAATGCATAAAAATGACAACCACAAACACAATATGAACACATACAGATCATATAAACAAAACAAAAACAAAAATCTTAACGTTTAGTTCATATCAATATTATGTAATTTTTTAAGCCATTTTTTATACACATGCACAAGGCTTTATGTTCATAATATAAGCAAAACATACACGTGGCTGCTGCTTGGAAATTAGAAAAGAATATAGAAGGCAAAAAGGTAAAGTTGATTAAAACTACAATATAACTAGGTGAAAATATTGTGCAATACACACATTCATCACAGTGTGAGGAACATATTAGTACTGTGAGTATTATTTCTTATAGAGCGTACAGAATACGGTGGGGCCTGCCCCCCGGCCCAGCCCACCCCTGGCATAAGGTACTACTGTATTTCCAATCAGAGTTCGCAATGAAAAAGTTGAAAGTATGTGTCGATTATATGTACTCCCCTTATATAAATAACCCCGTTAGTAGTATTCATTCCACAAATTACATAGGAATATTAAAAAGTTTAACAATAACCAAAGGTAGCCGCTAAAAGGTATTTGAAATGATAAAGCTCTGAAACATAATTACAAGAATGTAAAACATCAGGCAGTGGTCACAAATAAACTTAAAAAAAAAAAAAAAAAGCAAATAAATAATTAAATGTTGAATACAGTATGTGGAGTTGACATGCACTACAAAGTATTGTAAACCTGTGTTGCAAGAATTACTGAGATAACTGACAAATGTTAGGTGCACTTAAATTCTGAAAGAAACCTTTCTTTTCCACACTATTGCCATACAGTATATAGCCCACAATGCCACCCATAGAGGGTGCTTGCTGATCATAACAGGCTTGGAAAGTTCCAGGAACAAGTACACAAAGTGATTATGGGATTGGTTCTTTTATCTGAATAAAAAAAAGCACTTCTGGTCATTAATAAAAGTATCGGACACTAGAGACTACTTCTCATCACATTATAAAATGTAAAGAAAGCAGTGAATAGTGGTGGGCTGGGGGTTAGGATGCCATCTGCCCCCCCGGGGTGGGACGATTTATGCCCTGGCAGGCTTGCAACAACCACATGCTACACATTAAGGTGCCCATTTCACCGTGAAATGCGATGCACGGCCGCGCACCA
Organism: Crinia signifera; assembly: GCF_055691185.1. Lineage (NCBI taxonomy): Eukaryota > Metazoa > Chordata > Amphibia > Anura > Myobatrachidae > Crinia > Crinia signifera. The sequence goes on along the minus strand of NC_139221.1, from coordinate 127,337,770 downwards.
TGCATTGCGATGCGATCCAGCCTATAACGCGTGCGATGTATGGGCACCTTAAGGGCCAGCCTCAGGGTAGAAACCCTCAAAACTGGCAAACTTTTTTATTCAGACTGATGCTGGGTCCTGGAGAGGCTGAGCACTGAGGTGGGACTGCATGATGATTCCGCAGATCGATCAGCCAATGATCTGAGGAGTCTGCAGTAATCCTCCCCAAATCACTGGCTGAGTGGTTTGTTCAGACTTCCTGCCAGGATGTGCTACAAGTTAGTGTAGGCTGTGACTGGAATATGTGCTGCCATCCTGGCTGGCTGTTTGCAGTGTGAGGCCATTTACACAGTAACAGATGCAGAACCAGCTTCTCTTGTGGCTGTTGCATCACATCCCTGCCCACACTTTGTATCTGCTTCTCCTTCCCCTGAGTAAGGATGGACATCTAAAGCCTATGATCAACAGATGGTAAAGGCCCATACACACTTTCAGACTTTGAGCTGAAAATCACTCAAAACAGCAGTTTTGAGCGATTTTCAGCTCAAAGTCTGCAAGTGTGTATGGTCCACCGATGCCCGACTAGCGATGATGCGCGCTCCCGCATCATCGCTAGCAAAGTAGGCAGTCTGCTGATTTAACCAGCATGTCTGGCGATGATGGCTCATATTTGAGCCATCATCGCCAGGTGTGTATGGCAGCCAGGCTGAAAGATCAGAGACTTTCAGCCCAGCTGACCGGCTGCTCCCTCCCCCGGCTGACTGCCCCCCCTGCCATTGACCCCGCCCCCCCCTGACATCCAGCCCACTCCCTCCCCCACCAACCAGTGCATATACTCACCCCGCCGCCATGCCCATCCCGCCACTCATCTTCTCTGCTGCGTCTCCCCGGCCAGGCCACACAGCCCGGCGGAGCGCCCCGCCCCCGGCTGGCTGCTCTGCTCCATAGTGTGGAGCATATAAACTCCACTGGCCACCAATGCGTTTTTTAAGCAAGTAATATATAGATTACACTGAGCACCAATGTGATATATTTAAGCCAGTACATATATACATTGCTGGCACAGACCAGCAATGTATATAATACATTGGTGGCAGTGGACATATAAATATAATAAGCAATCAGGGCCAGCCCACTGGAGGGCGGCACTTGGGAGCAGGTCAGTGGCGTGGAGCAAGGTGACTGGCACCCGCACCCCATCCCCCTAAAGCCAGTTGAGCCACACTGCACCACCGCTGACTTGCTCCGGTGCCCGCACCCCCCGTGGATCATGCACCGTGCCATGCGTGCCGCTGCCAGTAATGTAAATATGGAACCAATGGAATTCAAACCCAGCCCATTATGTAAATAGCCTTTTATAATGAAAGATTTTCAGCAAAGTCTTTCACCTCCTGAAAATCTCTTGCTCTTTTGGTAAAATAGCTCAGTGTGTACGCACTACTTTGGCGATAGATAAATCTCACAGATTTTGGCAAAGTCTTTTGAAATAAAAATCTTCTAGTGTGTATGGGCCTTAACTGACCATCGCATTTAAAGGATTTGGTAGAAAAAAAAAAATGTACACAATTTGCACATGCGCAAACATCTGCAGTGTGGCTGCACATGCGCAATAAACCACTGCAGCATGGCTGCCTGGGGATGGGACTGGAGGTAGGACCATTGCAACACAATCAAATATTTATCATCAGAATGCCACCATCTGCCACTACCATCAGAACAAAAACATTGATGGTTGAGAACCATCGTAATGCAAAGTCCATTCATACTGCTGAGACTGACCAAATCCAAATGGCTGCTGTTAGTATATGATGCCTTCCATACAGGTATATTTCTCTTGTAACATGCCTCTGCCAACTCTTGCTGGGATCTGCTGCAGCAGTCCACACACAGGCCCTTATTCAGATCTGATTGCAGTACAAATTTGTTTGGAAAATGGGCAAAACCATGTGCACTGCAGGTGGCGCAGATGTAACATGAGAGAGTTAAATTTGTGTTGAAATGTCAGTGGATGTTACTCCCCTGACTCACTGGCAGTTGGGGTTTCTCCCCTATTTGAATTTTTATCTGTGCTACGGCCCCAATCTGTAGCAGCCATTGAATTATCTACCTATACTAACTCCATTTTGTGTGTGCCGTTCCCTTATTCTTCTTCCCATCATCACATTTGTTCTCCATTTATCCTCTTCCATGTGCCCCAACTACCCACGTCCCATTGTGGCACACCTTCTTCTTCTTGAAAGGTTGAGGCAAATAAACAATGTCCTTGTTAGAGTGCTGAGGCTATCTATATCCCTGACCTTGTCCCCTCAGCCCACGTGACAGAGGACCACAACAAACAGAGATGGAGTAAGAAACAAAAATAAAAAATTTAGATAGATATTTTTTGGGGGGTCCACTATTTTTTTCTGGATGGTATTTGTTAGTATTTTCTATTTTTACTGTAACCTTAAAATGTATGCACCTTATGTATATGTATTAGTTAATCAAATAATTTATGTAAATAAATCAGCATCAGCTGTAAGTGGCACAAGATGGAATCCCCTGATGACGCGTTTATCCGCCTTAACCTCGGTCAGCAGCTTCCTCAGATCCGCCTTCCTCAGATTCGCAAAGGGAAGGTCTTCACACAAGAACGGTCCTTTGCGATAATTAACGCATATCTTAGTGCATATGCAATTATCATCGATGCGGTAGCTGGCGATGTGCGGTGGATGTTAGTGCATCCCCCCAAAGTACTTTGGTACGGTATACCAAAACATAAAAACTATAGCCGATAACAGTATTATAACTAGGATTATTGATGGTGCAAGGATTCATTTTGAGAACAGTCTGATTTCCCGTTACTTTTGTAGCATGTTAGGATAATAAATACCGATAAGTAGTTTTTTTGGTCCAGTGATTAGCCTCAGAAATATTTTCCTTACTTGGTAACAGCCCTGAGATTGCAATGTTGGAAGACAGCCAAAATACACATCATATTACAACAGAGCTAAGGCATTAAAGAGATGAAAATGCAAATAGATAGTCACAAATACAGTTCATGCATTGCATCTCTGATCAATAGTGATTGGGGAACAAAGTACGGTAATATAGATCCTGTAAACAAAAAAGTTACTTGGGTAATATCAAATTCTGCTCATCTGCTATTACTGAGCAGCAGGAAGAGTTCTTGGTGTGGCAAGAAATGCACACAAAACAAGATAAGATGTGATTTCCTAGGAATTATTTTATTTTAACTGTTCATAAAACACATGAATTAGCTTGCTGGCATGTAGACATGGTACGTGTTCCGACAGGAAAGAGGTTTCATTGCTTTATGAAAGGACAGGATGTCAATAACTGAGGAACAGTTACCTTTGTTGGGTGCTGCTCACGCCCAAATTAGGGTGAGACAAGTGATTATAAACAGTGTATTTTTACCCTGAATAACATCATTATAAAAAAATAAAAATAAGAATGTAAGTAGAAAATTATGTCATGTTTAACAAAGTTTAAATAACTGGAAAGCATTATATATCTTAAGGTGCCCATACACGCACCGATCCCGGCGGTGCGATCTGTGCTTAGAGGTACGCGCTCCCGCACCTTAATAGTGGTCTTTTCGCTCATTTATTGGTGTCTTCCTCTAGTTTGAGGATCTGTTACAGGATTCCTGCTAAATCCACCGCCATATGGAAGGTTTATGAGCCTGAAAACAAGTCCTACATTTAATTGAACTTGAGCACAGTAACATCTTTCCTGTTTGAACACATACATCTCTGCATTCCAGAAAACTGATCTGGTTTTAGCGTTTGAAGATTTATAGATATTGTTAAAGAACATTTCTCTTCCATGACGTATTTTATGGACAATTAGAATTGGGATAGGCATATGTATACCTATCGAAGGGCCCACTTGTTGTCTATGGTCTATATGATGAAAACACCAAGGGCTGGTAAAAGGAAAGACCCTGCAATAATTCGGACCAGCCTGCAAAGTGTACTGGCTTTCAATCTGCCATCACACGGCTTCAAACAGGGTTGAAAACCCCAGCTAGGGTTCAGGTTTAATGTTTTGAAAGAGGCATTATCCTGACTCAATAAAAGCACAGAAATCTAGTGTATACATGCAGTGATTATACTTCGTCCAGTGATGGCAAACCTGGACACTCCAGCTGTTGAACTACACATCCCAGCATGCCCTGCATCACATCCCAGCATGGCCAAATAGTAAAACTGTAGCAAGGCATGCTGGGAGATGTAGTTCAACAGCTGGAGTGCATAATTGCATTGATTATACCTGTGCACCTGCTATGTGACATGGAAAATGTGAATGTTTTAGGGTCTCAAGGACAAAGTTTGAGAGCCGCTGGATCAGTGCAAAATCATACCAGCACATTAAAACCAATAAAAGGACGTTGTGATATCATAAATTGCCTAACATAAGAATCACACAAAACTATAAAGACCGCTTCCAGACTAGCAATTACATATCTTCAGGACACGCCTTAGCCAGTAAATGCAATGTTACAGACAAGGACATGTGGAAGGATGTAATAAATCATACTTACTAAGCAAGGAGGAAAATGGAAAGCCAGTTCTGCTTACCTCTAACATAGGCCTGGCACTGTCATGTATAGACAAAACGTGAGTAATGTTATTCTTGTGTAGCTGTTCGATATCCCGAGCATCTGCAGGAGAATAATAAAAATTACTTTTAGTTAAAAGGAGAAAAAAAAAATATTCCATTAAAAACTTTACATCACAAACAATACTTCACCATTGTTAATGACTTCAAGCTAAAGCAAAACATTTGAAATGTTAGAATGAGATTAAACATGACCTAGCCATACGAATGCTTTGCTTAAACAGGGCATCTTTAACTTTCAAACTATTACAACTTGAGTCTGCCATAACCAAAATTCTTGGTGTTACAAGAATTTTGAATATCTGAATTTTCTATGTTTTGGAATTTTTCATACTATAATGACCTATCTTTGGGTAGGACCCAAGTCTAAATTTAAATGCATTTATAATTCATATACATTTTTTAGGGTAATTTATACATGTTTATTCATTTTGAAAATTCAAAAATATTGTGTACAGAGAACCATGCAAAGGCAGAGATGTCCCTAAAAAAATTAAATGTGGGGTCTGGGTCTGCTCGACCGAGAAATCGCAGATGGGATACAATGTCACGTCTGCTGCGGGATGAGAAGGGGGCGTGGCCGCGAGTCCGGGAAGAGGCGAGCTGCAGCCGGGAGCTCGTCACTTCCTGGCTCGTTCTGCCAAGAAACCCCGTTCAATGCTGTCGGGGAAGACAGCATTGAATAGGGTCCCGCAGCAATCTCCCCCCTTGGGGGATGGCTGGGGGTGATTGAATACCCCCCTATACCTGTGAAGCAAATAGAACTGCCATAAAAGAAATTATGGGAACATAGTCAAACTACTTAACCCTTTGAGTGGCAAGTGAATTTGGCAAAATAGGTGTGAAAATTGCAAAAGCAAACAATTTTATTCATCATAATAACTTAAGTTTACCTTATATAAGAAATATAATCTTTTTTTACACATTCAAATTTATTTAACAAATCTGAGTGACGCTGCCAATTTTTGGCCGATATTTTGAACATCTCACACAGAGATGTTGGCACTCAAAGGGTTAAAATAAATATTGTGCAAGCATCAATTAATAATAATCGTTTCCTTTCCATCACATTAATACTTCTCCATGTAATCCTGCTTAGGTACACTGTAATGTATTACAATCTTGTATTACTGTAAAGTTGGGAAGTAGAGCAGTTTCCTAATTTCTGCCATTACAGTCCAGGTTTTAATGACATCCATGCTTGAGCAAAGGTAACTTAACTAGTACCTCAGTCAATTTGACTTAACCATGTGGACTTAATCATGGATATCTTTAAAACCTAGAGACTTTTAAAAAGGCAAGTTAAGGTCCATACACACTGGGCGACTATGCCCAACGTGTATGGAGAGCGATGATCGCTAGCATCACTGGGGGGAAAGCCACTGCATACACACTGAGCGGCTTTCCCCCTGCCCGGCACCATCAGCAGGGAGAGGACGGCTTGGCATAGTGCAGCGCTATGCAAAGCCATCCTCAAAGCTGCTCATCTGCTGGTATTACCAGCAGATGAACGGCTTTCCCGGCGACGATGCGGGAGGGCGCAGCAATCACCACTCATCGCCAGGGCATACACACTGGGCAGCTTTGAGCTGAAAGTAGCTCAAACCTGCTGTTTTGAGTGGCTTTCAGCTTTTAGCTCAAAGTAGCCTAGTGTGTATGGGCCTTTAAAGGTGCCCACACACTAGAAAGATCTGTGATCTGAAGTTTTCCCTTGGACAAAATATTTTGTGGTGGTACAGTATGCCTGAACACACGAATGTGCCCGAATATCCAAGCGTGCCTGGACACCCAAGCGCACGAAAGCACCTGAGTGCCCCTGAACACGTCCGAATACACAAACATACCTGAATACTGAAGGCGCCCAAATGCCAGAGAGCAGGAAGGAGCCCAAATGGCCAAGAGCAGGAAGGAGCACAAATGGCCAAGAGCAGGAAGGAGCGCAAATGGCCAAGAGCAGGAAGGAGCGCAAATGGCCAAGAGCAGGAAGGAGCGCAAATGGCCAAGAGCAGGAAAGAGCGCAAATGGCCAAGAGCAGGAAGGAGCGCAAATGGCCAAGAGCAGGAAGGAGCGCAAATGGCCAAGAGCAGGAAGGAGCGCAAATGGCCAAGAGCAGGAAGGAGCGCAAATGGCCAAGAGCAGGAAGGAGCGCAAATGGCCAAGAGCAGGAAGGAGCACAAATGCCCAAGAGCAGGAACACTGCAGAATATCCAAGGGTGCCCCGAATATCCGAGACCTACAGATCTTCAGCTGCCCCTTCTGACATTCCTTATAGCAGGGGAGAACAGAAGATGCAGCTAAAGATCCTTGGGAGTGCACACTGTATCGCGAGTAAACACCCGAGCACAGGAACACACGCGCCTGAATACATGAGTCCTACAGATCTTCAGCTGCATCTTCTGATCTTCCTTGCAGCAAGTAGCTTAAGATCAGCGGGGGTACACATCGGATTATGAACGGTTTGCGATAAAAATCAGCTGATAATCGACCGATTGGTCAATAATCGACTGATCGACCTGAAATTCGCTTTAATGTGTGGCCACCATTAGAAAATAATGAGGGAAAAATAAGCTCCTAATTGTCATGGATATACGATAGTTAGGTCGACACGATTAAGGTCGACATGTAATGGGTCGACGGGGTTTAAGACGACACACGAAAAAGGTTGACAAAGCTAAGGTCAACATGGTCCAAAGGCATGAGTTCGACAATCAAAATGTCGACAATCAACAGGTAGAAATTAGTTTTTCACTTTTCTTTCTTTATTTTTAATTATTAACAGTTTCTTATATAGCGCACACAGATTCTGCAGTGCTTTACAGAGAATATTTGAACATTCACATCAGTCCCTGCCCCAGTGGAGCTTACAATCTATATTCCCTACCACATTTATACCCCTTTCCCCCTTGCAAGCCGGGTCGCAAGCTGGGTTCTAAGTTCCGGGTGCGACCCAGCTTGCAAGTGCTTTCACACTGGCCACCCGAACCAGAATGAAGTCGGGCGGGTGGCGTCATCAGGAGGCTTGACCGGGGCGGCGCTGGGAGATGTCAGGATTAAGCACTGGAGGGTGGGTTAGGTTAGGTAGCATGGGAGGGGTAGGGCTAGAGGGAGAATATTCACCGGAATGCTGCTTGTAGATGACTGCACCAGAATTGCTTTGTGAGCTGCCAAATAAGCTGCCATTGAGACCAGGAGAGGGGACAACGCTAGACAACAAGGGGGGTTCAACATTTTAGGAGTGACACCTGATGAATATCAGCATTGCGAATCTTGACATGAATGTCAACTTAGTATACAACACTCCAAATGATCATTCATTCAACGTCCTGCTTATATTAGTGGCCGATAAGAGGGGGAGCGGCGGGAGGCATCGTTTTTTTTTCAGGACCCCAGACAGTGCATGTTTTGCAGGTCTCCTCACAGAATCAAGTGATATAATTAGCTACACCTGTCGATCTTTAAAAATGTTTCAGTGAGTAATGAGTGCACCTGTCAGGTGACCTGGAAAATGTGAACTGTGTGGGGTCCTGAAGACAGAGTTTGAGAACCACTGCAATCAGGGGCGGGCTGGGCCGGGCAGCAGGGTGCCATCTGCCCCCCAGGCCGCTCTGGCAGGTGTGCTGCGGGCCGCGGCCGTGTCTGGGCCTTAACGTTTTTTTTGCAATGCCAGCGGCCATGTTCCTGTAGTCTTTTAAAAGACTGCGGCCACAGGAACATGGCCGCTGGCCTCCACGGCTACTTGGAGGAGGGCCCGGGCCGCCTGTTACCTCTTATCCCCGGGCGGCCGTGGCAGACGCTGGGTGTGGAGTGGACGTCATGACGATGACGCCTCCCACCCACGCGTCTGCAGAGGAAGGCTGGCCGCAGGCAGGACAAGTCGGGGGGCCGCAGCAGGACAGGCCGCAGCAGCAGCAAGATAAGAGGGAGAAAATAAAGTAAGTGAGCATTAAACTCACAAATAAAAAAAAAAAACATATTTCTGCTGTTTCCTGTATAATAATAATAATAATAATGCAATGACACCACAGGCTGCTCCCCCTGTATTGCATTACTATTATTATATTATACAGGGGGAGCAGCCTGTGGTGTCATGGCATTACTTTTATATTATACAGGGGGAGCAGCCTGTGGTGTCATAATTATTATTGTACAGGGGGAGCAGCCTGTGGTGTCATGGCATTATGCCATGACACCACAGGCTGCTCCCTCTGTATAATAATAATTCCATGACACCACAGGCTGCTCCGCCTGTATAATATAAAAGTAATGCCATGACACCACAGGCTGCTCCCACTGTATAATGATAATGCAATGACGCCACAGGCTGCTCCCCCTGTATAAAATTTGTGTCATGGCATTACTATTGTCAGCGGGAGCAGCCTGTGGTGTCATTGCATTATTATTATACAGAGGGAGCAGCCTGTGGAGTCATGGCATTACTTTTATATTATACAGGGGGAGCAGCCTGTGGTGTCATAATTATTACTGTATAGGGGGAGCAGCCCGTGGTGTCATGGCATTATGCCATGACACCACAGGCTTCTCCCTCTGTATAATAATAATGCCATGACACCACAGGCTGCTCCCCCTGTATAATATAAAAGTAATGCCATGCCACCACAGGCTGCTCCCTCTGTATAATAATAATGCCATGACACCACAGGCTGCTCCCCCTGTATAATAATAATAATAATAATAATGCCATGACACCACAGGCTGATCCCCCTGTATAATATAATAATAGTAATGCCATGACACAAATTATTATACAGGGGAGCATCCTGTGGCATCATGGCATTACTATTACACAGAGGGAGCACCCTGTGGTGTCATGGCATTACTTTTATATTATACAGGGGGAGCAGCCTGTGGTGTCATGGCATTACTTTTCTTATACAGGGAGAGCGGCCTGTAATGTCACGGCATGATTATTATACAGGGGGAGCAGCCTGTGGTGTCCTGTCTTTTACGCAAGGGTGCAGCCTGTGGTGCTGTGTTCTTTATGCAGGAGAGCAGGCTGTGGTGTCCTGTTCTTTATTTATGCAGGAGAACAGCCTGTGGTGTCCTGTTCTTTATTTATGCAGGAGATCAGCATGTGGTGTCTAGACCAATGCGCTACTTATGCTCTACTTTACTAAATTTGCCAGCCAGCCCCTGACTGCAATAGGCAAAGCTAGCAATAATTTAAAATTGGTCCTGGCCAACGATCCATAAAATATGCAGACAAAAGGAAACAAATCGTGTTCCAAACTACACTATTAAACCTAAAGATGACATATGAATATTATTTCATCAATATTTTTTTCTTAATTTCTCAACAGGAACCTTTTGGCCTAGGCGGCCTACCATTGATAAAATTGATACTATAAAAGTGCCTTGATTCTAAAAAGTTTGAGAACCACTGCCATACACTGTAGAGCAAGCATGTCCAAACTGCGGCCCTCCAGCTGTTGGGAACTACACATCCCAGCATGCCTTGCCATAGTTTTAGCATTACCTAATTGCAAAACTGTGGCAAGGCATGATGAGACTTGTAGTTTCATAACAGCTGGAGGGCCATAGTTTGGGCATGCCTACTGTAGAGTATGTTTTTAGCGATCTTTAGAAAGAAAAATTGTATTAAGTTTAAGTATGTGAGGCCCTCTTGAAATAAAATACAAAATGATGTAATGACTCATTAGAAACACCTGCTCCATTTATCACGCAGTAGCGTACAGTATTTATACACTTCTCTTCAGTTACAATGTGCCAAGATCAATGTATTACCATGCACAAACCAGTTACCAGGAAATGATTAACTCAAGAGCAATTAAGGGAATAGTGATCTATTTCAAGCAGCTTTCAATGAGACCGAGCTTATATGTGCTGTAGTAGCATGTGGAGGAGTAGTACTCCCGTGGTAATGTCAGTGCTCGCTGGCAGATCTGCCGTCCATTATGGAGATTAACAACATAGCTTCTGTGCTTTTATAGCACAAGGAGTAGTATGATAAGCAAATAAGTCAAATACTTAGATGACCAGAAATATAGCCAGGATGCTCAGAAAGCTCCTAACGAAACACTACTACTGCCAGTAATATTAGGTCTATGAAGATGAATCTTCTAGTGACATGCAGAGGCGGTCTCCAGACATGAGATGATAGGTGGAATTAGCACTCAATGAATTTATACCTTAAAGTAAACTACTCTACGATTTACAGCCAAAAAGGAAATAAGCCAGTTAAGTCCTAATTTGTCTTCATTCTACAGGCTATACTGTAGCTAACCATATTCAACAAAAAGAAAACTTAATTCAACATTCACACTCGCTTTTCTGTGTCTATATGACTGAAAGGAAACAAATAAAAAATAAACTGCTGGCCAAAAAAGTGAAATCATACCCAGCTAATCATTATAGCCTTAAATTATTTTGCCCACTTATCAATAGGTTTTAGCAATTTAAAACTAATTGTGTATTATGAATTTGCTCCTGCCAATCATATAATGGTAATTTTTCAAACACATGGCAGGAGCCGATTGCATATGGTAAGCGGGTGTTCCAGCCAAAAAGTTTTACATACAGCAGCTAAAACTAATTGACAAATGGGGGGAGGGATTGCTGTATCCTTGACATTATTCCACATCTCTGTGCAATGCAGTACTCCCCCCCCCCCCCCCCCCTCCCCAAATCCCACAGGGCTGGACCCTGCATGAAACTCCCCAAAGATTCACTGATGGGCTCAATGCCATCACCTGATTAGAAAATCACTGAACCAAGGTAAATACAATAGCTGCCTAAAAGGTACACAAGTTTCCAGCCTAAAGCCCCGTACACATGGGGCAATGGGAGCCCCATGCTGAGCGATGTGCTTAAGCACAGATCGCTGGCACACATGCTATGCACCAGTGATGTGTGCTGAGCGATCAGTGCTGTTCTCTGGTGAAAACACTGGTGATATGCAGTCAAAATGTAGTCAAGTGATGGTGACGCCCTGGTCTGCGCATCACCATCACTTAAGGGGATACACACGGAGGGTTCAGTAATTAGTTTCCAAGTGATCTGGTATCGCCCGGTGTGTATGGGCCTTAAGGCTGCTTACTTCTTATACTTAGAACGTTATTGAATTTACAGGATTGTAACATTTCCTATTATAATGGGATACAGTACAGTGAATCAAAAATATAGCTTAGCATTGCCGCATCTTTAGATCATATTAGCACGTCATAGCTGCTATATAAAGGATATAACCAATATGGGGCAAAATGTTTACAGTTGATAGGCAACATCGACAATTGCATTGTAATAACTTGTACATACCTTTAAAATTTCCAATGAACAACCCAGGGAGAATCTGTAGAAAATAAAATCAAAGTTAATATTATATTTTGCTAAGCCGCAATGTTCAAACACAATGTAGTGGTAAATTACTGCATAGGGAGAAGGATGCATTGACACTATTTTAACATTGTGTGCCACCTAAACAAATCTGTGAAGTAACAATAAAGCAAGATGATTCCTGTTATTCCTCTTTTACAGGGGAGAAAGGTATCAGTGTTTAATCAGTGTCAGCAAGCAGCTTATTTAAATAGTATCTTCCAATAGCAAATGACATGAGGAAGCATATCTGTAAACACGCATCACTTTAAATCATTTCTAAATGTACAATCTACAGATTGAACAGGAGCAGTGATTTCTACAGTTTTAATGCACAGTTTTTGTAACACAGGGTAGTAAAAATATAAGAGCAAAGCAGGGGTTAAAGTGAGGGGGAACGGGGTGGAACTGAGTTCCACCACCTCTAATGGTAAGGTGGAACATTTTAACCCCCAAATTGGCCCTGCACAGTAATTCTTACAGGAAAGCATTCTAGTTTACAGGGGGATGCCAAAAACCCTACCACTGGTCCTGTCTCTGCCTAATGGGGGGGGGGGGATGGGGTGTAATTAGGTGGCATACAGAAATGAGTTCCCCCACCTCTGCAGGACCACTTTATGCCCTGGAGCAAAGCATTTCTGTAAATAAATAGTGAACTTAAAATGTGATACTAAAGTGGAATTGACTCAAGCTGCTTGAAAAACTGACTGGGTACACATTATGCCACTAGATCCACAGACAGGGGGACAATTTGGTAAGCAAGCATACACACTTACCTATCAGCTGCTCAATATGTCTGACAAGACATCGCAACTGGGAAGGCATTTGAATTTGCCTGCCCAACTGTGATGTCATTATCAGTAGATCTTGCAGCCAGGATATGGCGCAGTTGCCAGTACACACAGCCAGACATGCGGATATATTGAACAAACTATATATTGTCCAAGTATGTACCAAGTCACAAATTAGCCTCCCACCACTTGGCCTGAACAACATAATTCAGCCATTTACATGTGTCAAAATTGGATGAGATCCTGTTATTTGATTTTCAACATAGTGGGCCATCCTTGTATGGCCACAAGATGCACAGTTATAAGCCAATAGCAGTAATTTTTCATCATCAGTTTTTCATTAAAATCAGGCATATTTTGGTGCTACACGAGGTGCAATATCAGGCCAAATCACCAATATCACAGCATGCTCAATAATTTTGCTAAACCTTAAACACTTGCCGATGCAGGGGGGTGACTGAGCATGCACTGCATTGTTAGCAATGTCTTCTGGTTGACTCTGCAGCAGGGCCAACCAGAAGACACTAACAACTGCAGGAACCAGCATATCATTGGTATATGCTGTCCATTCCGGATGATTTTGCTGGTCACTACATATGGGGCTTAGATTGCACAAGTTCCTTAAATGCTTGCTAATATTTATTGTGCTGCTTAGCTATTCAAGCATCATAGTTAATAGCACTAATTTGTGTCTCAGCAGGAAGTTGTATTTGATAATCAGAGAATAATGTGTTTATTGGTCTTACAAGAGAAATGGATCAAGTTGGAATTTTGGTTTTTGATTGTTGTTTTTGTTTTATTTAGCCATTTCAGGAGTCTTGCCTTAGTACAAAACGATGGTGAAATCTCATTTATAAAAAAAAAAAAAAAAAAAAAAGGCAAGCCTTTTTAAATTAAATTAGTTACATGTTTATTTAATCTTCGATGATATTTAGTTGATCTTCGATGATGTTTGAAATGATAAATAAATGGGAATGCACCAAGCCTGGACATACTTCCTCTAGCCATAGCAACATTAATATATTCTCCACCAGGTCAACATTCAAGGAGGAATGCTTTTGGATGTGCCAGAGTGCATACAGTATATGATTAACTGTGAGGTGACACCAAGAAAGCTATTTTGAGATCCTGATCATGTGTCGAGAACACAAGAGCATCAATGTGAAAAGAGATTAAGGAATGAAAGCGGATACAGATTTAATCAGATTGATTTTTCTCTTGTAACAATGTGCCACTTCCAATATAGTCTGTTACAGTGACGTATCTATAATGGGTACTGGGGGGCCCACACCACGCAAATCTTTTTCTAATACTAACCCCCCAGAGTCCTGCAGGAGCGCTACAGAAATCACTGAAAAAATGGCGCGGCTGACATTTTTACAGTGACCCGGGGAGTGACGTCACATGTAAAAGGACCACATGCGATGTTCCAAAGCGGCTCAAGGGAGTTGAAAGGTCCATACACTGCTGTGATACATCGCAGTATTGTATGGGCCCCTTAAGTCTACAAACCTTTTACTTTGCTTGCGTAAAACATACATCAAAAGCAAAGGTTTATAAAATATACTTAAGTCAATACAAGTACAAATAAAACACAGGATAAAGCTAATCAACTTTTGTATTATTTAAGTTCTCTATAAACCTTAGAGGGGAGTTTTACAAGGACAATTTGGTGTAAATTATACCAACTGCCACACAGAGGGCTTAATTCAGACAAGATTACAGAACAAATTTGTTCTCAAAATGGGCAAAACCATGTGCACTGCAGGTGGGGAAAATGTAATTTGTGAGTAATGCTGTGTACACACTGGTACAATTAGCATGAGATTTTGACTATATAGTCAAAATGGCATGCAGATTGCACAGGCTTTTTACCTTGCGATCCCGATGCGTGCTCCCATGACAGCACAAATCCAAACCCAGATAGACAGGGCTGCAATGACTATATAGTGCAGATCTGCACTATATCGTCCAAATCACATGCGTGTCGGGTGGCTTGCCGTGTGATCGGGATCATAGGGGTATATATAATTGTGCACTGGATTTTGGGTGAGTCACATTTTGCAGACCTACAGATGTGTGCACTTTGAAATTCTTAAACCAACATGCACAGCCGGTTTGCAACAGGATCCCTGTCTCAGGCTGCCGATGGAGTTGAAAGAAACCTAGCTGTGGGGGGGGGGGGGGGGGTAGCTGACACTGACTTACCTGTATGATCACCTCTCACATACACAGATACACCATCAGCATACCACAAATGTCAGGCAGAACTAGAACTGCTTGTCTTTTAAGGTGGCACACATTACTACTCTTTGATTAAAGGGGGCACAGATTATTATTGGATTACTCAGTCTGTGTCCCCTTTAAACACACCAGCAGTGCTGCTCAGAGGCCCCATTGATGGGGCAGTACGGATGGTATAATGATTAGCATTACTGCCTCACAGCGCTGAGGTCATGGGTTCAATTCCCACCATGGCTCTAACTGTGCGGAGTTTGTATATTCTCTCCGTACTTGCGTGGGTTTCCTCCGGGTACTCCGGTTTCCTCCCGCAATCCAAAAATATACTGGTAGGCTAATTGGCTGCCAACAAAAAATTAACCCTAGAATGTCTGTGCGCGTGTACATGTGGTAGGGAATATAGATTGTAAGCTCCACTGGGGCAGGGACTGATGTGAATGTTCAACTATACTCTGTACATCTCTGCGGAAAATGTGTGCGCTATATAAGAAACTGTTAAATAATAAATAAATTGATAGATCTGCTGGCAGAGGGCGACCTCCAAACTGCGAGGCAGTGGGTCACTATTCAGAAAATTTGGAGAGGCTTCCTTTTTCCACCTGCAGCATTTGCGAGATCACCTCTGCCAGATCCTGACAGGCAGCACATGCAAAGAAGCCCAGCCCATCCAGGTATTGCTGAAGGTCCAGGCTGTAACAGCAATTCCTGAACGGGCCAGGCAGGTAACAGCTACTGACATCAACCAGTGGTACGACCAGTGGGGGAGGATTTGGCTGACCCCTTACTTCCTAAGGCCCCAGTGGGACACAACAGCTGCTGTACAATATAGGTAGGTGCAGGAGGACTGATTTTTTTTTATTCTTCTTACACACAACCCCTTTTGAAGACAAGATGATGGGTAACATTGTAATTGAAGAAAATAAACCTCATTGGTTATGTACAGTACTGTAGGTAGCTCTCCCCTACCTGAACCACAGATATATTGTTTCCTAGTAAGCAGGGGTTAAGAATGTGGTTTGCATGCATATCATACTGTATATTACAAAACTGTACTGCAGTTGCAAACCTTGATCAAACTACATGATAGTAATATCCATTTCTCACCTAAATCCAGATTGCTCAGTGTGAAAGGGGTACTAAGCGCTCACGAGCAGGGCCCTCTCTTCTCATGTGCTTTTCTTAAGGTGCGTACACATGGTGCAATATAGAGAGGCCAATCCCGAGCATTTTTTTTAATCCCGGGATTCGGGATTGAAAAATGCTCAATCCCGGGATTCCCGGGATCCTGGGATTGGCCTCCATGGTTAAAAAAAAAGAAAAAAAAAACACGTCCCGACACGACAGACTAATCCCCACTATCCCTCCTGCCCTGCGCTGTCACTTACATGATGGTGGTGACAGGCAGTAGCAGGACCATCTTCAGCGGGCATGCGGCTGGGAGCTACTCAGCTTGGCTGGGAGCTGCTCAGTGGGTGAGCGGGCGGCTAGGTGCTGCTCAGCGGGCGGGTGGGTGGCTAGGAGGTCCTCAGTGGGCGGGTGGGCGGGCGGCACAGAGCTCCTCAGCGGGCGGCTAGTTGCTGCTCAGCGGGCGGGTGGCTGGGAGCCTCAGCGGGCGGGCGGCCAGGCTAACAATTCAGAACAGTGTGCTACTGTGCTGCAGCGTCATGACGGCGGCCGGGCTGTGCAGCGTGGTGTGATGTCAGGGGTCACGCTGCGTAGCCCGGCCACCGTCATGCCGCTACAGCACACACAGACACTGTTCCAAACAGCCGTCTGCTGGTTTTTTTACAATCAGGTACGAATCCCGCAATCCCGGGATTGGAAGGGTCAATCCCGGGATTCAAATCCCGCCATTTTTAGGCCAAAATCACGGGATCCCGCCGATCCCGATCCCGGGATTGGCCTCCCTAGTGCAATATGATCGCTGGCAATATATTGATCAGCAATCATATTGTTCAGTGTCCCGTTTTCATCAGCGACCAGAGATGGTCGCTGATGAAAAGGACACACTGCCGGGAGAAGAGGCAGGGGAACTCACTGGTCGGAGGGGGCTGAAAACGGGAGCGCGCACCCGACGATTTATCGCCGGGTGCGCGCTCCAATCACTGGCAATATGGTCGCTCAGCGACCATATTGCCAGCGAGTTTTGCCCATGTGTACACAGCTTTGGATAGAGATCTATTTATCTCTGCCACACTAGTAATTGCTTTGTGTGTCCTGTCCCTTGATGTAACTGTCTGTATTTACCATGTACTTGTCCTAAACTGCCCAGTACTAAAAACAGTTTCAGATGTGCATTTCTAAAGGGGACCATACATTAGAGGAGTATGGGGATAACTTCCAGCTCTCCCATTGCCTGTGTAAGGGGGTTTGGAAAAACCCAACATGCTGGAAAATCAGGATAAGGCAGGGATTTTTAATATACTATTGCAGGGGTATGGGGTTTTTTTGTGCAGATTCCCCACCTTGCCGAAAATCAATGTCTTCCAATCATCGGTTTGGAACTGGGCCATAAACATATGTTCTAAATTACATGTAAAAAAAAAAAAAAAGCACAACAGAGAAAGGGAATACAGCGGTCTAGGAATTGTACAATGGCCACCAGGCATTACCGCACGCTGCCCACAAAGTTAAGTAGTGTACTTCAAGTTCTGTCCTAGTGTATTATTTATCTACTGTTTCTTATCTAGTGCAGCATATTCTGGTGCACTTTACAATTGGAAACAGTGATTAAACAAACCAACAAAGAGGTAGGAGGGCCCTGCTTACAATCTATGTATTGTGTCCAGGGTGCTGCTGCAACTTTCACACCAAGCATCAAAATCAGTAAAATCCAATTTGTGAAAAAGGGTAACTTTCTAGGAATAATAGAAACTCAGAAGTAAAATTATTGTTTTCAATTTAGAGGATTTTTTGTTTCTATAGAAAAAAAAAATACAGTAAACAGATAAGAGAAAACTAACCATAATAGAGACTTGCTTTCCCTTCCCCTTTTTTGAAAAACAAAACAAACAAAACCTTATAGTGTGTACACACGGTTAGATTTGGCTTCCGATGTTCCCGATATAGGGAACATCGGAAGCCACATTGCATGCAAATCGCATGCTTTTTTAGGGCTTCCGAGCCCGATGCGCTGCCGATGCGCGCTCCTGTGTGAGCGCATATCGGCAGCCAGATAGAGAGGGCAGGCAACACTATATAGTGCAGATCTGCACTATATAGTGTAAATTGTGCCCCTCTGTCATGCCGTGAGATGCGAGTCCCGATGCGATCTGATCGCGTCGAGACTCGCATCTCACGGCAGTATTTGCCGCGTGTACACACCATTACACTTAACGAACTATTCCACAATAACAGGGCAATTACAAAATTGTGTCCTCAAGAACGTTGCTCACAAGCATTGTATCATAGCTTGGCTCGCAGCCGAGAATGCATTAGAGACAATGGTGGAGCCAGTGGGTGCAGTACTATTTGGGAGAGTGTGCAGTGCTGCTGCACCGCCCAGCAAAAAACATCTGTATTTTTTGTTGCCAGTGCATGATGCCCACTCAAGTCGACATGTGTATCACATCTTTAGTTTTTTTAGTTGAAAGAAAACATTTATTTTTAGCCTTGAAGATAAAAAATAAATGCATTAACCCCTTCACGACATTGCCTTTTAAGGTAATTTTTTTTTTTTTTTCTCCTTGCGTTCAAATAAGCGTAACTTTTTTAATTTTCCGGCTATATAGACACATGAGGGCTTTTTTTTTGCGGGACAAGTTGTACTTTGTAATGGTACCATTTACTATACCGTATAATATTCTGGGGAATCAGGAAATAATTCAATGTGGGGTAAAAAAAAAAAAAACGCCATTGCACAATTTTGCGCTGGTTACGGTTTTTTTGGAGTTCATAGTTCATTTAAAATGATGGGTTATCTTTATTCTATGGGTCGTTACGATTCTGGCGATACCAAACTTATATAGTTTTCGTTATGTTTTACCACTAAAAAAAAAAATCGCAACTTTTACGGTTTTTCTAATTTGCGTTGCGTCGCCATGTTCTGCGGCTTATAACTTTTTTATTTTTCCACCTACGGACCTGGGTGAGGGCTCATTTTTTGCGGGCTGAAGTGTACTTTTTAATTAATACCATTATGGGATATGGGCGACTTTCTGATCTCTTTTAGTTATTTTTTTTTGGGTACGCGATGCGACCAAAAAACGTAGTTTTGGCGTTGGGGATTATTTTCCGTTTACGCCTTTAACCGTGCGGGATAACTAATGTTATATTTTAATAGATCGGACTTTTAGGAACGCGGCGATACCAAATATGTTTTTTTTTTTATTTTTTATTTATTTTTATTTGGGAAAGGGGGGTGATTTGAACTTTTAATATTTTTTTATTTTTTTTTTATTTTTAAACTTTATTTTTTTTTTTTTTTTACTTTTACTACAAGGCCCCCTAGTGTACTTGACCACTAGGGGGCGCGATCGCCTGTACTAGGTTCAGCCATAGAGCTCTATGGCTGAACGTAGTGATTTTATGCACTTCCTATTACATCCTGCCTGAGGCAGGATGTAATAGGTATGCATACACGGCCAGCACAGGGGTCTACATTAGACCCCTGGCTACCATGGCAACCGATCGGCACCCTCCGATCTCGCTGCGGGGGGCCCCGATCGGCGCCGGAGGGGGGCGCCCCCCCTCCGATCAGCTATTTAAGCACTGCGGGCGCTTTGCCCGCGGTGCTTAAAGGGTTAAACGGCCACGATCGGCGAACTCGCCGCTCGTGGCCGTGAGAGCAGGGACCTGGCTGTAATATACAGCCATTACCTGCTCTCTTTCAAGCCAGCTCACTCCGTGAGCTGGCTTGATTCCCCTGCAACGGACATATGACGTATATATACGTCATATGTCGTGAAGGGGTTAAGTTATCATAATTCATTCAAAAAATGGTTAAAAACAACAGATATATAATACTCCAACCAGTGGCACTCGAGGAACTTTATATCTATGCGCAAAAGATAATGGTGTTAGCACAGACCACATATGTGGAGAGCTGCTTGTTGGTTGTTGAGAGTTATGCTGGCCACACATCAGACCAACTTTCCTCCAACTGTCCAACTAGTTGCTTGGATGGAATAAAAATATGGTACTGGATGGGAGCAAATGTAATATTTACATCAGAAATTTGTTCCCAAAATCTGGAAAAGGACAAAAACTGTCGCTCAGACACGGTACTGTAGTTGAACCTGTTTGATTTAAACAATTTGACTAAATGTTTTTATCCATTTTCCTGGGTTTGTGAGCACATTTCAGATTGTCCTTTGATACCATTCAGTACAATATTTTTACTCCATCCAGGCAACTAGTTGGATGGTTGGAGCAAAGTTGGTCTGATGTGTGGCCAGCATGAGGAAGAAGGAACATTTCAGTCAACCAATTGGAGTTGCCCAAGTAAAACTAGGCTTGCCACAATGTAAAATCATTTTGAAATATACTGTTATGTGTAAACAAAGTATTGTTTTGACTACCATGAATATCCGACACCACTGGAATTTTAATCCATATACAACTGCACTGTACTATAGAAAGCTGACCAACTGTAGGAATTCCAAATTGAACCCAATGTCACTTCACATAAAAAAATAAAGAGTGTACTGTAGCTTGCACCTCACTTCTATTTTAATGTGATTACCAGAATATAAAAATAGGCCCAACAATTCCCCATATAGCAGAACTAAAATATATAACACTAACCTCCAAAACAGCTCATTTGTACAAAGAGATAAAATTGGACAGATAAAGTAAATATATCTGTGGCAGTTAGGGATCATCTATTATGCAGAGTATGGTTATGAAATGGTATTCTTAAGCAGGGCCGGTGCAAGGCACCAGAGCGCCCCAGGCGCCCCGGTACCTGTCCTGCGGCGCTGTAAAGCTGGCGGCGGCAGCGGGGGGTCCCTGCAGTCAATAAGAAATAACGAGTGCTATCCGCCGGGCTATGCAGAAGCGCTTCTGTTTTGGAAACACTGGCCGCACGGCGAACGCTGATTGGCTGAATCTCAGCCAATCAGCGTGCGGCCAGTGTTTCCAAAACAGAAGCGCTTCCGCATAGCCCGGCGGATAGCGCTCGTTATTTCTTGACTGCAGGGACCCCCCGCTGCCGCCAGCTTTTACGCACATATACACCGCAGGACAGGTACCCGGGCGGCAAGGGGGGGACAAAATACCGCCCTCCAGTGGCCGGCGCCCTAGGCAAATGCCTAGATTTGCCCAGTGGTGGCGCCGGCCCTGTTCTTAAGTGTTTTAAATAACCAAAACATCATGAGTGTTTTAAATAATCAAAACAAATGAATCCTGCAGGCATGTTATATAAACCTCCATGGACAAAACAGAGCAGTTAAAAAAAAAAAAAAAAAAAGGGTGTTTAAACCAGTGGTTCTCAACCGTCCTCAAGTTCCACAACAGTGCACGTTTTCCAGTTCTCCTCACAGAATCACAAGTGAAATAATTAGCTCCACCTGTGGATTTTATAAAATGGGTCAGTGAGTAATGAGTGCACCTGCTGGGTGACCTACAAAATGTGAACTGTTGGGGGTCCTTGAGGACCGAGGTTGAGAACCACTGGTTTAAACCAGTGGTTCTCAACCACGGTCCTCAAGGACCCCCAACAGTTCACATTTTCCAGGTCACCTGGAGGGTCAACAGATGCACTCATTAGTCACTAACACATTTTAAAAGATCACAGGTGGAACAAACCATTTCACCTTTGATTTTGTGCGGAGACACAGAAAACGTGCACTGTTGGGGGTCCTTGAGGACAGAGGTTGCGAACCACTGCTTGAAACGACCATGTATTATTATTTGCCATTCTAGAAAAATGTATATCACTGCGGCCAGCGTAATCAGCTTGTGTCTGCGAGTGTGTATGTTCGCGCCTAACCGAAGCTTACGTAGTTCGCATAGTCAGCATTACGCAGTTAGAGTAGTCAATCAGCATTATGTCAGTGCTTATTACATTGAGTGGGAACCATTGACCATTTTTGGCCTGCTTGACATGACAGGTGTGAATGTGTTCCTGAAACACCCCTCTATCCACATCAGTCAGAAGCGTGGCGAGCGCAGCGAGGAGACATGGTACGCGTTCTCCCGACCTGTTTATACCCCCACTATCCACGTCTGCGTGGAGTTGTTCTTATAAAGTGTGGCGAGCGCAGCGAAACCACCAAGCCCGAAGCGTGGCGAGCGCAGCAATCACCCGCGAGCAGACGCGGATTACTTGACGTGTATTCTGCGTCTGCTTGCCGCGCTTTGGGCTTGTTTTACGCGTGCATTTGCCTTGCTGCACTCGCCACACAACTTCAATAGTGGGGGTATGAACAGGTCGGGAGGACGCGTACCGCGTGCGCTCGCCACGCTACAGGCTGACGTGGATAGTGGGGGTTTGAAATGGAGGCATTTGCAGGTATGTAATTTGGAGCACTGACAAATGCGTCCTTTATTGTGCAGGAGATGCACGCGCTACCAAACCCCTAACCCTGACCGTCTCCCTGAAGCGGACACAGGCAGGGTTGCCGTACACTACTGCACAAATTATTGAGACGCACAAGCGTCATACGTCTCAGGCAGATGGATCGCCTCTCCACCGGTGTCCGCAAGTGCAGGGGATCTGGCGGTTACCGGCACTGTGTGAGAGGCGCTCACTAGGCTTGCCAGGGACGCGGAGGGACAGAGCTGCAGCTCGCAGGGACAGTACTCAGAAATATCTCATAATCCTATGGTGTGTCCACACGGGCTGATGTGGCGGCCACAGATATTTATATAGGCAGCCGGCGGGGTGCCGGTATTGGCTTGCAGGTAGGGAGAGATGGCGTGGTAAGAGGAGCAGGGGCTATGCTGCATTGTAGAAATAGACTGTGCTGCACAGTCTATTTCTACATTCGATTCCGATGCCAAAGATAGGGATCGAATCAGGATCAGGTGCTGCATAGCACGGTGCAATTTGTGCTAGGTACTATGCGATTTTGACTACATAGTCAAACGATAGCGCAAATCGCACCGTGTGGACACACCATAATAGTTGATTGTACCAGTGCTGTAATCCAACACTAGAATATTTGTTAATGGAAGTATATCTGTGTATTATTAAATATTACCCCATACCATAACCAGCTTCAGTATACAACAGAACATGGCGGGTATTCAATCTGGATTCCAACTGTCGGAACAATTCCATGGCTTGTCGAAAACGGCCACGGATTGCCGTAAACAGCTGTGGATTCCACAATCCAGCGGCTGCTTTTGACAATAGAGACCGGACTTTTAAAAGAAGTTGAATTGACATGCCTTCAATGCGGTCGGAAACAGTCAGATTGAATAGACAAGTGCCGATATTTCTGACTGTTCTGAATACCGTCCTTTATGTGCCAAGTGTGGGAGTAGAACAATAAATATTTATACACACACACACACACACACACAAACACAAATCTTTACAACTCTAGTTAAAACTGGATGACAGTTATGCAAACAGCAAGTGTCAGATTGCCCCTTCTGCATCATACAGTTACCGCTTACACAATTGTCACCAAACCAGATGGCAACTTTTGTTACACATTAATACAGTGTTGCCTAGCTGTGTGCACTTTAGGAGTGAGTCGCTGACATATGCTCTACTGCACAAAGGTTACTACACTCAGGCCCTGATTCTGTTTGACTTGGTAAGGTGCAAAGCTTGTAGCTTACTGCCCGCTGAATCCCCTTACAACCATGTGAGGGGATGTGTCACGAAGACACACCCCCTCCCATGTGCCCGGCAGCAGGACAAATCAGTTGCCGACCATCAAATGATTTTGCCAGGGCACACAAATATAAGTCAGTGGAGACACAGGGTGGGCGACTGACATCCTGTCCCGCCCTCGGCACACCTCCTGCAATCCAGTGGGAACACCCAGTATTTTCATGGGGATGCCCATGAAACGCTGGGCATTCTCATGGGTGCGTCCCGGGTCTGCCCGGGGAGCGAAAGAACCAGAATGACCCCCTCAGCGCTTTACAGTGATACAAATTATTCATATATAATACATATATCATTTACTGTTTTAGGTTATGTGAGGTCTATTATTTATAAATACACTTGCCACAATAACAATAGATATTTTATTTCTACATATTACTTGATAACAATAGAACTGTTCATATACAGTCAGTGACAGACGTCGGCGGGGCGGTGCTGACCTGTTCGTTAGGCTGCGAGTGTATGCAGGCTAGCGATCAGGTCTGAATCAGGCCCATAATTTGCAAGTACAACATATGAGCAGAGCGTTAAGGCCCATACACACTGGGTGACTGAGCTGAAAGTCGCTCAAAACAAGAGCTTTGAGCGGCTTTCAGCTCAAAGCCGCCCAGTGTGTATGGCCCGGTGAGGAGCGGCTTTCAGGACAGCTTTGCATAGCGCTCCACTATGCAACGCCGTCCTCCCCCCTCCATCGCCTCCGGGCAGGGGGGAAGCCACTCAGTGTATATGCACTGAGCGGCTTTCCCTGCAGCGATGAACAGCGATGTCCATACATGCTGGGCATAGTTGCCCAGTGTGTATGGACCTTAAGATTCCTTATGATTCACTGTCCCAGCAAAATCTGTCCCATGCTATACATGTCTGTCCCATCGCTGCTACCATTTAAAAGCAAACCAGCAGGCAATTTGTAGCTCTTCAGCTGTTGGAGAGCTCAGATTTCCACATGATGTTGGCTGGCAGAGCATGCCATGTATTGTAAGGTATGATAAAAGCCAAAGAGGCACATGCTGTTTCTCCTTGATTTAGCATGCTACCACAGGGACTGTCATCAAGTTGCTTTGAGGAATGTACTACCAACACACTTCCAGGGAGGACAAGCTGGAGAAACAAGAAAGCTGCATTCACTGAATACCTACTGTATACATAGGCAAGGACAAGGAGTGGCATGGGGGGATTAAAGATGCTTGGATGTACATATCAACACAGTGTTCTCCTATAAAAGATTTGATGTAAGACAGCATAATGAGATAGCTGGCGGGTGGGTGAGCGAGAGCAGACTGGGGAAGTGTTTTCGGGGTTAGCCGCAAATATTAAGTAACCCCAGGAATGTATTTAGGAGGGACTGCAGCAGAAATCTCTGATCTCTGCTGCTATCCCTCCTCCCCTGCTAGCAGCCGTATCCTCCATGGGTTTCTATGGGGGAAGTGACGCGGGCCAATGCAATGAGAAGATAGCTACTTACCACAGTGCTGGCAGGACAGTGCGGTCAGTAGGGTGAGCGCTGACCAAGCAAATCAAACAACCCCCATGCAACCTGCGAAGCAGATTGCAGGGACTGGCTCCATAGTAAATGGGCCCCATATTGTTTGGTGGGCTCCGGGTAGGAGATGGGGAGGCTGCACTTTCAGCAGGGGCCAAGGTGGAGGGAATTCTACTCCCAGCATGGGCAACTCTGAGCAGGGAAATTTGCCAGGAAGTATGGCCAAGGGATATAGCTTGAGGAGGACACTGCGACACCGCACTCTGAGCCTGATGAAGAGTGAGCAGTATGCTAGTTTGTGGAGTATATGAGTTTTTGCACATACAGGGGGTGATTCTGGTTGGTTTGCAAGAGCAAACTTCTTCTTTAATGGACAATACCATGTGCACTGCAGGTGGGGCAGATCTGTATACTGACGGTCGAGGTCAATCCTCTCTGGAAACCCTCCTTGCAAATTCTGTGATTGCCCCTGGAGAGAGTTACATTTGGGTAGAGTGTGTTCAAACTGAAATCTATATTGCAGTGTTAAAAAAAAAAAGCAGCCAGTATTTACTCTGCACAGAAACAAATAAACTCAACCAAATGTAACTCTCTGCACATGTTACATCAGCCCCACCTTCCGTGCACATGGTTTTGTCCATTAAAGAAGGAGTATGCTTTTGCAAACCAACCAGAACACCAACCCTACAGTACACCAACACTGTGTTTGGAAGTCAGCGAGCAGGTCAACGCCACCCGCTAGCCTGTCACTTTGACACTGTGCATGGCTGCGAATGCATTTGCAGCCGTACACACAGGGGGAAATCCATTCAGAAATATTCACCATCGAATGGATTCATGCCTGCTCACAGCCACAAATGATGTAGGGAGAAAGGAGTCCATTGCTAATGTAAGCTGCCCTCCCTCCCAAGGAGTCCACAGCTTTTAACACGGTGGTCCACAGTGTTAGAAGCAGCAGAGAGGTCAAGTAAAATAAGCAGAGGGCAGCAGCAAGGAGGTCATTTCAGACTTTAGTGAGTGCAGTCTCAGTGGCGTGGAGAGGATGGAAGCCAGATTGGAATGGGTCAAGCAATGAGTTGGAGGAGAGAAAGGCAGTTGGAGAGGGTGTAAAGGTGGCCATACACATGCAGATTTATCTGCAGATCTGTCTGGTTGGAACAAAAACATGGTTATGGATGAGAGCAAATGACAGTTGACCATTTGCTTGGGAATGCTGGAAAACTGACAAACTGTCACTCATCCATAACCATGTTTTTGTTCCAACCACCCAGATCTGAAGATAAATCTTACTAGTGTATGGGCACCTTTAGGTTTCAAGGTGCCCATACACGTTACAATTATCGTATACAATATCGCATCTCGGTTTTTGATGAGATGAGATCTAGTACAAAAAGTATGTGCTGCGATCTCATCTCATCGCAAAAACGGGATGCGATGAGATGCGATATTGTATACAATAATTGAAACGTGTATGGGCACCTTAAGAGTAGGATTTTTAAGAATAGGGGAGACGAAATGGGGTCTTCTAAGCATTACTTTATGAAAGAAACCTTTTTTGTTTGAGAATCATATGCTTTGACATGCTGACACTCCATTACGATCAGAATTCAAACAAAGCTACAGCAACAACACTAATTTAGCACTATGAAGTCATGGTTACTCAGCCAGAGAGTTCAATGAATTCTTACACTAAGTAACATAGATCATTCTCTCCACCCATAACATAATGGCAGGTATTCAATGCTGTTTGCGAGTGGTGACAGCGAGCAGGTCTTCCTGCTCGCTGTCACCACTCACCCTGACAGCATTCAACACACCCTCCGCATACGCCAATTCCCCCTCGCTCCGTTTTTTTGAGCGAGGGAGAATTGGCGGATGCGGCTCCAGAAGCAGCGAGACTCGCGGCTAAAAACTGCAAGTTTTCTGCAGTAGCCGCGGGTCTCGCTGTTTTGGGGAATTCTCGCCGTCCTGTGACGGCGAGGATTTCCCCAGAACATTGAATAGAGCGAGCGGCCGGCGCGGGGGTTAAACAGCGAGGATCGCTGGTTTTCTGCAATCCTCGCTGTTTAACCCCCTCGCTGCAGCATTGAATACCCCCCAATGTATCACCCTCCTTCCAGTTCCAAAGGTTGGATCACTAAAAACAAAACAAAAATGAGATCTACAGTCTGTAGATATTAATGCAATTAAATAAAAACATACATATACATCAACGGTAGGACATAGTTACATAGTAGGTAAGGCTGAAAAAAGACTTGCGTCCATCTAGTTCAACCTGGTATAGATATCCATTGCTGATTTGGTAGGTTCTGGTATTTTACAGACAAATTATATTTCTTATTTGTACCCATGGATGTTTTTCTCCAGTAAATGTTTGTCCAACTTTGCCTTGAACGCATTTAATGAGCCAGCCGTTACCACCTCTCTGGGAAGAGAGTTCCAGAGTTTGACTGTTCTGACCGTAAAGAAATTCTTTCTACTAGCTGAATGAAATCTTTTTTCTTCTAATCTATACTCATGCCCTCGCGTCCTAGATTCCTTTCTAGTAAAAAATAGGGTGTGTGACAGTTCCTTATATTGGCCCTTGATATACTTGTACATGTTGAGCATGTCCCCCCTTAAACGTCTCTTTTCTAATGTAAATAGTCCCAAATTGCTTAATCTCTCCCCGTAGCTTAAATTCTCCATTCCCCTAGTAAGCTTTGTTGCTCACCTTTGGACTTTTTCTAATTCTATGATGTCCTTTTTATAGTGTGGGGCCCAGAACTGTACTCCGTACTGTAGGTGAGGTCTCACCAATGCTTTATATAGTGGCATAATTACCCTTAAGTCCCTAGTTTCCATTCCCCTCTTAATACATGCCAGAATTTTGTTGCCCTTTTTTGTAGCTACATTACAATGGGCACTACATCCTAGTTTGCTGTCTATTTGGACTCCTAGATCCTTTTCAAGTATGGAATTACCCAGTTCCTCTCCGCTAAGGTTGTAACTTGCACACTGGTTGTGTCTCCCAAGGTGCATAACCTTACATTTATCTACATTGAACCTCATCTTCCATTTTTTTGCCCACTCATCTAGAATTGCAAGATCATTTTGAAGCATGGTGACATCTTCTGGTGATTTGATGACTTTGCTAAGTTTTGTATCGTCCGCAAAGATGGATACATTGCTGAGTAACCCTATCCCAATATCGTTAATAAAAATGTTAAACA
The DNA here is from genome assembly GCF_055691185.1 of Crinia signifera. NCBI lineage: Eukaryota > Metazoa > Chordata > Amphibia > Anura > Myobatrachidae > Crinia > Crinia signifera. The sequence continues at coordinate 127,309,306 of NC_139221.1, read as the reverse complement.
AAATGGGCCCCAAAACCTAACCCTGGGGCACTCCACTTAGTACCGGTATCATATCTGATACGGCACCATTCACAACCACTCTTTGTTCTCTATTACATAGCCAATTCCCTACCCATCTGCAGATATTTTCACCCAATCCTAGGTTCTCCATTTTATTAATCACTCTCTTGTGTGGGATAGTATCAAATGCTTTAGCGAAATCTAGGAAAATCACATCTACAGCATTTCCATTATCGAGGTTTTTGCTAACCTCTTCATAGAACCCTAGTAGATTAGTTTGGCATGAACGATTTTTCACGAACCCATGTTGGTTAGTACTGAGTAGACGGTGATGATCTAAATATTCCTGGATACCATCCCTTAAAAATCCTTCAAATAGTTTACCCACAATAGACATGTTCAATTACACCATGTTTAACAGATGTATATTTTTCTACATTAGACATGTCTAGTAATTACTTGCATCAGGCTGTGTTTACCTAATGCAGCGGTTCTCAAACTGTAGGTCCTGACCTTCTCAGCATGGGGTCGCGACTCCATGTTGCGGACAATCAGGCTGATGACTTTTCTAATCTCAGTCAGTAATTCAAGGAGTCTGAACAGTCTGTTGAGTTGTCTGTTATGTTAGACTCCTCCCATCATTTTGTGCCTCCACAATGCTGCCATGTCTGCTGACTACACATGTGATATGATGACCTTCTGCACCCGGGGTCCTGTCATTATTTTTATTGTCTGATGGGATACCAGGGCAAGATAGTTTGAGGACCCCTGACCGAATGCATGCGACCATGGGTTTAGACCACTGGCAAGTTCTCGAGTGCCAATCTGTAAGCAATTCCACAGGGGTGAGGATAGAAATGCCTGGGTGCCTTCCCCTTGCATCAAAATAGTGGGTAGGTTGCTCCTATATCAGGAACCAGGCGGCACTCCACAGACTTCACTTAATGTGCAAAAAGTTGTTTGTTTCAGCATCCACGTTTCAAAGCCAATGTGGCTTTTTCATCAGTGTTTATTTATCCTGATGAAAAAGCCACATTGGCTTTGAAACGTGGATGCTGAAATAAACACCTTTTTGCACATTAAGTGAAGTCCATGGAGTGCCACATGGTTCCTGATATAGGAGCAACCTACATATACATATATATATATATATATATATATATATATATATATATATATATATATATATATATATATATATATATATATGAGAAATGCAAGGGTAAAGCTTCCAAAAGGGTGTTGGCTACATGATACTTAGGGAATATCCCTTTATAATTTTTTTATAAACAGTTTCGGTACTTGTTTCCTAGCACGGCCACAATCTTGTGGATCGTGTACCTTTAAGTTAAGGTACACGATCCACACGATGGACCCGATTTCCTTTGAAATCAGGTCCATTTTGCCGGCAAAGACACAATATCGGGGGCATCGCGTCGGTCGGGACCATTAACATTGGTCCCGACGCGACCGACGCGATGCCCCCGATTTTTCCATAGGCTTCAATGTTAAAAAATATTTTAACATTGAAATCGTGTCGGGAAAGGTAAAATATCGGGGGCATCGCGACGGTCGGGACCATTAACATTGGTCCCGACGCGATGCCCCCGATTTTTCAATAGGCTTCAATGTTAAAATATTTTTTAACATTGAAATCGTGAGAAAATGTGAAAAATGTGAAATGGGCCAATATGACCCATTTCACATTGGAGATGTCCCCGTCGTCACCCCACGATAGACGCCAACCCGAAGCGTGGCGAGCGCAGCGAGCCCGCGAGGGTCGGCGGTGCGCGTCCTCCGACCTTTTCATTCTCCTACTATCCACGTCGGCGTGGAGTTGAGAATAGAATAGTGTGGCGAGCGCAGCGAGCCACCGAGCCCGAAGCGTGGCGAGCGCAGCGAGCCCCGCGAGGGGACGCGTATAACTTCACAGGTATACGCGTCCGCTCGCCACGCTTCGGGCTCGGTGGCTCGCTGCGCTCGCCACACTATTCTATTCTAAACTCCACGCCGACGTGGATAGTAGGGGAATGAAAAGGTCGGAGGACGCGCACCGCCGCCCCTCGCGGGCTCGCTGCGCTCGCCACGCTTCGGGTTGGCGTCTATCGTGGGGTGGGGTTTACGCCGTTAAATTTGGGGGGGTTGGGAATATTTTACATTGAATCCAATGTAAAATCGGGTCCCAGGGACCCGATTTACATTTCATTCAATCAAAAAATCGGGTCGGTCGCATCGCATGCGACCAAATCGCATGCGATGCGATCGACGCAATGTTTCCGACACGACCACCCCGATGTAAATCGGTGTGGCCGTGCTAGGAAACAAGTACCACAGTTTCTTATATAGCGCAGCATATTCCATTGCGCTTTACAGTAGGAGATGGTGGTAAACAAACTGGGTATTTTCAGACAGTCAAAGGTATGAGGGCCCTGCTCGCAAGCTTAAATTGTAGAGCACGGCTGTATAGATCATTCTTGCAAATGGCATTATCAACAAGCTTGGCTTGATGATGGTTAACAAATACAAATGATAAAGTTGTGCTTGTTGTATTTTGTTTCAAAACACTGTACAAGTAAAAAAAAAAAAAAGCCTTTCATATACAGATCAACTTCTGACATAAGGTGCATGCACATGATGCTATGGCCAATTTTGACGATACAATGCACTACATTGTGCATTTTCTAGTTAAAATTGACCTACCTGTAGCGTGCATTGGCATCCCAAGCTGTATACACATAGTGCAATATGTACCTTGTTTTCTACCGATATAGACTATATAGTGGCATGCATTAGATCAAAACACTGTCCATGGGTATAGGTGATAGGATTGACTGTCAATACGTCGAAACATAAAAAGGTCAACATACCTTCAGTCGACACAAGCAATAGGTTGAGTTTTTCACATTGTTTTGGCATCTATGTCGGCCAATATTGTGCATACACACTGAATGATATCAGCAGACGACACCATCATTTGGCTATATAGACAAATTGACCTACAAGTTCAGCAGACATCAACCATAATTAAGCCCCATACACACTAGACTAGAGCATGGATTTAGCCAAGTCTAGTCCTTGGGAGCTACCACAGATGATGTTTTCCAGATCACATAGCAGATGCACAGGTGTATTCATTACTCACTGACATTCTAAAAGTTCCACAGGTGAAATTAATTACTTCACTTGTGATTCTGTGGCCTGGAGAATGTTAACCATCTGGCGTACCAGCAGAGCTCCACCTGTAGCTCCTGAGGACTGGAATTGGCTACCCCAGCACTAGAGAATATTGTGAACAAACATCGCTCAGACAGGGGCGTCTAAGGTATCACGTTCGCAATATTGTCTAGTCAGTGAATACTTTTAATATTGTTAACGATGCGCGCTCCCATGTGACGTTAACTATGATTGACATCTACTGCACCGGTTCTCAAACTCTGTCCTCAGGACCCCACAAAGTGCATGTTTTGCAGGTCTCCTCACGGAATCAAGTGACATAATTAGCTCCACCTGTGGATCTTTTAAAATGTATCAGAGAGTAATGAGTGCACCTGCCGGGTGACCTGGAAAAATGTGCACTGTGTGGGACTGAGAACCACTGGTCTATTGAACATGCAGGTCAATTTGGCTATACAGGGAGTATGCATCAATAACGATATTGAGTGTAAACACTAGACGATATAGTGAATGATATCGCTCAGAAAGCGCTTTATGAGCGATATCTTTCAAAATACTCTTTAGTGTGTACAGGCCTTAAGAACCACTTTTTGTTGGCGCACACACAGAGAACTCCCTGAATTCTATTGTTAACATTTCTTCCTGGTTAAGAAATGGAGAAGCGTACAGCACAAGGAATTTGTTTTAAACGTATATAAAATAATAATGACAGGTTGCTTTATTTAATAGAACACTCAGATTCTGAAAAGAATAACCTCCAATCAAATACAGCAAACTGTCATTACTAATTTTATATATTAAAAAGGGATTTTTGTAAGAACTTACCGTTCGAATCCCTTTCTCTGATATGGTCCTGGTGACACAGCTCAACACTGGGATGTAGGAGGGTCCGAAGGAGCCAGGCACCTATCCTAAAGTTTTAGAGGGTAGGCTCCTCCCCTACTGCATCCCTGGACTCTTCAGTTCAATCTTTCAAAGCCACTGGAATACATTAACTCAGTACAAACGCCTGCACATATTATATGCACATTTTATAACAGAAACTGTTAACTTTTAACCATTTTAACATGAACATCATGAAACTTCTGGCATACTTACTGAGCGTAAGGGAGGGATCGCTGTGTCACCAGGACCATATCAGAGAAAGGGATTCGAACGGTAAGTTCTTACAAAAATCCCTTTTTCTCTTTCAATGGTCCTGGTGACACAGCTCAACACTGGGACGTTCCAGAGCCGGTCCTTTGGGAGGGTACGCTCAGGTCTGCAGCTCTCAGCACTGCTCGCCCGAATGATGCGTCCTCCGACGCGAACTCATGGAATCTATAGAATTTGGCAAATGTGTGAACAGATGACCAAGTGGCAGCTCTGCAAACCTGCTCAGCTGTGGCCCCATGTCGAACCGCCCAAGAGGTGGCAACTGACCTGGTGGTATGCGCATTTATTTTGGCCGGTACTGGTCTACCCACTTTGGTGTATGCAAAGGCTATCACAGACCGCAACCACCTAGCAATAGTCTGCTTAGATGCAGGCCAACCAATTTTGTGTACATCATACAATACCAACAATGTGTCAGTCTTCCTGACACTCTTCACTCTGTCCACATATATGCGTAAGGCACGCACAACATCCAAAGTTCTCAACTTGTCCCTTTTCTTAGAACCCTCTGGGGGTTGAAACACAGGTAGAACTATCTCCTGATTTAAATGGAAGGTAGATACCACCTTCGGTAAAAACTGAGGCACTGTTCTTAAAACAGCCCTGTCATCATGAAAAATTAAGAAGGGAGATTTACATGACAAAGCTCCCAATTCTGAAACTCTTTTAGCAGATGCTACTGCTAACAAAAACACTAGCTTCCACGTGAGAAACTTAAAGTCAGCCGACCTTAAAGGTTCAAATGGTGCCTTTTGAAGGCATTCCAAAACCAGTGATAGATCCCAAGGTGCTACTGGTTGCTTGTATGGAGGTTTCAACCTGGATACTCCTTGTAAAAAGGTTTGAATTTCCGGCAAAATGGCTATCTTTTTCTGGAAATAGATGGACAAGGCCGAAATCTGCACCTTCAGTGACTGAAGGCTTAGCCCCGATGAAAAACCATCTTGTAAGAATTCCATCATTCTTGATAGCTTAAAATGAGATGTATGAGCCTTTCTTCTCTCACACCATCGAATGTAAGTCTTCCAGACTCTATAATAATTTGCCGAAGATACAGCTTTTCTGGCTTTTATCATCGTCTGTACTACTGCCTCAGAAAACCCTTTTCTTTTCAAAATGGTGGTTTCAATAGCCAGGCCGTCAAAATCAATCGATCTGAATCCAGGTGATTGAATGGGCCTTGTCTTAGAAGGTCTGGTCTCAGAGGTAGACGCCATGAGTCCACAGACAACCTCTGAAGCCTCGAGTACCAGGACCTCCTTGGCCAATCTGGGGCCACTAAGATCACTGGAACCTTCTGCCCCTGTATTTTCTTCAGAAGTCTCGGTAACATTGGTACTGGTGGGAATGCATAAAGGAGATCTCCCTGCCAGTGAATAGTCATGGCATCCACTGCCTCCGCTAGTGGATCCCTTGTTCTGGCATAGAACCTGGGCACTTGACGGTTGACCCTGGATGCCATCAGGTCCACATCCGGAGTTCCCCACATCGAAGTGATTTGGTGAAACACCTGAGGGTGTAAGCTCCATTCCCCTTCCTTGAGCTCCTCCCTGCTCAGGAAGTCGGCTTCTATATTCTCTATTCCTGGAATGAATATAGCCGATACAGCTGGAACATTCTGTTCCGCCCATAGGAAGATTCTGGACACCTCCCACATGGCCAATCTGCTGCGTGTACCTCCCTGGTGATTCAGATACGCCACAGCTGTGGCATTGTCGGTCTGAATCCTCAAAGGGAGGTTCTGTAACCTGTCTCCCGCCAAGGAAATCACTTTCCAGACAGCTCTCAACTCCAAGATGTTGATTGGTAACGCTGATTCCTCTGCCGTCCACAGGCCCTGAAGCCTGAGATCCAGGACTATTGCCCCCCAGCCCCTGAGACTGGCGTCGGTAGTTACTATCAACCAGTCCCAGGTCTGTAATGACCGACCCCACTGAAGGGAATCTACTTCTGTCCACCATTTCAAGGATTCTCGAGTGTCCGAAGACAGCACTATCATCTCGGATTTCATGGTCAAAGTGTTTCCTGACCAGGCTGACAAAATGTTCCATTGGAACCTCCGAGAGTGGAACCTGGCAAATTGAAGCGTCTCGAATGACGCCACCATCTTCCCCAGGAGCTTGAGGCACCTCCATACTGAAATGCTCTGAGCCCTGAGAATCTCCTGGACTAGGGTGACCAGATCCCTGGCCTTTACCTCCGGGAGGAATACCCGATGAAGATGGGTGTCCAGTATGACTCCCAAGAATTGGAGCCTTTGTGACGGTACCAACTGAGATTTTTGCAAATTTAAAATCCAGCCGTGAGCCTGCAAAAAACTGATGGCCTCTGCCAAGTGACTCTGCAGCATGGCTGCTGACTCTGCTTTGAACAGGAGATCGTCCAAATAGGGTATTACTGTGATTCCCCTAAGCCTCAGCACCGCCGCCATCACTGACATTATCTTTGTGAATACCCTTGGCGCGGTTGCTAGCCCAAAGGGTAACGCCCGGAATTGTAAATGCAGGTCTCCTATGGCAAACCTCAACAGGGTCTGATGCTCCGGGTGTATAGGGACGTGCAAATATGCGTCCTGGACATCCATGGACGCCAAAAAATTCTCCCTGGTCCAGACTCAGGAGTACTGACCGTAGGGACTCCATTTTGAAATGGTCTACCCATAAATGAACATTTAGGGATTTCAAATTTAGTATTGGTCTGAAAGACCCGTCTGGTTTGGGCACCAGGAACAGCGTGGAGTAAAAGCCTTTCTTCCACTCTGCCCTGGGGACTGGTGTAACCACCCCTTTTTCCAAAAGGGAGTGAGCTGCTCTCACAAGAGCTGTACGAAGCCGTGCCTCCTTTGGTAAGGATGTGGGGATGAACCTCTTCGGAGGCGGCCCTCTGCAAGGGATTTTGTAACCTTGTGTTATAATATCTAACACCCAGGCATCCTGGCCTAGAGAAGCCCAAGCGTCCCTGAAGAGTGTGAGACGCCCCCCCACTTTTGTCACTGTCGGGCGAAGCCCCCGACAGTCATGCAGAGGGTTTATCCTCTCCTTTTGTGGCAGGCTTCTTGTGAAAAGAGCCAAATTTTGACTTTTGTGTCTTGCCTCTAGAGGACTGAAACCTTCCCCTGAAAGACTGTCCTCGAAAGGACGCACCACCTCTAGGGGAGGGCCGAAAGGACGGCTTAAAAGCAGAAAATCTGGACGTCTGCTTTGCTGAGGAGGCCGGCAGGAATGTACTTTTGCCGCCCGTGGCCTGCTTTATAATCTCCTCTAATTCGGTACCAAAAAGTACCTTTCCTTTGAAGGCTAATGTTTCCAGAGCCTTCTTGGACTCATTGTCTGCTTCCCAGGCTTTAAGCCAAAGCACTCTCCTGGCATTAATGGAGACTGTGGACACTCTGGTTGCCATTTTAATAGCTTCCTCCTCTGCTTCCACTGCATATTCTGCAGCTGCCTTAATCTTTTCTGCAAGCAGTAACGCACCAGGGTCAGCTTGCAGCATGGTGCATAATTCACCAGCCCACTCTATCATGGCCTTAGAGACCCAGGCTGAAGCAATAAGGGGCCGTAAGGTAAACCCCACCCCTTCAAAGATAGCCTTGAGGTTACCCTCCAGCTTTTTATCCACAGAATCTTTGAAAGCTGCACCGCCCTGTACTGGTAATACAGTAGCCTTGGACAAACGTGCCACTGAAGCGTCCACAACTGGGACCTTTTCCCAGAGCTCCGCATGAGACTCTGGCATGGGGTACAGACTAAGGAATCGCTTAGGCATCTGTAGCCTCTTATCAGGAGTTTTCCAAGCCCCTTCTAACAATTCCTGTAACCCCTCATCTGAAGGAAAAGTAACAGCCTCCTTCCGCTGTCGCTTAAAAACACCTTTAACAGGAGTCTTATCCTCCACAGACAGCTTTAAAGCCTGCTTCACAGCTACAATGAGATCCTCTATACCAGCAGCAGAGTTCTCTTCCACATCATCACCCTGATCCCAGGGGATGTCAGTATACTCTCCTTCCTCCTCATCTACCACAGTAGTCAAAGCATAAGACCTTCTAGGGGTCCCTGCCACATCATCCATTTTGTCCAGCATTTCACTGAACCTGTTGATCCCTTTTGCAGTATCCTGCATCACCTGAATCAGCGCAGGATCTGCCTGGGTAAGAGGCAAGGAGCCAGACGACTGCTGAGATGATGGCATAGGTCTCTGTGATTCTACCAGCCCATCACTCTGCCTGTCCAAAAGCTGCACCAAAGGCCCCATACACACCAGAACGACCAGGATCGTCTAACGATCGGCTACCGATTTGGCGTGCACTTTCCTGGTGCGCTCTCCCGCTGCCGGTAAACGACTAGGGAACGATCATGTTCCCTGGTGCACACGATTAGCTAACGATCCGACATCGGTAACGATGGTCGTACGACCGTCGGATGTGCGGATCGTTAGTAAATCGCGAGTACAGTGGTACAGTCGTTTTTAAAATGTTAATAAGGGGCAGGGCTAGCATAGTGGGGCAAGGGGGAAGGAAAAAAGAAAACAAAGAATATGGGCTGGGCTAGCAGAGGGGGTACAAAGACTAGGGGCCATTTTGCAGGACCTCATTTCTGCTTTGTGACTAGTGAGGCTTGGTGTATACCTGCTGAACGCTGCACATTGCTATTTTTGGCTGCTTTGTTTTTGCTTTGCACTACAAAGTTTGCTTTTTGCTTTTCCCATACTGCTATTTGCGTTATGGATTCTGCCCAGCAAGATTTCCTGCTTTCCTACGCTGTGCTCAGGGTGAGGAGGATGAGGGCCCAGCGCAGGAAGGCTCGATCTTGCTGGACCAAGCAGTGGCTCCTGGGCCGACAGGCGCGGTCTCATATGCCCCTGCTGATGGAGATTCGCGAGAATAATCCCCAGGATTATCGGAATTTCCTTCGCATGGACGATGAGACCTTCCAGGAGCTGCTGCGTCTGGTCACCCCCCACATCCAGAAGCAGGATACCAAGTACCGGATGGCTATCCCTGCTGAGGACCGGCTGGTGGTGACCCTCCGTTTCTTGGCTACAGGACGATCGCTGGCGGACCTAAAGTTTGGATCCATCATTTCCCCGCAAGCGTTGGGACTCATCATCCCGGAGACCTGTAAAGCCATCGTGAAGGTCCTGCAGCATCAGTATTGCAAGGTAAGTAAAAATGTACTAGACACGTGTAGTGAAAATAACTGTTTTTTTATTAAATAAGTAAAAGACTGCAATATTTTTTTACAAATGTACTGAGGTAGAGACAATTTTTTGTTGTAGAAATATAAAAAAGGTACAAAAACAGTATTGCTACTATTACAGCTCTGTCCTGGCATGAGGTAGAGAAAAGTAAATTTTTTTGAAAAAAATGCACTTTTTGGCTACATCACGTGTTGCATAGTGCAGATGCAATGGTCCCGGCACCATTGATGTGCACTATGCACCACGTGAAGCTTTGAGGCATCTGCAATGCTGCACCCTGCATGCAGCAATGGTGACATCACGAATAAAATATTAGCAAAGTGCCCAAAAAAGTATAATACTGAACATACAACCAAACAGAAGTCACCTTGCCATGCGGTCACAGGTAGCATTGCAGATGCTGCATGTAGCACAGATCATAAAAACACCCTCATGCATCTGTGGTGCATAGAACAGAAGCAATAGTCCCGGCCCCATTGCTCTGAACTATGCACCACAGCTGCAGGAAGGTGTTTTCAGTATTTGTGCAACAAGCAGCATCTGCAATACTGCACCCTGCATGCAGCAATGGTGACATCACAGATAAAATATTAGCAAAGTGCCCAAAAAAGTATAATACTGAACATACAACCAAACAGAAGTCACCTTGCCATGCGGTCACAGGTAGCATTGCAGATGCTGCATGTAGCACAGATCATAAAAACACCCTCATGCATCTGTGGTGCATAGAACAGAAGCAATAGTCCCGGCCCCATTGCTCTGAACTATGCACCACAGCTGCAGGAAGGTGTTTTCAGTATTTGTGCAACAAGCAGCATCTGCAATACTGCACCCTGCATGCAGCAATGGTGACATCACAGATAAAATATTAGCAAAGTGCCCAAAAAAGTATAATACTGAACATACAACCAAACAGAAGTCACCTTGCCATGCGGTCACAGGTAGCATTGCAGATGCTGCATGTAGCACAGATCATAAAAACACCCTCATGCATCTGTGGTGCATAGAACAGAAGCAATAGTCCCGGCCCCATTGCTCTGAACTATGCACCACAGCTGCAGGAAGGTGTTTTCAGTATTTGTGCAACAAGCAGCATCTGCAATACTGCACCCTGCATGCAGCAATGGTGACATCACAGATAAAATATAAGCAAAGTGCCCAAAAAAGTATAATACTGAACATACAGCCAAACAAGAAGCTGCAACATGCAGCATCAGAAAAAATGCATAGCATCTTACGACAAATCCTGTAATAAAACAGGGGTGTCATCAGTCCCCGTACCCTCTTCCAGCAATGAAGAGTACAGATGGGTGTAGCGAGGAGGTGTGGTTGATATGCTAGAGGATTGTCCGCTAGTTGGTGTTGTTTCCTGCAACGAGGCAGGGATGGGCGATGTTAATTCGGTACTGGTGGATGGTGTATCTTCCCACGGTACAAGGCCGGCCAAATGCGTCTGAAATGACAAACGGCGAATGCGACCCATAAACACCAGCTCACTGCAGACACGTTCAAAAGCCATCTGTTGTGCGGGTTCCAATTGGCGTAAGCTCGCTGCCACATATTTCCCATATGTGTCAAAACGGTCTGGGGGCCTACGCAGCACCTCTTCAGCTCGCTGTAGCAATTCATCCTCTGGTTCATGGACCGGCTTACATCTTTTTTTTTTTTTTTTTTGGGTCGTTACCGGCGGTGTGGGTGTTTCTGGCACTCCGCTAAATGTACCTGAGGATACAGGGCCAGACTGTTCCAGGGGTGGGTTTGTGCAGATCTCTTTTTCTGTACTTGTGGTCTGTTGAAAAAAAAACACAAAGACATGTCAAACTAATGTTTTTTTTCTATTTCTTTTTCTCCCAGTTCCCCAACACCGTGCAAGAGTGGAAAGATATTGCTGCGGAATTTGAGGACACTTGGAATTTCCCTAATTGTGGAGGAGCTATTGACGGCAAACACGTGCGCATCAACCAGCCACCCCACAGTGGATCTTATTACTTTAATTATAAAGGGTACTTCAGCATAGTGCTGATGGCTGTGGTGAATGCCAATTATGAATTTATTTTTCTGGATGTCGGCAGGAATGGGCGAGCCTCAGATGGTGGAACTTTGAAGGACACAAAGTTCTACCACAGGCTCGTCTCCAACAGCATGCACTTGCCGACAGTCCAGGAAACCAAACATGGTCTGAATTTTGTGTTCGTGGCGGATGAGGCATTTGGACTTCATGAACACATCATGAAGCCATATGCCAAAAGGGGACTAGACCACGACAAAAGGGTCTTCAATTACAGGCTGTCCAGGGCACGGCGGCTTGTGGAAAGTGCGTTCGGTATCATGGCTAGCCGATTTCGCATTTTCCACACGGCCATAAACCTGCGCCTGGACAAAATAGATTGGGCCGTCATGGCGTGCTGTGTCCTGCACAATTTGTTGCGCCGGAAAGAAAGGCCCAATCGCCAAAGTGGACCATCGCCTGATGAGGACCCAGAAGAGCCAAGGGAAGTAGCCCCAATCTCATCCCTGCAAACGCCGGCACTGCAGTATCGAGGGAGTGCGCGTGCCAAACAGGTCAGGGATGAGTACAAGGCCTACTTCAATGGAGTGGGTGCTGTCCCTTGGCAGGAGGACCACATATAATTGGCCGGCAAATGAATTTAAAGTGGAGACAAAAAACTGAAAAAACTTGTGTAATCAGTGGGATGGTACTTACCGATAAGGCCTGTGAACTTTCATCCTGTACTGGCACCACGTCATCTGTTTCGCTCTCTACCATGAGGCAAAGCCCCGTCCTTGGTAACTCCTGGCTCAAGGTGAAGCAAATCAGGTCGTAGTACCAAAGGGACGTTTCATAGACATCTGCTGCTCCTGCCCCTGATTTTTTGGACGCCTGTATCTTTTTGTGTTCCTTGAGGAACACAGTCCGCAGGTTTTGGATTTTCTTTTTGACCCATTCGGAGTTGGCATCTGGGTTGTGACTGCGGCTGAACTGGACAAGGTCCTCCAGGGCTTGACTGCGCTTTACTTTATTGCTGTAGTCCTTTGATTTGGTTTTCCAAAGGCACTCATGTTCCCTGTATTGTTCGATGAATGCCTCAATGAACTCTCTTTCTTTTTGTATGGCTTGTGACATGTCTGCCCAAAAAAAAAATATTTAACAATAAATATACATTCACACAATGAAGGAAAATTAAATGTATTATTATTTCTTAAAAGGACATTAGGAAGACAGTACAGGTGGGGTGGGCTGCTGTGTCCTAATTAGCAGGCCAGTGGATACACAGTACAGGTGGGGTGGGCTGCTGTGTCCTAATTAGCAGGCCAGTGGATACACAGTACAGGTGGGGTGGGCTGCTGTGTCCTAATTAGCAGGCCAGTGGATACACAGTACAGGTGGGGTGGGCTGCTGTGTCCTAATTAGCAGGCCAGTGGATACACAGTACAGGTGGGGTGGGCTGCTGTGTCCTAATTAGCAGGCCAGTGGATACACAGTACAGGTGGGGTGGGCTGCTGTGTCCTAATTAGCAGGCCAGTGGATACACAGTACAGGTGGGGTGGCCTGCGGCGGCCTGTTTACATTGCTGCGCCTGGCACACTGTGCAACCTGCGGTGGGGCACCATTGGTGGACAGTGGGGACACATACAGGTGGGGTGGGCTGTGCTGGGACCAACAAACAGTGGTGGGCAGTGGGGACACATTACAGGTGGGCACCATTGGTGGACAGTGGGGAAGGGCTTTTGTAGAGGGCTGCGTGCAGTTCACATACCTGTTTTTTGTTTTGGCAGCTTCCCACGCCGAGAACCTCCGTAGCTGTGCTGTCTGCGGCATCCACGAGGCAAAATGGCTGCGGTGGGAGTGTCTTTATAAACAAGCCGGATTGGAACGACGGTCCGTACGACGGGAGCACACACAATGTGCTTCAGATGTGCATACAATCAGCACCCGACCTGCGGTCGGATTGGAGATTCTGCTGCAGGAGGCAAAATCTCCAATGCGACACACGACGTGACGGGAGCGCGCATCCCGTCGCAAACGATCCTGATTGTGAGTGAAAAACGAACGATTGACCCACAATGCATGCACAACCGTCGTTACAACGGTCGAAATTAGCCCTAATCGTGAGCTAATCTTTCTGGTGTGTACGGGGCCAAAGCGTTAACTGACCTGCCTAGGGCCCTGGCCCACGCAGGTTCCATCTGCTCTGCCCTATGGGGTTCACTGCCCATGGGTCTCACATCAGCGCAAGTAATACATAAGCCCCCCTTGGCCATCTGCTCAGGGACAGACTTTTGTGTGCAAACATTGCACGCGCTCAGTGCACTAAGGGCTCCCTCCCCCAAAACCACAGCCTGATGCTCAGACATGATGCAAGTGATAAATGTATATCTATCAGTATACACAGTGCAAACAATGTACAAGCGTTTATACAGAGGCAATGCACCCAATCACTTATCTGTCTGTTGGTTTCAACTGCGGGGAAGCGATGCCCAGGAAATCCAAGTCACTCTGCCAGGATCAGTAAGCCAGCTCAGCTCCGCTGCAAGCGTTCTGAAAGGCGCCAAAGTCAGAGTGAAGGAAGAGACCACAGGTCCCTGCTGCTGCGGGGTCCGTGACCTTTTGGCGCCAACCACCCCCAGCCAGCCGCTCCTCAGGTAGGATTTCCTAGTTCCAGTGTCTCCCCCTCAACTGGGGATCACTTGGAACATGCCTGTCACAACGCTGCTGTCCTCTCATCTAGGAGCTCAGCGTGTAAGCTCCGCATAAAATGGCCGCCGCCATCACGGAGCGCCTGTCCCCCATGATCCCCACCTAAATGTGGAGCCGGTTTCAGGGTACTCCGGAGCCCAGGCAGCCTTTTGGAAAAAGGCTATAAGCGCTGCACAGGGAGACCAGACAGTGTCTCCCCTGTGCACAGTGAGCTGACAGGACGCGCTTCTGTCAGCTCCTGCTGCGCTAGCAGTGTGAGGATTCACTATGAGAATCCTCACACTGTGCCTACCTAGCTAGGGTAAAAGTTAATAAAACAATAAAAATCCCCTAACTACTCTAATTCTTCGGCTGCTCCTGCAGCCCTTTAGAATAGCACCCACTCCAGTGGGCACCTAACACGAACTGAAGAGTCCAGGGATGCAGTAGGGGAGGAGCCTACCCTCTAAAACTTTAGGATAGGTGCCTGGCTCCTTCGGACCCTCCTACATCCCAGTGTTGAGCTGTGTCACCAGGACCATTGAAAGAGAAAGACATTTATTGCGCTGTTCTTATCTCCTTGTAGCGGGGATGGGTCATAGGGTCAACTGTATAAAGGTTGACATACATTGGGTCGACCACTAAAGGCTGACGGGGCTTAGGTGAATACATAAAAAGGGTCTACTTAGCTAAAGTCGGCAGGTTCAAAAGGATGACACAAGCATTGGGTTGACAGTCAAAAGGTCAACATGAGTTTTTTTTAAACAAAATGGTTTACAATTTGAAACAAAAGGCGGCACTTCACTCCCTTCCATCCACTAGGACGTGGCGGGAGTATAGAACAGTGTGCCGGAATTGAGGGGGATGTGGTGCACCAATACGGTGTCCATGTCGACATTCGGGACAAGAAAGAAAGTGAAAGACTCATGTCGACCCTTTGGCTATCGACATAATGCTGGCGTCAATCTTTTGACCCCATCAACCTTTTTCATGTGTCGACTTAAGCCCTGTCGACCTGAACTTGGTCGACCCAATGACCCATACCCTTTAGAAGCTGCACAAATTGTTTGAATAGCAGAAGTAGAATTTGAGATCACAAGATATTAATAATAAACTTTACAATCATAATGTATTTTTTACCATGTATAATGCTTCTGAATGCTGTAGATGGATCCCTGAAAGCTGGCACGTTGTGAATTAAACATTTGTTAAATTAATGATGCTTAACTGTTTAGAATGTGTAGCCAACCCTAGGCCTCGAGAGCTACCAACAGCGCATGTTTTGCAGGTCTCCTCACAGAAGCACAATGTGTCAGTGATTAATGAGTTGTCTGGAAAATGTGAAATGTTGGTAGCTCTCGAGGGCTAGGGTTGGCTACCACTGCTGTAGTACCCCTTTTACACCAATAACACTGAAAACAGTTCTTATCTGGGTTAAAATGTTTATGTGTACAAGGCCATAAAAGTATAAAGATAGACTTTTTAGAAGCAAGTAGTGAAATGTCCAAAATCTAGTTGAATTAATTGTGATGAAATACATTACAATAAACA
Source organism: Crinia signifera (assembly GCF_055691185.1). Lineage (NCBI taxonomy): Eukaryota > Metazoa > Chordata > Amphibia > Anura > Myobatrachidae > Crinia > Crinia signifera. Next base: position 127,293,552 of record NC_139221.1, on the reverse strand, counting down.
AAAAAAAAATGGTACTTATGTACTAACTGGGCTGCCGATTTTGAAATCGGGTCCATCGCATCCGATGCGATGGACCCGATTTTTCCATAGGATTCAATGTTAAAATGGACTTTTCCCATTGAATTCCATTTTAACATGGAATTCAATGGGAAAAGGGGTCCTTTTCATACCCCTACTATCCAAGTGGGCATGGAGTTGGATATAAACCTGTGGCGAGCATAGCGAGCCACCGAGCCCCGCGAGGGGACACAGAATACCGTTCGCTCGCCTCGCTACGCTCGCCACAGGTTTATATCCAACTCCATGCCCACTTGGATAGTAGGGGTATGAAAAGGACCCTTTTTTCCCATTGAATTCCATGTTAAAATGGACTCAGTCCATTTTAACATTGAATCCTATGGAAAAATCGGGTCATCGCATCGCATGCGATATGGTTGTATGCGATGTGATGCGATGCGATATCGCATCGCATCTGATTGTATGCCTTAAGTTAAGGCATACAATCAAAAAATCGGCAGCCCAGATAATACATAAGTACCAAAAAAATAACAGTAAATTAAAGCAGTGCTATCACCCATAGCAACTAACTTGATCCACAGTACAGCTTGGAAAATATAATCCAAATGGGCCTGATTCGTCTATTAAAAAACTAAAAACATGTTACAATGCAGGTGGGGCAGATGTAACATGCAGATAGAGTAAAGGTGGTAAACACTGGCCGATATATCGCCCGCTGGAATGTACAGACAATATATGGATGGACCATTGGCCAGTGTGTATCATGATAGATCTATGAACAGCTTAGTTCATAGATATATTGCATTGGCTGTGCAACACACAGCTGTATCCAGCTCTAGGTTTGCGTGGGGTGTGTTTAATCCGAAAACTACATTGCAGTTCAAAAATAAAGCCAATATCTGTGGGCTACATGCACAGGCAGCCAGTATCTACCCTACACAGAAACAGAGTGTGTGTGATGGATTGAGTTCTCTTGAGCAGCAATGCTATTTACTATACTCGACAATGTGCAATTTATAATATAAAGTATGTTTTGGGAGAGTACAGAACTTGAACTGTCCTGCAGAGTTCAGTGAGGCTACCTCAGCACGGCTAGCAATGGGGGCAAGAGCTTTGCCTCATAAATTACACAGCCCATTCCAGCTTTGTGGCTATGAGAGAAGATATGGCCAAGCCACCCTGTATTCCCTCTGCTTGTGCTTGCCCATGGAAATGAGCTATTTCTTGTACGTCACCAAATGAAGTCATGCATGCAAGCAGCTATATCATCAGTCCGTGACCAAGACAGAAGCCATAGTCCCAATAAGCCGCAGGAGCAGGCACACCCCCATGAGATCATCATGCTGGGTGACTTATAGCAAAGTGCAGCTACATACTATCCCTAAATACATTAGGTTACACAGAGAGCAGAGCAGCCATGACACAGCAGGAGTTACAGCCCTGCTCGTGGTGTGGAGTAAAAATATAAGGCTGCACTAGTCACTGTCCCACGGAGGACAGCAGCACTAGAGTGCACACAGCAGAGCTCTTCCCTATAGGGTGCCCACCCAGTGCTGCTGGGACTTACCGAGGGTGGGGCAGTCACATCGCGATATGACAGCCTGTCCGACACATCTATTTATAAACACAGACCTACTGTAGGGAAATAGATAAGCCATGCACTGTACAGTACCTTATTCATTCCATTACCCATTGCTGTGGCTGGGCTGCACTGACAGTACAACAGGAAGCACAACGTGCACAGAGCTTCTGCTGCTCGCTCAGTAGTGTCCGGCTGCTGCTGACATGTGTGCAGGTGTGTGAGTGCAGTGTGCCTGGCTAGTCTGGGAGAGAGCTCTGACGTTCCCTAGGATCGGGGCTGGTTACGTTTGCCTGGCTTAGTGATCACTCAGCAACAGCTGGAGCTGCTCCTTGCTCAACATGCCGCCGGGCCCGCCCGCCTGGCTCTGCGCTCTCCCCTCCTGCTGGCTGACTCCTTGTTTACACGGCCTCCTGTCACACAGTCACAGGAGGCTCACTACTGACCTCTGCCGGGCCCTGTTGCTGCTCCAACGCTGCTCATTCAAAAATCTCAATAAAAATTATTAATTAAAAAAATTATAATAATAATACTTGTACACAAAACTTGGCAACGAAATTTTGATTTCTGTGCATTGCATGGTTCGGTACTCTTTACCTAGAACGGCGCCCGCGATTTCAATCGCGGGCGCCGTTCTAGGTAAAGAGTACCGAACCATGCAATGGGGGTAAAAATCGCGGTGATCGCGGTCATCGCGGGCATCGCGGGTAAATCGGGATGGCCGCGATGGCCGCGATGACCGTGATCACCGCGATTTTCCCATAGGGAACAATGTTAAAACGGCAGATTGACCGCGATTTTACTATTAAATGCCTCAATGGACCCGATTTGGGGCCAAATTAACCCTTAAATGGCCCCCCAAATTTTTAACGCCACCCCACGATCCACGCCAACCCGAAGCGTGGCGAGCGCAGCGAGCCCGCGAGGGGCGGCGGTACGCGTCCTCCGACCTTTTCATGCCCTACTATCCACTAGGGCGTGGTGTGAGAATATAATAGTGTGGCGAGCGCAGCGAGCCACCGAGCCCGAAGCGTGGCGAGCGCAGCGAGCCCCGCGAGGGGACGCGGATACCTTCACAGGTAGACACGTCCCGTGAAACTGGTCTGTTTGGTTCCAGAGAAATCTGCTATCAAACAACATAAACAGTCATGAAATTACATTTAAGAAATGAAAAAAAAAAAATGGTTTAACCTCAATATCCCTGGAACCAATTAACCCATATGGATCCAGCCTGGTATCAGATTGAAGGCCCAGCGATTTGGGTTCGACTGAGATCAACCTCGAGCTTCAGTGATGCCGAAGGGGGAACTGGCAGTCGTTGGAACTGGGTGGGGTAGGAATTAGCGGGTTCCATGTTATCCTATAGGGAAAACGTTCCAGCTTTGCCTGGCAGTACTGTATCTCCGGTTCCCAGGGGGCTAGAGACACGGGGCTGGAAAGCCCCATCCCTCAGCAACAAAATGGGCTAATGGGTGGTCCTGTGCACCCCCAGACCACCCCCTAGATTCGCCTATGGGTCCAACATAAATGGCCCCCAAAGACAGGAATATCAGAAGGCCAAGTCTCATTATGACTCCCTTCTTGCAGCGGCAGCAACTAAGGGAATTTCTAACTCTAACTTTCATTTTTACAATCATGGTAATAAAACTGCGTGTTATCTATCATGCCTATTGCGAGGTACTAGGCCCACAGCCATAGTTAAAACTCTAAAAAAATTCTCTGGGGGAGAGGACACACAAGGGCAAGGAGATTCTTCAAATATTTAATGAATTTTACACCAAACTATATGCCCAAAATGCTATAGACCAAACTCAGAAAACTTTATTCAGGGACTCAGTCACTATCCCCAAAATCTCGGACTTGCACAGAGAACGGATAATGGCCCCTATTACAGATGAGGAAGTAAAACAAGCCATTGTTTTATTGAAACCCCTCAAAGCTCCGGGACCAGATGGTTTTTCTGGGGAATTCTACAAAATTCTAGCTCCAAAGATAGGGGACACCCTTAAAGATGTCTTTAATGCAATTCTGACTGGCACCGAGGTACCACTGTATTTTAACTCAGCAGTGATTAAGGTATTGCCCAAAGCGGGCAGAGATTTGGAGGATCCTGGATCCTTCAGGCCTATTTCTCTGCTTAATGCAGACTATAAACTGCTTACCAAAATCATCGCCGAACGGTTGAAGTATGTATTGCCCACGGTGGTTGACCATGATCAGACTGGGTTTATTTGTGATAGGCATTCGGTGGTGAATGTCCGGAAGGTTTTGGCGGCGATTCAGAAACTGCAAGGTGAAGGTCTCCCAGGTGGCCAAGCAATTATATCACTGGATGCTGAAAAAGCATTTGACTTGGTCACCTGGGATCACCTCTACGAAACCTTGTCTAGGTTTGGGTTCCCGCCCACTTTTGTTGATCTGCTTAAGAATTTATACAGATGCCCAAAGACTCAGATTGCTTGTAACGGTTATTTATCTGATCCCTTCGAAATACAGAGGGGGACTAGACAGGGGTGCCCCCTGTCCCCCCTCTTGTTTGCCTTGGCTCTTGAGCTGCTGGCAGTGGTGCTATGCTCCAACCCACGGTTCCGGGGCATCCAGATAGGGAGCACCACTTTGAAATTATGTCTCTTCGCTGATTACATGTTATTATTCGTTTCAGACCTAGAATCATCGATACCTGTGGTACTAGGCTTACTCAATGATTTTGGGTCATTTGCCGGCTACAAGATTAATATGTGCAAGTCCGAGGTTTTACAGATCTCCTCCCTGAATATTGATCCTCCATTACCACCGTTAATAACTAACCATTTCCAAATTTCTAAACAATTAATTAAATACCTGGGTATCCATATTCCGAATGATACGTCAAAACTATATCAACTTAATTTTACCCCGATCATATCCCAAATATTGACTATGTTAGATAACTGGAGTGGTCTGCCATTATCCATGATGGGTAGGGCAGCTGTTCTACAATCTATTATCTTTCCAAAATTATCCTATTGTATACAAATGTTGCCTATCTCGTTATCCAGAAAAGATATGGCCAAGGTTAACACCCTATTTTCTAAATTCCTATGGCAGGGTAAGAAACCCCGACAAGCTAGGCACAAAACATTTCTTAAAAAGGCAGACGGAGGTCTAGGGATTCCCAATGTACAGGCGTTCACTCAGGCGGTCTTTCTTAGGTATATTCTGGACTGGCTGCAGAATGGACAGTCTTATACTCACAGAGCATTGAAAAATGACATTGTGGCCCCGTACTCTCTGGCAGCGTTACTGCATTTACCATGCAAAGCTCTCCCTGCTGGTGTCCTTGATAATGTGCTATTTGCTACCACTTATTCTATCTGGGTTAAGATTAATCGGAAGTTGGGGAGGAGACATATGGTTTCTAAATATGTACCTCTGTTGGGAAATCCTTCTTTCCCTGCAGGAATGGAAAATTCCGGCTACTGTAGATGGAAAGGAAAGGGGATTCTGTCGATAAAATATGTGTTTGATCCAGGGGGCATGGTTATCTTTTCAAACCCTTAAAGAGAAATATGACTTGCCTAATAGTGATTTGTTTATGTACTTCCAGGTACGACATTATGCACAATCTATGTCTCCACCCATGATAAATTCTGAGACTCCTGATATTCTGCACTCCATATTCGTTCTTAGCTCCAGAGGCCCATTTAGGATTAAATATGTCTAACCGGAATTGCTCCCAATACAGGCAGACGTTGTGTGGTCTAAGGTCGTGGTGGCTTGGGGGAGGGACATTCCATGTATTTTGGACCCTACGTTTTTTAGTAAACCTCTGGAGAAAATACTAAAAACTCTTCATTCTGCCCAGATGCAAGAGGTACATATTAAGACCCTACACAGGGCTTACATTTCCCAAGCACAAAGGCAACATTTTGTTCCGGGGGAAACAGGCCTTTGCCTGAAATGTAAGGGATCAAGTGCAGATTTCTTCCACGGTATGTGGGATTGTGGATGCATCCGTAAATTTTGGGATAAAGTGATGGGGTTTATCAATGAAGTGTGTCACCTGAAATTGACTAAAGATCCACTCGCGATGCTTTGTGCGAATTTTGTGAATTGGAATCTATAGGGTCGAAAGACTGTGTTAACCCCTTTTCTTGTAGTGGTAGTAACAGTAGCTAAGAAAATTATACTTTGAAGTTGGACAGTGTCTACCCCCCCATTTTTGCATTCTGTTAAATCCACACTGCTGTACTTATTACATTTGGATAGGCGTTCCACGATCCCACATATCGAACAGGGAGTCAAGAAGTTCATGAGGAAGTGGGAAGTGTGCATTGAATCGCTAGATGGTGAATCTCAGAGACGTATACTTTCTCTGTATGAGGAAACGACTTGGTACTTGACTAGATCTCTTAGTACGACTTAGACATCTCCGTGACCTGAAGGGGGGGAGGGAAAAGGGAGGGGGGGCAGGGGGGGGAGTTTTGGGGAATGTTATGTTGTTTGAGTATAATGTTAAATAACTTTATAGCTTCAAAGAACAAGACGGAGACTGTGGACTTCAGATATATATGCATATATTTTATTATGTCTTGGATCTTACTTCACAAACAGATGTTGACTGTAACATACAGAATAGTGTTGTATTGTCAATTATATTTTTGATTATTCTTTTTCAAAATAAAATAAAAATTGTTTTGGAAAAAAAATGTTATATGAATATTTCCAACAGTGGTAGTGTACATCATTCAGTTCAAACCCCAGCGCTGTACATACTTTTTCTCAGTATGTAATTACATTTTGCATCATAACGCGGCAAAAAATTGTCGGTCGGTCAAAATGGGTGTGTGTGAAATGGCCCTAACTGAATGTTATTTATATTGTTTTAAAAATTGAAAAACATTGAGTCAGGATAGTCAAAGAGAAATGTATACTTTGCACATCTCAATTGTTCTGACATAATGTGCCATGTTTCCTGTGGGATTAATAACGTGTTGAAAAGTATATGACTTTACAGCTGAATTGTGCAGTTCATAAAGGTTATATGGAAATTGCTGTATCTGTAGGTAAAGTGGTCACAGGGAGGAAATGCTGGGTGTGTAGAGAAGCAGTGGGGGAGAACTATTGATATTCAGAGGGGAAACGTGTATTACAGGTGCCACAGTGAGCGGAGGTGGATGTGCAAGAATAGTTACCAATTAAGGGGAAATCCATATACAATAGCTGTGTGGGTGGGAATTGTATGGGGATATCCCAGGTATTGGAATATTACTGTAAAGCCCTGTACACACACATCGATTTGCTTTTGATTCGATGTTAGATTCGATTTTCTATTAGATCTGGCATTAGATCTTTCCATTAGATTTGGCATTAGATCTGTACTTTTGCATTAGATATCGAATTCGATATCGAATTAGATATACATTCATGGTACATTGTACACATTCTATTTACTCGATCGAATTCAATATTTCCTTGGCTGCACAGTAGATTTTACCGTGCGATTTTGTTAAAACAGGAGGGCGCATGGAATTGAATGTAGATCGAAAGTGACCCAAAAACCATTTGGTTTTGTTTAGGATTTTATTTTATATGTCTAGTGTCCGTGAGTCTCTGAAACACTGCCATCTGCAGGCAGAGAGTGAAACTACATCTCTTTCAAACACATGCACAAGCACAGAAGATGGATAATCTGCTTAGTATTCCATCATCTATGTTACTAATGAATTAATGTTAAACAGAAGAGGCCGTAGCACCGAGACCTGTGGTAGAACACTAAGTACTGGTTTCCAGCTTGAAAATGTGCCATTTACAACCACTCTCTTCCTGCAGACAGTTTCTTATGAGGCACAGTGTCAAATGCCTTTGCAATATCCAGGTACACCAAGTCTACAGCATTGCCAATGTCCAAGTTTATGTTCAATTCCTCAAAAAACATTATTCGGTTAGTTTGGCACCAACAATTTTTTACAGACCCATGCTGGCTGCCACTGATTATTTTATTCGCTGATAGGTGTTCCTGGATACCATCCCTTAAAATTCTCTCAAATAATGTCACCACGATTGACATTAAGCTCATTAAGGGTCATCCCTCTTACCTTTTTTAAATATTGGTACAACTTCCACAATTCTCCAGTCCTTAGGTACTATACCTGAAGACAAAGATTCAATGTATTATCTCCCTTTTCCCCTATCAAGGTCTGCTTATTTTCTTTATGTTTTAGTGATATCTTACTAATTTTAGTTTCTCTCCCCAACCCCCCTACCCACCCTCCATTCTCTTGCTTACCTGCTCCTCACTATTCAGTTTTTCTAGCCCATAGTTTCACCCCCCTCCCTTTGTCTAGTTTAAAGACTCCTCCAACCATGTGACCATCCTGTCCTCCCACATCGCCATAAAGGTAAGGGAGGTTTTACCGACACATAAAAGCCCACATGGAAAACAGATTGCATATACAACATAGTGGTTGGAGCATGTAAGTACTTGTCGGAACCTGATGGAATCACCAGAATGCGGATGCTTAAAAGAGGAGCCTGTTTCCATATGTTGACAGGTGGCAGAACCACCCTCGATAGTTACCTGTTTTTTTTGTGAGGAAATGGGTGTTGATGTTTTTCCCATAGAAAACACGTCACTTTTGACTAAATAGTCTTTCAAATTGCGTCCTCGTTTATAGCACGGTAAGATGCTGGAGCCATGTATGCTGGGGAGATCAGGATCTGAAGTGATCATCGGCCAAAACTTTCTTGCTGTGCGTACCAGCTCATTGCTGGCTGTGGAGAATGTATTAATCAGCGGTAATCTACCCTGGGGAACCACTTTTTCTGATGTAGGTGAGAGAGTGAGCTGTCTGGGAATCGCCTAAGATTTAGCCTTGGCCTGTTGAAGCTGGGTAGCATTGTATTCTCTGTCGATGAATTTATTAATCATCTGGCCCATTTGGATATGTGCTTCATCAGTGCTGCAGATGCGTCAGTAACTGAGGGAAAGGCAATCCCCATTTAAGTGCTGAGGAATGATGACTGGAATCTGCCGGTAAGGTGTTACTGTCTGTAGGTAATTGGATATTGGCGTATAAGCTCACCACGTCAAGAGGGGGTGATGGGCATCCTTGTGAAGTTTTGGTAGCGTGCACAACAGTGGGATGATGGGATTGGTGTCTTTAAGCGCATCCATACACCGTTGTGAGATGATGTTATTAGACACTGCTGTTTGCAGGATGGCATCCAATTCCCTTTTGAAACCCTGTGTCGGATATCCATCCAGTTTGCGGTACACAGATGTATCCGCCAGTTGTTTGTAAATGTGCTGTTTGTAAAAGTCAAGGTCAAGGACTACCATGGCTCCCCCCATGTCCGCCGGTCTGATGATGATGTTATCATAGGTGCTAAGATTTTTAAGGGCCTTAAATTCTGCCTTAAATTCCACTTAAGAACTGCAATCTCAGTGTCCATGAGGGTCTTTGCTGACAAATTGAATACTAGTGTTTCTTTGTCTTTTTCCCTCTTACGTATTCTCTGCCACTGCTGGCCCCTCCTGGTGGGGGTTCTAGGGCACCTGTACTGGTCCTGGTCAAAGTCCCTAAAGGGGGGTTGTGAATGTTGGTGGTAGCTACGGAGGAAGTGGCTGCTTGGTCGGTGTTACTTGCAGAGGTAGCCAAATTATCAGTGTCCAAATTGCGACGTCTCCAAGGTCTGCCCTGTTGTCAGTCTCTGAATGGTCGTTGTCCACCAGAGGGGTTGTTAACCCATTCATACACATGATTCTCATAGTCTCATAGCATAGTCCTTATGTACATTAGTGACTTTGTCACGTTTAAATTTGACCAAATTTGCGTGGTATTTGGAGATTTGCATTTGCAATTTAGATATCCAATCTTCCATGGTGTTATTAGAGATGTTTTGGAGATGTGCTGTTTCAAACGATAAGATTTTATCCGTTGCAAGCTTGATAACGGTCATTAAAGACGAAACGTTGCCGCAGGACGCCTCCGCCTGTTTTATTTCTTATAAGTCCTCAGAGTACAACCGTGCCTGCTCCATACCTCCCAACAGTCCCGATTTTAGCGGGACAGTCCCGATTATCAGGGCCTGTCCCGCTGTCCCACCCGCGGGCGGCAGTGTCCCGCGGTGTAGGGGGGCTGTTGGGAGTCCCCCCTGTCAGCTGCTAAGCAGCGGGGAATAAACGCTGTGCGCATGCGCACAGCGTCTATTCCCGCAGCCAGGGGGAATAGAGCCTCACAGAGCCTCTGGGTCATGCCCCCATAGCGGCAAAATGGGGGCGTGGCCTCGCGGGAGAGCCGCGAGTATAGACCACGCCCCCGAATTAGGCGGCGGCTAAGCTCGCAAAGTTGGGAGGTATGCTGCTCTCACTATACATATCACATGGAAGCATGTTGGATGGCACCGAGGCAAACAACGTATTGATCACCAAGAGAGTGTCAAGAAATCCTGGTATATATACATACTGTACTCATTTGAGCTCTTTCAGCTCGAAAGCCGCCCAGTGTGTATTTATGAACAGGCGGTGAGCACTGATGCGCACTCCCGCATCATCACTGGTCACCGCCACTCATCTTCTGACATTACCAGCAGATGAGTTACAGAGTGGACAGCTTTCCATAGTGTCTCGCTATGGAAAGCCATCCACCCAGGGGAAAATCGCTAAGATGGGCAAAATCTCTCAGTTTGGATGGACCTTCATACGCTATCAATAGCATAAGATGATCCCACCATGTACTGTGACCTCAGTCTGCCCTTCCCCCTTCCCTCATACTATTACACATGGCCCTCACTTTGCATGAGTTGCAACAGGGCAGCATTTGCAGGCGGCGACAGAGCGTTTTGCGGATGTGGTCTGAACAACAGAGGAGTCTCTGGAGCATATGGGGGGTTCACGGTGGCCATGTGATATCACAAACAGCGTGACCCAAAAGTTGACAGGCATCATCTGGCTTCACAGCTAGGGGGTATTCCTGCCATGTGAGAGCTTCGCTATGTATCAAAGAACTTGCATAATAGTGATACATTCACAAAAATTATCAAATGCATCACAGGGTGGGACCCGGCGTGCAGGGCTTCCTTAGCCTGTGCTCAGTGGTCCCCTACATGATGCCGCTGCAGGTTGTAGTTTTGCAATTATTTGTAAAACTACAACACATGCTGAATTAGGCCCCATGTCTACTATGCCCTCCATAGTGCAAGCTATCCGTACCCCTTAGCACAGGTTACACACCATGTGTAGATCACTCCCACACAGCATTGGACACACCCCTCACAAAAATAGTCATGCCCCCTGCACATAATAGGCTCTTCATTAATTCCAGCTCCAGGCCCATCTGTACTTAAATCTGACACTGGGCATACTTGGCACCGTGGGGGCATACCTGGCACCGTGGGGGCATACCTGGCACCGTGGGGGCATATCTGGCACCGTGGGGGCATACCTGGCACCGTGGGGGCATACCTGGCACTGTGGGGGCATACCTAGCACCGTGGGAGCATATGTGTATCTGTCAAAATTGGGGGGATATGTGTATCTGTCAATATTGGGGGGATATGTGTATCTGGCACTATTGGGGGCATATGTGTATCTGGCACTATTGGGGGCATATGCGTATCTGGCACTATCGAGGCTTTTGTATATCTGGCACTGCACTATTGGGGACCCCCATTTTCATTGGCCGCACCCCATGTGGCATGTGGCTACACCCGTTTTTTGCACAGTACCGTCAGAGTATTTATTTATAATGGCACCACAATCGGACGGGTGTTGTTTATCTGGCACTGCTGGGGGCATTGTGTTTATGGCATTACTGTGGGTATTTGGGGGGCATTCGTAACTGGCACTGCTGGTAGCATGTGTATATATACCACAGCGTCTATTCAGAAAGGCTGGAGCATGGACAGCAGCTCTCAGAACGCTGGCCATACCCCCATAACAGAAAAAATGGGGGACGTGGCCTCGCAGGAGTACCATGATAGTAGGTCATGCCCCCTAATTTCAGGTGCGTCCCTTCTCCTCTGTCTCCAGTGTTGGGAGGTATGTATGCGGCATATTGGACATTGCAGTGTGTGGCATATTGTGTCTGGGGCATTGCGGTATGTGGCATTATGTGTCAGGGGCATTACAGTGTGTAGCATAATGTTTAAAGGTTTTTTTGCGATTATTATGCAGATTTTTTTTTTATTTTTTTTATTTTAGTAGCTCTTCAGGTGGTTTATTTTGTTTTAAATAGCTCACGCCCCAAAAAAGGTTAAATACAACTGCATTAGAGAATAACCTGCAACTTTACTTTTTTATATTAAATGCTCTCAATATCTTTACACAAACATTGGTGTGTAATGTTTTACATTCAATTAATTACATTAATACAGTATATTCCTTATCCTTTATATGATACAGTTGTGCTTTTCACCTTTTTTCCTTTGCTTCTGCTTCATCCTTTATGTGGGGGACTTGCTGCCCTGAACAGCAGTTTCCCTGCTATGTACATTTTCATATTCTCCTACTAAGAATATTATAGTCCTTCTTTGTATATTAGATAACACAATTGAAAGTGACCAGTGACAGCACCTTCTGTTGTTGTTTTTTTTTTTACTGAAGCATTGCCTACAACTTTTTGATGTTTGAAATGTATAAAATTAGCGTGTAGTGTGGGTGGTAATGGCACAAATGGGGTTATCTTACAGTGTTATCTAACAAAAAGGGAAAGTGAAATTAGGAAGTAGATAGAACGTGGGGGAGCTTGATGTACTTTACTAAATGTATGTACAGTATATAGCCAGATTTTTTTTTTAAGTGCACTGATTTCAAAATATGTATTTTATATATTTGGTTTAGTGAGAGGAAGTAGGTGAAATGTTTCGAAAGGTGTTTTCTAGTTCCTCCTGTGCTAGAAACCTTTCTTCCACTGTTACACCCTTCACTAGGTGGTTATAATGCTGTGGCAGCATCTGTTCTTCTGTGCTTCCTTTGTTCTATAAATACTTAGTCACAAAGCAACATCAGTTCTACAAAAGGTGTAGAATAAGATTATTTATTATTATTATTATTATTATTATTATTATTATTATTATTATTTTAGCTAAAATTTTCTAGTGCAAAATGTCACATTGGTGCAAGAATGATTTAGGCATAAACTATTCACTGTTCTTACATTTTTAATTTGTTTCACAGCTTATTTTATGCAAAAAGCTTAATCAGCACAACCAATAATAATTACCACTATAACCTAAAAATGGCAGTGATATAAAAATGTTATGTACTTTAAGTAAAGTCAGAATGTAAACACAATGACCAACAAACTCACATAGTAAATAATAGTAAATATAATTATTGAAGAGAAACCAGAGAAAATATATATTATTAAAACAAACAAAAAAAAACCCAGAAAAACAGGTTGGTTTCCTATGTCAAGTTATGTTTTATTTAAATTCTTCTCATGTGTGCCACCCTCATAAATAATTACAGCTCTAGATGGCAACAGAGAAACTTGAATTCCTAGACAATATGACTGTCTATGGGGGAGATTCTCTAAGAATCTCCGCCCCCCTTCGCCGCCCATCGCATACTTAATTATCGCATATGTTCTAACATATGCGATAATTAAGGCAAAGGACAGCTCTTGCGTTAAGAGCTGTCCTTTGCGGTGAGAGTCGCCGGGTCCCAGCAGGTCCCGGCGGCTCTCCCCTCCCTCACACACCCGGCGCTGCTGCTGCTGCGCCAGGCTCTCCTCCTCCCTGCACCCGGAAGAGGATCAGTGCAGGGAGGAGGTCACAGGTCCGGGCAGCACTGCGCTGTGCTGCCCGGACACAGGTGAGGGGGGAGGGGGCGGCGGGGGGGCGGCGCGGGGCGGCGGAGGGATGCGGTAGAAGCCCATTGGCTTCTATGGGGCATCGCCAGATTTTTCTGGCGATGCCCCCCGCCGCGGTAACCCGGCGGGGGATGCTTACAGCATCCCAGAATGCGGTAAAAACCCCGATAACGGGGTTTTTACCGCATTCCTTGTTTAGAGAATCTCCCCCTATATGAGGCACATTTTTTACCTCAATTTCATTAAGAAAGATTTAATTGACTGAGATAATTGATAAAAGACATATTTTTTTTTTTTTTTACAAAAGCAACAAAGAAAGCAACTGGGTTACATGAAAAATCCCCAGTGGACTCCACTACTTGAGGACCCCCCACTCACCTCTAGAGGCAGTGCCAGATTAAGGTCTAAATGGGCCTGGAGCTGAAAATGATCAAGGGCCTATTATGCGCAATAATAGGGGTTGTGGCCAGCAACTAATAATGTGGGAGGCGTGACCAGTGTTCTGTTTGGGTGGTCTGCTCATGGGTATGTCTCTATTTGGCCCTTATTCAGATCTGATTGCACTACAAATTTGTTTGGAAAATGGGAAAAAACATGTGCACTGCAGGTGGGGGAGATGTAACATGTGCAGAGAGAATTAGATTTGTGTGCCGCTTCTCATTTCTAGTATTTTTTTTTTCAGGGGTTACATGATTATTGCCATGGGCTTCATGCTCGATGCCAGGGAAAGTTTAATGCCCATTGCCACAGGGGATAACATTCTCATTGCCACAGGGGATTACATGCTCGATTTCAGGGGAATTACATGCTCACTGCCATTGGGTGTACATGCGCAGTGTAAAGTGTCTATGCAAAGTGTCTATGCTTTGAAAATAGTGACATTTGTTATGTAGACATTTAAACTCAAAGGGTTAACATTTCCAGTTAAATAAATTACATTACATTATTTAAACTGTCTTCTCCATCAACATCAAGGGGCAGATGTTGCACACAGATCTTGTGAAGAAAACAGCAGCAGAAAACAATCTTAGCCACCTTTTCAAGACTGTACAACTAAAGGCCACCCGACTTATCCAGGCAAGATTTTAATGGATTCAGTATTGAATCCCGGCGGTCGGGATCCCGGCGTTCAGAATCCCACCGCCGGAATCCCGACAGCCGAAATGCCGACAAGGGCTGCGCTCGCCACGCAGCGGGCCCCGTGCCTCGCTACGCTCGGCATACTAATTTATTCTCCCTCCAGGGGTGTCGTGGACACCCACGGAGGGAGAATGTGTCGGCATTTCGGCGGTCGGGATTCCGGCGTCGGGATTCTGAACGCCGGGATCCCGACCGCCGGGATTGTAACTGCATCCCATTTTAATATGCCAAAACATTATTCTATCACACATCAAGTGGCCTAATGTTCAGCATTGGAATTGGGGGCAGACAGTGGAGTCAGAAGCCAAGGTAAACCCAGATACTCCTTATCACCTGAAAAACATAGATAGGCTAGCTAATATTTTATTTATGATATTGGTGTACACTTAAAAATGTTCCTGTCAGTTGCGAGGTATTGTCAATTTTGACAATTTATATATAATATAAGGTGAAATAAATATTTGATAGCCTTCTGAAAAGATATATTGATGACCTTGCTAAATGGCTGCAAACACAAATGTATTTTATTTGTATAATAATATATTGTTAACAACTAGACTGACATATAGAAAATATAATAATAATAATAATTAATGGCAATTTGTGTTTTTTTAGTTTTAAATTATCAGTCCAGTTGAAAACAATATATATATTTTTACCTGGTGCTGATCGAGGTTTTGTATGGCGGAGGCGGGTGCAGAACAGTGTATTTCTGGGGAGCTTTGTTGGGTCTTCGGCCACATATGTCCCTGCTTGGAGGCCCCGAAACTGGAGGAGGTCACTTTCTGTAGTCGGTCAGCTGTCCTGGGCAGTGGGACCTGTCTGGTCACCTGTGCAGCAGTCGGCTGTGCACCCTGGTCCCACGCAGAAGTTTGTGATGTAAAGGCCTCCGAGGATGTTGGGCGTCTGCAGTGAAGCTGGAGCTTGGCGGGCGGGAAGCTTGCCTGGTGAGCCGTGAGTCGAGATGGGAGCGCTTCCAGATGAGGATGCGTGGGGCCTTGCAGGGTCCATGTATGCTTCCTTATGCTCTGAATAGGGGAACCAGAGGAAGCCCTTCCCCTTGAGCTGCAGGAGGGACTGCGGGGGATGCATGTTCTACAGATTGGAGCCTGCTTATGTGGGCTGCTGCTTGTCCTACTGCAATATATTTGAATTTAAGAACCCGGCAGCAGCTGCAGTGAAGTGACTAGCTCACTCTCTAGCCCCCCCCCCCCCCCGGTCAGCGCCCATAGTTACCCCCCTGCAGTAACTTACCCAGCAGCCAGCCCTCTGGCATTTGTCCGACTTCAGATTTATCATGAAGGACACTGACATGAGCCTGGGTAACTTGCAATAACACTCATGATTTTAAGGTTTGCATCAGACCTCCTGCATGTTGGCTAGCTCTAGGTGGTCTCAGCTATATATGTGTGCAATCTATCACACCAAGGACATTAGGCATGCTAGCTGTGAATAGAAGGCTACGCTGTAATCCCTGGCTAGAGAAACAGATAGAGGCAGCAGCATGCAGCTCTAATGCCACCAGTACCTGGTTAAGGTACCTGGAGAAAGTGGGCTATAAGATGCCAATGCCTCTGCTAGTAGCCAGAAACTGAACACAGCCAGGAGTTTGTATAGGCATTAATTAGCGGGTGAGCGTCCTGTCTCAGATTCTGGGCGGGATGTTGTAACATCCGCTGCCCATTATTGCCGGGCATCGCATTATTAATAATGGCATATGCTGTAACATATGCTGTTATTAACACAAGGGACAGCTCTTGCGATAAGAGCTGTCCCTTGCGATGCGGTGCCTGCACTGGACTTCCGGGTCTGTGACCCGGGAGTCCATCTGCGCATGCGCAGAGTGACTGCGCCGGTCGCAGGGCATGCTGGGAGGGATCCGTGATGGATCCCTCAAACAGCACTGCGGTAAGAAGCCCATAGGCTTCTGTAGGGAATCGCCACTGGGGGCCATACAGCATACAGAAATGCGGTAAAAACCCAGATAAAGGGGTTTTTACCGCATTCCTGCTTTAGAGAATCTCCCCCTCTAGTTCCAGTCTGATGAGGTCATGCAGATGGAGAATGTTGATACGATCAAGCCGGAACAGCTGTATGACCTCATCATCTGGCAATGCGTGCAGGTTCAGACGCACATTAAATAACTAGGTCTACATAGCCTCCAGACCATGTTCAGATTCCTGAGCCCGGCCCTTCTTCTGTGTGCTGACAGACTATCAGGTATCCAAAGGGAAACGGTACTGGGGAGTTTCCTATACACAGGCTGCACTGAATCAAATGCCTAAATCAGAAGATGATGTATAAACAAATATATCACAAATCCACAATGTTACATGTATGATACTGAAGTGTCAATTACTCTGGTGGAGGTGCACCATAGAGGGTAAGGGTTATATAGACAACAAAGAAGAAAAAATACTCTCTTGTTTGTGGGGTATGCCTGTAAATAGTAATCTAAAATGGAACTTTATATTGATTGCAGTAAAATAAATTAGTTCAATTTTTTTACACCGACTTACATGACTGAAACATACATAAATACATACATGAAAAAAAACTATTTTGAACTACTATATAGAGTCAATCTTCTATGGGGCTAAAAATCAACTTTTGTAATATTTATAATAATTTCATATGCAGTATCTAGAGTTCAGTGGCGTAGCTTGGTTTGGGGTGCCCCCCCCCCCCCTCCTGGCTTCAAACAATTCTATGGAGACGGACCACGATAAAATGTCTGCCCCCATACCGCAGATAGTTTCAGAGAACTGTCTGCTTTATGGGGCGGCCATTTTATCGTGGTCCGTCTCCATAGAATTGATTGAAGCCAGGAGGGGAGCCGGGACGCGCAGACAGGTAAGCCTGTGGGGGATGGGGGGCGGGGGCATTACTATAGCACCGCAGCCCCCCGGTGCCCCCACATGCACAGCACCCCCCCCCCCGCGACCGCGGGGGCTGCGGTGCTATAGCTACGCCACTGCTAGAGTTCTATATAGTATTGTGTGCAATATGTGTATCAATGCTATGAGATATTAATATGCAGTACCAATTTTATATAGCTTTGTATACACCAAGGAGTTACTGTACAGTGAATCTCATATAAATCCTTGGAGTCACAGAGGACACTTTCAATGGTAGATAAATACAAGACTGCTGACAGTTTGATCTATAGCAGCGATTCTCAAACTGTGGGTCCCGGCCTTCTCAGCATAGGGTCGCGACCATCAGGCTGATGACTTTTCTAATCTCAGTCATTGATTCAAGGAGTCTGAAAAGTCTGTTGAATTGTCTGTTATTTTAGTCTCCTCCCATCATTCTGTGCCTCCACAATGCTGCTATGTATGTGCTGTCTGCTGCCTACACATATGATGTGATGACCTTCTGCAGTAACCTGCTGGGGTCCTGTAATTATTTTTATCATCTGATGGGGTCTCAGACCAAAATAGTTTGAGGATCCCTGATCTATAGCAATATCACTCTCTAAATAGATACAGTCAACAGTGTTAGTAGTAACAAATGTCTCTTAGAACCTTTTTTGTACAATGTTTGTCTATGAGGAATATTAATAGCATTTGTTAATATTTATCATACTAACAATAATGAATGCCACAGTGTCACTTTTCAAGGGTTTGTCAATAAAACTGCATTTTTTCTGTGTGCATAGTAGCAGCAATTTGCTTTCAGCATCATTAGAATATGTTAGTTGGGCGCCCACTAAGCTATTTGCTTAGTTTTACGCGTCCCCTCACCACACTTCGGGCTCGGTGGCTCCCTGCGCTCGCCACACTATATAAAATCAACTCCATGCCAACATGGATAGTGGGGGTATGAGCGTACTTACTATAGTGGGCGCCCAACTAACATATAAGTACCTTAGAATCTTAAGATGCCTATACATGGTGTAATTATTGGATGCGTTTTGAACTTTTATGTTCAAAACGCATCGCATGTAGTTCAAATCACACCGTTTCTGTGGGGGCTTGTAATAAGATGCCAAGAGAGGCATGCTCCCATGTACTTTAAATTGTATACAGTAGTATCGCATCACTGTTGTAGCACATTGCATAAGGAGGTAAATAGAAAGTGTCTAACCAGAATACAATTATTTATTTTACACAGATCGTACTTCTCCACTGGGAGGCTCCTGAAATTTGGTGCCCTCAGAGAAGATGTATGCCCTAAATATAATAGAGCACCGGGCACTTTTTTTCATTTGATATGGAATTGTAATGTTATACAGGAATTTTGGGAGGGAGTGAAAGAGGTTTTGGTGGAAGTAGGAATTACAGAACTGGTCCTCACGCCTGGGTGTTGTTTGTTAAATATGTTCAACGGAGTTAGTATTAATAAATACACCAAACTATTTATAATTAATATGTGTTCCTTGGCCAAGGTGATTATAGCGAGGAAATGGTTGTCAAAAATTGGACCAGGGTGTGATGAGTGGAGAGCACTAGTTAAGTACACGTTCAACCATGAAAGACATGTTTACACAAGTAGGAAATGTATATGGAAATTTAATAAGATTTGGCACAAATGGATAGTATATACAGAAAACACAATGTAGTCACTATGATAATAAATTCAGCTGAATCTAGTTATAGAGTGGGGCAGGAAACGACTATTTCTCCAAGCCAGTAGGGTAAAACTGGGGAGCGTAAACAGCCATCGAGGATTTATAGAGGGGATGTGGAGGACCTCAGGGGCAAGATATCCATGTAGATAATGGGTAAAAAATGGTTATTATACATTTCTGAGACTCTGCGACTGGTAATAAGATCTAGGACCATCATCGTTGTTTTGAGCATATAGCAAAAACAGCCCTGATCCTGGTTGTGGTATTGTTAATCTTACGGTCAGGAAGGTTGGGTAACAGAATATGATAGCAACGGGCCGATGCTGATTATTTTGATCTTAGATATATGCTCAATGTCTATATGTACTGTATGTATTGTATTTATTTGTATTGTATTGTATGCGTAATATGTATTCCTTTTTTATATGCAAATAAAAATTAAATAAAAAAAAAAAAAAGAAACTCTGGTGCTGCCTTTCCCTATAGGTATAGGTAGGGAATGAGTGACCTAAAATGAGTGACCTAAAATGAGTGACCTTGAAGATGAGATTGTGGGCTAGTAACTTTGCACAGGGCTGCCATCAGAAATAATTGGGCCCGGGACTGACAAAATAGACAGCCCCCAGTGGCGCACACAGGGGGGTTTATGAGTACCCAGAAACCCACCCCCAGGAGTCTAAGGGACATAGGCTGAAAGCTGAGGGTCCCCTCTTTCCATAAGTACAAGAATTTAAAAAATCGGCCCTTGGGAACCGGAGATATCTGACTTCAAAGCAGTGGTCCCCATCCAAGCCTGTTAATTCCCATTCAGATAATTCATGTTCCGTCTGACTTAGAGTTTTTGTGAGGGTATATTCCAAAGGCTGGGACTCTCCCCCTTTGATGGACTCTAGTGGATTGTCTCTACTGTTCCCAGAACCAGAGATATCAGCCTTCCAGCAGCTGGTTACTGCTCTAGCTCCACACACCTGGTATGTAGTTTTATATTTTTGATGGTGGATTGCTCTGCCTCCTGAACTCTGATCCCCTAGTACCCAATGCCATTTGGAAGGTGGGATTCTCTAGTTTTTAGTTCCATTAAAATCTAAGACATCTATTTCCTGGGAACTTAAAATATCTGCAGTCAAGCAAGCTGTCCTTCCACCAGAAAATTATGAATAATAAGCCCACTCCACTATACACCCCTCCTCTGCATATTGAACATCCTCTACCACCCTGGAAGTTATGTATCAGGGCCCCTTCATTCAGCCCAATGCCCCCTTCTCCCACCCCCATCTCCCACCATCTGTGCAGTAAAGGGGTAATTAGTGGAATTACTGATCCAGGCCCTACATGCTGAGCGGTTGATATAATACCCCCTACCACCCGCAGGACATCAAAGCTTTCCCCACCCCTACCGCTGGAGGATCGGTAGGTGCCCCAATACATTGCCCAGGGGTCTACACTGCTGTTGATGCCCCTGTATGTATGTATGTATGTATGTGTGTGTGTGTATATATATATATATATATATATATATATATGTATACATATATTTATATATATTTTTTATTATTATTATCATTATTATTATTTATATACATTTGGTCTATCTATAATACTTTAACTGACCCGGCATATACTGGGTCACCTAAGTGTCCATCTCCGTGCTTTGCTCCGCCCCTCTGTAACCCGCTTCTGAAAATCCTGTGTTTGCTCCTGCCCCCCCCCCCCCCCCTCCCCTATTGTTACAAACAATTACCTACACAGTGAGCAGGAAAAAGAGGGGAGAGTGGGTTACCGCTGTTACCTTGTTATCATTCCTGCTATGTAGCTGGAATTGTCTGTAAGGAGCAGGAGGTTTGCCTGTGTCCTGCCTGGTGCAGTGTATGAGCCATCGTGTGCAGTGTGAGTGTCAGTCACATGACCATTTTGCTAAGGCTTTTTTAGTGTGATTAAGAGTCTCTCATACTGGGCCAGATTCTCTAAGCTTCAAAAGTGATAAAATGGAGAGTGATAAACAGCCAGCCAATCAGCTCCTGTCTGACATTTTTCAATCACAGTCTGTGACATGGCAGGTAGGAACTGATTGGCTGGCTGTTTATCAATCTCCATTTTATCACTTTTGAAGCTTAGAGAATCTGGCCCACTTTCAGTTCAAATTGAATGATTCAACCCATCACAAGCAGCTTTGTCAGAGGTCCATATTCATCCAGTGGGGCTCAGATTCAGAGCCGCAGATACCTTGACCTGTGAATGGACATAATATAGCTAACGAAATTGGTTATATTGTGAGAAAGCAAAAGATCAGATTGCTAATCACTCTAAAGTTTGTGGAGCCGACTGTTACGTATATTAAGAATGTAAAGGCCCCCATACATTAGGCTGACTTCCGAATGACAAGTCAGACCTAATTTCCTCTGAGCTAGCTCCCGCTCTGAGCTCACTACGATTTGGCACTTGATGTTCCATTTTTTATATGGGATAAAATCGCATACATTTTATCCCATGTAAAATTCCTGGGGAGCTGCGGGGGCTGGAGAAAAAAAAATGCCGGGCAGTGTGGGGTCCGGGCCATGTGAAGCATCTGGAGGCATGTGTGTGCAGCGGCGGAGCAGGCAGTCCGCAGCATCCGGGAAGTGCTGAGTGAGGGGACACTGCGGACAGCGGCGGCAGAATTAGAAAATTCAAAAGATAGGCCGGCCCCTGATTGGCTCAGTGGCCAGCCTATCTTTTCCGTTTTCAAATTCTGCTGCCACTGTTCACAGTGTCCACTCACTCGTCGCTTCCTGGACGCTGCAGACTCCCCGCTCCGCCACTGCACCCACAGCCCCCAGGTGCTTCACGGACCCCACTCTGCAAGAAGTTATGATTTTTTTTTACATTTTGCATTGCTTGCCTAGAACCCACAATGCCATTAAGATGGCCTTGGTAATAAACTACATACAGTTCCTTGCAAATATATTCACCCCCACAGTGCCAGATAAACATATGCCCCCACAGTGCCAGAAACACATATTCCTTCACCATGCCAGAATTTCCGACCAGCAGTGCAACTCACCATAGTTGCTGCTGCTGATACCACCATCTACTGCTGCTGTTGGTGGAGGGGGGGGGGGAGAGTGCAGTATTTGCCTCACCTGCCCTCACCCCAGCCCGTTGTCCCCGTGCTGTCTGTCTCCTCTGCAGCTGCTGACCCGCTGCTG
Organism: Crinia signifera; assembly: GCF_055691185.1. Taxonomy (NCBI): domain Eukaryota; kingdom Metazoa; phylum Chordata; class Amphibia; order Anura; family Myobatrachidae; genus Crinia; species Crinia signifera. The sequence continues at coordinate 127,271,262 of NC_139221.1, read as the reverse complement.
CTTCCGAGGAGATGAGAGGGGGCGGAGCGTTCAACGCATCGTACGTATCTCCTTCGCCTCACTGTGTCCACTGTGGCTGGGCTGTCAGCCAATCATACCTCGTGGGCTGGCAGCCAATCAGGAGCCGGCCCGCAAGCTCTGATTTGCTGTTGGGCCAGTCACAGGATCACATTGAGGGGAAGGACTAGGAGAGATGGGTGATGTGCTCTTCTCCCCTCTGAAGGGAAGCGATGGTGGGGGAGCTGGCGCCCCAGCAAATATAACAGTGGCGGACAAGCCGTGCAGACCCAGGGGGCTGCCCAGCTTGTCCGCCTCTAGAAATAGTCCTGCCACCATGCATAAGTAGGGTACACTATCCACTGCCACCATGTCTACAGCATGTGTTCCCAGGGATGTTGAGAGCTGACAATGACCCAATGTACTTGGGACTTGACCAAATTGGGAGGTGTGGCCATGCCATGCCAACCTAAAAATACTAAACTGTGTGCTGCAAACGTGGACATTTGTCTCCCTCAAAAGCTTACCTAGAAATAATTGTATGGAGACATCAAGGGTGACATTCTATGGGATGGGATTTGCGTTTTTTGGCGTTAATTAGTAAACAAAATGGCGCTATCGCATTTTTCCGTCAAATCGCCTATTTAATAGGATGCGCTAAGGGACTGAAATCGCATATTATGTGCGTTAAGGCATGCGGACCAAAAGTGCGAGATTATTTCGCATTTATATCGCATCCAGATGTTTTCGTACAGAAAAGTATACAATTCGCTTATTTAATGCAATGCGTTTTCTCAAATCGCACTTTTTAGGTGTCTAATAATCGCACTTATTTCAGACCAGGTTCTGTTTGGCGATTTGGCCCAGAACTTATTTTGGTCAAGTGCACACATGGTTAATTTCACCACAGGTGCCCTCATTTTCACTCACAAACACCCCTACATAAACCCCAACATCATTAAGGACACCTGTGAGGGTTTGAGACATGGAGATTTTGCAGAGTGGTTTGGAGTTGCTTATTTGTGATGTGGCCCATTTGGAGGAGCTGCGCAGGAGGGAGGAAGCTGCGCGCCAGATCCAGGTAGCCCCCCGACTACTGCGTACCCCACGTATGTATCTTGCTCGGCTGTACCTGGACTCCCTCTCGGATCAACAGGTTGTGGGGATGTTTAGGCTGAACCGCATTAACCTGTTGGACTTATATGAGCAGGTGATAGATTATTTGGACCCTTTTGGGGGAGGCAACTATGCAGTGTCTGGCCTGCACAAATTAATGTGTGCCCTCTACTATTTGGCCACATCCTCCACTCAGTCTGTGACCTCATGGGCCTTGGGGGTATCACAGGCCACTTTCTCTAAGCATTTTACTCAAGTGTTACTTGCTTTAAAGAAGTTGTGGCGCACATACATCAGATTCCCCAGTTCTGAGCTGGAGTGGCAGGACCACAAGTTGGCTTTCTATAGACTCTCAGCATTCCCTCACGTGCTGGAAGCTATAGACTGCACACACATTGGGATTAGGGCACCGCACGTGCGGGGCCACGTCTACGTCAATAGGCGTGGGCGGCACTCCCTGAACGTGCAGGTTGTATCCAATGCTCACTTGAAAATCCTGAGTGTTGTCGCAGGCTTTCCTGGGAACTGCCATGACGCCTATATTCTGAGACACTCAGCCCTCTGGAACAGATTTACCGACCACCAAATGCCAGAGGGCTGGCTACTAGGTAAGTACCTTTTTCATATTACCCTGTCTGTCCTTATTTGTATCTGCTCTAATGTGTGTGTTTCCTGTTTCACAAGCATATTGCTCTTCTAACAGTTTGTCCTGTTTGAAAGAAACACATACCTTACCATATAAGGCAATCACTTCCAATCTGTGTTTTAGGTGACTCAGGATATGGTTGTGTTTCCTGGCTCATGACACCTTTGCGCTCCCCAGAGGGCCCTGCACAGCACCGGTATGATGAAGTCCACATTGCAACCCGCAATGTGGTGGAGCGCACATTTGGCGTTTTGAAGAGTCGATTCCGGTGTTTGGACAGGTCATCGGGTACACTGCTTTACCACCCTGCCAAAGTAGTGATGATCATCCAGGCTTGCTGCATGCTGCACAACATAGCCCTGTCCCAACCTGCCTATGTGGAGGAGGAACATGCAGCAGTTGTGCAGGAAGCCCAACCTACCACACCTCGGGTAGTGAGGGGTACGCAGAGGGGGAATATGGTGCACACACACATCATCAGCCGTTACTTTTCTGGTAAGCACATGTGCCCTGTACTCCAAAATCTACCTGTGCTGTAAGTGTACTCATAAACAAATTATTGACCAATACCATCTGTTTCCACCCACATTTAGCCTAATACACAGAGCCCAACGGATGCAGCTGGTGGTGCTGACCTATCCCTTGCTGGTATCAAGCTTGTAAGTACATTTGATACATGTACAGTATGAATGAAGTTTGCAGTAAAACATGGCTCACTGGTGTTGTGGAACTACACGTGCCAGCATGCCCTGACACACTATAACCATTACAGTCCAAACCATGAGTGTCAGAGCTTGCTGGAATATGTAGTTCCACAACCTTTCACGGGCCAGGAGTTACCCCACACTACTTTAGTGCAATCCCATAGTCATATACCATTACAATATGTTATAATTCACACAATAATTGGTTTAAAAGTAATACACAAACACAATGGTATGCGGTTAGACATTTTACTTCAGGCTACTTTGTCAGACGCAATCTGCATTTTTGCAGGTGAAACATAAAAACTGTGGGGGCATGTTACAAGATGTATTGGGTATTACAAAACTAACAAACATATGAGCTACCTTCTCCCAGCATCAGGCAACCCTACACCACTTCTAGAACCTGCACCAAGCCCACCACGGGTCCTAATACTCCGACGGGGTGGGGAAGTGGGGGAGCCACTTATTGGGGTGCTGGATACACTGCTGAGGGTTGATGCTGCGCCACCTCCGACATTGGCTTCCAGCTGCTGTAGTTGGGCCTGCATACCTATTACGGCATTGGTCTGCACTGTGCATGATTGGCTTAGTGCAGCTATACTTTGCGCAAGGCTGCCAATATGGCAATTCTGTTCCCTTACAGCAGAAGTTAAATCTGCAAAACGGGTGTCAATGCTGTTAGCAATGCGCACATGAGTTTGCGTAATTGAAGAAACGTGTCACGCATGTACCCCTGGATGTTACCTATTTGCAGGCTTTGGGAGGCCATGAATTCAATCTGTTTGTCCTTGAAATTGACCAAGGAGTTAGCTACTTGGAAAGCAGAAGCTGCTGTATGGGGTGTGTTTGTGGGTGGGGGTGGGTTGGGAGACACCCCACTTGGGGGAAGATCACTCTGTGATGAGGTCTGTATTTCTTCCTCTGCCGCAAAGTTCTCCACGGGTTCAAGAATGATGTCCATTTCGTCTAACACCATTATTGAAGAATCTGTTTGGTTGGTCCCTAGTTGTATAGTACCTGTGGATACAGATGAAGAGGTAAGTACTGATGCATATATAGGCCAGACTGTCGTCTATACTGTTTTAGAAAGGGCTTGAGATGCTGGACGCACATACCTAGGGGTGTTATGTACTTACACATGTACCCCGATACAGCATGTAACATTGACATTAATAATAAGTCACATGCCTAGCTCAGATTACATTCATTTCCGTTGCAATGTAGCAGCAGGAGATGAATGTAGTGTGAGTTATTGTTGATGTGACATGGGTGTGTGTACTGTATGTGTAATGGCGTGTTTTTTGTTCATTTACCTGCTTCCACAGATTCTGCAGCAACTGCCTTCTTTTCTTGGATGCCGCAGCACTTCGGGATGGACAATCTGTGCAAGGAAAGATGGGCAGCCATTATGGACCTTACAATGGTTAAGCATTTTCATAAACCATGCATTCAAATGACAATAATGGACAATACTTCCTTTGGATAAGGACTACATTATTTATTCCCCCCAATTTTTTTTATTTTTCACAATATTATTTTGTAAATTTATTATTAAATTAGTGGACACATGACAACTATTGGATAATCTGTGGTATGTAGTCATGGCAGCTAAACCACCAGTACACCTCTGTGTTTTTGGCCACATACATGTTAGGCTGCTAGAAAGAATGTTACAGTGTTGATCAATATGAGCAGTTGTGGAACTACAAGGCCCAGCATTATGAGAAATTTGAAAGTAGGAGCAGGCAATTTCTTGTGCATGACCTTGCTGGGCTATGTAGTTCCACGGCAGCACTTTACTTAGCATAACAATTCAAGTGAACATTACAGTTAGAAAACATTGGCATGTATGTTTAAGTTTGCATGTGGTCACACTTACCAGCTCTGGATGGCGTTTGCGGCCTATCGGTATCCGCCACGTGCATGCCAGGCAGGACCTCAGGGGGTATGATGCGCTTCAACTTCATCTCATACGATGTGTAGCACACAGTGGTGGGGCTTCCTCCGCCAGTCTTGGTGGCCTCCTCCAACTCCATGGCCATTTTACTTTTCAACTGCCTTTTGATGTCGTTGAATCTCTTTTTTACATTGCGGACCAGGCGCTTGTGCTGACTGACAGCGTTCACCGCCTGGGTGATGTCCTTCCACATAGCCCTTTTGCGCTGTGCAGTGGTCTTGTGGTGAGATTTGCCAAGTAAACGGTCAAACACAGGCATGATAGCCCGGACAAGTGCAGCATTTTCCTCATAGGAGAATCTGATCTTTCGGCCACTTTTGGTGCGGCCAGCTTCCACCTCCTCCTCCTCCTTTTCTACTCCAGCCATGTACCCCTCCTCCTCCATGCCAGTGTCTTCCTCCACCTCTGACATGTGGCCCTCCTGCAGCTGCGGAGGGGTATGGTCTAGGTCTTGGCTATAGGATGGGGATGCCAGCGGATCCTCCACCTCCTCCTGCTGGGGTTGGACGGCCAGGGCCTGGTCTGGGGCTGGCCTTGCTGTGGCCATGCTGCCTGCCACACTGCTGGCTCTCCCACTTGGCTGGCTGCTGCCACTGCTCCCTCTGCCACTGCTCCCTCTGCCACTGCTTCCTCTGCCACTGCTCCCTCTGCCACTCCTCACTCTGCCACCAACACCTCTTCCTCTACTCACACTGCCACTGCTCCTCTCCATGCTCCTTACTTCCTATCAAAGAGTGAAAGGCGCCAATGCCCCTTTATATAGGGGGTGTGATGCATAATGGAGGGGACAGAGGTGGGCCAATAGGTTGGGGGGTTCTTAGTCATGCGGAGACAGTTTTGTAAATCGCACTCCGGTTGGTCCAAAACTCGCACATGACCGGCGGAAGAATTCGCACTTTTTTGTTACATAAAATCGCACCACTTCGCCGCAACTCGCACCACTTCGCACTTTTCAGCCTCCAAAGCGCATCACATTAAATATGCGAATTATTACAAAAAAATGCGATTTTAAAAAGGGCGAATAGCGGCGATGTGGTGCGCTAAAATAACATGCGCATTTATCACATCCCATAGAATGTCACCCCAAATGTTGCCTGTGGATTTTGAGAAATAGATTTTACATTACATACAAAAATCCCTCTTTCTCCTTCCAATGGGTGACACAGGCACACTGGTGAATGCTCTGTGGCTGTACACAGTGGTGGCACCAGGTTCTGTGAAAGCTGGTGCTGACAAGTAACCCCTTCCTGAAAACTGGGGTAGTTCTGTGTAAAGGGGCATGTTCTCAATATAAGCCACCAATAACCTTACTCCAAGGACATGTAGGCTGTGTCCAGAGACTCTGCAGCACTGCTTGTTCCTTTTCAGTGACAGGAGGTGAGTGCTGCCTGTTAATGTCCCACTGCAGCATCCGACTCTTATTACTTTGGAGGAGAAGTCATCCATAAGTAGGTGCAACTGCTCAGTGTAAGAAGCAGTTGCGTAACTATAATTTCAGTGCCCCCCCCCACCGATAATAAAGCAGCACTCCATTATAGGAGAGGGAAGAGGGTGGTTGGGATCTGTGCTCTGTACTGTGCGCTTTTGTTTGGTGCTGCAGTGCTCATTCGATTAGGGTCTGCACGCAGGGGCTGCTGACTGTACACAAGTCCAGTGTACAGGGGCTGTGTTCACTGTGGCCAGTGTACAGGGGTTGTGTCCAGTGTACAGGGACTGTGTACAGGGGTTGTGTCCAGTGTACAGGGGCTGTGTCCATTGTACAGGGGCTGTGCACAGGGGTTGTGTCCAGTGTACAGGGGGTGTGTACAGGGGTTGTGTCCAGTGTACAGGGGCTGTGTACAGTGTACAGGGGCTGTGTCCAGTGTACAGGGGCTGTGTACAGTGGTTGTGTCCAGTGTACAGGGGGTGTGTACAGGGGTTGTGTCCAGTGTACAGGGGCTGTGTACAGTGTACAGGGGCTGTGGCCAGTGTACAGGGGCTGTGCCCAGTGTACAGGGGCTATGTACAGGGGTTGTGTCCAGTGTACAGGGGCTGTGTACAGGGGCTGTGTCCAGTGTATAGGGGCTGTGCACAGGCATACCTCCCAACTTCCGATTAAATGAAATAGGTACACTCGCGCGGCGAAGCGAAACCGAAAAAGGGTGGGGCGTATGCAAATGAGGGTGCGGCTTATGCTAATTAGCCGCAACCTCATTTTCATACGAGAATAGACGCTGTGCGCATGCGCACAGCGTCTATTCTATTAGATTGGGGGGTCTCTCAACTGCCTCCCCCCGCAGCGGGACAATACCTGCCACGGGTGGGACAGCGGGACAGGACCCGAAAATCGGGACTGTCCCACTGTAATCGTGACAGTTGGGAGGTATGCACAGGGGCTGTGTCCAGTGTACAGTGGCTGTGTACAGGGTGCATTGGCCAGTGTAACAGGGGCTGTGTCCATTGGGTGACAGCCTGTGTCCAGGGGCAGTGTCCAGTGTGACGGCTGTGTTCAGTGTACAGCAGGGTTGCCGACTTTTAAATGCTCCTCTCCGGGAGAAGCCCGGAGAGGAGACATTCCTTACCCGATCGGGGGGCGGGGTTTGACTGTGACGTCATTAAGCCCTGCCCCCATTACGGGAAATAGGAGAAATGACTGATCTCCATGGAGGGGGTGGGGCTAAAATGACACGATTGTGCCATTTTAGCTCCGCCCCCTCCTCTGAGACACGCGGATTGCGGCATTTACATGCCGCGATTCGGGGGGGCTCAGGGGGGTCCCCCAGATTCCGGGAGGGTTGCTCACCCTTCCGGGGGGCCGGGAGGGGGACCCGATTTTCGGGAGACTCCCGGGAATTCCGGGAGGGTCGGCAACCCTGGTGTACAGGAGCTGTGTCCAGAGGCTGTGTCCATTGTCCAGGGGCTGTGTCCAGGGTGACGGGCTGTATCCAGTGTCCAGTGTGACGGCCTGTGTCCAGGGGCAGTTTCCAGGGGCAGTGTCCAGTGTGACGGCTGTGTCCAGTGTACAAGAGCTGTGTCCAGGGGCGTTGTCCAGAGGCTGTGTTCATTGTCCAGGGTCTGTGTCCAGGGTGACCGGCTGTGTCCAGTGTCCAGTGTGACGGCTGTGTCCAGTGTACAGGAGCTGTGTTTAGGGGCGGTGTCCAGGGGCTGTGTCCAGGGTGACGGGCTGTGTCCAGTGTAAAGTAAGAAAAATAAATAAAATAAATAAGTAAAATAAAAACACATTTTTTGAAGATGATGGAGGAGGAAATAGTGGGAGATCAGTAACCTGATAGAAGTGCTGAAACTGCTACCACCAGTTATGACAATGATTGGTTTGTTAAACTGTGCATAATTTAATCTTGCACCTCTTTGTATTTTTTGCTCTTTGGAGCATTTCTCTGTTTTTGGGGTAGTTTATTAAACTGCCACCCTGTCTGCGCCTGCAGTGCCTCTCTGCTTCCAAGATGTGCCAGGTTGGAAGTGTAAGGTCCACATGTATGTGATGCCCACTGCTGTCGCTTAGCTTAGTCATCCAGCTACCTCGGTATAACCTTTTGGCCCAACTACAGTAAATGAAAACTATTTTGTGAGCTGAGAAGTGATCAAAATTGACTAGAAATTAGTGGAAACTAATGTTATTGAGGTTAATAATACTTTAGGGGCAAAAACAGACCCAAATTTTGTTATTTTAGGCATTTTTAGCATTTTTTTCATAAAAATCCAGATCCAAAACCAAAACCCGCAAGGGTGGTTTTGCCAAAACCAATCCAGATCCAAAACACTAAGGGAGATCCAGATCCAAAACCAAAACCCGAAAAAATGGCCGGCGCACATCTCTAATTATAATAAAGCAGCAGTGTCTATTAGCACTAGAGCTGTGCTGTCAGCCAGAAGAGATAAGACCAGAAGTAGACTGCACATGGACCCCTTTCTTAATACATTCCTGTTTGTAGCATACTGTACATTACTGCTTTAACCCAAGGCATTCTATTAAACCTTTATTTGAGAAGATCTAGACAGACATAATTTACGTTTTTCGTGTTGACTGCTACATCTGAGAACATTCATCACAAATCATACCATTATATATGCTGTTGCTGCCACCTACTGGTGGTTTATGACAATTATGTGTTTTGATTGCTATTCCTTCTTCCTTTGAATATTGAGGGGCAAATTTACTAATGCTGGGATCACACCAAAACGAGGCAGATTATGAATGGGTCATAAGATAATCGTGCAACCAGCTCACGATCTGTGGAGCTCACGACCCGCTCATGATCTGCATCCGATCCAGGCCTGATCCAATCGCAACCAAGAATGGCATTTACAGATCCTACCTTCTGCAGGTAGAATCTGAGGAACGACCCGTGGGCCGTGAGTTGGATTGGTATCGGCTCAGAAATGGCCCAAAACATGCCCAATTTACGTACAATCAGTCGAGATTGTTTGGGCCAAATCGTTCTGGTGTGTAATCGACATAAAATGGGAGTTCTATAGAAGATTGAATGTTGACCATAGCAACCAATCAGATTCTATCTATTATCTTCTAAAAGGTGCTAAATAAATAAGAAGTAGAATCTGATTGGTTGTTATATGCAACATCCAATCTTCAATCTTGGGCAGACAGGTGGTGTAATGTGCGGCATTTGTATATTCTCCCCGTGTTGCGTGGGTTTCCTCCGGGTTCTCCAATTTCCAACAATACACTGGTAGGTTAATTGGCTCCTGACAAAATTAAGCCTAGGAATATATGAACTGAAATTGGCCCCTGCCCTGATAGTCGGGTTTGGGCATGTGCAAACCACGACTGCGAATGGCCTCTGTGATTTATACTGTTGATGGGCCATTTGCAGCAGGGATGGGAACGGTAATGGGACATGGGAACACCCAGCGTTTCATTGGCATCCCAATGATATCGCTGGGCATTCCCATGCAAATATGGGCGGGGCGATGAGTGCAGGGGGAGGGCCCTATCTTCATCCCTGCGCCTGCAAATATAGGTCCACTGACTTATATTTGCGAGCTCAGTAGAAATCATTCGATGGTCGGCGACCATCAAATGATTTCTCCTGCTGTGGGCACATGCTAGGGGTTTGTTTTCATAACACATCCCCTTGCATGGCTGCGAGGGGATACGGTGGTGTGGGTGTTTTTTTGCCGGGGCGGCCACTCTGGGACTTAGAAAGATGCGATCTTTGCAGCTTACCGAGTCAACCAGAATCAGGCCCATAGATTGTAAGCTCCACTGGGGCAAGGACTGATGTGATTGTTCAACTGTACTCTGTAAAGCGCTGCGGAATATGTGTGCGCTATATAAGAAACTGTTAATGTTAATGCATTTTTCGAAAGGTGGGCTTCAAGGGACATCGAACCTGATATTGTGTTGAATGCATTTGCACATGTGTATGGGCAACATAAGTTTCAATCCTGGAAGCCTAATATCAGTTTTAATTGATCTGAAATAAATGTAAATTGACCTTTAGTAAATGCTTAGTTTACTGAACCATGGTGGTGATTTCGGTTGGCTAGCACGGCACATTTGGGGTTGATCCTTGTTTGCTCTGTCGGCTTATTAGCACGAGGAACGATGTTTAGGCTCTGCACATGCATATATTTGCATATGCGCATGTGCAGGGCCACTGTGGTAGCTGAGACATTTGCATATTTTATAGAGGGACAATGATCTCACAACAAAGGGGTATGGTCCAGGGGCGTAACTACCGGCGGTGCAGCTGGTGCAAGGCACCGGGGGCCATGGCAATGAAAGGGCCTTGAAGTCTCCCATTAAGCCGCTTGTGTCCCACTGCCAAAATCCACCCAATCCCCTGGAATCCCCAGCCCCCCTGCATGAACTGCATACCGGGCATGTGCAAGTTAAGCCGCAATGGCAGCGGTGCTTGGCAGGCCAACCGATGCCGCTAGCCATGTGCAGCAGGGTAGACATAAAGCAGGACTCGGGCAGTTACATACCTAAAGGCGCCACAGGAGAGGACAGCACTCAGCGGTGGGAGTGGCCTCATGCACTGCTGCCAGGCCGCTGAGATGGAAGACCCAGCCACTGCTGCCACTGACACGCAGTGTCCCTAGGGTGGAGGACCCGACCGCTGCTGAACGAAGACTGCTGCCACTACACACTGTGCCTCTGTGAAAGTGTCAGAGGTAGAATAGCATACCTCCCAACATGACCTTCTCCAGGAGGGACACAATGCTCTGTTTCTGGACTTTCCTCTGAACGTATGATTGACATCACCTGTGCTGAACAGGGTAATTGATAACAAAGGTATTTTTAAACACAGGTGATGGCAGTTATTCAGTCAGAGGGAAGTCCAGAAACAGAGCATTGTGTCCCTCCTGGAGAGGGTCATCTTGGGAGGTTTGGAATTGTCAGGAGGGTGCCCTGAATGTGAGAGAGCAGCCGAGGGAGGGGTGATGCACCTGGGAGCTGTGTGTGGGGGTGCGCTGTATATGAGAGCTGTGTGTGGGGGTGCGCTGTAGGTGAGCACAGCCATTGGCACTCATTTCAATAACGTACTAATCACATTGTTTTTCTTTAGTGGGGGCCCAAAGCGTATGCTTGCACCTGGGCCTGCCAGCCATTCTAGCCACTGGTGGTCGTCACATAACAATACCCCCCTATTGAAATTACGCCACATAGTAGCACAATCTTTCTCACACTGAAAAGTATGTAGTGCTCCTGATTCATATGACACCACATAGTTGTGCCCATTATTTACATTACGGCACACAGTAGTAGTGCCTCTCAGGATGCGGTCAATAGTAATAAAAGTTGACAATCACTAGGTCGACACATGAAAAAATTTGCTATACCTTAGTTCAACATCGATAAAAGGTCGACACAAGCAAATGGTCAACATGGAAAAGCTCAACATGAAAAATGCCAACATGGGTTTTCACAGATTTTTTTTTTCTTCTTCATAAAAGGACTGTTTTCATAATTTACCATCCAAGTGGACATAGCAGGAGATTATAATAGTGTGCCTGAAGAATTGTGAGCGAATCGAGCCACTCGGGGGATGCAGTACACTAATTCGACACCAAATTTAAAAAAAACTAATTTCCACCTTTTCCATGTCGACCTATTGCTTGTGTATACCTTTTGACCATGTCGACCTAGTGTATGTTGACTTTTTTTTACGTCAACCTATGGCATGTCGACCAATAGTGGCCGACCTATTGATTGTCAACCCAATTACTGTCAACCCTATGACCCATACCCTAAGCTTTCATTAGTGCCCTTATACATGTTATGTTGACCTAATGCTTGTGTCGACTTATTGACTTGTCGACTTAAACCCATGTTGACCTTGTCCGATGTCAACCTACAATCATGTTGACCTTTCCCGATGTTGACCTAACAGTGTCGACCTAATGTTTGTCTAACAACTTGCTGTAGACCAAACGATCCCAACCCGTTGCTATGGACAAAAATTAGAATCTACTTCTTATTTATTTAGCACCTTCTTGAAGATAATAGATAGTATCTCATTGGTTGCCCATAGCAACATCCCATGTGAAATAGACCTTTCACCTATTTTCCTCCATTATAGGAAAAGGGGGTCTACTATTTAGTTGCTTAATGTATATAAGGGGTATATGGTGTGGTACACTACACTCAAGGACATTCCCCCTTTTGAGTGGCCACTCCCTTTTCTGGAGCGGCACATGCATGATTACAACCTTCACTTTTGCATACCCCCACTTCAAAATTTCCTCTTTGTCCACTGAATATATGCCCTCCTATGTGCTAAACATGCCCCCAAAATGCTGGGAACATGCCCTGGGAAGTTGTTGTACCTTCTCTTGTCGGCCCTGGTAGTGACTGTAAAGCTGGATATACAGTAGACTAAAGTGAATTTTCCCCTCAGAGAAGTTGCCTGGGACCATTGCAGGCAGCAGGATTGTATTTGGTCCTTCTGCATGCGATACATATATCACATAGAGTCCCCCTTAGGGACGCTGACTAGAATACACATTTATAATGAAAAGGCAGTATGCCGACATTAAATGATTCAGTGTGCTGAATTTAAACAACACAGTATGTGATAAAGTCGGTGTTCCCTTATATAGATCTATCAACAAATACTTTATAGGGATCACATCATCTATATGACTCAAAGAGTTACAATCTAACATGCACATTCTTTCTCTTTTAACAAAAGATACAAAGTGATACTTTCCTGTACAAACAGTAATACATTTTCCTTTGAACTAACGGACACATATTTACAAAGCAGTCAATTGATGAATAGCAAACCTGCTTTCAACCCGTTTTTGTAAACGTGCCTTAAAAAAGGTCAAAAGCCAGTTAAACCCCTTTCATATTGCATGATGTAAAGGTATATTGCAGTTTCAATACCGTTTTTGTACCTTTCAGATTCAACCCGTTTCACCCATAGAAAGCCATACAATGTCATTTTAAACGGCCTTTTCCTGTTTGTGGGTGGGGATCATGCAGAGAGATAACCTATCACCCTTGTGCGTTTATCATTTGTAGCAAATACCGTTTCTGAGCTGTTCAGACTGCAGGGAAAACGGCTCAGAAACGTGTAGGATCCTGCTTTTAACACGTTTCAAAATACCGGTAATCTGAAACCGGTAAATTGACAATAGAGCTTTCACACTGCAGCTGTACCCGTTTTAAAACGGTAAAAACCGGCAATATACCGTGTTAAAGCTGCAATGTGAAAGGGGTTTTAGTGTCAATTTCTGTTGCAAAGGAGTTTGTGGCTGTTTCTAAATCTGTCCTATTTACCAATACATGCAAATTCAATATAAACCCCAGCACACACGGCACGCCCGCACGTGTATTTTTTAATATGCACTATCCCTCCATGTCGGCTTTATAACTGGTCGACAAGCGTTTGATAATACTCGACGCACAATTGATTTAATCAACGAAATTCATAAACAAAGACTCCAACTATGGTCCTAAGCCTTGATGCTGAAAAGGCCATTGATCGGGTACAGTGGCCTTTTATGTTTAATACTCTTCAATCAATATGTAGGTCTGTCTGGTCTGTTACTAAAAGGAATAACAAACCAAAAGCGGTTGTGTTGGCCAATGGGGGTAGGTCTCCTCAATTTTTAATGGTACTCGTCAAGGGTGCCCTCTTTCTCCATTAATTTTTGCACTATCAATTTAACCACTGGCAGCACGTATAAGGGCTAATTCAAATATAAAGACAATATTGGTGAATCAGAACACAAAATTGCTCTTTATGCAGATGATGTTTTGTTAACAGTACCTGATCTAATCCAATCCCTTCCCTATTTTTTTCAAGGAAATTGAAGAGTTTGGAGCGATATCTGGTTATAAAATCAATAAACAAAAACGGAAGTATTAGACTTTTATATCCCACAAAAGGATAAAGATATATTGGCACTTACCTTTGCTTTTCAGTGACTAAGACAGCATATTTCTTATTTACTGTAGGTGTCTCCATTACCTAAAATTATTGGAAACTTTATGATGCTAACTACCCCAAATTAATTTCTCATCTATATAATTGGGATGGATACTATATTTCAGTGATAGATTAATGCAATTAAAATGAATCTACTCCCGCATTTACTTTACTATTTTCAAACCTTTCCAGTCCGGGTTCCTACAAATGTCTTTAAGCTCCTTCAACGTAAAATTATGAACTTTATCTGGTCTATGAAGAAACCAAGAGTAAATCGCTTGGTAATTCAGAGACGTTCGTTGGAAGGTGGCCTTGGGGTACCAAACATTAAATCATATTACCTGGCAGCAAGATTGTCACAATGTATTCTTTGGAATAGGCCCAAAATCAGAAAGAATTTGGGTGGAAATTGAATCTAATGTTCTTAAAATGCATTCTATTTCCTCATTGCTATGGTTGCCTAGAAAGGCTCGACCAATGAATTCTAAAAATCACCCAATAATTTCTCATAGTCTCGATATATGGGATACGTCTAATAGACAATTCAATCTTGCTCCTCTACCTAGCCCATTGATACCATTGTTTGACAATCCCAGCTTTGTCCAGGATGTTCCCCGAAATCTTGATTTCTAGTGGAAAAGTGGAATTCGATTTCTTAATGATATTTCTCATACTACAATCTTTCCGACCTTCACAGACATTCAAACTTTATATTCTATCCCTCACAAAAAAATATTTAAACATCTTCAAATTAGATATTTTCATCTTTCGACAAAAAACACAAATACTGCTAGATCCCTTACACCAATGCAAAATTTAGTCTTCTGTAATACAACCACTAAAGGACTTATATCTTCATTATACCCTTTATTATTTCATCATAGTTCAACTACTAGAGATTCACATGAAAAAGCGTGGGAAAAAGATTTAGGAGTGACTCTGGAAGATGAAGAATGGTCTGATATTTACAAAAATGTTGCCTCTAGCTCAATATGTGTAAGACTAAAAAAAAAATGCATACAAGCTACTTTATAGATGGTACTATGTCCCAGTTAAGATAAAGAAAATGAATGATCTCATCTACTTGTTGGAGATGTAAACTCATTTCTACATATTTGGTGGGAGTGTCCAGTTTTAATCCCTCTTTGGCAAAGTATAGCCACTATGGCTTACTCTATTTTATCAATACATATTCTTTTCAAGGCTGGATATTATCAGGACTGAGCTATGCGTCTCCATGGAGATGCATAAGCCAACCACGCTAGCAGCCTCTGTAGCTATGGGACAGCATGACAGGAGCTGTAATCTGCGCCGGAGAAAGCCGGCTCACCCCGCTGTCAATGCACTCATCACACTATATAAAATCAACTCCATGCTGACATGGATAGTGGGGGTATGAGCGTACTAACTATAGTGGGCGCCCAACTAACATATAAGTACCGTATATTGGTGTAAAAGTGAGAGGTGTGTTTGTGTGTGTAATAAAGATCTACCTTTCTGTGTATGTCTTTTATTTGAACATTCTTTTTACAGGTGGACTACAAGTCCCAGTGGGCCCATTAATTCCCTGCATGCTGGGAGTTGTGGTTCTTCAAGTCCCAGCATGCGGGGGAGGCCTGCTGGCACTTGTAGTTCACCTGTATAAAGCAATGTTATGAATGACTGTTTTAACCCTATCAGGCAGGCGTCCACAGCCCATGGACGCCAGTGACAGCCCCGGACTTCAGCCCTGGATGGGTGAAGCCTGGGGGGGGGATACCTTTATTGGGGGTCTCCACTCCTCCAGGTACCCCGTCCAAGGCTGACCAGCCACAGTGCTCATGTTTTGGCCGGGGGACCTTATGTAAAAAGTATCCCCCCGGCTGTGGCATGGTACTGCGGGCTGTTGGAGCCCGGTGCTGGTTTCAAAATACGGGGGACCCCCAGATTATTGGATCCCCATATTTTTGGAACCAGGACCGGTCCAAGAGTCCGGGGCTGGTTTCAGAAATACGGGGGACCACTACGCTTTTTGTCCTCCGTATTTTTGGAACCAGGTACAGCTCAATGAGCCCATGACTGGCTATGCTCAGGAGGGGGGACTACATTACTAAAAATTGCACTTTCAGAATGTGTGATTTTGCAGCAAAAAAAAACAATTTTTTTGCAGTTTTTCGCATCTCATTAAAGTGCGAGTTCGGACGGTTTTTGCCTAAAAACCACACAAATCACATTTTTGCATCTCATTAAATGTCACCCAATGTCTTGTGCGATTGTACCCAACCTCTAAAGGCCCCCATACATTAGGCCGACTTGTCCTTAGGACAAGTCGGACCCAATTCTCCCGTGAGCCACCCGGCAGCTCCCCGGGAGGCTCACATACAATTTGTCACTTGATGAGCCATTTACCACATGTAACGGGGAGCTGCAGCGGGCGGTGAGGAGCAGGGGGCAGGCAGTGAGGGGCAGGGGGTGCCGGTGATCAGGAGGAGCAGTGGGGCGGGCGGCGGATCCCAGAGCACTTAGCTGGCCGGGCTGGGGCGCAGGGAGCCGTTTAATAAGCCACTGCCATCAGCGGGAGCAGGGGGGGGGGCGGCGCAGAGTACCAGAGAGCCGGGCAGGAGAAGACGCTGCCAGGCAGCGGCGGGACTCGGGAGCAGAACACTTAAAAAAAAAAAAAGCCCATACAAAACGCATAGGAAGCCATTGATTGCTTGAGACCTCTCTCAGCCAATTAGCGATTGGCTGAGAGAGGTCTCAGCCAATCAATGGCTTCCTATGCATTTGTATGGGCTTTTTTTTTTTTTTTAAGTGCTCTGCTCCCGGCGCCACTCGTGCTGCCACTGCAGCGTCTTCTCCTGCCCGGCTCACTGGTGCTCTGCGCCGCCCCCCCCCCTGCTCCCGCTGACGGCAGCTTCTTCCTCCTCTGCCCGGCTCCCTGCGCCGCCCCCCTGATCCCTCTGCCCGGTTCTGGTAGGTCCCCCCGCCAGCTGCAGTCCCCGCACGGCTCCGGGCAGCACATAAGGTTTAGAAAATCTTATGTGCAGCCCGTCCGACCTGCCGACTCCGATCCGATGCGCATGGGGCCATGCATAGGGTCGATTTGGGCCGATTTTACGGCCCAGATTCATCCAAATCGGGCAAAATCTTGGCCAAATCGCATAGTGTATGGGGGCCTTTAGACTCTAGACCGGTAAATAATGAAAGTGTGATATCTATATAGTAAAATTTGATTTATGAATCATGTAGAGTAGACCCTTTTTACACCTCTTTTAAAGCAATTGCTTGGAGATTACCTTCATAAACTGGAAAGATCATAAAGACATACAGAAATCTCACCTGTCTGGGGGTGCTGGCATAGGGAAGGGGGAATGGGGAGGTGCATCTTTTATAACTCAATGGTGAGCTACCGTTGTGTTCCTTCCCCATATTGTTGCATATCTATGACTCTTTTTCTCTATGGGCCTGATTCAGACCTAATTGCTGGGCTGCTAATTTTAGGAGCCCTGCTATCATGTGTATATGCTGGCCTGCAAGAATGCTTAGCAGAGCTTGTGAAAATGAGCTGGATTGAGGATTAGCTGCGAATCCATTCGTTAGCCACCACCGTCAAATGATTTTTCCACTGTGAGCAGTCTATGCCCAGCCCAAGACTTACTCGGCTGCTGAAATAGAAACAGGCTGTTCGAGGAAGGAGCTGACCCCTTTCTTGTGTCCCTATCAGAAGTTTATCCCATCATGGGGTGCAAACATTTCTATTTGCTTACCAAATAAAATAAGCTCAGGCCGACGC
Organism: Crinia signifera; assembly: GCF_055691185.1. Taxonomy (NCBI): domain Eukaryota; kingdom Metazoa; phylum Chordata; class Amphibia; order Anura; family Myobatrachidae; genus Crinia; species Crinia signifera. The sequence goes on along the minus strand of NC_139221.1, from coordinate 127,253,663 downwards.
TGAGTGGATCACTATATCATGTACCTATATAACGTACAGTACTGTATCACAGTGTATACTGGTTGCTGGGTTCTATGTACTGAACATGTACAGTTAATCTCCCATGCTCCTGTACTAAGCCCTGTATAGAAGCCTGAGTATAGTGAGAGGAAGCATGTTGGCATATTTGGAAGCCAGCATTGCACAATTTACTTTTGGCAGCTAGAGCTGGTCTCTGGTGCTGGGTGACCCATGTTGCTGCCTCATGCATGGATGTACAGAGTCAAAGAGTTGGCATTGAAGGGGGGGCACAAACATTTTTGTTGCCTCAAAGAAACTTGGATGAAGTTACGCCCTGAACATGCCCATATGCTAAAATCTAAATTATTTAATATAATCCTTATAGTGACAGGGACCACATGGTAACTGAGGGGAGCTAGTGTGCATGTGCGACCTCTGACCCAATTACCATTACCATGCTTCTTAATACTCCATCCTCTGGGCAGTAAGGGAGTGTCCCTGTGTGCATCCACACACCACCACTGCGTGTATCTGCAGATGCGTTCTACAGATGCTGCCTGCATTAACCCACACCAGACTGGATCTTTCTAATATTGCATGTTTATGCATTGTGCTGCATTAGACCGGGGCTGTTTTACTAAATTAATAAACCAATCCCTGGTTTAGCTATCTGTCATGTGGTCTGACCTCCATCACACACCGCTGACACCTATCAACATAGAGTCTGTAAGAAGGCTGATGTTTTAATTCGATTGTGTTTGTTGAATATACCATTTTAACTTCCATTGATTCCATAGGAGTGTTTTCCTAAGGGATTACATAACCTTTAACCTCCACTTTGTGTTTTGCTGAACCTGTGTATTACAAAGGACCGTAAAACACCTCTCTAGCAGAGGAGAAGAAGACTGCTCACAGCTCTAACGTGGATCTCTCTAAATGAAAAATTAATTGCGGCCCATAGAAGCTCTCGGGAAGAGAATGGGAACTAATGTACATAGCCCTTGTTTCCCTGGGGTTGCTTTTCAGCATCAAGTGCAAAACTCTAATCGGAAAGTATGGTATGGTCTCTTTGACAATGGATGAATGACTCAGCCAGCCACATGCTGCCTCCTGCTTTTGTCTACATTCAGTTCTCTATGGGAAATGCTTATATGATACAACTGTGACTGAGCTAGCTTACATGCAGACATGTGCCATATATAGCAAGCTTTTATATGAAGAATCTTTTTTTTGGTTCTAATTTATGATAGCGGGAAAGCATTTTATAATCAGAAGGTGACATATCACATATCACATATCACAATACTCTCCTTCTGTGAAGACATTGAAAAAGAAGATTTGAAATGTCAGGTAAGTAAAGTATAGCTCTTCCTATCATGTACTGTATTATAATTAGTAGTTTAATACTTTTATATAGTCATTTTATAATGCTGAATTATGTGATGATACTGTATCTATTATGACTGTGGCTTTGTGCATTGAGTTGTTCTGGCGTGATGGCAATTGCATTGCCATGCCACTTTGCTCTATTTCTCCTATTGTGTAGGCAAGTACATTTTAATATTCAACAGCTCATTATAAATTACAATAATAGTGTTTTTGTTTTGTTTGTTAAATAACAATTTTTTCATTGAGTTCCACCAAATTAGTAAAATTTAGGAATAATGATATAAAAAAAGGGTACTTGTTTCCTAGCACGGCGCCCGTCGTGGGTGATCACATACCTTAACTTAAGGTATGCGATGACGCAACCACTGATTTTAGGGCTATTTTTAGCCTTTTCCCCGACAATTAAAAAATCGCGTCCATCGCATGCCTTAAGTTAAGGCATGCGATGCGACCAGCACGATTTAACATTGAATGCATTGTATTCAATGTTAAATTCCTACGTAAAATCGGGTCCATTGTATGCCATTATAATGGCATACAATGCGACCGATGCGATGGACCCGATTTTACATAGGGAACAATGTTAAATGGGCCAATGGACCCGATTTTTCACTGTATACCCATCCTGATGGGTAATTTACATGACAAATACCCCCCCATTGTTAACGCCACCCCACGATGAACACCAACCCGAAGAGGTGGCGAGTGCAGCGAGCCCGCGAGGGGCGGCAGTACGCATCCTCCGACCTTTTCATACCTCCACTATCCACGTCGGTGTGGAGTTGATTTTATATAGTGTGGTGAGTACAGCGAGCCACGAGCCCGAACCGTGGCGAGCGCAGCGAGCCCCGTGAGGGGATGCGTAATACCTGTGAAGTAATGCGCGTCCCGTCGCGGGGCTCGCTATGCTTGCCACGCTTTGGGTTTGGTGGCTCGCTGCGCTCGCCACACTATATAAAATCAACTCCACGCCGACGTGGATAGTGGGGGTATGAAAAGGTCGGAGGACGCGCCACACTTCGGGTTGGCGTTCATCGTGGGGTGGCGTTAACAATGGGGGGCCATTTCACCCATCAGGGTGGGGAAACAATGAAAATTGGGGTCTGGGGGGCATTTAACATTGGGGCCAATGTAAAATCGGGTCTCAGGGACCATTTTACATTGGTTCCAATGTAAAAATCGCGTTGATCGCATCACATGCGATTTGGTTGCATGCGATGCAATCAACGCGATTTTTTGGGACCCGATGGATACAATTTCCATCGTTGACGCCGTGCTAGGAAACAAGTACCAAAAAAAGATGGAATGGTAATATTTCGGGGACGAAAAATATTGACACTATTTAAATAAAGAACAACAATTTATTATTCAGCAAATAAAAAATGAATGAATGAGAAGGAGACATAGTTGTCCCTTACCGTTTCATCCATGTACATAGCAAGGCATGTTCTTTAAGATTTTTTTTACATTTTAAGGGTCAGCTCAGGAGATTGTATAATACTTTCTAGACTGACATCTTCTTAAGTGCCAAAGGTTTGCTCTCTCCAAATCATGCATATTCAAAGTCTGAAAGAGACATGCACCTCATTTGATACTCTGTAATAGGGTGTGATTTTTTTCGAATGCGATTTCTGGTGATTTTTTTGGTCAAGGAAATGTGCGAATTTTGATATACGGGGGCCAAAATTGTAGGGGTCCCCCGTATTTCTGAAACCAGCCCCAGGCTCTTGGACCAGTCCTGTTCCAAAAATATGGCAGACAAAAACTGGGGGTCCCTCGTAGTTTGGAACCAGCACCGGGCTCCAACAGCCAGCGGTGTCATGCCACAGCTGGAGGACACTTTTTATATAAGGTCAACCCTGGTGAATTTGACAGAACTGTGCACAGATCTGTGTCTCCAGTCTGAACCTTGTCTATTTGTTTTGCGTTGTTTGGTAACTTTGTCAAAAATCGCACCCTATTACATTTGCGAATTGTATACTTTATAATGGAAAAACATCCGGATTTTTTACACATAACAAAGGGTGCGATTTTTACCGCTAAATGTGCAAATACAATTGCAATTAGAACACTCTTACATTTGCATTTTTTTAAAATGTGCGAATTTGTAAATTTTTTTACCAAAATTTGAAAAAGTGAGAAAATATATTATATAAAGACTCCAGTGGTGTCACTAGGCAGGTGTGTGGGGGGGGGGGGGTGCAGCCCGCACCGGATGTCACCGCTCAATGGGGTGACACCAAAATCAGCCAGACTCACACTCCGCACCCGCCCACCATGGCACCCCACCTCAGTAAGCGTCGCGCACCATGGGCCTGCCCTGTCACTAAGTGCGCAGGAGGCAAAGGAGGCACACACCGCGGCAAGGCGTGCGCCACATACGTCATGTGACGTCTCTGAACGTGACGACTACCGGGAGCAGAGGCAGGTGCAGCGGCAGGACAGTGGCCGGCGGGGCCTGGGCACCAGCCACAAGGCAGCCAGGTATAGTAGGTTGCCCAGGATGCAAAGGAGGAGCTGCGCCCTTGGAAATGCTGGGCTGCAGGCGGCAGCTAGGCCTGGGATTGGCTTTGAAGCTCTGGCTGCCAGATACTGGGTGGACTTTGAGTTGCAGATTATTGCAGACTAAGCAGTCTGGCTCTGCAGTAGGAAAAGCAGAGGATGTGTAGGGATGTCTCCATGTCACCTGCTGTATGGGCAGCGTCGTGTGACCATGCCCCCTTATGATAGGCCACACACCCCATTTTCCCAGCGCACCTCCGGCGTGCACAAACCTCCCGTCTCCAGCTTTCAGATAGTTGGGGGGGGGGGGGGGGTGGTGTGTGACACCATGAGTTACTAGATTGGGTGACACCAACCCCAGTCCTGCCACAGAATTACCCTATTACATTTCACCCTCTGTGCAGGCCGGACATTACTTAAGCCCCAACTACACTAGACTACTAGGTTCACCATCGATATAGTTAACTATATCGATGGTGCAGCTAGTCACACGAAATATAGGTAATCTATACTGTTCCGTGATGTCACTGGGATTGCTTAGAAAATAGCATAAATTTGCTCCGTGTATATGCCACATTGCACCTCCAAGTGGGGTAAATCTTTGGGAAGGTGCTTGTTGAATTAATGAAACATTCCTGTAACACAAAAACAAATATGTTCATTTAAAGACTAAATTAAAGACTGTAACAATTTGTTCTAATGTATATACTGTACTGCTATCTTTTTGTACATTTCTTGTTTTAATAGGCAAAAAGGTTCTGATTGTATATGCCCACCAGGAACCCAAGTCAATGAATGGATCTTTAAAAAATATTGCAGTCGATGTCCTGAGTAAGCTGGGATGCCATGTTGTTGTCTCTGATCTATATGCCATGAAATTTAATGCAGTTACAACCAGAAATGACATCACAGGTAAACATCATCGAGAACCCATGACATTGTAATATTAGGTAAATATAGATTTTGCTACCACATTGCGTAATAAACAATATTAAACACATATAAAACTATTATATTTATCAAGGTGGTCTTTCGTAGACGTATGCATCATTTTATGATGCGTATGAGGTCTACGTAAAAAATATTCCTAAAAGCTTCCCCCCCGCCCCCCCCCCCCCCCCCCCCGAGTTTATCTTGTTGGTTTACATCATCCTCAGATGGGTTGGGATCGTTTGGTATACAGCAAGTTGGTCGACAAGAATTAGGTCGACACCATTAAGTCGACATGGGGAAAGGTCGTCATGGGACATGGTCGACAGCCCAATAGGTCGACACAAGCGTTAGGGCGACACCGTTTTTTTACCCAGATGTCAACACAGTCGACATGGACACAGTTTCCAGTGCACGCATCCCCTCACATTGCTCGCTATGCTTTGGGTACGGTGCCTTACTGCGCTCGGCACACTATTTTATTCTCCCACCACGCTCTAGTGGATGGTATGGCATGAAATACCGCCTGTCGGCACATATCCGCTCAAAAAACAGTGAAAAAGCCCATGTCGACCTTTTGACTGTCGACCTAATGCTTGTGTCGACCTAATGACTTGTCGACCTAGACCCATGTTGACCTAGAACCATGTTGATCTAGAACCATGATAGATGTGTGCACTAAGGAGAAAGAAGGGACTCACTGGTTTTACATTGTGGCTGCTGCCTGGGAGTTCTCTGTAGCCAGATTATAATTTCATAGGGGCCTAGGCAGGATACAGATTAGGGCCCCCACCTCCTATGAACTGCAAAATAGTTGTAAATCAATTGATGATTTCCTTTTATATATATATATATATATATATATATATATATATATAGATAGATAGATAGATAGATAGATAGATAGATATATAATGATGTGTCACAGGATGGCAATCAATGCAGGTAATTGTTAATAGTCCGGTGCCAGGTACATATGAGAAACATGAAAGCACTTACCCCCTCTTACAGGAAAGGATTGGAACCAGCACATGGATATGAAGTGAAAGAAAAAACGTGGTTTATTGTACAAGCATTATTGCACAAAAGACAGCTGTTCACCTGACAGCCGTTTCAACTGCATGGCAGCAGTTTTCATCAGATGATGAAAACTGCTGCCATGCAGTTGAAACGGCTGTCAGGTGAACAGCTGTCTTTTGTGCAATAATATCTATATATATATATCCTTTCATCCTTTCTCTGCTTCTGTTTATGCTCCATTCTGCCTCTCTGTACTTCTTCTGCTATTTATTTATTAGCAGTTTCTTATATACAGTAGTGCACACATATAACGCAGCGCTTTACAGAGAATATTTGAACATTCACATCAGTCCCTGCCCCAGTGGAACTTACAATCTATATTCCCTACCACATGTACACGCACGCACAGATATTCTAGGGTTAATTTGTTGGGAGCCAATTACGCTACCAGTAAATTTTTGGATTGTGGGAGGAAACTGGAGTACCTGGAGGAAACCCACACAAGCACGGGGAGAATATACAAACTCCGCACAGTTAGGGCCATGGTGGGAATCAAACCCATGATGCTATAAAACAGGAGTGCAACACTGACAAGGCTGTTTTACAGTTCTTCAGGAGAGTTTCATGCATTTTCCAAGGTGGCCACTAGGATCCCAACTGAGTGTGCGTGGGAGCTATATTGAGACTTTAGGAGACTCTGTAGTGTGACATGGCAATATACAGAAATCTCCTACTTAGCTCCTGAGAGACCTAGATAATACCTGCCATAGAGCTGTTCCAGCATCCCTGCACCGTTACCTGTTTGCATTATTTACTGAGTGGCTGGGAAGCTGTATGTAATCCCATACAGCTGTATCTGCTATATGTCAATAAACCCACATCACTGGTTAAGCAACTGGGCTGTTCCTAGTTTGTGTCATCCACTGTAGTTTGCTTAAATAAATATCATTTCCAACACCTTCTCTCTCATTGGGCAGGATGTATTCATATACATCGCTGCAAACCCGCCGCAATGCCAGCACATATGTACTAACATATGCGGCTGGCATTGCGGAGCGGTGATGGAGGCCCCCCGCTATACCTGTACCGGGGTGTGCTGGGGGTCTCCGTCACCTCCCAGCCACCTACTGCTCCCCTCACGCCGAGGACAGCTAAGCAGGCTGTCCCCGGCGCCTCCTCCTCCCCCCTGTAGCCGGAAGGACATCCGGCTGCCTTGCTAGGGGGAGGAGGGGTTTACCTTCCGGGGTCCAGGGGGACCTGCAAGAAGGTAAACTGGAGGGAGGGGGGTAGGTGAGGCGGTGGGGTTGCGGCGAAGGTGGCGAAAAGAAGCCCATAGGCTTCTATAGGGTATCGCCACCCAAAGGTGGCGATACCCTACTATGTGTTATCGGTGCGGCCGGGTTTTTAATACATAGGAAAATGCAGTAAAACGGGGGTTTTACCGCATTTTCAGTTTAATACATCTCGCCCATTGTGTCTCTGGCTGTGCGCCCTTCTGCCTCTATTGTAACCATGATGGTTAATAACAATCTGCATGATGAAGTCAATAAATGTATTTGAAGTGAGGCAATGAAAAATTCTTGGTCCTAAAATGGTCTCCACTTAGAAGAGCTGGCCATCGTTAAATGCTCTGTAATTGGATGAAAGAAAACCTATGTTGTGCTGAGTCTTTTTTTCACAATTAATGATTATTAGCAATCACAAATGAACCAGAACAGCAGTAACAATAAAGGAAACAATAAGGGGCAATTTTTTAATAGTAACATAGGGCCAGATGTACTAAGCTTAAAAAGTGATAAAATGTAGAGTGATAAATCACCAGCCAATCAGCTCCAATCTGCCATTTCACAGGCTGTGCAAAAAATGACAGGTGAGAGCTGATTGGTTGATGGCTTATCACTCTCTATTTGATCACTTTGTACATTTGTACATCTCGCCCATATTAACATAAGCGTTGAGATTGAAAAATAAATGAGTCCTACAGTATATATCTACTGCTGCAGTGTAAATGGCCCGGCTGAGGTTACTGCCTATCTGTTATTTTATTTATTTATTTATTAACAGTTTCTTATATAGCGCACACATATTCCCCAGCGCTTTACAGAGAATATTTGATCATTCACATGAGTCCCTGCCCCAGTGGAGCTTACAATCTATATTCCCTACCACATGTACACGCACACACAGACATTCTAGGGTTAATTTGTGGGAGCCAATTAGCCTACAAGTATATTTTTAGATAGTGGGAGCAAACCAGAGTACCTGGAGGAAACCCACGCAAGTACGGGAGAATATACAAACTCTGCACAGTTAGAGCCAGCATGCCTTGCCACAGTTTTGCTACAAGGGAGTGTTAAAACTGTGGCAAGGCATGCTGGGATTTGTAGTTTCACAACATCTGGAGGGCCGCAGTTTGAGGACCCATGCACTAGAGCTGGGGTAGCCAACCCTAGTCCTCGAGAGCTACCAACAGTGCATGTTTTGCAGGTCTCCTCACAGAATCACAAGTGAACTAATTGGCTCCACTTGTGGATCTTTTAAAATGTGTCAGTGATTAATGAGTGCAGCTGTGCAGCAGCTAGGTTGTCTGGAAAATGTGAACTGTTGGTAGCTCTCGAGGGCTAGGGTTGGCTACCACTGCACTAGAGCATTGCCTAGGTCATTATAAATATAGTAAAAAGATGTAACCCCGGTGCAAAACCCTTAAGGCACACCACTTTGCCCAATTTGTAAAAGTTCCACTTACAATACCACCACTCTCTAATCGCTATTCTCCAGCCAATTTTTGATCCAAGTACAATTTTTGCTTCCTAGAGCCAGCTCCCATATTTTGTAGATAAGCCTCATGTGATGCACAGTATCAAAGGCCTTAGAAAAATCTATGTAGACCACATCTACAACGTTGCCCTGGTCTTCATAGAAGCGAATTAAATTAGTTTGACATGACCTGTCCCTCACAAATCCATGCTGGTTCGGGTTCCCACTAACAATTTAGGGCCCTGATTCAGCTTGGCTCTGTATGCAGCAAAGATCCCTTCTTACCTAGCGCTGAAACGCCGCCACGCTGAACATCTACCCACCCATACCTATATATATGTGGCGTGCTGCTCCGATAATGTGACGTCAGCTGTCCACCCCCAGCAGGCATCGGGCAGCCCGCGTACCCATGGGAACACGCAGCATTTTCATGGAGATGCCCATAAAACACTACACATGCGAATATTAACATATATGATATTGGGCGTGAATCAGGCCCCTGGTTCGCTAATGGACAAAAACCATGTGCACTGCAAGGGGGAGGAATGTAACATGTGCAGAGAGAGTTAGATTTTAGTGAGGCGTGTTCAACCGGACATTTACATTTCAGTGTAAAAATAAAGCAGCCTGTAGTTACCCTGCACAGAAACAAAATGACTATCCCAAATCTTACTCTCTCTGCACATGTTACATCTGCCCCACCTGCAGTGAATTAGTAAAATAAATGTGCTGTGCTATCAGGTCTGAATTACTCTCTAAGTACCACAAGGATGTCTTCCTCAAACATTGATAATTTTGTGATAGGTAGACTTAGGGGCCAATTCTGGTTCACACATAGTGAACCGAATTCTGCCCCTGATCCGATGGTTCGGGCTTCCGCATGCACATTTCTACATTCCTGTTATTCATTACATACTCAGATCTGCCTCCAATACAGTCAGACCTGGTGTTCTCATTGCAGTGCCATGCATTGTAATGAAGGACAGAACAAGATCTTGCTCCAATGTCAATTACAATGTCTAGTGAACCAGCAGTCTTGCATGGTCCAGGGTGATGGTAAAATCGTTCCAATCATTGCCAAGATTCCCAGTCCTCTATGGTGTGACAGCTTTAGATTCCTGGACTACAGTTGACATGTTCTACTTGTTTTGCAATACAGATACTTGTTAAAATGTTACCCTCTTTTGCATGACAGGAGACCTCTGTAATCCACAGCACTTCAGTTATGGAGCTGAAACAATGGAAGCTTTTAAGAAAGGCTGTTTATGTGAGGACATTCTTAAGGAACACAAAAAAGTCCATGAAGCTGATCTAGTCATCTTTCAGGTAGAGTGATTTCACTTTTAACATCTCAGAATTATTACTTTGATTTCTATTTTGAAAGATGACTTTGAATATATTCATATAATTTGCATATCAATAATAAATCTCACTCATAAATAGAGACATTGAGGGGTCTAATTAATAAGATGGGAGTTCTATTGCAGATGGGATGTTGCTATATGCAACCAATCAGAATCGAATTCTTATTTCTTTAGCAACTTTTAGAAGACAATAGATAACATCTGATTGGTTGTTGATAGCAACATCCCATCTGAAATAGATCTCCCATTTTAGTAGATAAAACCCTCAGTATCTCCCTTTTAAATACTGTACATATTCAGAAAACTATACCATAAATGTTGGCTCCAGATGTGGAGAACATAAGTCACTGTGAGGACCCCAGGATCTATGTGGCTGCGCAGCACATCTTCAGCCTCTTGCTTAGCACCTTGGTTCCTTCTGAGTTCCATAAATTGCATAGGAGTACACAATAGCAAATGTATAAAAGTGTTAAGGCACATACTGTACACGACTTTGAGCTAAAAGCATGAGCTGTTTTTCAGCTCAAAGCCGCCCAGGGTGTATGCAGGGCCGGTGCCACCACTAGGCAGCATTAGCCATTTGCATGGAGCCCGTCCCCCGTACTGGTCATAGTCAACGTCAATCTGCGGCAGGGGTTGCGCCCGCACCAACCTATATATGTTTAATTGGCATTGTGGTGTGTGGGAGGAGTCGCAGGCAAAAGGCGGAAAAGCTGCCTCTGCCTCTAAAGGGAAAAAAAAACTAGCAACTGGTCTTCAGGGGGTTTCTGGGTACTCAGAAACCCCCTCTGTGTGCACTACTGGCAAGTGCTGTTGGTGCAAACAATTATGGAGTGTTTTGAGCCACAGAAGCATTTGCAGTAACCATGAACATTAATAATAGGCGTGTACTCTACATTGCACGCTGGCTTGCAGAAGGGATGCTGACATTTGCAATATTATTGCTGCATTGAGTTCCCTCCACATCGGGCCTATTGTTCCCCAGAATTTAGGCTATACTGTGTGTGATGAATATAATATTACTTATGTGTGCTTATTTCAAGAAAATATTGCTTAAAAATGCTAAATGTATATCTTGTTTGTGTTCTTTATTTTCAGTTTCCTCTGTATTGGTTCAGTTTCCCTGCTATCATGAAGGGATGGATAGATCGAGTCTTTGTCCAAGGGTTTGCCTTTGATTCATCCGGCTGTTATGATACTGGATTATTTAAGGTGTGTTGGAAAACCAGGAAATATCATATGGGGAAGAGACTTATTGGCTAATGCAGTGCTGAACATGCGAGGAACAAATCTTGCGTAACTTGTACTGTGCATGCCTCACATCACATTGCACAGCGCAAAAAGTACCGTATATATTCGAGTATAAGTCGACCCGAATATAAGCCGAGGCACCTAATTTTACAACAAAAAAACTGGGAAAACGTATTGACTCAAGTGGGACCCTCACTCGAGTATAAGCCGAGGGGGGCTTTTTCGGCATAAAAAATGTTCTGAATAAGTAGGCTTATACTCGAGTATATATGGTATGTGCTGCACATACGTTTGTACTATATTGCATTGCATTGCAAAACATATGCAATGCAATGTGATGTGATGCGATCTAGTCCAAATTGCATACAATAATTGTACTGTGTATGGGCACCTAAAAACATTTCTGCCTGAGTTAAACTGCCTAAGCAAATCTAAATTTATATAAGCAAAAGACAGAAAGCGAGATGCAGCAAGCATCGCAAAAAGCTTGCGATGCTTACCGCTATCCTCCGCATGCATACCGGTGTTTATGAACGCCGCATGCATGAAGTATCCTGCAAAGGACTGCTCTTGCGGTAACAGCTGTCCTTTGCGATGATAGAACTTCTGTGTTCTGCACCTGGAGTCCTATCTGTGCATGGGATGCTGGATCCCTAACAGCAGGGGAGGTGCGAAAGAACCCCATAGGCTTCTATGGGCAAAGCTGGTTTTAAAATCTCATTGCCCACCGCATCCAAGCCCCGGAATGTACCGCATTCTGTGCTTGGTGCATATGGGGGCTGCGGCCAAACCTCCGAAAACGGCATTTGCTGAGGTTTGGCCTCATTTGTTTACTTTCATGCATCTTGCCCAGAATCCCTAACAAGGTATAAGGCACTGAGGTATGAGGTACTTGCAGGGCCACTATCATGATAGCTTAAATATTAACCATCAAGGTGTCTCCATTAGTTTCAAGTATTAAATTGTATTTATCTTTTCCACACAAAGGGGTTTATTTACTAAGATGGGTGTTCTATTAACGATAGGATATTGCCCATAGCAACCAGTCAGAGTTTCCTTCTTATTTATTTAGCACCTTCTAGAACAGGGGTGGCCAACTGGTCAGAGGTAAAGAGCCGAAAAATATCGGTAGTCAAGCTAAAGAGCCGACATCATGCGCGTGCCGAAGGCGCATGCGCCAAAAAAGGGGCGTGGTATATTTTGACCCCTTGGGTGGGTGTGATACAAATATGCCTCCAATAGTGCAGTGTCATAAATACATATGCCCCCAATAGTGCCAGATACACATATGCCCCCCACGGTGCCAGGTATGCACCACACGGTGCCGGGTATGCCCCCACAGTGCCACAAACTGCTATGCCCCCACAGTGCCACAAACTGCTATGCCCCCACAGTGCAAATTTCCCAGCAGCAGCACTCACCGTTGTTGCTGCTGCTGCCAGGCGGGGAGAGGACAGTCTGGTGTCCCCCTGCAGTCCTCCTGTCATGTCACTGATGGGAGGAGAGCACAGCACACCATGTGACTCCTAGTCCTCCCCCCCCTCACTTCCCTGTGACTGGGCCGCCCACCAATTTAAGCTCGCTGGCCGGCTCCTGATTGGCTGCTGGCCCATGAGCTCTGATTGGCACACCGCCCAGTCACAAGGATGCACAGTAAGGGGTAGGAGAGATGCGCGATGCGTGCTCTCCTCCCCTCAGAAGGAGAAGGGATTCAGGGAACTGGCAGCAGGGGGGACTAGGACAGATGGTGGACGGCGGGCAGCAGTGGGAGCAGGAGCCGCACTTTACAAGGGGGAGAGCCGCATGAGGCTCAAGAGCCACAGGTTGGCCACCACTGTTCTAGAAGATAATAAATTGAATCTGATTGGTTGCCCATCTTGGTTGGGACAAAAATGCCTAGTCACGGCTCTGGATATAAGTAGACACCTCCTGCTTGCATCAGTGATCTGATCTCCATCCTAGGATACAGCATCAGATCACCTGCAATACCACCCGCTGGCTGCATGACTCATGGGGTCGCACAATCAGGCCGCTGCCGATCCAACAAAGAGGCCAGGAAATCAAAGTCTTCCAATGGAGATCCTGGCCTTGTCACTCCTCAAACACAGAGGAAACACATCTGTGCTGTGGGAAATGGTGGCTCAGATGACAGCAGACTGTCAATCACTGACATTCTGCAGCCATAGTGAGACTAACGAAGAACCGAACATCTGTACATTATGCTATGTGCAGCCACCACCCACATCTTGCCTGCAGCATACCTCCCAACTTTAGTAGCCTAGTAGGAGGGACGCTGCTGCTGCGCGCCGGAGGAGCGCCGAAATTTTCGGGGCGTGGCCTAATTTGGGGGCGTGGTCTATACTCGCGCCCCCGCAAGGCCACGCCCCCATTTTTCCGCTATGGGGGCTTGACCCAGAGGCTCTGTGAGCCTCTAGCCATGCCCCCAGCCCCCTGGCTGTGGGAATAGACGCTGTGCGCATGGGCACAGCGTTTATTCCCCGCTGCTTAGCAGCTGACAGGGGGGACTCCCAACAGCCCCCCCACACCGCGGGTGGGACAGCGGGACAGGCCCTGACAATCGGGACTGTCCCGATAAAATCGGGACTGTTGGGAGGTATGCTGCAGTACAGGAACATTTATCACCTCAACTCTGCATTGGCTTTAATTAGGGTCAAAGTTGCTTTAAGTAATCATTACAAAAGATGGTACGTGAAAATGTGATGGCTTGTTTCCCTGTAATTGATTACATGCCCTATATTCTATTTGCTGTGCAGGGTAAACTAGCACTGCTCTCATTTACAACTGGGGGAACTGAACAAATGTTCAGTAAAGAAGGCATCAGTGGAGACATCAGATACCTTCTTTGGCCTATCCAAGTAAGTTTTTCTATTCAAGTTAATGCAATAAAACTCTATTTATCACCCCTAGGAGTCAAATTTTGTAAAGAAAAGAAAACCCTGTTAATGTGTGCTCACATGATGGCAGGAATATAGGGGCAGATGTATTAAGCCTTAACAAGAGATAAATGCAAGGATGATGAAGAGATAAACATCCAGCCAATCAGCTCCTTACTGACTTTTTTCAAAAGTGAGTATTTTTTGGATGATTTTGCACTGGAAAATTGCCTGATGTACCCATCTTAAGAATAGGGAAATATATTTAATCTGGCAAATGAGACTCCAAATCCCATATGATTGAATATGCAAGAATTGCTATTCGTAATTTTGTGATTGGAGGTGCTCCCCAAATTCAGAAACACAGTATAAGATACAAATATATTCTCAGTGTCCCCAACAAAGGTCTTCTTTTCTTTTTGTGTATCTATGACTTTTTTCAAACACAGCCTGTAACATGGCAGTGAGCAGGTGATTGGCTGGACGGTTATCTCTCCTTATCACCCTTGCATTTATCTCTTGTTAAGGCTTAATACATCTGCCCCATACTCACTATTTTGGGCTAGGTGTTGATGAGTCATGTCATTGCCCAGAACACTCGGTTTTGTATATACACATATAAAATCACAATTAACTTATTAAATATAGCATATCATTACTAACAATAAGGTTCAGTCATTTTAAAATGACTGTTTCTGATTAGTAATAGTTTGCTATGGACGAAAAGTAAAGACACCTATATTACTAGTAATTTACTAACAGTGTACTTTCTATCTCTTATGTTCTCAGCATGGAATAATGCACTTCTGCGGCTTTGACGTCCTTAACCCTCAAATATCGTATGCACCAGAGTTTGTAAGTGAAGAAAGAAGAAAAGAAATGCTAATGAATTGGGCTCAAAGACTGGAGAACATATGGGATGAAAAACCTATTGAGTGCACACCACCGTGGTACTTCCACTAGGTGCACTGGATTCTGGGCCTGAATCAGAAGTGTCCGCAGTTTTGATTTGCAACTGAACAATGTTGGAGTTGCAGTGTGTATGTGCCACAAGACTGGTGACACTATGCGTTTGGGGAATGTTATGGTGAGATTTGTTGTAAACAGAGAAATGTTGCCGCAGTTTTGGGAGTGTGCTGAATCCAGTGATTATGTGGTCAGATGCAGAGTCACTGGCCTCAGCTGCTTTTTTGTGGAGTATATTCTGAGAAACCACAGAGTCTTCAGATATCCCGATGGTCCATGCAATGTTCCCAATGGTCACCATATGCCGCATCCTCAGATGCATGCAACTTACAGTAGCTGAGAAGCCAGTGGTGGGCTTCATATTAGAATAGACAGCCCCAGCAACATAGAACTTCTCAGATCCGCTGTTTCTGAAAAAGCAGCACCGACCCGGCTTGCCTCTACCTCTGAATCAGGCCCTCTTTGAGACAGAAGCTGGGTATATGAGTTATGCAATAACAGTATTTTATGCCTGTGATTCTCTGCTCACTTACTAGCTACACAACAAAAATTCACTCTGTGATTGGGTGCGCACAACAAACCAAAAGCAGCTTAATAACAATTTAAAGGTGACATTCAATAAACACCTTACACCAGGGCTTGACAAATTTATTTAAAATCTAGGAGCCAGGATGAAAATTTAGGAGTCAGATAAAATAATAAGAGGGAGAGTGCCCGCCCCCAAAATTTGCATGTGCCATAGTGCCCATTACACGTTCTACCAAACACTGGAATGCCAATTACATATAATACCACACGCAGTAATGGTTTTTACATATTATCACACATAAATGGAGCTCACCTACATGCTCATTGCTATGGGTTTTGATGCTTGATGCCAGGGGTAACATGCTCTTTGCCGGGGGTTGCATGCTGGAAGCCATGCAGCCCCACTAGTCCAGCAGCAAGAAGCGGTGGCACTGGTGGGGCTCAACGGTGCCCCGGACAAGTGGAGGTGCGGCTGCAGGGCCGGGGAAAAGACTTGCATCCAATGGGGGACTTTTGGCAGGTGGTGGAGGGGGCTAAGCCCCTGCATGAGAAGTAGGTAGCCACTAGTCTGACAGGAGTGGGAGACGGGTCAGGCACTGCGGGCCGCTGGTGTGACAGGAGGGGAAGACTGTGCCCGGCCACGCTGCCTCTGGTGTGACAGGAGGGGGAGGCGGGGATCAGGCATCACACTGCCACTGCTCTGACAGGAGGGGGAGGCAGGGATCTGGAAATGCAGGGGTCTGGAAATCCAGGGGTTTGGAAATCCGGGCCTTCACGAAGCAGGCAGAACAGCAGAACTATAAACGATTTACTGCTGCTGTGGATCTAATCTGGCCACAGTCCCCTCCTACTGTCACACCAGCCACCTGCAATTCCTGACCCCCGCCTCCTCCTCCTGTAAGAGCAGCGGCAGTGCAGCAGCTGGACAGTCTCCCCCAACTGTCTCACCAGCGCCCGCATTGCCCCTGATCCTTCTACCCCCTCCTGTCACACCAGCCACCCCAGTGTTCCCTTTAAGCTTCCTTTGCAGGGTGCAGTGCCCTGCCCGGATCTTACACTAACACACCCTGCACCTCCGCTGCCCCCTTCTGTTCTGACATTCCTGCTCAGCAACCAAGGTGCTGAAGGCTGCATCTGCAGAATCAACAGTCTGTCTGATCTGTCCCTGCGGACACAGAGCCGCCGGACAGCCGCGCTGCCACCGCTAGTGTGACAGGAGGGGGAGGCGGGGATCGGCTGCCGCTGCTCTGACAGGAGGGGGAGGCGGGGGTCAGAAATTGCAGGCGGCTGGTGTCAAAGGTGTAGGAGACTGTGCCTGCCACCGCTAGTGTGACAGGAGGGGGAGGCGGGGATCGGCCACCGCGCTGCCGCTGCTCTGAAAGGAGGGGGAGGCGGGGGACAGGAACTGCAGGCGGCTGCTGTGAGTGGCGGAGGAGACTGTGCCCAGCCGCGCTGCCGCCGCTAGTGTGACAGGAAGGGGAGGCGGGGATCAGCTACCGCGCTGCCACTGCTCTGAAAGGAGGGGGAGGCGGTGGTCAGGCACTGCGGGCGCTGATGTGACAGGAGGGGGAGACGGGGGTCGGGCTGCCGCTGATCTGACCAGATTCTGCTTCCACCCTCCCTGCAAAACAAATCTGGTCGCCAGGAAGCAGAATCTGGTCGCCGTGGCGACCTGGCCCCCGGGTTTTGTCGAGCCCTGCCTTACACATAGAATCCAATACAAATAGCAAAATTGTTATTATAGCGCTAATGGTGTCCACAAATGACTCCATATGAAATGTCAAAAATAATCAAAGGAAATGTCACCAATGATAATCCCCACTGGGGTAGGATTTCCGAGGTTTATCCTCCACTGACCACGTCCTCACAATAGTAGTGGGTATATGAAATGACAAAAATTGCAGAATATTGCGTAACTTTAAAAACCAGGTGGATTTAATGTAGATGTGCACTTAGCATGTAAAAACAATCGCTCAGCGCAAACTGCAGTCGCGGGGTAAAGTCCAAGGTTTAGTAGCCATCCAGTTCCGGATACTGAAGAAGCCAAGCCGTTGGTCCCACAACTGAAGTCCCGCTAAAGCAAGTAATGAAAGGCAAGACACGCCAAATGCATTTCGGACTGACAGGTAATTCCTCAGCAGCGTGTCTAATGTCCTGCCTGGCTCCCATTAATATGGTGCGTGATTAGGTACAATTACCTGATTAGCTTCTGCCTTTCGGTGGAGTTAACATGGCCTTGCGTTCCACCCCTAGCTTCCGGGTGCGTTCCACGCTCGCACAACCTTGCTTGTTTCCGATTTGGAAACATCAACAAATATGGCCGTGTGTTTCATTTATGGCTACCTTTGCGTTCCATTGCCCTAAACCACGGCACTGTACCAATTAAATACCATAATATTAAAAAACAATGATAATCATACATTGTACATTTCATTATATGGAAAAAAAACATTTAAAACATATCTTAAGAGATGGTCAGGAAGTACCTAAAAAACTCTTATAGATAAAATTTGATTATAATAGCAGCACTAAAAAATAGCAACAAAAGTGATTTATAGCAGCAAGAGAATATATATATATATATATATATATATATATATATATATATATATATATATATATATATATATAGGATAGGCTAATCAAGACAAAAGATGTTGATCAAGACAATTCAAATTCTCTGTTTAACCCCTCGGGAATCAAAGTGTTTAACCGGTGAATCCATTTCATCTCTGTCTGTGCCAACCGTTTATCCAGGTCTCTTGTATGCCATCTGCGGGAAATAAGTTGGATTCCCCAAAATGGGGAATTTCAATTGGCGGCTAGTTCTGCCTACATAAAAAAGGTGGCAAGAACACTCTAACAAGTAAATAATATTTTTGGAGTGGCATGTTATAAATTCGTTAATTTAGAATTTTTTTATTTTTTACTTCAAATTCAATCATTTTACGTTGTGTTACTTTGATAGATCTGCACATGAGACATTCTCCACATCGATGAAACTCTTTGGTTCTGATGCTTTGCCTTGGGCCAACATCGATTGTACTTTTCACTAAGTGATTTCTAAGTGAAGGTGCTTTTCTGTAGCTGAATACTGGCCTATCTGGTAATATGTTACCCAAAACAGGATGTTGTTTGATAAGATGACAGTTTTTCTTAAATACACCTTCAATTTTTGAATGAAGTTGGTTGAACTGTGAAATGAAGGCCCATTGGAATTTATTATCAGTAATATCTTTGGGCCTTCACTCCTTTCTATAGTTTCAATTTTAGTTTTTGCTGTATTTAAAATTTCCGAGGAGTACCCTTTAGCTCAGGGCTGGGCAACACCGGCCCTCCAGATGTTGATGAACTACACATCCCAGCATGCCTTGCATCATGTTCAGCATGGCCACATAGCAAAACTAATGCAAACCATCCTGGGATGTGTAGTTCATTAACATCTGGAGGGCCGGTGTTGCCCAGCCCTGCTTTAGCTATTAATCTTTCAGAAACCTCATCTATTTGCTGATGGCACACCTCTGGATTTGAACAATTCCTTTTTACTCTAGTAAACTGGCCATAAGGAATTCCTTTAAGCCAGTTACTGTGATGCTGACTTGTTGTCTCAATATATCCATTAGAGTCCGTATGTTTTCTGAATGTTTTAGTGTTGGCCTTTCCATTTTTAATATAGATGGTAAGGTCTAAAAATGATATTTCTACAGGACTGGTATTAAAAGTTAAGTTAATAGGAAAAATCATTTGAATTAAGAGAATTACAAAAAGTTAAAAGACTCTCCTGACCATCTCTCCAAACAAAGAAAATGTAATCAATAAAACGCTGCCAGAGCACCAGACCCGCCCCCAGGATGCCCCCCTCTCAAATCCCAACGTGTTCCCAATAGGGCATGAACAAGTTGGCATAACTGGGGCCGAATCTGGTTCCCATGGCAGTACCCACACACTGCAGATAAATACTTCCATCATGGTAAAAAATAATTATTAGATAAAATAAAATCAATACTTTCTAAGATAAAATTTTTCAACTGCATTTAATGAGGATGCATCAAGAAAAAAAGGAGACAGCTTGTATGCCTTGGTCTTTTCAAATAATTGTATAAAGACATTTTTTGTCTTGATCAACATCTTTTGCCTTGATTAGCCTATCCTATATATATGTATATATATATATATATATATATATATATATATATATATATATATATATGCTTGTGTGTTTGGCCGGCACTCCCAGGAGCAGGTCCAGATATCTGCTGACCCGGTGCCTTCCAGTATGGACCCGTGGGTCCCAATGCAGGGGATCGAATGATCAGGCGGCACTCTCGGATTTAGTGTAAGAACTTCAGTGGAAATTTATTGCTCCAACATGTTTCGGGCAGCGTGTGCCCGTCCTCAGGGATCAATACAACAGTGCTAGCAAACATGATTTATACACACAACCAAGTGAAAAAACCTCCCCCTGTACGCCACATTTCCCCGCCCCCTCTCACCTGTGATCCATTGCATACCTGCGCTCCCGCTCACTCACAGCGTCCACCGCTCCGTCGGGCGCCATTAGGGAGGCCGTCGCCATGTTCAGCATTCAGCCACTCCCAGTGACTCCCTCCGACGTCAGCGTGCGTCTCATTGCGCTGCGGTCCAGCTTGGGAGTCAGGCCTCGCTCTGGATCCTGTGGGGGGACGGTTACCATGGGGACTGGGGAAAAACAAACAATAACAAATCAATGTAAAACGTGCATACTATTATAAGTGCTATAGAATTAAGAGGCTGCTACAGCCATAAAAGAAGCGTACAAATCGCTAATACAGTGTTAAAAGATGAAAAAATATTAGAAAATACATAAAGACAAGTAAGACAATTAAAAGCTTGCAGTTAAGGTATTCTGTGTTACCACTGTGATCGCAGGATATGTAAATTGGCCATTTATAAACGCACAAAAAGCAATGTGCCTATACTGATCCATATAAAATAATACTCTTGTGCCAAGGCATATCCTTTGCAGTGGTACACAATTCTCTAGGGGCTCCATGGCAGCATGTTTCACTTTAAGATGAAGTTTTTAATACATATTATTTTTACAAAAAATGATACATTCCATGCTGCTCATTTAACCCCCTAGGAGAGAGGGTGTCCAAGCGGTGGATCCACCTCGCCTCCAATTGCAGAAGCATTCTTTTTCTATTGCCCCCCCTAGGTGGTTCAGGTACTTGGTCTACAATTTTAGATCTGATGCTTGCCACACTGTGTTTCTTTTCAGCACAGTGCCTTGCAACCGGCTGTTCGCTGCGGCCCGTCATTAAGGCCTGTCTGATGGCAAGGCGATGGTTCGCCATTCTTTCTTTGAACTGACACTCTGTCTTGCCCACGTAGTAAAGTCCACATGGGCAAGACAGAATGTATACAATGTATCTGCTGGAACAAGTGACCGAATGCTGGATCTTAATTTTCCGGCCTGTGTGTGGGTGGCTTATTGTGCAATGGATCACAGGTGAGAGGGGGCGGGGAAATGTGGCGTACAGGGGGAGGTTTTTTCACTTGGTTGTGTGTATAAATCATGTTTGCTAGCACTGTTGTATTGATCCCTGAGGACGGGCACACGCTGCCCGAAACATGTTGGAGCAATAAATTTCCACTGAAGTTCTTACACTAAATCCGAGAGTGCCGCCTGATCATTCGATCCCCTATATATATATATATATATATATATATATATATATATATATATGAAAAGGAAATAAGAGTTCAGAGTGCGCTACCAGAAATTACACAGTTTTTTTAAAACACAGTATGATTTAATATAAAAGCCTTATAGGCAATACATAAAAGTACAGAAATACAACAGCTTTTTTATTGCAGCAAGTTTCTGTTATTCCTTGGTGAAGCAGGCCCAACGCGTTTCGTCATGGAAATGACTTCATCAGGGGCTTATATGTAACATTTTTGACAACCAAATGGCACTTTATACAGGGTTTCATTTGTACATTTAGAATGAAAACATTTTTTCCTATTTTCATTTTTTTTATCTGTATTAAATTCACAGTGCCATTTGGTTGTCAAAAATGTTACATATAAGCCCCTGATGAAGTCATTTCCATGACGAAACGCGTTGGGCCTGCTTCACCAAGGGAATAACAGAAACTTGCTGCAATAAAAAAGCTGTTGTATTTCTGTACTTTTATGTATTGCCTATAAGGCTTTTATATTAAATCATACTGTGTTTTAAAAAAAACTGTGTAATTTCTGGTAACGCACTCTGAACTCTTATTTCCTTTTCATCTCTAAATCCACCTGGGTCCCGCCTAACAGGGGATCCTCAGAGTTGCTGCAACAAAACCGTTGTGCGCGGTATCGGGCTCCCCTTTGTCTTTTTTTATATATATATATATACATACAAATTCAATCCGCGCAAAGTCAGTTACTATGACTTTAAGGTATAAGTCCGTCTCCAAATGAGTAGTGCAGCTCAACTTCAACAAAGGCTTGTCTCAGCCTCGAAATCAGGTGCATATGCATACCTCCCAACTGTCACGATTACAGCGGGACAGTCCCGATTTTCGGGTCCTGTCCCGCTGTCCCACCTGCGGCAGGCATTGTCCCGCTGCGGGGGGTGGCAGTTGGGAGACCCCCCAATCTAATAGAATAGACGCTGTGCGCATGCGCACAGCGTCTATTCTCGTATGAAAATGAGGTTGCAGCTAATTAGCATAAGCCACGCCCTCATTTGCATACGCCCTGCGCGAGTGTCCCTATTTCCCCAACACAGAAGTTGGGAGGTATGCATATAGAAGAGAATAAGAAGGAGCGCACAATGAGTGAATTTAAAATCAATTTACAAAAAAATGTCATATCTCACATACAATCTGGATGCGGGAGAGCGACTCGGGCAGATGGTAAGAAGAAGGACAGCGGCATCAGTGTGTTCCACCAGGAGAGCTCAGACGGGACAGGATCGAGTACGTTGTCCCGTCTGAGCTCTCATGGTGGAACACACTGACGCCGCTTTAGTAAATTGATATCCAGCACCTTGATAAAAAGGCTCACAGCCTTGAAACATCGGTATACACCGCTGCAGTCCTGTCGTTTTTTTCAGAGTGCTGCCGTCACCCCCATTGCCATACATAGGGTGGTCGATACTGGCCACTTCTTAGGAAGGCACCTGACATAGATTGTTTTTGGACATCCTGCACCTCTCCTGGAGTGCCACCCTACGTATTGCTATATATATATATATATATATATATATATATTCCAGTTGCGGGCGGCACTCGGAGGATTTATGAATAAGTCAAACACAGACTATCGATATAGCCAACGTTTCAAATCTTTACTCGATTTTTCGTCAGGGATAATACAAAGTAAGTACAGTAATTACCTTTATACCGTAGAACACCCAGTGAGAGCAGCCTCCCGACAGCAGCATGCAGATCGCCCCATTCTGATGACGACACTGCTCATTGGTACTTCCTGTGTATGGACCGCACTCAGCTGGTCGCATAGTTTGGTGGAACGCACGCTATGCTTGGGGTTACCCTAGTAACCTGTATCCGTGCTGTGCGTCCAGAGTTACGGGCGCAGCAGCCGCTGTTTGGGAAAAAGAGAAAAGTGATGAGAAATATCTCAAGAAAAGAGTGAAAATTACGTGAAAAGCATGTTTTCAAAAAAGTGTAATAAACGAAGGAATCACATCTCACAATATTGGGTCACAATGTCAATCAATGTATGTAAAGTACATAATAAACAATTAATGACGTCACTGGCAATTAATCACGCTATATTGTAACATAATTAAATGGTAATCAATTAAGGAAATGTCCTCTGCTCAGATTGCCCATTTGTGCGGCACACAAATCGTCCATAAGAAAGTTAATATTAGGGACATAAAAAGATCGCGGAACATCGGGATTTAGGGGCAAAAAAAGGGGGAAAAAATGGGAAAGAATGTTTTCAGAAGAATGGTGTGAAAGAAAGTTGTTCATTCAGCCCTCTCGGGGCGACGGTGTCAAGTCTCAGAATCCATCGAGCTTCCCGTTGTAGAAGTCGCTTCCCACGATCACCTCCTCTTGTAGAAGCTTCAACTTGGTCTATTAGTTTATATCTCAGCTGGGCTAAGGAGTGTCTTGCAGCTTGAAAGTGACGAGCTACTGGTTGATCGGTTGTAAGACCTTCGCATGCATGCCGGATGCTGGACCTGTGTTGTCCGGCTCTTTCCCTAAAGGTGCATATAGTTTTTCCGACATAGGCCAATCCGCAGGGACATTTAATAAGATATATTACATATCTGCTTTGGCAAGAAAGAATTTGCTTTATTGGTATATTCTGGCCAGAATGCGGATGTGTGAAGGTTGCACCGATTTCCATGTGTCGACACGTGGCGCAGCCGACACATTTGTAGCAACCAGGGCGCCTTGATAGGAAGTGTTGGTCAGGCTGGGGTGATATTTTGGTGATGTCATTCTTCACCAACCAGTCTTTTAAATTCCTGCCTCTTTTTTGATAGTTAAGAATTCTACTGTTGTGCAGTGGTTTTAAGCTTGGATCGCTGGATATGATTGGCCAAAGTTGCTTAGTCGTTTTGGAGATTAGCTTACTTGCTGTAGAGAATGTGGTGACAAATGGTAATAAATTTTGGTTATTCTGTGCTTTAGTTTGTAAACTTTGTGCACGACTGATGGAAAGTGCCCTTTGTTTAGCCGCCAGAAGTTCCGTTTTTTTGTAACCCCTTTGAATAAATTTGTGTAATAAAGTGTCCATTGCAGCCTCGGCTCTATCCTCACGGCTAGTTATTCTCCGTATCCTCAGAAATTGTGAAAAGGGGATGCCTTTTTTCATTGAGGTGGGATGATGGCTGTTTGCATGGAGGAAAGTGTTGGTGTCAGTCGGTTTAGTATAGATGTCCGTCATGAGCTGGTTATTTTCTTTGGTGATCATGACATCCAGAAAGTGGACTTGGTTTTGACTGCATTCGCATGTGAACTTTATGTTGGCATCCATTTGGTTAACAGAAAGCATGTTGTCATCAAATTCTTGTTGTGTGCCCGTCCAAAGTAACAGGATATCATCGATAAAGCGGGTAAAGAAAAGTATCTGTTTTTCCATCATGGGGTTATTCAGGAAGAGTTGTTTTTCAACTGCAAACATATGTGCATTTGCGAAGGCCGGAGCTGCGTTACTCCCCATTGCACACCCCTGTCGTTGGATGTAGTATTCCCCATTGAAATAGAAAAAATTTCTGGTTAAAGTTTTTTCTAGTAATGCCAAAAGAAACTTAATTGCCGGTCCCTTGTAGTTGTCATTGTTAGCCAAGATTGCTTCTACAGAATTTAAGCCTGCGTTGTGCGGGATATTTGTATAAAGGCTTACAACGTCGATGCAGCACAGTATACAATTGGTTGGTAATTCACCTAAGTTTTGCAATTTTAGCAGGAGATCAGTGGTGTCTTTTAGGTACGTTGATTCTGCTTGAATTACTGGTTGAAGCCAGTAATCAACATATTTAGCAATTGTGCTGTATAAAGAATCCCGGGCCGAAATAATTGGCCGTCCGGGCGGTGATGTCAGGTTCTTATGTATTTTTGGCAAACTATACAGTAGTGGAACTACTGGGTACTCGACAGTCAATGCTTCAAGGGTTTTCTTGTCGATGATACCTTCACTTAACGCATGTTTCAAAATATTGTCAATTTCACGCTTGAAGGTGATTGTTGGATCATGACCGATTTTGTCATAGACAGTAGTATCGCTCAATTGGCGGTCCAGTTCAGCAATGTAGGTTGCTGTGTTTTGGAGGACGATTGCACCTCCCTTGTCAGCGCTCCTGATTGTGAGGTTTTGGTTCGCACTAAGTTTTTTGAGTGCGTCCACTTCATTTTTGCTTAAGTTGTTAAAGTTGGGGCCGATCATCTTTGTAATTGGAGCATTTTTCATGACCGTCTCATCTAGTAGCCGATTATAACACTTGATGGATGGGTTATGGCTTTGTGGTTCGAAGCTCGATTTTTTCTTAAATGGATGGGTGCTTTGTGTGTCCGATTGGTTGGGCAATTCACTGGAATTAGCAAAGAATTCTTTCAGTTTAAGGTTCCGATGATGTCGGCTGAGGTCGACTTTCCAGTCTAATTCATTCCAGTGTGTTGTAGGGACGTATGACAGTCCTTTATTTAAAAGATGGGTTTCCGTGTCAGAGAGTTGATAATCGGACAGGTTTACTACCAGGTTGGTTATTTTGCATTGCGCTTTTGCCGACCTCTCGCTCTGCCCACCGCGGCGGGTGGTTTTCCTCCTGCGCCTGTGCGGGTCATTACCCCTAAAGGGGGTCTTCTCTTGTTGGATTCATTGTCACTTTGTGTAGAACTGTTACCGCCAGTGGTTTCAGATTCTGGATCACGTTGGCGGTACGGGCGGCGAGATCTGATCTGGCGCTGGTGTCGAAAGGGATATCTGCCTGTAGCCCATGGGTAGACAGATTGTTCCTGGTAGTCCCTGTCGACTGTTGTTAATTTGGTCTTTTTATATTTGATTAGTTCTTTTCTGTAATTGTCCAGGCTGGTTTTTAATTTCTCCAGCCAGGGTTCATTTTTATCGTCGTTTAGCGTTGGGATAGCAGTTTGTTCGAGCTCAGCAATTTTGTTCTTAGTTTCATTCATTACTTTGGTAGCCTCTTCAATAACAAGGAGTATGAGGTCCATTGAACATTTGTTAAGCACTGCTACCCAACGGCGGCAGAATTCAGTACTATTCCTGCCAATCGTGGGAATGTTTTTCAGGCGAAAGCCTCGGGGAATCTTATGTTCCCGGTGGTAGTCAGATAAACTGACGGCATGGAGGTGATAATCTACCTCCTTCTTTTTGAGTTTTAGTAGAAGGTGATATAGGTCCTCATTGGACTCTGCTCCAGCAACAGAACGCAGGGTTTCTTTAGATAATATGCCGGTTCTCTCTGAATCTGAGAAACTGAGGAAATCTCCTATGTCCAGGTTGATGGCTGAAAAGCCGCTGACTGTAGGAGCTTGCGACATTGTAGTCCAATTTGTTCAGGCGATGTGTATTCGTTTGGTGAAATAATAAAATCACTCCCAAAGAGGGGGAGACGGGTATCTCTGAGAATGTTCAATCCGAAAATAGTGGATGGTTGCCTTGTCCAAGTAAACACAAGTAAATTTGTGTACTTATTATATTTTTGTCCAGTGGACCGGCACTCCATAAACCGTGTGGTATTGTACCTGGTTGCCTTCCCTTCAGTATCCAGTAATTGGACGCTGTATAAATATATTCCAGTTGCGGGCGGCACTCCGAGGATTTATGAATAAGTCAAACACAGACTATCGATATAGCCAACGTTTCAAATCTTTACTCGATTTTTCGTCAGGGATAATACAAAGTAAGTACAGTAATTACCTTTATACCGTAGAACACCCAGTGAGAGCAGCCTCCCGACAGCAGCATGCAGATCGCCCCATTCTGATGACATCACCAAAATATCACCCCAGCCTGACCAACACTTCCTATCAAGGCGCCCTGGTTGCTACAAATGTGTCGGCTGCGCCACGTGTCGACACATGGAAATCGGTGCAACCTTCACACATCCGCATTCTGGCCAGAATATACCAATAAAGCAAATTCTTTCTTGCCAAAGCAGATATGTAATATATCTTATTAAATGTCCCTGCGGATTGGCCTATGTCGGAAAAACTATATGCACCTTTAGGGAAAGAGCCGGACAACACAGGTCCAGCATCCGGCATGCATGCGAAGGTCTTACAACCGATCAACCAGTAGCTCGTCACTTTCAAGCTGCAAGACACTCCTTAGCCCAGCTGAGATATAAACTAATAGACCAAGTTGAAGCTTCTACAAGAGGAGGTGATCGTGGGAAGCGACTTTTACAACGGGAAGCTCGATGGATTCTGAGACTTGACACCGTCGCCCCGAGAGGGCTGAATGAACAACTTTCTTTCACACCATTCTTCTGAAAACATTCTTTCCCATTTTTTCCCCCTTTTTTTGCCACTAAATCCCGATGTTCCGCGATCTTTTTATGTCCCTAATATTAACTTTCTTATGGACGATTTGTGTGCCGCACAAATGGGCAATCTGAGCAGAGGACATTTCCTTAATTGATTACCATTTAATTATGTTACAATATAGCGTGATTAATTGCCAGTGACGTCATTAATTGTTTATTATGTACTTTACATACATTGATTGACATTGTGACCCAATATTGTGAGATGTGATTCCTTCGTTTATTACACTTTTTTGAAAACATGCTTTTCACGTAATTTTCACTCTTTTCTTGAGATATTTCTCATCACTTTTCTCTTTTTCCCAAACAGCGGCTGCAGCGCCCGTAACTCTGGACGCACAGCACGGATACAGGTTACTAGGGTAACCCCACGCATAGCGTGCGTTCCACCAAACTATGCGACCAGCTGAGTGCGGTCCATACACAGGAAGTACCAATGAGCAGTGTCGTCATCAGAATGGGGCGATCTGCATGCTGCTGTCGGGAGGCTGCTCTCACTGGGTGTTCTACGGTATAAAGGTAATTACTGTACTTACTTTGTATTATCCCTGACGAAAAATCGAGTAAAGATTTGAAACGTTGGCTATATCGATAGTCTGTGTTTGACTTATTCATAAATCCTCGGAGTGCCGCCCGCAACTGGAATATATTTATACAGCGTCCAATTACTGGATACTGAAGGGAAGGCAACCAGGTACAATACCACACGGTTTATGGAGTGCCGGTCCACTGGACAAAAATATATATATATATATATATATATATATATATGTATATATATATATTTATGTTTTTTTTAAATAAAAAATAGGAGGCATTATACAGCACAGCAGCTGGATTACGAAAATCAGTGGGGAACAAGTCCTTTAGTCCTTAAGTGGGTGACAAGGAGAGGGTAAGGGTGACACAGTGAAGGCAAGTGTGACACAGACGGTAGGGATGACACAGAGATAATGGGTGACACAGAAAGGGTAAGGGTGACACGCAGAGGGTATGACACAGAGGGCAAGAGTGACACAGAGAGGGCAAGGGTGAAATGAAGAGGGCAAGGTTGACACGGCGATAGTGGCTGCCACGGAGAGGGAAAAGGACGACAGACTTGAGACAGAGAGGACAAGGGTGACACAGAAAGGACAGGGTTGACACAGAAAGGACAGGGTTGACACAGAGGACAAGGGTGACACAGAGAAGACAGGGGTGACGCAGAGAGGTTCAAGAAGAAAAAGAATTGCACTGTGGATGCACACCTGAAGAAAAGAATATTTCAAAAAGAGTAGAGATATTCTATTTTGGTTTTTAAAATTTTTTAACTTTATTGGTTTAATTCAAGGTAAAAAAGGGGAGATAGACCTGTCGGGATTTTTTAACATATAGAATCCGTGTGGTGATCTTCCCTTGGTACTTGTGATATTTTCAAAAAGAGATTAAAATACACATACAAACATACAACACATAGTGTACTGTGCTAATGCACAAAAAAGATAGAAATGGTGAATAAAGGGATTAAAAGAGTTCCCCTTTTGCTGGCTTACAGAAAGATGTTGTGTCTGAGTTAGGTTCTTTTCCTGAGGTATTTTATATATCACCCTTTTTCGGGGTTTTGTACCTCCTAGGTTTACTAGCCCCCTCTCACAGGGTTTTGTAAATCCTTTTCATAGAATTATGGCCTCCTAGATTCACTAACCCCCTCTCACCGGGTTTTGTGAATACTAGGAGTGATTTTTAAGGTTTTTATGTCACCTTAATCGGAGTGTTATTTCCCAGGCAGTTTTATTACTGTATTCCTGGTCTCCTTTTAAGGTGATTGACTACCATCTGATTATATATAATTTAGTATACTGTTTGTTTCCAGAGAGATTTATCTCTGATTTCAAAATGATGCAGATTTTATATCCAATAGTTGCATAGGTCACACAAAGATTCTGTTATTATACGGTAATTTTGTATGCAGGTTTATGTACAGTGCAGCTCTCTCTCACTGAGCTGTATACTGTTTATGTTTTTCTATCTGCGCTATAATGCCCTTAGGAGGGTAATTCTATGTGGATTATGGTGACTCCAATATTTAGCTGTTGTGATGCCTCTCACTCACACTGAGTAGCATTCACTAGTATTTGCAATACCGGGGTTGAATTCCCTTAATTGGAGTTGATGTGGTGGTTATATCTCAAAGGTGCTGCTCACTCTCACTGAGTTGCACCTCCCACTGTTCTGATATTGGGGTTAATTCCCTTTTTCTCAGTAGGTCACCACTATGGTGTACTTCTATCGATTTGGTCATATAGTGGTCCAATCTGCAATACCGGGGTTGAATTCCCTTAATTGGAGCTGGTGTGGTGGTTCTATCTCAAAGGTGCTGCTCACTCTCACTGAGTTGCACCTCCTATTGTTCTGATATTGGGGTTAATTCCCTTTTTCCCTCAGTAGGTTACCACTATAGTGTAATTTTATCGACTTGGTCATATAGTGGTCCAATCTGAACCAAGTATTGGGGTTAAGATTCCCTTGATTGTTTTTATCTGGTCACACAAATATCCACTTTTTTTATATAGAAATAGCACTTTTCTTTGTGCAGGTTTTTGAGTGCAATATAGCTCTCTCTCACTGAGCTTATTTGCTACTCAAATAACTGCACCCTCTGGGCTGATATGCTCTTATAGCTTATACCTGCTACCGTTTATAATATTGAGGTTTTAATTCCTCCAATTTGGAATATTTTTACAGTATGACCCTCTCTCACAGAGCCATTACTGTAATATATATGAGATATCAATATTGATCATATGATATTATTTTGAGTGTAAATACAAGTGCAGGATAGCTCCCTCTCACTGAGCTATTTGCTATTTATATTTAACATATAATCTGGGCTATTGCACCTTTTGATATTCACTTTGTGTGTAGGTGATGGTAGATGAAGTATTGGCAATATGACTCTCTCTCACTGAGTCAAAAAGTTGCCAAGATTATATTTTATTGGTAATGTAGTATAACTTTCTCTCACTGAGTCATAGCTACCAATAATGTGATTCAGTAGTTGGAATTTTATATTTCTGAGTACTCCCAGTTGATAATGGCTTATATTTGCCCTGGGTTCAGGATATACAGTTATACTGTTTCACATTAGTTTATACCAATCTATTATAAATGGTTATTTGTTGCCATCTAGTGGTGATTCTCTGCATTCATTATGCTCTCAGTATACTATAAACTGAATCTCTAACATCAGACACATTTAAATCATAAGTACATTATTGATACATTTAATATGTCATTGTAGCTAATATGTAGCCAGCAAGTAGGCTAACACGCGTTTCACAAGTCTGCTTCCTCAGAGCCTCAAGCCGATTGTCTTCTGCTAATCATACTTATTAGGATTGGTCAGCCAATTGCTTCCCTGCTTTGTGTCACATGTTATCGCCTATCCAATAGGCATACATGATTGTTTGGCGCTGTTTCCGCCCTTACTGCAGTCCCCCGTCCATGTGACCGGCGCGTGACGTCATCACGCCGGTCACATGGGGTTTTTCAGCCAATCGCGGCTTTTCTCTGCCGCAACCCGGAAGTTCGGGCTTTACTGTGTCCGCCCCGGACTCTGTATACTCAATACGCGTTAGTTTGTTTTTATATTTTGTTAGTGTACGTCTTAATTTCTCAACATCCTTATTTACAGTACTGGGTAATCGTTCCCTGTACTCTCAATGGGTGTCTTCCTGGGGCGCTGTGTTTGGGGGAAATCTTTTGGCTGATATGGGGGTTATTGTTTTATTCCTATTTGCTATGTCCGCCCCGGACTCTGTATATTTGATACACGCTAGTTCGTTTTTATATTTTATTCATGAATGTCTTTATTTGTTTGCATCCTTATTCGTAGTCTTGGTAATCGTTCCCTGTACTTTCATTAGGTGTCTTCCTGGGGCGCTGTGTTTGGGGGAAATATTGGCAGTTATAAGAGTTATTGTTTTATTCCTATTAGTGGGATTAAGGTTCCCCGGAATCTGGATGGGTAATAATATTCTCTCTTTAGGGGTTTATACCTTATAGTAGTAACCCCGGACTCTGTATTTGGAATACATTTGATTTATTTTCAATTTTTGGCCAGTCTTCTGCTATATATTAAAGATCATTTATAGAGAACTGGATTGTGGTCATATAAGATGTTAAGAGGATAATTACTCAAAAGATGGATATATAGAATATATACTAATGGAGGAATTTGCGAGTAAGATGAAATAATATAATATAATGTGGGGTATTTTCCCATCCTAGATTAAAGTGTAATAATCTTAGTGCTTCCATGATTCTTGTGTGTATTACACAGTGAGAAAGGTAATAAATAATTTTTAGTGGTTTCATTTGATTTCTACTACTACTGTATATGCCTTAATAGTTTCCGGTAGTAGATTTTAATTTGAGTGATATCTATCCAGTAATGAGGCAAGTCAGGATTAAATAAAATAAGAAGGTGAGAAAAATATGTGAGAAAAGTATGTGCACAAAAAATAAACAAATACTATATATGGGGAGAGGGGGTGTGGTGTTTTCATATGTATGTATCGTTTTACATACTATATAATATATAGCAGAAGACTGGCCAAAAATTGAAAATAAATCAAATGTATTCCAAATACAGAGTCCGGGGTTACTACTATAAGGTATAAACCCCTAAAGAGAGAATATTATTACCCATCCAGATTCCGGGGAACCTTAATCCCACTAATAGGAATAAAACAATAACTCTTATAACTGCCAATATTTCCCCCAAACACAGCGCCCCAGGAAGACACCTAATGAAAGTACAGGGAACGATTACCAAGACTACGAATAAGGATGCAAACAAATAAAGACATTCATGAATAAAATATAAAAACGAACTAGCGTGTATCAAATATACAGAGTCCGGGGCGGACATAGCAAATAGGAATAAAACAATAACCCCCATATCAGCCAAAAGATTTCCCCCAAACACAGCGCCCCAGGAAGACACCCATTGAGAGTACAGGGAACGATTACCCAGTACTGTAAATAAGGATGTTGAGAAATTAAGACGTACACTAACAAAATATAAAAACAAACTAACGCGTATTGAGTATACAGAGTCCGGGGCGGACACAGTAAAGCCCGAACTTCCGGGTTGCGGCAGAGAAAAGCCGCGATTGGCTGAAAAACCCCATGTGACCGGCGTGATGACGTCACGCGCCGGTCACATGGACGGGGGACTGCAGTAAGGGCGGAAACAGCGCCAAACAATCATGTATGCCTATTGGATAGGCGATAACATGTGACACAAAGCAGGGAAGCAATTGGCTGACCAATCCTAATAAGTATGATTAGCAGAAGACAATCGGCTTGAGGCTCTGAGGAAGCAGACTTGTGAAACGCGTGTTAGCCTACTTGCTGGCTACATATTAGCTACAATGACATATTAAATGTATCAATAATGTACTTATGATTTAAATGTGTCTGATGTTAGAGATTCAGTTTATAGTATACTGAGAGCATAATGAATGCAGAGAATCACCACTAGATGGCAACAAATAACCATTTATAATAGATTGGTATAAACTAATGTGAAACAGTATAACTGTATATCCTGAACCCAGGGCAAATATAAGCCATTATCAACTGGGAGTACTCAGAAATATAAAATTCCAACTACTGAATCACATTATTGGTAGCTATGACTCAGTGAGAGAAAGTTATACTACATTACCAATAAAATATAATCTTGGCAACTTTTTGACTCAGTGAGAGAGAGTCATATTGCCAATACTTCATCTACCATCACCTACACACAAAGTGAATATCAAAAGGTGCAATAGCCCAGATTATATGTTAAATATAAATAGCAAATAGCTCAGTGAGAGGGAGCTATCCTGCACTTGTATTTACACTCAAAATAATATCATATGATCAATATTGATATCTCATATATATTACAGTAATGGCTCTGTGAGAGAGGGTCATACTGTAAAAATATTCCAAATTGGAGGAATTAAAACCTCAATATTATAAACGGTAGCAGGTATAAGCTATAAGAGCATATCAGCCCAGAGGGTGCAGTTATTTGAGTAGCAAATAAGCTCAGTGAGAGAGAGCTATATTGCACTCAAAAACCTGCACAAAGAAAAGTGCTATTTCTATATAAAAAAAGTGGATATTTGTGTGACCAGATAAAAACAATCAAGGGAATCTTAACCCCAATACTTGGTTCAGATTGGACCACTATATGACCAAGTCGATAAAATTACACTATAGTGGTAACCTACTGAGGGAAAAAGGGAATTAACCCCAATATCAGAACAATAGGAGGTGCAACTCAGTGAGAGTGAGCAGCACCTTTGAGATAGAACCACCACACCAGCTCCAATTAAGGGAATTCAACCCCGGTATTGCAGATTGGACCACTATATGACCAAATCGATAGAAGTACACCATAGTGGTGACCTACTGAGAAAAAGGGAATTAACCCCAATATCAGAACAGTGGGAGGTGCAACTCAGTGAGAGTGAGCAGCACCTTTGAGATATAACCACCACATCAACTCCAATTAAGGGAATTCAACCCCGGTATTGCAAATACTAGTGAATGCTACTCAGTGTGAGTGAGAGGCATCACAACAGCTAAATATTGGAGTCACCATAATCCACATAGAATTACCCTCCTAAGGGCATTATAGCGCAGATAGAAAAACATAAACAGTATACAGCTCAGTGAGAGAGAGCTGCACTGTACATAAACCTGCATACAAAATTACCGTATAATAACAGAATCTTTGTGTGACCTATGCAACTATTGGATATAAAATCTGCATCATTTTGAAATCAGAGATAAATCTCTCTGGAAACAAACAGTATACTAAATTATATATAATCAGATGGTAGTCAATCACCTTAAAAGGAGACCAGGAATACAGTAATAAAACTGCCTGGGAAATAACACTCCGATTAAGGTGACATAAAAACCTTAAAAATCACTCCTAGTATTCACAAAACCCGGTGAGAGGGGGTTAGTGAATCTAGGAGGCCATAATTCTATGAAAAGGATTTACAAAACCCTGTGAGAGGGGGCTAGTAAACCTAGGAGGTACAAAACCCCGAAAAAGGGTGATATATAAAATACCTCAGGAAAAGAACCTAACTCAGACACAACATCTTTCTGTAAGCCAGCAAAAGGGGAACTCTTTTAATCCCTTTATTCACCATTTCTATCTTTTTTGTGCATTAGCACAGTACACTATGTGTTGTATGTTTGTATGTGTATTTTAATCTCTTTTTGAAAATATCACAAGTACCAAGGGAAGATCACCACACGGATTCTATATGTTAAAAAATCCCGACAGGTCTATCTCCCCTTTTTTACCTTGAATTAAACCAATAAAGTTAAAAAATTTTAAAAACCAAAATAGAATATCTCTACTCTTTTTGAAATATTCTTTTCTTCAGGTGTGCATCCACAGTGCAATTCTTTTTCTTCTTGAACCTGTACTCCAATCCTATTGCCCGGATAGCACCCGCTGCCTAATAAACAGCATTTAAAGGCCAATCCCCAAATAAAATACAGGGGACATTTCAAATAAAAAGTGTGTGCGGACTCCTAATTCCCCTTCCCCCACCCCCCCTATTGCATATGTGACGCAGAGAGGACAGGGGTGACGCAGAGAAAAGGATGAAAGGAAGAGTAAAAGGGTGACAGGGAGTGAGAAAGGGTATTCTCTATGTTCACCCCTTCTCTCTTAAGCAGCCAGCAGCCGACCTTCACTGCATGCTCCTGTAGGGAGTGTGTGTGTGTGTGTGTCTGTGTGTGCTAGGGGGGAGATAACTCAGGGGTGCAGGGGAACATACCTGGTGGTATGCAGAACACATTGATGCTCTCAGATGCTGGCCATCACTTTGCGCTAGAGCTTGCCTGCAGGACTGTTCTGTCACTGCTGTGCTCCTCTTGCCAACATGCCATGGTTGGGAGATCAAAGGCGGGTGGAACTGACACCAGATCCTCCTCCAGCAGCCTTCAGCGTGACACTTGTCTCTGTGCACTGCTGCAGGAAGTGGCCTCTACCCGGAGCAGCAGGCAGCAGGAGAGCCGCGCGGTGTGATCCGGGCGGGATATAGGACCTGGCTCAGGGCAGGTGACTGCAGGCAGTGCCACAGATGGTTGGGAGGCTATCCGATGTCCGGGGAGGGAGTAGCTGCAGCTCTCAGCCTGTCACTGTCTCCGGGTTTAGGCAGTCGCAGATCACTGTGCCTGCCATGACCCTGCGCCCCTGTGGAGATGGCTCCCCCCCACTGCCGCTAGGACTGCGAGTGCGGACCCATACTTACGCCACTGCTGGCCACGCTGTCATCTAGGCTCTGACAGACACTAGAGGTACAGCAGTACCTCTAGTGTCTGTCTCCTCTAAGGCGGCGGCCATTTTTGGAGGGGCCGTCACCATACATGGAGGCCTGTGTGCGGCAGGACCTGGAGACTGCTGCAGCAGCAGGGCTGTGCAAGATGCACACAGCCAGCCCCGGCCCAGCCACTTCATACCGGCCCGGCATGTGGCACCCTGCCCCCCAGCCCAGCCCGCCCCTGAATATAGATATCAGTTTGAAGTACAAACCCCACCCAAATCTAACTCTCTCTGCACATGTTACATCTGCCCAACCTACAGTGCACATGGTTTTGTCCATTAGAGAGAGAATTTGCTTTAGCGAGTGAACCAGAATCAGGCCTGGAGTCTTGATTAAAGGTGCCAACACCTTTTCATTTTGATGGCACCCTTAGAATATGTGGGGGCTTCATCAATTAATGCAAAATACATATCAAGCTGCTGCTGCATGAGCCAAGGTGGCCTATCTCTCCAGTTGGGTACTCTGAATAGTTATCTCCCCCTGTGGGAACGCAATGAATCTCTATTTAATAACTATGCAGAGTTCATTGCTTCTTCCAAACAGATCTTCGACACACTGGGAAGATCCGCCTCAGCTTTGGTTGATTTGTTGCACCTCAAACAAGGCTCTATTTCAGTGGCCCAATATGCGGTCCAATTCTCGGACGCCACTTCAGAATTGCTGTGAAAAAATAACCCCTTACGAGCAGCATTTCAGAATGGTCTATCAGATGAATTAGTGACCCAGGACCTTTTAAAAAAATTTGAGGATTTAATGTTGCTCTGCATTAAAAGAAACCTTAGGATGAAAGAATTAGGGGGTCGAGAAAGCCAGCAGTAATCGCTCTAAACCTGGCACCTTTTCACTGCCTCATTCAAGTCCTCCTGCACAGAGGAACCTATGCAGATAAATCATGCTCAAGGAGCTAGCCAACATATTACCATCTTCGCTGCCCACAAGAATGTTTTGTACATTAAATTGCCTCAGTGCCTTAATTCTCAACAAGATCATTGGACCCAATGTTTCACTTGTTTTAACTCTTAAACAAAATGCAGCCCAG
Source organism: Crinia signifera (assembly GCF_055691185.1). Lineage (NCBI taxonomy): Eukaryota > Metazoa > Chordata > Amphibia > Anura > Myobatrachidae > Crinia > Crinia signifera. The sequence continues at coordinate 127,216,605 of NC_139221.1, read as the reverse complement.
GCTGCTTCCATAACAAAGCCAATGTTCTGTCAAGATCTGATTTTTTTTTCAGAAACCGAGTTTTCTAGACCTCTCCCAATTGTGGATTCAGTTGTTTTTCTGCTACATCAGTTAAATTAACTCCACCACCTGGGAGGTTCTTTGTCCTGCCTAAGCTATGAGAAAAAGATTACGGTACTTGTTTCCTAGCACGGCACCACCGATTTTGATTGTATCCATCGGATCGGAAAAATCGCATCGATCGCATCGCATGGCAACCAAATCGCATGCGATGCGATCGACCCGATTTTTACATTGGAATCAATGTAAAATGGTCCCTGAGACCAGATTTTACATTGATTTCAATGTAAAAAGCCCAAAAACCCCCCATTTTAATACCAAACCCCCCCCTCATGTTTGAAATGCCCCCCCCCCCATTGTTAACGCCACCCCACTATTGACGCCAACCCGAAGCGGCGTGGCGGCAGTACTTGTCCTCCAAACTTTTCATACCGCTACTATCCACGTCGGCGTGGAGTTGATCTTATAAAGTGTGGCGAGCGCAGCGAGCCACCGAGCCCGAAGCATGGCGAGCGCAGCGAGCCCCGCGAGGGGACGCGGATACCTTCACAGGTATCCGCGTCCCCTCGCGGGCTTCACAGGTATCCGCGTCCGCTTGCCACACTTTATAAAATCAACTCCACGCCAACGTGGATAGTAGGGGTATGAAAAGGTCAGAGGACGCATACTGCCGCCCCTTGCGCTTCGGGTTGGCGTCAATAGTGGGGTGGGGTTAACAATGGGGGAGGGAAGGGGGCATTAAACATACTTTTTAACCATATTCAATGTGAAATGGGCCATATTGGCCCATTTCACAGTGTCACCTATGTAAAATCGGGTTGATCGCGATGATCGCATCGCGGGCCATTATAATGGCCCGCGACCGACGCGATCAACCCGATCAACCCGATTTTCACTTTAAAAATAATTTAACATTGTTCCCTATGGGAAAATCGGGTTGATCGCGTCGGTCACAACGATAGACGCGATCAACCCGATTTTGTCTTTCACCGGCAAATTAGCTGGTGATTGACACAAAATCGGGTCCATCACGTTGATTGTATGCCTTTAGTGCCTTAAACTTAAGGCATACAATCAACGAGATGGGCGCCGTGCTATGAAACAAGTACCAAGATTACTCACCTGGGCACATGATTCTTTGTTTTCTGGACATACTGGAATATATAATAGTCTTTATTTTTCTTCAGAGGAGTTACTGGTGGCCCACAATGAAAAAAGATTTCTACAATCTCTAAGTGTACTCGGCATAAGGTTCCCCATCATCTACCTTCTCTAGGCTTACTACAGCCTTTGTCTATATCAACAAAACCCAAATCAAGGAACTGCAACAATATTTGGGTGGTAGTGGATAGATTCATGAAAAATGGCACATTTTGTACTGTTGCCTGCTCTCCCATCTGCCGCTAAGTTAGCACAGTTGTTTCTTTGGGAGATTGCTCATTTACCTGGGCTTCCCTCTGAAATTGTCTCCAACTGTGGTCCTCAGTTCATAGCTTGATTCTGGAGAGCCATATGCACCGCTATACAAGTTAAACTACAGTATCCGCTTACCGGGAAGCGGTCATCTATTAGAATGGGTTGGGATCATTTGGTCTATTGCATTATGGTCGAAAGTCATTAGGTCGAATCCATTAGGTCGACATGCTAAAAGGTCGACATGATTCTAGGTCGACATGGGAAAAGGTCGACATGATTCTAGGTCGAATCGCTACGCTCGGCACACTATTTTATTCTCCCACCACGCCCTAGTGGATGGTAGGGCATGAAATACCGCCTGTCGGCACATGTTGGCTCAAAAAACAGTGAAAAACTCCATGTCGACCTTGTGAATGTCGACATAGACAATGTCGAACTAATGACCTTGTCGAACTAATGACCTGTCGAACTAATGACCTTTCGAACTAGAATCATGTGGACCTTTTCCCATGTCGACCTAGAGTCATGTCGACCTTTTAGCATGTCGACCTAATGGATTCGACCTAATGACTGTCGACCATAATGCAGTAGACCAAATGACCGCATCCCATTAGAATGAACTTAGGTCTACAGTCATTAGGTCGACCCCACTACGTCGACTGGCAGGAAGGTCGACCTGACTTAAGGTCGACATGGGCCAAGGTCGACATGACTTAAGGTCGAATTTGCATAAAGGTCAACATGAGGAAGGTCGACTGGTCATAAGGTCGACATGGGTTTTTCACTGTTTTTTGAGCCGACATGTGCCGACAGGCGGTATTTCATGCCCTACCATCCACTAGGGCTTGGAGGAGGTTATTAAAGCTGTGGCGAGCGAAGCGAGCCACCGTGCCCGAAGCATTGCGAGCGAAGCGAGCGATGCGAGGGTCCGATTCTCATTGCCAACTGTGTCCATGTCGACTGTGTCGACATTCGGGTAAAAAATTTGTGAAAAACCCATGTCGACCTTATGACCAGTCAACCTTTCTCATGTCGACCTTTATGCAAATTCGACCTTAAGTCATGTCGACCTTGGCCCATGTCGACCTTAAGTCAGGTCGACCTTCCTGCCAGTCGACCTAGTGGGGTCGACCTAATGACTGTAGACCTAAGTGTGGTCTGACAGATGTACCGATTCCCGCTTACCACCCTCAATACTATGACCAGTCTGAGAGGGTGTCCTTTAGACCTTTCTACATCTGTACATATTATCGTCCCAGTGTAACTGATCTAACTTTCTGCCCTGGGAAGTGTCTGCATATAATTACCATTTTAATTCGGCAACAGGGGAGACTCAATTTTTCGCTATCTATGGAAAACATACGCGCATCCCTGAGTTTCAATCTTTTCCAGTGACTGGAGATCCTGCTGTTGATTCTGCCCTATCAAGTTTCGGTACTCTTTACCTAGAAGGGCGCCCATCGCGGCCATCGCGGGCATTGCATGCACTAAAAAATCGAGTGCGATGCGACCGACGCGATGCCTGCGATTTCCCATAGGGAACAATATTAAATGTCTCAATTGACCCGATTTTCCTGTTCAATGCCTCAATTGACCCGATTTTTCCATAGGAAACAATGTTAAATGGGCCACAGATGCCAAATAGGCACCCTGAAGTGTGAAATGGCCCCCACAATTGTTAACGCCACCCCACGATCAACGTGAACCCGAAGCGTGGCGAGCGCAGCGAGCCCGCTAGGGGCGGCGGTACGCGTCCTACGACCTTTTCATACCCCCACTATCCACGTCGGCGTGGAGTTGAGAATAGAAAGTGTGGCGAGCGCAGCGAGCCACCGAGCCCGAAGCGTGGCGAGCGCAGCGAGCACCGCGAGGGGACGCGGATACCTTCAAAGGTATCCGTGTCCCCTCGCGGGCTTCACAGCTGTCCGCGTCCCCTCGCAGGGCTCGCTGCGCTCGCCACGCTTCGGGCTCGGTGGCTCGCTGCGCTCGCCACACTTTCTATTCTCAACTCCACGCCGACGTGGATAGTGGGGGTATGAAAAGGTCGTAGGACGCGTACCGCCGCCCCTAGCGGGCTCGCTGCGCTCGCCACGCTTCGGGTTCACATTGATCGTGGGGTGGCGTTAACAATTGTGGGGGCCATTTCACACTTCAGGGTGCCTATTTGGCCTCTGTGGCCCATTTAACATTGTTTCCTATGGAAAAATCGGGTCAATTGAGGCATTGAACAGGAAAATCGGGTCAATTGAGACATTTAACATTGTTCCCTATGGGAAATCACGGGCATCGCGTCGGTCGCATCGCACACGATTTTTTAGTGCATGCGATGCCCGTGATTTTTTACTAACGATGCCCACGATCAAAATCGTGGGCGCCGTTCTAGGTAAAGAGTACCCAAGTTTCTCCCAGATATGGAATATGATCCACCGCTCTCTCAAAATAAGCTTTGCAAAATGATAAAACGTTTGCAGACAGAAAGTGACGGGTTGTGCCAAAATTTAGGGTCGATGACAGAGTTTGACTCTCCTCTAAAAACCTACACACTAGCCCTTTCAGAGCAATGTTGCCTAGTGTGTATGGGGCTTTAGACAAAAAGAGTTAGTATTCGTCCCATTCCGTCCGTGTCAATTAGAATCAGGGCCCATGTGTAAGGGATCTTTGGTTGGGAAAAACACCAATCACCTTAGTCAGGTGGTAATCTCACCCCAAAACTTGGATATTGCAGGCAGCCTGTGGCACCAAAGGTGGATGGAAGAATCTTTGTTGCCACTTTGTCGCCAGCAAAAAACAGAGGAGCCCTGGATACGTTTGTTGCAATTTTAAACATTTTCTTAATTTTAAAATAAGCCAATATCACTGACTCCAAAAGTCTGGCTACCTCTGATATATAACATAATGGGATAATGGTGACTTTCATGACTTTTAAAATTAATCTTTTTCTCTTGTATAGAAATCACTGTATTTTTTTATCTTTATTTCTGAAAAAAAAAAGGGCATAAATAGTGGATCACGGAAATAAAAATGGGTTTATACCGGATTCCGGGGGCAGGCTGCACACGACCCCTGTATGCACAGCGCCACATTTTTGTCACCTTCATACTGAGGTGGTTTAAAGATATCGTAAAGCCGAGAGCAGTGAGTGTACCTGGTGTGTGTGCGCAGAATCTGAGTTCAACTTTTAGCGAATAGGTGAGTGGACTGGAGTCGGGGAATCCCCAGATACTGTATAAAGTATAATAAGGGCGGCGGTGTAATGCTGGGGGAGGAATCCTTCCAACAGGAAGCTGAAGTAGTTTCTTGCTGACAGCAGCGAAGACTTCCTGATTATAATACACCATTACATGCACTGACAGCGCTGCTGCTTCCTACCGACCACCGTAACGGGCTGTGCCAGTGCCGGGGCCCGGGGGCTGCTAATGTTACCTCGGAGCAGTAGGCACGGGCTATACATCCAAACTTCTGACTGCAGAAGGAACTTCTGCTCATAAAGGTACAGTATGGTTGTAAACGCCTGATGGTACAGTATAGCCTGATATGGCCTGATAGAACAGTTTGGAAGTACTGTATATGACTGATTGTGTGAGACTATGGTCCGATGGTACAGTATCGGAGTCCATGTCCCATTTACTCATATACAGTTGTCATATCGCTTGTTTAATTGATACAAGCTTTATTTTCAGAACTGAAAGTGAAAAATCGCCCACACTGTCTGTATACAGGGCTGGGCTTATGAGAATCATTACTTAAATATGTTCTTTAAATATTTTTGCAGAAATGTCACAATGTTTCATCCAGGTCACATGATTTAACCATACACTAATGTGCATAGGCGTGCGCAGCCTGTTTTCTTAGGGGGTGCGCCATTGGAGGGGCGTGTCCATCACTACCTACTGGGCGTGTCCATCATCGCCTATTATTACACATAATGTAACACACTAATGCCCATTAGACATAATGCCACGCACAATAATGCCCATCACACATGCCACACACAGTAATGCCCATTCCACATTATGTCAAGGTTTAAAAAAATGTTAGTAGAACTAGGAACAATAGGAACTGTGCGCGTCGAAGGCACACGCCAAAAATTTACACCGTAACGCATATTACACGTCACACAGCCATTACATAGTATACCACATTCCATAATGCCCATTACACGTTGTACGTGTAATTCCCATTACACGTTACGCCTCACACGTGATGCCCATTACGCCCCACACCATGATGCCCCTTACACGTTACGCCTCAGACTGTGATGGTCATTACAGATTATGCCATGGGGGGGGGGGGGGGGGTGAAATGTTCTTTGCCAGGAGTCATATGTTCCTTACCATGGGTTTCATGCTCCCTGGGAAGGGGGTGGTTACATGCTCGTTGACAAGGGGAGTTTCATGCTCATTGCTGGGGGTGCGCACTGCACGACAGCGCTCCCGGGAATCCTCACTTCTGGCTAGCGCTGGGTGCTCTTCTTATAAGATGCCCACCGGAGCCGCAGCCTCCTTCCCTTTTGAGCCGCTGGCCGGATGCTGCACGCCGCACACTGAAGCTACTTTACTTGTCAGCGGCAGGCAGCATCCGGCCAGCGGCTCAAAAGGGAAGGAGGCTGCGGGGGGCCCGGGACACTTGTACCCCAAGTACCCAGGGGCAAATGCCCGCCTGCACACATAGTATACATATACACAGCCCTCTATGCATGCACACACACATACAGAGCTCCCCCACACATAGTATACATATGCACAGCCCTCTATGCATGCACGCGCACACACACACACACACACACACACACACACACACACACACACAGAGGACCCCCCACACACATAGTATACATATGCACAGCCCCCTTTGCGCACCCACATACACACACAGCCTGCACACATACAGATGTAGTATACATATACAGAGCCCCCCCGCACATAGTATACATATATATAGCCCCCCTACAGTATGCACACAAGATATATACTATATATACATACATACATACACACACACACACACAGTATACATATACAGATATACACAGCCCACACACACACACATATATATATATATATATATATATATATATATATATATATATATATATACACACACATAGTATACATACAGGCACAGCATGCACACACACACACACACACACACACACAGTCACACAGTCACACACGCACACACACACACACACACACAATGTACTGTAGTATACACAGAGCCCCCCCCACACACACACACACACACACAGTATACATATCCACAGCCCCCTATGCAGACATACAGTATACTTACAAAAAGCTGATAAACACACACCTTTATGACAAAAAAAGCAACCATCATTATTAGGCCAATATAATTACGTTTTGTACCATCCCCCTCCCCCTCTAAAACAAAGTCATAGCCTGCTCATACTGTATAACATACAAACCCCCCTGTTCCAGCTCACCTGCAGTACATTTATTTCAAACACATTTCAAACACCAGTCACCAGGAAGTCCTCACTCGGTCACTCGGCCAGCGCTGCTCAGTAATGCCTGAGAGGAGCTGTCTGCTCTGTACACTTCAGCTCCCCCTACAGGCAGCCAGGGTCCTCACACGTCTGTCACTGCACTGCAGCCGGCTCCCGGAAAAAAATTGTATTGATGTCGGACCTTGCAGCATCAGTGTCATTAGGAGGTGCCTGTGCACCCCCGGCACCCCCCGTGCGCACGCCTATGCTAATGTGTCATAAAGTGCCCAGCTAATTTATACTATGGCTGTGTGATGTTATGGTTCCACTGCCCAGTGCCCACACACAGTGAGATGTGTGCTAGATGCGATGTGTGCTATGCAATTTGAACTTCAGTGACATGCAATTTGAACTTTGTTCCTGATTCAGACCTGCTCGCTAGGCTTCGTATATTTGCTGGCTAGCGAGCAGGAAGACGCCGCCCCCGCAAATACCCTCACTAGCATGTGACGGATGCGTTTGCTCACTCCAGTGGCATGCGATGATGCACCTGCACCCACCCCCTCTCTCGCACCGGCTTTTGGAGCCGACCCTGCTTCCCGAAATACAGGGGGGCAAAGTGAATAGACCAGCACTGGGACCTGCATTGGGCTCTTGAGCAGCCCTGGTTCCCAAAATACGGGTGACAAAATGAGTAGGAGTCCCCTGTATTTTAAGAACCAGCACCAGGCTCCACTAGCAGGGGGTATAATGCCAGGGGACACGTTTGACGGGGTCCTGTGGCCAAAACATTACCCACCCTAACTAGTCAGCCCAGGCCCGGTAGTTCTTGAGCCCCAAAATAAAGTCATCCCGCCTCTCCAGGGCACTTCAGGCTTGGGCTGAAGCCCGGGGCTATCCCCCACACCTCTGGACGGTGGGTGCGGGGTTGATAGCTGGTTTAAAAAAAGTTATAATGTCCTTTAGAGTTGGACAGCAGGTCCCAGCAAGCCTGCCCCACATGCTGGTACTTGGGAGAACCACAAGTTCCAGAATTTGGGGCATTAAAGGCCTGCTGGTACCTTCAGCCCCCCTGCAATGGAAATATTAATATAAAAACACACTGTAAAATATTTTATTAAACTGCATCTTTATCTTCTGCGGTGTCTTCACCTTGGGGTGGCCTTTTAAGCTCTTTTTGTCAATGCCCAATCCGATACCCCCGCCACCGATGCCTGCTACCTCCACTGCCCCCCCCCCCACACACACACACACACTGCCAATGCTACCTCAGTCGTTGATGCCTTTCCTGCCCGCTACCACCAGCACCTCTGCCCGCACCTCTGCCTGCCTGCTCATCAAACTTGTAATGATGGGCAGGCTGTCAGACTGACCCTGAGCAGCAGGACAGCGGATACAGGCTGTCAGTGTGTAACAAACTGATCTGCTGTCCTATAACACCTGCCTCAGTGACAGAGGCGTGCTTTGTATATGGGCTGAAGGAATGTCCCTCTCACACAGGGCCTGGTGCACTAAGCTTCAAAAGTGATAAAATGGAGAGTGATAAACAGGCAGCCAGCTAATCAGCTCCTACCTGCCATGTTACAGACTGTGGGCGGGATGTTGTAACATCCGCAGCCCATTATCACGCCCCTTCGTCGGCCACCGCATTTTTAATAACGGCATATGCTGTAACATATGCGGTTATTAACGAAAGGGACAGCTCTTGCGATAAGAGCTGTCCCTTTGCGATGCAGTGCTGGCTGCAGGGCATGCTGGGAGGGATCCTTGACGGATCCCTCAAACAGCGCTGCAGTAAGAAGCCCATAGGCTTCTGCAGCGATGCCACTGCGGAGGGGAGGTTAGAGCATACAGAAATGTGGTAAAAACCCAGATAACGGGGTTTTTACCGCATTTCTGTGTTAGAGAATCGCCCCCAGAGTCAGTCAGGAGCTGATTGGCTGGCTATTTATCACTCTCCATTTTATAACTTTTGTAGCTTAGTGCATCTAACCCTGAGGCAGATGTGTAGGTGCTGCTTCCCTATTGATTCTCAATGGGCAATTCAGCCTCTTTTCTCCCTGCAGCTTAGCCCCGCCCCTGCTGCTGACAGTTTACAATTGTCAGCTGGAGGCACAGCTCCTACTGCCTTCCAGCCTCCCCACACTGTCCCACCTATAATAATAATAATAATAATAATAATAATAATAATAATAATAATAATAATAATAATAATAATAATAATAACAAAAAAAGATATTTATAACACAGTATAAGTGTTCTAAATATCATCATTTATTACAGGTGACTGCACGTCCTTGGCTTACACATATGCTCGCAAAATCATTCCATGGTTGCCCACCAACGTTTCCTGATGAATTTGGGGCATGGGCATGACTGCATTCGCAGGGGTACGCCCAGTGTTTCTATGGGCGTGCTCAAAAAAAAAGCAGGCCAATTCTTGCACACTATTGAGCGAATGCCCCAGTGAGTTTGAATCCCGCCGAAGGCGTTCGCTCCGGGGATTTGCACGTGCGCATATTTAACGCTTGCACATGAGCAAACCCCAACATCGGCCAGGGTAGCAAATGTGGCCTGAACCAATCGGGTCTGAATTGCCCCTTTTATACATTGTGCTTTTTGAACTACATAAGATTTGGACATATAGTACAAAGTACATATCGCATGCCATTCCCTACACAGGGTGCAACTAGACACAACTAAAAAGTTCATATCGCATGCGAGAATCGCACCGTGTGTGGGCACCTTTACACAACTACATGGGCCTGATTCAGCCTGGATTGTAACTGTTGCTGCGATAAAATAGTTGCCACTAGGGAAGCCAATCCTGGGTCATTTTCCCAATCAGGGCATTTGGGATTGAAAAAATCTCAAACCCGGGATTCTCGTGATTGAATCGTACAACTACAAATCGGCCAAATGGGGATGCGGGAACGGGCAGCCAGGTGACTCCAGATGGCCTGGTCCTACATAAGAACCATTAGGACCATCCAGTCTGCCCTTTAGCGTTACATCTTAGAGTATTAGGGGTAAATTTACTAAGATGGAAGTTCTATTTCACATGGGAAGTTGCTATGGGCAACCAATCAGAATCTACATCTTATTTATTCAGCGCCTTCTAGAAGATGATAGACAGGATCTAATTGGTTTTTCTAATTGGTTTCCCATAGCAACCATCCCATGTGAAATAGCACTCCCATCTTAGTAAATTTCCCCCTTAATGTTAGGTAACTGGATTGTGTTTGAGCATATTAGGGTATTAGGGTTGTTTTAGCCGTTTGGGTTATGGTAATACTGTTATTTTGGGATGGCATAAGGGTATTAGGGATATGATCTATGTAAGTTTTGTGTTAGTTTGTCACCCTGGACTGCTGCCGGGGTGCCCTCTTTGTCATGTAGAACTCACTCAGGGGGTTATTCTGGTTGATTCGCAAGGCTGCGAATTCGCAACATTGCGAGTCCACCAAACCCCTCCCGGCGAATGGATGACCAACCGCCCCCCCCCCCCCCTCGCATTGCGGGTTTGCCCGCACAGGCTGCAAATGGATGTTTAGCATAAACATCCATTCATATGCCTCGGGTAACCGCCCACATCTTTCGATGGTTGGCGACCATCGAAAGATGTGCAGGGTATACGCATATTAAAGTGACTTTTAAGTCACTTACATATGCGTGCACCCTGGCACGGATATGGGCAGGCAGCTGACATCCGGTGATGTCAGCTGCCAGCCCCCCACACCGGCGTCACCGCCTCATTACCATGAGAACGCCTCATTAACATGAGAACGCTGGAATGCTGGGCGTTCCCATATGGTAATGGGGCAGCCTGGCGCCCCCCGCACGGGGCGAACCGAAAGTTTACCGTGGGTGCATGCAACCTACTTCTGCACATGCACAAAAATGCGCTTGCGCAGACGCACACCATCGGTCCGAATGCACAGAGGACCGAATGGACTTGAATAACCCCCTCTCCCCCATCCATGTCTGGAAACTGGCGGCACTCCACAGACTTATAGTTCAATGTTATACTTTCAGCATAGTGATAAAAATAAAGCCATTGCCGAGGTGACATTTGAAGGCCGCAGCCATTAAACAAAACTGTTTACTTTAAATAACAGGGATAATGATGTTCACACATTCAAACCTCCCGGCGTTTGCACTCGGCACTTTCAGGGAGACGCTAAAAAAGAAAACATTTTTATATTGAGTAAGGAAATTAACTCAGGAGAGGATGTGTATACACTACAAAACGACTTAATTAAACCGGAAAGGTGGAAAATGCGGTTTTACGTTAAAAATGTAATGTATTTCATTATGGGAACCAAAATGAACAAGCTACTTATAGGCTGAATAGTCCCAATCCAGGGATTGGCCTCCCTAGTTGCCACCCAGAAAGAAAGAAAACATGGGCATTGCAGAAATTGCGATCGCGCAATGAATTCACAGAACTGTTCACAAATACCAGAAGATCTGCACAAGGCTAAAGCTGGCCATACACTAATGCGATTTATTCACTTTTTTACCCATTTCTGATGGTTCAGGCCAAAAATCGGGTAAAAAGCGGCCAAGTCGCATGTGTTTGACATCCAATGCATGGCCCCATGGGCATTGGATCGAAGATCAGACGTGCTGCATGTCCGACCTCTGATTTAAACAGTCTCCTGGCAGCGGGGAATGGGAACGCAGGCTGGAAATAGTCATCGCTAACATCAGAGACCTACCCGAAAACCGCCTTCACATGCCTGCATTTTGAAAGACCCACATAACGCCATGTTCCTCCCCTTAAACTGGTTTCCTGTCAATCAAAATGCGATTGCATTGAGGCAGAATGTGAATGAGTCACAATTCGCATGCGCAGTAGTTAGATAATTATCAGGTTTGCGTTTTCTCAATTTTGCAATCCATGCTGCATCAGGCCCCATATCATTTAGACCAGTGGTTCTCAACCTCTGTCCTCAGAGACCCCGCAACAGTGCACGTTTTGCAGGTCTCCTCACAGAATCACAGGTGAGCTAATTAGCTCCACCTGTGATCTGTTTAAAATGTGCCAGTGAGTAATTAGTGCACCTGTGTGGTGACCTGGAAAACGTACACAGTTGGGGGTCCCTGAGGACCGAGGTTGAGAACCACTGATTTAGACTCACTCTTCAGTTTTTATATCCAACAGGGCATTGGGCATATTTATCAATTAGCAGGTTTTACACCCAATAATTATAATTCCTTACCATATCTTGCAGTTATAAAATATTGGGTCCAATTATCAACGATTGCATTTTCATTGTGATTTGTGGTACAATATTACTGCCAATGATCACATTGCAGAATGCAATCACCCATGTGAATGCGATTACACGAGTGTTTTTGTGCACATAAATGCAAATATACGGTAGCTTAATAATTGGGCCTCTGTATGTTTTAAAATACACATGCAGGTAGAAACTCCTATAGTTGCTCTTCCTGTGATGTGTTAGCAGTGATCGCCTACAGCAGGCATGTCCAAACTATGGCCCTCCAGCTGTTTTGGTATTAGAGAATGCTAAAACTATGGCAGTGCATGCTGGGATGGGCCATAGTTTGGACATGCCTGGTCTACAGCATTTTTTCTAGCATATACTATGTATGCATCTTCTCTACTGTCATATTTATAATGTATGCATACTATATTGCATATTATGTATGCATCTTCTCTACTGTCATATTTATAATGAGTGATCCGCTGCATTTCTTGCATACTTATTCCTAAAAAGTCCCTCACCAAATGTAGCAACGCTGTAGAAATCAGAGAGAAAAAAGTGCGGCTGCCATTTTTTCAGTGTTTTGCACATGTGCCGTGGTAAAATGGCTGCCGCACCATTTTCCAGCAGATCTGCACAAATGCATTACAGTCTGAGACCTTTAGCACACAGACTCTACAGCGCTCAGGCCTCTTGCTCTCTTTAAACATCAATGGTAATGAACTGCTCATTTATACCCCTTTCACACTGCACTTGTTAAACGGTATATTGCCGTTTTTTTTCCATTTTAAAACGCTTAAGGCTGTAGTGGGAAAGCACCAGAGTTCATTTACCGGTTAAAGATAACCGGTATTTCAAAACGTTTAAAAAGCAGAGTCCTACACGTTTCAGAGCCGTTTTTTAAGCAGTGAGAATGGCTCTGAAACGGTATTTAGTGAAATCAGCAGACTACAGACCTGTGATAGGCTGTCCCCTGCATTCTGCCTTGAAACGTGTTCCGGGGATTAAACGGGTTGGCTGATGTGAATAGTATTTAAATGGTATTTAAAATGGTAATCTGCAATGTGAAGGCTCAGACCCGTTTTAAATACCATTTCAAAATACCGTTTTTTAAAACGTTTAGGCAGTGTGAAAGCGGTATAAGGGTCAATCTCCAGAATGCTTTCAATTCTGGAAATTGGAAAATCTGGCCGCATTCTATCCATATGGGGAGTTAGGCTGACAGTGGGAATAAAGGGATTGCAGCATGTATCATAGATATCTACTGCCGTCACTTCTACATACATTCAGGGGATTCTTAATATTTGAAGTTAACCCCCAAAACAGGTGTTTTTGTCGATAAAGCAGCAAACATACAATTATAAATGGGCCACTAACTGACCAGAACTATTAAGTTGCTAATGCGGTAAACCTATGATTAGTGGATTTTTGCTTGCCTCCTTGGGCAGTAGCGCACGCAGAGGGGGTTTTTGAGTACCCATCTGAAAGCTGAGGGTCCCCTCTTTCCATGGGTACAAGAATTGTAAAAATCCGCCCATGGGAACCGGAGATATCTGACTTCAAAGCCGTGGTCCCCATCTAAGCCTGTTAATTGTTATTCCCAGTCAGATATTTCAGGTTCTGTCTGACTTAGAGTTTTTCTGAGGTTATATTCCAAAAGCTGGGACTCTTCCCCTTTGAGGAACACTAGAAGCTTGTCTCTACTGTTCCCAGAACCAGAGATATCAGCCTTCAAGTAGCTGGTTACTGCTCCAGCTCCACACACCTGGTATGTAGTATAATATACTTGTGGGCAGATTGCTCTGCCTCCTGAACTCTGATCCCCTAGTCCCCAATACCATTTGGTAGGTGAGATTCTCTAGTTTTTAATTCCATTCAAATCTAAGAACTTCCCGGGAACTGAATTTCCGGGAACTGGAAATATCTGGTGTCAAGCAAGCTGTCCTCCCACCAGAAAATTATGAATAATGAGCCCACTCCACTATACACCCCTCCTATGCATATTAAACATCCTCTACCACCCTGGAAGTTATGTATCAGGACCCCTTCATTCAGACCAATGCCCCCTTCTCCCACTCCATCTCCCACCACCTGTGCAGTAAAGGGGTAATTAGTGGAAATTACTGTTCCAGGCCCTACATGCAGAGCGGTTGATATAATACCCCCTACCACCCACAGGACATCAAAGCTTCCCCCACCCCTACCGCTGGAGGATCGGTAGGGGCCCCAATACATTGCTATGCCCAGGGGTCTTACACTGCTGTTGACGCCCCTGTATGTATGTATGTGTATATATATAATTTTTTATTATTATTATTATTATTATTATTATTATTATACATTTGGTCTATCTATAATACTTTAACTGACCCGGCATATACTGGGTCACCTAAGTGTCCATCTCCGTGCATTGCTCCGCCCCTCTGGAAACCCCCTTCTGAAAATCCTGCGTTTGCCACTGTTGGGGTGCAAGAATAATCCACGTTAACTAGTTTCTCTGTCTAGTCATAGTGTTACTACATGTGGTATCACAGTTGTCGAGGCTTTGGCATACGTCGGAGCGGGCACATGGGAATGCCAGTGTTTCCTAGACGTGTCCAAAAAAAAACGGTGGGTGTGTCCAGAAAAAAACGATGGGCGTACCAATGCGAATGCAGGTGAGGCGAAACCTGCACGGGCGAGCACCTGCTGTCACATGACGTCAGCGCCTGCCCCGTTCTCAGACATTTCCGTATATACTGACTTTGATTTGCGAATGGGGGAAAAAATTATTCGATGGTGAGCGACCATCAAATAATTTTTCCCTGTAAACTTGCATGCAAATGGATGTGTCAGCATACACATCCATTCGCATGCTTCCGAGGTAATTTGCGGGGTGTACGTTCATTCGTCCGGCGGGCAACGTTAGCACGCTCACTAAACAGCAAAAGATTGCAGCTTAGCAAACCAAGCTGAATCAGGCCCTTTGTGTGCTGAAGCTCTGTCCTGCAGGAGACCATGGGAAAGTATAGTTACATCCCCATCCTGCAAAACTCCACAGAGAAACCAGTGGTAGCGGTCACTCCTGGACCAATTCTATAAGGAAAGTGTTCTCATGATACTTTTACCTATATTATACAATGAGCAAATTGGTTCCATTAGGGAAGCTAAATTTTCTGTGTGGAAAGCCTGTAAACCTGGTATACATTATCGGCCAATCTTATCTGAGATGCTACAAGGGATTTTTTTATCAAAAGTTGATGCTGTTGCGAGGTATAGAAAAAGTTATTAAGTAATCCGGCAAATATTGGGCCTGATTCAGCATGGATCGCATATGATAAGCTGCAATCTGTAGCAATGCAAATGCAGGAGAAGGTATATACCACCTCTTGTCTTCATTTGCAATCTCTTCCAACTGCGATGCGATCAGTGTTCCAGAGGAACTTGACCTAGCCACTGGCAGAAAGTGGGGGCTCGTCCTGTCCCTCCCCCTGAACTCAACAGTCTGTCAATCAGGCAACAACCAGGTAAGACAACCACTAAAAATGTGTGTTAGGCTATAAGATGGAGGGTTAGGCTGTGGAGGGGGGAGGTGTAGACTTAGACACTAACGGAGGGTTAGGGCAATAAGCTTTGAGGGGGTTATGGGGCCTACATACGTAGCAATTTCAGGCCATTTTCTGAGCAATTTCACTTAATTTAAGTACATTGCTCAGTAAATGCCCCTACATAGCTGTGTGCAGGGGCATAGCGATGCGTGACCCCGCTCGTCCCTATTGCCGGGAGATGCAGAACCAGCCTGCTGGATAAATCTAGTAAATCGTTTAGAAGAGACTGCACATCGTCCTTTTTTTGTAGCGGGTGATGAGCCATTATTTCAATTTCCATCCTTTTTTTTATTCCCTGAAATCGCCCATGCTTTATCGCTCAGCACAATCGCTGGTGCACATCGCTCGCACACAACGCTGGCACATCTAGAGTCCGGGAATCTCACGGGGAATCACCCTGCTACATTGGCTATCACTGGCGCACATCGCTACATGTGTAGGGCCTATTAGAGTTAGGCTGCAGGTATTGAGGGTTAGGTTTGGGGGGGGGGGTGTACGCACCCAACATGGTGGTGGCGGCATTGGGCGGCGGGACGGGGTACTCCCCTTTGCCTTTCATGGGCGTTCCCATAAAAACACTGGGTTGTCCCATGGAAAATACTGGGAGACATGGGAGCCGGGGTGGGCAGCTGATGTCAGCTGCCTGCCCAGTTCCTGCCGAATGTGCACACATATACATACATATATATATATGTGAATTCGCAAGGGTGCAAATTCATATTCAGAGAGAGTCAACCAGAATAACCCCATAGACCTTTTAGCTATCAAATACTAAAACCAAAACAAACTTTAATAATATTTATATTTAACAAATAACCTATGATTTAATTTAGGTTTTTCTCCAATATTGTTGTATCGAATCACACCACTGCTGCAGCCATGTCTCTTCACAACATCAAAATGAGCTCCAGTGATCTAGTGGAAAAGGCTGAGATTGACTCAGGTGGATTCGGGAAGGTGTTCTTGTGTTTTCATAAAACCCTTGGACTAGTTGTACAGAAAACTGTTTTTACGGGATCAAAGCATGAGTCGTAAGTAGTCTTCTACCAATCCTTGTTGCCTCTATTAAAAAAATGAAAGTAGTTGTCCAATCAAGTAACAAAAATGCCACTCATCCACTTTGGTATAAGTTCCAAATAGGTCATTATTTATTTATTTTTTGTGTAAAATGTTTTTGGTAGGGTTCTCCAACGAAATAGCATTAATGAATTCATTGGGTGAGATGCAACAAAGGTATAAATGCGGCCGCAGTTTTTGGAGGTTTGGCCACAGCCCCGTATGAACCAAGCCTAGAATGCGCTCTCTGGGACTCGGAAAGCTGTGAGCTTCACAGCTTATCGAGTTAACCAGAATCAGGGCCATTGTAAACTAGTCCATGCCCTGTAAGTGTGAACACTCCTTTACCATCCAGATATGCCTCTTCATCTGCAAGTGAAGATGCAGCTGACACCCCATACATGTGTGCCCCTAGCACAGTAGCATGTGCAGTGGATAAAACACAAGGGGGCACATGTATTAAGCCTGGTACAGTATTGATAAAGCGGTGATCAAGTCACATCAGCCAATCAACTCTTAACTGTCATTTTTCAGACACAGCTGATTGGCTGCTGGGCTATCACCATCCACTTTATCACTGCTTTATCACCACTTTATCACTTTTCCAGGCTCAAAATATCTCCCCCAAGATCCCTCTGCAGAACCGACTTGCATTCAACTCCGCATCGGCCCTTTACGTTTTTCCGAAATCCTGCATTTGTTTTTCTGTTTCTCTGTATCGCTAAGGAAGCTTGAGAAGTCTTTATCAACATTTTATTCTTCTGATACTTGTATTATAAATATCTTATTTTGAGTGGCTTATTGCAAATGTTTGAGATTTTAGATGTTTTAATATATTTTTATTTTAGGTACAGTAAGTATCTCTATGAAGAGGGTGAAATAATGTCTAAGCTCAATCATGAGCGAATTGTGAAGCTGCTTGGGATAATCTTAGAAGACAACAACTATTCTTTGGTGTTAGAGTATATGCCCAAAGGACACTTGTTGAAGGTTTTAAAGCAGGTATGAACACTTCTTACATCATCTGCGATGACAGTGTGGCTGATTTAGAGTTGCCCACAAGCCAGTTGCATTGTATACACAGATATAGATGTGGGTATTTGTCCTATTCCGGAGTTGCACTTATGTATGTGTCCGCAGCGCACCCGTCCATCAACTGATTAGGAAAAGTTAATCAGTTGCAAAGAGAGTTTTTCACAATGTGACCACAGTTTAAGTGCTTGCACATTGGCGCTGACATGTGCATGTATACCCACACTGCCGAAAATCTCGACTAACGATTGTCTATAATTTGACAAGCTGAATGAGGGCCAACATAATTTATTTGGTAGTTTGGTACTCTTTACCTAGAAGGGCGCCAGCGATTGAAATCGCGGTCGTCGGGGGTAAAAATCGCGGTCATCGTGGGCATCGCGGGTAAATCGGGATGGCCGCGATGCCCGCGATGACCGCGATCACAGCGATTTTCCCATAGGGAACAATGTTAAAACGGCAGATTGACCGCGATTTTACTGTTAAATGCCTCAATGGACCCGATTTGGGGCCAAATAGGCCAAATTAACCCTTAAATGTCCCCCCAAATTTTTAACGCCACCCCACGATCCACGCCAACCCGAAGCGTGGCGAGCGCAGCGAGCCCGCGAGGGGCGGCGGTACGCGTCCTCCGACCTTTTCATGCCCTACTATCCACTAGGGCGTGGTGTGAGAATATAATAGTGTGGCGAGCGCAGCGAGCCACCGAGCCCGAAGCGTGGCGAGCGCAGCGAGCCCCGCGAGGGGACGCGGATACCTTCACAGGTAGACGCGTCCCCTCGCGGGCTTCACAGGTGTCCGCCTCGCCACGGACACCTGTGAAGCCCGCGAGGGGACGCGCATAACTGTGAAGGTATCCGCGTCCCCTCGCGGGCTCGCTGCGCTCGCCACGCTTCGGGTTGGCGTGGATCGTGGGGTGGCGTTAAAAATTTGGGGGGACATTTAAGGGTTAATGGGCTCTGTGGCCCATTTAACATTGATTCCTATGGCCAAATCGGGTGGATTGAGCCATTTAACAGTAAAATCGGGTCCATCGCGCCTTTTAACATTGATTCCTATGGGAAATCGGGAGCATCGCGTCGCGGGCATCGCGGGTACATTTATGGCCGGCCGCGACGCGACCGACACGATTCCCATGTTTAACATTGGTTTCAATGGGAAATCGCGGGCATCGCGTCGGTCGCGTCGCGGCCATACATAAATGTACCCGCGATGCCCGCGACGGGCGCCCTTCTAGGTAAAGAGTACCGGTAGTTTAAGGGAAATCTTATCGTTTGCACATTGGACCTTATTCTGGTTGACTGCAGTGCTGCAAAGGTCGCATTTGCAGTGCTGCTTGTCTTTTTAAGCCGGTCCGATGCTCACATTACCACTCGCGCCCCTACGCAGGGCGAATTGCTGCTATTCTAACTGCGTATTCGCTATAAGAAAGCCACATGGATTTTTCATAGCAATTATCTCAGACATTGAAGATTTAAATGGAGTGCTTTGTATTTAATGTCACTTACAACTTTATGTTTATCTAGATTAATGTACCGGATTCATTGAAGGCACGTTTTATTCTGGAAATTATTGAAGGAATGGTTTATTTGCATGATCAAAAAGTGATTCATAAGGATCTGAAGCCAGAAAATATATTAGCAAATGATGAATTTCATATTAAGGTATGTTTTCATGGACGTAATGTACTATCCTATTCCGCCGCGTTATTTCATGTTTTCCGTGGCGGCACAGTGTTCTCTAATGTATTAACAAAGTTTCCCCCACAAAATATTGCATCTATCCCGCATTGCGAAATACTGCAAGTCTTCCGTTGCAGTATTTCCAGCCTATTAATTCAAGTGTACAGATCGCAGGCTCATATGTACTAAGAGCAGCCACGGAGGACATTAGAGATTTTAATTTTGCCATATTTACCTGGCGAATTTGCAAAGTATAGCACTTTTCCTTTAATTTATTCACAAAGCAAACAGTTTAGAAAGCAGATCGCACACAACTTAATTAATGAAGACCACAGTTGTGCTTCCTGCCTGCCTCTACGCTCAGCCATCCATTCTATCACCCGTTCCTGTCCTTTCTGGCTTCTACTGCGCATGAAAGCATCCGCAGCAATCATGCAGCCAGCTAGACTAGGTGGATCACATTCTCAGCTGCGGCCGCTAGTCACATAAAAAATGTTACATACGGGGAAGATGGAAACAGCTGGGAACTCCACGAACAGGCTGCGAAAGCAGTGCGAGTAGATTGTTACAGCAATGGTGTAAACAGTACATCCCGCCCCAGTATTTTATTTTCCCTTTGTAAAAGACACTGACTATGTTTCCATGCCTTCTTGGGGTAGGCAATGACATCACCTGATTGCAGATAAATGATCAGAACCCCTTTGCCAGTGTAACTATAGCATTTTCTCTTTCATCCATAGGGGATGCTGAAGTTCATTACGATGGTATATAGCAGGCATTCCCAACCACGGTCCTCAAGGCACACCAACAGTGCAGGTTTTGTAGATATCCAGGCTTGAGCACAGGTGACTTAATTAGTACCTGAGTGATTCTGATTAAACCATCTGTGCTAAAGCCTGGATATCACTAAAACCTGCACTGTTAGTGTGCCTTGAGGACCGTGGTATTGAATGCCTGGTATATAGGCAGGTGATCAGCGGCACTTTAAATTTGAATGTGTGTGACTGGCTCCTCCCCCTCTATGATGCTTCCCCAGACCAGTTTTAGAAAAGTGCCCGAGAGCCGTTCACTTACTCTGGAGCTCCAGAGTTATAGTTCTTATTTTCTTTAATTTGCATTTTTCACACTCATCAACAGTCAGGTTCTTATTCAGCGCAGTTGGATGATAAATGTCTCAAAGTCTCAGTTGGTTCTTACCCACAGAATCGAGTTCCTGGGCATGATTTTGGATGGGACAAGAAGCAGAACAGCAATGAAAGAGGTCATTCCAATCTTTCGTTGTGCCAAAAAATAAGCTGTAGCATTTTCAACAGTGATGGCTCAGTGGCCATTTCAGCTGGCTTATGTGTTTCCATTCCCACTGCTTTCATGATTCCGCAAAAGGATGAAGCAGGAAGAGGTTGACATCATTCTCAATGCCCAGGACTGGCTTTGCAGATCTTGGTATGGAGATCTACGGATTCTGCCCACAAATGAGCCGTAGACGCTACCTCTTTACTTGGATCTGCTTTAGCTACTTACAGCGGCTATGTTTGATGGCTTGGCTGTTGAAAGGATGGTGCGTCGTTGACACATTTATGGCCTCGTTTTACGGGATTCTCTGCGCTCTCTGTGCAACATTCTCATCTTAGCAACTCCAGCTTCCCCTATGGATGAATGAGAAAACAGGATTTTGGTATTTACCCAGTGCTGTTCTTTTGCCTGCAGTTGGTAGGTGTACTTGGTTGCAACTTTGTACTTGGTTACAGTTCAGTATTCAGTCTCCTCGGGCACTGTTTCCTAGCTGGTCTGGGGGAGGGGCTTAGAGAGGGAGGAGCCAGTTACACACATTAAAATTGAAACTGCTCGGCTCTGCTGATCACCCATCTATACCCCATCGTACTGAACTCAAGCATCCCCTATGGAATCAGAGAAAGGCGTTTATCGGCAAGTACCAAAATCCTGTTTTTTTTTCAATTGATTTCTTTATAAACAGTTATTTATATAAGCACTTTACAGAGATTTTTTAAGTCAGTCACATCATCGCTTGTCCTGGTTGAGATAACATGAACACACATACACACTATTGTTTAGCCTGCAACAAATAAACCTAAAGAGTACAGCATGTTTATGTTAGAAAACCCATGAAAACATAGGGAGTTATTCAGATGTGGTTGGAGTGGCATTCTGTGCCACAAAGTACAGATTATCAGTATTTTGTGCATGCGCAAACTGGTCCTGCTACACAGGATGGCAGAAGACTGTCAGAAAGGGAAGAGGCCAGGGATCACTGTGGCTGCATTGAGATCCAAGGAAGCAGCAGTGATTGCTACTCTAACCACATCTGAATTCGATCATAGGCCCTTATTCTGATCGGTGCGGTAATATCCGTTCGCCCCGCCGATGTTTTGTGTCTGCGCATGTGCAGAGGCGTCTCTGCGCATGTGCGAGCGGGGCGTACGGCCAAATCCCGCATGATATGTGAACACTCCGAACAGGGGGTGGAGAGGGGCGTGAAGGGCTATTTGGGCTCATTACCATATGCATACGCCCCGCGTTTCATGGGAGTTCCCATGAAAACGCTGGGCGTACGTATGGTAATGCGGCCGTGACGCACGTGTAGGGGGCGGACATATGACATTGCCGGATGTCAGCTGCCCGCCCAGATCCCTGCTTTTGCACGGAAAAATGTCCGTGTGGTCTGAGGTTGCGGGTGCTGGTGGAGCACTCGGTCCTGCATTCGATGGTCTGCGACCATCGAATGATGGGGGAGGTTCCCTTAGATGGAGGAGGCGTATTCCGTGAAAAATACACGTGCGGTCCGTTCGGCCAGCTTCTTACCGCATACGGACGGAGTTGGCGATCCGTATGGAAGGCGGGGTTTCGCACGCACGGTCCTGGCCGCATAATCGGCTCTGGCCGCACCGATCAGAATAAGGGCCATAGTGACAATATACAAACTACACACTCATTGCTCATGACTTGGATTTGAACTCATGAGCTCAGTGCTGTGTGGCAGTCAAGTGGTGTACATACGGGCAGGCTGCTGAGTGCGCTAAGTTATTTTGGCATAGAGCACTAAGCGATTTTAGCTTAGTGCACTGAGCGATTTTGATGATGTGCGACTATTCAAAATTGCGCATTGCTATCGACTGCAGTGTACACTCCTGATTTTGGCTAACCTTCTGGGCCAAATCGCAATCGTGTGTGTACATGGCTTCGCCAAATGAACTAATCTGTGTAATGTGATCTTATGTTTAATTTATATAGTGTAATAAATATTTTTATTTCCAGCGTGTTTTATGTTTTGTGATCTTACGTTTGCTGTCTGTTGATAGATTTAACTTTTTTGTCACAACAGATTGCAGACCTTGGTGCTGCTGCCTTCCAGAAATGGAGCACTTTAACTAAAGAGGAAACAGCTCGGCAACGAAGTCTCAGCAAAAGTGGTAAAGTTAATGCTGGAACATTGAGCTACATGGCACCAGAGCACTTAAAGTGTATAAATGAAAAGCCCACAAAAAAATCAGATGTGTACAGTTTTGGAATCGTGATTTGGGTGATACTGAACAACAAGCAACCCTATGAACGTAAGACCGTAGCTTCAGTCCGTTACCCTGTGTCCCATTGTCTATTAGTTTCTACTGAACAAAGGGCCTTATTTTGGTTCATTCTTTCTGACAAAATCCTTCTTAGATGGACAAAACCATGTGCACTGCAGGGTGGGCAGATGTAACATGTGCAGAGAGAATTAGATTTGGGTGAGCAATTTTGTTTCTGTGCAGGGAAAATACTGACTGCTTTATTTTTACACTGCAATATAGATCTCACTTTAAAGTAAAACCCCACCCAAATCTAATTCTCTCTGCACATGTTACATCTGCCCACCTGCAGTGCACATGGTTTTGCCCATCTAAGAAGGATTTTGTCAGAAAGAATGAACCAAAATAAGGCCCAAAGTGTTTTATTTCAGTGAAACTTTATTCAATATACCATATACATGATTTACTTCGTTCTTCCATCTTGTCTTGATGAATGCACTTGTACTAAATAATCAAAACTGTTAATAATTCTGTTCTACAGCAAGATTGAACAAAACGTGTTGGGTAGTTTTATTTTTGCCTTAAGATAGATATTATGCAAACATTATAGTATGGAGGAAATTTACTATATCCATTTTAAGTATTTAGATTATAGTAGGACTTCCTAAACTTCAATTAAGAGTCAAATTATGGATGTGATATAGGTTTGCATAAAGTTTTTTTTTTTTTCATTTAGAATTTACTTTTAATGACATTACTGTTGTCTATAAATTAAGTCTTTTTCTAGAGGTAAATAAACAGAAAATCTGAATATGGTTAGAAATTGGTAAATTAATGATTAACACATGATGATTTTTGCACACAGCGGGTCACTGAGACCACACAAAAAGTGACAATGCGTGTTTTAAGTCCTTGCTCACATGTTAACATCCTCTGTCGGACATAGGGGGTTATTCTGCGAATTTGCAGCCTTACGAGTCCACCAGACGGCACCCTGCGAATGCCGATTCATATGCCCCTTCCTCACATGCTGCGTTCGTATCCACGGGTTGTGAATGGATGTTTAATATAAACATGTATTTGCAGGCTGTGGGAGAACACCCACATTATTCAATGGTCGGCGACCATCGAATTATGTGGAAGGCCGACACACATCTAAGTTACTCTCAATTAACCTTAGATCTGCATGAACATTTGTTCAGGAAGTGGGTGGGCAGATGACATCCGGCTGGGCATTCCCATGGACACGACTATCTGCAGCCACCGCCACTCACAGAGTGAAATCGCACCCCGAGCAAACCTGTGAATTGCTTAGCACGGCTTACAAAAAAAGTAGTTGGATTGGCAATATGCTGCAAATCTATTCGCAAGCCGTTCCCCATCAAATGATTTTTCCAGTGTGTGCAGTCTGTGCATAGCCCAGGACTTACTCAATAGAAACTGTCAGATCGGCATCAGAGGTGATGTCACACGACATCCCTGCCTGAGCAAATCTGTGTTTTCCCTGACACTCCTAGAAAACAGCCAGTTACCACACTCAAATGCCATCTTCCTGTCAATCAACTTGTCTACAGGCGGTGGGGAAAAAAAAATCAGGATTTTATTACAGGACGGCCTTGTACATGCATACTACAGGCGGCACATATGCACAGTCTATCAATAATCACGCAGCCTGCAAATTCACAGCCGTGCGATCAAGTCTGCTTTGTATCCTTAAAATACCCCTCATAGGCCCTTATTCTAGTTGATTCGGAGGGATGCGTATTTCGGACAGGAACCGAGTGTTCTTAACTCCTCCTACCGTACAGATTGCTCACACCTTCCGAATGCGGTAAGACGCCGAGCGAACGGACCGCGAGTGGATGTTTCATGTTAACACCTCCTCCATCTGTGGGAACCTCCCCCATCCTCCGATGGTCGTCGACCATCAAATGATGGACCGAGCGGTCAGGCAGCACCGAGTGCTCCAGACCGCTCTGACATTTTTCCATGTGAAAGCAGGGATATGGGCGGGCAGCTGACATCCGGCTATGTCAGCTGTCCGCCCCCCACTCGTGCGTCACGGCCGCATTACCATACGTATGCCCAGCATTTTCATGGGAACGCCCATGAAACGCGGGGCGTACGCATATGGTAATGAGCCAAAACAGCCCTTCACGCCCTTCTCCACCCCCTGCTCGGATGGGTCTGACCGATCATTTTCTGCACGGAATTCAAACATGTTTAGGCATGCGAGGTGTTTACACATGCGCAGAAACGCCTCTGCACATGCGCAAACACCAAACATCGGCTGTCCGAACGCAACGCAGCAGTCCGACTCAATCAGAATAAGGGCCATAGTTCCCATTGCTAAGTAGTTTAGCAGTAGGTTATTTCCGCTAAAGCTAAATTTGTACAAAATTTCAAATGCTGCGAATTTCTTATAGAAGAATAAAGCAATATATTATATCTACCTTTTGTAGATGCAATCAGTGATCCACAGATATCACATTGTGTAAGTGATGGTCAAAGGCCAGCGGTAGATGCCAGTATGGACAGCTGCCTGAAGGAGGCATCAGATCTCATGCAGGAATGCTGGAAGGATAAACCGGGTGATAGACCTTCATTTGAAGGTAAGTTTTAAAGTTTTTTTTATTTTCTGCTGCTTCAATACATAATATTATATTTACGTTGTAGTATTTCAATTACTTACCAGAGGCCCCATTTTTCAATGCAATTTAATACCAACAGCATATTTAATTTATTATCACTATGATTCTAAAGGGGCATACAGACAGGGCGACCCGGGTTTTTAGCTGAGCGAAGTTGTTTAGCACACATGACCATAGGCGTGCGCACGGGGGGTGCCGGGGGTGCACAGGCACCTCCTAATGACCCCCCCGCACGATTGCCGCCGTTTCTAACTTTTTTTTTATGCTAAAGTTTGCCGCTCCCCCTGCCGCGGACATTGCACAGTGGGGGGTCACTGAGGTTGTTGCGTGCCGGGACAGAGCAGGTCCAGCAGCAAGGAACAGCACGGGGTGGCAGAGGCGGGCTGATGCGGAGGAAGCACTGGAGTTACCTCAATAGTCCCTGAAAACCCCCCTGCTGGTTGATCAATCAGTCCAGCGTACTGACTCTGAGACAGCGTATCTCAGGCTGCAGACTGTCAGTGACACTGCACATGACGCGGAAAGCCTGGGCTGACTCACACTAGGAACATATAGCGCGCAGTTCCTCTGTCCTCTTCTTGAAAGTTGGTTCTCATCCTCACTGCTCACTTCACACCGTCTGGCATCTCCTCACTGTCCACCACCCCCCCTCCCGCCACCGCCACTCACGGGCTTCATGATGTGAGATCCCCTGCAATACAGAGCTGCTCCCATACCTCCCAACTGTCACGATTACAGCGGGACAGTCCCGATTTTCGGGTCCTGCCCGCTGTCCCACCCGCGGCAGGCATTGTCCCGCTTCGGGGGGTGGCAGTTGGGAGACCCCCCAATCTAATAGAATAGACGCTGTGCGCATGCGCACAGCGTCTATTCTCGTATGAAAATGAGGTCGCGGTTAATTAGCATAATCTGCGACCTCATTTGCATACGCCCCGCCCCCTCCGCGCGAGTGTCCCGATTTCACCAGACCAGAAGTTGGGAGGTATGTGCTCCAGGTAACTGTTCTCTGACCTGTGCACCTCACATTCAGAGATTAATAGTATACTCTCTGTCTCCATGTCTCTCTCTCTCTCTCTGTGTACCCCTCTCTCTCTCTCTACCTCTTTCTCTCTCTCTCTCTCTCTCTCTCTGTACCCCTCTCTCTGTACCCCCTCTCTCTCTTTACCACTCTCTCTCTCTCTCTCTTTGTACCCCCTCTCTCTCTCTGTACCCCCTCTCTCTATGTACCCCCTCTCTCTCTCTGTACCCCTCTCTCTCTGTACCCCGTGCGCCTTTGGCAAGCGCTGTCCCTTTGTAAAGTGTGGGAGGGCGCAAATTTATAGTGTGCAGGAGGGCGCCGGACACCCTAACACCGGCCCTGGTAATGGGCATTACTTACGTGGCATTATGTGGAATGGGCATTATAGTGTGTGTCATGTGGAATGGGCATTATAGTGTGTGTCATGTGGAATGGGCATTATAGTGTAAATCTTTGCAGCGCTGTCGGTGCACACTGTCCTTGTTTCTAGTATGTGTGTGGAGGGGAATGATTAATTCTGAAACCCATATACATAAATAAGTCACATTCTATTTAGTTTGCATTGACGCATAGGAGGCGGTAATGGACACGCCCAGTAGGCATGATGGACATGCCCCTCCAATGGTGTACCCCCTAAGAAAATGGGCTGCGCACGCCTATGCACATGACCAGAGGTGGAACTAGCGAGTTGTGGGTCCAGGTGCAAAAACATGCTCCCCCCCCATACTGAAAATAGGAACAGTGTGCGCCAAAGGCGGGCGCCAAGAATTTAGGGCATAGCTTTGTTGGAAAGTGGGGATGAGGGGCTGTATACTATGTAATTGTCATTTGCATGGGTTGCAGTGAGGGTATGAAAATATCAGGCCCAAATTCTGAGACTTCCAGATATGCCCCCTTTAAAATAATTACACAGGGACCTGGACTCAGGGACACTCACCAGGGGCACAGGCTCACCTAATATGCATCACAGACCTAATGCCCCAGGGACCTAAGGCCCGAAAATCCTGGAGTGAGCTAATTGGAGCTTGCGGGCCAGCAGCCAATCACTAACTGCAGCTGCCTGTCCATGATCTCTGGTAGGCTGGTGATAGGTTTGACCCCAAAAACGAAAACAATGGGATTTCAATCCTGGGATTGGAGTTTCCAATCCCGGGATTTCAGGATTAGATTACTCATGCGCATTAACGCTTTTCCTTTCCACAACTGTAGCACTCTTTAATCCTCAACTTCTTGCTTTAACTGCTTGCCTGTCTTGGCCAGTAGTGCCTTATCGTCTTTCTTCTGCCAGTGCTTCTTCCATGGCCAGTTCTTCCTTCTTCTTTTGTTTGATAAGTTTACTGTCCTCCCTCTATGATCCTCTCTCAGGATAGCAACCCTGACACTCTCCTCTCACAGCACAATACCCCATCACATCACAGAACAGCACCCCTCACCCATTACAGCACAGCACCCCTTTTCCATCACAGCACCCCTCTTCCATCACAGCACCCCTCTCCCATCACAGTAACCCTATGCTATCACAACAAAGCACCCACCTCCCATTACAGCACATCTCTCACCACAGCATCCCTCTCCCTTCGACAGCACCCACTCCGATCACAGCACTGCACCCCATCCTACCACAACCCTCAGCTTCCCTCACAGCAAAGCACCTCTCACTCATTACAGCACACCTCCCCACACAGCAGTACCTGTCACCCTTCACAGCACAGTGTGTCTCACCTATTTAAACACACCTCCATACACTCCCCTTACAGTGCAACACCCCTCTTTGCACTCCTCACAACATACCTCCAAACATCCATGCCCTCATAGAACACCACATGGCACATACCCTAACAGCACACCTCTGCTGTGGCAGGGCGGGTTGTGGTCTCCTTTCTGCAGCCTGCATCCGGCGCAGGGTGCACATTCAAACAGCTGCAAAATCAAACAGCCATCATGGCCCGCACTGAATCTGCAGTACTGGCAGCTGTTATGGCTGTCACTGGGGTACCAGGGCCGCAGATCAGATCCACAACAGAGATCTGATCCGTCACCCCCGCCGCCGATCAACATCCTATAGGGCCCTCATCCACTCTGCCAAAATTTAAGTAAAAAACAAAACAGAAAACGGTGGGATGCGGCTCAGAACAGAGTTGGAGCTCACATAAAAAGTAATAATATTGATATATAATAATAACAATAATTATTATTACTTTTTATGTGAGCTCCAACTGTATTTTTATTTGTTTAATTGTGTGGTTATAAAATCCTATAATAAATTCTTGATCATATATTCAAATTGTATTTTACTGTAGTAACACCGTGCAGTGGTCAACCATTTGTATATATATTTTGCTTAATTATAGGTGAAGCCCAACACACCCCACATGAACAGTAGCATCAGCACCTGCTATCTAGTGTCTCTATCTATCTATCTTGTTAACAGATGTACAGTAGACCCATTGCTTATCTCTCCTCCGAGGGCCAGTGCTGCCTCACCTTGCCGCTCTCCTGGTGGCAGTGTAGCACTGTCAGCGATGGGCTGCTGGGTCCTGCACAAATGCAATGGTCAGTCTACGCATATACATGACTCCTTCAGCCAGCCGGTGGGGACCCAGCAATTCCTCGAATGCTTTGCTAAAGCCAGAAAGTCAGCTCTGCTTTCCCATTGCAGGCAATAGGGACGGTATTGCTTTTGCAATCTAGAGATGGGCTTTTTTTAAAGCGACAATTATTTACAAGGCATGGTTTTGCTTTGTAAATAATTGCAACATTAAAATAAAAAAACCTCTGAGATCGGCCAACAAATCTTTTCTCCAGCAATCTGGGACACTATTACATTTCCCCAGTTAGATTCATACTTCAATGATACACACGCGATACTTTCTGTGTTAGATTGCTTTCTATAGAAAGTACTTGCAAGTCGGTTCGATTCAATATTAGTAATACATTATTATTTGCAAAACTTTAGCACCAATACCAGAAAGAATGGTCCAGCACACATCTAACATTTATGCAGCTTTCATTTTGAAAAATTCACATGGAGTCCATGAAAAGTCCATGGATAAACTGCAACAACTCACAAAACGGTCGTTTCAACCAACTTTCTGTTTGTTTTCCTCAGCCCCTGAGGAAAGCCAACAACAAATTAGTTGAAACGATCGTCAGGCAGGAGTTTTAAGGGATTCTGTAGACTTAAAAGGGTATATTTAGTAAAGTGCACATTTCTAGACGTGGAGACGTGGCAACCAATCAAATTCTAGTTATCCTTTATTTAGCACCCTCTAGAAGATAATAGCTGCAATCTGATTGGTTGCCATGGACAACATCTCCACTTATAAAAACCTGACAGATATAGGGGCCGAATTCAATTAGCAATTTTAATTCACCACAGCTGATTTATTCCCTGGGGCAGTGGTTTCCAAACTGCGTGCCGTGGCACCCTGGGGTGCCTTGGGGGACTTGCAGGGGTGCCCTGGATTGGTGGTCCATGATCAAATTTAAGTTGTTTATGACCAAAGTAATAGCCAAATTGTGGACAAACAGAGATAATTACCACAAAACTGTCCCTAAGGATGAGCTATAAACACAATTTTATTAACTTAATATTTTTTTATGACTTTCTTAATGAGAAACGTTTGGTCTAGGGGTGCCATGAAAAACTTTCTGATACTCTGGGGTGCCGTGATTCCACAAAGTTTGGGAACCCCTGCCCTGGGGGCTTTCCAATTAGCCCCAAAAGCTGGCATTGTAAAAAAAAAATTTTCACCTGCCCAGAGGCAGACAAAACAAAATCCTGCTCTGCAAAAAAATTTCTGCCCACGATCGTGAAAATACTTGGATCCGGGAACTTATCGGAGATCTTAAATGTTTTCGTCTGAAAACATGTAAAAAAGGGGCTTAAATGTATTTGCCTGCAAATGAATGGGCAAAAATTGCCGCAAAGACCGTATTGTTTTATGCAAAATATTATGGCCTTAATTGATATTCCATCATACAGTACTTCTGTATGAAAAGTTGTCATAATAAGCTTCCTCTAAATATCTTTCAAAATGTTTTGTATGTCAATTTTGTTTCAGATTGTGAGAAGACATTTAGGCCAGTATATACTGAGAAATATGAGAACGCTGTTGAAACAGATGTGGCTGAAGTGAAGGTAATGTATGCCTATTTATATTATTCATATTTTATATTGTGGTGTTACCATTATATGTTCTGATGGAATGTAGCTGTTATCAGTTGTAGTTAAGGTAATAGAAGAATCTTTAGATACGTTACCTATATTTTATAGTTATACTTAAGTTAAAAGTATATACAGATTTCTCCATGTACATCAAGCCTTCTTTCACCCTGGCATGGCTTGACTCAGTAGCACCTGGCATCTTTTTTGCCTATATACAGTGTGTGACTGTGGCTGTATCTGCATACGAAATTGAACGTTACATTGTATTCCTGGAAAACCGTGTAAAGTACAGTCACACACATTGAATATAGACACTACGCATATCATTTTAATCTGCAGAAGCTGCTTGTGCATACCATTCTCTCCTTTTTGTAAATAAGATTTTTAACTGAAATAATTGCAACTTGTATTACGTAGAGGTTAGATGTCAAATATTTTATTTGAAATCGAATCTTAATGACAATACTTGTATTGTTGTAATTAATATATACTATACACAAAATAGATTAGAATTAGAAACATCTCACCTTAGAAAACGTATAAGCATATTCTGTATATACTTAGAATTGTTAAATAATGTTGAGCAACATAAAGTAACTTGTAATTCATTTCCATTGCTGCCATACAGTACAGTACTCCAAGGTAAGCTGCTGGGCTGCACCCAGCCTCCGTGCACCCCCTAGCCCCCCGAGGTGAATGGATGCCACACACAGGCATCCATTTACCTTCTCCCTGCCTCCTCTGCTGTCTGCACAGTACAGCAGACAGCAGCGGAGGCTGTGTGCGCCCCTCGCCCAACCTCCACACTGACCGAAGGACGCTGTGGTCAGGAGGTTGGGCTCCCCCATTGGTGTAAACAGGAGCTTGGCATTCACGGGGAAATTGACCCATGTTTTTTTTTTTCATTACCCCCCTTTTACACCGACACTGACCCATGTCCACAAGGCAAAAACCAGAGGTGTAAAAGGGGTATTATTTAGCACCTTCAAGAAGATAATAGATAGAATCTGATTGGTTGCCCATAGCAACATCCCACCTTCAATTGAACTCCCATCTTAGTAAATAAACACCTAAGAAAACCTGTGCATCATTAAACTGCACTACTGACTACTTCTTACTGGCTGCAAACATCCAGTAACTTTTAGAAGACAGTAATGATCCACAGAACCTGAATGTTGCAGTTTAAGAATATCTAGATGTACATAGCCAGAAGTAGAAAGGAAAGACACTATGGGGGTATGCAATCCTGGGTCACGCCTCTCGAGCTGTCCCGAGAGCCGTGACCCTGGCACGTTTTTGTTTTGCTCAACAGCATATTGCCAGGCGGGATTCAATGTCCTGCTTGGCGATCAGCAAAAAGAGGCGTGTCCATGTAAATGGCCGTGGATTGTCGAGATTCGGCCGTGTCCGCTACAATTCACGGCCGTTAATGACAAAATGGGTCCAACAGCTTTTAAAGCCGGGCCCGTTCTGTTGATCTGCCTCTTCAATGCTGTCGGCCAAGACAGCATTGAATAGGCGCCCGCGTCTATTTCCCCCCAACGGAAATAGCGTCAGGGATTGCATACCCCCCTATAAGGCATTCTTATTTAGAGCAAAAATAAATATTTCTTTGCCAGGATCTATCTGTCATCAGGCCATCAGATAACAGAGAAAAGTAATGTGATCGCATAGTGATGAAATTACTTCCTGCTTTGCACCCATAACTGTGCTACTGCCCATGCTCCGACATCTGGGATTGAGCTCCGAGATGAAGATTTGGTGCTGAAATTACAAAGATCTCCACTCAGAGTGCAGTTTGCAGCATTGGGAAGGTAGGAACTGGCTAGTCACTACACCCTCCTCCATTGTCTTCACACTTACTGTGTGCTGCAATTTTTTCAGCCCAGAAGGCACTGCAGACACATTACTGTCATATAACACTTATGGTGCCCATACACGTTACAATTATTGTATACAATATTGTATACAATATCGCATCTCATCCGATCTCGGTTTTGCGATGACATCAAATGAGATGAGATCTAGTACAAAAAGTATGTGCTGCACGTACTTTTTGTACTAGATCTCATCTCATCTGATGTCATCGCAAAACCGAGATCGGATGAGATGCGATATTGTATACAATATTGTATACAATAATTGTAACGTGTATGGGCACCTTAAGGGGGTATTCAATCGCCGACGACCATCTCCCCACGGACATTGAATCCTGCCTGCATGTTCTCGGTCGAGCTGACTGAGAACGGTACAGGGTCATGGCAGTTGAGCAAGCTCGACTGCCCTGACCTACACATTGAATACCCCCCTTAAACTCTGCCAATAGGGATGGACCACTTTAAGGGTTGCCATTGCAAATAAGGTGAAAGTGTTTAATATTTACTATGCACTAATACAAGGCATAAGATTAACCAATTCACTAATATGGGCCATACAATATCCTTATATTTATACTATGTCTAGTTGTGTTGTATGTAATCCTTAATGATTAGATTACAATTAAAATGACCTGTGAATTAACTATATATAACAATACAACACTCTGATGATTACATTTGTGCGCCTTACTTTTTTCAGCATTTGTACCCAAATCCAGATAAACTTGTTCAAAGAATGGCATCCTTACAGATAGATTGTGATGCAGTGCCTCCCAGTATGCCATTAAGAGGTAAGTAATTACCTTCCTCACATGAGTAATGCGGGTCATATATCATGCAGGCAATTTTCCATTGGTGAGCTACAGACATGAGTGATTGGAGAGGCATCAGGGAATCAGAAAAAAATTACACATCTTGCCAATAATTTTTTTTTTGTGTGTGGAATTAGCGATTTTAGAATTTCCAGCATGTTGTATTTCTCCAATCCCTAGACACAGGTATCAGTACAGTAGATTTTTCCCCTGATGTACAGGCCCATTTATATGCTGTTTATAAAAGTAAGTAGTACTCCCTGGGCAGTATTCAATGACTATAATCAACATGTGCAGCGAATCCTTTTTAGGATTCGCTGCACATTCGCCACGTTCCGGAGGGTTATAGCCTTTGCTGCCAGCCCTCGCTGGCACAGTATTCAATGCCGCAGGGACTCGCTGCCCCTGACGGTGAATCTTAACCCCTGCAGCGATGGGGGCAGGCAGGGAGATGGAAGTCTCCCTGCCTGCCCCAGAATGTATGTGGGGGTAGGAGGGCTCCCCGGGACCCAGGCAGCACAAGCTGCCCCAGGGAGAGCTAGCAGGGGACCAGGTAGGGAGCCGCTAGCACTGCTCCCGATCGTGCATATGTAACAATCGGGAGCAGTGTATATATGAATATGTAATGAGCGGCTCTCGGCTCCTGGCCCCCTGCTGGCTGTTATGTGTAAAAAAATATATATATTTTTTTTAATTAAATATATATTCATGTGCTGTGAGCACATGAATAAAAATAGCATGCCTGTTCAGATAATAAAATTACACCAAATTTTTTTTAAAAAAAAGGTACTTATGTAATATCTGGGCTCCCGTTTTTCTTATGAGACCGCGGGGCTCGCTGCCCGAAGCGGGCACGGTGGCTCGCTGCGCTCGCCACACTATATAAAATCAACTCCATGCGTAGTTGGATAGTAGGGGTATGAAAAAATGGGGTGCATTTAACATGGGAGCCCAGATAATACATTAGTTCCAAAAAAACCTTTATTTTAAAAGTTCACATTCCACTTCACCATGAAAAGATGGCAATTGCTACACGGTGACACACGGCGAAAATAACTTAGAAAGCAATTCGCCATATTCTCATTGAATACATTCACGGCGAATCACATTGAAAAACCATAGCGAATTGCGGAGACTATCATACGGCGAATTATCCGTCATTCACTGTTCGCAGACAGCGAAAAGTGCACGTTGAATAGGGTGATTCACTTTCTGACACAAAAAAATCACCTTCCAACGCGAAAATACCACAAATTCGCCATGAAACATGGCGAATTGGCCTCATTAAATACTGCCCTCTGTCTAGTAAAATCAACACAGCTGACAAACAAAGTAGCAGAGAAAATAAACAGAAAAACTACAGTACTAGTATGTTTCTTGAGGACAAATGTTATGCTATATATAATGTATATTTGGGAAGCATATATTCAGAACAGTCATTTCAACAATTAAGGTATATGTTAATAGATTAGTGGTAAAGAGTTTGTGGACCTGAAGTTCCCTCAGGTGAATTAACATTCTGATGCCATCTGTCAGGACACATTGGGGGAAATTTACTAAGGTGGGAATTAGACTTCACATGTGATGTTGCTATGGACAACCAATCAAATCCTGTGTACTATCTTCTAGAGGGTGTTAAATAAATAAGGGTACTTGTTTACTAGCACGGCGCCCATCGTATGCCCTCGCATACCACTAATTAAGGTATGCGATGGGACCCGATTTTCAGGTTCTAAGTCCTGCACTGTACAATTTTAATATTGCGTCGCATACGATGCGATTTTTAATTGTACAGGCACCCTGATGGGTGATTACTATGTTAAATGCACCCCCATTGTTAACGCCACCCCCACTATCAATGCCAACCCGAAGGGGCGGCGGTACGCGTCCTCCGACCTTTTCATACCCCCACTATCCACGTTGGCGTGGAGTTGATTTTATATAGTGTGGCGAGTACGAAGTGTGGCGAGGGGACGCGGAACACATGTGAAGTAATCCGCATCCCCTCGCAGGGCACGCTGCGCTCGCCACGCTTCGGGCT
Source organism: Crinia signifera (assembly GCF_055691185.1). Lineage (NCBI taxonomy): Eukaryota > Metazoa > Chordata > Amphibia > Anura > Myobatrachidae > Crinia > Crinia signifera. The sequence continues at coordinate 127,181,001 of NC_139221.1, read as the reverse complement.
CGTGGCTCGCTGCGCTTGCCACACTATATAAAACCAACTCCAAGCCGACTAGGATAGTGGGGGTATGAAAAGGTCGGAGGACGCGTGTGGAATACATGTGAAGTAATCCGCATCCCCGTGCGGGGCACGCTGCGCTCGCCACGCTTCGGACTCGGTGGCTCGCCACACTATATAAAATCAACTCCACGCCGACGTGGATAGTGGGGGTATGAAAAGGTCGGAGGACACGTACCGCCACCCCTCGCCGGGCTCGCTCGCCACGTCTTAGGTTGGCGATCATAGTGGGGGTGGCGTTAACAATGGGGGTGCATTTAACATAGTAATCACCCATCATGGTGCCTGTACAGTTAAAAAAAATCGCGATCGGGTCGCATGCGATGCGATCAAACCAATGGCATGAGATGAAAATTGTGGGCGCCGTGCTAGGAAACAAGTACCATAATAAAAAGTAGATTCCGATTGGTTGCCCATAGCAACATCACATGTGAATTCTAATTCCCATCTTAGTAAATTTTCCCCATTAGGTCTATAGTAACTCAATTCTTGAAGACCATGTAATGGATTAGTTGACATACATTAGTACACAAAAATAAAAATCTGGATAAATGAAATAAACATAGTAAAAATGACAAATATAGTATTAACCAATTACATAATATAGGGTTTAATTCAGAATTGACCACTAATGTGAGAATTCACAGTGGAATGCGAGGAGAAAGTCACGACACAGGTATAAAGAGTAATGCGCAAATGTATGATAAGCCTCCAAGCCATTGTCAAGGCTTCTCTGCATATTGGGGGTCCTAGCGCTATATCTAGGTGTAGGGTGCGGCACCCAAACAAAACAGCATAAGCTAGAAAGCGAAGAGCAGCACAGCAGTGTATAAACTATAGTGTTAATAAATATTAGTGATAGGAACCCAAAGATATATATAAAGTGAGAGAGAAAAAAATATATATATATTTTTAAATAGTGTTTTGAGTCTATACGCTATGCGCTGAATTTGATGTCTGTTGCACTAAACACTTAAGGTTACTCCCTTAGTAACAATGAATAATATGTAAACAGAAAATAAGTGTTTTTGTGCGCTGACACACTTCCAGAAAAGAGATGGGTGAGGAAATGACTCAAGGGTCAGAAAGTTAAATATATACAGGAAATATACTCTCCTTATTCTTGAATTCTTCGCCTAACTAGAGGCTCTCCAATAATTAATATGGTGGAGATATGCAAAAGATAGAATTCACATAATAGTGTGATATCGTCAAGGTAAATAATGTATTTATTTATACAGAAACATGTAATAAAATCACATACTAGAACAATGAACAATGCTACTATTCCTTATGCAAAGCTAAAAGGTGGAGGTTTACCAGAAATTGGTGTTTCAAGCGCCTGTAGATAGGTCTTTCAGATCTGGAATGCCTCTGGTCCTCCGGAAAACCAGAGACTTCAGGTGCTCCAAACAAAACCAGTCCTGGTAAAAGGCCTCCTCTAGTGACTCACTCCAGGCTGCTGTGTATATGGAAAAACACTTTTTTTCCAACAGGATAAATGAATCTCATGTGGGATATAGAGAAAAAGATTTTTCCAATGGATAATGGGCAGTAACCTGGATCAGTAATCTGACTCCTATGCCTCCAGCGTCTGAATGCATGCAGACTGCATTCAGACGCTGGAGGCATAGGAGTCAGATTATTGGTCGTAGCGCTATATCTAGGTGCATTGCTTCTATTTTATATATATTTACATTTAGATGTAGTTGTATTTACATTTGTGTGTATGTTTTCTGTCCTTATCTAGATCAACCACAATCTCTTCACAGCTCCCCAGGCTTTGCACATGGCGATGTGAACGAAAGTTTGTTTGGTGCTTCTACAAATCAGCCAGTGGAGCAAGAGCATGAAGAATACAATGAAACACTGGAAAGAAAACTGCAAAAAGAGATTAATTATCATACGACTGGCAGTCGTATTGACCATGTGACAAACACTAATCCTTCTGCCATAAGAGAAATGAGTAGCACAAAAGCTGTTAATATTAGACAAGCTAGTATTAACCCACGCAGTGATATTGCACATCCAGTTCATGTGGGCCGTAGTAATGATTATGAAATTGGCCCAGATATGTATGGCTCGGGCACATGGAATGTAGATGATCATCTGCCCATTAAACAGCCAGCCATGTATAATACACAACATCAGCATATGTCAGTGAATGCACATGCTCCAATACCTGCATCTGGGGTGCATCCTGGACAGCAGCCACCAAGGTTTGACCGAAACAATTCCACCAAAGTTCCAGTTGCTGAATCAATGCCAAATACAAATCTGCCACATTCAACCTTTCCATTTACTGCCGGCTCAGGCCACCAAATGGGTGAGTATGGCTATGTACCTTTTCCAAAGCTATGTTTATGTATATTCTGTGCCTTTCCATTACTTGTCTAAAACATGGATGAGCCATACAGCACACCCTGTACCCATTTATTTCAATACTTACCCTCCCATGTTGGCAGCAGCAGCTGGGTGTTATTTTGTTTCTGTGCAGGGTAAATACTAACGGCGAGGGGCACCGGAGGAAGCGGTGGGAGAGGTGGCGGGCGGCGGAGCCAGCTCCATAGCCACGGGGCGCGTGCGAGCGTCTCAGGGGCACTTAGGGGGGTATTCAATGTCATTCGTGCTCCCGCAGCCATCTCCCGACGGGGGAGATGGCTGCGGGGCCCTATTCAATGCTGTCTTCCTTGACAGCATTGAACAGGGGTTCTCCGCAGAACGAGCCCGACATCACAAGCTGTCGGGCTTGTTCTGCCGTGATAAGCCAGAAATAGGCGAGCTCCCGGCCGGTTTAGGGAAAAAATATTTTTTCTTTTTCCCCATGTGATAGGCGCTAATTAAACTGTAATAATTTCACTTTACTTTCTCCCGGCCGGAGCTCGTCTATTTCCGTCCTCTTTCTTGCCGCTCGGCGGCCGGGACATTGAATCCCGACCGCCGAGCTCAAGTTGAGCAAAGCGTGAACGGGACAGCGGCACTCGACAGCCGTTCCCCTGACATTGAATACCCCCTTAGTCTACTATTCCTTCTGCAGACACACATGCATACAGTATATTGTGCATTCCTACCTCTATGTTGGTTTGTTACTACCCAGTGATCGTGGTTAGTGAAAAAAATTGTTGGTCCTGGGGACCCCTCACTTTAAAAAGTTGGGGTCCCACACCACTGTTTCTGGGTCCTATCACATATTATGCTTTTTGAGCTCCCCATACAGCACCAGACCTCATACACATCCCCCATAGATAGGATGGAAAGGGGATATATGTGTAAATAGCAGTTGGGTCAGTGCAGGGGCCAATGAGGGGGAAGGAAATGCTAGAGTTAGGGAAGGTATGAGGTTAGATAGTAGCTGGGTCAGTGCTGGGGAGTGAGGCAAGGACAGGGATAGGGGCAGGCAGTGCTGGGGGTAGGGAGGGTATGAGGGTAGATCAGGGATCGACAAATTTCTTTAAAATCTAGGAGCCAAGATGAAATTGTAGGAGTCAGAAAAACTAAAAAATAGGGACACCATAATGCCTATTATACGTCACACACCCATTACATATTATACCACAATGCCATTACACATTATGACACACACCATAATACATATTACATATAATACCATACCCGTATGGCCTATTATTACATATTATGCAACATAAGTTCTGCTTACTTACATGCTCATTGCTATGGGTTTCATGCTCTTTTGCCAGGGGTTAAAATGCTCTGCCAGGGGTTAACATGCTCGTTGCAATGGGGTTATATGCTCTGCCAGGGGTAAATGCTTGTTGCAATTGGGTTACTTGCTCTGCCAGGAGTAAATGCTTGTTGCCACGTGGTTACATGCTCCAGCAGGAGTTTCCTACTCTGCCAGGGGTTAGCATGCTCTGCCTGGTGTAAATGCTCGTTGCCATGGCGTTAACCTGCTCATTGCCATGGAGTTAACATGCTCATTGCCATGGGGTTAACATGCTCTCTGTCATGGGGTTAACATGCTCTCTGCCATGGGGTTAACCTGACCTGCAAGGGGTTATCATGATCTTTGCCATGGGGTTAACATGCTCTTCCAGGGGTTAACCTGACCTCCGGTTCCTTGTCTGGGCAGCCCCAGCACTGGTATCTACTAGTAATCACCGCACTGAAGTAGCTGCTGCTTCAGTGCCAGTGCTGGGGCTGCTGAAACCAGGAGCCGGAGGTCTGTGGGAAGCTGCTGCTGGACCCCTGTGACAGGGCTGCTGTTCTCCACGCCGGTCGCTCCTCCTTCCTGCCAGTGCCTCATGTACTGCCAGGAGCCCTCCATCCATTCCTGGCCCCTCTGCGGCCCCTGCTACCAGGTTACACCCAGGAGCCCACGCTGTCCTTCCTGCCACACTGTGACTTGCTGATGTTGCCTGGTCAATACGAGCACATTCTAAAAAAAAGTTAGTCCCTGGAAGGTATTGGCGGGTAAAATTTATGCTATTGGGCGTATTTGCGAACCCTGCTACCATGTTTGTGTTGTCACTGTTTCCTTTCGTAAAGCACAACGAAATTTGCTGCGCTGTATAAGAAACTGTATATAAATAATTTTTAGCCAGAAGCCAATTAATTTAATAATACGTGTCTAGATTGGGAAGGTATTGTAACGCACACAGGACATACAGTATATAGGGGTTTATTTACTATTTCAAATGGGATGTTGCTATGGGCAACCAATAAGAATCTACTTCTTATTTATTTAGCACCTTCTCGAAGATTATAGATAGAATCTGATTGGTTGCTAATACCAACGTCCTATCTGAAATAGAATTCCCATCTTCGTAAATAAACCCCTTAAGCTCCATGCAGGTGCCAACCGTGAGCCTTAGAGCTACAATTATCTGCCCATTTTGCAACCAAGAAATGTATCTTGGCTGAAAAAATGATCAGTGTTAACAGTAAGTATAGGCGCAGAACTAGCAAAATGTCAGCCATCATGGCGACTGGGAATCTCTTTGGCCATTAGTAATATGTTAGCCTAGGGGTTTTACATGTCTTACGAATTGTGCGCTCCATGCTGGTGTCGTAATAATCTTTTTTCAACTTTTTTCATTTCTTTCTCCCTCATGATAGATAGTATTTATTTTCTGTTTTATAGGTGCAATAGGAGGGAGCAACATGTTCTTCGGATATCCACAGCAATGTTCTTCAGGTAAAATCAACAATGAGTTATTCATGCCAGATGTACATGTATAAATGTTTTTTTGACTTATGGAATGGTAAATTTCTGGTTTTCATTGCTGCTACACTTGCTGTAGCCACAGCAGGTCTTCAGTCAAAATCAAGGTTACAGAAAGTAGCAAAAAGACATATTCTCCGGGGGAATTTCCCACAAAATGTGTATAATAAATAAAGACATAACTGTACCATGTGAGTTGACACAGGGTGGTGCACGGCGGGTCCGGTACTCACATTTCCATGCGCTGTGGCAGCTCTCCATCTCGTGTGGAGAAATTGTATGGCATGTAGGTAGTGGTCAGGAGTGTAGGCGGCCGTTTCGGAGCTGACATCTTAGATATGGGCAAACCTGTGATCTCCAGCCAGTGCAAGGCACAACATTCCCATTTTCTGTCAGCCAATTGTACCCACCCTCAGGGTTTAAAGCTACTTGGTCATGAGCATTGCCTGTCTCTTGGTCCATCCACCAGCATTCTCTGGTGCCTTGTTGGACCCCAGACCTGTCAGCCAATTGTAGCCACCCTCAGGTTTTATAGAAAGGCTACTTGGAGACATTGTTCTCAGTACAAATTGTTCTGCATGTAGGAATCTGGTCTGCCTCATGGTCCATCCACCAGCATTCTCTGGTGCCTTGTTGGACCCCAGACCTGTCAGCCAATTGTAGCATCCCTCAGGATTTATAGAAAGGCTACTTGGAGACATGGTTCTGAGTACAAATTGTTCTGCATGTAGGAAGCTTTCCTGCCTCTCCAGCATTCTCCAGTGCCTTGTTGGACCCCAGACCTGTCACTCTGCAGTTACGGTATAGATGATAGACAATGTCTAGGTCAACAGTTAGTAGGGCTACCAATAATGGTCGACTGTGACTAAGTCCATACCGAAAAAAGGGTCAACGCTGCCAAAAAGTCGACACAAGCTTACCTCAATAATGACCATCGGTCATTAGTCAGCATATCCGGCCATATTTATCGCCCAAAACAGCTTCAGGACTAATTGGATATTGCCCAAAGTAAATGTTCATACCTTCTGTGAATGACACTAACTAATCTTAGACAGTTTTCTTCCCTAGAAATATATTGTTTTTGTCTCTGTCCCATAATTGACTTTTGCAAAGCCTTCTGGTTAATATTCATTTGTGATAATTCCTTCACAATACATGCACTTTTTTTTCAAAGACTTGGTACAAATTTCTTGGTTGTACATTATTGTACATTATTGGAGGCATGGTATGATGGCAAAGCCCGATAAACTTAACAACAGACGAAGGCATACAAAATCATTGGTTTACTTTTAAAAAGCACAAAGACCCTGATTCTGAATCAGGTGGAGTTCTGCCAATGTTATTAAGCGTATTGCTGCCCTCAAGATATTCTCCAGGAAAACTGAACATGAATCACTGTAGACAGAATTTCGCAGTCTGGGAGGTACAATATCTAAGAGATGGCTCGGCTGCCACAAAGGTTAAGTGGATGGCAGCTCAATCTGCCTGGTTGGCCCATGTAGCTGATACAACCTGTATATGTATTCAGATAGACTGGGTAGTGTTTTAGCTCACCTAGTGCACTCTGATCGCCCCTCGGCCACTGTTATGCAATTATCTGACTCTATGGGGGGTATTTAATGTCAGGGGCACGGCTGTCGAGCTTGCGCGACAGCCGTGCCCCTGTCCCATTCTCGCTTTGCTCGCCTGGAGCTCGGCAGTCGGGATTCAATGTCCCGGCCGCCGAGCGGCCAGAAGGGGGCTGCTGAGAACCCCTGTTCAATGCTGTCGGGGAAGACAGCATTAAATAGGGCCCCTCAGCTATCTCCCCCGTCGGGAGATGGCTGCGGGAGCACGAAACCTATTGAATACCCCCCTATGTGTAATATAGCTACCACTACTCCAGATATTGATAACATTTTTCTGTCTTTTTATAGTAAAGTCTATACTGTAGGTTTCGTTTAGATTGTCCTATGGATGAACTTCAGCATTATGTGGAGACTATGTCTAGGCTCGCTCCTCAAGCTACCGCTTATTTATATGCCCCATAACTTTAGATGAGGTGATGGGGACTATTGGTTCCTTTCCTGGTGGGAAGGCTCCTGGCAGTGATGGCATACCCATTGTACTATATAAAAAGAAAAAAAAAAACATATCAAAATCTTTGTGCCTTGGTTGCATACCTCATTTTCAGACTTATTTTTAGAAAATAGATTTCCTTCCTCAATGTCAGAGGCTGTTATTATAGTTCTTCCGAAACCGGGAAAAGTACCCTTTACTCCCTGAATTCTGTAGACCAATTTCGCTAATTCCCAATAATGCTAAGATGTACTTGTTTCCTAGCACGGCCACAACGATCTTGATCTGGGGCATCGCAGGTAAAAAAATCGCGTCGGTCGCATCGCATGCGGGCTAAAAAATCACTTGTGATGCGACCGACGCGATGCCCACGATTTCCCATAGGGAACAATGTAAAATGCCTCAATTTAACCAAATCAACATAGGGAACAATGTTAAATGGGCCAGAGACCCCAGTGAAATGGCCCCCAAAAAAATTTTTAACGCCACCCCACGATCAACGTGAACCCGAAGCGTGGCGAGCGCAGCGGTACGCGTTCTCCGACCTTTTCATACCCCCACTATCCACGTCGGCGTGGAGTTGAGAATAGATTAGTGTGGCGAGCGCAGCGAGCCACCGAGCCCGAAGCGCGGCGAGCGGACGCGGATACCTGTGAAGCTCGCGAAGGGACGCATTTACCTGTGAAGGTATCCGCGTCCCCTCGCGGGGCACGCTGCGCGCGCCACGCTTCAGGCTCGGTGGCTCGCTGCGCTCGCCACACTAATCTATTCTCAACTCCACGCCGACGTGGATAGTGGGGGTATGAAAAGGTCGGAGGACGCGTACCGCCGCCCCTTGCATGCTCGCTGCGCTCGCCACGCTTCGGGTTCACGTTGATCGTGGGGTGGCGTTAACTATTTTTGGGGGGCCATTTCACTGGTCAGGGGGGTTTTTTGGAGTCTCTGGCCCATTTAACATTGTTCCCTATGTTGATTTGGGTAAATTGAGGCATTTTATATTGTACCCTATGGGAAATCGCGGGCATCGCGTCGGTACCATCTTATGCTTATTTTGGCCGCATACGATGCAACCGACGCAATTTTGACTTTTTCAATGCATTTCAATGGGAAATCGCGGGCATCACGTCGGTCGCATCGCAGACCATTAAAAATTACCCGCGATGCCCGCGATTGTGGCCGTGCTAGGAAACAAGTACCTGCTAAGATTTTGGTGAAAATACTGAACATCAGAACATTTATTTTTGGTTTTTAATATATATTTTGTTTTTTTTAGGTATTGGGTTTATTAAAATATAAACAACATCATTGTTATTTGAATAAGTAGACAAGAAACAGATCTCATTTTCTGAACATTTTCCAAATACTTTTCTTTATATTTTACATTATTTATTTACAAATTGTGTTCAGTATAATTGGTAATAGTTACACATTTGTTGTTTAGATATTGTATTATTTAACATTTATATTATAACCTGTATGCTCACGGAAAATTTTTGTTTGTATCTATTGTCTATTTATATGTCTAGTGTCCTTGAGTCTCCAAAACACAGCCATCTGCTGGCAGAGAGTGAAACTACATCTGTTTCTCACATATGCACAAACACAGAAGGTGCAGACTAGCTTTCAAAGCTTTTGCTTCGAGCTGGCTTACTAGTATTGCTATATGTCTCTAATTAAGTTCTGTTTGTAATGGTGCCCATACATTAGCCTGATTTGAGCCTATTTCGCCTGATTCCGACAGCCCAAATGGGATGTGTTTGACATACCCATCGGGTCTGATGTGTGGTCCCATGTGCATTGGACCTGTGTGGGAGGTGGGACCTGCTGCCTGTCCGATCTCCGGGGTCACACGAGATACATCGCATGTGAAAGACATCACATGCGATCCTGACACCCGGGAAGGTCCCTTGTCACTTGGGATGGGGGGGTCAAATGACCATACACTGCTGCTATACATTCCAGTAGGGTATGGCCACCTTAAAAATGAAAACAACTTTATAAAAAAAAAAAAACACACTAGGCAGATGTATATAAATGTAGTATGGAGACTGATTGCTTTCTTATTTGTGCTGTTTATTTTTTTAGCAGACGTGACTAACCATACTTTTGCTTTTATATTTCTATAGAAAAACCTGTCTATTTATCCATATCAAACAGCAAATCAATACAGATTGGACACAATAATGTTATGACGGTTGATAATAAAATACAACCAAAGCAAAATCCAGTCACTCAGAATACAAAAAAGTTTGAAACTGAAGTACCTGGTAAGTACTGGAGTAATACGGCCTACACACATGCCGATATTAAGGCATTTTCTAAGCGATTTTGCTTAGTTTGGCAAAGTCGCTTGGCAAATGCCCTCACATCGGTGTATGTGTGGGGGCTATATCGGCAGCAGTGCGCGTCCCCGTGCGTCTTTATCGCTGGCCGAGATTGATGGACAGTGTCCATCAATCTCGGCATCGGCAGGGTTCTCCCACCGGAGAACACTGGCGCTGTCTGCTCGCTTAGCACACAGAGCTGACAGCTCGCTCTGTTTGTGGGCTGTCAGCTCTGTGTGCTATGCGATAGCGGCGCAGCACAGCCCGACCTAGCATAGCTAGGTCGCCCTACACACATCGCTATGTGTGTAGGGCCCATAAGTTTATTAGTATTTAGCATTAACATTCTTTGGACGTTTTTTTTTGTGGAAAAGAGAGGGTGTAGTTTACAATGTTAATAAGGAACTTGATTACCAATATATAGACTCATTTATGTTTGTAAGGAAAGCAAAAAACAAGTAACTTTGGCCCACATTCTGTTGTTTCAGAAGGGGCTGAAGCCAGCGCTGTCCCTGGAGTTCCATGGCGGCGGACGCCGGGCTGATACGTGTAAAATAAGAATAAAAAAACATTTATTTCCTTAATTAGGTATTGTTTTGCAATTAATGCAAAAGGTGGTCTGTGGCTAAATTTAAATAAGTAGGGAGATGGGACAGCCCTGGTATTTACCATCATACATAGGTTATGGTATAGATCATGGGTCTTCAAACTGCGGCCCTCCAGATGTTGTGAAACTACATGTTCCAACATGCATTGCCACATTTTTTCCTATAAGAGCATGCCAAAACTGTCAGGGCATGCTGGGACATGTAGTTCCACAACATCTGGAGGGCCACAGTTTGAAGACCCATGGTATAGATGGTACAAAATTCTAGGTCAACAGTGACTGGATCGACACTTAATAATGGTATACATACCATTAGGCCACAGTACAGCATGGGATACCTTCATAGTATCCAAGCTGCTCACTGCATTGTGTGATACAGCCACAGCTGCCCGCACCCCTCTAATACAGTGGGAAATGGATCTTTAATGGATTATGTTGTTTTTACGAAGTACCAATCTGTTTTTTGTGTTTCAACATTTCAGGGAGCAATTCCTTAATAAACGAGAACCAACTGCAACTTCTGAGATGTAATTTATCCAAGAAATGGAAAGAGTTTGCTCGCTGTGTTGGATTTCGCCAACCAGAAATCGATGAAATTGATCATGACTATGAACGGGATGGGCTGAAAGAAAAGGTCTACCAAATGTTGCACCACTGGCAAATGAAAGAAGGATCCAAGAATTTCACAATTGGTAAGGTAGCCAGTGCTCTATATAATCTGGGAGAAACCGACCTGCTCAACCAACTCATCCAACTAAATGTGTGAACACCAAGAAAATCAGATTTTGTGTATAAAAAAAAAAACATGAGACAATGAACATGGGATGTCCTGAGCCAGATGTGTCACATTGCCAAAAGAGTTGCTTCCTATGAAATACAAAGCCAGGGTGATCACAGATGAAGATACTTGCAAGTTGTTTCCATAAATCAATTTAAAAAATGATAACCAAGAAACAAGGCCTCAGTTGATATCATTCTAACAATCACATGAGTTTGTTTCTTAAATATTTACCAAGGGATATCTAATGCAGCTGTCTGGCTATTGAAAGTAGCACTTAAGGATGTTTTTAATGGCACCCAGAGGGTAACTCCCTTTCTAAACTCACTGTCATGCTCTACCTCCTTCCCTCACAGAGGAGACCATTTCTGCTGGCTAGCCCCTCTCCAAGCAGGAGAACTGAAGCACAGCCTTTACAGCGAAGCCCAGGACCAGTGCAAGGGTTTTTGGCACCATATGAAAAATGTCAGCTTACCACCCACTCACCAATACCGACTTTCCAGTACCTCAGAAGAAAGTGTGGAGGTGGTGTCTTAGAAGTTCAACATCTGCCTTTTGCATTAACTTCAACAATGCTGCCTCTATCAGAGTTATCCTTAATTTTGGGATAGACTAAGTGGCGCCCCCAGATTCCGGAGCCCCTAGGAAGCTGCCTAATGGTAGAGGCGGCCTGGTGACGCCTGGTCTTCTGATGAGTGAGACTTGTTCAATGTTAATAACAGCACAATATTTTGATATCTTCATCTCCAGGCTACAATTTATCATCATAACCTGAACAAACCAGTTTCAAGAGAGGATGGACAGGCAAACCACTACCTACTTTTTTTTCACTATATCTATCTATTAGTTTTGTACAAGTTTGTTTTAATGTATGTATTTAGCTAGCAACATCACGACCTAGTGAGCATCCTGCATTACACAGGATTTCTATGTGCCAAGAAAAAAAGACAATTGTGATCAATGATCTGTTTGTAAACTAGTAATTCAGGTTTTGAATCCTGCATGAGAGAAGATGTACAGTTTCATGAACACACAAAGGGATTTCAAAGCAGTGCAAGACTTGATTTATTTTTACATAACTGGACTTTTCGTTCTTACTTTACATGATGAGCTAGAAATGTTATAAAAAATATTTTTACAGTATATTTAGGTTATAGTTTTGAGTTATGTCAATGAACTGGAAGATTTAAGACCATTTTTAGCATATTGGCTATATTTTTTATACTTCACCAACCACTTGGGTAATAGGGACACGGCTAAAAAATTTTTGGTAGGACACCATTGCTTGTATTAAAAAAGTAATAGTATCCTATATATCCTATATAATAAAAGGTTAAAGCTGATTCTCGCCACTATGGAGGGAATTCAAGTGTTTTGCACCCTGACGGCCACTAGTTGGCACCCAACAGCTGTCACTGTCATCATTTTGTCGGGCTGGCAGCTAGTAAATACATAATTTCACTAATTAAGGTACGCTTACTTTATATTAGTGACAGCAGTATAATGCAGAGTTTTCTTAACAATGCCATTACTGTCCAAGTTAAGGATATCCATGCTTGAGTCCAGATGGTTAAATCAAATTCACTGAGCTACAAATGAAGTCACCTGTGTTCAAGCATGGACTGTAATCACAGAGTTTGGAACTCTCTGTAATAATGCATTATAATATGTTCTATCGCAGGTCTAAATTCACAATCTAGGTTTATGTCTAAGTCTATGTTTTATCAATGAAATGAACCAATTTTTTTTTACAAGTATAACTATTAGGTCTTAAAATGAAGTCAATCTGTGTTACCAGTGTTGTACTGGAACATCTTCAAGCTGTTCAATGTAAGGCAGTGTTACTAGTTGTGCAGTACCATGCGTAGGTTTATCTGATATTCCTTACTTTATCTACTCATGCATTGCCCAGCATGCTAACATAATGGGGGGAGGGAGTTACTAAGCAACCAATTAGATCCTATCTGTTATCTTCTAGAAGGTGCTAAATAAATAAGAAGTAGATTTTGATTGGTTGCCCATAGCAACATCCCATGTGAATAGAACTCCCATCTTAGTAAATTTCCCTCAATGTCTCCCAATCATGAAATTGCCCAAAATATGATTTTTGTTTTGTGCCACGGAGCACCCATACAACATGTACTCTACATTGTGTATATACTTTCTTCCATTGCATTGAATAAGAACCATTTACCAGTTCCCAGCCTACTTGTACAAAATACTAGACCATACTGTTCTGCATTTGTACATCAGTATTGAAAAGTATTTTGGTGATAGCGTAAATGCATAGTTTAAGATTTATATGCAAAATGTTCCTGGCTTCTGGCTAAATGAGCTGGAGAATACACTTCTGGTGCACATGTTGTAGTCTGCTTATTATCCAGATGCTGAACTAAGCTGTGCAGTATGTCGGCTTCTTTGGATTACTTGAGCTGGGTGTAACAGTTACAAATAACATGATTGAAGTAAGATCTGAGAAATGTGGAAGTGTGTCAGGGACTTTTTAGCTTTCTAAACACGTGATTGGGTCCCTCTTGAACCGCTGATTTCTTGAGGGGGCAATTCAATTAAGCGTGATAAGAATAACACCAGAAAAGAGGTTCCAAAACTGTTAGATTGACCGCGCTGTTAAGTCCGGTTAGTGGATTTCTACTCGCACCAATCCAGAAGTGAGAGCACCTATATCAGAATCAGCTTTATTGGTCAGGTATTCTTGCTTATACTAGGAATTTGTTTTCAGTCATACAGAAAGATATTCAGAGGGGACACAGTGTTAGATTATGTGCAGAGAGTTATGGCCTGACGAGACAGTGAGGTGTTTATGAGTTCAAGTGTCAACAGGGGAACCGCTTGAATGAAGAAACTTTTTAAACTTCTGGTAGACCTGGTCGGAATTACCCTGTAGCATCTGCCTGATGGCAGCAGATTAAACAAGCCATGGCCAGATGTAGTTGGTCCTTGACTATCTTTGTTGCCCGCTTTTTTGCTCTGGACAGGTACAGGTCCTGGACAGAGGGTCCTGTGATGCTGTTTTCTGCCTGAGCGCAGTGCAGACATCATATTGGTCGGCTCTTAAATCGGAGAATGTCAGTTATCGTGAATAAACACACAGCTTAAGGCATGGTAACTGCCATCTCCCGGTCAATTGCAGGGCATGATTGGGACAATGCAGTAGCTCCTTCCCAGCACTAATTTAGCACATGGTATTGAACTGCCCCACTGCAGAGGAAAGACAGGCTAATGTACTGGTCTGGAAGAAGAGGGTATTGTGTGAACTTCCCCCTAATACCAAACCACATTTTAATGCCAGATGAATGTTAAAATTATTTGTAATGACTATTTTATCTTTATCTATCCGTACATTTTTTTATGAACTACAATTATTATTCTGGCAATGTTTTAAATTTGTTTTTGTAAATTACAGGAAAAACTGTGTTACTATTCTATTCAGAAAAGAATGTGGTAAATTTACCAAGATGGGAATTCTATTGAAGATGGGGGGTGAGATTTAATAGGATGAGAGATTCAGAAAGTGAGAGATTTGGTAAGAAATCTCCAGTTTGTAAAACCAGTTTGATTTTGCAGTGTAAATGATTGCCGCTTTAAAAAAAACTGGAGATTTCTTACCAAATCTCTCACTTTCTGAATCTCTAATCCTATTAAATCTCACCCGGGATTTTGGTCTTAGTAACCAATTTGATTCTATTATCTTCTAGAAGGCTCTAAATCAGAAGTAGAATCTGATTGGCTGCTATGAGCAACATCTTCAATAGAACTTACATCTTAGTAAATTTACCCCAATGATGAATATTTTGGATAGTTGAATTTTGCAGTTTGTATTTTCAATTATTGAGATGCATAATATAATGTACCTTATGCCGGATATACAGTATGTGCGCATGCTAGTGGGGAGCAGCCAAACCTAACACAAACTCAAGAATCTTACAAAGACATTTGCACATAAAGAATTCATATTATGAAATAAGTAAAGGTAAGAATGTATTTAAACCACACCACTGTCATTTATTTGTACTACCAAGCTGATTTTTTTTTTTTTTTTTATCATCCTAGAGAACATGTTCTTCCTGTTTATATCATGGCATATCCTAATTGTTACTGCAAAGTCCTTCAAGCATGGGGCCTGATTCAGCAAGAGTTGCAGTTTTGCAGAAAATTGAAAAATTACAACGTCTGTTACTAGCATGCTGCCCACAATTGCAAAGGTTTACAATTGTATCACTATTATGCGAGTGCTTCGCTAATATTTCTAAGGTAGCCCCCTGGTATTTATCCCCAGAGTGAATATTGAATGATAATGTAAATATTGCTGTCCGATAAATCGCTCAATGCATACACACTGAGCGATTTTCAGCGGGGAGGCAGCGGAGGGCGGCAGCAGGCTCCATCAGAACGGGGCGCACAAGCATCTTGTGTGCGTGCATGCCCTTCTGGTGCATGGCGAGTGGCAGCAGATGGCAAATCGCCAGGAGCAGATCTGATATGAGCTGATCCATCTGTATTCTAGTTCGCACAACAGAGGAACTAGGCAACAACAACTTTAATAGAACTAAAGCAGGCGCGGCAGAGAGGAATCCCTGTGGCCCCTGACGTCCTTGAAGAAAGACATTTAACAGGTACTGTAAAGGTGCCCATACACACGCAGATTTATCTGCAGATCTGTCTGGTTGGAACAAAAACATGGTTATGGATGAGAGCAAATGACAGTTGACCATTTGCTTGGAAATGCTGGAAAACTGACAAACTGTCACTCATCCATAACCATGTTTTTGTTCCAACCAGGCAGATCTGAAGATAAATCTAACTAGTGTATGGGCACCTTAAGACATAAATCTCATTTTATTCTTCGGAACACGTCAGGGGTCTGGTTCCGGTTTTCACTTAGTCCCCTCGCCAATATCCATTGCAAAAATTATTTGCTTGTACGGCATCCACTATACATTGGTTATCTTTTCCCTATGAGTCGACGGACTTCACGTGACATGGAGTCCACAAAGAAGAAGACTCTTGACCAGAAGTGTCCCCTGAAAGATTCCAGCACTAGGGATGTCATTTTTATTTACCCCACCATTTATCCATTCTATCAATAACCACACCCTCCGCCATCCCTGTTCCGCCATTGGTGAACGTAAGGGAAGCCCCCATAAGTATTCACCACCCACCCTATTTGTTATTGTATGTTTTAGGACCCCGAAGGGTACCACAAGCGCATACTTTAGGCAACACTTCTAGTGAAGCACAATTGTTTCTTCACACTTTAACCCAATAATGTACTGTCTGCCCTAGCCTATGGATTGTTCCTGATTCAAATGAAATCTGCTCTGACTGCTAGTTTTTCTTGTCCAGTGTCACCTACTCTCTATATCGGTGTAAAGCTGCCCTTACACGGTCAGTTTAACGGATCCGTTTGGGACTTAATTAGTACACATCGCATCGCATTCCTTGTGCATGCAATGCGATTGAAAGCTAGTACAAAAAGTATGTGCAGCACATACTTTTTGTACCGTACTATGTGATGCACGGGAGCGCGCATCGCATAGTACAGAACGGAGCTGGTCCACAATGGACCGTGTATGGGCAGCTTAAGGAAATAACATCATTTTCAGCACAGCAATATTAAACAAAATTATGGAAAAATTTATTTTACATGCCTGACACTCACTGATCTGTATAGACAGGTCTCACTGTCATCACATGATGCCTGCTGTACCCCAGTTACGCTGTTATCACAAACCTAATACACACTGATCATTATTCAGAGGACATATTGATAAATTACAGCTGATCATTTTACACAGTTAATATTAGCCATTTGATAACCAAGTCACACTGATAGCGCACTTGATACCAAATGATCACACAGATCAGTCAAACAATTGGACACTTGTACATCCTGATCACTAGAGACATGCAACATAAAAAGCTTGAAATATGCATGCAAATATGCATGTTAAAATATGCTTAATAATAAAAAAAATCAGCAAACAATTGGTAAGCAGTAGAATAACATTGATAATTAACAATTATTTAACATTTTGTTACTCTTGAAAATGTAAACAATCAGGTACTGTTCCAAACGTTTGGTAAAAAGATTATGTTTTCTTCGATCACTCAAAATATTTTTATAAGTGGAAAAAGACCATTCCACATCCACTGAATTAACTGGACAGAATTTGAATTTGGATGTTATGTTAGCACTTCTTGTTTTATTTCTTCCTGGCTGCTACAGCAGACTGCAGCGTTCTAGGCTCTTCTGGCATCAACTACACGGACCCTCATCTCCAGCGCCGATGGATCAAATGTAAGCATAGCATGTGAGGGCAGCGCAGTGGAAGGCTCCTCCCTGCGCCGCATACTCACTGTAAACCGGCGTTTCCTCCGCGCCAAGTGATGTCACAACCCTTCTGCCCGCCTCCTCTGCTGCAGGAGTTTCTCTCTTGGCACTAAGTTCCAGGCCAGGGGCCGGCAAAGGTTCAGGAGCTTTGTGACCTCATCCCCCGACTGACTTTTATTCAAACGGATTGGCAGCCTAGAGCAGTGTCAGACGTACTTCCAAGGTTCCCCACACATATTGGCCCGGCCTGCACACTCTACCACTACCTGGCCAGCAGCAGCAGGGCAAAGCAGTGCCATGATTCGTGGGTGGAAGGGGGCGGGGCCTAATATGTGAAGTGCCCTCCTGTGGAAAAATATGCACCATCACTAGATTTTAGGTAAAATATGCGCTAACCAGTGAGAATGGGCAAAATATGCAAATACATATGCAAATGCTCAATATACATATGCAAATGCACAGTATACAATACACAATATGCATTGATCACATACAGTAGGTCAAGGAGCAGAGTTAGTTGTAAAAACTACAGTTAGAATCTGCTCCATTTGATGATCTTGACAGTGTTTAACCCTTTGGGCCAGATGTACTAAGCTTCAAAAGTGATAAAATGGAGGGTGATAAACAGCCAGCCAATCAGCTCATACCTGACATTTTTCAAACACAATCTGTGACATGGCAGGTAGGAGCTGATTGGCTGGTTGTTTATCACTCCATTTTATCACTTTTGAAGCTTAGTACATCTGGCCCTTAGAGTGCCAACATTTCTCTAAAAGATGTTCAAAATATCTGCTAAAAATGGCAGCGTTGCTCACAGTTGTAATATAAATGCAAATAAAAAATGTTGTGTAAAAAAAGATATTTCCTATATAAGGTAAACATTACAGGTCATTAAAAATGTTTGCTGGGCAATTTTTACACCTATTCAATTGGCACTCAAAGGGTTAATGTGAAAGATCTCCAGTGGGAACGCCCATGAAACGCTGGGAGTTCCCATATGCTAATGAGGCCGCCCCATGCCCCTCTCTGCCCTCAACGGGGGTATGGATCATTGGATAGACATTAACTAGGTTGACACCTCTAGGTCGACATGCATGAAGGTCGACATGCTAGAAGGACATGACTGAATGCTAGAATGTACACAGAGAGGGGGTTATTCTCGTTCATTCGGTCCTCTGTGCATTCGCGTCTGCGCATGTGGAGGTGCGTTTCTGCGCTGGGCTGCCCCATGACCATATGGGAATACCCAACGTTACATGAGCGTTCCCATGAGAATGCTGGGCTAACAACCGTATGTCAGCTGCCCGCCCATATCCTTCCCAGCGTGCACGAATATGGAAGTGACTTTATAGTCACTTTTATATGTATGTACCTTCCACATCTTTCGATGGTCGGCGACCATCGAAAGATGTGGGAGGTTACCCGCGGCATACAAATGGATGTTTATGTTAAACATCCATTCGCAGCCTGTGCAGACGAGGGGGGGGGGAGGGACATTCTCCGGGTGGTTTTTTTTTATGGATTTGCAAGGCTGCGAATCAACCAGAATAACCCCCAGAATGTAATACTTGTGATCTTTTAATGCAGAGTTCATTACACACATAACTTTTCCCATATGTGCATTGCATCCATGTGTGGCTTATCTGCTACAGCATAACCTTCATAGTGCGCCCAAAATGGCAGCCTCATTTGGTATGCCCGTGCATAGGATGAAAAACACATGGACCTGATGGGTATGCTGGGACACTACCGCTAGCACTGGGACACTGAAACAACCCATTTTGTATCTTCTCTTCTGGGCTTGACCTATTCCTCCCAAGGTAATACTACGTTGTGCGCCCAAGATGGCTGCCGCACCTGGTAGCTTTTGTGGTTGAAATATATAACCCCTAGAAGTTATTTCCCAAAATGCCTGCACCAACCCCATAGTATGCTTATTGTGCTCTCTAATGTGTCATTAACTATCTCTGTTTTTCAACTTAATGCAATTCCAATGCCTTTGATCAATGTACCATGTTTTTGATGTATTTAAGCGACTTTGAGTTCTATGTTAGAAAAGCGCTATATAAATAAAATTGATATTATTACTGCTGTCTTTGAGCAACATGATAAAGATGGCACCGTAAATGGCTGCCTAGGAACTGTGCCACTCAGCCCTGTCTTGCACACTGCATAGCAACCTAAAACTGTACTGTCCCTGCTAAACTGTTACCTACCTGGCTGTTGCAACGAGCAATGGCACCACGGATGGCTGCCTAGGCGCTGTGCAGCTCAGCGAATATATGTTCCTGTGTAATAACTGTACTGTCTCTGCTTATATTGTTACCTACCTGGCTGTTGCAACGACCAGTGGCGCCACTGCTGGCTGCCTAGGCACTGTGTAGATCAGCGAATATGTGTTCCCTGCGCAGAGCCGGCCTTAGGCATAGGCAAACTAGGCAATTGCCTAGGGCATTTGGAATGCCTGTGGGCATCAGCAGCTTCTGCTGATTAAAATGATATGCAGCATGCATATATTCTGTGTGTGAGTGAGGCTGTATCTGCATATGAAATATTGTATTCATGGAAATCACTGTAACATAGCATTCAGTATGCAGGTACAGCCACAGTCGCACACAGAATATAGGTATGCCGCAAATCATTTTAATCATCGGAAGCTCCTTGTGTGTGCTGGTCATAACAATGCATTCAAGACGAATTTTCATCAAAAAATGCACCCAACGTTAGCAGAACTGGCCAGGAGCTGCATGGCCTATTGAGGCAAGATGTATGAGGAAACATCTGTATCCAAGCAGAGGCAGAGGTCACAATGTTAGCGGCTGTGCAAGTGCTGTCTGAGGGTGGGTTGGTTGTGCAATAGTGTTCGGCATATGTGTAAGGGGCATTATGTGTGTCATGTATAAATGCATTAATAATGTGCAACATGTGTAACAGGCACTATGTGTGTCATGTGTATAAGGGCATTAATAATGTGCGACATATGTGTAACAAGCACTATGTGTGTCATGTGTATAAGGGCATTAATAATGTGCAACATATGTGTAATGGGCATTATGTGTGTCATTATGTGTATGAAGGGCATTAATAAAGGTTGGCATAATGTGTAAGGGGCATTATGGTTATAAGGACATTAATAATGTGTGTCATGTGTAAGGGGCATTACTGTGTAGTATTATCAAGGGTGTCGAGAGAAAGGGGTAGGGGGTACAAATTACCCAGGCCAAAGTCTGATGGAAGGGCCCAGTGGGGTCCCCGGGCCCCCTCCCCTTAAGTGACAGCAGCAGCTGCAGCTCTTCTCCTCTGCCCAGCACACATTGCTTTTTCTCAGGATTTTTTTCAAAGGGTATAATGTGAATAATGTGAGGAGTAATGTATATAAGGTAAAGTGGTACTACTGTGTGATGTAACGTGAATAAGGGACACCATTGCATGATATAATGTGAATAAAGTGGCACAACTGTGTGGCATAATTTGAATTGGGGGTATTATTGGGTGGCCATGCCCCTTCCCAACAAGAACATACCCCTGTTTGGGCTGCGCACTGAATGTGTGCACTGTTTCTATTTAAAATATTGCTGGTAGGAGCACCAAAATGATGACTGCTATGATGAGGGTTGATGGTGCTGGGAAAGGGGAGCAGGGTCAGAGGTGAAACTAGTGGTGGTGCTAGGGGGCACCAGCCAAAATGTTGCCTAGGGCGTCATTTAGGCTAGGGCCGGCTCTGTCCCTGCATCTACAACCCCCAGGGCACATTGAGCATATACCTGTATGTGTTATGTATATGTGTACTGTCACAGTTTAACTGTTACCTAAACAGCTTTTGCCCAAAATCCAAACTCAATTCCTAGTATACACAAGTATACCTGGCCAATAAAGCTGATTCTGATTCTGAAGGTCGATACGGGTTAGGTCAACAGGGCAGTGGTGTAAAGGCCCCCTTACACTATGCGATTTTCGGCCGATTTCATCCGATTTCGGCCCTTTGGGCCGATAAATCGGGTGAAATCGGCCCAAAATCGCATGTGTTTGACATCTGATGTGCGGGCCGGATCACGGCGTCAGACCTACAGAACATAAGATATATCGAAATCTGAGCCATCATGGGTGCTTTTTAGCACCCACGATGTTCAGATCCGAAATATCTTTATATACAGCCCCCCTGTCTTACTAGCAGCGCCCCCCCACATTGACGGCTCCCGGCGGAGGTAGTGCAGGTGGGGACCGCAGGCATCGCAGAGCAGAGACCGTCGGCGCGGCGGGAGAATAGGAAGAAATCCTATTCAAAAGACCGGGCAGCCGCTGATTGGCAGAGCTCTCAGCCAATCAGCGGCCGCCCAGTCTTATGAATAAGATTTCTTTCTATTCTCCCGCCGCGCCGACAGTCTCTGCTCTGCGACGCCTGCGGTCCCCGCCTGCACTACCTCCGCAGGGAGCCGTCAATGCTGGGGGGGGGCTGCTAGTAAGACAGGGGGGCGCTGCGGGGGACACAGAGTTGGCAGTAACAGAGCCGGGCAGGAAAAGCTGTGATTGGCTGAGCGCTCTCTCAGCCAGTCAGCAATTGGCTGAGAGAGCGCTCAGCCAATCACAGGCTGCCCATTCATTGTATGGGCTTTTTTTTCCAGCACTGACAGCTCCCGCCTCCCCCTGCCCGGCTCTGTCACTGTCCTCGGCAGCGTCCCCTGCAAGCTGCCTTAGCAGCGCCCCCCACCAGCAGCCCTGTTCTGCAACCTCCCCCCTGCTCCCCGGGTTTACATGTGATAAATCGAGACGATTTATCACATGTAAAAAATGGCACATCAAGTGCCAATCTTATCAAGCTCCCCCGGGGAGCTGCCGGGGAAGCTCAGGGGGAAGTCGGGGGCGACTTGTCCTCAGGACAAGTCGCCCTAGTGTATGGGGGCCTTAAGTTCGCCCCAGTTGCCCGGAGGCACGCACACACACACACACAGCACCTTATATAAATATATGTATGCATGTGTGTAAGTATGTATGTATGTTTGTTATGTATGTTATGTTGAAAATAAAGAGATTGTAATATCTATGGTCCTACTAGGAGGGGAACTCAGCCACAGAAGTGAAATTGAAGGCTTTCAATGAACTGATTTTAATTTGCAGGGGAGGAGAGGTGCCCCCTTGGGAGCAGGAGCCCGGCGGCAGATGACTCCATTTCCTCCCAGAGTTATGCCTCTGCAACAGGGTCATTAGGTCAACACAAGCATTAGGTCGACATGGGGAAGATCGACAGTCAAAAGGTTGACATGTTTTTTTTTTTGTGTCCCAAATGTCGTTGCAGTCCACATGGACTGAAACATAGCACCACGTCCCCTAGCATGGCTCGCTGTGCTCGCCATGCTTCGGGCACAGTGCCTTGCTACGCTTGGCACACAATTTTATTATCCCACCACGCCCTAGTGGATGGCAGGGCATGAGATACCGCCTGTCGGCACATGTTGGCTCAAAAAAAAAAGGGTGAAAAACGCCATGTTGACCTTCCCCATGTCGACCTAAAGCTTGTGTCGACCTAACCCATATTAATAGGTAGGTAACCTCTATATGTGACACTGATGCATGTGGTTGGATATCAGACAATTGGAGGCGGGACCCATCACCCAATAAAGCCCACACCGTGACTGACCAAACACATCCTTGAAAAAGGCCGAAGGCGGCCGAAACGCGTTGAGCTCCACCACATCACAGACATCCATCTCCAAGTCTCCTCCATACACAGGAGTAGAGCGCACACAGCTCCGTCAGAACCTGCACTCCGGGCGCACGCCCACCAGCTGAACCCGGAAGTGACGGGAGACGCCGTAGAGCAGTGTGGAACAACTGCCGGCTGCAAGTGCATGCACCGGTGAAGACAGACAGACCACGGCGAGGGACTCGGAACCTCAGAAGATCAGGTATCGGGTAAGAGTTGAGTGTATCACCGGGAGGTTAGGGACGCCAGCCCCCGGTGACATTTACACTCTCACCTTGACCTCACTCCACAGACTGTCATTTACTTTACCCACCGGAACATTCACTCTTTGAGACTATGGCCCTTATTCTGATCGGTGCGGACTTTCCCGAATTCTTTCGGATCGCGTTTTTTAGCCGTCTGCGCATGCGTGGGGAACGCAATGCGCATGTGCCACGTATGGTCTCCGTACTTGTTCTCACTAATACCGTACAGAAATGTGCACCGCAATCATTCGGCCAATATGGGTGTGTTATGGGCGTCATGCGGAATGACACAGGGGCATAGTTTCAAAGTGGGCTAAACTGGGCGGAAACATGGGCGGACACGGGGGAGTACACATATTTGGGTAGGCGTGCATTCGGACAGCACGCCGAATGCACGCGAACAAAAAGGGTAGAAATGTGCGGTGTCCAAAAGGCTAGTATTGCTTTGCGGACACCACTCGGTCATGCGCTAGGCAATCGGAACGCCTAATCAGGACGGACACAACACAACCAATGTCAGCTGAACCCAATACAATCACCTACTTTACTCATTACTTGTTAATTACACGCTTCTCACTGCTACAATTGGAAGCATTGCAGCTTAAAGGGAACATTACATGCTGCACTTGTCACACACTTTTACACTGCAAATAATGCACACAACTTAATATTAATAATACTAATACACATGTCACTTCTGCGTGTATCAATTAATACAGACATTTGTGGGGCCAAAATAACATTTATTAAAGAAACTTTGCCAAAAATGACAAAAACATCACAAAACAAATGGTACCATAACAGGACTAAAAGTAAATAATATATAATAAATAGCCACAGCAGAATCATTAGGAACACATCAGGTGGCTTCATAACAAAAGTACAGCACCAACACTTCAAGTACAGCACACAGTAATGCTAGCCCAAACAGGGGAACCAAACATGACATTTGAACCGCGGGCAAATGTGGTGACCCTCGGCACGGATTTTGACACAGGATGCTGACACACACAGCTCAATGGAAGATTTGGGAAGACATAACGGTGGAGATTAATGGGGACACAAGTTCATTTGCGGGCACGTTTGCCCCTGGCAGGCTCCTTGCCACGTGCAGCAGCTCTTCGGCCTCGCCCACGGCCACAGTCAGATGGTGGGTCATGTGGAGCACATGCTGGGGAGGGGGTGGATCTTCTTCCCCCTCTGGCAGCAGGGAGTGATGATGTTGGTAAAGCACCCGAAGCGGGTGACATTAGGACCCTATTGGTGGTAACTAGCTCCACCATAAGTTCATTATGGCGGAGGAGGAGTTAATTTTGCCGCAGGGCTTGATCAGCCAGCACCTGCAGGCTAGCAGCAATACCTTGCTGGCTGTCACTCATAGCTTGCTGGCTGGCACTCATAGCCTGCAGGCTCGCAGCAATACTCTGCTGGCTGGTGGTCAAACCCTGCAGCACCTCCTCGGCCCTACGCACCCGCTCGAATGCCGAGTCTCCCTGCTGCACAATACTGTCTAGCACACGGCCCCACGTGGACAATTCAGCCGCGGACATTTCCGGCTGCTGCTGCACGGGCCTGCTACTGGGGCCAGGTGGTACAGACTCCACAACCTCCTCAAGAGAATCTGGACCAAGCGGTGGGGATGCTGTTGAACGAGAAATTACCAATTACCACCCATTCCATGCCAAATTCAAAACATCTACTTATGGCCTGCCAAATAATTACCTTCAAGCGTAGAAGCCATCACTTCCGCTGGGGACTCGCTGTCTATGGTGCTCACCCCCCGGACCTCCTCCACTGCAATGCAGCACTGGGCCATCTCTTCCAGGGGGGTGAGCTTCAGCTTGCCAGGCATGGGGCCAGCCCCAGAGGTGTGGCTGTGTTGCCACCGCTCGGTCAATTTCTTCTTGAGGTTGCCTTTGAAGTCCTGCCACCTGCAATCAAAGTGTACATATTAATACATGTAACTCCTCATGTTTGCTGTAGCACCCATTGCAATCTGAAACATAATACAACATGTGCCTACTGACACCAAACTTACATTATATTCATTTTTAAAACCAACCCTTAGAAGATACAACAACAGTCACCCTCCAATAACTATCAATTCAATGTCATGGCCAACATGTCTGTGCCTCCAAGCAACGTGAACACCCATTAAACCAACTCCATCTAATATTGAATGTAAACATTACTGGACTTGTACTGCTCAAATGTAACACACATGTACTTGCCTCTTCTTAACGTGCTCCGCCTCACGAACTTGTGGAGCCACTGCATTAATCTCCGCCGTTATCTCCTCCCAGATCTTCCATCTCCTTGTGTGTGTCAACTTTACCGCTGGGCACTCTATTAAATCACGTGCCCGGGTCACCAGGATGTCAAGCTCCTGCGGTTCATATGCCATGTTTCTTGTGGTTGGTTCCTCTGTTGCCCGACTGCGGCCACGGGCACGGCCACTGGCACGGCCACGGGCACAGCCACCGGTTGGTGTACTTGAAGTGCTGGGCTGGCTACTCTGTTGGGAAGCCACCTGCTGTGTTCCCAATGATTCTGCTGATGCTGAGGATGGGCCAGCTGCTGATTGGCCTGATGTTGATGGCCCATCTGGCTGCTCTGGGTTGAGGGGGACATAGGTGGTGTTGGCTTCCATGCGGGACAAGAGATTCTGCACCACCTGTTCTTCCTCTGACTCTGAGCCAGCCATGTTTGCAACAACTGTTTGCCTTTCTAGGACAACTTTAAATACTATTTCTGTAATTGGCGTTAATCAGCTGCAACCTGCGTTCCGTACGGCCGCGTTCCGTACGCCAGCGTCAACCGTGCGGCGCATACGGGACGCCCCTTGGTGTGGAAAAATATTTCTCAAAAACCAGGCAAACTGAGTAAGTCAGATTTAGTAGCTAAATGCAGATTCCAACACCAATTACAAAATAAAACAGAGGTCACACATGAACTGTATATTTGAATGTACATCTGTACTGTGCACTTGTTTGGTATGTAGTACAACTGACACTACCCATTCCATATGTCAATCCAGTCCACCACTTAGCCACAAGTAATCAGTGCTAGCATCCAAATCACATGTGAAAGCACTCCAAATTCAGGCTGGATGCTAGCTACTTTTCATTCCACCTCTGTAGTAGGGGCCAGTAGAAGGTAAGTGTACACATGGCAGCATGGCCTAATTTTAGTAAAAGGTCTGCCACTATTTGCTATCTTTCTGCTGCATAGCTTTCATTATAAAATAGCTGTTTAGAACCTTGTGGAGTTAGGTGTAAGTGTCTAGTGATGCAGACTATTTCACCTGGTGCATCTACCCATGTTTGGTGGATGGTATAGATTATATATAATGTGTTTCCATCTTATTTTTCACTGTCTGTTTAGGATGGGTGTGCGATGCAATAGGTTAGCCGTCTGTTCTGGCGCATACACGCTGTTAGTGTAAAAATGAACAATAAAGTTAATACCAAATATCACTCTGATCAACCAATGACAGCACATGATTGTTTGATTTGTGCCATTGCTAAGATGGCGGCCTATGGGAGAGCAGCCCCATTCTCACCCGCGGAGCTGAGAACTCTGGTCTCCATTATGGAGACCAGGCTGGGGCGGGCGGGCCCCTTTATAACCAACAGGCAGAAACGCAATGCCTATGCGGTGGCCCGCCGCCGTATATACGCACGCACCCAGGTGCGGCGGACCATCGCTCAGCTGGAGCGGCGGTGGTCCGACCTCAGGCGCAGGGAGCCAGAGAGGCTGCAAGAAATAAGGGCCAGCATTGCTAGATGTGAGTATTTCAACAGTAAATGGGGATTTGGACATGATTGCTTACCTGACATTATTTAATCCACTAAGGTCACCAGCCTGATCATGAGTTAAACATGGCATACAATATATGAGTGATACTTCCTGTTTGACACCCTGTAATGGTCATAAAATATGTTATTGGGGAGGATTAATGCTTGTGATGCTTACAATGGCCCAAATGTCACAGCATACCTGCCATGTTACAGGCTGTGTTTTGTAAAGACCACTAAGGAGTTGTTTGCCTGTACAATTATCTGTACTTCTAACCTTTGCATTTATAGCTTGATAAGGCTTAATAGTAATTACCACTAATTGCCACTTTTTTGATTTTTCACATACACAGCACGTGCTCGCGCAAGACAGGCCCGGGAGGAGGCAGAGGTGGCCATCGAGGACCAGCCGCAGGAAGGGAGCCCGGAGGAGGGGGCCCAGGAAATGGAGGAGGAGGAGGCAGCGGTGGCCCTGGAGGACCAGCCGCAGGAAGGGAGGCCGGAGGAGGGGGCCCAAGAAATTGAGGATGAGGAGGGGTGGGCTGTGGAGGCACTGCCACCCGAGGAGGACGTCATCGAGGCCGAGGATGGAGCATTGGAGGCCCCTGAGGAGGAGGTGGAGGCCGGTGAGGTCGTCCAGGCGGCCGGAATTGGTATGTATACATAAGGATTCATTTATCCGTTTGGCATGTACTATTTGCTATGTAGCACTGGTGATTCAATTGATTTTTACAATACTATAAAATGACAAAACAAACGGGATAGCAACAGACACACTTTGGGGTTAGATAGGGTGGCCAAACCATCCCTTTCAGCCAGGACACATATTAATGACACAGGTTGTGAGGATGTCTTTCATCTCGATTTTAAGTGCCACTGAACCTGTGTAGTTAATCTGTATCCTGGAAGAAAGGGATTACTTGCTAATGTAAGTGTTTCATGTCCCTGCTGCTTGCATACAATCTGTAGCCTCATATAGGTGAGTAGAGTTTACTGGTGAATGATCTTTGTAAACTAGATTCAGTATGGCATAAATGGAGTATGGACAGGCGTGGCTTAGACTGGAGTAACAAGTGGTCAGTGCCCCTGGGCCCTCCTCTAGCTAACCACCCCCTGCGGTCTGCATGTATGTTTTTCACCATAATTGTGTGTGTATTTGGTCTTAGTAATGCTTTTGAGCATGTGAGTGGGTTAGTGCTGCAGCTTCCCCTAACTGGCATTCTGACAATGATTTCTGGAGCAGACCATCAGCAGGCAAGCCATGCTTGATTGCACAAATGTACTGAGCATTCCTGAGAGTTGTGTAACTCCCCTGCCAGGCTCCATCATATAAGAGACACTGAACTTTGTTTGCTGAATTGTGATTGGTGCAGCGCGTGACATGCTTCTCAGAGCTTAGTCATGGGTGGGTTTGGATTGAGAAGGAGCAGTATGACTGTGAGGTGTTCGTCAGAGTAAAGGGTAGAGGGCCAAAATCAGGCTTTCCATGTAGTATGTATGCATGTATGTATAGGTGTATGTCTCATATATATAGTTATATAGGTGTGTGTATATATATATATATATATATATACATATATATATATATATATATATATATATACACACACACACACACCTGTCACAATGCATGTTTAAAAAGTCGGTTTGACTATGTTAAATGTATGCATGAATATCATTAGTCATTTTTGAATTTGAATTTCCTCCACAGATGAGCCTGCCCAAGCAGAGGAGGGTCGCCGTGGGGCCCTCCTTAGACTGAGAGGGCTGATGAGGCAAATGATGGAGGAAATGGACCGCATCATTGATGGGGAATTTTAATTATTTGTTTATGGACAGTTATTTTGTAATAAATCGTTATTTAAAGTTCAAAGTTGTCAGTGTTTTTTTCTAACATGCTAAAGTATATGTGTAACTTGTTTAAAAACTTTAAAATAAGCAAAATGTACATAGTGTATCTAGATGTATGTTAGGGTCACATGCTGTAAGGGTTAATGTGTGTCATGAATGTAGTAGGAATGTGGGTCAGTATAGATGAGCATTTAATTGATTGAAATTGATAACAATCCCTTTTTCAGGAGGTTGGCTAATTGCCTAAGTGGGTCATGTGATCGCTGTGTGTACTCAGTAAAAAAGTGTTGGATTGAGCGTAAATACTCCGCATCGGGGCGTACGGACAGCTTCCCGTACGTTCTGACACGGTAAGACCGTGCTTGAGCGGGAAGACCGTGCAAGAATCTGTACGTTTCCACCGCACACGCACGGTTTGTATGTCGTCCGTACACACGCCCTGTTCTTAAAGAGTGAGTCCGTCCGAATGCGGAGGACACGTGGGCGTTTCTACGGACGAAGCCCGCACGCCGCCGCACAGCGTGGCGTGCGGACCGCACCGTAAGAATTCGGGAAAGTCCGCACCAATCAGAATAAGGGCCAATATCACAGAGTCACCCCCATACCCCCATCCACCACCACCACTGCAATATTTCAGCCCGTACCCACCACTGTGCATCAACACCACCTTGCAGCACTGGGTGTGTGCAAACGGACTCATATTGCATTTTAGTTTAGAGTTTGTGTAGCACAATAAATCCTTTAAAAGGAACATCACGTGTCACTTCTCTGATTATATCCAACCACATGCATCAGTGTCACATATAGAGGTTGAGCGCAAGGTTACCTACCTATTAATATTACTGTTTAGGAGCCTGGACCACTCCAGCCTGGCAGCCCCCTCGCAACCATTGGTATCTAGCGCGAGCACTCCCTATTTGTTTAACTCAACCTAACCCATGTCAACCTTCAGTTATGTCGACTTTCCTGCATGTTGACTTTCAGTCATGTTGACCTAATGCTTGTAGACCTAGTGACCGTATCCCCATAGGGGATTAAGAAAAAATCGGAAACGGACAAAACCTCGGAACGCCGGACTGGACATCAAACTGGGGGGACAAACAGGGGGCTTGTCCCATCCGGGGGGGTGTCTTGTCCAGGGGGATGCCTACGATAGCTTTCACCAGGGACATGGGGAAGGGGAGATTACAGCCTCCCATATGGTCCAGGCTGTTACTGTTTTTGCTACAGTACATGCCCAGCCGTACAGACAGGCTTTATTCTCTCTCTCTCCTCTCTCTGATGTCAGGTGTAACAGCATAGTTACCTACCCTCCTGCATTCTGCAGGAGACTCCCTGAATTAGCAGCAATCTCCCTTTCTCCCTCATTAGTCTAGCAATCTCCCTCATGTCACCTAGCCCATATTACTGTTACATTTTTGGGGAATAAAGGAATGAGAGATAGATACATTTACATCAGCACCCTTTCCCAGCACTTTACCAAGTACAGTAGCTCTTACTAACTGCTTTGGGGCTCATCTACATTTTGATATGTCATTTTACAAGATTACTCAGATGTAGTAGTACACACCCACGCTTCTAGGTGCCACGTTCACAATCTCTTTTCACAATCTCTCCATATATGGAACTAGACACGCCCATTAGGTGGAGCTCAATAAGGCGCTGTGCAAAATTCTACTACCAACTATAATCTCCCTGAAAGTTTTCAAAAGTAGGCAAGTATGTGCAATGCTGCCCATACATATGTGAGATATTGCATGCAATCATTCGATTTCGACCACATCTGGCTGATAAATCGAATGATTGCATGCATTTTTAAGCTGACATTCGATGCGATGCACAGGCGATGAGCTGCACATATAGGGTGAGATTTAATAGAATGAGAGATTCAGAAAGTGAGAGATTTGGGAAGAAATCTCCAGTTTTTTTAAAGCGGCAATCATTTACACTGCAAAACCAGTGTGATTTTGCAGTGTAAATGATTGCCGCTTTAAAAAAACTGGAGATTTCTTCCCAAATCTCTCACTTTCTGAATTAAATCTCACCCAATATTTAGTGATTTGCATGAGCAATCAGCGGCGGGTTCGGGAAGCGGGACCGGGACCAGAGCGCTGGCGGGGAGCCAGTACCTCAATGCTGGGGACCGGTGGGACTCAGCAGCAGCAGGGGAGGCATGGCAGCTGTGTAGCGGGGACCGGAGTGGTGGAGCTTTCAGGCGGTGGGACTCGGCAGCGGCAGCAGATGACTTTGAAACACTGGACGGCCCTCTGATTGGCTGAGGCTGCTGAGAGCTCTCAACTGCTGCTGTTGACAAGTCCCGCCGCCTGAAAGCTCCACCGCTATGGTCCCCAGCCCCAGATTTCCTGACTCATTCATGTTAGAAAAGATCTTCATAAATAGGCTTGGCCTTACCATAATGTCTCTTTAAACCAGGACACATGATTTACACAGGTTCTGAGGCTAAAAACAACAGCTGAAATGCAGGCTAATACCAGCCAGCCACAAATCCTGTGTAACTCATGAGTGTTCCAGTTAAAAAGGGTAAGCCTACAGTATACATGATAATTGTAAATGCAGCTGTAGTAGATAGAAATAGATATGCATATTATTACATGTGCCCCTGCAGACAGGAAAGTGCAGTACAATGAGGAGCCTGTAGGAGGTGCTCTACAGCAGCAGATATACAGTATGTTAGTGAGACGAATTTTTTGTAACTTTCCACCAATAACAATCAATGTGGTGTCTGACTGTCCGATGATCTGTCAGTCAGCAGCTGCTGCTGCAATATGGCGCTGCGGTATGGAGTGACCTGCACCCTGGGCAGGGGCGAATTTAGGTAGCAGGCCGCCCCTAGGCACAACCTGACACCCCCGCCCCCCCCCCCCCCCCCCTCCTCCCTATTTTCACATATTCATGTTCGGATAGATATATATATATATATATATATATATATATATATATATATATATATATATATATATATAGTCAAACTTAAGCCGCAGCGGTACGGACCTTTTTTTTAAAATTCTGTAGTGCAGGGAACTCGTCTCCGGGGGTAGGGAGGGCGGGAGCCTGGAGCTGAGGCGCGCACACACACAGTACGACGCCCACCCTGCACGCCCATTGACACAGCAGCCAATAGCGGCAGGGGGGGCAGTGGCTCAGCTCAGCATCAGCACGCTGAGCTAGATGCTGAACTTCAAGTTCCGGACCACCAGACAGTAACATCGCAAACACACGTGAAAGGGCAGTGGTGAGTGACAAGCGGCACCGCCGCCGATCATGACACCGGCAGCGCTGCAGTGCTCATCATTTGCCAATACCCGCTCCGTTTGGCCAGGCTGCTGCACTGCCGCCCATACATTGTGCCGCCCCTAGGCCCGTGCCTCACGGGCCTAGTGGGAAATCCGGCCCTGACCCTGGGGTCTCCTGCACGGCTCCTGCGCTCTGTACTGTGGGCAGCATGGCTCAGACCCGCAGCTGCAGCATTCTGGTAATAACAGCAGTTTCCCTTTTCCTTGATTAGTGCAGTGGGCGGCAGAGAGGAGAGAGGTGAGAGGTATAAGCAGCCTGTACAGTGCATTGCCTCCCCCAGCTGCTATTACCTTATTATTACAATATTGTCAGGGTTATAGTAAAGCAGGCTCGGGCTGTCTTGCACATTCATTGCAAAGTGATAAATGATGAATGTGAGGATATTTGCATTTACTGACACTTTTGCCTTTATTGACACATATAACTAAGCCACTGATCTTATTCTAACTCGTGTGTGACACCTTTCACATCGATTAATGTGATGTTTACATTTACTATATTATAGACAAGTTCCCATTTTCCAAACATTTGTTATGTGTTTGGTGCACAAAATGATACCAACAGTAAATACAGTATAGTTGTGGTTTGTGTTTCATTATTATTGTGTGCAGTAAAAGTGTGTGTTTTGTTGGTGCCATTGGGGAATTATGTGTGTCTCTTTGCAGCACAGCAGTCACATCTGGAAGAGAACAAGTAAATGGCGTGAATGTGCATTATCAGCGCACGGGCTGTGGAGATCATGCGGTCCTGCTGCTTCCTGGTGCTTTAGGTATGCACACAACCTTACATCCCCCAAATGACAGGCTAGTATAAAGGCATCTTGCACATACTGTATGTATTTTATACATTACAAAGATGTAATTATATAGTCCTAAAATAATAGATCATTGGCTTTATTTTAACTTTTCATTGTTATGGCAATTTCTTATTCAGAGGGCTGGATAATGGATTATTTGATTCAATGATTTTATCCTTGACTTACAATAAAACACTGGTTTGCAGGAATCTATGACCTGCAAACCGGATTTGTTCTAGGGAACAGCATTGCCACCTAGCAACAGCAGGTGGGTTAGGCAGCAAGCCTCCCGAAAATGCTGAGGGAGAGGAAATGAATTTTTTTTCACTTACCTTTCCCTATACAGCTACAGCGCCGCTGGGGGATCGCACGTGCACGCGCGCGCACACATGAGCGCGCCCCCCAAGCGCTGGTCAGATTTTTTCGGAAGCTCACTGGTGGCAACCTGTCTTCCAAGTATGTGAGAAGGTATCTATGACCTTCTAGCTTGGATTTTACTCCTGGCAAATACCTACAGATGTAGCCGGCCTTGTTGTTGCTGGCGATCCGCCAGCAGCACGGCGCCTCTATCTGACTGAGACGCGCGTGCGTCCCCCACGCACGCACCTCATGCGCGCGCGTCCCCTTCCGGCATACAGATGGCGGCGGGGCAGGGGATGGCGATGGCGACGCCATCGCCATCACCTTCAAAGATGAATCCCGCTACATCTGTAGGTAAGGACACTGTATATTGGAGGATGATAGTGGGAGCTGTTGCACATTTAAAACTGCATCAGCTCCTCTCCAGCTGCTGTAATTGAGTGGCTGCTGTCCTTGCTAGTTGCTAAATCGTAGTGGGCTAAAGGACCTTTCATGGCCAGCGGGAGAAACAAGGCCGTGGGCCTTGCTGTTTCACTATCCTTGCACCACTGGTTGCCTTTAGTAACCAGGTGGCGAGTGACGCGAGCTACCCTGCCCAAAGCGAGGTGAGCAAAGCGAACCCTTGAGGGTCCTTTTGGGTCCCTTGTTCCGACCTTGCTCCTCCTCTCTCCGCCCCCTCAACCACCCTGTCACATCAGCAGGTCCTTCAGCCCACTTGTATAGAGGAGTTACAGGCAGTGGTGAGTCATCTTATTAAATTCGGAATGTGTAGAGCCTAGTGTGTGTGTGTACAGTAAGTAAAGGGGAATGTGAAGTCTGCAGTGCAACTGTACAAATATGTTTGTGGGAGGGGGGGGTGCAGGGGAGGGGACAGTTTGCAGTTGAAGTACAAGTGTGTGTGTGTGTGTGTGTGTGTCCGGGAGGAGTATACAGTCCTAGTGGGTGAGGTCACAGTCGGATTCAGTATTGAATCCCGGCGGTCGGGATCCCGGCGTTCAGAATCCCGAGGCCGGAATCCCGACAGCCGAAATGCCGACAAGGGGGGGACGTGGATCGCCCCCCCCTTGCGGGCTCGCTGCGCTCGCCACGCAGCGGGCCCGGTGCCTCGCTACGCTCGGCACACTAATTTATTCTCCCTCCAGGGGTGTCGTGGACACCCCAGGAGGGAGAAAGTGTCGGCATTTCGGCGGTCGGGATTCTGAACGCCGGGATCCCGACCGCCGGGATCTTAACTGCATCCCTCACAGTCTGCTTTCCTAGTGTGGGTGTGCAGGGGGGTACAGTACATTTTGAGTGTGTGTGACAGAGGGAACAGTCTGTGTGTGTGTGGGGGAGGGTGGGTACAGATTAGGAATGTCAGCTTCTCTTTGTATGTGTGTGTATGTATTATTTATATTTATATATATATATATACATACAGGTAGCTGTGGTGGCACTCCGTGTTGTCAGCACAAAGAGTACTGTAGCTTGCTCAATGGCTCCGGTGCCTTCCAGTGCAGGGCTGTGAGGCGCTGTGCACAGAAAACGCTGGGGGGGCGGCGGCACTCGGAAAAAAAGAACAGGAGACAAGCGGTGTGGGTAACCGACGTTTCAAAAGCCCGCAGGCTTTGTTTATCAAGGTGCTGAGGTGAGAACAATTTACAATAGGTGTTAGGCTTACCTAAATAGTGGCTGGCTCTGTCCGTGGATCCCGCACGCGCCGACCGGGGGGACGCTGAATGATGACGTCACGCCCACTCTTAGAACGTGCAGGGCGCACGGAGGAAGGCTTGACCACTGTGAACCAATGGAAAAACAGCAGTTGTAAACAAACACTCGTGAAATAATAATAGGAGTATCTTGTAAACAGTGGATACATTACAATGTGCCAAATACAACTTAAGACTGCTGCTGACCTGTTATACAGTACATATGTGAGGAAATATAAAGTGCGATGTGCAAAAATACAGTGTAAATATACAAACAACATACAATTAAAAAGCAATGCATAGTTTGATTAGCGGACTAAACAGTGGGTACATTATAAATCGCTATAAGGTTCTCTACCATAGGTGAACAATGTATTATAATATTATGCGGCAACCTGATGAGTACCATACCTATGTGGATTACTTAAGGTAACCTCAGTAGTCACCAGTGTCGACACATACCTGTCAACATTATATCGCCATTGGTATACTGAAAAAATCTAAGCTGTATGATATACAGTTTTAAAGGAAGCAGTTAAGGCCAAGATTTTCATTAAGCCCGCGAGGTGCTAGAGTATCTAATGTGTATATCCAGCAGCACTCTTTTTGCAATAGTGCAAGAGATCTGTTGCCCCCCCCCCCCCCCCCCAGCTAGCGGGGGCACATGGTCTATAATTTTGTATTGCAGTGCTGCGATGGAATGTCTCGCTTCACTAAAGTGGCAGGCCACAGGTTGCTCGCTCTTGCCGGTGGTTATGGCTGCTTTGATGGCCGATCTGTGTGCAGCAGCTCGTTCTTTGAATTGTCGGTCCATTTTGCCGACATACTGTCTGCCACACGGACAACTAATGAGATATATCACGAATTTGGACATGCACCCTAATCGATGTCGAATCTTGTACCTTTTCCCTGTGTAAGGGTGGCAGAAACTATCGCCAGGTATCAAATGGCTGCATGTGGTGCACCCACAGCAGCGGTAGCAGCCCAATTTAGGCATGCTAAGAAAGGTAGAAGGTGCAGGAGGGGGGTACTTGATGTTGTTATGTACTAATAGGTCCTTAAGGTTTTTGCCTCTTTTGTACGCACTCATTATGGTTTTAGATTGCAGAGTTGTGAGTGTAGGGTCAGATTTTACAATCGGCCAGTGCTTTTTAGCGATGTTGTTAATTTTAGGGCTATGGGAATGGTAAGTGTTTACCCAAATGACTGCTGTACTTTTAGGCTTAACTGTCAGGACTTCTTGACGTGTCAAAGATGCCACTTTTTCTTTGACTTTCAGAACCTCTTGTTTGGGATACCCTTTCTGTACAACTTTTTCGGCCATTAGATCAAGGGCTGGGTGCAGGTCTGCGGCTTCACTTGTAACTCTGTGGACATACATTAGCTGTGAATGCAGTAGTGCCTTAATAAGGGGGACTGGATGGTGGCTGGAGGCCAGCAACATTGTGTTCCTGTCAGTTGGCTTAACGTACAGTGAAGTAATGATTTCTTTGATGCCAATGTTTACATCAAGATAGTGAACTTGGGTGGGATGTATACTGTACGTAAAGTTGATGGGAGAATGGGACAGGTTGTGCTGACTGATATGACTAGTAAATGAGACTTCATTTCCTGACCAGATGACCAAAAGGTCATCTATTAGCGGGTGTAGAATATCGTTGTATTTGGCACATTGTAATGTATCCACTGTTTACGAGATACTCCTATTATTATTTCACGAGTGTTTGTTTACAACTGCTGTTTTTCTATTGGTTCACAGTGGTCAAGCCTCCCTCCGTGCGCCCTGCACGTTCTAAGAGTGGGCGTAACGTCATCATTCAGCGTCCCCCCGGTCGGCGCGTGCGGGATCCTCGGACAGAGCCAGCCACTATTTAGGTAAGCCTAACACCTATTGTAAATTGTTCTCACCTCAGCACCTTGATAAAAAAAAGCCTGCAGGCTTTTGAAACGTCGGTTACCCACACCGCTTAACTCCTGTTCTTTTTTTCCGAGTGCCGCCGCCCCCCCAGCGTTTTTTTTATATATATATATATATATATATATATATATATATATATATATATATATATATATATATATATATATATATTAGAACAATGTTGCACAACACTTGAAGATCTCAGCTGTGAAGTGCTGTAACCACGTAAATGAGTAGTAGATCGAAGAATTTTGAAGCCAGCACATCCAAATCCTATAGAATGAAAAAAGTCTTTATATCAGGAAAAAAGTCCATACAAATGACAAGAGGTATCCATGGAATACAGGCAGTACATCCAATGTAAATAGAATACTTATATATGAAGCTGATACATCATGGAAGTCCTCAGATGGTTTACTCATGCCCGACGGCCGTTTCGCTGGCGTCTCACCGTCCTCAGGAGCATGTATATATATATTATATGCACACACACATGGAAACCCCCCTTATAAATCCTGCAATTGCCCCTGTGACTTAATGCTTTTGATGTTTTTGAACATGTCAACATAATGTATGTCGACTGTTTTCATGTTTGACCTGTTGCATGTCGACCTATTGACAGTAGACCCCATGACCCATACCTGTAGACTGTTGGATTAAAGGCTTACTTTTGATGTTTTTCAAGAAAAAGTGGGTGTACTCGAGATGGGGTACTCAGAGTAGGAATAGGCGCCCTGTGGGGTGTGTTGCTAAGCTGCTCCTGCTTGAGGGGTGTTAACCCTCTAGGGATATAGAATATAGAAAAAAAGGTGGTGGAGCGCTAGGACTGGATCAATTGGATAGTACAAATTTAATGAAAAATAATATATAAGTTAAAATAACAGCTGGAATGACATAGATATAAAAATAACAATATAATGTAACAATGACAATAAAATTGGACAAGGAGGTAATACTTATGTCTCTGAAATGCTGCCGTATGTGTCCCTGGAGTAGGAGGGTTTGGAATCCCTGGAAGATGCCCAATAAAGATGGTTTTTGCAGTGGCCATACTTTTGATGTTTTTCAGCTACTTTCGGCTCAAAATCTGCTAGTGTGTATGGGCGGATGATGAACGGTGAGCGCTGATGTGTGCTTCCTCATCGCAGTCCGCCGCTATCCGTTGGGCTGTTTTATCAGCGGAGTGAACCACTTTCCACCGTTTTGTACGAGACAGGGCGATTCAGCTGTAATTTGGGCTCTTTTATTGCGATTGTGGTGATCAGTCGTAGAAAAACAGCCCAAATTGCAGGTGAATGACAGCTGGGCTGATGCGATGCGCGCCCCCGTGCACATTGCACCGGACCCTCCGAATTGCTGTTTTGAGACCTGTAGGGTCATCATTACTATGAGATATATTTAATTCAGAGGGCAGTTCCCAGAGCTATTAATTCAGCTCGCTGCTATATCTGAGAATCACAGAACTTGCGACTTAAACCAGGTGTTTAGTGAGAGCCGGCATTCTCTGTCTCGATTGCCTGCCGCAATGCTGTTTTAGTTTAAAATTCTGAGGTCCTCCTTCTCACCTCTGCAACCCTATTATGTCAGTTGTCTTTAGGTGCCTTATGGAGTTTGAAGCTGCAGACTCTGATAGTTTATTTGTCATTTTATTCTACTTTATAGTTTGGTGGTGTGTGCTGCTTATACCAGGGCATAGCTTGAGTGCAGCGGCTGCAAAGAAAAGGCAGGTATCCTGGCCTAGCGGACCGGGTATGCCTTCACCATTTTGGAGTGTGCCAGTTGGCAGTGCTGTCCTGGATCTTGCTCGGTTTTCCTCAGAGCACTCCAAAGACAGGCAGCCATGCTGTACAGGCATACAAAGTGCTTTTCCCTCACAGGTTAGTAGCATTGCAAGGAGAGTGCAATCATTGAGTAGGGGGGCAGAAGGGAAGTGAAGGAGAGGAGAAGTGGAGGAGAGGGGGAGCGGAGAAGGAACAGGAGAGGGGGTAAGGAGAGGAGGAGGAGAAGGGGGCAGTTGAGAGGGGGAGCAGAGAAGGGAGAGAGGGGGGGCAGAGGGGAGGAGGAGAAGGGGAAGCGGAGGAGAGGAGGAAAAGGAGCGGAGAAGGAGGGGAGCAGAGGATAAAGAGCTGAGGAGGGGAGGAAGAGGGAGAGCAGAAGTAGAGGAGAAGGAGGGGAATTGAAAGAGAGGGCATGGAGGAGGGGGAGTATAGGGGAGGGCGAGAGGAGAAGCAGAGAATGGAGAGGAGAAGGGAGAGCAGGAGCGGGGGATGAGGAGAAGGGAATGAAGGGGAGCAGAGGTGGAGTGGAAAGGGGGAGAAAGAGGTGGAGCGGAGAAGGGAGAGCAGGAGGAGGGGGAAGTGGAGGAGAGGGGAATGAAGAGGGAAAAGTGAAGGAGAGGGAGGAGAAGGGAGAGCGGCGCCAGACATTCTTCCCAGTGCCGAGTCTTCTCATGGTGACTTAAGCCGATCCATGGCACCACACTTTCTTCCTGGCGTTGAGTATTTTTTTTAATGCACCCAACTGCAGCAGGGACCACAGCAGCTCCCGCTCCCTAGTCCTGGAGCACTAGGAAAGTGCAGCCGCCTCTGCGCACTTTTATGCATTTAAAAAAATAACACTCCTGGGTCAGTGGAGAAGTGCCGGTATGCCATACATATATATATATATAGACAGCAGGGATGCCCGGCACTCCACTTCAGCATATGGATATAATTGCTCAGGTGCCTTCTTAGGTCGTGTGTCAGACCAACATAAGCAGCAGGAAACAAGCGGCACTCACGAGACTTCAATGCGGTGAAAAAAACACTTTCTTTATTGGAAATCCAACATGTTTCGGGTGTTACCCGTCGTCAGGGACAAAGTGCACAGTGAAAGATACATACATTTATACCCGTTTAACAAACACACCCCCCTCATTAAAATTAAACTTACCACAGCCGTGATCAGCGTGCTACCAGAGACCGTCTCAGCGTGCATCAGACATACCAAATGCAGCAACTGATGACCTCAGTGGTGAGCGCCGGGCTGGGCAGCGTCTGCGTTGCCATAGTTACAAAGCAAAGCACAGACGGACAGAAATGTATTTAAAAACAAAATTACAATCGATACATTGTAGGCCGTAAATGCAACATGTCTTTACAAATATATATATAGCATATAAAGCATTGAACTATAATTAATGTACATAGCAAAGCAGCATTGAGACAGAAAAACAGATTATAGGAAACAATTTAAGCCGGCATATTCATTAAGCCCTTTAGGGGATAAACTGTCTAATTTATGTATCCACATACATTCTAACTGGAGAAGCTTACGATTTCTGTCACCCCCCCTGATGTTCTCCGGGATATGATCTATGATGCGTGACCTTATACTAGCAATAGAATGGCCTGCCTGTATGCAATGTCTGGCTACAGGGTGCTCACTGGTATTGTTCTTCAGTGCTGCACGGATTGTGCTGCGATGATTCGCCATTCTTTCTTTGAAGGTTGTAGTGGTCTTACCTACATAGATAAGACCACATGGACAAATTAATGTATAAACAATATATTTGGAAGTACAAGTTAAGACAGATTTAATAAAGAATTTTTTTCCCGTATAAGGGTGACAGAATGAGTTCCCCGCTAACATAGAGCTGCAAGTGGTGCAGCCCGTACACCGATAGCAGCCTGGTTTTTTAGAAAGAAAGTGATGGGTGACAGTAGGTTTATTTAGGTTGGTCACATCCAATTTAACCAGTCTGTCTCTAAGATTTTTACCCCTAGAGTATGCTGGCATTAAGCGGGTGCCGTGTAAATCTTTAAGCTGTTGGTCAGTATTAACGATTGGCCAAAGCTGTTTAATGGCTCTATTGGAAGTGGTACTAGAAGTCGTATACCTATTTACCCAAGGAATAATGGGGACTGACCCTTCTTTTATTTTGGGTACCATGGTGTCTGCTCTTGGGGTATCCATCACTTTC
Organism: Crinia signifera; assembly: GCF_055691185.1. Taxonomy (NCBI): domain Eukaryota; kingdom Metazoa; phylum Chordata; class Amphibia; order Anura; family Myobatrachidae; genus Crinia; species Crinia signifera. Next base: position 127,140,014 of record NC_139221.1, on the reverse strand, counting down.
TGTTTAACAGCTCTCAAATCTTTGGTATTATAGCCTCTTTGTTGAAATTTGGCTACCATATTGTTAAGGGCTGGTTCTATTTTAGCGGGGTTACTAACAATCCTTTTAACCCTAAGCATTTGGGAATAAGGGAGGCCAAATTTCAATGCTGGAGGATGGAAACTATCCGATCGCAAGATCGTATTCCGATCCGTGGCCTTCACATATAAATCTGTATCCAATCTGCCCTCTACCACATTAATACTGACATCTAAAAAATTGACTTTTTCCCTGCTAATCAAATATGTAAATTTAACAACACTAGCAGATTCATTGTGCTCATCTAACATTTTCTGTAGAACATCTGGAGCACCTTTATAGATAAACAGTAGGTCATCAATAAATCTGACAAACAATGCTGTCTCTGCGAAGAAAGGTTGTTGGTAAATAAGGGTCTTCTCCAGGCGGATCATGAAGGCGTTGGCGTACGATGGGGCCACATTCGACCCCATCGCACAGCCCCGCCTCTGCAGATAGAACCGCCCATTGAAGAAAAAATAGTTACGGGTCAAAGTCATTTTTAATAATTCAATAAATAGTGCAATAGGTGGTCCCCTGTAACTGTCGTTATCAGTCACAAGGTCCACTACTGCATCTATACCGGCTGCATGCGGGATACATGTGTATAAACTGACCACGTCAGCGCTACACAAGGTGATGTCAGTGTCATTCAAATCCAACCCCTCTATTTTTTGTATGAGGTCGGTAGTATCCCTGATGTAGGACCGGGAGTGTTGTACACAAGGATTAAGGTAGATGTCTAAATATGTGGACACAGATTGGTACAATGACCCCCTGGCAGAGATGATAGGCCTACCAGGGGGATCAATTACACTTTTATGTATTTTAGGCAGCGTGTAGAACAATGGTACAATAGGGTGGTCAACCACTAATGTTTTATAAATATCGTTAGTAATGTACCCATTGTCTGCAGCTGCCTTCAACACATTGTCTAATTCACACTTGTACTGCATAGTAGGGTCACAGGACAAAACATCATATACCGAGGTATCATTTAATTGGCGATTACTTTCCTGTATATAAGCATTAGTGTTCTGCACTACAACACCACCTCCTTTATCAGCATTTCTAATAATAACATCTGAGCGCTCGCTGAGATGTTTTAAAGCTTGTCTTTCTGCAGGAGTTAAGTTAGGATAGACAGTCACCTTTTTGCTGGCATTCAGTCCGGTCATCTCCATCATGCGGCTAAATGATTTGATGCTGGAATTGGTAGAAACAGGATCGAACGTAGATTTTTTCTGAAATTTCTTTAAAGGGACAGGTATTGGATCCCTGGTAGTAGTCTGTGGATTATTGCCGAAATATTCCTTTAATTTCAGAGTCCGATTAAATTTGTAATTTTCCACCTTCCATTGAAAAGCGTTAAAAGTAGTTGTAGGTACGAAAGAGAGTCCTTTTGATAGAATATTATGTTCAGCATCAGTTAAAGGGACATCAGACAAGTTAAACACTGTAGAAGTTAACGAGCAGTTTTTTTGGTTTGCTTTCCCCCTTTGGTTTTGACCACCTCTTCTTGTGTGGGTACGGGGGGCTTTTTTCCACCTGCCCGCCTGGTGGTAACTCCTAAAGGGAGCAATTTTGAGGATGATGCCTGAGAGTCGACATCACTCATCGACGTACTTGTGTCGCCTCTATTTTTATTCATGCCCCTGTTGTATCTGGGCTTGCGGTGCGGGAATGGATGAGCATTTTTTTGTGGATTTAGCCAATGATAAACAGTGTTTGTGTCATAGTCTGACTGCACTTTGCGACGTTTTTCCAATTTAAAGTTAATCAGGTCTCTTTTGTACGTTTCCACTGAAGAGGTTAATTTTTCCAGCCAATTGGTGCTTGTGTCATTTTCTAATGAAGATTTTTTTGTAGCTTCAAATGCAGAGATTTGGAGTTGTGTCAGAGCTAGTTCACGTTTGGATTCCTCTATAACTAATAATAATAAGTCCATGGAACATTTGTTGAGTATCCCAATCCATTTTTTACAGAATGGGATATTATGGCGGCCAATGGTGGGGGTGTTTCTTACGCGGAAACCGCGTGGAATCTGTTTATCTTTGTAATAATCAGACAGGGATATGCCGTGATACAAAAAATCTGTTTCTCTTTTTTTCAATCGAAACCATTCTTTGTACAAGTCCTCCACTGCTGGAGTTGTTGTATCTTGGGCAAGTGTCCTTGTATACAATATGTTGTCAGCTTCTGCATCAGAGTAGCTGAAATTGCCACCTGGTTCAATGCTGGTCAGCTGTACACCTGGTATTGCGTCTTCCATGTTGCACAGTAAATGAGTAGAGTGGCGATGTACTCACGGAATGTAAAGATAGTAGGGAGATGTCCACCAAACGAATTTGGAATAAGCGGTAGCGGTGCCTTGGCAGAGGGTCCTCACTCAAGGTGTCGATCCTCCAAATACAGACAGCAGGGATGCCCGGCACTCCACTTCAGCATATGGATATAATTGCTCAGGTGCCTTCTTAGGTCGTGTGTCAGACCAACATAAGCAGCAGGAAACAAGCGGCACTCACGAGACTTCAATGCGGTGAAAAAAACACTTTCTTTATTGGAAATCCAACATGTTTCGGGTGTTACCCGTCGTCAGGGACAAAGTGCACAGTGAAAGATACATACATTTATACCCGTTTAACAAACACACCCCCCTCATTAAAATTAAACTTACCACAGCCGTGATCAGCGTGCTACCAGAGACCGTCTCAGCGTGCATCAGACATACCAAATGCAGCAACTGATGACCTCAGTGGTGAGCGCCGGGCTGGGCAGCGTCTGCGTTGCCATAGTTACAAAGCAAAGCACAGACGGACAGAAATGTATTTAAAAACAAAATTACAATCGATACATTGTAGGCCGTAAATGCAACATGTCTTTACAAATATATATATAGCATATAAAGCATTGAACTATAATTAATGTACATAGCAAAGCAGCATTGAGACAGAAAAACAGATTATAGGAAACAATTTAAGCCGGCATATTCATTAAGCCCTTTAGGGGATAAACTGTCTAATTTATGTATCCACATACATTCTAACTGGAGAAGCTTACGATTTCTGTCACCCCCCCTGATGTTCTCCGGGATATGATCTATGATGCGTGACCTTATACTAGCAATAGAATGGCCTGCCTGTATGCAATGTCTGGCTACAGGGTGCTCACTGGTATTGTTCTTCAGTGCTGCACGGATTGTGCTGCGATGATTCGCCATTCTTTCTTTGAAGGTTGTAGTGGTCTTACCTACATAGATAAGACCACATGGACAAATTAATGTATAAACAATATATTTGGAAGTACAAGTTAAGACAGATTTAATAAAGAATTTTTTTCCCGTATAAGGGTGACAGAATGAGTTCCCCGCTAACATAGAGCTGCAAGTGGTGCAGCCCGTACACCGATAGCAGCCTGGTTTTTTAAAAAACCAGGCTGCTATCGGTGTACGGGCTGCACCACTTGCAGCTCTATGTTAGCGGGGAACTCATTCTGTCACCCTTATACGGGAAAAAAATTCTTTATTAAATCTGTCTTAACTTGTACTTCCAAATATATTGTTTATACATTAATTTGTCCATGTGGTCTTATCTATGTAGGTAAGACCACTACAACCTTCAAAGAAAGAATGGCGAATCATCGCAGCACAATCCGTGCAGCACTGAAGAACAATACCAGTGAGCACCCTGTAGCCAGACATTGCATACAGGCAGGCCATTCTATTGCTAGTATAAGGTCACGCATCATAGATCATATCCCGGAGAACATCAGGGGGGGTGACAGAAATCGTAAGCTTCTCCAGTTAGAATGTATGTGGATACATAAATTAGACAGTTTATCCCCTAAAGGGCTTAATGAATATGCCGGCTTAAATTGTTTCCTATAATCTGTTTTTCTGTCTCAATGCTGCTTTGCTATGTACATTAATTATAGTTCAATGCTTTATATGCTATATATATATTTGTAAAGACATGTTGCATTTACGGCCTACAATGTATCGATTGTAATTTTGTTTTTAAATACATTTCTGTCCGTCTGTGCTTTGCTTTGTAACTATGGCAACGCAGACGCTGCCCAGCCCGGCGCTCACCACTGAGGTCATCAGTTGCTGCATTTGGTATGTCTGATGCACGCTGAGACGGTCTCTGGTAGCACGCTGATCACGGCTGTGGTAAGTTTAATTTTAATGAGGGGGGTGTGTTTGTTAAACGGGTATAAATGTATGTATCTTTCACTGTGCACTTTGTCCCTGACGACGGGTAACACCCGAAACATGTTGGATTTCCAATAAAGAAAGTGTTTTTTTCACCGCATTGAAGTCTCGTGAGTGCCGCTTGTTTCCTGCTGCTTATGTTGGTCTGACACACGACCTAAGAAGGCACCTGAGCAATTATATCCATATGCTGAAGTGGAGTGCCGGGCATCCCTGCTGTCTGTATTTGGAGGATCGACACCTTGAGTGAGGACCCTCTGCCATGGCACCGCTACCGCTTATTCCAAATTCGTTTGGTGGACATCTCCCTACTATCTTTACATTCTGTGAGTACATCGCCACTCTACTCATTTACTGTGCAACATGGAAGACGCAATACCAGGTGTACAGCTGACCAGCATTGAACCAGGTGGCAATTTCAGCTACTCTGATGCAGAAGCTGACAACATATTGTATACAAGGACACTTGCCCAAGATACAACAACTCCAGCAGTGGAGGACTTGTACAAAGAATGGTTTCGATTGAAAAAAAGAGAAACAGATTTTTTGTATCACGGCATATCCCTGTCTGATTATTACAAAGATAAACAGATTCCACGCGGTTTCCGCGTAAGAAACACCCCCACCATTGGCCGCCATAATATCCCATTCTGTAAAAAATGGATTGGGATACTCAACAAATGTTCCATGGACTTATTATTATTAGTTATAGAGGAATCCAAACGTGAACTAGCTCTGACACAACTCCAAATCTCTGCATTTGAAGCTACAAAAAAATCTTCATTAGAAAATGACACAAGCACCAATTGGCTGGAAAAATTAACCTCTTCAGTGGAAACGTACAAAAGAGACCTGATTAACTTTAAATTGGAAAAACGTCGCAAAGTGCAGTCAGACTATGACACAAACACTGTTTATCATTGGCTAAATCCACAAAAAAATGCTCATCCATTCCCGCACCGCAAGCCCAGATACAACAGGGGCATGAATAAAAATAGAGGCGACACAAGTACGTCGATGAGTGATGTCGACTCTCAGGCATCATCCTCAAAATCGCTCCCTTTAGGAGTTACCACCAGGCGGGCAGGTGGAAAAAAGCCCCCCGTACCCACACAAGAAGAGGTGGTCAAAACCAAAGGGGGAAAGCAAACCAAAAAAACTGCTCGTTAACTTCTACAGTGTTTAACTTGTCTGATGTCCCTTTAACTGATGCTGAACATAATATTCTATCAAAAGGACTCTCTTTCGTACCTACAACTACTTTTAACGCTTTTCAATGGAAGGTGGAAAATTACAAATTTAATCGGACTCTGAAATTAAAGGAATATTTCGGCAATAATCCACAGACTACTACCAGGGATCCAATACCTGTCCCTTTAAAGAAATTTCAGAAAAAATCTACGTTCGATCCTGTTTCTACCAATTCCAGCATCAAATCATTTAGCCGCATGATGGAGATGACCGGACTGAATGCCAGCAAAAAGGTGACTGTCTATCCTAACTTAACTCCTGCAGAAAGACAAGCTTTAAAACATCTCAGCGAGCGCTCAGATGTTATTATTAGAAATGCTGATAAAGGAGGTGGTGTTGTAGTGCAGAACACTAATGCTTATATACAGGAAAGTAATCGCCAATTAAATGATACCTCGGTATATGATGTTTTGTCCTGTGACCCTACTATGCAGTACAAGTGTGAATTAGACAATGTGTTGAAGGCAGCTGCAGACAATGGGTACATTACTAACGATATTTATAAAACATTAGTGGTTGACCACCCTATTGTACCATTGTTCTACACGCTGCCTAAAATACATAAAAGTGTAATTGATCCCCCTGGTAGGCCTATCATCTCTGCCAGGGGGTCATTGTACCAATCTGTGTCCACATATTTAGACATCTACCTTAATCCTTGTGTACAACACTCCCGGTCCTACATCAGGGATACTACCGACCTCATACAAAAAATAGAGGGGTTGGATTTGAATGACACTGACATCACCTTGTGTAGCGCTGACGTGGTCAGTTTATACACATGTATCCCGCATGCAGCCGGTATAGATGCAGTAGTGGACCTTGTGACTGATAACGACAGTTACAGGGGACCACCTATTGCACTATTTATTGAATTATTAAAAATGACTTTGACCCGTAACTATTTTTTCTTCAATGGGCGGTTCTATCTGCAGAGGCGGGGCTGTGCGATGGGGTCGAATGTGGCCCCATCGTACGCCAACGCCTTCATGATCCGCCTGGAGAAGACCCTTATTTACCAACAACCTTTCTTCGCAGAGACAGCATTGTTTGTCAGATTTATTGATGACCTACTGTTTATCTATAAAGGTGCTCCAGATGTTCTACAGAAAATGTTAGATGAGCACAATGAATCTGCTAGTGTTGTTAAATTTACATATTTGATTAGCAGGGAAAAAGTCAATTTTTTAGATGTCAGTATTAATGTGGTAGAGGGCAGATTGGATACAGATTTATATGTGAAGGCCACGGATCGGAATACGATCTTGCGATCGGATAGTTTCCATCCTCCAGCATTGAAATTTGGCCTCCCTTATTCCCAAATGCTTAGGGTTAAAAGGATTGTTAGTAACCCCGCTAAAATAGAACCAGCCCTTAACAATATGGTAGCCAAATTTCAACAAAGAGGCTATAATACCAAAGATTTGAGAGCTGTTAAACAGAAAGTGATGGATACCCCAAGAGCAGACACCATGGTACCCAAAATAAAAGAAGGGTCAGTCCCCATTATTCCTTGGGTAAATAGGTATACGACTTCTAGTACCACTTCCAATAGAGCCATTAAACAGCTTTGGCCAATCGTTAATACTGACCAACAGCTTAAAGATTTACACGGCACCCGCTTAATGCCAGCATACTCTAGGGGTAAAAATCTTAGAGACAGACTGGTTAAATTGGATGTGACCAACCTAAATAAACCTACTGTCACCCATCACTTTCTTTCTAAAAAACCAGGCTGCTATCGGTGTACGGGCTGCACCACTTGCAGCTCTATGTTAGCGGGGAACTCATTCTGTCACCCTTATACGGGAAAAAAATTCTTTATTAAATCTGTCTTAACTTGTACTTCCAAATATATTGTTTATACATTAATTTGTCCATGTGGTCTTATCTATGTAGGTAAGACCACTACAACCTTCAAAGAAAGAATGGCGAATCATCGCAGCACAATCCGTGCAGCACTGAAGAACAATACCAGTGAGCACCCTGTAGCCAGACATTGCATACAGGCAGGCCATTCTATTGCTAGTATAAGGTCACGCATCATAGATCATATCCCGGAGAACATCAGGGGGGGTGACAGAAATCGTAAGCTTCTCCAGTTAGAATGTATGTGGATACATAAATTAGACAGTTTATCCCCTAAAGGGCTTAATGAATATGCCGGCTTAAATTGTTTCCTATAATCTGTTTTTCTGTCTCAATGCTGCTTTGCTATGTACATTAATTATAGTTCAATGCTTTATATGCTATATATATATTTGTAAAGACATGTTGCATTTACGGCCTACAATGTATCGATTGTAATTTTGTTTTTAAATACATTTCTGTCCGTCTGTGCTTTGCTTTGTAACTATGGCAACGCAGACGCTGCCCAGCCCGGCGCTCACCACTGAGGTCATCAGTTGCTGCATTTGGTATGTCTGATGCACGCTGAGACGGTCTCTGGTAGCACGCTGATCACGGCTGTGGTAAGTTTAATTTTAATGAGGGGGGTGTGTTTGTTAAACGGGTATAAATGTATGTATCTTTCACTGTGCACTTTGTCCCTGACGACGGGTAACACCCGAAACATGTTGGATTTCCAATAAAGAAAGTGTTTTTTTCACCGCATTGAAGTCTCGTGAGTGCCGCTTGTTTCCTGCTGCTTATGTTGGTCTGACACACGACCTAAGAAGGCACCTGAGCAATTATATCCATATGCTGAAGTGGAGTGCCGGGCATCCCTGCTGTCTGTATTTGGAGGATCGACACCTTGAGTGAGGACCCTCTGCCAAGGCACCGCTACCGCTTATTCCAAATTCGTTTGGTGGACATCTCCCTACTATCTTTACATTCCGTGAGTACATCGCCACTCTACTCATTTACTGTGCAACATGGAAGACGCAATACCAGGTGTACAGCTGACCAGCATTGAACCAGGTGGCAATTTCAGCTACTCTGATGCAGAAGCTGACAACATATTGTATACAAGGACACTTGCCCAAGATACAACAACTCCAGCAGTGGAGGACTTGTACAAAGAATGGTTTCGATTGAAAAAAAGAGAAACAGATTTTTTGTATCACGGCATATCCCTGTCTGATTATTACAAAGATAAACAGATTCCACGCGGTTTCCGCGTAAGAAACACCCCCACCATTGGCCGCCATAATATCCCATTCTGTAAAAAATGGATTGGGATACTCAACAAATGTTCCATGGACTTATTATTATTAGTTATAGAGGAATCCAAACGTGAACTAGCTCTGACACAACTCCAAATCTCTGCATTTGAAGCTACAAAAAAATCTTCATTAGAAAATGACACAAGCACCAATTGGCTGGAAAAATTAACCTCTTCAGTGGAAACGTACAAAAGAGACCTGATTAACTTTAAATTGGAAAAACGTCGCAAAGTGCAGTCAGACTATGACACAAACACTGTTTATCATTGGCTAAATCCACAAAAAAATGCTCATCCATTCCCGCACCGCAAGCCCAGATACAACAGGGGCATGAATAAAAATAGAGGCGACACAAGTACGTCGATGAGTGATGTCGACTCTCAGGCATCATCCTCAAAATCGCTCCCTTTAGGAGTTACCACCAGGCGGGCAGGTGGAAAAAAGCCCCCCGTACCCACACAAGAAGAGGTGGTCAAAACCAAAGGGGGAAAGCAAACCAAAAAAACTGCTCGTTAACTTCTACAGTGTTTAACTTGTCTGATGTCCCTTTAACTGATGCTGAACATAATATTCTATCAAAAGGACTCTCTTTCGTACCTACAACTACTTTTAACGCTTTTCAATGGAAGGTGGAAAATTACAAATTTAATCGGACTCTGAAATTAAAGGAATATTTCGGCAATAATCCACAGACTACTACCAGGGATCCAATACCTGTCCCTTTAAAGAAATTTCAGAAAAAATCTACGTTCAATCCTGTTTCTACCAATTCCAGCATCAAATCATTTAGCCGCATGATGGAGATGACCGGACTGAATGCCAGCAAAAAGGTGACTGTCTATCCTAACTTAACTCCTGCAGAAAGACAAGCTTTAAAACATCTCAGCGAGCGCTCAGATGTTATTATTAGAAATGCTGATAAAGGAGGTGGTGTTGTAGTGCAGAACACTAATGCTTATATACAGGAAAGTAATCGCCAATTAAATGATACCTCGGTATATGATGTTTTGTCCTGTGACCCTACTATGCAGTACAAGTGTGAATTAGACAATGTGTTGAAGGCAGCTGCAGACAATGGGTACATTACTAACGATATTTATAAAACATTAGTGGTTGACCACCCTATTGTACCATTGTTCTACACGCTGCCTAAAATACATAAAAGTGTAATTGATCCCCCTGGTAGGCCTATCATCTCTGCCAGGGGGTCATTGTACCAATCTGTGTCCACATATTTAGACATCTACCTTAATCCTTGTGTACAACACTCCCGGTCCTACATCAGGGATACTACCGACCTCATACAAAAAATAGAGGGGTTGGATTTGAATGACACTGACATCACCTTGTGTAGCGCTGACGTGGTCAGTTTATACACATGTATCCCGCATGCAGCCGGTATAGATGCAGTAGTGGACCTTGTGACTGATAACGACAGTTACAGGGGACCACCTATTGCACTATTTATTGAATTATTAAAAATGACTTTGACCCGTAACTATTTTTTCTTCAATGGGCGGTTCTATCTGCAGAGGCGGGGCTGTGCGATGGGGTCGAATGTGGCCCCATCGTACGCCAACGCCTTCATGATCCGCCTGGAGAAGACCCTTATTTACCAACAACCTTTCTTCGCAGAGACAGCATTGTTTGTCAGATTTATTGATGACCTACTGTTTATCTATAAAGGTGCTCCAGATGTTCTACAGAAAATGTTAGATGAGCACAATGAATCTGCTAGTGTTGTTAAATTTACATATTTGATTAGCAGGGAAAAAGTCAATTTTTTAGATGTCAGTATTAATGTGGTAGAGGGCAGATTGGATACAGATTTATATGTGAAGGCCACGGATCGGAATACGATCTTGCGATCGGATAGTTTCCATCCTCCAGCATTGAAATTTGGCCTCCCTTATTCCCAAATGCTTAGGGTTAAAAGGATTGTTAGTAACCCCGCTAAAATAGAACCAGCCCTTAACAATATGGTAGCCAAATTTCAACAAAGAGGCTATAATACCAAAGATTTGAGAGCTGTTAAACAGAAAGTGATGGATACCCCAAGAGCAGACACCATGGTACCCAAAATAAAAGAAGGGTCAGTCCCCATTATTCCTTGGGTAAATAGGTATACGACTTCTAGTACCACTTCCAATAGAGCCATTAAACAGCTTTGGCCAATCGTTAATACTGACCAACAGCTTAAAGATTTACACGGCACCCGCTTAATGCCAGCATACTCTAGGGGTAAAAATCTTAGAGACAGACTGGTTAAATTGGATGTGACCAACCTAAATAAACCTACTGTCACCCATCACTTTCTTTCTAAAAAACCAGGCTGCTATCGGTGTACGGGCTGCACCACTTGCAGCTCTATGTTAGCGGGGAACTCATTCTGTCACCCTTATACGGGAAAAAAATTCTTTATTAAATCTGTCTTAACTTGTACTTCCAAATATATTGTTTATACATTAATTTGTCCATGTGGTCTTATCTATGTAGGTAAGACCACTACAACCTTCAAAGAAAGAATGGCGAATCATCGCAGCACAATCCGTGCAGCACTGAAGAACAATACCAGTGAGCACCCTGTAGCCAGACATTGCATACAGGCAGGCCATTCTATTGCTAGTATAAGGTCACGCATCATAGATCATATCCCGGAGAACATCAGGGGGGGTGACAGAAATCGTAAGCTTCTCCAGTTAGAATGTATGTGGATACATAAATTAGACAGTTTATCCCCTAAAGGGCTTAATGAATATGCCGGCTTAAATTGTTTCCTATAATCTGTTTTTCTGTCTCAATGCTGCTTTGCTATGTACATTAATTATAGTTCAATGCTTTATATGCTATATATATATTTGTAAAGACATGTTGCATTTACGGCCTACAATGTATCGATTGTAATTTTGTTTTTAAATACATTTCTGTCCGTCTGTGCTTTGCTTTGTAACTATGGCAACGCAGACGCTGCCCAGCCCGGCGCTCACCACTGAGGTCATCAGTTGCTGCATTTGGTATGTCTGATGCACGCTGAGACGGTCTCTGGTAGCACGCTGATCACGGCTGTGGTAAGTTTAATTTTAATGAGGGGGGTGTGTTTGTTAAACGGGTATAAATGTATGTATCTTTCACTGTGCACTTTGTCCCTGACGACGGGTAACACCCGAAACATGTTGGATTTCCAATAAAGAAAGTGTTTTTTTCACCGCATTGAAGTCTCGTGAGTGCCGCTTGTTTCCTGCTGCTTATATATATATATATATATATATATATATATATATATATATATATATATATATATTATTATGCAACTGTATGTTTTTTCTTAGGCACAATATTGCTGACAAATTTAGACATTGTATATTCTGTTAGGACATTTTAAGGATTTCTTGCAGGGTTGTCCTAAAATGTTCATGTTTTGGTAATAGGAAGCAGTCAGACAGACTTTGCACCGCAACTCAAGTATATGAATAAAGACCTTTTCACTGTCGTTGCTTGGGATCCTCGGGGATATGGCCTCTCTATACCACCAGCCAGAGACTTCCCCACTGACTTTTTTTCAAGAGATGCAAAAGATGCAGTAGATTTAATGCAGGTAAATACAGATTTCTTACATGGGTAATTTATTAATGTTGCTAGTTATTACTTGTTTTACTGGCACTCCTATTCGCTACATTATTATCAATTCCACTATCCTGGTGGAAGTAGAATTATAATGTACTTTATATTTTCTACTGTTAACTATAGTGAAATTGAAATGGGTGGATCTGATAGGAGTGCAGGTAACTGTTATCATATACTTTATATGCCCACCATACCATCTTAATTTACTTATGTCTATATTGGGTCCAGTTGTTAGGTTGTCAACTCTGTCTAGGTTGACCACTATTGGTCAACATAGTCAATAGGTCGACATGCACTAGGACAACACAAGAATAGGTTGACATGGCAATGGTTGACACATGAAATAGTCGACTTGAGTTTTTCACAATTGTTTTTACATCTAGGTAATTTGTTCGTACATTACAATCCACGTTGACTACAGTTGGGAATGGTAAACTGTGCTGCGTTAAACGAGGCACCGTGCCCGAAGCATGTTAAGCGAAGCAAGCTAAGCAAGGGTACGCCTACACTATATGGGGGTCCATGTCGACAGATGTTAACAGAAACACCAAACACTTAAAAAAACTCAGAGTAACCTTATCCTGTGCCTACCATGTCGACATGTTGCATGTGTCAACCTTTTGTCCATGTCAACCCCTTGCATGTCAACTTTTTTCCTGTGTCGATTTCATTTGCGACCAATAGTTGTTGATCTAATGACTGTCGTCCCTTCATACTATTGACCTAATAGTCCACACCCGTCTGTATACATCTGCCTCTGGTACCATATAGAACAACACCTCCTCTACTAGCAATTAACTTATCAAATATGGAACCTGGCAAACTTTTTTTTTTTTTTTTATATCTTCTCTTATGTTTACCTTTGTAAGGTGCTTGGGGACTGATAAACCCATAGTGATTGGACCAAATGTAAGTCAGGTGCTGGAATGACCTATAAAAATTTTAGTCCCATTCATTAATAATGCCTGACCAATTCTATTGCTACATCTGTCAGACCACACTTAGGTCTACAGTCATTAGGTCGACCCCACTAGGTCGACTGGCAGGAAGTTTGACCTGACTTAATGTCGACATGGGCCAAGGTCGACATGACTTAAGGTCGAATTTGCATAAAGGTCGACATGAGGAAGGTCGACTGTTCATAAGGTTGAAATGGGTTTTTCACTGTTTTTTTGACCCGAATGTCGACACAGTCGACATGGACACAGTTGGCAATGAGAATCGGACCCTTGCATCGCTGGCTTCGCTCGCAATGCTTCGGGCACGGTGGCTCGCTTCGCTCGCCACAGCTTTAATAACCTCCTCCACGCCCTAGTGGATGGTAGGGCATGAAATACCGCCTGTCGGCACATGTTGGCTCAAAAAACAGTGAAAAACCCATGTCGACCTTATGACCAGTCGACCTTCCTCATGTCGACCTTTATGCAAATTCGACCTTAAGTTATGTCGACCTTGGCCCATGTCGACCTTAAGTCAGGTCGACCTTCCTGCCAGTCGACCTAGTGGGGTCGACCTAATGACTGTAGACCTAAGTTCATTCTAATAGATGTACCGATTCCCATTTAGTCACACATATATGTTCTATCTACCAGAGTATTAGACATAACTATTATACTTTCTGTACCATTCCAGATATAGCTATGTTAGGGCAGTATGCACCCATGGTTCTTCAAATGTTGTAAATACACAACTCTGATGTTCTTCAGGTTATTGTTGTAATTATTTTTGTTGTTGCTATATTTCATTCTCTGCTACAGAATATTTTTCCTAATTTCCCATCCATTCATACAGTATATACTCATTTTCATTCCTGCTCGTCACTGGGAGATCTCAGAGGGGAAGTTCAGGGTGGGGCAGTTTGATCTGCATAATCACAGCCTGATGTACCAATTGCCATCACATACTGTATATTATATATTAGTTTACCACAGAATTCCATGTGACCCTTTTTAAAGTCCTTATGATAATTAATTTCTCTGGCATCATGTTCAGTATATTTTTAGAAATATTTTTCAAATTACTCACTTAATAATTATGTAAAAAATGCTGCACTACTTTTGAGGAAATCTCCTATTTATATCAATGATTATAGACTTTTTTTAGGGGAATTAAACTGTTAGCAATGCAGTGATCCACAAAATCTTGATCTCTGTAGCCGTCACTTATACAGTAAATCCATGTCTATGGTAATGTTTCAGTCCTGGTTAAAATAATAAGGGAGAAATGTGTGAGGTCCCCCTGTATTTAAAAAACCCATCACCGGGCTCTTTGTCTGGTCCTGGTTTCAAACACTGTCCACCTGTCAACCACATGAAGGGCTGGGGGACTGCAGATGATGTTGAAAACTGTATTCGCAGACTGTTCTTACTGGGCTGTGCATGTTCTTGCTTGTCAAGAAGATGACCATTGGGTAGAGCGCAAATCATCTGTGAATGGTATTTTTAGTTCTGTTTTAAAATCATGCTAAATCGCATGTGAAAAATCACAAATGTTTTAAAAAAAAAACACGCAAATGTAATATGGTGCCATTTTTTTAAACACAGTTCGAATTCCCATGCGATTTAGTGCAATTTTTTTAAGTAAGGAAAATATGCAATTTTTAGACATTTGCAATTTTTTAGACTTGATAGTGTGCGGTATTTAGTAAAAAAAAAAAAATGCAGTGAAGGTCCCCCCTATGGAGCATAACCAGTCCTGGGCTCATTGTGCCTGACCTGGTTTCAAAAATACTAGGAACAAAATTGTAGGGGTCCCCCGTATTTCTGAAACCAGCCCCGTCCCCACTCCAGCTGTGGTGCGCATGGTACGGCCGGGGAACTTTTTTTTTTAAATTCAATAATTTTTTATTCACTTTTTTACATAACAAACAATACGCCCCTCCCCCCCCCCCCCCCCCCCCCCCCACATATATATATATGTCATAGGTAGTAACATAACAGACGAATTGGCAAAGTTAGGCATAGTCAACGTTTACATTGTGATGGCAATTATCAAAGGAGAGCTAAGACAGTGTATTCTAAACATTCTCATTTCTCTAGCATAGTACAGGATATGTGGATACCCGAGGGCGCCTACTCGGGTAAAGTTGGTAAGAGCATCCCAGAGAAAATAAAGAAATGTTCACGTACAAGGAGCATAATCACCATCCACTTACGTGGTTTGCAGTATTATATTAATATGCCAACAATGACTATGACAGCTAAATAATTCTGCCCAATACTAATATAGTAAATCAAAATAAACCTCCCCCCCCAAAAACCAAAACAAATCTCCCTTATAACCCCCCACCCTGTACTACCCAACCCCAACTAAGGTGTACTTGGATCCCTGAAACTATACCCCCCCATCTAACTATGCTAACTTATGCTACCTAACTATTCCCATCCCCCCCCCCCCCCCCCAAATAATGACAGGATATTATACCAAGTATGTGTTTAGGGCTTAATCTTAGACCACAAAAAGATCAAATCACAATCGAGCTTTCCCCCTAAATATCAGCAATATAGATTTGCCAGAATAAATCTATAAAAATAGAAATGAAAATGCCCTACCCCCCCCCCCCCCCATATAAAAGTACAGAATAGAAATAGAGATAACCCGAGGGCTACCAACCCATGGCTCTTAAAGCAGACAACATTTTACCCAGTTCCCCAACCTGAACATATGCATATAGGATAATGCCCTTAATAACGTGTATATATAGAAGCTAGCATGTGGCCTCGTTTAAAAGAGTACTCTACCATCTATAGAGAAATAGGCTTAGAAAAAACATTGTTCCAATAGACAAAAGTCCGAGCATAGACAAGAAAAAATATCCCAGATTGCCATATAGTGCGGTACGTTAGTCCGGCCATTTCTCCGGCCCAATGCAGGGAAAGAATAACGGACCAGGGTTTCCTCCAGCATCAAAGGGAAAAGCAGGGGAAGATTCAAGGTAGAAGTGCGATCCGTTCCAAGTATGGTTGGCATGTGTTCCATATACGTAAAGCAATTTTGAACATGCCGCAGGATTTATAAGATGGCAAGACAGGATTCTAGACATATTTACAGGGTTATGCAAGTAGTTGTCCTGACAATATAGTGGTGCATAGACCTCATAGGTTGTAGGGACATTACATGTGTGCACATCGTTTACACATACATCAGCAGGTGCAGCAGGTGTATCATTGTCACAGGGGGGACCAATATTATCCCACTGTGAGCCAGTAAGTTTATTGAGAAGCCTGTCTGTAACGGAGGTAATGACCTGCAGGATATGCTTCAATGAGGCTTCCATCTCAAGCCTAGTACCAGGAGGGGATAGAGATGTAAAAGCAGTCCCACAGTCACAAGTTATCTCTGCAGTAATATATGGAGGCAAGCACGTTCCAGAGTTATAGGCAGATATCAGCAGAAAGCCGCCCCTCTCCTCCTTCAGCGATAGCAGGATTTTTCAAGGGAAACAGTATATAGATATGGGTCTTAAAGGCACCAGTATAATGATCCCGGGCACCCCAGGCAGGCAGTCAATAGAGTGTATACCGACCGTATCCACGGCTGACCCCCACTATAATGTCAGGAGTTAATGCACTCACATATGGTCCATAGCGTTGACCTCCAGCAGTGTCCAGGATTAGTAACAGCCAGGCACAGGAGAGACACTACAGATGTAGTAAGGCGCCCCAGCCCGACCTCCACGCGGGCAAGATGGCGCCCGCCCTCCCTGCGCGGCCCGCAGCAGCACCCCCAAGACGGGAGCACTCCCTGCTCTCTCCGCTCCAATAACAGGGAGCAGCCGGCGCCAGCACCTCTCACCCGCCGTAGTACCCGGGCAGGCAGCGCCGTCACAGTATCCCGGCGGTGAAGGGAAAAGGACCAACGGCGTCTGAATCTCTGCTGTTGTGCAGGCCGCGGGCAGCGTCGTCCCCCGTCCAGCGGCCGGATAAGCCTTGAAGGTCACTGGCGGTACTGCTGGGCACAAGGCACTGTATCTTGCTCCCTGTGTGAGGGTCAGGGTCCCCGGCGGCAGCGAAAAAGGATATTATACAGGATCTATTGTTGGAGCTCAGGATATCTGCTGCCTACTCCATCGGCGTCCAGGCCACGCCACGGCCGGGGAACTTTACATAAAAAGTGTCCCTGGCTGTGGCATGACACCGCAGGCTGTTGGAGCCCGGTGCCGGTTCCAAAATACAAGAGACCCCCAGTTTTTTTGTCACACATATATTTGAAACAGGACCTGTCCAAGAGTCTGGGGCTGGTTTCAGAAATTCGGTTGACCCCTACGCTTTTTGTCCCCCATGTTTTTGGAACTAGATCTGACTCAATGAGCCCAGAGCTGGTTATACTCAGGAGGGGGGACCACACGCCATTTTTTTTTTTTTAAACTTTACACATTTTTTAGGACAATCAATCTCAATGATCTGTGCATGGTTCTGTCAAATTCGCCTAGTCTATTTTTTTTTTGCGATTTTTGGGAAATTTTACATTTTGCGAGTTATATACTTTATAATGGAAATACATCTGGATGTTGAAGTGTGAGTAAGAACTGACAGGTCAAAATTTTTACCGCAATTCGCATCCTATCAAATGTGCAATTTTCGGAAAACGTACGAATTTTGAAGGTTTTTTTCCAAAAATTTGCAAAAGTCCAAAATTTGCACTCTATTACATCTCGCCCCTGGTTGTTCCTAAGTCCTACGGGACTAAGGGCCTTATTTTGGTTCATTCTTTCTGACAAAATCCTTCTTAGATGGACAAAACCATGTGCACTGCAGGGGGGGGCAGATGTAACATGTGCAGAGAGAATTAGATTTGGGTGTGTAATTTTGTTTCTGTGCAGGGAAAATACTGACTGCTTTATTTTTACACTGCAATATAGATCTCACTTTGAAGTAAAACCCCACCCAAATATAATTCTCTCTGCACAAGTAACACCTGCCCCACCTGCAGTGCACATGGTTTTGCCCATCTAAGAAGGATTTTGTCAGAAAGAATGAACCAAAATAAGGCCCATAGTGAGATGGTAATTTCCCATATTGCAACTGAGAGCCCTGATAGGTGGCAGGAAATATTGATTTTTTCCATTAAATTCACTCAATACATTTATTTTGAGGAATCCATCAAAGTAAATAGATGAACAGTGTAAAATGTTTATACATTGACTTGAAAAAGTCACAGTGGTTAGCATTGCTTCCTCACAGAATTGAGTTCAGAGGTTCAGTTGCAGCCATTTTGTTTGTGTGGGTATCCAACATGACCCTCTCCAGGAGGGACACAATGCTCTGTTTCTGGACTTCCCTCTTAATTTATGGTTGCTATCACCTGTGTGGAAATACCTTTCTTACACATGAACCTGTATAAAACAGGTGATGGCAATCACATGATAAGAGAGAAGTCCAGGAACAGAGCATTATGTCCCTCCTGGAGAGGGTCATGTTTGGAGGTATGATGTAAACTGCCTTTCTCCTACAATCCAAAAACCTTTTGCTACAGTAGGGTAATTGGCTGCAGACACTTTCTTGCAGAACTTCCTTAATTCTAAGACATTAGTATTTGAAATTAAATGTTCATGTCCGATCCTGAACTACATATTTCTGTTCTGGTTGGGTCTGAACATTGACTAGGCCACTCCAAAACTTTGCTCTCTTACAGCTCTCTTGATGTGTAGTCGCTGTATGTTCTGGCATGACTCCTTTACGGTTCAGCTCAACAACAACTCTTAAAAATGATTATGGTTCCTTCAGCTATCAGTAGTCATCCAATTGAGATACCAATATTTATGACTTTTTCCCAGTGGCTGATGTCACCAGGATTCCCTCAGAAGCTGAATGAGAGCTTTCTGTGCGTATACAGCCCTTGCAGTACAGGGAGATGACAAACACCTTTGGTATTTTGCATTCACTGATTAGTGCCAGTGACCTTGGCCCAATGCTAAGCGCAGAATGAGCCAGCAGGGGGAACACTAGCTGGAGGATGAGCAGAGAACACAGAACCATCAAGAGCAACAGGAATAATCAGGAAGAGAATGCCTGTTCTCTTTTTTTTCTATTCGTTTGTACAGGTCAGCTGGACATAACGTCTCTCTCCTGTAAATACCATCCTTGCACAGCCCCCGGTATGGTGCTGCAGGAATGTGACGGGAAAAATAATTGTTTTCTCTGCAGGTCCCATGTAAGAAAATAGAGAGCATGCAATCGGGAAGGTGATCTTTTGAACTGAGCACTGTCATCAGTCTGGTTAAATATTATGAACGTCTGGAAAATATATGTTTAGAATATTTATCTTATTTATTGTAGGCTCTAAATTTCAAGAAATTCTCCTTGCTCGGATGGAGTGATGGGGGTATAACTGCACTCATAGCAGCTGGGTCTTACCCATCCCTTATTCATAAGCTTGTTGTATGGGGAGCCAATGCTTATGTGACTGAAGAGGATATACAACTTTATAATGGTAATAATATTTAACAACTTTGAAGTTCAGTTGTTGCCATGTATTAACATGTTAAAAAAGTGCTGTATGTGTACATTTAGTATCATACACAGATGTATTAGATGAGATCTATATAGGGAAGACCTTTCTTTGGAGGACAATTCGCATTGTGACCAACTTGCCAAAAGGCAGAAGATTGTTACCCATAAAACATAACTATTGTTATCTAATGTTCATTTATTAGCGCTTCTATACTTGAGGCTCAGAGATATGAGAGGTGTATTCATGTGCATGCAAAGTGCAAGTGTAAAATGTGTGCTGAAAACAGGTGCGTTTACAGGTTTATTTTGTGTTGCATATAATGCGATAACTACTGTTTGAAATACAAACGTACAGATGGAGCCGCTGCCATCCTTGGCCGGCACTCGCCATATCCCTTTCACTGGCGAGCGCCGGCGATAGAGACTAGGACATGCGTGTGTCGCACGCGCGTCCCAGTATCACGGAGGCTGGGCAGCATCTCCCTGCCCGTCTCCGCTTCAGGAAGACGCTGCCCAGTTCGGGGGGGTCATGGTGGCAAGGGGGACCGGCGGCGATGGCGGGGGAAGCAGCGGGGGTCAAGCTCCGTTGCCACGGAGTGCGCGACCCATCTGTATATGGGTCTGCATTAAGGTACCTGTAAGTTTGAACTACAACCAGGTATGTTTTAAGCACATCATGAGGCAGCAGCATCATGAGAATGCATGCTTCATAAAGAAACACATAAACTCTGTATAAGTTATACAGATACACTGTATAACTTAACTATTCGTTTTCCCACAAGCTTTGTGTTTGGTTTGTGGCAAGCCTCCAGGTCAGTCTTTTTACTTTTTCTTTTTCACATTTTTACACAAAACTTTAAGAGGCAACAGTGTTCCCATAGATTTAACCTTACACTCCTCTATCAACAGTTCTTCTATCCACAGTTCTGCACCTCTAGACACAAGTCAGATCTACACAAAAATTCTTAATATAATGCAAATGATTGATTTTTCGGTGCTTATGCGCATTATGACAAAGGATATGTCATGCACCAAGTTTTTGCTTTCAACTCTATATATCTGTATTATTGGTATTGAGAGGCCTCTTGTCTCTGAGCCTTGTGATCTGTTTCTCTGTGCCATAAGTAGACATTTTGGTCCCCTGTGCCAGAAAGAAATTGTTGCCCCTTCCCCATATTTGAAACATGGATATAGCGCAAGGCCAAAAATAAAGTTCTGTGACTTTGCTGGGAAGGTCATTGTACACATAATAGTGCCAATTCACATTCCACCTCATATTAATATTCTGTTGCTCACATAACACTGCACAGTAGGGCTCATTATTCACATTATACTGCACAGTAGTACCCCACATTACACTTTATACCTGACCACACAGTAGTGTCCCAATTACTAAAAAAGCTATAGAAAAACAGTGCAGAACAGTTGTATTCTAATTCCCAATGCTCAGATCTAGTGAAATAAAAAAGATTATCAATATATAAAAGTTTGTTATCTCCACTGTTTGTGAATGAGCTTTCTCTACCGTCCAATGGGATACTGGGTTATACTATGGGGATAGAGATCCTCCGCAGGAGAGACAGGCACATTAAAGCTTTCAGTGTGGGTGCACTGGCTCCTCCCCTCTATCTCCCTCCACTAGTCAGTTTAGAAAAATGTGCCTCAGGAGAGTCAGTGCTTTCTGGATGCTCCAGACTTTTTCTTCAAATTTTATTTAGTTTATTATTTTGGGGCGCTGCTTTGACCAGGCAGCTGTCCTACTTCGAGGGTGTCAGGGGTAGGGTCAGTCCCCGACCTCTTAAGGTGCAGAGCTGACCCTGCTGCAGGATAATCTGTCCTGAGTGGGGCCTGTCACCGCACAGCATTGCGCTGTAGCGAGCAGGCCCCCCAGCTGCCGCACACTCCCTGACTGGTCCGAAGACGTCTGTGGTGAGTACAGGTTGGGGGTCCCACAAGGGGACACCCCAAACCGTTCCATGTGGCAAGATGGCTGGGCAGTAGCGGCGGCCCTCTCGCAGAGACCGCGCAATCCCCCCTCATCACACTGGCATAGGATGATGCCGCTGGACCACCAGGGATGCCCAGGGCATTTTTTTTTAAGCAATTTTATGTGAAAAGCACTTCTTATGCCAGTTTAAATATACTGGAAGCGCCAGCTCCATGTAAAAGGGGCGGGACTTCGCTCAGAGCGGGACCAGGCTCTGCTGGGCGCGCCCTGTCTCTGCTTCCTGCTTCTTCACGCATCCAGAGGTCGCCATTACAGCTCCTCAGCGGCGTGGTGGATTTGATCCTTTGCAGCAGCCGCAGAGACAGCAAGTTATAACAGCGCAGCAGCGTTGCTTAGCTGTGTTATTTACACTGTGTATGACCTATCACTGTGTGTTTTGTGCGTTACCAGCTCACTCAAATCCGTGAGTTAAGGTTTAGGGTGTCCTGGTCTCCTCATATTGCTCTGAGTCTACCCCACTGGCTAGTTAACCACTTGTACACACACCATAGTCTCTAATACAGAGGTGTATTACACTTATACTGTGTAGAGTTACAGTACATCAGGTGTGGGTATTGTGTGTGCGTGTGTGCACTGCTGGGGGTGTCTTGTTGTTCCAGCTTCACAGTCACAGGTTACCTGTGAGCCGTGTATGATGCCACAACCCAGTGGTGTAACCACTCAGGTCAGTGGGGTGCCCCCACAACTTGTGGATGGGTCACAGGCTGATAGTCAAGAGCCTGCCTGGGCCAGCAGCATAAAAACGCTGATGGACTCTGTTGCTTCCCAGCTCTCTGCAAATACACAGCAGATGCAGAGGGTGCAAAGGGAATTAGCCATGTTACACAAAATAAAGAGAGCGCACTGTGTTGATCTTTTGTTATTGAATTTTTACTTGATTATTATTTTTTAATATAATAAGTACACCTTAAAATACACAATTATATATACACATACATGTACACAATAAAATTAAATTCAATTTAAAATAAAAAAATACACATTCCGACTAGCACTAATAGTGGCCCAAGTTCATATTCAGTTGCCAACCTTGTATATTGCTCCCAAATGGGTATAATGGATGTCCCTTCCAAATGAAGTTATTGTAGTTATCCAATTTACTTTAGGAAACAGTGTTTGTATGAAGGTATATTACCGGCTGATGGTGAGGGTAGCAGAGATCCAGCAGTTGCGTGTCCGCTTCCACCAGTGTTTCTCCGATGGACTGGGAGCCGGTACCGAGAGCAGACACTCCTGAAGCAGGTGAGGACTGGTCTGCTGACAACCAGCGTGGCCCCGATGTAGTGGGAGCCGACGCTGGGAGCTGACACAGTTATAGATGGTATACCTCTCCCGGACTATGCAGCTGAAGGCGGGTGACGCTCGGTCCACTCGTTACCAGCGTAGCCCCGAGATGGAAGGGGCCGGCGCTGGGAGTTGACACCGGTGTAGACGCTCTGGTTTCTGCGATGGAAGTTGCACCTATTGTGGCGCTGGGGCGCCGCCAAGATCAATCAGGTAAGTGGTAGCGTAGTTCAGTTCAGTCGGTTGGATACTGGGCAACAGTTGGTTTGTAGTTTTAGCTTTTCCTGATGGTGGTAGTCGGAATGTTAAATATAGATAGAGTCTTGACGCGTTTCTGCGTCCATAAATTCTGACGGAAACCGTCAGAATTTATGGACGGAGAAACGCGTCAAGACTGAATTTCTAAGGCTACTGCAGGGAAATCCATGTTCCTCCCATCAGCACCCTCTCCTGCAAAACGCCCTTTCACTGGTCCCTCCCAGCAGTCCTTTCGTGGGGCCAAGTTCCGCCCTAATGCTAGCAGAGGCACTAGAGGGAAATTCAGGAAGCCAAACCCCTCAGGTCATCAGGACCATTCCACCGCCCCTGCCGCTTCCAAGCCGGCAGCATGACGGGGTGCACCCACCACGAGACTCGAGGTGGGGGCCCGGCTGTTACACTTCAGCAAGGTGTGGGACGCCTCGTGCCTAGATTCCTGGGCCAGGAGTCTTATTTCGCTAGGTTACATGCTGGAGTTTGCCAGGCCCCCTCCTCTACGCTACTTCAAGTCGGCCCTCCCAGCCTCAGTGGAGGATCAGTTGCTCCTTCAGGGAGAAATTCACAAGCTCCTCCTGTCCAAAGTAATCCTACCTGTACCAAGACAGGAGCAAGGCCAGGGTTACTATTCAAACCTGTTCCTTGTCCCCAAACCGGACGGTTCAGTAAGGCCCATTTTGAATCTAAAGTCGCTGAACCCCTTTCTGCAGGTGTTCAAATTCAAAATGGAGTCGCTCAGGTCGGTGATTGCCTCCCTGGAAAAAGGGGAATTTCTGGCCTCCGTAGACGTCAAGGACGCCTATTTACACGTCCCAATTTGGCCTCCCCATCAAGTCTTTCTAAGATTTGCGGTGGGAAACAGCCATTACCAGTTTCAAGCGCTACCCTTCGGGCTGTCAACTGCCCTGCGCGTCTTTACCAAGCTCATGGCAGAAATGATGGTCCTTCTCAGGCTCCAGCGGGTGAATGTCATACCCTACCTGGACGATCTGCTGATCAAGGCAGGATCGGAGGAGGCCCTGAGAAGTGCGTTAAATCTGACTATGCAGGTGTTGAGAGACCACGGGTGAATTTTAAACATACCAAAATCCTCGTTGCTCCCGAGCCGGAGAATGGTGTTCCTGGGTATGACTCTGGACACGATGGAGCAGAAGGTGTTCCTGCCGGCCGAAAAGGTGTCAGCTTTACAGGAATTGGTAAGAGAGGTCCTATCAAACCCTTGGGTCTCAGTGCACTTCTGCCTGAGGCTCTTGGGCAAGATGGTTGCTCCATTCGAAGCGATCCAGTATGCCAGGTTCCACTCCAGGACTTTTCAGCTGGATATCCTCACGAAATGGTCAGGATCCCCCAGGCAAATGCACAGGAGGATTTGCCTGTCTGCGCAGACCAAACTCTCCCTGCAGTGGTGGCTAGATTCGCCAAAGCTATTGGCGGGTCGCTGCTTCCAGATACAGGACTGGCTTCTGATTACCACAGATGCCAGTCTCAGAGGCTGGGGAGCCGTGATACAGGGATACGTTGGTCTCCGATGGAATCCATGCTGCATATAAACAACCTCGAACTGAGGGCTGTTCACTATGCCCTATTACAGGCGGAGCCTATGCTGCAGGGCAGGGCGGTACAAGTCCAGTCGGACAATGCAACTACGGTTGCCTACATCAACCGCCAAGGAGGGACAAAGAGCATGCCCTGTATGAGGGAAACCACCAGGATATTCTCCTGGGCGGAACGCCATGTAAAAGCCCTGTCGGCCATCTTTATACCAGGAGTCGACAACTGGGAGGCGGATTTCCTCAGTCGTCACGATCTCCACCCCGGGGAGTGGGGACTTCACCCTCAGGTGTTCCAGGACCTGGTAGATCTTTGGGGGCTCCCTCAGATCGACCTTATGGCCTCATGGTTGAACCACAAGCTGCACAGGTACTGTGCCTGGACCAGGGATCCAGGGGCAACAGCAGTAGATGCCCTGACTTGGACGTGGGATTTTCAGCTGGTGTACCTGTTCCCACCGCTCCCGTTGCTGGCACGGGTGCTAAAGAGGATTCGACACCAAAGAGTAGAAGCCATTCTAGTGGCTCCAGACTGGCCTCGAAGGGCCTGGTACGGGGACATTCAGGCCATGCAGGTAGAAGACCCGTGGCGTCTTCCTCTAAGAAAAGATCTTCTCCTCCAGGGACCGTTTGTCTTTCAGGACTTACCGCGGCTGCGTTTAATGGCCTGGAGGTTGAGCTGCAGATATTAGGCCTCAAGGGACTACATCCCTCTGTAATTACAACCATGAAGCCTGCCAGGAAACCAGTCACGGCTTCTCACTACCATGTGATATGGAAGAAGTACATAGCCTGGTGTGAGAAAAATGCTTTGCCACCAGCAGTATTTCGTCTTAACAATCTGTTAAGATTCCTTCAAGCCGGTTTGGACTTGGGCCTCCGGTTGGGGTCCTTGAAGGTACAGATCTCGGCTCTGTCAGTATTTTTTCAGAAGAAACTGGCGCTGTTGCCAGAGGTCAACACCTTCCTGCAAGGGGTGCTGAGGATTCAGCCTCCCTTTGTACCACCCACCGCGCCTTGGGACTTGGATGTGGTCCTCACCTTCCTTAAGTCCTCTTGGTTCGTTCCTTTGGAACAATCAGACTTGAAACATCTTACTTGGAAGACTGTTGTCCTGCTGGCCTTAGCCTCAGCCAGGCGGGTGTCTGAGCTTGGGGCATTGTCTTGTAAAAGCCCTTACCTGGTATTCCACGAGGATCGGGCAGAGCACAGGACCAGGCCGCAGTTTCTGCCAAACGTTGTGTCCGCATTCCATCTGAACCAACCTATTGTGGTTCCTTCCAGCGCGGTACATCCTGATATCCCTCTCTCTTTGGATGTGGTACATACCCTCAAGGCGTATGTTAAACGTACGGCTAGAATCCGGAAGTCGGATAGTTTGTTTGTATTGTATGATGCGCAAAAGAAGGGCTCTCCTGCATCTACAAGGACCGTAGCCCGGTGGATTCGATGCACGATACAACAGTCCTATGCATCGGCTGGGTTGTCCCTTCCTCCAGCGTTGAAGGCCCATTCAACAAGATCTGTTGGGACTTCTTGGGCGGCTGCCCGAGGGGTTTCGGCTCTGCAGCTGTGCAGGGCCGCAACTTGGTCAGGGAGTAACACGTTTGTCAAGTTTTACAGATTTGACACTCTGGCCAGGGAGGATTCCCAGTTCGGACAAGCGGTTCTACAGCACACTCCGCCCGTTCCCGCCCGTTCTGGTAGCTTTGGGACCTCCCCTTAGTATAACCCAGTATCCCATTGGACGGTAGAGAAAATAGGATTTTGGGTACCTACCGGTAAATCCTTTTCTCGTAGTCCATATGGGATACTGGGAGCCCGCCTCTGTGCGGCTTTCTGCTGTAACGACACTGTTTCTAACACGGTTAGGGCTTGTTGCCTTGTTGTCATATATTGACCTTCTTCAAGGATTATGGTGAACTCAGAAGTTGTTATGATTCACCTCTTTGTTATTTTATGTTTATTATTTTGGTTAGGGTGTGCTGTGAGAATCTCACCACGTTATTGTTCACATACCTCCTCACATAGCTCTCTTTAGGCACAGTTTTTCATTAACTGACTAGTGGAGGGAGATAGAGGGGAGGAACCAGTGCACCCACACTGAAAGCTTTAATGTGCCTGTCTCTCCTGCGGAGGATCTCTATCCCCATAGTATAACCCAGTATCCCATATGGACTACGAGAAAAGGATTTACCGGTAGGTACCCAAAATCCTATTTTTTTAGGCTTGAAATAAAGAATAGAAAAACAAGAAAAGCACTGCGCTAGAAAATATCTGACTATTTAGAGTCCATACAATATTATAGTATATGATAAACCACTTCCCATTACAAAACACATCCAGGGGGTACTTCACTAAAATGGAATGGGTTTGAATGTACCCATTTGAACCTAATTACGTCCGGGACCCAGCACCCAACAAATGTACAATACGCCGAATTCTGCCAATTTTGCTGTATTTATGTACAGCAAGCTCAGCCGAATTTAGGTGTATGAATGAGGACACCATCAATAGAACTTGGCCGTATATTGCCATAGATTTTTATCTGATGGTCAAATTTACTATTATTCGTACTGTGAATTGAGCAGGAAATATGTGAAAAATTTCCCATCTGTATTTTGCTGAAGCCAGCACGGATCAGTCAGATCCATGCAGGCTTCTCTGTGTAAAAAAAATAATAATAATAATAATTTAAGAAAACTGTGTGGTATAACCAGCCCTGGGATCTTTGAGCCAATGCCAGTTCCAGAAATACAGGAGACCCCTATTCATTTTGTCCCCTGTATTTCTGGAACCGGCATTGTCTCTTTGAGCCTGGGGTAGTTTCTTCATAGCCAATCCATAAAGTATTATTTGCTTTATAGCACACATTTCAAATTCATTATTATATAATGTGAGTATTTGATCAAAATACTATAAATGAGGAAGTCTTGCAGCAAATACACACACAATTTTTTATACTTTTATGTATTGAAATGATTGTATATTGAATTGAAATGTAGATTCAGTAATACATACACTTGCTTGTTTTGTGATTTGCCCAGCTGTAAAAGATGTAGCCAATTGGAGTCCAAAGATGCGAGAGCCTATGGAAAAGCTATATGGGAAGGAGTATCTTGCCAAGACCTTTTCAGCATGGGTTGACGCAATGAATCATTTCCCTAAGAGAGCTGACGGTAAAGAGATTTTTAGATAAAACTATTCGTTTCAGGCGGTCTTCTTTTATTCTGTTAGAATTACTATGGCAAAAGGACATGCTGAAGGGGCAGGGCTGCCAAGAGAAATCCTGGGCCCCGGTACAACAGCGTCACGGGGCCCCCCTGGAGTGGCGAGCTATAGAAAAGAGGTGTGGCCATTAAAGGATATAGGGGTGTGTACCACACCCTTTATGCAACACAATAGTAGACCCCTTATACTTGCCCCTTACACATTATGCTACACAGAATGAGCCAAAATTCAAATCGATTATATGCCGCCCCGTTCGCATGCAGCAGTGTGGACAGAAGCGTGGGGTGGTGGATATGGGTTGCGCCCATGGGAGTAAGGGGTCGTGGCCACGGATGGGCAGATAGCGGCAGGGTCCCTGCGGAGGATGGGAACTAGGTAATAGCTCCCATCCTCCGCAAGGACCCCACTGCTGTCTGCCCATCCGTCACAGGGACCCTCTGCCCCCCTGCGCTGCCCAGACCCCTATGCCATACAGCAGGGGTGGCCAGCCCACGGCTCCTCTCTCCAAGATCTGTGGCTGGCACCATCATCCCCATTTGAAGCGCCGCCTCTGGAGTATAAGGATCCCAAGCTCACACACGCAGCAGGGAAAGCGGCAACAGTTCTTTCAACCTGCTGGCAAGAAGCTGCAGATGCCACTACTTGCAGTATCGCTGAGCTGAGCTGCCAGTATCTGCTGTGTCCCCCAAAGCTACAGATCCGGCGCCAAGAGCAGCTGCATTGTGATGGCCAGCGGTATGTGCACCTGGAGGGAGAGGGGGGATTGTGTCCATTAAACCTCTTTAATCTCATGTGATCCTGGGCAGTATGGTCCCACAAAGATCGCATTCCATGTATGATCCATCATAAATGGGCCCCATGTAGCCTGTTCCCTTCACACACATTGGAGGTCATTCTGATTGACCACAAAGCTGCAAAATTTGCAGCTTTGCGGGTCATCTAAATACCTCAGCTTTCACGCATGCGAACGGATGTTTTACATAATCATCGATTTGCAGCTTGTGTGCAGGGCAGTGCGGTCGCCGACCATCAAATGATTTCTCAAGCGCTCGCAGATCTAAGTCAGTCTCTGCTGTCTTAGATCTGTGGCGCTCCTGTACGAGAAGAGGGTGGGCAGCTGACATCCGGTGACATCAGCTGCCCTCCCCCGGCACCTACGTCATGGGAGTTCCCATGGAAGCAACCCATATCCACCACCCCACGCTTCCGTCCACACTGCTGCATGCGATCAGGGCAGCAAAAATCGGTTTGCCGCGCCCGCTCACACAAAGTGGCTGCAACATTGCTCCCCTGTGTGAACGTGCGTGGGAGCGAACCAACCTGAATGAGGGCCATAGCCTGTTCCTTCACACATACAGTACATAGCCTATCACACACACATATACATACATAGCCTGTTACACACACACATAGCCTGTTCCTTCACACATACAGTACATAGCCTGTCACACACACATATACATACATAGCCTGTTACACACACACAGACATATACATACATAGCCTGTTACACACACACATATACATACATACATACATACATACATACATACATACATAGCCTGTTACACACACACATATACATACATAGCCTGTTACACACACACACACACACATATACATACATACAAAGCCTGTTACACACACACACACACACATACTTAGCCTGTTACACATACATACACACATATATACATACATAGCCTGTTACACACACACACATATAAATACATAGCCTGTTACACACACACGCACACACACACATATATACATACACAGCCTGTTCCTTCACACATACAGTACATAGCCTGTAACACACACACACACACACACATAGCCTGTTACACACACACACACACACACACACACACACACATATATACATACATACAAAGCCTGTTACACACACACACACACACACACACACACACACATACATATAGACATACATAGCCTGTTACACACACAAACACATAGCCTGTTACACACACATATATACATACATACATACATACATACATACATACATACACAGCCTGTTACACACACACACACACACACATATATACATACATACAAAGCCTGTTACACACACACACACACACACACACACACACACACATATAGACATACATACATAGCCTGTTACACACACAAACACATAGCCTGTTACACACATATATACATACATACACAGCCTGTTACACACACACACACACACACACACACACACACACAAACACACACACACACACATACATATAAAGCCTGT
Organism: Crinia signifera; assembly: GCF_055691185.1. Classification (NCBI taxonomy): domain Eukaryota; kingdom Metazoa; phylum Chordata; class Amphibia; order Anura; family Myobatrachidae; genus Crinia; species Crinia signifera. Next base: position 127,109,651 of record NC_139221.1, on the reverse strand, counting down.
TACACACACACACACACACACACACACACACACACACATATATATACAAAGCCTGTTACACACACACACACACACACACACACAGCCTGTTTTACACACACACACACACACACACACACACACACACACCCTGTTACACACACACACACACACACAGCCTGTTACACACACACACATAGCCTGTTACACACACATATATACATACATACACAGCCTGTTACAACACACACACACACACACACACACGCTTTTTGTCTGTTCCCCCTGTCCATAGCCATGCATTGCGGGCGGCATTACCTTTTGAACCAGGAACTTGGAGCAGGAGCAGGACAGCCATCGCTGACCGGGCTTAGGCAAATTCGGGGGCGTGGCAGGGAGAGGGAGATAAATATATATATTTTTTTTAAGTGTGTGTCGGGACCCGGGCCCCCCTGGCAGGCCCGGGCCCAGGTAAAATGTACCCGCCCCCCCTGCCTCTCGGCGGCCCTGTGAAGGGGTATGGTATAAGTCTCCCACACGTCTTAGTGGATGGTAGGGCATGAAATACTGCCTGTCAGCACATGTCGGCTCAAATTTTAAAAAAACTTCATGTCGGCCTTTTGACCCTGTCAATCTTGTGACTGTCGACCTAGAGTCAATCTATCATGAGTCTGGATACCAGGACCACACATCTTACAGATATTTCCCACAATGTGCACACAATCACATGACCCTTCGAAATTGTGTGTTCAAGCCGGAGATCGTTCACGTGTATGGCCAGCTTTGCTGTGGTAGAAGTTCTGACTTTTTCTCTTTTGCACAGTGCACTTCATCAGAGGTTTCACACTCCATCACACACTTACATGCACTCCCGGTGTACAGTACAGAGTCATCTTAGACTTACAAGATCAGTGCTGGGCATGCGACTCTAGACTTCTGTACGTGTTCTATAGAAAATTCCTGTAAGTACCCAGATTTGGTGTGACTATGTAAAGTACAGCTGGCTCATTGTATAAATAAAAACAACATAAGTTTATATTGCTAAATACTGTATTAATACAGGAATGATGAGACAAGCAAAGGAAAACTGTACAATTGACAAGTGTGTGGTTGGTAATCACTGCAGGGTACCACACAGCTAAACCCTGCTGCAGTTATTCTATGGTACATTAGCAGTGAATAAAATTGTAATGGTTATTTTGCAGGTAATATTTGTCGCCATTTGCTGCCCCTCATTGATTGCCCAACATTAATTGTTCATGGTATGAAGGATGCTCTGGTCCCAACATTTCACCCACAATTTATCCACCAGCAGTTAAAGAATTCAAGGTATTTAAAGAATGTATTTGGATTAGCTAAACAATAATTGTTTTAAATAAAAATAGGGCTGTTCATTTTTCATTTGTTGGCCTTTTTTTGCTGATGTATGGACAGCATGGTTGGCATTGTGGTTAGCATTAATATCTCACAGAACATACAGTAGGTCTCTGGTTTCGTAGCAACCAATGCCCTGTCTGTGTTTGTATATCCACACCCTTAATGCATGGGTTTTCTCTGTTTGTTCCAGTTTCCTCCCACAATCCCAAACATACAATATGTAGCATGTGGCATAGTGTGCTCGGGCAGCAGGCAGGTGCTTATAAGTTATACTCAGCCCTTAATATATACTCCATGAAACACTGTTTGAATAAGAATGATATTTACATATATATTGATTCAGAAATCTATTTGCATGCAATTTTTATGTTATTATTTTAGGATTATCTAATATTTATGTGTGTATTTTATATGTGTATTTCATGTGGATGTGTTTAGATATTAAACTTTTCAGATTAGTTGGACATGTTTGGCCAATACCAGGAGAACGTCTGATGCCATAGTGTACTGTAGATACAGTAAAGCACAGGTTCTCAAAGTCGGTCCTCAGGACCCCACACAGTGCATGTTTTGCAGGTCTCCTCACAGAATCAAGTGAAATAATTAGCTCCACCTGTGGATCTTTTAAAATGTGACAGTCAGTAATGAGTGCACCTGTTTGGTGACCTGGAAAACGTGAACTGTTTGGGGTCCTGAGGACCAAGTTTGAGAACCACTGCAGTAAAGCATGGAAGTGGTAGTGTTATGCTGTGGGCTGTTTCTGTTGGTTTTACAGATAATTCAGATGCACTGGCCAGCTCAGAGTCCAGATCTTAACCGGGTGTGGTATAGGGTTTCGACCCTCGGGATCCTGACTTGCCGGACCCAGACAGCATTGTGAGCGCAACAAAGCCCCTTGTGGGCTTGCTGTGGTTGCCACGCTGTGGCACAGTGACTCGCTACGGTCGCCACCTTTTCTATTCTCCCTCTATGGGGGTCGTGGACCCCCACGAGGGAGAATAGCGGTGGCCATCGGGCCCCCGTGTCGGGGTTTTGACTGTCGGGATCCCGACGTCGGGTAAATGACTGTTGGTACCCCGTCCGGCACCCATCTTAACCCCATTGAGAACCTCTGGTACTAATAGGTTTTCTAGGAAGACTTGAACTCCTTAAGTGTCACCTTTGGCCATTGTTCCTAAAGTGGAATGGGAATACATACGGCTTGCTGTTCATGAACTTGTAGACTGTTTGCTAGATACAACTGTACACAAAACGTAAAAATTAGAGAGCACAGGAAACACTAAAGCTTTAAAAGTATTGTATTTAATTATAATATATTGCACGCAATAGCACATAAAAAATATACACAAAAATAAGTATATACAAACATGTAATAATCCTAAAACATCCAATTAATAGCAATGAATATCAGAAGGCCAGTGACACTTAACCAATTCCTGCCAGTTGGTAAATTGCAATAAACTCTAAGATGATGAGCTCCAATAGACAGCTGCTTTATGATGGAAATTCAAAAAGTCTCCAGTCCACATATATATGATGTTTCCAATTTTAAGTAGAATGCGAACTGTCCAATCTGCTGTTTTTTAATGGAGGGAGACAGTATTTGCTGCCACCTTAGGGCTACACATGAGGAGATAATTGCGGGCAATCTTAGAGGGCACAAATTGGAAAGGCGCCTGTGATCTTTTGGTCTTACTTAATATGGCAGACACATCCAAATGCTAACTATATGAGCAATCCAACAGAGCTATAGAGCAACACTTTAGTGTGTATGAAGTCTCTTGTTTCCAAAACCTGACCGCAGTATCGAGACCAGCTCACTGCGTCAGGGAGCCGACCGCACAACCCAGCTGGGGGCAGACGCTGCTGGGAAAATGGACACACAATGGTAGTAGGTATAGCTACCTCCACTCCTGTCGGGTAATTGTCGGCATTCACCGTGCTCCACTTGCGCAATGTAAGTCCCGTATCCACGGAAGTTTTTGGAAGAAGTGCCTTTGATCAAAGCAATCACAGGTTGGCAAGGTCCGACCAAAGTTTGCTAGATAATCAATTACAGGGTTCTGATGCCTTTAGGAGCTCTTGCTTGCTCCTCCTCTGCTGACACCCGCTTTAGAAAATACATAGGGGGTTATTTACTAAGATGGGAGTTTTATTGAAGATGTAATGTTGCAATGGGCAACCAATCAGATCCTATCTATTATCTTCTAGAAGGTGCTAAATAAATACATGGGCTCTGATTGGTTGCCCATCCCATCTTCAATAGAACTCCTATCTTAGTACATAAACCCCGTAGTGTCAAGGAATCCCTGGAACTGACCAACAATAGGTCCAAGGTTTTCTTTCAAGACAATTAGCAGCATCTCTTAACTGATTAGTACAAGTGTTGCATAAGTTATCTGCAGCTTCATTAGCTTAAATGCAAAAATTTTGAACTATTCATTTTCACATCCAAGGTTTTATCAGAGTGACTATTGAACTTGAGCGTTCCACACAGTCTTAACAGTCTAAAAACTGCATTATGATATTTGCTGCAACTAAAGGTTTCCTGTCCCCCTGAGGTCCTCTTCTGTGCTCAGTGATCACTACTACTGACACCCACTGCAGGCAAACAAACCAGCAGATAAAGAGAGGTGAGACAGAGGGAGTTAGAGAGGGTTGATAGGAAGAGAGAAAGAGAGGAGAGGGAGAGCAGGGAAAGAAAAATAGGAAAGACAGTAGGGATGAGTGAGTGAGTGTGAGGAGAGAGAACCGAGAGGAGAGAGAAAAAGGGACAGAGAAAGGAAAGATGGGACGGGGACAAAAGAGGGGGAAGGGAGAGTGTAAGAGAGAGAAAGAGGAGCGAGAGAGGGGTGAGGTGACAAGGAGAGAGTGGACGAGGTGAGATGTGGTGAGGTAACACAGGGCATGGTGAGTGGGAGGGGTGAGATGACATGGAGAGAGAGGAGATAATGGGGGGCAGAGGTGACAGAAAGAGGGGGTGAGGTGACAGGGAGAGAGGTGACAGTACATGGTTACTGTGGGTGAGGTGATGGGGCATAGTGAGAGGAGGTGTGGTGACCGGATGACGTGACGGGGGGGGGAGGTGAGAGGGGGTAAAGTGACAGGGGCCATGGTGAGAGGGGGTACAGTGACAGGCTGAGGTGATGGGGGTTGAAGTGACAGCGAGAGAGAGAGAGGGGGTAATGTGACAGGGGGTGAGGGGGTGTGGAGATGGGGGTGGTGATGGGGAGAGAGAGGGGTGAGGAGACAGGGTAAATGGTGAGGAGGAGAGGATGCAAGTCTAATTCTCACCAGTGCCAGTCGCTCCTGCAGCCGCAGTGAAGGATCTCATCAGCCGCTGGGTCCCTGCTTCCACTGCAAATGGTCACCTTACACGTGCTGGCAGTTGCTGGGTCCCTGCTCCCGGGATGGCACTTGCACTGCACACTTCCCATTAGGTTAGCGCTTCACGTCCTTACCACGGCCTTTTGGACGGGGTAGGACAATTTTTCACACCCCCACCCTGGCCATCTGGCTGGGGGCTCTTTATTTATTTTCCCTCTCACTTTTCACGTTCTTTGTTTTCTGTAGGTTGTCACGTTTTTTTGGGCCGTGTGGTTGACCCTTATGGGCCATCCACTCCCCAATGTACCGAAGCACTTATCCTTTTGGGGAGAGCTTCGGTCCCTTGAGGGCGAACCCAAGCCACAAGGCGTGGGGAAGCCTACTGTGGGTCTCTTCAAACCTTCGGGTGAGGAGGACCCACCGTCCTAACCCTTCCGGGGGTTGAGGAAAGAGGGTCTCTCTAAGCTTTGGCGAAGAGGACCCACAGATCCCTTTTTTCCCCTCTTCGGCCTTATGGCTGAGAGGGGTTAGGGGAATAACTAGGCCCTTCTGCTTTTGGGGGGGGGGGGGGGGTGGAAATGCTTGCTTTCAGACCACAAAACCTGTTTAGACCCGGTATAAGATCGAGTTATGTGCGGTCTGAAAGGGGCATAAAACCTGCTTTGACCCGTTTTAAGAAACGTTTTCAATACCAGGTCTAAGCAGGTTTTGCGGTGCGAAAACAGCATTAGTGAGTGCAGAGCCCCTCAAATTTCTATTTAAACAATGTGGTCACAGGCCAAGCAGGACACTGAGACCAGCTGGCAATGTCAGGATCTTCTGACCAGTGTCGGGCACACCAGTACTAGGCCTACTAACCCTCCGCCAAAGATGAGATGGGCTCTGATGTACTCCAGCTGTGAACACCAGGACTGCCCTGGTTTTACCTTTCAAGGTATGCAGGGGCTATGGGGAAAGAGCACCAGAACCAAACTCAGCAGGGCCTTTTACATCCGACATTAATGTGCCCCCTTACACTCTCATACCCACCCATCCTACTCATATGAGACCAGGACTTTTTCTCCTTTTGGTATTTACTTGCAAATGTACTTTTTTTTTTTTTCTTACAGCTCATTTCAGCCCCATCAGTAGCTATTCTGGCTATATGTACTTCCATTGATTTTACACCCTGCCAGCGGCAACCAATGCAGTGTAACCTCAGATGGTTCCTCCATGGGCAGGATGTTCTTCACATAGATCTTTTCTTACCGTGTATATCACACAAGTGCTAGTTTTCCAAGACACGCCTTGGGTTCACCTCCCACAGTATAACCTACATAGTGCACCCAACACCTTTCCAGGCACACTTGTGTATGGGATGAAAAATACACGGACTTCATGATTTTGTTGGGACCATACTCTGAGCGTTAGCTGCAATCACCCCATTTTGTGTCATCTCTTCTAGGGGTAGACTATTCCACCCAAGATGGCTGCCTCACCTGGTACCTTATGGGGTGGAATACACAACCCATGGAAGCTATTATGTCTGCACCAATTATGAATTATGTTTACTGTGTACTAGGTTTTCTTTTTTTCGGTGTGGCTTGTCTATTGCAGTATTACTTAAATCTTCCGTAGCATGTATTGGTTTTGAAGTATTTAAAGTTACATGGCTCTTGTTGGAAAAAGAGCACTATATAAATAAAAATGATTAGTAATAAATAACCAAGTTGACAGTAGAACAGCTGTGTATATTTTTCCTATGATTGGGTTGTACACATTTAATTTTGTATGTGTCAAATAATGACACAAACATTGACCTCTGATATAGTGAGTGTAAAAGATTATAAAATATAGGGCATGAGATTAATACTGAATTGTAGGGTAGGTAACTTTAATTTTTCACTTGAATCTAAATGATAAAACCTTCATTCCAACAGCTATATCTCAAACAGAAACAAAGCTCATGTACAGAGTTGTTGCCTTTGAGGACAAGTTACTGAAAGAGACAGATGGCTTAATTCTCTAATTATCGGACAGGGATGAATTTGTTTTATAGGCATTCCCATGGGAACACAGACAGCTGATACTTGTCAGGGGTGGTCAGCGGACGTCGCAAGACGTCAGCGCCCGCCACATCTTCAGCGAATTGCGGAGGAAATACTACTGACTTTTATTTCCAAAGGCAGGAGAAATCATACGATGGTTGACTACCATCGAATGATTTTTCCTGCTAGTGCACGCATGCTAGGGGATCAGCTTGTATTTTATCTGATTAGACTCATGCCAGTGTAGCCAGGACTGTGGCAAAATTACCTAATAAATGAGGGGCAGATAAAGGAGTACAAGATTAGCAGGGGATGTGGTAACTATCATTATTATACTGTATTATAAGGCTCCACAATGGCGATAGCTGTGTATTTGTATGATGTTGTCCTGAAATGTAGAGTCTGGTTCTGTTACATTGGTTCATGGCGCTGAACGCAAGTTTCTCAGCTGTATTGTAGTGATAATAGTATTTAATAGTTTCAGTATGGTCATCCACATCATAGCTGATGATAACGTTCTCGTCCTCTTATGTTTCTATTTCTGTATTTTTCAGGTTGCATCTGATGCCAGAGGGCAAACATAATCTACATCTAAAATATGCTGAAGAGTTTAACAAGTTAGTCGAAGATTTTTTATGCTCAACATAAGTTTTTCCGTAGGGACACACCGTGAGGTGTCATTATGAACAAAACTATTTCTGTGCACATGACGTGTATAGGAGAAATAAGTAACTAAACATAGATTTCATGAATAAAAAACAAAACAGCCGCCATTTGAAAAAAAAAAGAATGTGATTATTAAAAATGACTGCCTAAATATGTGCTTTGTGTGCAACTAACACAGTGGTAGTTTTCTTTTTTTTTTTGTAAGAATCTCTTACATTGTTGTGGTCAGCATCTGAAGTTAGACAATATTTCCGATAGACGGAAATATCGTCCGTTTTTGATAAGATTAGGTTCGATTTACATTCCACCTATTCAGTGTCTGGTCTATTTTTTTCGACTGTCAGAATAGATTTGTAACTCGCCAAAAACTGCTGATGATAGTCAAAAACGTCTGCAGATTTGACAATCCAGCAGTCGTGTTTCGTCAATGTAGATTCAACTTGAAATAAACAAATCTTCACAATTGATTGAATACTGGTGGCCGATAATTCCGCTTTTTTTGAAAATATTGACCAAGATAGAATACCCCATAAATTTATTATATAAAATGCTGAACCAGTTTGTCTCTGCCTATTTTTGCATTTCTTATTAGGATTTGAGTTTACAAAATCGCAAATAACAGGATTGGCAAAGACAAACCATAACCACAGAGGCTAGAAACCTAATTAATAATAGTAACTGCTTTACGATTACGGCATACACATCATATAACCCTGATCCAGTGTGTATTCCTTATAACAACCACTTATCTTGTTATCTGGTGCAGTTTTTAATGTTGTGCATAAGTTCTATAACACACCCGTACAGTTTAATCATGGTGTGCAACGTTTGAGAGGTAAGGAGTTAAGTCTACCAGGAAAAAGGAACATTGCGTGAACACAGAACTAAGTACTATGCATTATCCAAACAGACTGAGCTTAGGTAATTGATATTTAAAAGCTTAAAATGTATGGACAGATCTGGCCTTATTAGTTCCCTATGAACCAGTGACATGAGACACTGTAGCGACATTAGTTAATAATGGTTCTGTCTACACAATGAACGAATTGCACTTCAATAATATCAGCTATGTAAACGCTTCAATTTACTTAGATTTAAATTATTTGTTTTTAGTAGGTAGTATTTAAAATCATTAATTAACAAAATGTTTTTTTTAAGAAAAAAAATAAATGAATTATACCTAGAACTAGATAATAAGAATAAAGAAAACACAGAGCGCACAAGTACTTGGTTTTATGATCTCATCCAGTGTAAAACAACATCTAAGAGCAGTCATATCACTTCTACAACCGCCTATCTGTAGCATTGGCCTTCTCATGATTTAGAAGAGTCTAAAACAACTGTTACTTTGGACATTGTTAAGAAAAACTGATCCTGACTTCTTTGACAATAGAAATAAAACACATGCTTGGACACACATTTTGCTGCAGACATACTGGCTATTTAGAAACTGTGCCTTTTCTTTTCATCAAGCTTCATCTTCTTCTTCCTCTTCAAATTCTCCTTGCTCATCTGCGGTGGCATCTTGGTACTGTTGGTATTCTGAAACCAGGTCATTCATGTTGCTTTCGGCTTCAGTGAATTCCATCTCGTCCATTCCTTCACCTGTGTACCAGTGCAAGAAGGCTTTTCTGCGGAACATAGCTGTAAACTGCTCAGAGATTCTCTTAAACAGCTCTTGAATGGCTGTGCTGTTGCCAATAAATGTAGCAGACATTTTGAGGCCTCGTGGTGGGATGTCGCACACTGCGGTTTTCACATTGTTGGGGATCCATTCAACAAAGTAACTGCTGTTTTTATTTTGGACATTCAGCATTTGCTCATCAACCTCCTTCATGGACATTCTTCCTCGGAAAATAGCAGCCACTGTGAGGTAGCGCCCATGGCGGGGGTCACAAGCTGCCATCATGTTCTTGGAGTCGAACATTTGCTGTGTAAGTTCTGGCACGGTCAGTGCCCGGTATTGCTGACTGCCACGGCTTGTTAGTGGGGCGAAACCGGGCATAAAAAAGTGCAGTCGTGGAAAAGGCACCATGTTGACGGCCAGTTTTCGTAAGTCTGCATTCAGCTGGCCTGGGAAGCGAAGGCAAGTTGTTACCCCACTCATTGTAGCAGATACAAGATGATTCAGGTCACCATATGTTGGTGTAGTTAGCTTTAAAGTGCGGAAGCAGATATCGTAGAGGGCTTCATTGTCTATGCAGTAGGTTTCATCTGTGTTTTCCACCAACTGGTGCACAGAGAGGGTGGCATTGTATGGTTCAACCACAGTGTCTGAGACTTTGGGGGATGGCATCACGCTAAATGTATTCATGATTCGGTCTGGGTATTCTTCCCTTATCTTGCTGATGAGTAGTGTACCCATACCGGAGCCAGTGCCACCACCCAAGGAGTGGGTCAGCTGGAAACCCTGTAGGCAATCACAGCTTTCAGCTTCCTTCCTCACCACATCTAGAACAGAATCCACCAGCTCCGCCCCTTCAGTGTAATGACCTTTGGCCCAGTTGTTTCCTGCACCACTCTGTCCTGCATAAAAAAATAAGACATGAAATAACTTAATTGCCTATCTCTAGCCCATAATGAAAGGCTTTTGCTCATTATTTGTTTCAGAAGTCCCTTATTAAACAGAATGCATAAAAAATCTAGTTGAGCAGAAGTGAAGCCACATGTACTGAAAAATGTAGCATTAATAGTAACAGTTGGCAAGCCTGGCTAAAGTGGGGGTTGGTTCTAAGCAGGGATTCAGGTTTATTGTACTTTATTCAAATGTATTTACAACTAGGTAATATTATTTGCATTCTTGTTCCCAGTCAGTCAGCCTTCCCAGCTAAATTGGGTTTTATTTTATGACCGTGTTTGCAGAAGTATTTCATAGTCATAGTTCCGTTTTTTATTCTCAGTGGAGTCACTGGATAGATGATAGCCTGAAAGCCTGACACTAATACATATTTTGTAGCATGCTAGTGCCTATGAGGCCTGGTATATTTACTAGCACACCTGGATTAGGTTATATTTTAAGATGGAGAAAATCCGAATATTTACCAAATACAAAGTTGTCGGGTCTAAATATCTGTCCAAATGGTCCTGATCTCACAGAATCCATTGTGCCAGGTTCCAAATCCACAAGGATCGCGCGTGGTACAAATTTATTACCTGTGGATGATGACAAACCATTCACAATTATTATAATTTTACATTCATACCATAAAGTGATCTACAAATGTTCATGAACCACAGTACCAAGGAGCCCAGTTATCAAATATTTGCGGGTTAGCTGCACATATTAAGTATCCCCCAGAGATCCTCCGATCTCTCCTGCTCCCCTCTAGGTTGCTATGGGGATGCGATGCTGCCCAATTTATCAACATCGAGCAGCATTGCATCAGGTCCCTGGGCCACCGGCATTCTGAGGTGGCAGTAGCCTATGGGCTACAGACTGCACGGCCTGCAGGGCAGTGTATTCACAGGCTCAGTGCTAACCGCACATGTGCAGACACCCAGTGAAGCAGAGCGCAGGGACAGGCTCCTTTTCTGAGCCCCTGCCCCTGCAGGAGGATACATTCAACCGAAAGGATTGCATATTGCAATGCGATCCTGGGAGGTAATTGTCGCCCAGATCACATTGCATATGCCATCCATCCAATGATAAAGGGGCTGCCAAATCTTATCACCAGCCATAAATAAAGATTTAGATTTATTGATGGGAATGAATACACTAGACACTTAAAATACAATAATCAACATAAATTAATTTAAAATTAAATTACCGCTGGCTTCATTATAATATACATTGATTCTTTCCAGTTGCAGGTCACTGTCGCCATGGTAACTACCAGTAGGATCAATGCCGTGTTCATCACTGATAACTTCCCAGAACTGACAAAAATAAAATAAATAGAAATTGTTTAAATACTCATTGTCATATAGCATTAAGCCTAATTATAGATATCAAGAACGGATCTATTCCTACAAAGAACTACAATGTTTGATTACATGAAGAAAAAGCCATTGTAGAAATAGGACTAGTGGATTTATAATTTTAATATACTCATGAAAACATGCTGCAGACATTAAATGTACACCTGTTAGGTTGAATATGAACAGGTCTTCTGTAAAAAAATAAAATTGCAATTAGCAAATAATGTCATTAAAGAAATAATCTTTAAATATAGGTGTGTAAACATTTTAATATAGGATGTATCTGGTGACCACACCCAAACTAATAGTCTGCAGAGATTTGTTGCAGGAACAAGCGAGGAATGGGACATGTAGTGTAATCCATATAGGTTCTTTTGTAATAGAAAATCATATGATTTGGGAAATCTATAGGGAAGACCACATACGCCATTGCTCACAATCTTTCATTGCCCATTGCAGACATTACACTACACATGTATGTTTATCACTGCAGGCGGATATTACATTAATTCTGTTGGCAAGACAACAGGCAGCAGCAGCACAGCCTCATTGCAATGCAATGCACAAAGGGCCATCCGTCAGCTGCACTCCTCCTCCCCCACAGCCTGCGATGAAGGTGGCTGTCAGGGGACCCCACCCAGCCACATCCCTACTGTACAGCACTACAAAGGGCACCGCACAGGAGCACTGTCACGGGGACTCTGGCTGTCTCTTGGAATGATGTGCACGTACTCTACCATGGAGCCACTCTTGCCGTGCTGTGTGTGCGCTCTGTGCATTGCTCGGGGCAGCATACACCGCCGGCATTAGGATCGCTTCTCTCCGCAGTGCGGATAGCGGGGAGGGCACCGCTATGCTAGGTGCGGCACTGCGGGCAGGGGTAACGCACAGGCGCTGCTGCCACTGTACCGCTTGCAGCGCTCCCTCATATCAGGTGGCGATCACCGGCCAGGACCATGCGATCTTACCTTTGCCCCGATCTGGTTCCCGCATTGGCCGGCTTGGAGGTGTACGATCTCACGCATGGCTGCTGGTTCTGTGTCGGGGTATTGGTTGCGGTTTGCTTGTGTCTGTGTGCTTCAGCCCGTTCTTGTGCCCTGGATCCTGCGCTCTGCTGCCGGGTGATTGTGTCTGTCTGGGCTGCCAGGTCCCTCCTCCTCCTCGCCCTTATATATGCGGGTTGGGGAGCGTGCTGCCCCCTCCCTCCGCCGCTCTCCCAAGGATAGCGGGAGCATCGCTCTTCCATTCACTTGTTCCTCCCTGGGCTGGATGATGTAATGGGGGCCGGGACAGCGGGTGTGGTCAGAGCAGGGCGATGGTCTGAGTGTTGCTGGTGAGGGGATCTATAGTCCGTGCATTGTCTGCCCATCGCACATGAGAGAACAGGGGAGGGGCGGCGGCGTCTACAGGAGGGTCTCAGCAATGGGAATTGGGAAATGTGTATTCAAGCAACACTATAAGGTTGCATCATCACATCACGGTATACCCTCTCCTCCAGCATCCCCATCCTCTCCATCCCCCTGGGCAGCACTGCTGAGGAGTGACCCTGCGCCTGTTCCCCTGCAGCTGAGCCCATTACTCCCATCCCGCAGATTTGCTGCCGGAGGCATATGTACTATGGAACATATGTACAAGACCATTATCAGCCGAATTCAGGAAATTGGCATTTGTTTTCTACCACTATACCTGTGTCAGGGAGCGGTCTCCTGTTGCCCATTTAACTGTTGGTTACTCATATTTTGTGTAGAGGTGGACATTGGAAGCCCACAATCAATTGATGGCTATGCTTTTGCCATCAAATGTTTTGATGCAATTGTATTAAAAAAATGATTTGATTTGATATGCATATATGGCCGCAGACGGGACCCAGTGTAACCATCGGAATACTATTAAATGCTTACAATTCAATGGTGGTAAACATCAGAACACCACCATTGAATGGTAAAAATACTAACATCAAGTAAAAAGCATTGACGGTTCCGAATTATCCATAATTTTGTATAATGTATGTTTCTCTAAGCTATGATGTCATACAGGCAGGTGCGGGTTGTTGGGTCGACATTCAAAAGCTCAACACATGAAGAAGTTTGACATGCATTAGGTCGACACAAATCAAAAGGTTTACATAAAAATGGTCGACATGAATTTTTTATATATCATTTTTGGTGTCTATGTTCCCTCGGTATACGGTCATATTGTCTACAGCATTTAGGTCTACAAGCATTAGGTCTACACCACTAGGTCAACCTGTATTAAGGTTGACATGACTGAAGGTCGACGTGACTTAGGTCGACAGGGTCATTAGGTCGACTTTTATAAGGTCGACATGGTCATTAGGTCGACATGGGAAGGTCGACAGGCAAAAGGTCGACATGGGGTAATTTGACTGTTTTATGAGTCGACATGTGCCGACAGGCGGTATTTCATGCCCTACCATCCCACTAGGGCGTGGTGGGAGAATAAAATAGTGTGCCGAGCCCGAAGCATGGCGAGCGCAGCGGTGCTATGTTGACTGTGTCGACGCTTGAATTTTTTTGAATTTTTTTTTTTTTTTTAGAAAAAAACATGTCGACTTTTTCACTGTCGACCTAATGGCCCTGTCGACCTAACACCTGTCAACCTAACACATGTCGACCTAATGACCCTGTCAACCTAATGACCCTGTCGACCTAACCCATGTCGACCTAATGCTTTTAGACCTAAATGCAGTCTGACGAATGATCCCATTCCGTTCCCTCGCATGGCTCTCTGTGCTCAGCACACTGCTATATTCCACGTCCACCGGAATGGAAAGTCTTGTACAGCAGCAGGTTTAATTGGAAAATTATTAGAATTCTACCAACTACATTTTACAAGATTAATGTGTTCTGTCAAGGTATGGAATTGTTACACTGTTAGGAGGTTGGATACTAAATGCCAGCAGTCATGGTCCTGACAGGTAAATGGTAAGTCTTTGAATCTTACCTCTAATCCTAACCCACCCCTTCTGCAGCCTTTCCCTAACCTCTCCCCTGCAGCCACACCCTAAACTCTACCCCGTCCCCTCCTTGCAGCTTAAGCCCAGCCATCCCCGCCGGCAGCCTAACCTTAACCCTAAGTACTAAGGGGGTTATTCTTATTCATTCGGCGGTGCTGAATTCGACTCCATTCTGATGGTTGATGGACTGCGCATACTCAGTCTTTTATGTGCAAGTCCACTGTGCGAACATCCGCAGCGATTTACAGTGTCGCCAGGCCGTTCACATGCGGGCGGGTGGAGGTGAGCCCGGGAGTCACCCATGGGAACGGTCAGCATTTCATGGGCATCCAGGATGTGTGCCGGGGGTGGGCGGCTGACCTCACATGACGTCAGCCTCCCAACCTGTCTTCGGTGGAATGGCCGCAAATATATGTCAGTCTCCACTGACTTTTATATTTGCGTGGCCTGAAGAAATCATTGGATGGTCAGCGACCATCCAATGATTTCTCCGCCAGCAGGACATGCGAGGGGATGTGTCTGCCTGACATATCCCCTCGCATGGTTGTGAGGCAATGCGGGGCATAGTGATTCGGCAGGCGGCAGGACGGGCCCTCTGGGATTCAATAAACTGCAAGCTTCGCAGCTTACTGAGGCAACCAGAATCAGGGCCTTCATGTAATACTGACGGTTAGAATCCTGTGTGTATTCTGACTTCAGAATTGCAACTGCCCCGATCCTAAACACATGTCACTGTGCAGACTTCAGGTGTTGTTTCAGCAAATGGAAAGATACATTTTAGCATGTGTTGTCCCCAGTTCATATTACTGTATAAGTCTCAATATAATGCTTCGACTTTATATTGTGCCACATTACAGTGCTTCAGTTTATATTATGTAACATAAGGCCCTCCAGTTCATTTTATACCACACAGCATATTACACTCAGTGATGAATAATGTTTGTAACACACGTATCTGTGAGAGAAGGTGGGCTCCTCTCAGCTCTGGGCCCCATAGCAGCTGCACTCCCTGCACGTATGGTAGCTATGCCCTTGCTGCCACATGACTCTGAGTTGCCCAGTCAATTACAGATATTGCATTTTACCAGCATCACCTATCATTTGACATCATGGTGTTATTCTGTTCTGTTATTCTGTTATTCCTATCATTTGACATCATGGTGTTATTAGACAAGTTGTTGGATCAGACCAGCTAACTTGTGTAAATCTACTCAATTCTCTAGATCTGGGCAGAAGTTGCCCACCAAGGAGCACCAGCCAAGTTCAGGTCTTTGTGTAGCAGAAGGAATCCTACTTTTCAAGCATGCAGTTTTCTGCTGCGTTGCACACAGTTTCTTTCCTTTGTAGTGCTGCAGCATAGGAGGGGCCGTACAGCAGGCATCTCACACACAGCCAGAGCAGGGAATAATGAGATGCTGAGACTAGGCTCACTCAGTGCACGAATGGGAAACAGAAATTACCAGAAGTAGTGTCACTCTCAAGGAACATGTACATGTATGTCAATGGGGTGGCTGTGGCACAATCAATCAATACAGTCAATGGAAATGGAGGAACTAGGATTCAACTATTCAGATTTGGTATGTTATATTTCTGTTTGGTATCCAGTCGATCACTAATGGTTGGCAGTGATTCGGTCGACTCCTAAAATGGTCGACATTGGCAGAAGGTTGACACAAGGAAAAAGTCGACATTAACATGGTCGACTAGTTTTTCGTGATTTTTTTTTAAAACCAACTTGTTCATACTTGACCATTCCAGTGGTCATAGAGGGAGAATATAATAGTGTGCACTTATACACTGCCCATGTAGACAGAGACACAAAAAATATATGTAAAAGCATGTGCCGTCATTATCCTGTGTCGACCACATTTATGTCAATATTTTGCATATGTCAACCGTCAATTTCAACCTAGTGTAGTGTGTTTCGACCGTAAGTGATATGGTTCCCATATCGACCATATATGCCACAACCTTTCTATTCTTTCCAGATTGAAGTTGGCTGAATATACAATTAATATAAATACTGTACTGCAAATATATACTACCACAGTACCACTACAATAATAATGATGATAATAATAATAATAATAATGTATTACATAATGTATAATAACATAGTAGAAGGTGGCCAAACATTTCTATCATTAGACAGATGGTTCATTAGTAGGAAGGTTACAGTATGAAGAATGATGATCTAATCACAAAGTCTTCCTGAATATTCCTCCAGTATCTATTTCAGCTCAGTCCCGTCTCCGATGTGGCACGAAGCCGCTAACATTGTCTGTGGCATGACTGATATTCCATATGCATTACTTCTGCGTACTAGTGATTTCTTTTTATTCTTGTAAACAATTTTTTTTTTATAAAGTCCAATGATCAGGGGTAAGACATGACAGGGTAATACATAACAAATGTTGGTGATACAGAGTTGGACTGTATAGGCACATCACATGTCTTGTTTTTTCCAACCGAACTCAAATCCAATGTTACTGTAATTATTCTGGACATAACCTCAGGGACCTGCAGCAGTCATGTGCTAGCCAGTAAATGATTCATTTATATAGTCTGCAGCAGGTCCAGGAATTTACAATGCAATAGAGGTAAAAGAAAAGCAGACTATTACTATGTTAAAATCTATTGTAACTCCTGTGAAAAGATCAGCATGCTGCATATAGGGTCACGAAAGTGAAACAAGACAAGTATAGTATAAAACACTTGCATATTCACAATTTGAACTACTTTTCTTGGACAGAAAACACAGGGGCACACTGAGTATGGTCCTAGGCTAGTGGATGTACACGGACACTGCGGTTTGCAAGGTAGCAGTCTCTCTAGTGCTTGTCTGGTACAACTCGTACCATTATCATTAACCCTGGGTAAACACTGGGCCAGTGGCGGAACTTGTGGGTGGTAAACTCAGCAGCAAAAATGTAATTTAGTCCCCCCCAACCGCCACCTCAACCCAAGTTCACAATATGCAACACAGCAGTGGATGACAGGGAAAAACAATGGGTCCCTTTGACAACAGGTGCCGCGGTGCACTGCACCTGCTGCACCAATGGTAGTTCTACCTTTGCACTGGGCAATTTCTGCATCTGCCGATATAGTTAACAGGAGGGCGCCAGGCTGGAGAGGCAGTCTCCTTGCTCTATATCCCCTGCTGCTGTACTCTGTGGCTGCCAATGCACCTGTCACACTGTATAGTAGGCAGCGGCGCCAGCAGCAGGAAGCTCCATCCCAGCTCTTAAACCTATGTGGCAGGGACTGAAAAGGGGGTGGAGCTACTTAGGGTGGAAGGGGGTGGAGCTACACGGGAGTAGGGCTGATGAAAGGATGCAGAGCAGGCATGTCCAAACTATGGCCCCCCATCATGCCATGCACCAGTTTTGCTATTAAAGAATGCTAAAACTATGGCAAGGCATGCTGGGATGTGTAGTTTCACAACAGCTGGAGGGCCACAGTTTGGACATGCCTGATGTAGAGGATAAGCTGCCAGCGAGAATTAGATTACTTAAATTAAGGGAAATAGAGATTTTGTGTGTGTGAGGGAGTCCTACTGTTGGCACTGGAATAGGCGTTATGTATAAGTAGCGTACTACTGGGCAACTGATGTGGGCGTTACGTATAAGTAGTGCTACTACTGTCGGCAACTGGTGTGGGCATTATGTATAAGTAGGGTACTACTGTCAGCAACTGATGTGGGTGTTAAGGCCCCCATACATTAGTCCGACTTGTGCTAGGGACAAGTCGGACCTGATATCCCCTGCAGCTCCCCGGGAGGGGGACACACAATTAGGCACTTGATGTGCCAAGGTTTGCACAAGGTTTGTGGATAGTGGGGGTATGAAAAGGTCAGAGGACGCGTACCGCCGCCCCTCGCGGGCTCGCCATGCTTCGGGTTCACGTTTATAGTGGGGGGTGGGGGGTGGCGGGGGGGTGCATTTAACATTGTAAGCACCCATTAGGGTGCTTATACAATGTTTAATCGCATCGCATTGTATGCCATATACAATGTCATACAATTTTAAAATTGTATGGCATTGTACAATATCGCGAGATATTGCGTCGCATCGCATACCATTGCATGCCTTATGGTATGCGATGCGATGGGCGCCGCCAAACTACACAAGTACCGGCAAATCTTATGTGCAGCCCGTCCGACCTCCCGACCCCAATCCGATGCGCACGGGACCGCGCATCGGATCGGAGGGGATGTCTACAAGTGCGATTTGGGCCGATTTCACTGCCTGATTCATCCGAATCGGGTGAAATCGTTCCCATATCGCATAGTGTATGGGGGCCTTTACAGTATGTATAAGCAGTGCTACTACTGCCAGCAACTGGTGGGGGTGTTACTTATAAGCAGCGCTATTACTGTTAGCAAATGATGTAGGCGTTACATATAAGCAGCGCTACTACTGTCAGCAACTGGTGGGGGTGTTACTTATAAGCAGCGCTATTACTTTCAGCGACTGGTGTGGACATTATGTATAAGTAGCCTACTACTGTGGGCAACTGATGTGGGCATTACGTATAAGTAGTGCTACTACTGTCAGCAACTGGTGTGGGCGTTATGTATAAGTAGCGTACTACTGTCAGCAACTGATGTGGCTGTTACAGTATGTATAAGCAGTGCTACTACTGCCAGCAACTGGTGTGGGTGTTACTTATAAGCAGCGCTATTACTGTTAGCAAATTATGTAGGTGTTATGTATAAGCAGCGCTACTACTGTCAGGGACTGATGTGGGCGTTACTTATAAGCAGCGCTATTACTGTTAGCAAATTATGTAGGCGTTATGTATAAGCAGCGCTACTACTGTCAGCGACTGATGTGGGCGTTACTTATAAGCAGCGCTATTACTGTTAGCAAATTATGTAGGCGTTATTTATAAGCAGCACTATACTGTCAGCGACTGATGTGGGCGTTACTTATAAGCAGCGCTATTACTGTTGGAAACTGGTGTGGGCGTTTTGTATAAGAAGAGCTACTAGTATCAGCAAGTGGTGTGGTCATTCTGTATAAGCAGCGCTACTACTGTCGGTAACTGTAGGCATTACTTATAAGCAGTACTACAACAGTCGGCAACTGTTGTGGGCACTACTGGTCAGGGCCGGATTTAGGGGTCAGGCCGCCCCTAGGCACAACATTTTTGGCCACCCCCTGGACCTGGAGGGAGGACCCTTTTGGGATTTTTAAAATAGGTCAGAGTTGAGGGAGTTCAAGAGGGCTGCTCCCCTGAGTTACCTCTTGCACTTCTTCAGGCACCGGCAGCCAGGACAAAGTGCTCCTCCTCCACAGCAGTCACGGGCGGATGGGCAGGGTGAGGGCTGAGACACCCCTAGGCCGTGCCTCACATATTACTGGATATTACATTTATTTGCATCTTGTTTTTAGATTGAATCCCAGTTCATTGCTGCATTATTCGTGTCCTGTATTACTAATCATCACCTTGATCAAATACTTCACTTTTCAAAGTTGTTTGTTTGTTTATATCACATATTGGGTGAAATTTAATTGGATGAGAGATTCATAAAGTGAGAGATTTGGTAAGAAATCTCCTGTGTTTTTTTTTTTTTTTAAAGCGGCAATCATTTACACTGCAAAACCAGTATGATTTTGCAGTGTAAATGATTGCACTTTAAAAAAACCTGGAGATTTCTTACCAAAGCTCTTACTTTCTGAATTTCTCATACTATTAAATTTCACCCATTGTATCTTTACAATATGCATATCTCCTCATTGCATAGTACTTTTGATGTAATAATTAACTGAGTTACAATCTTGGCTAACTGAATCTTCTCAGCTGAATAACCTGGTATAGCAACTAGCATCTCCCTATAGCAGTGATTATACATATGTTACATTATTCTGCACAGGACTATGGCATATTTTCTAAAATGTATTGCTGTTATTAATGAGGTACATTTTTGTGCATACACTACCAGTGTTAATTAGTAGTTTGTTTATTTATAAGGCACCACAAAGTGTCCGCAGTGCCGTGTATAGCAAACAAAAATCAAATGACAAGGTAACGTACAGGGTGTGTTGATAAAATACAGCATAAATAGGGGTATAGCTGGTAGAGCTAAAATCAGCATCAGTTCTGAAGTAGGTGTCGAAATTGTCGAGGAGACTGAAGATGAAGGGAAGAACAGGGCAGGAGCGCTGGTGAGGTAAAGAGGTGGGGTGAGTACATGAGGAAGGAGGACCCTACTCATAAGAGTTAACAGACTAAAAGGAGGTGGGTGGACGAACAAAAAAACAATAAGATAAGTAGGAACGGATGGGAACGGATGGAGGGGTAGGGTAGGCAGGATAGGAGGAGCGAAAGAGGTTAGGAGGAGGAGGGACAAATTACCGAGCTAATTTGCCGGCAATCCAACCCTGCTAGGTAGCAGGGTTGTTCTCGGGTTCAACCCGGGAACCTGGCTGGTGTGAATGGGGTAGGGTATATTTACCGGTTTGGTCCTCGGTGTCCTGTCCGGCTGGGAATTGATGCAGGCGGCGGGCGCAAATGACAGAACAGGTGGCGGATGAAGATTTCACAGCTCTCCGGCGCGCTCACTGCCGCTGGAGAGCTGCATCATCTTCATCCGCCGCCTGTCCCGTCATTTGCGCTGCAAGCCTGTGTGGATCCTCGGCCTGCATTGAGACCAAGCTACTGGGGTGAGTATTCTCACCACCTCCTGCCCACCTCCGCTGCCATCCCGCTGACTGCCTGCCTCCTCCCCACCTCCTGCCGGCCTCCTTCCCACCCCCTTCACACACTAGAAAATGCAGGGACTTTTCTGGTGTGAATGGGTCCAAACCCGGGAATGTCCCTGCTTGTCCCGGGAACTGAATTCCCGGATTTGTCCCTGCATTTCTGGTATGAAAGGGGTATTAGTGGGAGAAGAAGGGATGTTCGGGGGATGGAAGAGTAGAAGTTCAGTTTTAGCCATGTTTAGTTTCAGGAAGCATTGGGTCATCCAGGCTGAGATGGCCGTGAGGCATTCGGAGACCTTGGACAGGAGTGGTGGGTATAGATCGGGGGAGGAGAGATAGATTAGGGTATCATCAGCATAAAGGTGGTAATGTAAGCCGTAGGAGCTGATGAGGGTGCCCAGAGAGGTGGTGTAGAGGGAGAAGAGGGCCAAGGACTGACCCTTGGGAACACCGACTGGCTGCGGGGTAGTAGGAGAGGAGGAGCTCGGAGTGGAGACGGAGAAGGAGTGATTGGAGAGGTATGAGGTGAACCAGGCAGTGGTAGCCAACTCCAGTTCTCGAGAGCTACCAACAGTTCACATTTTCCAGACAACCTAGCTGCTGCACTGGTGCACTCATTACTCACTGACACATTTTCAAAGATCCACAGATGGAGCTAATTACTTCACTTGTGATTCTGTGAGGAGATCTGGAAAACATTAACTGTTGGTAGCTCTCGAGGAGGGATGCAGTTCAAATCCCGGTGGTCGGAATCCCGGCGTTCAAAATCCTGATGCCGGAATCTCGTCACTTTCTCCCTCCGTGGGTGTCCACGACACCCATAGA
Source organism: Crinia signifera (assembly GCF_055691185.1). Classification (NCBI taxonomy): domain Eukaryota; kingdom Metazoa; phylum Chordata; class Amphibia; order Anura; family Myobatrachidae; genus Crinia; species Crinia signifera. The sequence continues at coordinate 127,087,848 of NC_139221.1, read as the reverse complement.
GGGAGAATAAATTAGTGTGGCGAGCGTAGCGAGGCACCGGGCCCACCGTGTGGCGAGCGCAGCGAGCCCGCAAGGGGGGCGATACACGTCTCCCCCTTGTCGGGATTTCGGTGGTCGGGATTCCAACCGCCGGGATTTCATATCAATCCCCTTGAGGATTGGAGTTGGCTACCCCAGCACTATGGCATCAGACTGTCAATAAATTAACATGTTAGCGCAATAGCCCCGTACACACGGGGGAGATATATTGCTCAGCAATATATTGCTGAGCAATATATTGCTCTGTGTCTCCTGTTCATCAGCGACCAGAGATGGTCGCTGATGAAAAAGAAACTGCTGGGGGGAGCCCGGGAATGGAAATCAGCTGGTCGCAGGAGCATGTTCCTGCGACCAGCGATCACTACAGGGGTAAAAACGTGAGCGCGCACCCGGCCATATATCGCCGGTGCACACTCCCATCGTGGGCAATATGGTCGCTCAGCAACCATATTTCCTGCAATATTACACAAAATCACCCCCGTGTGTACGCACCTTATCACTGCTACATCTGTGTAAGCAGCAGCAATAGCCATCTCCACCCACATCTGGTTTATCCCCTTCACGACATTTGACGTATATATACGTCATGGCCGGGAAGTACTTCCCGACACATGACGTATATATACGTCATGACTTCAAACTGTCACTGCGTCTAGAGACGCAGTGACAGAGGGACGATGTCTGCTGTCCCTGACAGCAGACATGTCCCTGCATGCCCAGGGGGGGCTGCGATGCCGCCCCCCCGTCGGCGATCGCTGTGATTGGCTGTTCAGTGTGAACAGCCATTCACAGCGTTTTCTGTGTCACCGGCGAATAACGTTCGCCGGTGACACGGGATCGGAGGTGATTGGTGCTGTAAAGTACAGCACCAATCACCGCGGGGTGTAAGGGTGACACTGGTGTCACCCCACCTCACCCCGCCCGCCCCCAAAGGCCGTGATTGGTTCGTCGGACCGACGGACCAATCACAGCCATGGAGGGGGGTTTAAACTAACGGTGACTGCACTGCAGACGCCATTCCGGTCTGGAATAGCGTGCAGTGCGGTCACCGTGCCCAGCTGCCGCCATATACTGACCAGAACCTTGCTCAATACTTACCTGATCACTGCTTGGGATCTTGCTTCATCTTGTGACATCCTGTGCTGTGTTGTGCTGTGTTGTGCTGCTGCAGTGTCATCGAGTTAGAGAGAGAGAGAGATAGAGAGAGAGAGATAGAGAGGCCTAGTGACAGAGAGTGCTATATTTTGTGCTGCTGCAGTGTAATAGAGTAATAGATAGAGAGATAGAGAGAGATAGAGAGAGATAGAGAGAGAGAGATAGAGAGATAGTGACAGATTGTGCTATATATTTTTTATATAACTGACTGCTGCCCCCCCTTTTGTGCTGATCAGTATAAATTAACTGATCAGCAACTTTTTGGGGGCGCAGGTTTTTTTTTATATATATATATACCTGTCAGTGCTGCTGCTGCAGTGTCATAGAGTGATAGATAGTGAGAGATAGAGAGATAGAGAGATAGAGAGAGATAGTGACAGAGAGTGATAGAGACTGCTATATTTTGTGTCTGCTGCCCCCCTTTTGTGCACCCCCAGCAACTTTTTGGGGGTGCAGGGGTTATTTTTCATATATATAACTGTCAGTGCTGCTGCTGCAGTGTCATAGAGTGATAGATAGTGAGAGATAGAGAGATAGAGAGAGATAGTGACAGAGAGTGATAGAGAGTGCTAAATTTTGTGTCTGCTGCCCCCGCCTTTTGTGCTGATCACTATATCTGAGGTGATCAGCAACTTTTTGGGGGTGCAGAGGTTTTTTTTTTTATATATACCTGTCAGTTGCTGCCAGTTGCACTGTCAGTTGCACCAAAGGTTGTGCACCTGCTGCCCCTCACTGGTAATCAGTGTCGCATCACTGATCACCTTTTTTTTTTTTGTGGGTGCTGTGGGGTCTTTTTTTAATTTTTTTTTTACACACACTGTGATTTTGTGGGTGTCCTGTGGCCACTGTGCGCTGATCAGTGACGTACATCACTGATCAGCTTTTTCGGCACAGGGTTGATCTATTTTTTTTTTTTTTTTTGATCAAATTCCTGTTGCCTTTGAGCGCTGTTCAGTGACGGACGTTACTGACCAACATCTGTGCTCAATTTTTGGCGCAGGACCTTTTTTTTTTTTTTTTAACCCCTTCAATTTTTTTTTTTTAACCCCTTCAATTTTTTTTTTTTTAACCCCTTCAATTTTTTTTTTTTGTATAAAGTATTTTTTTTTTTCTGCACTACATACACACTACACACTACATACCCCCCGGGTTGAAATAAAGTTTGTACCGCCCCCTACACTATACACGTGTTGAAACATTTCACTACCAGTAACACAAAAATAAAAATGGCATCCCAAATGTCATCCCAAATGTCATCCCAGTCATCCAGAAGAATGTATTCAGTGGAGGAGGCATATGCCATGCTTGCCTCTGACTCTGACACAGCCAGTGAGGCAAGCGGGGAATTTGAAGGATTCGTCTTAAGCTCCTCTTCCTCCTCTGGTGATGAGGGACCCCCTCAAAGACGCCCCCGTAGAGCAGCTGAGACCCCCCCCCAATAATTGATCTCGTATGGACCCCACCACCAGACAATTTTGAGCCCCAGGTTCCTGAGTTTTTGGCCATGCCAGGAATCCAATTTGATTCCACAGGTCTCAGAGAAATTGACTTTTTCAAATTATTTTTCTCTGATGATTTTATAAATTTAATGGTGGACCAAACTAATTTATATGCCCAGCAGTTTATTGCTCAAAACCCCACGTCATCATTTGCTAGGTGGACCCCTGTAGATGCAGTAGAGATGATGACGTTTTGGGGTCTGGTGTTTCATATTTGCATAGTAAAAAAGCCACAAATTAGGCAATATTGGAGTACAGATGTTCTGTACAGCACCCCATTTTACCGTATGGCCATGACTCGGGCTCGTTTTGAGGCAATCCATAAATTTATACATTACACCGATAATGCACAGTGCCCACCCAGAGATGATCCCACCTTTGACAGGCTATTCAAAGTCAGGCCGGTCATTGATCATTTCAGTGCCAAATTTGCAGAGCTATACATCCCTGATAAATGTATTAGTATCGACGAGTCCCTTATACATTTTAAAGGAAGGGTTAAATTCCGCCAGTACCTTCCCAGTAAGAGGGCAAGGTATGGCATAAAAATGTATAAGCTGTGTGAAAGCACCACAGGGTACACCCACAAGTTTAGGGTATATGAAGGGAAGGATTCAAGAATTGAACCGCCAGAATGCCCCCCCTCCCTCGTAGGTGTTAGTGGAAAAATTGTCTGGGATTTAATGCACCCCTTCCTGGATAAGGGTTATCACCTCTATGTGGATAACTTTTACACCAGCATCCCCCTGTTTAAGGCCCTTGGTTCAAGAGGTACAGCAGCTTGCGGTACTGTACGCAAGAACCAAAGAGGCCTCCCCAAAACGCACATTGCCCAAGTACTAAGAAGGGGTGAAAGCAGGGGAATATGCACCGAAAATATGTTGTTGGTCAAATATAAGGACAAGAGGGATGTCCTTATACTGACAACAATTCATGGAGACAGTACCACCTCCATCCCTGTACGAGGTACCAGTACCCACACCTCAAAACCAAATTGTATCCTAGATTACAATAAGTACATGGGCGGAGTGGATCTTTCAGATCAGGTACTGAAGCCGTACAGTGCCCTGCGGAAAACAAATATCTGGTACAAGAAGCTGGCCGTGTATATCATCCAGATGGCACTGTATAACGCTTACGTGCTATTCCGTTCTACCGGCCAGAGGGGGACATTTATGCACTTTCAAGAGGAAGTCATAAAGGGCCTAATATTTGGGAACCAGCAGGCAGAGGGCCCCAGTACTTCTAGTACTGGCCCCCGTATTGTACCAGGGCAGCATTTTCCCAACGAAATCCCCTCCACTGCAAGAAAGGGCAGGACACAAAAAAGGTGCAAAGTTTGCTATAAAAAGGGAATAAGAAAGGAAACTATTTTCCACTGTGAAACTTGCCCCGACAAACCCGGCCTATGTATAAAGGAGTGTTTCAAAATATACCACACATCTATGGATTATTAGGTTCATCATTTCACGTGCTTCGGGGGTCTTGCTAATGCCACATAGCACCCACCATTCATTCCACCAGAATCTGAGCTGCAAAATCCAAAAATCACTCCTTCCCTTCTGAGTCCTGCCATGCACCCAACTGGTATTTTTTGGTCACATGTGAGGCATTGCCGTACTCTGGAGAAATGGGGGCACAGATTTTGGGGTGCTTTGTCTCCTTCATTCCTTGTGAAAATGAAAAATTTTGAGCCAGAAGTACATTTTTGTGTAAAAAAATGTAATTTTTCATTTTCACAGCCCAGTTGTACCAAAATTGGTGAAACCCCTGGGGGTTTGAAATGTACACTATACCCCTAGATGAATTCCCTGAGGGGTGTAGTTTGCAAAATGGGGTCACTTGTGGGGGGGTTCCACTGTATTGGTAATGAAACATAGCACCCACCATTCATTCCACCAAAATCTGTGCTCCAAAATCCAAAAATCACTCCTTCCCTTCTGAGTCCTGCCATGCACCCAACTGGTATTTTTTGGTCACATGTGAGGCATTGCCGTACTCTGGAGAAATGGGGGCACAGATTTTGGGGTGCTTTGTCTCCTTCATTCCTTGTGAAAATGAAAAATTTTGAGCCAGAAGTACATTTTTGTGTAAAAAAATTTAATTTTTCATTTTCACAGCCCAGTTGTACCAAAATTGGTGAAACCCCTGGGGGTTTGAAATGTACACTATACCCCTAGATGAATTCCCTGAGGGGTGTAGTTTGCAAAATGGGATCACTTGTGGGGGGGTTCCACTGTATTGGTAATGCAACATAGCACCCACCATTCATTCCACCAAAATCTGTGCTCCAAAATCCAAAAATCACTCCTTCCCTTCTGAGTCCTGCCATGCACCCAACTGGTATTTTTTGGTCACATGTGAGGCATTGCCGTACTCTGGAGAAATGGGGGCACAGATTTTGGGGTGCTTTGTCTCCTTCATTCCTTGTGAAAATGAAAAATTTTGAGCCAGAAGTACATTTTTGTGTAAAAAAATGTAATTTTTCATTTTCACAGCCCAGTTGTACCAAAATTGGTGAAACCCCTGGGGGTTTGAAATGTACACTATACCCCTAGATGAATTCCCTGAGGGGTGTAGTTTGCAAAAATGGGGTCACTTGTGGGGGGGGGTTCCACTGTATTGGTAATGCAACATAGCACCCACCATTCATTCCACCAAAATCTGTGCTCCAAAATCCAAAAATCACTCCTTCCCTTCGAAGTCCTGCCATGCACCCAACTGGTATTTTTTGGTCACATGTGAGGCATTGCCGTACTCTGGAGAAATGGGGGCACAGATTTTGGGGTGCTTTGTCTCCTTCATTCCTTGTGAAAATGAAAAATTTTGAGCCAGAAGTACATTTTTGTGTAAAAAAATGTAATTTTTCATTTTCACAGCCCAGTTGTACCAAAATTGGTGAAACCCCTGGGGGTTTGAAATGTACACTATACCCCTAGATGAATTCCCTGAGGGGTGTACTTTGCAAAATGGGGTGACTTGTGGGGGGGTTCCACTGTATTGGTGCTTTGGGAGTCTTGCTAATGCAACATGGCACCCACCATTCATTCCACCAAAATCTGTGCTGCCAAATCCAAAAATCACTCCTTCCCTTCTGAGTCCTGCCATGCGCCCAACTGGTATTTTTTGGTCACATGTGAGGCATTGCCGTACTCGGGAGAAATTGGGGCACAGATTTTGGGGTGCTTTGTCTCCTTCATTCCTTGTGAAAATGAAAAATTTTGAGCCAGAACTGCATTTTTGTGTAAAAAAATGTAATTTTTCATTTTCACTGCCCAGTTGTATCAAAATTGGTGAAACCCCTGGGGGTTTGAAATGTACACTATACCCCTAGATGAATTCCCTGAGGGGTGTACTTTGCAAAATGGGGTGACTTGTGGGGGGGTTCCACTGTATTGGTGCAACATAGCACCCACCATTCATTCCACCAAAATCTGTGCTGCAAAATCCAAAAATCACTCCTTCCCTTCTGAGTCCTGCCATGCACCCAACTGGTATTTTTTGGTCACATGTGAGGCATTGCCGTACTCTGGAGAAATGGGGGCACAGATTTTGGGGTGCTTTGTCTCCTTCATTCCTTGTGAAAATGAAAATTTTGAGCCAGAAGTACATTTTTGTGTAAAAAAATTTAATTTTTCATTTTCACAGCCCAGTTGTACCAAAATTGGTGAAACCCCTGGGGGTTTGAAATGTACACTATACCCCTAGATGAATTCCCTGAGGGGTGTACTTTGCAAAATGGGGTGACTTGTGGGGGGGTTCCACTGTATTGGTGCTTTGGGAGTCTTGCTAATGCAACATAGCACCCACCATTCATTCCACCAAAATCTGTGCTGCAAAATCCAAAAATCACTCCTTCCCTTCTGAGTCCTGCCATGCGCCCAACTGGTATTTTTTGGTCACATGTGAGGCATTGCCGTACTCGGGAGAAATTGGGGCACAGACTTTGGGGTGCTTTGTCTCCTTCATTCCTTGTGAAAATGAAAAATCTTGAGCCAGAAGTGCATGTTTGTGTAAAAAAATGTAATTTTTCATTTTCACAGCCCAGTTGTACCAAAATTGGTGAAACCCCTGGGGGTTTGAAATGTACACTATACCCAGATGAATTCCCTGAGGGGTGTACTTTGCAAAATGGGGTGACTTGTGGGGGGGTTCCACTGTATTGGTGCTTTGGGAGTCTTGCTAATGCAACATGGCACCCACCATTCATTCCACCAAAATCTGTGCTGCCAAATCCAAAAATCACTCCTTCCCTTCTGAGTCCTGCCATGCACCCAACTGGTATTTTTTGGTCACATGTGAGGCATTGCCGTACTCGGGAGAAATTGGGGCACAGATTTTGGGGTGCTTTGTCTCCTTCATTCCTTGTGAAAATGAAAAATTTTGAGCCAGAAGTACATTTTTGTGTAAAAAAATGTAATTTTTCATTTTCACAGCCCAGTTGTACCAAAATTGGTGAAACCCCTGGGGGTTTGAAATGTACACTATACCCCTAGATGAATTCCCTGAGGGGTGTAGTTTGCAAAATGGGATCACTTGTGGGGGGGTTCCACTGTATTGGTAATGCAACATAGCACCCACCATTCATTCCACCAAAATCTGTGCTCCAAAATCCAAAAATCACTCCTTCCCTTCTGAGTCCTGCCATGCACCCAACTGGTATTTTTTGGTCACATGTGAGGCATTGCCGTACTCTGGAGAAATGGGGGCACAGATTTTGGGGTGCTTTGTCTCCTTCATTCCTTGTGAAAATGAAAAATTTTGAGCCAGAAGTACATTTTTGTGTAAAAAAATGTAATTTTTCATTTTCACAGCCCAGTTGTACCAAAATTGGTGAAACCCCTGGGGGTTTGAAATGTACACTATACCCCTAGATGAATTCCCTGAGGGGTGTAGTTTGCAAAATGGGGTCACTTGTGGGGGGGGGGTTCCACTGTATTGGTAATGCAACATAGCACCCACCATTCATTCCACCAAAATCTGTGCTCCAAAATCCAAAAATCACTCCTTCCCTTCGAAGTCCTGCCATGCACCCAACTGGTATTTTTTGGTCACATGTGAGGCATTGCCGTACTCTGGAGAAATGGGGGCACAGATTTTGGGGTGCTTTGTCTCCTTCATTCCTTGTGAAAATGAAAAATTTTAAACCAGAAGTACATTTTTGTGTAAAAAAATGTAATTTTTCATTTTCACAGCCCAGTTGTACCAAAATTGGTGAAACCCCTGGGGGTTTGAAATGTACACTATACCCCTAGATGAATTCCCTGAGGGGTGTACTTTGCAAAATGGGGTGACTTGTGGGGGGGTTCCACTGTATTGGTGCTTTGGGAGTCTTGCTAATGCAACATGGCACCCACCATTCATTCCACCAAAATCTGTGCTGCCAAATCCAAAAATCACTCCTTCCCTTCTGAGTCCTGCCATGCGCCCAACTGGTATTTTTTGGTCACATGTGAGGCATTGCCGTACTCGGGAGAAATTGGGGCACAGATTTTGGGGTGCTTTGTCTCCTTCATTCCTTGTGAAAATGAAAAATTTTGAGCCAGAACTGCATTTTTGTGTAAAAAAATGTAATTTTTCATTTTCACTGCCCAGTTGTATCAAAATTGGTGAAACCCCTGGGGGTTTGAAATGTACACTATACCCCTAGATGAATTCCCTGAGGGGTGTACTTTGCAAAATGGGGTGACTTGTGGGGGGGTTCCACTGTATTGGTGCAACATAGCACCCACCATTCATTCCACCAAAATCTGTGCTGCAAAATCCAAAAATCACTCCTTCCCTTCTGAGTCCTGCCATGCACCCAACTGGTATTTTTTGGTCACATGTGAGGCATTGCCGTACTCTGGAGAAATGGGGGCACAGATTTTGGGGTGCTTTGTCTCCTTCATTCCTTGTGAAAATGAAAATTTTGAGCCAGAAGTACATTTTTGTGTAAAAAAATTTAATTTTTCATTTTCACAGCCCAGTTGTACCAAAATTGGTGAAACCCCTGGGGGTTTGAAATGTACACTATACCCCTAGATGAATTCCCTGAGGGGTGTACTTTGCAAAATGGGGTGACTTGTGGGGGGGTTCCACTGTATTGGTGCTTTGGGAGTCTTGCTAATGCAACATAGCACCCACCATTCATTCCACCAAAATCTGTGCTGCAAAATCCAAAAATCACTCCTTCCCTTCTGAGTCCTGCCATGCGCCCAACTGGTATTTTTTGGTCACATGTGAGGCATTGCCGTACTCGGGAGAAATTGGGGCACAGACTTTGGGGTGCTTTGTCTCCTTCATTCCTTGTGAAAATGAAAAATCTTGAGCCAGAAGTGCATGTTTGTGTAAAAAAATGTAATTTTTCATTTTCACAGCCCAGTTGTACCAAAATTGGTGAAACCCCTGGGGGTTTGAAATGTACACTATACCCCTAGATCAGTGGTTCCCAAACTGTGTGCCGTGGCTCCCTGGGGTGCCTCGGGACACTTGCAGGGGTGCCACGGGTTGGTTGTCAAGAACCAATTCAAATTATTTATGATCAATTATTTATGGACAAAACCAGTGCTGGTGGCTGCCAATCATAAAATATGTGTATAATCAGAAGCAAATCATGCCTTTAAAACATAACTGAACCTAAGAATCACATATAAACACCATCTACTTAGTTTTATATATACATATATTTAGGACTAAGGGTGCCGTGGAAAAATTCTGACACTCTAGGGTGCCGCGATTCGAAAAAGATTGGGAACCCCTGCCCTAGATGAATTCCCTGAGGGGTGTACTTTGCAAAATGGGGTGACTTGTGGGGGGGTTCCACTGTATTGGTGCTTTGGGAGTCTTGCTAATGCAACATGGCACCCACCATTCATTCCACCAAAATCTGTGCTGCCAAATCCAAAAATCACTCCTTCCCTTCTGAGTCCTGCCATGCACCCAACTGGTATTTTTTGGTCACATGTGAGGCATTGCCGTACTCGGGAGAAATTGGGGCACAGATTTTGGGGTGCTTTGTCTCCTTCATTCCTTGTGAAAATGAAAAATTTTGAGCCAGAACTGCATTTTTGTGTTAAAAAAATGTAATTTTTCATTTTCACTGCCCAGTTGTATCAAAATTGGTGAAACCCCTGGGGGTTTGAAATGTACACTATACCCCTAGATGAATTCCCTGAGGGGTGTACTTTGCAAAATGGGGTGACTTGTGGGGGGGTTCCACTGTATTGGTGCTTTGGGAGTCTTGCCATTGCAACATGGCACCCACCATTCATTCCACCAAAATCTGTGCTGCCAAATCCAAAAATCACTCCTTCCCTTCTGAGTCCTGCCATGCGCCCAACTGGTATTTTTTGGTCACATGTGAGGCATTGCCGTACTCGGGAGAAATTGGGGCACAGATTTTGGGGTGCTTTGTCTCCTTCATTCCTTGTGAAAATGAAAAATTTTGAGCCAGAACTGCATGTTTGTGTAAAAAAATGTAATTTTCCATTTTCACATCCCAGTTGTACCAAAATTGGTGAAACCCCTGGGGGTTTGAAATGTACACTATACCCCTAGATGAATTCCCTGAGGGGTGTAGATTGCAAAATGGGGTGACTTGTGGGGGAGGTTCCTAACTTTTAGCACTTATGGTGCCTAGAAACCTACATGGTGCCTAAAAAAAAATCTCATAAAAAGGAGGCTCCAAAATCAAGTAGGTGCTCCTTCTATTATGAAGCCTGTGGTTTGGTCAACGTGCACACTAGGGCCACATATAGGATATTTTTGAAAACAAAAGAATTGGGGGAATCAATTTTTAGTCACATTTCTCTAGTAAAATCTACTGTATTCGTTAGAAAAATGTATTCAAATTGAAACTCTGCAAAAAAAAAGAAATTTTGAAATTTCACCTACACTTTGTTTTAATTCCTGTGAAACACCTAAAGGGTTAACAAACTTCCAAAATGCTGTTTTGAATACTGTGAGGGGTGCAGTTTTTGAAATGGCATCATTTATGGGGGTGTCTCACATACAAGTCCCTCAAAGTCACATCAGAACTGAACTGGTCCCTAAAAAAATCAGTGTTTGAAATTTTCTTGAAAATTTGAGAATTTGCTAGTCATATTTGAAGCCTCCTAGTGTCCAAAAAAATGAAAAGGAGGTTGAAATAATGATTGCAACATAAAGTAGACATATGGTCTTTGTTAGTTATTAACTATTTTGAGTGGTATGATTATTTGTCTCACAAGCAGAAAATGTGACATTTTGCATATTGCTAAATTTTCCATTTTTTCACGATATTTTGGTATTTTTCACAAAAAAACACAGACTGTATCGACCAAAATTTACCACTAACTTGAAGTACAATGTGTCACGAGAAAACAATCTCAAAATCACTGGGATAAGTAAAAGCAAAAAAAAGTTATCCCCACTTAAGTGAGACATGTCAGATTTGAAAAAAAGGGCTCTGTCATGAAGGCACAAACTGGCTCTGTCATGAAGGGGTTATACAAACTATGACCAGAGGAACACAGCAGAAACTGTGAGGTCCAATACCACATTCTGCTTTACCATAGCCAGATTACATGCTCACGGGGCCCAGGTCAATATACATATTTGGGAGACCCTATATATGTGTGTGCACATACAGTACGTATATTGTAAGTGTGTGTGTGTATATATATATATATATATATATATATATATATATATATATTCGCACACAACTGCAGCACTTGGCATAAATAAACCGCAGGAAACAAAATGAACAGATCAACAATTCAATGCCATGTGCCACCCAGTCTGTGCTGTCAGTGACAGGATAAGTGTTCGGGGACAAGCCTGTCAGAAACAGAGTAGGTGCATGGACAGGTCTGGTAAGTGACAGGGGGTTGGGATCATTTGGTCTACAGCATGATGGTCGACAGTCATTAGTTCGACATCATTAGGTCGACATGGGAAAAGGTCGACATGGGTCTAGGTCGACATGTTTCTAGGTTGAATGTTCATTACTTCGACAGGTCATTAGTTCGACAATGTTTAGGTCGACAGTCAAAAGGTCGACATGGGGTTTTTCACTGTTTTTTTACCTGAATGTCAACACAGTCGACATGGACACAGTTCAAAGTGCACCGCATCCCCTCGCATCGCTCGCGATGCATCGGGCACAGTGCCTCACTGCGCTTGGCACACTATTTTATTCTCCCACCACGCCCTAGTGGATGGTAGGGCATGAAATACCGCCTGTCGGCACATGTCGGCTAAAAAAAACCAGTGAAAAACCCCATGTCGACCTTTTGACTGTTGACCAAGACAATGTCGAACTAATGACTTTTCGACCTAGAACCATGTCAACCTTTTCCTATGACAACCTAGACCCATGTTGACCTAATGACAGTCGACCATCATGCTGTAGACCAAATGACCACATCCAGTGACAGAATGAGTATGTAAGGACAGGTCTGGTGGTGACAGGGTAAGTGTCTGTAGGACAGATGTTGTGGTTGATCAGGTGAGAGAGTCTGTGTAGGTAGGTCTGGGCACAGCACATCCCCCTCTTTTTGATAGTCTCCTCTCACAGCATTCCCACATCTCTTCTAATATTCACCTTAGATTACTATCCCCATTTAATATTAGCCAGCACCACATCATAGTGCTCCTCCATTATACACCACAATGCCCCCCTCACAGGCACTACCATTTAACAGGTGAAGAAAATTGGTGCTTTATTCAACATTAATGAGTGACGGATCACATTCCGCAGGATACACAATTAAACAATTCAGATGGCTTACCTAAAATTCCCCCATGAGTTCCTATGAGCCATATGTGGCATTCCACGCGTGCTACAAGTAGGCTGTCTGTAGCGTCCTACTGTATGCTTGCCCAATGGCTAGTCTGCACATGACAATTTCACCTGACAGGATCTCTGTGCCTGGAAAGCTTTGCTGAAGCCGTACTAGCTGTACCTCATTCGCAGCAATGGGTACTGTACTGTATCGGCTCAGAGAACGGTCAGTCATTTGACAGGTATTTAAAAAATCTAATACCCGCCACTGCACTGGCCATCCCACAGCGCTGCTCATCACACCGCCTGGCCAGGTCAGCACTCGCCGGCGCTGCCAGCTATTTAAAGCGCCAGGACCCGCTGCACGCTCCGGCATCCCCCTGCTGCTCCCCTAATCAGTCTGGAGGTCGGATGTGATCTTATGTGCTGGCCGTCCGACCTCCCTGATCCGATGCGCACGGGACCGTGCATCGGATCGGATGTCACACATCTGCGATTTTGGGACGATTTCAGATGGTTATCGGCCCAAAGTGCCGAAATTGGATGAAATCGTCCCAAAAACGCGTAGTGTATGGGGGCCTTAACTCTCTCTGCACATGTTACATCTGCCCCACCTGCAGTGCACATGGTATTGCCCATTTTGAGAACAAATTTGTACTGCGATTAGATCTGAATAAGGGGCCAAGTGCATAGTGGAGTGTGGGACATGTCACAAAATTAGTATTTAAAGAATTCTACATATTTCAATAGAACAGCAGCTGCTGCGTGAGGCAGGACCATGCTATGCTCATTCAGCACGGACGTGGTTCTCGTCTTATTGCAATTAACCCTAAGAAACCATAATATGAAACATTTGTTTACTGCTTTAAAGCTGTGTATCATAGCACTGGGCTGAAATGTCACAATGATTTATAGGTGGGCTGAAATGTCACAATGATTTATAGGTTTCAGTACAAACTAAACTTAAGGTGGTACACACGGGGGGGCGATTATAGCAAATATCACTGGAAATATGGTCGCTGAGCGACCATATTGCCAGTGATTGGAGTGTGTACGGCGATAAATCGTCGGGTGCGCGCTCCCGTTTTCAGCCCCAGAATGGTCGCTGGTCGGAGGAGTATGCTCCATCGACCAGCGACATCCCCTGCCTCTTCTCCTGGCAGTGTGACATTTTCATCTGCAACCATCTCTGGTCGCAGATGAAAACAGGACACTGAGCAATATGATTGCTGAGCAATATATTGCCAGTGATCATATTGCCCCGTGTGTACGCACCTTTAGACATTGCATACAGATAACAGGGATAACTGGTAGACTATAGTTATACCGCCAAGTTGTATCACTAAGGGTATGCAATATAGACCCATGGGGGTACATTTACTAATATATCAATTTTAGTTTGATTTAAAAAAAAAAAAAATGAGAACAGAAAAAAATTGATTTATTTTTACTTTTAGTAAATCTGTAACATGTAAAATTTACAATAATTAAATAAAATCATTAGAAGACACAAAATAGACCTGTAGTAAATACACCCCAAATAGTTTATTTGGCTCATGTATCTCCTATCCTTTATAAAAGCATCGCTAGATTCTGTACTCTCCATCTTTGGAGGAGCCACTCTGCGCAATCCCCACACAAAACAAATGTGACTAACATTTCACACTACTCATTCCAAACCACTGAAGGCTAGACGAGGGCAATCTGGGTTGGGTGCAAATAGAAGGTGGCATCCCATGAAGATGGCAGTTTATTCCCCAATAACATTGGCAGCATTGACTCACGTGCCAGGAGTACCTTGCAGGCTTTCCTATGATTCCAGCTGGCCATGCACTAAAACAACTTTTATCCAACTACTGTAGTTGGTTGGTTGGAATGAAAATCTGGTAATATGTGGGAGACAATGACAATCAACCATTTGTTACCAAACACTGAAAAATGGACAAACTCTTGTTTAAATGATGTTGTTTTATTAAAACAAATTGTCTGAGTGACCAGTTTTTTTATCCCTTTGTTACCAGATTTTCATTCCAACCAGCCAACTAGTTGGGTGAAAGTTGGTCTAGTGTTTGGACAGTTTTATTAGATAAAGGAGAAGCTGGTATACTTAATGGATGATAAAGTGTAGCTGTACATACTGTAGCTACAAGGTTCCTACCCAGGAAGAATCTTAATTGTAAGCATCAACTTCCTGTTAAATGAGAAATCCGGATGATAGGTTGAAAATGTATAAGAAGACAGTCAATAGGATGACATTGACAAAATATCAATATATTAACATGGCAATGATCGACACATGATCAGTATTTCAGGTTTTTGTTCTTAATTTTTTTTTATACTTTACCATTCTCAATCTTAATCCAGGTGTATGTTAACCTGAGGCATGGGGAGCAAAAAGAGCCAAAATGTGAGGGTATGCTCTACTACAGCAATTGGCTGCCAACCTGCTCAGGTGTTGACATTAAAACACACACACACACAAAAAATGCATGTTGACCTTTTGCTAATGTTGACATTTCATTAATGTTGACATTTTGACCAAGACACGGCCAATCTTGTGATTTATACCCATGTCACCTTTCATACATCCAGTAATATAAAGCTGGCTGATCCACTTTGTGTCGGCTGATTTCTCTGTACAACTGGCCAGCAGACTGCATACAGTACATTGCATACCACTATGGCAGACAGCAGTGGGCATGATAAACATCACCAGATTTGCTCACCATCAGTTTTCAAGAAAATGACAATTCTATTTTTACACCAGTACATCTTCCATTGTTAGATGTAGCGTATCAGGATGTGTTTCCTGGTTTTCATCACAAATATCATGCAGGTTGTGAAATATTGATCATTTTATAAAGCTGGCTTTGTCATGCTCCATCTGTCTAGTTACTGCCACTGCTATTGATTCTCCAGTGTCCAGGCACTCCCAATGCTACCAGTGATTCTGGTTTCCTCCCCTTTGTTAATGCGGTGGAGGCACACATTAGATAATGGCAGCACATAAGACAGCCCACTCTTTTCTTCATCCGTGTGTGATGCAGGCAAGATACTGTACTAATAAATGCTACAGCAATTTCTTGTATGTACGGTAACTCATCTATTGTGTAGAAGTGACAAATGAGCACGGCCCCCTCGGGAGGAGAACCTGATGAGCAGCAGATGGACAGTCGCACACACTCCCATCACTCTCCAGATGCTGCAGGCGGATGATCACTCAGCAGCACAGGGTGGTAAAGATTTATGGTAATTATAGATTGGACTGCATGTTACTGACAATGTACTGCATTATACTAGAACAATAATTCGTCATCTAAACATCAGTTCATAAATCACAATGTTTGCCAATCCTAAATTCTTTTCCAGGACATTTTGTATGACAGAATATAGAAAAACCAGAGAACTATTAGGGCCTACACACGTAGCAATTGAGGGGCTTATTTAAGCAATGTGACTAGTCTCTGCTGGAGATAAGCCGGCAGCCATCCCCAGCGTCTCACAAGAATATTCTTACTTGCAGTGTCTATTTGGTCGAGCGATAGCGTCACTGCGGGACCACACATCGCTGTGTACACAAAGGGCGAATCAGGGTCACATTCTAAGCAATTTTGGCAATGTAGTCAAAGGGGGGTATGCAATGTGCCGCCGCTATTTCCGACATGGGAAATAGCGGCGGCTCCCTATTCAATGCTGTCGTTAATGACAGCATTGATGCAGGATCACGGCAGAACAGGCCCGACTTCATAAGCAATCGGGCCCGTCCTGCCGATAATGGGCATGGATTGTCGCTATCCCGGCCGCAGATCAACAATCCACAGCCGTTTTCGCGGTCATGCCCCCCTTGCACCAAGCGGCAGGCGGGACATTGAATCCCGTCTGTTGTTATGCGGTCAATCTGACCGCAAATGGGCCAGGATCATGGCTGTCGGCGGGGATCGACAGCCATGATCCCAGATTGCATACCCCCAAAATCGGTTAGATGAATCTTCCCTTCTGTACACGGTATAAGTTTTCCCCCCAGCACCCTGAATGATAACAGTAACAAGATATAAATCCTATTATAGTTTCATTCAGGGGGCTGGGGGAAAACTAAGTGTGTCTTTCTTCGATAGGAGTGCTGTTACCTTAACTGCTAACTGATATTTATGTGTCATAAATGCGGCATCTCTATATAAATCCCAGGCAAGCGTCTGTGTGTTCAGGCTGATCTGGAGAACCACTGGACAGATTTTGATGCAGTTTCACCATTTTATAGAGCATCGAGGAAGGTTTAGGTAAAACACTAATCTATGATAAAAGGAGAGCGGAGTAGTGATGATTTTAGAAAGAGTGACTATTTCAGTAAAAGAATGGTAGTGCTCTACACTGCACACAATGGCCAAGAGTGGTACTGCAGTAGCTGTGGTCTAATAGAAGGCTACAGGGCCAGAATGGAATGGGATCATTCGTCAGAATGAATTTAGGTCTACAGTCATTAGGTCGACCCCACTAGGTCGACTGGCAGGAAGGTCGACCTGACTTAAGGTCGACATGGGCCAAGGTCGACATGACTT
Source organism: Crinia signifera (assembly GCF_055691185.1). Lineage (NCBI taxonomy): Eukaryota > Metazoa > Chordata > Amphibia > Anura > Myobatrachidae > Crinia > Crinia signifera. The sequence continues at coordinate 127,070,851 of NC_139221.1, read as the reverse complement.
AAGGTCGAATTTGCATAAAGGTCGACATGATGAAGGTCGACTGGTCATAAGGTCGACATGGGTTTTTCACTGTTTTTTGATCCGAATGTCGACACAGTCGACATGGACACAGTTGGCAATGAGAATCGGACCCTCGCATCGCTCGCAATGCTTCGGACTATTTTATTCTCCCACCACGCCCTAGTGGATGGTAGGGCATGAAATACCGCCTGTCGGCACATGTCGGCTCAAAAAACAGTGAAAAACCCATGTCGACCTTATGACCAGTCGACCTTCCTCATGTCGACCTTTATGCAAATTCGACCTTAAGTCATGTCGACCTTGGCCCATGTCGACCTTAAGTCAGGTCGACCTTCCTGCCAGTCGACCTAGTGGGGTCGACCTAATGACTGTAGACCTAAGTTCATTCTAATAGATGACCGCATCCCGCCAGAATTAATCACAGCTCATTCTTCACATATGTCCCTGCCCCATCTCTCCTTAATCATAACTCCCAACTTTGCAGCATTTCGAAGAGGAACGCGTGCGCGAAAATTAGGGGCATGGCTATTGGGAAAGGGGCGTGTCCTTTAATAGCTTCTTCCCACTAGGCCGCGCCCCCTGCTTGCAGGAATAGACGCTCAGCGTTTATTCACCGCTGCTCACCAGCTGTCAGGGGGGACTCCCAACAGCTCCCCCCCCCCGCCATGGGAACGTCCCCAAAAACCGGGACGTTCCCGCGGTTATCGGGACTGTTGGGAGATATGCCTTAATGCTTCTCCTTCACCTGCTTCCATGAGTCATCAATAATATAGGCAAGTCTTTTCCATGAGTGGCTCTGTACCCTGACCCCCAACTCCCCATGCAGGAGTGCCTCTGCATCATACTTCTCATGTGTACCTATTGTCACTCCTCCCCATACCTCTGCCCCAGCAAGAGTGCCTCTGGCCCCTCCTCCATATGACTGCCTCTGAGTCCTACTTCCCCATGTGCACCTATCATCTTCCCTCCCCATATGTACCTCTGCCTCATTAAGCATTCCTCTGACCCCCCTCCCCATGATTGCCTCTGCATCATACCGCTCATGTGCACCCAGAGCCGGCCCTAGCCTAAATGATGCCCCCTAGCACCGCCACTAGTTCCGCCTCTGACACTGCTCCCCTTTCCCAGCACCATCAACCCTCATCATAGCAGTCATCATTTTGGTGCTCCTACCTGCAATATTTTAAATAGAAACAGTGCACACATTTGGTGCGCAGCCCAAATAGGGGTGCGTTCTGGCTGGGAAGGGGCATGGCCACACAATTTTACACCCAATTCAAATTATGCCACACAGTAGTGCAAATTTATTCACATTATATCATGTGATAGTGTCCCTTATTCATGTTACATCACATTGTAGTACCACTTTACCTTATATACATTACTCATCACATTATACCCTTAGAAAAAAATCCTGAGAAAATATTGTATTTTAACCACCTCCATGGCCACACTGCAACCCAGCACAAAGCAGTGTGTGCTGGGCAGAGGAGAAGAGCTGCAGCTGCTGCTGTCACTTAAGGGGAGGGGGCCCAGGGCCCCCACTGGGCCCTCCCATCAGACTTTGGCCTGGGTAATTTGTACCCCCTACCCCTTTCTCTCGGCACCCCTGATAATACCACACAGTATACCCTTACACATGACACACATTATTTATGTCCTTATAACCATAATGCCCCTTACACATTATGCCAACCTTTATTAATGCCCTTCATACACATGACACACATAATGCCCCTTACACATATGTTGAAAATTATTAATGCCCTTTATACACACGACACACATAATGCCCCTTACACATATGTTGCACATTATTAATGCCCTTATACACATGACACACAAAATGCCCATTACACATATGTCGCACATTATTAATGCCCTTATACACATGACACACATAATGCTTGTTACACATATGTCGCACATTATTAATGCATTTATAAATGACACACATAATGCCCCTTACACATATGCTGAACACTATTGCACAACCAACCCACCCGCAGACAGCACTCGCACAGCCGCTAATACTGTGACCTCTGCTTGGATTCAGATGTTTCCTCATACATCTTGTCTCAATAGGCCATGCAGCTCCTGGCCAGTTCTGCTAACGTTGGGTGCCTTTTTTGCTGAAAATTCGTCTTATTTGCATTGTTATGACCAGCACACACAAGGGGGTTCCGATGATTAAAATGATATGTGGCATGCCTATATTTTGTGTGCGACTGTGGCTGTACCTGCATACGGAATGCTATGTTACAGTGATTTCCATGAATACACTATTTCATATGCAGATACAGCCTCACTCACACACAGAATATAGGCATGCTGCATATCATTTTAATCAGCAGAAGCTGCTGATGCCCCTAGGAATTCCAAATGCCCTAGGCAATTGCCTAGTGTGCCTATGCCTAAGGCCGGCCCTGTGTGCACCTACCATCTTCCATATGTACTTCTGCCACCCCATATGGACCTATCATCTCCCCTATCCATAGGCCTCTGACCACTACCTCTCCATGTAAACCAGTCATCTCCCTTCTCCATATGTTTCTCTACCCCTTGCCTGACCAAGCATGCCCCAGCCTCCTACTTCCCTATGTGCACCTAAAAGATTCCCCCCATCTTCCTTTCTGTAATTCTGCTATGGTCACATTCCTAATGTGCCTAAAGTTGCATTTGCCCTAGATGTCTATAAGTATAGAGAAGTTTGGACAGTGATCATGCTAATCCCTGATAAAACATCAAAATGGTCATTTTGACAATCTGCTTCTAGGATAACCCTATTCCTAACCACAGTGTCAACATTTTTCATTTGACAAAATCATAAAAGTTAAAAATTCTGGTGCCTAGTTGAGAACTGCCTACTAAGCTGTTAAGAGTGATGTACTGGTTTAGGGATACAGTCATTTGGTCTACAGCATGTTGGTCGACAAGCATTGGGTCGACACCGTTAGGTTGACATGGGGATAGGTGGACATGGGTCTAGGTCAACAGGGCATTAGGTCGACATGGTGTTTTTCACAGTTCGCATATCGGCTCAAAAAACAGTGAAAAACACCATGTCGACCTAGACATTGTCGACCTAACACAGGAGTGCCTCTGCACCGTGCCCGAAGCATCGCGAGCGAAGCGAGGGGATGCAGTCCACTTGAAACTGTGTCCATGTTGACATTGGGGTATAAAAACTGTGGAAAAACCCATGTCGACCTTTTGACTGTTGACCTAATGCTTATGACGACCAATTGAACTGTGGACCTAGACCCATGTCGACCAACATGCTGTACACCAAACGATCCCAAGCCCTGGTTTAAGAGGTGCCTAACAGAATACATGATACCGGGAAGGGGTACTTTGATTAGCATTATGCCTGTGTCATATACTTTTGCTAAGCTGACAGCCCATTTTCCATTTTGATACTTTTTTTTGGCATCAAAACAAATAAAGTTACTCATAAGACTAATGGTGGCTCCCTGTGATTGGTGTGAGTGTAGTCCCTTTCCTGTTCCATATTAGAATACACTACACATACATATGAAACAGTAGGTGAGCTCTGTCTGTGAAGGCGATATTGTGGGGACCAGTAGCACAGCGTTCCAGCAGGTTCATGGAGGTAGGGCAGATTTCGCCCTCGATCTTGGTCCTGATTTGACTGCCACAAACTGCCAAACAGAAGGGATTTTAGCAAAGGCAAAGAACTAATATAGTACACATCATGCTTTATATAAATTCAGTTTTTTTTTATATTTTTATTAGATACTGTTTTCTAGAAAAAATTTAAGAATTCTTCAGCATAAATGTAAAAGTTCAATAAAGTATAAAAATATATAATTTATGTAGCTCAGCTGCCTCTTAACACAATTGAAAAGTAAATGAAAGAAAAATGGTAACTGGTCCTTCATGATGCTTTTCTAAGAACAGGCTGCAATCCGTTCTCAAGTTAATAAATCAGTAATCTGTGTGTGGTGTTCCTGGCGGTCGACGCGCCACAGCTGAGACATAGGGCGGTATTCAATGCCGCCGGCGAGGGGGTTGCTGCAGCGAAGGTGGCTTGTTTTCGGCAAGGATCACCGAAAACAAGCAAGCGGTCCAACTACCGGCCGACCACTATATTTTATGTTACGGAGAAATCCTTGCCGTCCTCTGAAATACAGTGAGCCTGATGCATATATTGACAAGCCTCCACTGTTTCCACCTAGCTGAAAAGAACCAGCGAGTTGGAAACGGCGAGTAAAAGGGGGTCAGTTGAATACTGACCCTCGAGCTATCAGCACTGCTCGTCATCATAGCTCGCCACGTGGCATTGAATATACCCCATAGTATACATAGAGTCTGAGAACAGGTTGGTGGCACCTATGGTACTTTTTCCTTTTGATCAGAAAGAATCTTTAGCGCCCACTCACACAGGTCTGCCGGCATCCTGCAGAGAGAGAGACAGAATGTTACAATATAGTACAGACAGTAGTGTGTTAAGGTTCCGTTGCAGTACATGTGATAAGATGCTACCAGAATGACAAGTGTAAAGAGGCATTAGATCTTAATTTGTTCCAATGAGAATCAGTCTACCTAGAAGTGTGTTTTGCTCTCACAAATATATGCTTCTCTAAGGATGGCAAAGAGGAGGATAATGCACAAACCAAATAAGTCTGAAAATACATAAATATACATATGGATAGGAAAGGGGGGGATTGGGGTGCGCTACTCAATGTGAAATCTGTACCTCCCAAAACACAATTATTAATATAACATTTATTTAAAATTTCATTTCCTTGAGTTTTCGTCCACAATGATTAGGCCCAGTCCATGTCTGGAAAAATATTTCTTTTATTAAAGATCAGAAACCCGACGCGTTTCGTCTAAAAGACTTCATCAGGGGTGATAACGATTGGAAAAGATAAATTCGTACAGCTGATCCTGGTATGGAAAATTTCTGCTGATCGAATAATGTATTAAATCACAAATTTGGTCTAAATGGTAAGATCCAATAGTGGACTTTTTCTGGACTTTGATGAGTTGGTAGAAATCCTTTATATTATTAATAATATCAGGAAAGTGTTTTTCTATGACCTCCTCGCTCTGCATCCAAAGTGGGATGCAGTCCCACTTTGGATGCAGAGCGAGGAGGTCATAGAAAAACACTTTCCTGATATTATTAATAATATAAAGGATTTCTACCAACTCATCAAAGTCCAGAAAAAGTCCACTATTGGATCTTACCATTTAGACCAAATTTGTGATTTAATACATTATTCGATCAGCAGAAATTTTCCATACCAGGATCAGCTGTACGAATTTATCTTTTCCAATCGTTATCACCCCTGATGAAGTCTTTTAGACGAAACGCGTCGGGTTTCTGATCTTTAATAAAAGAAATATTTTTCCAGACATGGACTGGGCCTAATCATTGTGGACGAAAACTCAAGGAAATGAAATTTTAAATAAATGTTATATTAATAATTGTGTTTTGGGAGGTACAGATTTCACATTGAGTAGCGCACCCCAATCCCCCCCTTTCCTATCCATTACTATACTGTTCCTCACTAACAGGAGGAATTTTGGTGGTGCTGCACACACAAATTAGCGCCAAAAGAGTCAACCCCTTTCTTCCGTATAAATATACATATATTTAATATGTCTGAAAAGACTTGCAATGGTTTACAAACCCAATAGAGACAGTCAGGTGTACAGCATTCACTACAATTAAGCCGGGATCACGCTGAATCGAGCTCGGATTTATTTTGTTTGTTTAAAGATACTTAAAAAAAAAAAAACTTTATTGGGGTCTACGTAAGTAATAATTAGTAAAAAAAAAACTGTTACCATATATGAAATAAGCATTTGTCTTTAAAAAAGGTATTTAGTACTGCTCCATAAAATACACACAATGGTTTACAGCTCAATAAAAGCTACACAACATCAGAAAGTTTTCCTTACTGATGAATATGTTAGATGCACAGTATAATATACATGTATTCTATAAATCACCAGAAGTTTTAACCCTTTGAGTGCCAACATTTCTGCAAAATATCAGCTAAAAATGGCAACGTCGCTCACATTTGTTATATAAATTCAAATAACATGTTTCGGGAAAAAAAGATTATATTTCTTATATAAAAGGTAAACTTTGCAGGTCATTTTAATGAATAAAAAGTGTTTGCTTGGCAATTTTCACAAATTCCCTTGGGTTAAAGTCTAAGGGCCGTATTCAATGAAATTATTCGCTGCACAGTCGCCACTGCCTGCCGTGTTCCGGAGCCTCGCTGTCCCCCCCTATTCAACGTCGCAGGGGCTCGCTGCCCCTGACGGCGAGTCTGAACCCCTGCGGCGTCTGAGGACGGTGGCAGGCAGGGAGCCTGAGGACGGCGGCAGGCAGGGAGATGGAATTCTCCCTGCCTGCCCCAGAACGTATGTGGGGGGGGGGAGGTGGGCTCCCTTGGAGCCAGGCAGCACAGGCTGCCCCCCGGGAGAGCCAGCAGGGGACCAGGTATTCACTGCACCCGATCGTGCATATGTAATGATCGGGAGCAGTGAATATATGAATATCTAATGAGCGGCTCTCGGCTCCCGGCCCCCTGCTGGCTGCTTTGTGTAAAAAAAAAAAATATATATTTTTTAAATTAAATATATATTCATGTGCAAGCACATGAATAAAAATAGCATGCCACTTCTCAGAATAAAATTCCAGATTTTTTTACACCAAATGTAAAACAACAACTTTATTTTAAAAGTTCACATTCCACTTCACCATGAAAAGATGGCGATTTGCTACACGGCGAAAATCACTTAGAAAGACGGCTAGAAGTGCACGTTGAATAGGGTGATTCGCTTTCTGACCCAAAAAAAATCACCTTCCAACACGAAAATAGCACAAATTATCCTCATTGAATACTGCCCTACATATTGTAGCAGTCTCACCAATGCATGTAAGGCAGGCCTGTCCAACCTATGGCCCTCCAGCTATTGTCCAACTACATATGCCATCATACACTGCCAGTCATATCAGTTCCTAATAGCAGGTGGTAGGGCATGCCGGGTCGTAATTTCACAACAGCTGGAGAGCCGTAAATTGGCCAGGAGCGATGTAATGGTTGGTTCAAATGAATACTGAAAAGGGATGCACAAGAACACATATGATAGAAAATGATTACACCCTGGTAAGGAAAAGTCCCAAGTATCAAGTGAAACAGTCTGTGTACCTAGCCTATACGATGTAACTCACCGTATAGCATTCACGCGGGCACAGAGGTCAGCAGTAGGAGGCTTGTATATATACTGAAAAGGTGTCCCATCATTGTGAGTCTGCACAAGAAATAGGATCACAATCCAGCTATTTAGTGATTACACAATCTCGGATACTGTACAGACACAAATAAATAAGGAAACTTCTACCTCCAATTAGAAGCGATAATTATTCCACCTTTAAGGGGCTACTATTGCAATCTTATGGTCATTACCGTGCTATACAATTATAGTCAGTTTATTTGATGGGTTATGCTTCCTGAAGTATAATCCAGAAATACAATCCCATGGACAATGTATACATGTAATGCGTCCCCTCGCATGGCCCGCCATGCTTTGACCACGCGACCTTGCTGCGCTCGGCACACTATCCTATTCTCACTCTATGTCCACTTGGATGCTAAAGAATGAACAAAGTCGATTTAAAAAAACAAAACATAAAAAATGTGTGTTAACCATCTCTATGTCAAGCTTTTGCTTGTGTGGACTTTGAGTATGTCGACCATTTAAAGGTGTCTACCTACCCACTGTCATCCATTAATGATCAACCTAATGACTGTCAACCTAGAGTCAATATATCATAAATCCGGATACCGCACAGGTTACAGCTGCCCAACCTGCAGTGCACATGGTTTTGTCCATTAGTAAACCAAGGGGGGGGGGGGGGGGGGGGGGGATTCAGGTTGGTTTGCGAAGCAGAGTTAGTTGGTTTGCTAATGGACAAAACCATGTGCACTGCAGGTTTGGCAGCTGTAACTTGTGCAGAGAGAGTTGGATTTGGGTGTTTTATTGTTTCTGTGCAGGGTAAATAATGGCTGTTTTATTTTTACACTGCAATATAGATATCAGTTTGAAGTACAAACCCCACCCAAATCTAACTCTCTCTGCACGTGTTACATCAGCCCCACCTGAAGTGCACATGGTTTAGTCCATTAACAAACCAAATGTGCTTTGCAAACCTATCTAAATCACCCTCCAAATGTGCCTTGCGAGCCAACCTGAATCACCTCATAAGAATGTGGTTGACAATGAATGACCGTGGGATCATATCTCAATAGTAAGGAACAGGACAGATTGATTTCCCACCCCCCAAAAAGGTACATTGCAAATTATTAACATCAGACAAACATTCATCCTACAGGGATCATGCTTCATTGCTTAAAAAATATTACGTTCATACAAGAAAATGCTGCTCAACCAAGAAGAGTACTAGAGCATGAGATCAGCGGTCACTGCAGTGGCTAATGCTCACAGACTTGTCCAGACATGAGCTTAGTATATACAGTGTACAAAACATGGTACAGATCAGGAATTACTGGAGCAGAGAAAAGAAAGGGCATACATGACAGAAACTGTGAAATATATTGAGGGAAACATTCTTATGAATGCAATTATTAGAACACGAGGACATGCACTGACACTGGAGGGAGGGAGGTTCAGGGGAAATCTGAGGAAAATTATTTCACAGAAAGGGTAGTGGACAAGTGGAATAACCTCCCATCAGAGGTGGTAGAAGCTAAAGACCATAGAGCAATTTAACCCTATGAGGGCTTCAAAAAGTGATCAAATGGAGAGGGATAAACACCAGTCATTTAGATCATATCTGCCATGTTACAGGCTGGATTTGAAAAATGAGAGGTACGAGCAGATTGGCTGGTTGTTTATCACTCTCCACTTTATCATTTTTTGAAGCTTGATACATTTGGCCCTAAGGGAGAAAAATATGGGTTATTTGTCCTGTCTCCAGAATACATTTCCAAGAAAATGGCCACTGCGTCATGTCAGTGGTCACATGACACGTTCTAGCCTAACACTTCTGGGAGCCAGAACACTCAATTACTGAACCCAGGAAACCAGAAGTGGGCAGAGACGCCAGGTATATGCATAAGGGATCCGCAGATACCGGAAGCGTGGCAGAAGTGCTGCACAAACTAAAACTGACAATGTATATGCATGTCTTCAACCTTTTACATTCAAACTCACCCCATTTTTATATACTTGCAACTACCTATATTCTATACATAAGCAACTGTTTCTCAAACATGTGGACTGTGTTATTAACAACTAGTAATCACATAACAGGAAGTGATGTCATCCAGAGTATCTTGTTTATTAATGGACCAATAGAAATCCTATCCCAGTACACCTTCAAGTCCTGATGAAGTCATTTAAACGAACCGCATTGGTCCTTATTAACTTTACCTCCTACACAAAAGATAACCCATATCTATTTATCTTATTTTATGTTCTATTTCTATAATCTATTATGTATTTTTAGACATTTTATGTGCTTTTATTCTATTTTCTTTTGAATAAATTGTCATTTATAAAGTTATTTGTAGAGAAAATACTAGCTCATGTTTACATTGATACTATTTATTTAATTGGGTTTTACGTGACATCGTTGGTCACTAATAACCTTATCCACCCTTGCTATAAATACAGGGAATATTTAATTATTCACTCCAGTAATGTTTAATTAAATATTCCCCATGGTACTTATGTACTAACTGGGCTGCCGATTTTGAAATCGGGTCCATCGCATCGCATGCGATGCGATGGACCCGATTTTTCCATAGGATTCAATGTTAAAATGGACTGAGTCCATTTTAACATGGAATTCAATGGGAAAAGGGGTCCTTTTCATACCCCTACTATCCAAGTGGGCATGGAGTTGGATATAAACCTGTGGCGAGCGTAGCGAGCCACCGAGCCCGAAGCGTGGCGAGCCCCGCGAGGGGACACAGAATACCGTCCCCTCGTGGGGCTTGCTTCGCTCGCCACGCTTCGGGCTCGGTGGCTCGCTACAGGTTTATATCCAACTCCATGCCCACTTGGATAGTAGGGGTATGAAAAGGACCCCTTTTTCCCATTGAATTCCATGTTAAAATGGACTCAGTCCATTTTAACATTGAATCCTATGGAAAAATCGGGTCATCGCATCGCATCTGATTGTATGCCTTAAGTTAAGGCATACAATCAAAAAATCGGCAGCCCAGATAATACATAAGTACCTTCCCCATAAAGCAATGTGTAATACATGGGTCATGTATAATTACCCTGTAAATGACCTACTCACATTAAAAGCAGTTAATAAAAATTGTGTGTCAGAGTTCAAAAGTGGCTTTGGACCTACTGGGCACAAGAACTGCATGGATTTACAGCACAAGGTAGCACATTTGTATAGAAGCAGCACTGCACAGGCAGAGAAACTGGGCAGATATGAATCCCTCTTGCTAGAGTAAGGTGCTGGTGTGGCCTCGTTTTGTAGAGCATTCTGTAGACCATGCAACATGAAGAATGCAGCATGGCAGCCCCCACTCTAATTACTAAGCATATAAGTGGAATTGGTCACTGAGAACATAACACACGACAACATGACTTGCAAAAGAAGCACTGCAACAGTGACCGCTCTTACCAAGGCAGGGATGTATCAAACCTTCAAGAGAAATAAAGAGAAGAAGTTCTCACCAGGTTATCTCTTGCCAGTTCTAGGCCAGGTACAACGTGTTTCTCTGTGGCCTGGGAAGTAGAGGGCTGGCCACATGTAGTACTGGGAGATGCTTCTTCTGGGTTGGCCGTGCTTGTTTTTGATCCCTCTGCCAGGGACTGTGTAATCTCTGAGCCTTTGCTTGGCAGCATTTTTTGTTTCACCACAAACTCTAAACTAGGTTTTTTTGACGGTCCCCCCTTTTTAACTGTAGTTTTTCTGCAAATTTTGGGACTTTCTGAGCCGGCTGTGACAGCCTGTTCTGTCCTTCCTTCATCAGAAATAGGCCCTGTTCTATTTGTGTCCCCTAATTGCTTATCAGGGGCAGTCTGCACGTGGCTGTCCGCACTGGTCACTGAAGTAATGCCTTCCTCCCCAGACACCGTGCTCAGGCAATGTGACCTGTCTACACACTTAGGCATCTGTTGCTCCAAGTCAGAAAGTGTGCTCTCTGAGCCATCTGAAGAAAGCTTCCTCTTCCTTACATTCCTTCTTCTCAGCGAGTACCTTTCATTGTTCCTGTCATGGTTTGGTGAAACATGTCCTAGATTCATTCTAGGTCGGTTCTCTGTACTGTCTGAGCTACGAGACAAAACTGGACATATCAGGGCTTTGCTGCCTATGGTAAAACTGCCCTGTGGGGAGCTGGGTATCTGACCGGAGCAATCTGATCGGGACTCCTGAGTAAGTGGTATCAAGATGGGAGATGTCAGGCTGGTGTCTGAAAGTCTACTTTGTCTACAGCGACCAGAGTTGCTACTGGAATCCATGCTTTCAGCGGTCTGTGCACCAGCTTTTGTTTCAGATGGCTGAGGGTTTTTAGAGGTTTCTGAAACATTCAGGGGAGAAATCTCATTATGGCTTTCAATGGCGTCAATTGCAGACATATCTAGATGGGGCAGTAATATCTCTGGGGTGCTACTGTCTGGACTTGCGGCAAGATCATCTTCACCACTCCACTGCGTAACAGGCCGTGAAACCCCTGGTTGGGTATCTGCAACAGCACGAAATCAGAAATATAATGAAAACAAAAAAACACAACCCCCCATAAACATTATTATAATATTACTGTGCATTTTAAAGTGCCTGCAAACCAATGTTAATTTCTCTAAGGTCTTTGATTCCAGAAGTTACAGCTACTATGGGGGGAATGCAATCCTCTGCTGCTATTTCCGACAGGGGAACTAGCAGCGGGGCCCTATTCAACGCTGTCTTTACCGACAGCATTGAAGAGGCATCACCGCAGAATGAGCCCGACTTTAAAAGCTGTCAGGCCCGTTCTGCCGAGGATTGTCGCGATCCCATCCGTATAGCGACAATCCCCGCCCGTTATGCGGACACGCCCCATTCAATGTCCCGCCTGCCAATTTCCTGTCCGGCAAACCGTAAACGGGCCAGGATCAAGGCTGTCGGGAGGGACAGACAGCGGTGATTCGGGATTGCATAACTCCCTATGGCTGTAAAATATAACTTACAAAAATAAAGTAAAAAACATACATATTATATAAAAATGTGATAATCATTAGTGCTAGTTCACAGTGTACAGCCTTGATTAATATTCTTAAGCTGGGTGCACAATGGATGAAGTGTGCAATGGTGACCTGGCAGGTTTCAGTGTAAGTTTAATAACCTAAAAAACAATCCTTGTAAATATATTTGCACTACATCATTGGTTCTTAAACCTTTTCCTCAGGACCCAAAACAGCTCAGTTTCCAGTTCACCTTGCAGGTGCACAGGTGTACTCATTACTGACTGACAGGTGGAGCTAATTAATTGCCTTGTGATTCTGTGAGGAGACCTGGAAAACATGAACTATTTGGGGTCCTGAGGACAAAGTATGATAACCTATAGAGTAGACCCCAGGACATGTCAGTTTTGTTTTCCATTCTAATTTCACGTGTATTTATGGGTTTATCACTACTATGCTCCTGTCTCAGACCTACTCACCAGAGCATGTGGCTTCACTAATGCACAGTGGTTGCAGCTTGTTCCAGGGGTTTTCTGACTGGCTACTTGGTCCATCATCCATCGGTTCCCCGGACAATGAGGATATTGCTGTGCTGTATATTTGAGCTGCAACCACGAAAAATAGATCCAAACAAAAACATTAATGATTAATTCTAAAACAGGGAAGACAGTGGTGTTTAATGCAAACACTGGACCATAATAATATATTATGGGTACACCACAATATTCCGTAGAGAGGGCAAATTGAATATAACTTAATACCCTCCCCTTAGGATCTAAAGCTGATAGACAGATTAAACTGATTGGGAAGCAGCAGCTCAGATAACAAAACATATAATGTGCACAATTTTATCCACAGTCTAGTGATCAGCTTTACAACCTACATTTATATTTTATCTATACATTTAAACTACAGTATACAGAGATTTGAGCACACTGTCTCTCCAAATAGTATTCTTGTCATCCCTCTATTTCTTTAAATAGATTTTTAGTGACTTCTGCGTCATATAAACACAGGCTTAAATATATTAGCCTATAATCTGTGGGCTTCAGTGCAATTGCTGCTAGAGTTAAAGTGGCCAAAAAACAACCTGGTTTTGCTTTAAAAGCAAGTTGCGCCTTAAGGGGGATATTAAGGGGGTATTCAATGTGGGTCACGGCTGTCGAGCTGGCTTAACAGCCGTGACCCGTCCCGTTCTCGGTCAGCTCGACCGAGAAATTATAGACGGGATTCAATGTCCCGCCTGCCGCGGGACGAGAAAGGGGCGTGGCCGCGAGAAGTGGCCGGGAATCGGCGAGTTGATATATATATATATATATATATATATATATATCTCATGCTCTAAAGACCAGATCACTAGTGTCGGGTACAAGCAAAGGTCATCTTCCCACTGCTAAATATTGAAGAATGGTTAGGATCTCGAGGGAGGGACCCCAGCAAAGTGCTATAGGGCTTTTTCTAGAGGCAAATTCCTTCTTAGATGGACAAAACCATGTGCACTGCAGGTGGGGCAGATGTAACGTGTGCAGATATAATTAGATTTGGGTGGGATTTTTCTTCAAAGTGAGATCTATATTGCAGTGTAGAAATAAAGCAGTCAGTTAGTATCCCTGCACTGAAACAAAATAACTCACCCAAATCTAATTCTATCTGCAACTGCTACATCTGCCCCCTGCAGTGCACATGGTTTTGTCCATCTGAGAAGGAATTTGCCTCTAATGCAGCCCACACACGCACCGATCCCGGCGTGCGTTGTGGGCTTAACTAGCACACATAGCATCGCATCGTATGCCTTGTGCATATGATGTGCATGCGATGCGATGCTGTGCTAGAAAAAGCTAGTACAAAAAGTATGTGCAGCACATACTTTTTGTACTGTACGATGAGGTGCCGCGGGAGCGCGCACCCCATCGTACAGCATCGCACTGCCCGCATCGGTGCGTGTGTGGCCTCCTTAAGAGTGAACTAGAATAAGGCCCATAGTTAGGAAAAGGGAGATTATTTCTGGTGGGTGCCGGGTGACCTCCCGATAGTTGGGATTCCGACAGACATTACAACAACGTCGGAATTCAGACTGTTAAGACAAAGTTGGGATCCCGACTGACATAGGCTATTTTCCTTCGTGGGGGTCCACAACCTTCATAGAGGGAGAATAGAATAGGTGGCAAGTAGGGATGCCAATCCCGGGGCATTTTTTCAATCCCGGAATTCGGGATTGAAAAATGCCCAATCCCGGGATTCCCGGGATCCTGGGATTGGCATCCTTAATACAAAAACTGCCCGGGCCCCCCGCATATTTTCTTACTTTGTGGTGCGGTTGGACCGGGCGGGTGGGCGATAAGCAGGGCGGGCGGGTGTGCGATGAGCTGGGCGGGTGGGCGGGCTTTCGGGCTGACATTGGAGCCGGGCGGGCTGTTGACTCAGACAGCCAGGGTGGGAGGGCAGCACGCCTAGGACAAAGCCGCTGTGTGGGCTGCGCAGCGTGACCTGTGACGTCATCATGCTGCGCAAAGCCACACTGCCGGGGACAGGAGAAGCCGGGCAGAGTCTGAGAACCCACCCAGACTCTGCCCGGCATTAGACTGCGCATGCGCAGTCTAATCCCGAAATCCCGGGATTGGAAACTCAAATCCCGGGATTGAAATCCCGGTGTTTGAGTGGCCAAATCCCAGGATCCCGGGATTGGCCACCCTAGGGGTTTTGTTGCGCTCACCCCACTGTCTGAGTCTCAGCAGACTGATTCTGACTTCGGACTAATGACTGTTGGAATCCCGCTGTAGGTTGCTATGTCCCACCTATATCTGGCTCCGTATTATTTCAAATGGAGAAATCAGTTCAGCCAAATATCACTGATGCATGAGCAGAACCCAGCTCAGACATAAATGTTGCACGACAGATTGTCTATTTTAACATCATATTAAACCATCTTACATCATATATAAAATAATCAATGTACTGTATTGCATCTGTTTGGGCACCTGCTCATTTGCTGGTAGCATAGATACCAAAATAAAATAGAACATTGTGTATGTATGTATAAACCACAAACTAAACCCAAGGGAACAGTGGATCCCTTGGATAGTTGCTCTATAAAAGCATGTTTTTAAAAAAGTATTTGACAAAAACAAATCTCCACAACAAAAGACTGTAAAAGCAAAACAGAGTGACACAGGGTCACGGAATACAGAAAACACCCCACACAGTCACACCCAGACCCACTTCCTGTTACTATCCAAAGTAGTAATCCAAATAAAAAAGGTATAACAAGGTAGGGTCAGACAAACATGGAACCAGAAGATTCTACATTGTACTTACTATGAGAATTGCACACATAAACAGGATGCTTACCAACCAGTCACATAAGTACCTACATCCGCATTATACACTATGGCAGGCTGTGCTGATATTATGACATCTGCCTTGTCTGGACACACAACTACATCGTCATCAAGCCTAGGAAATAGTGAGCGATTTGCTGGATGTTCAGTTGTGTGCCCTGACTTTCAAATTGGCTCTTACACATACACATGGGGTGATTTCAGCCCCATTTCTAAGCAATCTAACTTGATCGCTTAGAAATGAAGCATGGATCTCTCTGTGTGTATAACCCCAGGCAACAGTGATATGCGGTTCCGTGCGTTGCTATCGACCGTAGAGATAGAAAGTGCTTGCATTTGTTGTCAACCGGATTTGTTGCCTGGGAATTATTGGAAAAGTCAATCCTGTGTAACATTACATATAACTAACCCTATTAATTGTTACTCTGTAGACTCATAGGGGTAAATTTACTAAAGAAAAAAAATTGAAAAGAAGTGATGTCCTAGAAAATGATATACAGAATCTTATTGGTTGTTATGGGCAATATCATCGCTTTTCATATTTAGAAACGGTACTTGTGTATTATCACGGCGCCAGTTACGTAGTTAGCGTAGAGGCACTGTCAGAATCAGCATAGTTTACGCGCAGGCAGCGTAATCAGCGTATCTGTTAGATTTGGTGTAGTGTTCTCGTGGCCAGCGTAGTCAGCGTATCTGTCAGAGTCAGCATCCCTGTCAGATTCGGTGTAGTGTTCCCGCGGCCAGCATAGTCAGTCAGCGTTACGTACTCAGAGGTGAAGGGACTGCGTAATGGCTGCAGAACAATGTTTAACTTGCCGCAGACAGAGGAGGAGTCAGTGGTGGTCTTGATAAATTGATATTATTGTAATTTGTTAATTTGCTTTTTTCTTCTTTATTATTAACTAAAATCCAGTTAACAGATAACACATGTCGTCATTAATGTCTCAGATTTATGATATGGCAGGTGTGATTGTGTTCCTGAAACACCCCCACTATCCACGACAGGACGAAGCGTGCCGATACCCCCACTATCCACGTTGGCGTTGAGTTGATTTCATAAAGTGTGGCGAGCGCAGCGAGCCACGTGAGGGGATGCGGATCACTTTACATGTAATCCGCTTCCGCTCGCCTTGCAACGCTTGCCACACTTTATAAAATCAACTCCACGTCGTCGTAGATAGTGGGGGTATGAAAAGGTCGGGAGGACGCATAACGCGTCCGCTCGCCACCATTCGGGCTGGCGAGGATTTTCAAATGGAGGCATTTGCCAGTATGTAACATGGAGCACTGGCAAATGCCTCCTTTATTGTGCATGAGACGCACTTGCGTACGCACCCCCTCTTTGTGCAGGAGACGCACGCACTACCGAACCCCTAACCCTGTCAGCAAGGTTACTGTACCCTGCCACAATAGTTACTCAGACGCAGGAGCGTCTCAGATAGATGGAGCGCCTCTCCTCCGGCGACTGCATGATCTCCTCTCCACCGGCGTCCGCCAGCAGAGAGGGGATCCTGTGGGCGCTGTGTGAGAGGCGCTCACTAGGCTTGCCATGGACGACGGGGACAGAGCCATGGACGCTGGGGACAGAGCCGGGCAACTGCGGAGTCCCTACGCTAAGTACACTAAGCAGCCGTTGGACTGCCACAGAGTCACTACGCTAGGCAGCCATTGGGCTACGCTGTAAACGTAGCGTAGCCGGGCGCTGTGCTATTACACAAGTTCCTTATAAACTTTAGTAAATTTACCTCATAAACACTGTTCTCTAATCAACATCCCTGTTATAGTGGCCAAAGACAATTGCAAACCATGTTGCATTCTTCCTCTTGCCCCATGCACCACACTGTGCAGATCACTGTACCATGAGGGAAAACACATCTCCAAGTGGGAACATACCCTGAAGCAGATGCTTTGCAGTTGGTGACCCCATGACGAGATACCATAACTCGTCACAAGTACATTACGTTTTTTTAGGAGGTTACCAAAATGCATTCAGAGTACCAAGTGAACAAAAATGTGCCATGCAATGTGTAACATCACAAACACTGTAACGAGCCTCCTGAGGATATGGCACAAATGAGACTTACTGAATTAGACAATAGTATTCTCACTACACCCATTTATAGGATCTTAAACATCTTAAAAAAAAAAAAAAAACTTACAAGAATTACTTCTATCAGAAGAAGAATTTACATCATCGGTGAGCTGAATATCAGTTCTGTACTCTGAAATACAGAGAGACATGATATATCAGCAGAAATTGCAGTCACTTTTCTAGTGCAAAGACCAAAATATAGAAATAGCTTTACCCTCATGTGGCACTGATGGACCCAATGACCAAAGTTTCACAAGACTTATTGGTACTTATTTATTAATATTATTAGAATGTGCATTCTTCAGTAGGCTGGGTAGGGTGTAAGAGCAGTCGGATGGACTGGTGGGGCAACAGATTAATTGGTACTTGTTTCCTAGCACGGCGCCCTTCGCATACAGTACTTAGTGGTGTGCGATGCGAAATTAACATGAGTGCTTGTACAATGAACTATCGCATAGCATTGCATGCCAGCAAATGACATGCAATGCGATTTTTAATTGTACAAGCACCCTGATGGGTGCTTACAATGTTAAATGCACCCCCATTGTCAACGCCACCCCGAAGCGTGGCGAGCGCAGCGAGTCCGTGAGGGGCGGCGGTACGCGTCCTCCGACATTTTCATACCCCCAGTATCGGCGTCGGAGTGGAGTTGATTTCAGATAGTGTGGAGAGCGTAGCGAGCCACCGAGCCCAGCGAGGGGACGCAGAATACGAGCCCGAAGCGGGCGAGCGCATCGAGAATACATGTAAATACATGAATACGCAGAATACATGTAAAGTAATCTGTGTCCGCTCGCCACGCTTCGGGCTCGGTGGCTTGCCACACTATCTAAAATCAATTCCACCTAGACGTGGATAGTGGGGGTATGAAAAGTTTGGAGGAAGCGTACCGCCGCTGGTCGGCACGCTTCGGGTTGGCGTTGATAGTGGGGGTGGCGTTGCCAAAGGGGGTGCATATAACATTGTAAGCACCCATCAGGGTGCTTGTACAATTAAAAATCGCATCGCATCGCATGTCGTTATATTGCATGCGATGCGATTGTCTAAGATGCAGTGCAATCAAAATCGGGGGCACCGTGCTAGGAAACAAGTACTGATTATTTCCAAACAGGAGTGAATGTGATAAAGACACCCCAGACTGAAGGCAGCAGGATTAATCCATACATAACCCCCCTTTCTCCACACAACATCATCAAAGATACATCAATAAGGAGCACATATATAACACACTTACGGATATAAACACATTTAGACAATCTGCATATTACTGGTACACGTTGAGTATCCCGTATCCGTGCATCCCGTATCCAAATTATTCCAAAAAC
Organism: Crinia signifera; assembly: GCF_055691185.1. NCBI lineage: Eukaryota > Metazoa > Chordata > Amphibia > Anura > Myobatrachidae > Crinia > Crinia signifera. The sequence goes on along the minus strand of NC_139221.1, from coordinate 127,051,877 downwards.
CGTGGTTTTTGGAATCATTCAAATTTTTTTATTTTTTTTTACCCCTCCTAACCCTCTTTTCATACTTACCAAGTCCCAGGGCGTCCACAGCAGGCCTCCGACATCTTCTCCAGGGTCTCCAGCGGTCTCAGGAATGCATTGCGCAAGTGTGCGCGCACACTCGCGCAATGAATTCCTGGGACCGCTGGAGACCCTGGAGAAGATGCCGGAGGCCTGCTGTGGATGCCCGGGGACTGCGTGGACGCCGAGGGACCACCAGACACCATCAGGGGACAGGTAAGTATGGCTAAAAACATTTATTCCAAAAACCGAAAAATTCCCCTATCCGGAATGCTCGTGGTCCCGAGCATTTCGGATAGGGGATACTCAACCTGTACCAGTAATATGGCAAATCATGGACAATTCCAGAAACAAGTTAGTTATATATATATATATATATATATATATATATATATATATATATATATATATATATATATATATATATATATATATATATATATAATAAAGTTAGATTACCATTATTACACATTTCTAGATTGCCATATATTCAGTTGCACTTTATAAACGTAAAAGAAATATTAAGATAAAAAAATGTTTCAACTACAAGATAACATTAACCCCTTCAGTGGTGGTTTTTTTTTTTTTTTGTGAGCGCTCCCCACTGGGCGAGTTTTTTATGGGGAGCGCTCCCTTAAAAAAAAAACACCACTGCCTCCCTGGGTCCAGGCAGCACCGCTGCACTGTCAATCAGCGGCTGCCCGGACCTGCGCCCCCGCACCCCATCCCTGTCCCCGGCAGCCGGCTTGTCATAAGCCGGCGCCGGGGACTTCAATACAAAACCCGGAGGGGAGGAGGAGGCGCTGCAGAAGAGAGGGAGCCGGGCAGCGCTGAAGCTGCATGAGTTCACTGATTGAACTCAGCAACACTGCCCGGCTGTAAACAGTGGCAATCCCGAGAATTTTCTGGGCTTGCCAGACTGGGCACTGAGGCACAGCCCGGAAAATTCTCGGGATTGCCACTGAAGGGGTTAAACCATTGCGTTTATGTTATGGTGTGTACACATGGTGCCGTTTTGGCTATCGATTTTGACTATAGTGAAAATCTATAGAAAGTTAGTCAAAATCGCACCATGGAGGTCATTCTAAAATCCGAATTTGCCCGCACGCATGCAAATGGGTGTTTTGCCGACCATCGAATGATTTCTAAGGTGAGCGCAAATCTCAGACACTCTCTGGTGTCTGAGATTTGCGGCTACCTATTTATGGGAAGAAGGCGGGCAGCAGACATCCTGTGACATCAGTGGCCCGCCCCAGCACCCGTGAATTACCCTGGGAAGACCCAGCGTTTGCATGGGGAAGCTTATGAAACGCTGGGCGTTCCCATAGGTGCCACTGAAGTCTGCGGCCACACGGCACCCACACTGATCTGTGCAAATGGGCCAGCGACAACACAAGTCGCCGCGGCTGCTCGCGCAGATGGACTGCACATGTGCATAACCGTATATGTGCATGCGAAGCCCATAAACATCGCTCACCATTGCAAATTCGCAATGGTGAGAACAAACCAGAATTACCTCCCATGTTTGGCCACATCTGATCCTGATTTGCGGCCCCGCAGCCTTGGAATCAAAAGTAAAAATAGACTGTGCAGCACAGTCTATTTGTACTATCTCAGAACGATGGCCATGTTGCTCAATGCATCATGGCCCCTGCTCCCCATCCCGTCCCTCCCTCTCAGCCAATCAGCCAATGCCGGCACCCCACCAGCAGTCCATATCAAATGGATATCGACGGCTGCCAGTTCCCACCGTGTGCACATACCATAAAGTAATCACTGTAAATTTGATTGTAGCATATACAGTATATACTCTATTTGCAGATAATAACCACAATAAAGGGTGGCAGGTACTGCACTAAATAGGTACCTATATCCTGCATAGTGCTAGCCAAATGTTACACATTACTAGCAATTATTAAAAATAACAGTCCTTTAGCAACACAGTTTCATACTATATAATTACTGACACATTCAGTTTCTTTATCACAAATACTGTGCAATGTGTGATAGTCTAATAGATTACATAGCAAGACTGATTGATATTCAGAGAATATTTCCTGGAAAATTCCAGAATAACTGGGAGTGGTTGAAAAAAAATAACCCTCCCCCAGTAAAACGGTTGTTGCTTATACAGTATTCCAGCCTCAGCAACACATCCTGCTTATGAGGGCATGCTCCCTGTAAGTATATTCTCTAACACTAGGGGCACTCTCTTCTTAGGGATGATGGCTTTGGCTCCAGCACATATATTCCGTTATATTGCCTATAAACAATGTATCGCAGGATAGTCAGTGTACCTGTCATCTGCTCCAGAGCGGATTCTTCATGTGGAGGGATAAGCAACAAATGGATGGGAATAGAAAAACTATGTTGATTCTTCTGAAAAACATAATGTAATAAAATATAGCTTACCTATCTGAGCAATAAACAAACACAACTGTAATATTCCAGCAAAATATATACTATACTGAAAAGCTGACTGTTTTGCTAACGTGAAATACAACAGTATTGATGGACTCCAGTTGGGGTAGATGACAAAAATAATTCGTTTTACCCAACAAAAACCTTTGTACTGTCACTGTATGTAAGAAATTACCATTTTTCTATGTAATTCAGTCACCTATGGAAAAAGTGTAGATGACGTGTTAAGCATAGGGGTGTATGAAGTGCATAATTAAAGGCATATTGAAATAGTATGGCTATTTAACCCCCGATCCCACTGTAGTACTGCACACATGCCCACTTTATGTGGCCAATTTAACGAACTTCAAAATACTGGATTACTACAGACAAAAATAAGGCAAAGTATGATGTCTGCTTGCTTAGTTGACATTATACATTGGTATATACAGAAGCTTACACTAAGTGAAAGAGATATATCAACTACTGAGTGCAGAGCTAGAAAAATCCGTAATAAACATAAAAGCAGGCCCAGATTAAGGGAAGGTACAGTGGCAGCACATTCTGCTGTGTCAATGCCCTCTGGTGGCTCAGCTGATCTTTAACAGTGCCAGTCTATGGAGAGCAGACACGAGTAGCGCAGGGTCAGTGTCCCAATGGACTTCACTTCAACACATTGTGAACCACAGAGTCTGAGCTGTCAGTGTCTGCTGCTCAAGTGACACTGCTGCTGACATGTGCAGGCCAGCGTGTGTGTCAGTCACACGGAGTGCAGGTGTTTGGCAGCCATTTTACTTGTGGGGGCCTCCACAAAGTTGTTGCCCCTGGGCCCCCACTTGCCTTGATGCGGCCCTGCATGAAAGGCTTAATTTACAGGTGCACATATAAAATGAATACAAGAAGTGCTGAAGATGCAACTATGCTTATACTTAAGAATATGCACAGACTAAAGAATGGAAGTGTTAATGTACAGTATAATGTGAATATGTAGTAATAAGTTTGTACCTTACTGCCCCAATTCGTTCGTGCTTGTTCTGGGATCTCTTGGGTCTCAAATGGGTTAATATCAAGGCAGTGTTCAGCAATGGATTTCAAAGCTTTGAATTTATTTTCACTTTCAACCATCAGTAACTGGGTAAGAGACACATCTGTTAAATGAAAGAGATTATTCTAAATGGAACATGCAATATATATATAACGGTATTACAAGTCTATATGGACAATATTAATCTATAGTATGTGTTATAAGCAATGTGAATAGCATGAAAGTATGACATGGAGGGTTAGGGTGCGTGGGGAACGTTAGGCTGCAGTAAGAATGGGTTAAATGTTCTGGTAGCTTAAAAAGCTGTAATATTGGGACGGAGGAATATCTTAAATTTGGTTCAGACTACACTATTTGCGGCAAAGCAAACAGCATGTAGCATTCTCTCTGCTAATGAAAGCTGGCTAGCGATAGGTACGCAGCATCATTCCATGACGTGTGCGCATTCTGGCCTTGCTACAGAACACGGATGTATGCAGCAATAATGTAGCGGGGGACATCTGTATATTGGATCTACCCACAAATCCTCCCAATTCATTATAATATGGACAGAAATAAATGTTTTGACAAGTGTTGGTACCTACGATCAGATTCCACTACATAAACACATCTTCCACAGCATAAACATACAAGAGCCTCATGTTCCTTATTTCCACATTTGCCACGCTGGCATAAATGCTGGCAAAGACTCCAGCAAGTTTCTCCAATAATCAAGAACTCTGTCATATTCACAAATTAATGAGTCGCACACAAAGAGAACAAAAAAAACAACAACAAAAAACAAACAAACAATGTATAGCCCTCCTATGGTTTGTTTTATATAGGATACAGTTTAAACACAATCCTAACACATGCAGTAGCATCTGTTCTTATCTATATGCACACTCTAACACTTCACTTGCTACACTAGTGTGATGCCTTGGGATGGTTTAGCCAGGCTGGATTTTGAGATGTCGCATTCTCCAGGCTTGAATCCTTATGGAGCGCACACACAGTTTGATCCCAGGGGCAGATTCGATATCAACAGCCGCCAGGACCAGGCGGGTTGCCGGAATCGAACAGAGGGGAAAGGGCGGTGGGAGGATGGTGCTACGAGTTACCCAGCCGGTAACTTGACTGCTATAGGAGCTGATTGGCTGGAACATTATCCCCTTCGATTCCAGCTTTTCTCCAGGCTTACATCTGCCCAGTTTTGATATAACAAAACTGGCCAACATGATATGAGCAGGTGCAAGAAATACAATTATATTGACAAGCTGAATAGTTTTCTGGAGACAGACATGGATACATGAATATTGTACTCAAATACAAGGAAATAAATAACATGAACAAGGCATTATATATATTCCCAAACAGAAGTGTACAAACAATGCATCATCATCAGCACAATAGCAAAAGCTAGTATGAGAAAATGAAATCTGCAACACACTCACCTGATAAATTCATGCCAGAAGTCTCCCTCATGTCACATTCATTCTTGTAATTTCTGAAACATATACAGCATTACATACTTGCCTACTTTTGAAAACTAGTTTCAGGGAGATTATAGTTGGTAGTAAAATTTTGCACTGTGCCCCATTAAGGGGGCGTGACATGCTCCACCCAAAGGGGTGTGTCTACTTCCATATATGGAGAGATTGTGAATAGAGATTGTGACCGTGGCACTTAGACTCTTCTTAAAATTAATTATATCCAAATGTAGATAAGCTTTACAAAAGTTCCCTTCTATAGGGATTTTGGGCAACTTTGGTCAAATTTGTGGATGTTTTTGACCGATTTTGGGTGGGATGCTGATTAATCCAAAAGTGAAAAAAGGCATAGGCAAAAATGTAGTAAAAAATGGGGTAAAATCAGCAATTGAATATACTGTAGAGGGGCCGAATAAGTGCTGTTTTTTTGGCTAGCCGAATGGCTACCACCATTTTTCACACCTGGCAAATTATTGGGACCAACTGAACTTCCATTTTAATATCACTAATAAATTAAGACAAATCAATCAATCAACAAAAAAAATCTTGCTACTTGCCAGACCTAAATAAGAGACTGGTCCAATAGGACATAACGCATTGTCACTGTCAACTGAGCATCTAGCTGGGGGATGCAGATAAAGGTTTGGCAGTTCCCTGCTGCCCAGCACTATTCAAGACACAGAGGCGCAAACATTCTCATGAAATTCCGACACTAAAACAATACACAACGTTCAAACGTATATGGCCAATAGAAACCTTTCGTTTCATTCACTAGATTTAGGCAAACTAATTGCCAATAGTTCAAAAGTGTTGGGAACCGGGGTGTCATGTTTTCTTACTTACTGCCATAGTTCCTTCATGATCTTCCTCACTCCTGGATCCATGTTACTGAAACAACAGACAACTTTTTGTTTATAATGACAATAATGACCATTGGTCAAAAAATCCAGTTTTAAACGTCCCAAAAACTGCTTTGGGAAAAATGGATAGCTCCCTTAATTGTACAAGAACAATGAACTATGCCATACACTCTCCTTTTATTGCTTTGAGTTATAACCCCCTTGTTAGTAAGTTACCCCTATCTTATTGTTATCTTGCATGCAACTGTGCAAGAGCAATACAATAATGCATTATTGGTGGGTAAGCAGTATCGTCACTCACCAGTTCAATGCGTCCACTGAATTTGTCTCCATGGCCATCATACTAAAATGCTGGACAATTAGGTAAAATTCACAGTTCTTCTAGAATAATAAGACATATTGAGAAGTCTAAATTTATTTTCATATGGATAATATACTGCATACAGGCAAATATTGTTTCCCCTGCAACAAAATCATCAACCCACTTCATTTTCACCTGAATGCTCTAATTTATCCCATCTCCTTATCTCCTTGCTCATCTCTACCCTAAAGTGATCCTACCTCCCCACCCCTGTTGTGTACAAGTGAGTCATCTACCGCATTAGTCAGCAATCATAGACTGGCGTTAGACACTGCAGAAAATCATAAATCCCAATGTCAGATCACTGTTCCCCAATTTCCACAAGATACACTTGGGTGACACAGTCTTTGCTAGGTCTGTGAGGATTAAAAATGCAGCCCAGAAGCAGCTGTCTTCTGCTTGAGCTAGCAGGCATTTCCCTTAGACAGAAGCAGTAGAACTGAAGCATTGACTGCACGGGGGAGGCCACTGCCTCACGATAAATGCGGGAGGCAGCTTTCAGCTTCTGCCCGCATTTATCAGACCCTGCCATGTAGAGCCCCACCCACAGTCAGGGATCGTAACAGGAGGACTCATACTGCTTTTATACCAAAATACCCAATCTGACAGCATTTATACTGCACCCGCAATATTCCGAGGTCGGCACCGTTCACACGGAATACTGGTGTAGTGTCTTTAATGCCTGTGCTTGGAGATGACGTCATCTCATCTCCAAGCTCCGGGAAATCTGCTGGCTGGGACCCCCATGGCGCCTATGTCATGCTAGGGGCAAGCCCAGCACTCGTGAAAGCTGCCCGGCTGACCCCAGCCTCAGTCTATGAGGTGAATGGACACTGCACACGGGCATCCATTCACCTTCTCACTATCACTGCTGCTGTCTACAAAGTACAGCATCGGAGGCTGCATGTGCCCTCTCCCACCCTCTCGACTGACCGCAGGATGCTGCGTTCGGGAGACATGGACTCGCCTCCATGGATGTAAATGGGTTGTATGACCAGAGTTACCCATTTATACTGTTCTTGAACACGGGTCACACCAATGTTAAACCCGCAACATTTCCTGGGGTGAATTGATGTGACTTTGGACCAAGGTAATTTAGAAGATGCCCGAGCCATGTTGAAACGCCAATAACCCAGGAAATGAGCTTGATGTAAAATGAGCATTAAAAGGGACCCCTGGGATCTGAATGAGTAAAATGCAGGGAGGCTTATCACCAAGTTCGTTTCCCAGGATATCCCTATTATGAATTATTAGCGACTCTGCAGATCCACACCACATGTGACTTATAATTGTGCAGTAAGGTAGTGCAGGGGGAGCCATTGCAGCTTTAACTGTCTCTATGTATATTATAGCCATTTAAAACGATTTTCATTTACAAAAATGACAACACATAATGAATACATTTTAGATAAATACTTACAAGCTCTTCAACTGCTGAAAAACACACAGAGAATTTTTTCAAAATGATAAGATTGTTCTTGAGATCAGCAACTGTGAAGTGTTCATTTTCCCTGTAATAAGAAAACAATAGATACAGCTGATTGGGACCAGTGCCAGCACTGCTGTGTGTGTCATCCTACATCCTGGACTATAGCATCTACATTACATACACCCAAACAAAAAAACAAAAAACTTGTATCAGGTGGAAATTAGACAAATAGGCTGTCCCAACCACAGTTTGTGAGGACAGGAGGGCTACAGGAGACACACACACACACACATGCACGTCCCAGTCACTCGGTGACGGGGAGTGGAAACCCTGCCCGTCTCTGCTTCAGGGTTATGGGGGATGGCGGGGACCAGCAGGGAGTGACGGGAAAGCGACAGAGAGCTCAGTCGGAACAGGGAGCGAGAGCGTCTCCTGAGCAGCACGCCCCTTTCTGGTGGATGGCGGGGGCTGGCGATTCTATCACCAGCCCCCGGCTGAATTAGGTGCACTACAACTGTATATATAAACTATAAAAGAGACAAGAGGAAGGTTGCCAACCCTGTAGTCATAGCAGCCACAGGAGCATGAAGTTATGAAATGATGGCTGGAAGGAATGCAAAGTGGAGATAAGGTAGGAGATAGGCTCCAAAGAATAAAGCATGGATACATTTTGTTTGCCTATATTGGGTACAGATCTGTAAGTGTATAGACCTTTCTAATGTTTCCTGGGCCTCCCTGGTGAGGACTGCTCTAATGTAATACTTCTGATCCGATATGAGCACCACAACTTCTGGATACAGGGGTCCTTCTGCAGACAGGTCTGGCGTCTTCACAAACTGACAGGAGAAGGAAAATCCCACATAAATACTGCAAATGCAAACATGAATAAACAGAACCGATTTGAATTGCTAGAATATGACACTAGGCTGTAATCAGTACCTTTTTAAAAAAAAAATTTGCTCCAGTTTCCAAAACTAGGGTTGTTCATATAGCAGCAATATGAAAGATGCAAAAAGTGCAAACAAATCTCAGTTAATTACTATTATTAGAGTTTTCTTTCCATGCATGGAAATTATTATCACTATATGGGATTCTTGTTATGATTTTAACCCTTTGAGTGCCAACATCTCTGTGAGAGATGTTCAAAATATCCACAAAAAATGCCAGTGTCACTGACATTTATTATATAAATTCAAATAAAAAAAATCTTCTGTTAAAAAAAGATATTTCCTATAGAATTACATGTCACTAAGATGAATAAAAATGTTTGCTTGGTAATTTTCACATCTATTTTGACAAATTTACTTGACACTCAAACGGGTTAAGATGGTTTTATCACAATTTTCCAGGATAAATATATAAAACAATTCCTCATGGCCACAGGATCATTTGAACTCTCTGGTTTACTGCTTTCTCCTTTTGGATATGCATTGATTAGGCTAAGGAGATGGCATTGCAAAGCGCCCCAGTGTTCTAGGTCAAGATCAGCTGGTGTGCACGAATAATAAAGATGGGGTTCTCTGTCTATACTAATGGTCAGTGGCTTCCTCAGGCAGTATGGTCTGATTCCTATGACGGTGTTTTAGACTAATTCTGTCTGGCTTCATTTAGAGGTGTATTTTTAAGAATATGACATTTTTTTAATTAAAAATACTTTGGCCCTTATTCTGATCGGTGCGGCTGGATCAGATTATGCGGCCAGGACCGTGCGTGCGAAACCCCGCCTTCCATACGGATCGCCAACTCCGTCCGTACGCGGTAAGAAGCTGGCCGAACGGACCGCACGTGTATTTTTCACGGAATACGCCTCCTCCATCTAAGGGAACCTCCCCCATCATTCGATGGTTGCAGGACCGAGTGCTCCACCAGCTCCCGCAACCTCAGACCACACGGACATTTTTCTGTGCAAAAGCCGGGATCTCGGCGATGTCATATGTCCGCCCCCTACACGTGCGTCACGGCCGCATTACCATACGTACGCCCAGCGTTTGCATGGGAACGCCCATGAAACGCGGGGTGTAAACATATGGTAATGAGCCCAAACAGCCCTTCACGCCCCTCTCCACCCCCTGTTCGGAGTGTTCACATATCATGCGGGATTTGGCCGTACGCCCCGCTCACACATGCGCAGAGACGCCTCTGCACATGCGCAGACACAAAACATCGGCGGCCCGAACGCACGCGGATATATCCGCACCGACCAGAATAAGGGCCTTTATGCTTTCTTTTTATTAATATTTTCTAATAATGTTTATAGAAGGCAGGAGGCAATCAGAATTGGGTGAAGTAATTAACTGATGCCAGGGTGTTTTTTTATTTTTTTAAATAAAATAAAAGACTTGTGCTGACTAAGGAAGCAAGGGGCTGATTCGTGATAGTTTGTAGTAATCCGAATTCGGCCCCAGCCCGATGGTCGGTGTTTGTGCAAGCCCTGGCTGCGAATGGCTTTGGCGAGTTACACACTTGCCGGGCCATTCACTGCGGGGCAGGAGGGGGGTGGGCAAAGGGTGGCTGCAGGGGAACGCAGGCAGGCCAATGCCTGCCAGGGGCTGGTCACTGATGTCACATGACATCAGTGCCTGCCCCCTCTTCCACGGACTACGACAGAAATACAATTTGTAAAGGGGAAGAGAGAAATAATCAGATGGCTGGCAGCCTCCCTTTCAGATGCGAGGGGATGTGTTCGATAACATCCCCTAGCATGTTACTGAGGGGAGTCAGCAGGGGAGGGGGGGCATGGGCGTTAGGCTGGGCGGCATTAAGCAGACAACGACCACTGCTAAGCAAGCGGTCCTGAATCACTGCCGAGTAAGCACTCATTTCTCCATCAAAAACAATTATACTTCTGAAAAAGAGCCAGGAACCAGTTACCCGAGAATCCGACGTAGGTCGCTAACAGGGTCAGAGCCTGGAAAGGGCGCAGTGTAAACAAATGACGTGGCTCCCAATAAAACCCTATGGAGATTGGCTCTCAATGGAGCTTGAAGATCATGTCACTAACCCGGGTTCAGCCTGCAGTGTGAACAAGGTTTCAAGCCACATGAAACCAGTATTCAGTTACCAAGGTCAGACTCAGGTTGTAGGTGGAAAAGGGGTATACGGTGTGTGAGAGGCCAGCCTACCTCTATGTCTGTCTGTTATTAACCAGTTTTGTTTGCCACTGTTGCTTCCATTTGTAAAGAGCAATGGAATTTGTGGCACTATGGCCCTTATTCTGATCGGTGCGGATATTCCCGCATTCTTACGGTGCGGTCCGCACGCCACGGTGTTTTGCCGCGTGCGGCCATCGTCCGTAGAAACGCCCACGTGTCCTCCGCATTCGGACGGACTCACTCTTTAAGAACAGGGCGTGTTTACGGACGACATACAAACCATGCGTGTGCGGGAGAAACACTCAGATTCGGCACGGTATTACAGAGTATTACAGAGTATGCTCGGGAATACCGCATCCGAACGGGAGCCAAGCGGTGCTACCGCACGTAAGCGGAGTATTTACGCCAAACAACCCACTATGAAGTATCTTCTGCTATACATCACATGACCCACTTATTCAATTACCTATCCTCATAAAAAACTGCTTATTTGGAATTGGAATCAATTAGATTCCAATATATCCTTACAAGCATGCCTAACACATGCATTGCACACATTAACCCTTACAGCAATTGAAGTGCAATGGTTTCAATTAAAGCACTGACAAGCGTCCTATTAGTGAGTAATGAGTAAAGGAGTAGATTCTATTGGGTTCAGGTGTTAATGGTTGTAGTCATTAGGCGTACGTTCGCCTACCGCATGAACGAGTGGTGTACGCAAAGCAATAGTACACTTGTGGACACCGCACATTTCTGCCCTTTTTGATCGCGTGCATTCGGAGTGGTTTCCGAATGTACGCCCCCCAACATAAGTGTACTCCCCCGTGTCCGCCCATGTTTCCGCCCCGTTTTGCCCACTTTGAAACTACGCCCATGTGCCATTCCGCATGACGCCCATAATACGCCCATATTTCCCGACTGATTGCGGCCAACAGTTTTGGACGGGATTTTGCCGAACTGGTACGGAGTCTAGGCGTGGCACATGCGCGTTGCGTTCTCCACGCATGCGCAGACGGCGAAAAGACGCGATCCGTAAGAATGCGGTAAAGTCCGCGTCAATCAGAATAAGGGCCTATATCGTTATGCAGTTCAACTTTTATTAAGGAAGAATAATGCTGGCCAGACAAACTGGAGGGATTCACTTGTTTAAGTTGATCTGTGGAAGGATACAGGAGTCTCCCAGGCATTTGGGCAGTATTCAATGCTCCCGATTCACCTTTTTTTCGGCGAATTGGGCTGTTTTCACTCCTTGCGGTGAATCTTTTTCACTGAAAATCTGATTCACCCTATTCAATGTTCACCGAAAGCGAAGAGTGAATGTCGGCCAGTTCTCTGTTTCATGCTCGCTGCAATTCACTGTGTATTTCAATGGGGTTTTCACTGGGATTCGAGAGTGTATTCAATGCTAGGATGGAGAACTGCTTTCAGCATGATTTTCGCCATGATTCACTGTTTTGCATTCGACATCTTTTTAAAGTGAACTGGAAAGTGATCTTTTAAAATAAAGGTTTTTTTTTTTTTGGTGTAAAAAAAAAATAAAGTCAGAATTTTTTTTTCTGTGAAGGGGCATGCTATTTTTATTCATGTGTTTGAAGCACATAAATATATATTTACATTTTTTTTTTTGACACATTCACCAGCAGGGGGCCTGGCCTCATTACATATGCACGGGGAGCAGTGCAAGCATTACATCTCCGTGCCTGCCACCTTCCCCCAGCTCCCTGCGGCGGTTAAAATTCGCTATCAGGGGCAGCGAGCCCCTGTGGCGTTGAATAGGGTGACAGAGAGGGCTGGCACCCAACGCTGCAGCCCTCCGGAACCCTGCGAATGTGCAGCGAATCCTAAACAGGATTCACTGCACATCGTGAAAAAATGCATTGAATACTCCCCATTGTGGGAGAATGGACAAATATTGCACACACAAACATTACATTGGCATCACCAGCTGATCAGATTTGCCAACACATCCAACACTGATTATAATATTTTGATGCTGTAAATACAAAATAATTACCTCTATCACCTGGGAAACGACAGGTTTTTGTGGTACAATCCCCTGGCCATATTTAACAAGGACATCAAGAATCCAAGGGCAGCCAATGGAAATATGAAATGCAGCCATATCTGTTTTATGTCCTGTGTGTATAATGAAGTGGTCATAAATATATTTATACAAGTTTCATTCTTGCCACATCACCCAATATCTGTAAAGTGGAAGAGTTTTGTGGTGGTTCTGAAAAATATAGTTTTCATTACAGAGTATAGCTGTAAGTAAAAGCTGTAAATCAGACACCTTCATGCAAGAGGGACAATACCAAAAAGCAACAACAACAAAAAAGGATATGCAGCATGCCTATATTCTGTGAGCAATCATGTCTGTATCTAGGTATGAAATGATACATTACAGTTTTTTCCAGGAAAGCACTAACATTCCATTTCTTTTGCAGTCACACACTGAATATAGGCACGCTACATATCAATTTAACCCCTTCCGTGGTGGGGTATTTTTTAGGGAGAGCTCCCCACTGGGTGAGTTTTTTTCTGGGGAGAGCTCCCTAAAAACACCCCCACCACTGTGACCCCGGGTCAAGGCAGCGCTGCTGAAGAGTCTATCAGCCGCTGCCCGGCCCCCGGCTGTGTGCGGCGTGACGTTACAAGGTCACGTCGCACACAGCAGGGGGGAAGGAGGCAGGGCTGGGTAGCAGGAGCCAAGCAGCTGCTGATGGCCTGAAGCTGAGTGCGGCACTCAGCTCAGCTGCGCTGCCAGGACGAAGGGAGCGCAGGCAGTGGCACTCCCGAGAATTTTCTGGGTTTGCCAGTCTGCGCACTGGAGCAAAACCTGGAAAATTCTCAGGAGTGCCACTGAAGGGTTTAATCAGCAGAAACTCATGGGGTGTCCTATTCTGTTTTGTAAATATGGCACATTTAAATGGAAAGGTTGCAGGCAAAGACACCCAACGCTACAGTCTTACAGTACTCAAGCATTATATATAATGCGACTTGTATAGTATTGTATAGAAAATAGATCTATGCTGTGACTTTGTCTTTTTTTTTTTTTTCAATACTATTTCTTGTTGGCTCAACTAGGTTTTCACAAACACAATAAACAATAACTTTTCATGAATCTATCTCATAAGACTTCCCATGTAAGAGAGCATTTCCGGACAGTGAATCAACCACATTTAGGTCCAAAATACCATGGTCGACGGTGTCTAGTTAGATGCTTAAACTTAGTCATCTAGATAGACAGTGATAGATGTTTTTCTTGGTGCCTTCCACTTGGTTCCTAATTTACTATCCAAGTGGACATAAAGTTAGGTTATAATCTAACAAGCATGGCGAGTGGAGACTGTGCCCACGGGGCCCTCGGACATTCTGCATTAAAAAAAATACAAAAAACTTGTGTTGACCACGATCCCGAGGATCCTTCACTTGCATCAATATAGCGTCACTATCTATCTAAATGAGGACAAACAAGTTTAGGCATCTAACTAGACACTGGCAACTTGTGGTCGATCTAAACATGGTCAATCCTCTATCCCAGAACCACAAGAGAGTACACTTTTTCTCGCCTGGGGTTCCAGTTTGTAGTTTAGATCTAGTGTAGCGTACCATCTTGCAATACACAATATCGGTCAATGACGTCACCCACCTCCCACTCTGTACATGAAGTTGCTGACGATATTGTCATATTGATCTGCATGTACAGAGGGTATGGATTAAAACCGGACCAGGACAAAACCCCCGGACCAGACATCAAACTCTGCATTTTGGAGCTTGTAGCGTCCGGTCCGGGGGGTGTCCTGTCCGGGGGTGTCCTGTCTGGGGGTTCTGCCTGTGACACCTGTCACCAGGTAGAGGAGGAGGGGTAGAATAATGTCTCCCTGTATGGTCCGGGCATGTAGCAACGGGGAGGCTGTAAACTCCCCTTCCCAATGTCCCTGATGATAGCTATCACAGGGACCCCCCCGGACAAAACAACCCCCAACAGGACACCCCCCGGACCGGATCCTATAAGCACCGGACAGCAGATTTTGATGTCCTGTCCGGCGGTCCGGAGTCTAGTCCGGTCCGGTTTTTACATAGTCCCATGTACAGACGACAGAGGAAGTCATTGATGCACCATTAAGAATATTGACTGTACACATTGGACAATATATATACGTTATCGTTCATCGCCCACCTATTCCTCCCACACAAACCTGCAGCCCCGATCGCCCTCCCCACTGCCACACTGACCTGCAGCTCCCATCGCCCTCCCCACTCCCATAGTGACCCGCAGAAGACAGAGACGAGGCCTATATGTGGCTCTGTCACCTGCGAGGGGCGCTGTCACCAGCAGACACGTTACTATAACCGCCGTTCCCTTTCCTGTCGCTGCGGGGCATAGAGTAGCATCAGATCACCGCTATCCCGCCATGGTGTCACTCACGCTACAGGAGGAACAGCACGCAGATTACGGAGACACTAGTTTTTTTTCCCCAGCATCCTTGTTTACTTCGGGCAAGAAGTTTGTTATCGTGTCTTTTACCCGAGTGCAATATGGCCGCACATAGCTCAATGTAGGCGGGGTTGGCGACCGTATAATGACGTCAGCGGAAGTGGAGTGCCGGGCACACACACTTTGCAGCCAGGTGGGTGTGCGCGCTGCAAAGTGCAAACCATGGAGTCCGCACATCGCCCCATCAGCGTGCACAACTTCAGCGAGAAGATCTGCGATAGACTCATCCACTTTCATGTGATGGGCCTGGAAGACTGCTTCTTCCTGTGGGTCGGTCCCTCAGCCAGTCTGTGCAATCTGGCCGTAGCCATGTGCAGCAGATTTGTGAGTGTCCCTCTCATCTATAGTGACATACAGTGCACACTGCACGGCTTATATGATAATTTTTTGCTGCTTCGTGGAATCCGAACTACGAGGTTCTGGGTACTTATTACGTTGGATAGTTTTGCATAGAGGACTGACTACCATATCATATCAAGACAAACCAGAACCGGACTCGACACCGGTAAGCCAGCCAGGCTCCATTCATCAGGATACGGTCATTAGGTCTACACGAACTAGGTTGACAAGCATTGGGTCGACATGGGTCTAGGTTGACAGGTCATTAGGTCGACACAAGCATTAGGTTGACATGGGCTAGGTTGACCGTCAAAAGGTCTATATGGGTTTTTTCACTGTTTTTTGAGGCAACATGTGCTGACAGGCGGTACTTCATGCCCTACCATCCACTAGGGCAGGCATTCCCAACCACGGTCCTCAAGGCACACCAACAGTGCAGGTTTTAATGATATCCAGGCTTCAGCACAGATGATTTAATCAGAATCCCTGAGATACTAATTAAGTCACCTGTGCTCAAGCCTGGATATCTAGAAAAACTGCACTGTTGGTGTGCCTTGAGGACCGTGGTTGGGGATGCCTGCACTAGGGTGTGGTGGGAGAATAAAATAGTGTGCGGAGCGTAGCGAGGCACCATGCCTGAAACAGTGAGCGAAGCAAGGGGATGCGATGCACTGCAAACTGTGTCCATGTCGACTCTATTGACATCAGGGTAAAAAAAGTGAAAAGCCCCATGTCAAACTTTTGACTTTCAACCTAATGCTTGTGTCGACTTAATGTCCTGTTGACCTAGACACATGTCGACCCAATGATTGTCAACCTAGTTGGTGTAGACCTAACAACCCACACTCGATTCATCATACTTTTTGGAGCTTGTAGCGTCCAGTCTGGGGGATTTGTATATGACAGCTGTCACCTGGGAGAAGGATAGATTACAGCAGGCTTTCCCAACCATGGTCCTCAAGGCACACCAACAGTGCAGGTTTTGTAGATATCCAGGCTTGAACACAGGTGACTTAATGAGTAATTGAGGGATTCTGATTAAACCATCTGTGCTGAAGCCTGGATATCACTAAAACCTGCACTGTTGGTGTGCCTTGAGGACCTTAGTTGGGAATGCCTGGATTACAGCCTCACCGTACGGTACCATACAGTAAGGTTTTAAGGTCGAAACAAGCTGTTTGTGTTTTTTTGCCGATCTACTTTGTTCATAAGTTACTATCCAAGCGGGTGTAGAGTTTTCATTACAATACTGGCCAAAGTATGGCAAGTGGACACTGCATATATACAGTGTCCATGGGGTCCCTTCTGACATTCGACATCAAAATAAGACAATCGACATCAAAATAAGACAAAGACAATCTAGTGTCACTATCTGTCTAAACACAGTCAAAATTAGACATCTAACTAGATCCTGTTGACTATGGTATAGTCAACCTAAACCTGGTCAATCCTCTGTCCCCAAACCATAATTTCTCCCTCGTGACAGGTGTCACAGGCACCCCCTGGGCGGACTCTACAAGCTCCAGAATGGCAGTTTGATGAATGGGACCTGTCTAGTCTGCCATTCCCGGAGTTAAGTCCTGTCCTTGTTTTTACCAATTTTCCACCAGACCTAGGCCTGTAAGTGTCTCTTGCAGGGACACAGCTGCAGTAAGTAAAGTGGCAGCTTATGTTATCACTTAACTTCCAGGTACTGACCTAATGCGCATGCAAGGCCAACAGACTACACATATGCAAGTACGGGTTCACAGAGTTCCACATGATTGCTTTTGGAATGAACTTGTGATATTTTAGCCCATAGGCTAGTTATATTGTTAGTTAAGATGGGGTTAACTACTGGAGTTAAATTGTCCATTTCAGCAGTCCCCATAGGCATCTGAGGGGACTGCTTTTGTAAACCATATAATCTTTTCATATATAACAAGACGTGGCTACCTGTAGAAAACACTGTATATCACATCATATTGATGCTGTACATAGTAATTTTATGATTTAATTCACAAAAACCTGTCTGCAAAGTGGCCCCTCCATTATTCTGTGCAGGTAAGTTTTGTGAAGTGGTTATCATCTTAAAGTTCTGGAACGCCACTGCGCACACACCATACAAACCTATGGGGGCTGCAGCTGCTGTCGGAAATGGCAGCCCCTCTTTCCTAAATTTTGTTGATGCTTAATATTTGCAGATCCCTCTTGTATAGACTTAATCTGTTAATTAATTTGTGTAAATGGTGATGGGGCGTTTTAAGAAAGGAAGAGGCCCGTGTGCAGTAGGGATGGCCATCGTTGCTGTTACCATCGATGGCAAAAGCGCAACTGACCATCGATAGTGCATAACTATCCAATGGATGACCATCAATGTTTTTACATATCGATGGTCATCCATTTTCTTTGATTGGCCTCTGGGCCAATCAAAGTACGGGGGCGGAGATTTGGGATGCCAGGGGCGGAGCTATGCTCCTTTCCCGGCTCCTTGGGTAAAAAGCAAAAACGAAACTATTCGTTTAAGCTTGACATCGATGGTGGTAAACCATCTGGTTCTCCCCCCATCAATGTCAAAACTATTCGACATCGGACATAAACAATCGATAATTTCTAATCGTCGATGGCCTTTCCTAGTTACATAGTAGGTGAGGCTGAATAAAGATTTGCGTCCATCTAGTTTAACCTATGTTTATAGTAGCTGTGCAGCCTCCTCCAGCCGACTTCCCACCTCTGACGCAAAGGTGAATTTACAAGTCAAGCTGCCTGTAGGCAAAATATTACTGATGCACCCCTTTAACAAATGCCTTTAGCATCAGTAAACATGGCTGTTAGAAATAGCCGCAGAGCTATCAGCAGAGTGTTACATTTGGCTCAGTCTCTGCCCCCTGGTACTGAAGCTGAAATCTCCCAGCAGACAGCATATAAACCCTTGACCCTCCAGCTGTTGTTGAACTACACATCCCAGCATGCTCTGTTTGCAAAGTTTTGCTATTTGCCCATGCTAAATATGATGCAGAGCATGCTGGGATGTGTAGTTCAACAACAGCTGGAGTGTCAAGGTTAGCCATCAGGGCTATAAACTGTTATCCCCAACCTCTGCTGCACTTCAAGCATGCTGTGCTGCTGCCAAAAGTTGGCACACCCTAGGCACACGCCACTGGTTTTAGGACTGCTTGTTGGAGATCATGCTTTAGGTGCTTGAGGTATGAGGGCTAATTGATTACCCCCCCCCCCCCCCCCCCCGTAAATCAATTAGTTGTTGTAAATTACTTCAGCTAATTGAATACCGGCTATAGGGTCCAGAGGGTGAATACATATTGGCTCACATTGCATCCTCTAAATCAGTGGTTCCCAACCTTTTTTCTCTCCCGTACCCCTTGATTAGGCTTTTCATTAATAAGTACCCCCTCCTCTCATTTTGAAATATGGACAGTACTTATCCTATGCATGTCCTTATATTAAGGAGTAGTATACAGCTAGGAATCATGCCCTTCTGTGTCTAGACACTGGTTGTGTATTATCTCCAGGATTCCCCCTAACACCGGTAGGATTAATGCCGCTCCTTCCTCCACCTTTGTCAGTGTTGGGCAGATGACTGCTGATGTCTGAGGGCAGCATGGGAAGCTCCCAGTGGATTGCTGGTCAGGCATATGACACAACATGGTTTGTCTCCATGGCAATGGGTCTTCAGCCATCAAAAGACCTTTTCATCGTCCGCCATTACCAATATTATTTTCAAGTACCCCCAACTGGTCTGCAGAGTACCCCCAGGAGTACTAGTACCCCAGGTTGGGAACCACTGCTCTAAATGGTATAGGTGAAGGGTTCCCAATCTTCATCCTCAAAGGTAGAACTTTGATTACCGGCTTTGGCTGACCTATTGCTATGCACTAGCACGCACTTGAGCACAGTGTATTATCCATTACCAGCCTGACGCTGAAGCAATGAGTTCCACATTTTGGAATGCATATGATTTCTGTTACAGACGACAAGCGTTTCTACCTGTGTGTATGTGATCTGATGAGCTAACTTTTATTAGATGTCTGTAATTGCTATACATAGCATACAGTATAATGTTTTTTGATATATCTAAAAAAGTCAAACCATGTCTATTCTACTACTTCCAGTACCTAATTAGAAGTTAGTGGGTTTACCTATACATCCCGCACTGCTATATAGAGGGATCCAGGCCTGGGTCACCAGTGTTTTATGGGGTCTATGATGTGAACCAGTGTTTCTTACAGATGATTCTTGACAAAGATACATAGGAGATTGAAACATCAAATGTCTTAGCGGGTGACACCTGGGTACAACCTGCAGTCCCTTGTGTTTACACATCGCCAGGACAGACTCTGATTGGATCCCCTGTTCCTGCATGTTATTTATTAGTGACTAATAGGTGACCGCATAACAGCCCCATACTGGGGCAACCTCTGGGCTAAGGAAGAGTTATCCTTCAGCACCGCCTTGTGGGGGAAACCATGTCATCAGGATCGCCCTTCCCTCTGGGCTTTAAGCTGTACAGGGAAGGGGGCAATACTTACCAATCAGTATCTGCTTTGTAGACAAAGGGGGATATTCCACTAACAAACAAACATTGGTGTAACAATCTCTCTGTATAAATAGGTCAGTCTAACTATTGACAATGCCAAACATAAGAACACTGAACCAAAAGGGCCTATTGTGTACGTATGATGCACACATTAAGGGAAATACGTTTCTTTCATATAGTAATAAGTGGGCACTAAAATAATCTCCTACCCCATACTCCCTTTGATGGCACATGATCCCTTGATTTCTGCCACACCAATACTTTTTTGGAGGATAAAAATGTCCTGTTATCGAGAAACAACACATGGGATACAGGATAAGTAAACATGTGTTAGTGATGCTCTGAGTAGTGGCAAAGATACAGGTTCTTACTGAATTCCCCAACTTACATGCCTTTGACCTCCACAGTGATGACTGTTAAGCTGGGTACACATATGTACAATTTCATTTTTCTTGCGACCGTTCGTTCGACCGAATACACGTTCGACCGTCCAAAACATACGACCGTTCTGCGCGTACACATATGTACAATTTTACTTGCGACGTCCGATGTACTCCCGTCCAAACAATCGCAAGAAGAAGTATGAGAGACCCTGTAACCCTTTGCCTGCTGTTTTAACTAATGTGTGTTTAATGCCTCACTGCCCAACACTTTAGAGGCATCACTTTAAGACATTAATCAATGTTGAAGTTTTAATAGTGTGTTATGGTGCCCTGCAAAGAGCTTCCAGCACACTCTATTAAAACTTCAACATTGATTAATGTCTTAAAGTGATGCCTCTAAAGTGTTGGGCAGTGAGGCATTAAACACACATTAGTTAAAACAGCAGGCAAAGGGTTACAGGGTCTCTCATAATGCAGCATACCACCGTGCTTTGTCAAACTGTCAAGCATATCGATCGAACATGCATACACACTTCACTTTTGTTCCGATATGGAGCCGTCCTGTCGGATGAAATATTAAGCAGCAAAGAACCTTCGACCGACCGACCCTGGACGGCCAAGAGCGTTTTTGGCCGTTTATCGATCGCACAGCAGCAATTGGGACAGCGTACACACCTATACAATCGAACGGCCGTTTGCCCCCAGATTGGAAGAACGGCCCGACGATTGTATATATGTGTACCTAGCTTTAAGCAGAGCTGGTTTTGTAATCATTATAGTGTCCCTTTTGGCTCAGGCTCTGTCCCCTAAAGCTAGGTACACATATATACAATCGTTGGGCCGTTCTTCCAATCTGGGGGCAAACGGCCGTTCGATTGTATAGGTGTGTACGCTGTCCCAATTGCTGCTGTGCGATCGATAAACGGCCAAAAACGCTCTTGGCCGTCCAGGGTCGGTCGGTCGAAGGTTCTTTGCTGCTTAATATTTCATCCGACAGGACGGCTCCATATCGGAACAAAAGTGAAGTGTGTACGCATGTTCGATCGATATGCTTGACAGTTTGACAAAGCACGGTGGTATGCTGCATTATGAGAGACCCTGTAACCCTTTGCCTGCTGTTTTAACTAATGTGTGTTTAATGCCTCACTGCCCAACACTTTAGAGGCATCACTTTAAGACATTAATCAATGTTGAAGTTTTAATAGAGTGTGCTGGAAGCTCTTTGCAGGGCACCATAACACACTATTAAAACTTCAACATTGATTAATGTCTTAAAGTGATGCCTCTAAAGTGTTGGGCAGTGAGGCATTAAACACACATTAGTTAAAACAGCAGGCAAAGGGTTACAGGGTCTCTCATACTTCTTCTTGCGATTGTTTGGACGGGAGTACATCGGACGTCGCAAGTAAAATTGTACATATATGTACGCGCAGAACGGTCGTATGTTTTGGACGGTCGAACGTGTATTCGGTCGAACGAACGGTCGCAAGAAAAATGAAATTGTACATATGTGTACCCAGCTTAATCCTGAAGCTGTAGCCTCCCAGCAGAAGGCAAATAGGCAGTTATCCCTAACCTCTCCCACACCTTGTGCATGCAATTAGCCACCTACAACCTCTTCAGAGGCTTCAGTGTGTGGAGGGTGGTACCCTTCTGTGCTGCCCACAGAAGGTGGCACCCCTAGGCATATGCCTCACATGAATAATGGGGAAAAAAGCCATGATTTCTGCTGTCACTGCAAGACTTCGGAGGGATAAGTCTTAAAAAATGGGTGCAGCATGTGTGGTGTGGACCCCCTGGACTTAGGGGCCTGTGTGTACTGCACACCTTGTTTCATGGTCCCTGGCTGGCGCTAACCTACCAGGCGGTGTGCGGTCCAGGGAACGAGGCTCCTGGTAAAGCGCCAATTTGGGCAGTTAGGACGCCTCTGCCCAGTGCCGGTCATCGCAGGCCAGCCTAATGCTTGCAGTACATCGCTGTCCCCTGTTGCTGTGAAGAAGGATGCTGATGGACCATGGCTGGCAGGGTTAAGGCAAATATGCTTAACTGTGTCATCGGGATTTCCTCCTTCGGTGTGCTGGCATCCTCACCACCAGTCATTCCTATGTATTCCGTAATTATGCGTATTGATAAAGCAAAAAATATTCGTGCTTAAAAAAATAAATAAATAGCGCTACACGCTAGTCCTGTTATAAAGATTACCCATGTGGTTCTCAACTCCAACCCTCAAGTATTCTCAATAGGTCATGTTTTGTGGATTGACGCAAACTGGTGGGATTAGTACTGCCAAATACTGTGGATGACCTCTCCTGTGCATGATAAGAGATCCACAAAACATGAACCGTTGGGGGTAGTTGGGACTCCCTGAAGTAGACTGTAAACAGATTTAGTGTCTTAAATGTATTCAACGATCATTTAAATTTATAAAAAGTATATCGAAATATACAAAAACCCCAATGGAAATATAAGACCATAATTGCTGATGTAAAACAGATGCGCCTGTGGATACATCTCAAACCTCCCTTCTAGATCTCCAAGTTGTCCTCTCGGTTTGGCTTGCTGCATTTACATCATATTGGCCAGGCATAGAATAGATTATTTCCGTTTCTAAAACTCTACCATTACAATCCTGCTTTTAAGACTACATGCTTGAGTCCAAGTGGTTGAGTCAAATTGACTGCAATACTTATTAATTAACCTATGCCCCAACATGGATATCCTTAATACCTGAACTGTAATTTCAGAGTTTGGGAAACTATGGATTAGTGAATTGTTTGGTCTTTGTTGCCATCTACTGAATTTTCCAAAAATAAATACAGTATTATTTATTACGTTTCTTATATAACGCAGCATATTCTGTTGCGCTTTACAAAGGAGACAGTGATACAACAAATAGGGTATTTACAGACAGTCAAAATCTAGTAGAGCCCTAGACATACTATTAACATATTTTTACTACTGCAATAGTTCTCAAATAGTATTTTGGCTTTATTTTACTCCTCAATCTCCTTAGTGCCAGATGTATCAAGCTTCAGAAAGTGATCAAATGAGTGATAAACAACCAGCTCCTATCTGTCATTTTTCAAACCCAGCCTGTAACATTGCAGGTAGGAGCTGATAGGCTGGCTGTTTATCACTCATTTGATCACTTTCTGAATCTTGATACATCTGGTCTTTAATGAGGTTCTCCTACACCTGTCTTCACCTCTCTTCTGATAGTCATGTGGTTTCCACCATAGCTGTTGCAACGCACTTGCCAACACCACACAGATATTCATTTTTTTAATTATAAAGCAATATTAACCCTTTCAGTGCCAACATTGCTGTGAGAGCCTCAAAATATCTGCTAAAAATGCCTGCATCACTGACAAGTTTAGTTAAATATTGCACCAAACAGTCACCGTGAGCGATGATGGCATTTAACAGATATTTTTAGGATCTTTCACAGTAATGTTGGAACTCAAAGGGGTTTAATAGAAAAGTTTTGCTTGGCAATTTTCTAACCAATTTTGACAAATTCCCTTGCCACTCAAAGGGTTAAAACCAGAATTATAATGATTATTTGAATATATATTTTGATAACCTGACTGCAGTAAAGGGATTTAGTTTGCAATTAAATTATTGTTCACATATAATCCTTATGGCAGATGTCAATTTCAAAAAAATGTTGTGTCACAAGTTCAGCAGGATGCCGGCCAAACTCGGATGTTTTTGTAAAGAGGCAGTCCTTTACAAGGCTTGGTTTTGCCTTGTGGTTTCCCCTTTAAAAATGGTCCAAGTTCAACCAGCATCCCTCACTGGCAGATCATTAGCCAATAAGGGCGGGATTTAATATCACGTTTGTTGTGGATCACTATGTTCTCTTCCTTATGATTTATTGACTCATTTGAAGTCCTTTTGAAAAAGAAAATGTGCTCGTACAAGGCTTTTTTTTTTTTTTTTACACGATCATTCACTTTTTTTTTTTTGCTTGTTCATTCCAGGACTCTGTACCATTGTCTACATTGATTCTTGGTGACAAATCTGACACCACTTCAACTTCTTTTGCACAGAGGCTAGGTCTGTATTAATTACTGCTATATTTTAGTGTTGTCAACATCATTCAATCTCTTTGTGTACTTTCTCTTCCCCCCCCCCCCCCCCCCCCCAGTTTCTTCTGTGATCTGGAGATGCTCTCCTCAATCAATCTAGTAAGGTGCTGTCAAGCAACTCCAAGCTGCTGTATCCGATATACTACCTTAATAGGAATGAGGCGGGCAATTTTTATTAGTTTATTAATTATATACTAATAACATAACAAAACAACCATGAAGAGAAAAAAGGTGCAAATCAAAAAAGGTGAATGCTCACAGGCATCATAAATAAATCGAATATTAAGTAATATATTAAATGTAGTAGCCAAATAGAACTCCGGTATTGATCAGAAACAAAAGGAGAGAAAAATGTGGAGAAGAAACCGAGAAAGTACTGAATCGACCAGCCAGGAGAGGAGAAAGGAAAGTGAGTGAGAGAAAAAAAATTGGTACTTGTTTCCTAGCAGGGCACCCAGATTTCTTAGTATGCAAACGTAGTGAAATCGCATCGCATGGTACATTTTTGCTGTGCAATGCGATTTCACGCCCCCTTTCAGTCAAAACTCCAGAGGCACCAAAACAGAAGCTGCACGTGACCAGGAGCAGTGTGGAAGGAGCAGTCAGTAGATCTGGAGCATCGTGTCTGTTTGGTAAGTACTTTTAATGCGTTTTTTTTTAGCTTTGCAGGTCCTTGGATCTGGCGCCGGGTGGGATCATGGGGGGGAGGATAATGTGCAGGGTGCAACTCTCCCTTGGGATTCCATGATTCCCATAGATGGAGAGTAGAATCTGTTCCTAAAACCCCACCAGTATCAATGCCACCCAGAAGCGTGGCGAGCGGCGGCAGAGCGCATCCTCCGACCTTTTCATACCCCCACTATCCACGTCAGCGTGGAGTTGATTTTATATAGTGTGGTGAGCCCTGGAGCCCAAAGCGTGGCTAGCGAATGCGGATTACTTTACATGTATTCTGCGTGCGCTCGCCACACTATATAAAATCAACTCCACGCTGACGTGGATAGTGGGGGTATGAAAAGGTCAGAGGACGCGTTCCGCCACCCCTCCCAGGGCTCCCGACGTTTCGGGGCGGCGTTGATACTGGGGGTGACGCAAAACGATGGCATAGGTGATTACAATTGTAAACACCCATCTCGTGGGTGCTTGTACAATGAAATATCGCATCGCATTTGGTGAACTGGGATCGGATTCGATATTTCATTGTATAAGCACTCTTGTGCACTTTAGATGAACATCGCATGCTACTATTACGTGTGCGATTTCACTACAGAGCATAGCCCAGTAAGCATTTAGCCTACTGGATGCCCTGCTAGGAAACAAGTACCGAATAAACATTACATTCACCTAAAGAAGCATTTGAAATGTTAAACAGGGTACATAGCTTACTAATTGGCATCCCTTACTGGTGACTCAGAATATCTAGACTCAAGCCAATGGCCCCATTTACAATGAAATCTGGATTCCGCCTTACGAGTAACAGCTACATATTATTCATGTTGAACAATAAGGTTAATCAATGACAACCAAGCTGGAGCCTCCGGTCCCTCAGGGGCAATCAATGCCCAAGCAATAGAGACCTTTGCCAGAGCACATATAGAAAAGTCATCATCAAGTTTTCCAAGACCACAGCTCCCTGGGTTGAGTATAGAATATTTTATTTATTAACAGTTTCTTATATAGCGCACACATATTCCGCAGCGCTTTACAGAGAATATTTAAACATTCACATCAGTCCCTGCCCCAGTGGAGCTTACAATCTATATTCCCTACCACATATACACGCACACAGACATTCTAGGGTTAATTTTGTTGGGAGCCAATTAGTCTGCCAGTAAGGAAACCCACGCAAGCATGGGGAGAATATACAAACTCTGCACAGTTAGAGCCATGGTGGGAATCGAACCCATGACCTCAGCGCTGTGAGGTAGTAATGCTAACCATTACACCATCCGTACTGCCCCAATAGATCCAGAAATACCCAGTGTAGACAAAATTGTCTTCACTCGGTCACTGTCAGTGGTTTTACTTTCAAGTCTTAACTTATTTTCAGAAGTAACTCTTTTAAATTCAAGATGTCCATATTAGTACCAACGTCTAGTTTTCTGTAGTAACTCACACTTCTGTATAACTTGGCTGTATGTTATTGCCCGTAGGATGCCTGCAGAGGCAGGCACAATAAGTGTGTATCTAATTTTTGCCTTTCTTCAGAAACAAATGATGTTTGTTTTTCTTTATAACTTCAAGCCATGAAAACTAAGAAACAAGTGTTTGCTAGCATCAACATCCCAAGCAATGACAGCCAGCTTATGCTACTGATCGAGAAGAGGATCAAGGAAGAGATGGAATCCTTTCCTGAAAAGTTTTAAATAGCCCTGTCTCAGAGGATGAGTATGGCTGCTTGGGCTGGCCCTACAGCAGCCATGGTTACTGGAAACCAGCACACAGGACATTATACTCCAATGGACTGCTGGCATATAAACATGTGGAAGGTGATTGGGTATTAAGACCCAACTTCACAGCATTTGCCTCTATTACCAGATTTCAGGGTAATTGGGCATTTAAAAATTTTTTTTTTACTTTATGCAAATAACTAATGCTATTTAATGTATGGACTGTTTGGTACTTCTGTTCTATTGTTCCAATATCAGAATAAACTTTTTTTTCCTATGGTTTAAAGCAGTGACCTGTTTGGTGTTCCAGACAGATGTGACATTTGTTGGATGAATACACAAAAACTGACCTCCATTCTAGATAATCCATGTTAGTCAATATCATAGTGCTGGTCAGATAGGGAAAGAAAGGACATTTTCCTGTGCTCTACCTTCTGACCTTCAGCATTCGACTTTTTATACATTGTCAAATTCTTAAGCCATGTACACGATTAGATCTGGCCAGGTCATTTTTTACTAGATCGTCAAAATTGCCCTGCAAGTTAGCGAGAATGTGTACGCTGCGGACAATAGAGATCCACGGTGTCGCTATCGCCCAGCAGGATAGAGAGTGTAGGCAAGGCAATTTTGACTAAGCCGTGTGTTTGACCTATGGCCAAATCGGCCTAGTCGGCCTGTAGACCTTAGCTATGTTGACCTATTTCAGGTGTCAACTTAAGTCCTGTTGACCTTCAGTGGTTGACTCGATGCTTGTCAACCTAATGACCGTATCTCCCACAGTTTATGAAGTCCCAACCACAGTCCTCAAGGCACACCAACAGTGCAGGTTTTAAGGTGGCCATACACATGCAGATTTATCTGCAGATCTAGCTGGTTGGAACAAAAACCTGGTTATGGATGAGAGAAAATTACAGTTGACCATTTGCTTGGAAATGCTGGAAAACTGACAAACTGTCACTCATCCATAACCATGTTTTTGTTCCAACCAGCCAGATCGGAAGATAAATTTTACTAGTGTATGGGCACCTTTAGTGATATCCAGGCTTCAGCACAGATGGTTTAATCAGAATCCCTCAGATACTAACTAATATCCCTTTCAGACATATGCGAAAATCCCGGGTTTTTTCACATAAATGCGCCCAAACCCGGGACTAGCGTATGTCTGAAAGGGTATACCCGGGATTTCACTCCCGGATACTGAGCACCTGCAATTGACCAGGTATTTAACTCCCAGGTATAATACCCGACTTATGTCTGAATGGGTTTACCCGGGTTTTTCAGTTTTAAACATGTGATGTTGCTTTTTTTTATACTGCCGGAGCGTGTCCCATTTTAATGATGAAACACTGAAATGCTTGAAAAGCCTGGCTTATGTGTGAAAGGGGTATACCCAGGTTTTTCCTGGATTTGAGGTGTAGTGTGAAAGGGGGTCTGTTACTAAAATCCCGGGAGTGACCTAGGTTGAAAATCCTGGTTAAACCTGGCCAAAATCCCGGGTAGAATGTCTCAAAGGGGTATCAGTCACCTGTGCTGAAGCCTGGATATCTACAAAACCTGCACTGTTGGTGTGCCTTAAAGGACCGTGGTTGGGAATACCTGTTCTAGGAGGTAGGCCTCTATCAGGTGAAACTTTTGGGAGCATTAAAAAAATATGGGATGTTATGAGTTGGTAATTGCACTTTACCATATGCAGTGGCGATTGCTTCCGCTTAAAAATGATGAAATTGAAGCCAGCAGTGGGGTGCCAAAGTCCTCACTAGTAATACAGTGTCCATTTAATTAAATCACTGAAGGAAGACATTTTCAACACCAGTCTTAAAGGACCTCCAACTGGTCATGGCTTGTCATGCAAAAATGAGTAACTACTTATCTGGATAGGCTCAAGTTATACATCTTAAGGAAAACATATACTTATACTATTTGACAGTTTCACATGATTTCAACTCATCTGGCCGATAATTTGTGTGAAAAGTGCAAAATCAATTTGTGTTTTAACCCCGGATTCCATCTGCACAGAGAGATCACCATATCTGCCACAAGGATTTGTCTAATCCTGTGGCAGTAAATGGCATTGCATATGATGCATTATATGCAAAAGGAGCATATACGGCGTATCACAAGTGATCCTGCTGCCCAGGAACTCAGAGGGTAATAACATCTGATAGGGGCTTTTAATGTATGTGTATGTTTCTGCACTGTCCCAGCAATAAAAACTATCATTTATGGTGAATGCTGTATGCTTCCCTTATTCTGGCAAACAGTTCAGATTGAGTGCCAGCATTAGATATGCAAAATATAGGCTTAAAATGCCAATGTCACTCACATTTGTTATATAAATTCTAATTAAAAAAATGGGTACTTGTTTCCTAGCACAGCGCCCGTCGTGGGTCATCGCATACCTTAAGTTAAGGTATGCGATGGACGCAACCGACGCGATTTTAGGGCTATTTTTAGCCTTTTCCCCGACAAAAAATTGCGTCCATCGCATGCCTTAACTTAAGGTATGCGATGCGACCGACGCAATTTAATATTGAATGCATTGTATTCAACGTTAAATTCCTATGTAAAATTTTACATAAGGAACAATGTTAAATGGCCCAATGGACCCGATTTGATTGTATACCCACCCTGATGGGTAATTTGTATGTAAAATGCCCCCCCCCCCATCGTTAACGTCACCCCACGATGAATGCCAACCCGAAGCGTGGCGAGCGGCGGCGGTACACGTCCTCCGACATTTTCATACCCCTACTATCCACGTCGGCGTGGAGTTTATTATATATAGTGTGGCGAGCCCCACTATACGGGGACGTGTAATACCTGTGAAGTTATGTACGTCTGCTCACCACGCTTCAGGCTCGGTGGCTCGCCACGCTATATAAAATCAGCTCCACGCCGACATGAATAGTGGGGGTATGAAAAGGTCGGAGGACGCATACCGCGGCCTCGCCATGCTTCGGCTCGGCGTTAATCGTTGGGTGGCGTTAACAGTGGGGGGGGGGGGGGGGCATTTGACCCATCAGGGTGGGGATACAATGAAAATTGGGGTCTGAGGGGCATTTAACAATGAGGCCAATGTAAAATCGGTTCTCAGGGACCATTTTACATTGGTTCCAATGTAAAAATCGTGTCCATCGCTTGCGATTTGGTTGCATGCGATTGACGTGATTTTTTAGGTCCCGATGGATACAATTTTTATCGTTGGCGCCGTGCTAGGAAACAAGTACCAAAAAATGTTGTGTAAGAAAAAAAAAAAGATTATATATCCTATATAAGGTAAACATTACAGGTCATTATTATGTTTAATAAAACTTTGCGTGGCAATTTTTACACCTATTTTGACAAATTCACTTGGCACTCAAAGGGTTAAACAACCAAATAGTCATATGGTGCATTATTCAAATGCTTTAGTACACATCTTATTTACAAACCGTGAGATGATAGTCCTTAGCCACATCTATTCTAATTCCAGCTAACTAGAGATCCCCCTTCTATAACAGAATGGTCATCAATCAGTGGCGTAACAATAGCCTTGTGGTGATGGGGAGGTGCTGAGCAAGTGTGGGCATCGGTGGTCTGCAGGGTCTATCTCTGCGCTGTACCGCTGCCGCCTGGCGGGACTTGCCTTAACCCTCCACTTGCTGCAGCCACGTCTTTTGAGGATGCTAGAGGTGTCTTTCAATACATAAAATTGTACCAGGCATAATGAAAATATAGTTTTGCTGTCTGATTTGACTTTTCATAGTTCCAGTTTAAATTGTAATATAAGAGAAATTGTAAAAAAAAAAAAAAAACAGTAGGGAGCATTCTTTGAACCACAATTTAAATGTTGGAAATAACATCTAAATTCAGTATATAACATGGATTAATATAGATTTATAACATTATGTAAACAATATTGTCCCAGGATTAAGAAGCAAGAACTCTAAAAGCACTTGTCCGGTTTGGTCTTGTATTACCAAACAATGGCCTTTGTCCTTCGAGAAATACATCTGTCAAACAAAATATTTGTAATCATCTTATAACGTAATATATACTGTGTGTGCATATATATATATATATATATATATATATATATATATATATATAGTGTTGCTGTATCCTGATGAAGGGGACATAGTCCCCGAAACGTCGCCGAATGCTGGATTAAAGAGCACCTTATTTTTTACCATCTAAGTACAAGCCTCCGAGTGCCATCTGTTTACCTTGGATACTATATATATATATATATATATATATATATGGAAAAAAATATATATTTAGAAGATATACATGAACTTGGATATTTATTTAATGCCCTTTCATTTGAATAAGACGGTTTTTCATGATTTAGTTAAAACTGGATCCCAGTGTATAATATTTGTATCATCCTGTTTTGCTCCTGCAGCAACCTGCTTCTACAAAGTGTACAATCATGTCTGTTTCTTTTCTTATCTTCAGCGAAGTAACTCGTTTTTAATTTGTTTCAATTTGTCTTGTGCCATGGTGTTTAAAAACATGCCTCTTTCCTCTAGCCCGCATCCTTCGGTCACCCTGTGCTGTATAATACAGCTAATGCTGTTTAACATATTCGGCGTCCTAGCCGGTGTCTATAGCAACCAGCCGCTACCCTGTCAGCCGCTGCTAACCATGCAGACGGCGTCTTGTTTCCAAGCAACCAGTGACAGGGCACACATGCACGGGCGCGCTCTGATGACGCGCCTGGACGTCACTGGGGGACCCGGAGGCCGCGGGAGGAGGAGTAAGTGTGTCTGAGTCTGTCTTCAGTGTCTGTCTGTAAGTATAAATTGTGTTTGTGTACTATATTTTTATCCTGACGAAAATTACCTGAGGGTGAATGAAACGTTGATCTCTGATACCAATCTTCTGTGGTTATTTCACGAAATCCGTGGGAGTGCTGCCTCAAACTTGGGTGGGTATATATATTTATATATTCCCCTTCTTGTCCTATTAAAACCACCATATTATATTCACATAACAAACACCCACCACACTTCTAAAAATTAAATTCTATACAAAAGCAAAATGTGTATATTTGCCAAACTAAGTTAAAAGTAGTTTTTAGTCAATCTCCCTGCCCCAAATGGCTTAAGACTTTCAAGCACCCAGTTTTGCACATGTACAGTATTGGTCCATCACATGTAAATTACCAGCCATTGACACTTCGCATACTCTTTCCTGTTGCACGGAACCTGGATCAGGCCCAGTGTTACATATTAGGAGACATGCAGTACGAACCTTCCTATGTTGATACCGCTAAAATAAATCTGCTCAAAGTACACACCTTGTTGGGGTAATACTTTAATCAAATAGCATTGTGTAGAAATAATATTTTGCTTTTAGTATGTAACAGAGTTTTGCTCAGCAATAGGAGAACTTCCCTAGATGGGACCGCAGCATATATACACAATCTTCCGTTGGAATCTCAGATTCATTGGGTCAAAACACCAGCTCCAATTGTCCGGAATTACCAGAGAATCCCTAATATAGTGTCAGAAGCCAGCCATAAACAAATGGGAAATCCCTATTTGTGAGAGCTAGAGTGGCCGACATTAACCACAGACTCCAGTATCATATGTACAGAACATCTCTGAGAGAGCACGAGGTACATGGGCAAAGAAAGAAACCTTCATATAAATGTACTCCATGTAAACCATATGGAAGTCTGTCTAATTGCATTGACAGCTTAGGGGGAAAACATGCAGACAAGGGAACAGTAGTAGCCTTTAGAATTAATCAAGGTACAAAAAGAAAATCATTGATAAAAAAACAAAGCTGCTGCTCTGGGAGGAATAAATCCTTTCAGCATTTCATGTGGAAGGAATGAAGACATTTGTAAGATTATTTTAGCAGGAAGCCTGGAAAATAGTCTCTGGATTCAGACGTATTTAAGTTTTCTGGAAAGATTCAGTGTTCCGCACATGGATGTAATACTGATAAGCATAATTCCGCTTAACAGGGGACGAAGTGTAGATGCACTGTGCATCCCATGCAAGTTACTGTTAGCCTATACGTTTTCTTCATTCCCTTATCTGTGGAGAAAGATAAACAAAAATGCTAATAGCAATCCTTCCATTTTTGCCAGTGCCCTTGGTTTATGATGGCCTGGGATAGTTTTCTGTTGGAGCCCAAGCCTCTAACATTTTGCCCAAGCCTGTTATGTCAAGACCCCAATGCAGCCAAATAAAAAAAGTTAATTGATTATGAGGAAAATGTGCTGCAAATTCCTTGGAGAAATAGGATTATCAGATCAAGTAATGCAAAAAAAAATGGACTCTTCTATAATCTGATGGTAAAGTGGATCCAGCAGCTGCATAGTGCCATACACATTTGCTTTCTTAAAGGTGAAGTAAGTATGGGGTTTGTCGGTACTTGTGAGTTATCTGGACGCCCGATTTTTTGATTGTATGCCTTAAGTTAAGGCATACAATCAGATACGATGCGATGCGATATCGCATCGCATCGCATGCGACCATCGGATGCGATGACCCGATTTTTCCATAGGAATCAATGTTAAAATGATTCCTATGGAAAAAGGGGTCCATTTCATACCCCTACTATCCAAGTGGGCATGGAGTTGGATATAAACCTGTGGCGAGCGTAGCGAGCCACCGAGCCCGAAGCGTGGCGAGCGAAGCGAGCCCCGCGAGGGGACGGTATTCCGTGTCCCCTCGCGGGGCTCGCTACGCTCGCCACGCTTCGGGCTCGGTGGCTCGCTACGCTCGCCACAGGTTTATATCCAACTCCATGCCCACTTGGATAGTAGGGGTATAAAAAAGGACCCCTTTTTCCCATTGAATTCCATGTTAAAATGGACTCAGTCCATTTTAACATTGATTCCTATGGAAAAATCGGGTCATCGCATCGCATCGCATCCGATGGTCGCATGCGATGCGATGCGATGTGCCCGATCCGACCCGATTTTGAAATCGGGCGTCCGGATAACTCACAAGTACCGGTTTGTCTTATCGGAACGCAAAGTTTCTGCTGATCCTGAATTGAAAGCATTTATAGAAAAAAAAAGAAAATAAATAACAAATTTGGAACAAAGCATATGGCAGCGACCAACCATAGCATTAATTAATCCGATACAATCCTCCAACACGTTATATCATGCCGTGAGATTGGGCATCTTGGAGCTCATTTTTCAAAGAGTTTTTTGTATTTAAAACTGACATATGATAAATGTTGCTCCAGCCAATTGCTCCCAACTGCCATTCTGCAAAAACTAGTTAGGAGCTGATGGGCTGGCATCTGCAGAGCTGAGTATTAGATTTTTTCCAGGAAGGAAAAACTATATAAAAAAAAAATACAAATAATAATTCTAACCACATACGACTGTCACTGATAATTTACTGTAGCTCCCTTTCAGCATGTATTGTAACATTCATTGAATATACAGTTACCATTTTTATTAAGATTCAGATTGATGTATTATCCTGTTTTCCTGTATTGCGAAGGTGTAACACAATAATCTGATGCCAGCATATGATTTCACGACAGTGGTGTAGTCCACTGCTGACATCAGCGGACATCCAACAGCAATCTTTCTCTGGATTGACACTTGATATATATTTTAAAGTAAGATTATTATTATTTTTTTTTTTAATAAAACTGAAACATAGATGAATAACAGTGACTAGAGGAGTTGTGTGCTAGAGAGGAACCAGGGGTGTTTAGAAGGTTCCTGGCTCCTCGCAGAAGGTCCTATCGCTAACTATGTACCGGAAAACTGGTCTGTGGCCATACTGATAAGTCAGTGTATGTTTTGCATATGTCAATTTCAAAGTGGTCTGTGTAATCTCCCCATCACCTTTGAGATGTTACATTACATCATACAAATGTATAGGGAATATTCAGGGGCGAATTTAGGGGTCAGGCCGCCCCTAGGCACAACATTTTTGTCGTCCCCCCCCTCCTATTTTAATGTAATCATATATGTATATACAATGTTATTTATATATTTCTGTAGCCCCAATATTTTTTTAAGCACTCTGTCTGGACTGCTCACTGTACGGAGGATCCGGAGGGAGGGAGGCACTTATTAGTACAGTGTTTTACAGCACAGTGTGTCTCACTCTCCGTCAGTCTCGCTCACACTGTGACTGACTGAGCGCAGGGAGGATCTGCGCGCCACTCAGCTCAGCTGCTGGATACACAGCAGCCAATAGACTGTGTGTGTGTAGAGTAGCCAATGGGCGGGCGCCGGCAGCAGTGAGTCTGAGACATTTCCGGACGCGCAGGGGGACCGTCGGACCCAGCCACTAAGCGGTGATATAATGTGCATGGCACAGCGGATGGGCAGTGGCGGGTGACAAGCGGCGCTGCCGCCTACACATAATTCATGTCTGCTGCGGCGGCGCTTGTCACTCGCTGCTGCCCACCCGCTGTGCCATGCTGCTATTTAACAGAATGTCAGCCTGCCTGCCACCCTTAATTGGCCTAGGCACAAATCCGGCCCTGGGAATATTGCCAGGCTTGGGTTACACCAAATCATAGGCTTTTTAGATTGCTGTACACCTGCAGACAGCTTATTGGGCTGAAACACTTTAGCACCTAAAACATTTGTCAAACACTTTTGCCTTGTATCACAACCACCCTGTTGTTATACATTAATAATATTTGTTGAAACTACTCCTAAAACTTGGTAGTTTGATGCCTTTTATTTTGATTACAGCTCTTTGTTTTACTATTGGTTGTGATATCTTCTGTGAAGCGCTTTCAGACCTCATTGTATTATATTATTGTTCCCTGTTACTGCTCTTTGTTTATCATATTTAAGATATTCTTTGAAACGGATTCATTTGAAAAATAAAACATACTGGTAGAAGTTGGACACAATTGTAATTTGAATGGTTTTATTTTTGTATACATACAGTACAAAGAATCTTTGCGCAGATACAACTAGGTGACATGCACACATTTAGCTTGTAAGACAGGTTCAGTACTTGATTTGAAAGCTTGTGCTATGGATGTGTACCACCAAACTACTCCTGAAGAGAGAGAGAATAAAATGAAACAAGTATTTACTAAAACATTGGTAGGAATAAAATAAAACCAGACCAAAAACATTGCACTCATCTCTTATACAGAAAAAACAAAAGACAATAGTGTTACAAAACCCTATGCAAGGACCAAAAAATTGCGTAGCTGGTTGAAACACAAAATTCAGAAACCCAACATTTTATCTTCTAGATTGAAATTTATAGTTTAGAAAGGGCCCACAGATTCCATAAAGAATTGAGTTTCAGTTACAGCCAAATTTCATTTACAAATCGTTTTGTTTAAAATTCTCACAAAAATACAATTTTTCTCAATCATTAGTAATAGCGTCAATTTAGAAGTGTAAAAGGAATTATAAAAAAAAAGTAATCTAGCTTAGTATAAATTAAGTATCAACCTATGGCATTAGCTTTTAGCATGTCCAACAGGGTTCGTATTAGTGGTTTGAAGAGTGTACAGTACAATGTCTACAGTTCACGAATGATTGCTTCAAGATTACTGTACAAAGAATTTTACACGTTATTACTTCTATGAGTGAAAACAAATAGATGGAATTTGTGTTAAAACACCAAGAATAAAATAGGCAACTTTCCTTTAAACACACTCACAGTACACTTCATAACATAAGGTGCGTCATATCCCCAAGGGATGTCGTGCGCTTTAGGTCATCCCGATGGTAAAGTGGTCAATACTCACAGTTCATTTAATGGCACTTCTTCCGATTAGGTGAACCCATGATTTTGGCTCTACAACATTTAGCAACATTTATTAAAATACTAACATGAATCTTCATCTGTACAAACCCCGACTTCCCTCCCTCCAATTCACAAAACTATTCTTGCCACATGTCAGTTTATGTATTTTCTTATGAATGTTTTCATTCTTGCTTATGATGTGTCTAAAAACTCCACCAATTAGCATTATTCACATTATAATTAACAGTATTCAACTAGAAAGCACTAAATGTAACAGTTTACAATTAACACACTTTGATTGGCATGTTGTGTGGCTGGATACCTTACATCTCTAGGCAAGTTATTGCAGAGCAGATTGTTGTAGGCATTAATCAGTTTGTTTTCATTATTACTAGTGCTTACAGGGTTACAAAATGGTGCAGCTGCAAATTGTTCATTTATTTAAATCTATCTTTGACAACTTGTCATTAACCATGATCGTATTCATACATTGCGCACCAAGATAGAAATTAGATTAACCTTGCAAGATCATAGGCCTACATCTGCCCAACTACAGATAGTAGCATTCAGTCTTGCACACTATATTAAAGCAAGACCCCTTCCTATATGGTTGTAGAATTTAAAGTTCTTCGAAGTAGTCTAGAATGCTTTCTAAATTCAAGCAATTTTCTGAAAATAAAAATCACTGTTTACATTTGGAAAATTGCCATCTGCTCTAAGATGTGTTTACTGTGTGTATATATATATATATATATATATATATATATATATATATAGAATAAGGTATTCAATGGGGTCTAGAATTCTTTGTCTCTACTGGTAGGACTAAAATTTACAATGGAAAGCAGGATTTCAAAGAACACAGTGTTGCATATCATTCAGCACTGTCAATTCATCTGGTCTGGTTAATTAAGAGTGTTAAGACATCTCAAAAGTTTTAGTATCCATATGTTTTCATTGTCGGAAAACAAACCCTGACTACAAATCAGTAGGCGATATTCTGTTCATACAGGAGGGAAGGGTTCAGCGGAATTTGGCACATATTTACTGCACATCTCTAAAAGCCAGCTCCCAATTGTCTTCAATGTAAGATGTGAAACCTGAGGGATAACATTTAGGTGCGCTCAGTAATGGCTGCGGGTCACATATGGCAGCTAAAAGACTTCTTTCAAGGTAGTGGTATTTAGTTTCCCAGTTGGTCTGTATTGCTCAAGTATTTTAGCAAGGAAAAAAAATTCTAGGAGTCCTTTAGCTCCATCTTCCCTTATATATTGATTTAGGCTTATATTGATAGGTGTTCTTCACACTTAATGCAAAGTCTTTACCTCTGATCGGCAGAAACCTCCCACTGAAGCTGTGACAACTTTCCACTTCATGCTGTCAAAATGTTTCTGGCTACTCTTCCCCTTACTTTTATTATTACTTACAGCTTGCTGCACTTGTATTTAAAATGTGACTTGCTCATATTTAGAATAACTTTTGAGCCATAAATGTAATGATGGAAAAAATGAGAACTAGAGGATAGATGTCGATCTTAAAAGAATGAGTAATCCTGTCATTTAGATAGGCGACCAACTTGAACAAAAGATGGTTTTACAGGTGGAAGAGGATCTGGAACAAAATGTGGCCATCAGATCATTAATGATCAGGTGAAATAATTTCCAAGTTCATTTCCTGGTGGTATTTTTTTGGTAAAAATGAAAGGGGCTTAGCAGCTGTATGGGAGGGTACCAGTATCAGATCATCCTATGGTTGGTCTCCAAGACCTGTGCAAACGGGGACACAAGTAATAAATACAAGAGATTTTCCTCCATGTGAGCAATCCAGCTATGTTGTCTTTATACCGTTGACCGTGGTGTTTTCCAATACCCCATCCCCAATTGCTACAGAGTCATGGAGACCAGAGTAGTCCTTGAGTTCTGAATTTGTTAACAAGAGGGGCTGCTCTCCCTTTTTGTGAGGTATTAGAGGCTGCCGGGTATAATGCTCTCCATCAGTGATATTTTCCGGTAGATTTTGGTTCTTACTTTCTGGCAGAAGAAGAATGCAAATAATGCAGATGAGAGTGCAGCAGGCAAAAATTATATGGTGCAAGAAGTACCCCTTCTGATTGTGAAGCTCCATGATAGGGGCAGTTAACATCCCAAATCCAGCACTAGCCAGGACCAAGCCCAAGCCACCGCCCCTAATGGAGAGAAGAAAATAAAATAAACATTTAGTTAGACATTTTTTTTTATTAGTGACAACACAAATATACAAATTAAAACAGAAAATACATATATAGTGCACCACTATATGGAATCTGAAACTTCAAAACGTCATATGGAAGCGATACAATAGTTAAAAGGAAGAAAACATCGGATTTAAATGCAAAGTAAAGGACTTTTTTTTTTCTATTCCCACTAGATTGGGAATTATATAGCTTCTGATATTTTGTAATACAAACCCCCCCCTCTCTCTCCTCCTCTGCACCATTGGGGTAGATTATATGCAATGGTTTTTGCAAGCTGTGACAGCTCGCAGTGCTGACCGCTCGCTGTCACAGTGCACACGGTCAGTATTCAACAAGAATCCTCACCATTTAACCCCCTGGCCGGCCGCATTGAATACAGCCCATTATATCTATAGCCCAGATCAGGTGTAGCCCCTTAGGGCATACTAACACTCCAGGTTTTAAGAATAGCCAAACTTGGCGACAGGTGGCTTAATTATTGCCTCAGCTATTTTGTTTTAACCAGTGGCGTAGCTACGTTTTGGGCGCCCCCACGCCGTTAGGGGGGGGGGGGGGCGCCCATACCCACCCCCCGCCGCCGCCCCGTCGAGCACCCCCCCCCCCCGCCGCCTATGCTAACCCCCTCCCCCGCAGTCTTACCTATCGCGCTGGTCCCGGCGGCTCCGTCCGTTCATCTGCTGAGGACCACCACAAAATGGCCGCCCCCGTACAGCAGACAGTTTCAGAGAACTGTTTGCTATATGGGGGCGGCCATTTTGTTGTGGTCCTCATCAGAAGAACGGAGCCGCCGGGACCAGCAAGATACGTAAGTCTGCGGGGGATTGGGGGGTAGGTAACTATAGCACCGCAGCCCCTGGCGCCCCCACATGCACAGCGCCCCCCCGCGGTGGCGGGGGCTGCGGTGCTATAGTTACGCCCCTGGTTTTAACCATCTGTGTTCAAACCTTGAAAGCACTAAAACCTGGACTGTATTAGTACCTTTAGATCATTTGTCAGTAGTAGTATTTTTGTGGGGGGAGGGGTACATTTTATTTTTGTCTTTACTGATCGATTGCATCAGGGTGCCTCATTTAGTTAAGGTTGTGCTGATAGTTGTTTTTCAGTTGCTATCAATTGCACAAGAAAATACCATCATTACTGTGATTCTTTTACAATTTGGAGAGAACAGCTGGTTAGCCAATAATTGGTAAGAACCTCTGATCCTGCGAAGAAGGCACCTTACTCCTCTGTTGTTCTAGTCCTCTGTTGAGTAATACTCAAAGACAAAGCCATCATAGTTCTAAAATAATCCAAACATGGATACCTATTCCCCAGCCCGACAATGGGGTGCAAATTTTCAGCATTGACATTAATACTTAACCAGTGACGTTTAGAAGGATGGACTGCAACACAGTCTAAAACTAGCAAAGGGTAGCAGGATAGCTGAAGCTCCTGTGTCTGTAAATGGATCTTCATAATCCTGGGAGATTGCTGAAACTCTATCATCACTAGTGGGTATCAATGCCCTGTATCACAGAGCAAAGCAATCAGCCCCTACCTTCTGTTCGCCACCAGACTTTTGTCATATTGTTTGCTATTTAGTGAACAGACCTTAAACATAGGGTCTTATTTTTAGTTAGAAGCAGTGCAAAAAAAAAAAAAAAATTGCTGCAGATGAACTGCAGGGGGGTGGGGCAAATGTAAATTATGCAGACTGACTTAGAGTGGCTCAACCAACCCCCCACCCTTCCCCAAGCCAAAAAGTCGCCTGCAGTGTCTCTAA
The DNA here is from genome assembly GCF_055691185.1 of Crinia signifera. Lineage (NCBI taxonomy): Eukaryota > Metazoa > Chordata > Amphibia > Anura > Myobatrachidae > Crinia > Crinia signifera. The sequence continues at coordinate 127,011,230 of NC_139221.1, read as the reverse complement.
GCTTGTAATGCATGGTTGACTACCTGACCCTCTTCTTCAGGGAGAAAATGCTCTGTTTCTGGACTTCTTTGGTAATGTATGATTGCCATCACCTGTGGGGAGCTAGGTAATTGATAGGAAAGGTGTTTCACCACAGGTGATGGCAATCATACATTACCAGGGAAGTCCAAGAACAGAGCATTGTCCAAGAAAGAGAGGGTCAGGTAGGCAACTCTGTTCTAATGGAGAGAGTAGGTAAGTATAATTCAAATGTGTGAAAATAAAGCTGGCCAGTATGTGAACAAAATACATTCATTTGAGCATCTTGTACTCTGTTAGGCGCTGAGAAACCCCTGTGATGCCATATTAATAAACAAGATTAATATGGTTATAGAAAATACTGGTGAAAATTTTACTTTTATCAAAGTATGTCAGTTTTATGGCTGCCAGCAGAGGGCAGACATTGACAAATAAAAGAAGAGACACACTGACACTTAAGGGTTTACAGTTAATGATCCAAGAGTGTGTATCAAAATGCAGTGATCTAAATCTGTCACATGCCCACTTCCAACTGATCAGTCACTTCCTTTGTGCTAGATAATTTTACAGTGTATGAAATTTCATTTCATTGCTCTGTATAGAGGAGAAATGTAAGCAGAGTAAACTGGAGTTCACTGTGTAAGAGAAAAGTACTGCCTCTATAGGGCATTAATGTGGTCATTTGCCAAAGTGAAGGATACAGTAGTTGCTATTCTAGATGTTGTGCAAGGAAAGTAGACCACCTGGGTTTCCTGCCATCTTGGATAACTAAAGGTCCATACACACTGGGCGACTACGCCCAGCGTGTATGGACAGCAGGGCCGGTGCAAGCCCTGTCAGCGCCCCAGGCAAAATATCCCCCACCCGCTCCCCTCCCACTCTGATCTGTTTCAGGAAGGGGGGGTGGTGGATGTGGCTGCCGCCGACCTGCTCCATGGCACGGGGCGGGTTGCTGGCGCGGTTTACCGCAATCCACGGGGGGACAGCTACTCCCGACACCCCCCCTCCTCCCTGCAGCACTGCAGTGGTGGCTGACAGCCCTTCTCCCCCCGGTGGCACTGGGCAGCTTCACCCGAGTCCTGAGACCCTCCCCCCCCCCCCCCCCCCTCCTCCCCGCAGCACAAACATCTTAATTCATCCACAAACCCTGGAGGGGGAGGGGGGGACGTGGGTGCAGGCAACGCTTACCTGCCCAGCTCCACGGGGGCTGCAGGCTACAGCAGCTGCTGCTTCCAGGCTGCAAAGTGCCGCCCTCCAGTGGCTGGCACCCTAGGCAAATGCCTAAAGCTGCCTAGTGGTGGCGCCGGCCCTGATGGACAGCGATGATCGCATTCATCGCTGCGGGGAAAGCCGCTCATTGCATACACACTGAGCGGCTTTCCCCCTGCCTGGCGCCGATGGAGGGGGGAGGACAGCGCAGCTCATCTGCTGGTATAACCAGCAGATGAATGGCTTTCCCGGTGATGTTGCGGGAGCACGCAGCAGCGCTCAACACTGGGGCATACACACTGGGCAGCTTTGAGCTGGAAGCCGCTCAAACAGGCTGTTATGTGTGACTTTCAGCTCAAAGTCGCCCAGTGTATATGGGCCTTAAGAGGACACTACAATAACCTATTGTGAAAAGCATAGTGTTAAAATGAGTTTGTTAAAATACACACATTTCTGCACAGTAACATAAGTAACTCAAATCAATTTAAACTAGAAGCCCTTATTTGGCTTGTGTGCACCATGTATGCAGCAGGTGTATAATGGGAAACTGGCATTTCCTATAGGCTGTCCTCAGAGCAGTCCATGGACTGACACCATTACCTTAACTATTCTCACTGTGTGTGAAGCAGAAGAAGCCTCCAATGTAAAGTACAGATGCCAAGAGCATTTTCATTTTTATCTTTTTTGTTGAATTAATTTATAGCAGTCTCTTAGACATTTAGGGGTTTTGAGTTTATGTGAGGAAGGGGTATTTCTCGGGATTTTCTGTTAAAATCCAAAGTCCGCTACACTGCTTGTACATGAGACAGAGGTGATAAGCTGGTAGCGTATTTGGGGTCCAATTCATTTGCGAAAATAGGTTTGGAACTCTAATCATCATTATAAATCGGACATTAGGGTCGGGCCTCAATCATTTTAACGATGTCTCTCACACATTTGCTTCTCATTTATTAATTTTTATTTAGTTTCCTATATAGCGCAGCAGATTCTGTTGTGCTTTACAATTGGAATCAACAGTGATCAGACAAACTGGGTAATTAGACAGACAGAGGTTGGGGGGCCCTGCTCACAAGCTTACAATCTATAGGGAAATAGGAAGGATACACAAGCATAGGCACTATATACACTATAGCAGTTCTAATGGGATGTTATTAGAATGAAAGCTTATGAAGGATATGTGGGCGGTTCAGGAATATGATGCGCTTGCCTGAAAAGGTGAGTTTTCAGGGAATGCTTGAAAATTTGGAGGCTGGTGGAAAGTTTTATGGTTTATGGGAGGGCATGCCATACCTGCTGGATAGAGTTAAGCTGGGTACACACCAATACACCTGTCAGGCCGCTCTCCTGGTATCAGGTGAATAGCAGATAATGGTATTGGTGTGTATGTAGTACCAATGAAAGAACGTTCGCTAATAAATGGCTTATACCGCTCTTGCAACAAGCTGGTATCAGATGGTCACATGTTATGTGCTGCTGCACGGTCAACCTCCCAATGCCCATAGAGGAACCTCTTACCTTACTGCTGCCCTTACATCACAGGGGTCACAGATAGGTACAGATTGCTTGACTGATAGGGAGCACTTAACCTGATCAGCCATGAATCAAATATGTGCACCCAGCCTAATTCTTTGTCCCATACAATAAAAAGATGCAGGTGAGGATCCTCGGGTGCCGGATGACCTCCGGGTGCCGGGTGACTGTCAGGATTCGACCAAAGTTAAAACCCCAACAGCCAGGATCCTGACTGCCAGCTATTCTCTCTCATGGGGGTCCACGATTCCCACAGAGGGAGAACAGAATAAGTGGCGAGGCACCAACCCCAAGGGGCGTCGTTGCACTCGCCCCGGCAGTCGGGATTTCGACGCCAGACTAATGACTGCCAGAATTCCCACAGTCTGAGCGCTATACCCTACCCGGACCCCTTTTCATTTAGGTCTGTCATAGAGGGTGCCTCAAAAGATGTACTCTAACTGCCATAGCCTATTTGTTGTTTACACAGACCTGTTTTCTTACAGTGATTAACTGGAGACTGTGGTTGTTGCCTACTGTTATTTGTGGGCAATACTCATGAGAATACGGTCATATATATTAGTTATATCCCAGCTTGCACTGTTTATAGGTGGTGGGAACATTTCATGGACTTGTTTAAACTATTGGAAAAGGAAGAGACAACTCACTACTCATCTTTGTTTCTGCAATGAATGGGTTAAAAGAAAATGGCAAAACACAAGGGAACCACTTATTAACTCCAAGCAGAAATATATCCCCATAGTGGGAATATTTACCAGACAAAAGGAATCATTCAGGGGGTTTCAGAATGAGGATCTCATTGTGTGATGCAACAATCTTATGTGATATCATTAAGAAAACATCTACCTCATATTGCAAATGGAAATAGTAGTTAATACAGATGCTCATTGCCAGGTTCAAATGTATTCTTTAATTTTAAGATGTCATTGTGCTGGCTGCATGGTGCACGGTGTTCTCTCACTGTTATCATTGTCATGTCCTCTGTGGTGAGCTGTGTGTACCTGGATACATGTATCTGGGCTGCCTATACCTCTAATAAAAAAAATAAACAGCTACTGCAGTACCACTATTGTCAATTTGTATGGCACTGTAGAGCCCTATCATTCTTCTCTTACAAACTTGCTTCACTAAAATCATCACAGCTTGGCTCCCATTGTCATAGATTTAGGTTTCATACAAAAATCTTTCTTGACAAATGCTCTCTAAAATTGTTAAAACTACATTAAAATCCATCTACTGTAGCAGTTCTCAAGATTAGTCCAATTGAACACACAGATGCCTACAGGGGACTTTATTTTATATCAAATCTTTAATTATCACCAAGAAGTTATTGGGATATCACTATTGTGCGCATTCACAATCCATTCGATTATCGCATGTATCGGCCATAATAGTTTCAGAAATAGCAAAATTATGGGTACTTGTGTAGTTTCACGGCAGCTGCTACGTAGTTAGCTTAGCGTCCCTTTCAGAATCGGAGTTGTGTTCCCGCGACCAGCGTAGTCAGTCAGAATTGGCGTAGTGTTCCCATGACTAGCATCGTAGTTAGTCAGAAATAGCGTCCCTGTCAAAAACAGCGTCTTGTTCTAGCATCGTAGTTAGTCAGAAGTAGCGTTGTCGACATTACGGTCTCAGATGTATGATATGGCAGATGTGAATGTGTTCCTGACACACCCCCACCATCCACGCCAACCCGAAGCGTGGCGAGCACAGCGAGCGGACGCGTCCCGCGTCCTCCCGACCTTTTCATACCCCCAGTATCCACGTCGGAGTGGATGCGAGCCACCGAGCCCCGCAAGGGGACGCGGAATACATGTTAAGTAATCCGCCTGCGCTCTCCACGCTTCAGGCTCGGTGACTCGCTGCGCTCGCCCCACTTTATAAAATCAACTCCACGCTGATAACGTAGCTTCAAATTAACTACAGAAGTAAGGCAGCCGTTGGACTACGCTGATAACGTAGCTTAAAACGAACTAGAGAAGTAAGGCAGCCGTTGGCGTACAGTTGCCGGGATTCAAACTTAGCGTAGAGCTGCCGCTGTGAAACTACACAAGTACCAAATTATGTAACTACAATCCCCTCGCAATTTGATGGACAAGAAGTCAGCATTTGTGGGAGATATTCCGATGTTTTCTGGGAGTGTCAGAAAACAATGCAGGCATGCCCAGGCATTATAAGGGAGGTTATGTGACGTCAGTGCTAGCCTAGATCAGCTGGTCTCTGTTCTGATGTGGAAAAGTCAGACTATAATTTGGACAGTGGAAAACTCAGGAGAGCGGATTACAGAAATTTTGCAATATACTCGCTGATTTACACATGGAGAGTTTTCACTCTGTCTGGGAGGCGGCTACCAACTCGCAGTTCTCTGCAAATTTGCAGATGAGTGATCAGGTCAGAATCAAGCTGGTAATTTCAACAGCATAATCATTGATCCTTACATACATAATGTTGTAAATTACAACTTACTTTGTTTCTGCATGATGGGCAAAATTGAAGCATGCAGTGTTATTAAGTTCCTTCATTTGAAGGGTAACAGGGCTCTTCAAATCCATGTTACAATGAAGGCCGTTTATAGTGATGGAAGTCCATCATATGACACCGATGTGACAGAGGTGGAAAAGGAACTTTCAAACTTGATACATGTCCCTTTTAGATGAGCATCAATCTGGAAGACCCTCCATCATGGATGATCTTGACACAGTAAAGAAAGTGGAGGCTCTTATCCTCGAAGACGACTAAGCATTGAACCCATCATGGAAAAGTTGGTCTTAAGATGCATATACCTAGTGCGATATTGGCTTATGATTTTGACTGTATAATCAAAATTGTAAGAAAAGTTAACAAAAATCACACAGTGTTTGTACTTCTTGCGATACCGCTTGTGTGGCCCGTGAGGTTGGTACAGTATCACAAGTAAAAATAGACTGTGCAGGCAAGGCAATTTTGACTATGTCACATACTGTACAGTGTGTATTGGGCCATAGCTCAAATCGCACAGAGTCAAAATCGCAAGTGCATATAGTCCATATCGGCTCCATGCACTTCAAGCGAAAATGGCATAGTCAAAATCGTCCATAACCAATATCTCACTGTGTGTGTCCACCTTTAAATGTTGAAATGTGTGGAACATTATGCATGAGCAAATGCACACATCTAAAGTGTCATTAGGATGGGTTCCCTACTTGCTGACTCCATTTCAAAAGCAAACTCGATGCAAACTTTGACAGCAGATGTTGATTGTTGTGAGCAGGATGGTGAGAATTTCTTTGCACATCTTATGACTATAGATGAATGCTAAGTCTACCTGTTTGATCTGAACACCAAAGAAAATAGCAAGGAGTGCAAACACTCCTCTCAAAAATGCTGGGATGCACAAATCGTCAGGGAAGGTCATGCGGCCCATTTATGGGGGATTCTTGTGGTGTAAGCCTAACATTACCTTCCAAAGGGTCAGACCAGTACCAGCGCTTCATACTGTGCCCTTTTACAGAAATTTATAGATGCTTGAGGGAGGGGGAGAGGGAGTCGGCGAGGTTGCAGCGGAGGCGGCGGACGGCGAAAAGAAGCCCATAGGCTTCTGTGGGGTATCGCCACCCAAAGGTGGCGATACCCTGCCCGGCGGTAATGGTGCGGCCAGGTTTTAGTACATATGAAAATGCGGTAAAACTGGGGTTTTACCGCATTTTCAGCTTAATACTTCCCGCCCTAAATATGGTGAGTCTGAGCGTATCCATGTTGAATGTTTGCTTGGTTGAGAAGCATTAAGTTCCCTGTCAGTGTTGCAGACTGTGTTGTTGCCGCTGATCTGCACGGCTATGACTCAGTAGAAGGGTGCACACTCAGACAACCTCTCACATAGTTTCACAATCTGTATCACGCTAACCTTTCTAATCCCTCTCCTTCTGCAGGGACTGTGGAGGAAACAGCAAATGTGCACGATTGACGTACCAGCTGTGCACAACAGTTTAATCTGATAAGTAAAATGAGGCCAATTAGCTGCTGCTGCTAAAAAGCACAAACAAAACAGTCATCAGAATAGCAAGCTTCATGGTAACAGCACAGTGTGAGGTATCTGTATCAAATGTTGTTACAACTGTAATTTAGGCATTCAATGAAATTGGTAAAATCTAGAGAGCGGTATCTATTGTAATTGTGCTTTCTATTTGTAATAAAATACCTATAAACTGTAAGTAAAGAAGGAGGAGGAGATAAAATAAATAAATAAATATATATCCTATATTGAGCCTTTTAAGTGCACCATTCGGTTATACAGCATTAGCTCATGTTGATATCCACATTTTATCAATCCTTCTGCTATTCCATCGGCTATAACCTAGGTTCTGATTCTGTCATACATGTACCTGAAGAGGTACCGCCAAAAGATTCTGTTGGTTACTTCAATCTGTTAAAACATGCGCCATCACTAACATGCACAGACTAGAAGGAAATGGTGTATCCTGAATATCTACCCTTATACGTTTGATGCTACATATCGGCCTGATTCACACCTGTTAGCAAGGCTGCAATGTTTCCATGCTGCACTGCAGGTGGGGCAAATGTAACATGTGCAGAGAGTTAGATTTGGGTGAGGTGGGTACAAACTGAAATCTAAATTGAAGTGTAAAGGCCCATACACACCAAATTAATGAATCCCCTCCAAAGCCGATATGGGTGGCAGCGGGGTGCATACACACTTGCCAATGCTGTCAAGGAAGGTCTTGGCTTGATGAGAAGGTTAACCCGCATTGTGCATCCCAGGCCATCCCCAGTCTGCAACTAGGTTTATTCCTGGGTCCATCAGCAGTAGTGTGAAAGGCAGACCCAGGTCATGCTTAAAAGGCTGCCAATTGGCAGGCTTAGGAGCGCCTGGAGACATTGTACTCTAAAATGTCCTTTGTGAATGACGATGACCCAGACCATCTAGCGGTGTCAATGGGGTAAGTAGACTTGATGCCCTGGTTCAGACCGGTGTAAAAGGGGTATTAGAAGCTGACCGGTTGGGTTTAATGTATGCTACATCTGATGCAGCATAATAATTCATTTGAAGAGGAGGTGCAATAATTTGTAGTACCCAAGGATGGCTATTGCTTTATTTATTTCCAGTTATTTATATAGCGCACATATACCCTGCAGCGCTTTACAGAGAATATTTGAACATTCACATCAGTCCCTGCCCCCAATGGAGCTTACAATCTATATTCCTTATTGCATGTATACACACACACACGCATTCTAGGGTTCATTTTTGGCCATGGTGGAAATCAAACCCATGACACCATCCGTGCTGCCCATCATATCATAAGTGACCGATAAATACATATGGGAGAATTATCAGAATAAACATCACAGCTGTTGGGTGAGAGGGGGAATATTATGAGACACTTATTTCTGAACAATAAAGAAACATTTGGCATTTACCTGATTACGGTGGGGGTGATTTCAGCACAGAAAAACACACTTAAACTTCCAACCGCATGAGAGGAGAACATTCCGATGATTGAGAAGATGATGGAGAATTTATTTTTCACAGTTTCGCTCATTCCTACAAATAATGCAACATGCTCAGAAATATAGTTGCCATTATTTGAAAAGAAAATGATTCTATAATCTGTTATGCTAATGTCATACCTGTATCAGGACGCTCAGTGTATTTTCCAATCACTTCAAGGAAGAAAATGTTTTGAGAAAAAGGGGAAAAAATAAAATTATAATTTGATCAGATTTCTCAGCCACCATTAATAGCTTTAGCTGTCTTGCACAACTTTAATTACATACAGTTTAAATGTCTTTGACATAAGTAACTCTCTTAATTAATTTTTAAGTCAGTCAAAGAGAGAATTTAATGAGATAACCCACATACAGACTACATGAAATATCAAACTGTACATAGTTGTGAGTTATTGTTACTCAGCAGCGTTACATTAAAGAAATGAGCCGCTGTTTAAATGTAAAACCAAAACCATCATTCCACCAGTAAGATCAGGCAACACATCTCTTCTCCCAAGTAGCAAAACAGTAGCATCTGCTGTCCAAGACCCACATCTACTAACTCCAGGATGCAGATTATCCTACGGCAGGTCAATTTTACATTTCACAGCTTTGGACATCTAAGGTTCTCCTCTATCATGAGAACCCAATCATAGTTCTCAATACAGGAGAGACAGTGGTGCCCAAAGTGTTGAAATTCGTATGACTACTGTGGCTGGAAAACTGAAAATGAATGCCTAATAATACAGGTAGATGTAGTTATTTAACTACGGAAAATGTCCAGAAGTATTAAGGGGACACTGGAAGGCAGGTTCCATGATGTCAGCAAGTTTTACTTGTCGGCAGTACACCTGTAATTATGATGCATTACTATTATGTATTGAGTTGTACCACCTGCACATGTAAAATGTGCACATTAGCACTGAGGACGTCTTGGTCAGAGGCAGAACTATATTTTGTGTAGAAGGTGCATTGAACCGGAGCACCTGAGGACTCAGTGGCCCACTGCTGTATTTGTTACCCACTGTTTTTACCCATACTCTGCCTCCCCTACCTCTCCTTGTCACCCTTTTCATCTCCTTTTCACCCACTGCCATGTTGCATATTGTAAACCTGGGTTGGGATGGAGGATGGGGGGCTCAAATTATATTTTTGCACCTGAACTCACGAGTTCTGCCACTGGTTTTGGCCTCTGCCTACCAAGATCCACGTGTATCCCACGAAAAATATTTGAACAAATATAATAATTTGAGAAATCTTAGCACACTGAGATAAGACAAACTCATTCAGTTTCATACTGTGATTTAATGCCAAGTTACAAGTGTAAAAGTATATATTGCTGCACAGGTTTCCCAAATACACTCACAAGCGCAGCGGCAGACTGGCCATAGACTTACCTGGGAATGGTGTCAAACCTGTGGCCCCTCCATCTGTTGTGGAACTAGACATCCCAGCATGCCCTGCCAAAGATTTTATATAATGGATTGCTAAACCTGTGGCAGGGCATGCTGGGATATTTATTTCCCAAACAGCTGGAGGGCAATGAGCTTGACACCACTGCTTACACCTGGGAGGCCACCTCTCAGCCAGTGACTTTTTCTTTTTTTTTTTTTAAGATGTGGCCCTGCCCAGAGTAGTGGCCTGGTCCCCAAACGTCTCCCACAAAAACAACCGTTGACGGTTTACAGAGCAGAGTACTGAAAACTGCAACTACTCATCAAGTCTGGCGCCCATATTTATCCATTGTGATATATGTTACAGGTACAATAGTGGGTGCTATCTGGGGGTGTGTGAGGTATTTTCTGGGCTCCACTCTGGGAGGGGATAGTTGTGATAGTCAGGTGATTATGATAATTAGTTATTTGTCTACTTAATGAAGATTTGGGGGTCTGTGTTTAGTCTCAGTGGGGTAAGATGGGGAATTATGTAAAATTTGCAGGTTTGTGGTTTGTCACAGCATCTTAACAGGTCTGGGGGCCACTAGACTGCCGAGCATTTTGAAACCAATGGCTTCAACACAGGTGTAGTGATGGGTTAATCCTGCCTATTATGGTGTTGATCCTGCCTACATTTCACTTTACCGCCCATGTGAGGCCACTTATAGAAATTCTTCCAGGGCCACTTTTAGTTCCCAATCCGCCCATATCTACTGTGTAGGTTTATAGTATCTCCCCAGCAACAGGGAAATAAAGAGTGGTCATTCAGAAAGGACCATAGAGTGAGCGGTCTAGTGTCCGTAATACAGCTGTTGTCTGGTGTGTTGGGGCATCCTTGGTATAAGAACAGAAGGGATACTGTAATCTTACCAATGGTAAATCCTATGACTTTGTATCAGACACATTCTAGCCAGAACAACTGAGCACATTCCAAATATGAGCAGGAATGAAATAAAATGTATAACCTACAGACACAAGAGAAACTGAACATATGTTACTTACAGTTCAGAAGTCCGAGTTGAAGAAGAGATGCCAGGGCAGTTAAGATCATAAATAGTAGCAATCCTCCTCTTCTCCCCAAAAAGCCCACAGCGGGACACATAGCTAGACATGATGCCAATGTAATGCCTGCCATTGCAAAGTAGTTGGCATAGAAGTTGTGCATGATGTTCATGTTGACTTCAGGGTCCATCAGACTTTTGGCAAAACAGTGGTGTATTCCGTAGCCAGTCAGCCTGTACAAAACACATTCAGAGAGCTTGGCATACATTTATGATTACCACGTTTGTTTCTTTAGAAGCAGTTCCTTATGCATTATGTAGGCAACATGTATAATAGCATCTGTTCTCCTGGAACTGACACACTTATGCCTTTGTTGTAAACAGATTCAACGTTGTCAAATATAAAAACCAGTATTTAGCTGAATGATACAATTATGGTTATGCTGGTTTTTTAGGCAGAGAACATGATGCCTGCTTCCCACTAATGATTTTACAAAGGTGTGTTTAGTCAACAAATGAACACACATCTGACAGTATTCAGTTCATCAAAGCCACTTTATAAATAGAAGCGGCTCCTTAGAAATAGCCCATTTCGGCTTACATAATTATGCAAATAAAATCTGAAGCAGTGCTTATTCATTGTCTGTATGGCATCAACGGACCATGCAGCACCAATTAAACAAACAGCAAAATTCTTTAATAAGATACATTGACCTTTTGCTAAAAACAACAGGTTATAGATTTGTATAGATTTTGTTTAATGTATGCTCTTGTTTTGACCCTTGTTTATCTCGTAAAATCCTATTGCTAAAACAGGTATTAAATGTTGAAAGATCAGATATTTTGAGGTTAGTAAAATATGCATGAAGGAAAATATATCTATACATCTATCCAGCGTTGAAGTGGAAATGTAGAAGTGATGTTATGGAAAATCTAGAGTGAATAGAATTTCTTAGTATTACAACTGAAACAATAGGACGGTTTTCGGTAATGTTTGGGGCTTTGATTAATAGACAAAAGTTTTGTCACAGGGCAAAGGTCATTCCACAGAGTGGAGAACAATAGAACAGGGATTGTAGTGTTTGTTCAGAGGTGTCCTCATATCTAGCCTCAATACACCATGCAGCACAATATGCCAGGTGCGACTGAGCAACGAAATTCCGTGCAACTATGCTAGAACCTGGGGATTTTTAATCTGATATGCAACACTTGTATATAGCATGATGGAACTTTCCATGGCTGCTGTATCATAGCACTTTGTATACCGATTCAGGGACTCCGGCACACACAGATATGCAAGTGGTGATTCTCAAATTAATCAGGAGAGTCTTCCAGTGCATCCTAATAGCATTGTGTTTTGTCAAAAAAAGACACCAGACACTAGCAGGGTCTCACGGGACCTGGCGTGCTGACAGGAGGAGTTTGGTGTGACTGCAGCAATTATGTATGAGGACACATCTGTATGAGAAGAAAGCAATCAATGGTATCAAATGCAGGAGAGCGCTCTACAGCGCCGTAGGACCATTTGAAGTGAGTAGTGTCTCTTAGATAAAGCCATGATTAAATCACTGACTAGCAGGGTCAGCACAGTCTATGCAGAGTGTTTGGACCAATATGAGTTGCTTAAGACATGAAAGTACCAGTGTAGGCAAGCCTCATATGAAGTTTGCATGGGCAGCTCAGAGGTGATAGAGTAATCTTAGGGGGGGGGGGGATCTGGATAAAAAAAATGTTCCCCCAGAATAAAAGTGCTTAAATGATGGTTGAATGATACTATGGAGAGAAAAACACAACACTCTGAAGTATAGTACTCTATGGTGGAAACTTACTAAGCTGTGGCCGAGCGCCAATACAAATGGTTACAAACTGGATTGGATGGGGTCAGATGTGTTTTCAGCAAGTTTACCTAGCTGCCGAGATCTCAGGATTCGTATGTTCCGATGGTGAAGTCATTCATATTTGACTGCAGAGTGTACCGGACTCTATGGCCAAATACGGGCAAGTTCTATCGGTACTTGTTTCCTAGAACGGCGCCCACGATTTTCATCTTAGGCATCGCAAGGAAAAAAATAGCGTCGGTCGCATCGCATGCGGCCAAAAAATCGAATGCTATACGCGTCCCCTCGCGGGCATCCGCTCGCCACGCTTCGGGCTCGCTGTGCTCGCCGCACTTTCTATACTCAGCTCCACGCCGACGTGGATAGTGGGGGTATGAAAAGGTCGGCGGATGCGTACCGCCGCCTCTCGCCACACTTCGGGTTGACGTTGATCGTGGGGTGGCGTTAACAATTGGGGGGGCCATTTCACACTTCAGGGTGGCTATTTGGGGTCTGTGGGCCATTTAACATTGTTCCCTATGTGAAATCGGGTCAATTGGGCCATTTAACATTGTTCCCTATGTAAAATTGGTAATCGCGTCGGTCGCATCGCATGCGATTTTTTGGCCGCATGCGATACGACTGACGCGATTTACATTTTACCATGCATTTCTATGTAAAATCGCATCGGTCGCATCGCATGCGATGCCCGCGATGGGCGCCGTTCTAGGAAACAAGTACCATTCTATCTATGGTCTATTTATTCATAGTGTTGAATTTGGCCAAGCTTGCCGTTCGTAAAAGTGTCAACTCATCCTAATTCGGCTGTTCGTAATTTGTCAAACTGCGGGTCCCGCCAGTGAATGGGTACTTGCATATTTTCCATTATGGGTCTATTTTGTGCCAACCCAGAATAGTGTAAGTGAAATGTCCCAAGTCCACTAAACCACTTTCTGCATCCCCTTCTGACTGATTGAGGCATGTGCCATATGAAACTTATATGGTAGGTACTGCAATAACCCTGACGGGAATAAAGACCTCTAAATATTTCAAAAACACCAGAATTTCTATAAACATTTCAGCTTTCCAGAGACTTACGAGTTCACACAGAGGACAAGAATATTCTTCCACAGGTTCCGTGTCCCGACAACCTTTACAATGCAAACTCTCTTTGGCCTTCTCATGAGTTCTCGCTCTAATTCTGCAATACAATAATACAAGTATATAAATAGCAGTATGTACAATATACATATATGTCAATGCACTGTATACAACAGTGGATATATATATCTAATAGTGATAATTAATTTCTGAGTAGTACAGGTCGAGTATCCCGTATCCGAATATCCGTTATCCGAATTATTCCGAAATACGGACATTCCAGAAAGTGAAAAAAAATTTTTTTTTTGCTAAAAACTCACTGGGGACATATGTAACAGCATCACTGGGGACATGATATGTAACTGGCACTATATATGTGCAAGACAATGATTGCTTGGCATTCAAATTCAGTGCTGAGATAGTACACACATTTTGTTTCACGTTTTGAAACCTTGTTTTTTGAACAATTAAAATATGTTTGTGTGTATTTTATGTGGTAATAAAATATATTTGTGTGTATATTATGTGTTTATACAGCATAAATGCAAGATACTTCAAAATACATCATTGAAATATTAAAATATTCCGAAATACGGAATAATCCGTTATCCAAAATTCTCCTGGTCCCGAGCATTTTGGATACGGGATACTCAACCTGTAGTAGTAGTAACTACAATAGATGTACTTTGAAAAAAGGGTGTAAAGAGGCCTGCATTGTTATACAACAGCAGCCATACATTGTTCTACTTAATAGTCTCTTCTCAAGCTTTCGCTTACACTAGTATATGAATCCTCTATTAAATATAATCCTTGGAAAATGTATCTAAACTATATACTGAATTGACAGTGATAGAATAAATATTTTTTTTATTTAAATAGTATAAGATAATACAACATTCATGCAATATAGAAAATCTCAATCAAAAGAATATAGCACAAATTAAATAGTAATATAAATAGTAAGGAGGAAAGGAAAAATTAAATGCTCGAAACAGAATCAATACGTGGTCAAAAAGAAAAAAAATGAATAGATAAATTGCGTATTCAGAACACAATCATAAAGGACAGACATAAAAAGTTATAGAAAACCTCCACTCTTAAGATATGCAAACAAAGGCAAACTAAAAACTAAAACCTAGGGCCAGATTCTCTAAGCTTCAAAAGTAATAAAATGGAGAGTGATAAACAGCCAGCCAATCAGCTCCAACCTGCCATGTCACAGACTGTGGTTGAAAAATGTCAGACAGGAGCTGATTGGCTGGCTGTTTATCACTCTCCATGTTATCACTTTTGAAGCTTAGAGAATCTGGCCCATAGTCCTTAATAAAGGGAAGGTAGCTTAAGCAGTAAGTACTGCACTGGCAGTTGTCCTGGAGGTAGATCTATAATTTCCTGCATGTTCAACCAGCGAGGAGGGGGACCCTTAACTATATGTAAGAGTGCAATATTGAATGTACACACTAGATTTTTTTAAAAGGATTTGCCCAGAAGGGCCCTTTTTGAGCATGTAATGTGAAGAGGGGTTTAAATTACCAGGTTTCAATAAGAAATATGTTTATGGCATGTGATATTTCTAGCTTTGGTAAATGCTCCATATATTATCATGTAATCAGTATATAAAACACCATACATGGCAAGAGCAAGGTGAAGATATCACCCGCTCATTGTGTCCTTGACTATGAATGCTACTGTCTGTCCACCCAATCTCAGCCCCCCCTATAATTCAGGTACAGATTTAGGGGAATATTTAATCCCGGGTCATGACTGTTGTTATGTTCCAACAGCCACAGCCTGCTTGACTGATAATCAGCAGGTGGGATTCAATGTCCCACCTGCCGAGCACCAAAAAGGGGGTGTGGCTGCGAGAAACGACTGTGGATCGTTGAGATCGGCCGTGAGCTTGTCAATCCACGGTCGTTCTCAGACTGCTTTTAAACTCGGGCTCGTTTTGCCGAGATGCCTCTTTGATGCTGTTGGGAAAGATGGGGGAAATAGCGGATAAAAGTGTGAAATAAAAATATATAAATTCAGATCAGGAAAGGTGTGACAGCCTAGCAATTTTATTAAGTGACATGGGAGAGGGGGTATATTTATTTGCATCATTGTTGTATTGGGGCCCTAAATTGGAATTTGCAATGATTTTAATAGCAAACCTGTTTTCACCTTACCAGAATGAGGGGTTCAGAGAGTGCATGGTTGGTGGGAATGGGGTAGCTCCTATTTTTCCACTGTGCTGGGCTACAGCCAAGGATGCTGTTGAGCAGCAGCCGTAGTCTACTTGGCCTACATATTGTGTGTGTGGTGGAGGAAAAAGATCATACTGACCACGCCCATCCCCCATTAGGTCTGTCATGGCTGAGGTGCCTCCCATCGCAGCTTGCAATGCCATGCAGAATTTAGGGGGCATGGCCACACATTCACAAGTAGGTCACACCCCCTTACAATTCCTGAACCCGCACTCTATGGCCCTGCCAGAGCAGTGTTGATAGGATGTCTCTGACTGGTTAATTAGGCTTATAATAGAGCTTTTGCAGTCAGGAGTCTTAACTCCATTTTAATCTCAAATGTTTAAAAGTTACATATTTTCATGCACAATTTTATCATTAATCAATAATGAGTACATCCCCCATTTGTCCCATTCTCTGAATAATAGTAAACGCCATTGAACAAATGAGTTGCAATTTGCGAATAACTGGTTGTGTACTCCTAAATCTCTGCCTTTGTAAAGTTATATGAAAGTGCCATGTACTAGTAATTCAGGTGCTTTCTATGCATGTGGACTGCATCCCCTGTATAACAGAACCATGATGTCCTGTAATAGTGTCCCCTATGACATCACCTACAGTAGTGCCATGCAAAGTTCCTTTTGAAGCTGTACACTTATGTCATGATTCTTGTCACAGAATAAACACAGCATAAATGGATTTGATATGAAGTATTTATAATGCATGCCCTAATAATCATGTGGCATTTATAATATATAAACCTGCAAAAGGCAGTGATAGCTTAGGGGTGACTATTTCAGGAGTACATAAAAATGCTAAAAAATTCAAGAAGAAGCTGAAGGGCTTATTATCCCTATATCAGATCTCGTTACATAACACTCTACAGGAGGTGTGGTTTGTATGGTTCTGCGCTAACCTCTTTACAGCAGCTCTTGTAATGGATTGGTAATAATAGAAGGATAGAGAGCGATATTACAGGTACCATTCATTACTATATATCACCCAGCACCCCATAATATTTTATTATTTTATTAACTTAACCAACATTAATACCGCTCTTTATCCTTCTATTATTACTCTACAGGAGGGACAGAATATCTGTTCCTGGACTGCCTTCTTAATTTATAATTACTATCACCTGTGTTGAAACATTTTTCTTATTAATTAAGCTGTTCAAAACAGGAGATGGCAATCAACAATGAAGAGGAAAGTCCAGAAACAGAGCAATGTGTCCCTCCTGGAGAGGTTCATGTTCAGGTTTGCTATATTCCGGCCTGTGATGGGACAAGAGAAGCTTAAAAATCTGGGTAAAAAAGGTGTTGCTAGCACAGTGGTTCCCAAACATGGTCCCCAACCATTCATGCTTTCCAGGTCACCAGGGAGGTGCAAAGGAGCAGGGTAGTAGAAAGCAAGGACAGGCCCAGGTACTTTTCAGGGTGTGTGGCCTAATTGCAGAGGGAGTGGTTCACATCTTAGAATAAAATTTAGAAAACAATAGAACATTTAGCGCCCCCCCTGGTCACATTGCAGCTCAGCACACATCAGTTGTGTTCAGTTAAGAAGAAGAAGTGCTGAATCTGCCAGGTAAGGGGGGGGGGGGGGCCTCCATCAGACCTGGGCCTGGTCAATTTGTACCCCATCACCCCCTCTCTAGGCGCAACTGCAAAGTGTACTTCTTACTCATTGACACATTTTAAAAGCAAATTATTTCACTTTGGATTATGTGAGGAAACCTGGAAAACATGCACTGTTGGGGCTCCTTGAGGCAGATTTATTAAGCTTGGTGAAGTGATAATGTGGCTCGTACTTCACCAGCCAATCAGCTCCTAACTGTGAAGTTACAAGCTTGGTTTGAAAAATGACAGGTAGGAGTTGATTGGCCGATGAAAAAGAACAGACTTAATAAATCTGGGCTAGTGCATGGACTTTTTACCAACAATTTTTACTAATTTACAATGCTTTTGCACACTGTAAAAACAAAATGATATGACAAAGTATTCCATAAATTAGAATCAAGCAAAGATATAGCAAGTGCCACTAACAGTGGCAGTGAGTGATGGTACGAATAATTTTATTAACAGACTTGTTTGCCTGCTTTTAGTACAAGGTTGCCTACCCTCCAGGAATGGCCGTGAGGGTCCCGAAAACCGGGTCCCCCTCCCGGCCCCCCGGTTTCTGGGGGACCGCCGCTCCCCCCATTTGTGGCTTCCTTCCCCCTGACCGTGGCGTTTAGATAACCCGATATTTTTTGTCCTCCGGGAGTGTCATAGTTGAGTCATTTAGCCCCGCCCCCTCGAAGGAGATCGGCAAACCAGGTAATTTCCCAGCATGTGGCGGGGCTTAATGATGTCACGCTCAAGCCCCCCCCCCCCCCCGAACTCTTGCTGAAAGTCTCCTCTCCGGGCTTCTCCCAGAGAGGAGATGACAAAAGTCGGCAACCCTGTTTTAGTAGTGTTAAGAATGCTTAAAAAATACTAAATGTGTTAAACTCCAGTGGGAGTCTTAAGCTGGGTACACACCTAACGATTTATCTGTCTAATCTGTCTGCTGGTAACAAAAATCTGGTGATCAATGAAAATATATCTAAATTTGCTCCTAAATGCTGTAAAAAAAAAAAAAAAGACAAACTACTCTTTGGACAAAACTTTTAAATCAAATGGCTATAACCAATTTTTCTGAACACCCAATGTCAGTTTTCGAGCGTTTTGGAAGCAAATCATTGTCATTTTTTCCAATCGATTACCACATTTTTCCACAATAACCATATCGATTGTATGCCTGAAATATTTCCAGGAGAGCCCACTCCTGCAGCGCGGCTCAGCCCGAAAAATTTCCCGGCATACCACCGAAGTGGTTAAAGGTGCTAAAGTAGGGGTGGGCAATAAGCGGCCTTCAGTTGTTGCATGCTGGGATGTGTAGTTCATTAACAGCTGGAGGGCCACTTATGGTACACCCCCATGCTAAAGGCACAACCACACAGGACTCACCTGGCATTACTCCCTTGATGTCACTTTCCGTGTTCACTCTGTTCCTGTGAATGGTTTGAAGAATTTGCTTCTTAGAAGTTTCAAACTGCATTGTGGCCATAAGCCATCTTAGTGACTCTGGAAAGATACTTCAGAAAAACAAGAAAAACTTATTAGACTCTATATAGGTTTGTATATTTTATATATGTATTAATCAGTGGTCCGGTATGCGGCGGTATGGCATACTGGCACGTCTTCCCACTGACCCGGAAGTACGGAGATGCAGAAGGCACGGGAGTGCACACTGCTCTCTGCATATGCGTGCTGTTGGGAAGGGTGCCCAGATCCTGTCACTGCACCTGCTGGTACTCTCCCTGCCCAGCTCTCATCCCTGTGCTGCTGTCCTCTCCCTGCCATTGATCCCCTCCAGACTGATCCCCGCTACTCACTGCCGCCGCTTCCATCGCTGATGCACTCCCTGTCTGTGCCGCTGCCTGCGCTGCTGGTCCTCTCCTTGCCTGTGCCAGGCACTCAGCTTTCTTCTCTGTGCCACTGGTCCTCTCCCTGCCTGTGCCGGGTGCCCGGCTTTCTTCTCTGCGCCGCTGGTCCTCTCCCTGCCTGTGCCAGGCGCCCGGCTTTCTTCTCTGAGCCGCTGATCCTCTCCATGCCTGTGCCGGACGCCCGGCTTTCTTCTCTGTGCCGTTGGTCCTCTCCCTGCCTGCGCCACTTGTCCTCCCAGTGATAGGCAGCCTCCAGCCCTACACTGCCAGCTGCTGTTAAGTATGATTTGAATCTGCAGATGGCGGGCAGACTACAGTGTTGGAGAGGGTGGGAGGCCTTTAAGACACATACAGCAGCACACAGCGCTGGAGACAAATGGAGTTTTGTCACTGCAGCTTTTGGCACAATGGCTCCAGCGGTGTAGCTAAGGTGAGGGCTGCTGGCGGGTGTATTGCAAGCAGTATATTCACCCCCCCTCCTCCTCTCTCGCTGCCTCACCCCCTCTCTTTGCCTAACATCTCTCTGTCTCTTTTTGCCTGCCACCCCTCTTTCTCCCTCTGCCTGACCCCCCTCTAACTGATCTTTCTTCCTGACCCCCTCTCACTTCTCTCTCACTCTTTTCCTGACCGCCCTCTCTCTCCCTCTGACTGACCTTGCTCTCACACCCTTCTCCCTTTGCCTAACCCCCCCCATATCTCTCTGCTTAACCCCCCTCTCTCACCCTCTCTCTACCAGACCCCCCTCTCAACCTTGCACTGCTGGTCCTCTTCCTGTCTGTGCTGGGAGCCCAGCTTTCATCTCTGCACCACTGGACCTCACCCTGCCCTGATCCCCTCCAGTCAATGCATTATGCCACCCCTTGTCCTTTACCTTCCACTGCTGAGTGCCCAGCTGGGGTGCACCAGGGTCTTATCCCTGCAGCCTCTGATCTGAGTAAACAGCCAGTTATAAATTAAATACAGTGAATGGTGCTTCTCCCTGTTCCCTGCTGTCACTTTCCCTGTCCCCCACTGTTACTCTTGCTGTCTGTGCTGTCATTCTCACTGTACCCATGTCTCCACTGTCACTCTCCCTGTCCCTGTGTTCCTGCTGTCACTACCTGTCCCCGTGTCTCCTGCTGTCACTCTCCCTGTATTCATATCTCCCACTGTCAATCTCCTTCCCCCTTCTGTGGTCACTATCCCATTATCCCTGTCTCCTGCTGTCACTCTCCCAATCCCTGCTTTCATTCTCTCTGTATCCATGTCTCCCGCTGTCACTCTCGATGTTCCCTTTGTCACTCTCCCTGCTGTCACTATCCTAGTATTCCTGTCTCCTGCTGACACTCTCCTTGTCCCAGCTGTCACTATCCCAGTATCCGTGTCTCCTGTAGTCACTCTCCCTGTCCCTGCTGTCACTATCCCAGTATCCATGTCTCCTGCTGTCACTCTTCATGTCCCTGATTCACTCTCCCTGTCCCTATGCCCCTGCTATCACTTTCTGTGCCCCTGCGTTCACTCTCCCTATCCCTGCTGTCACTCTCTCTTTCCCTGAGTCCCCACTGCCACTCTCTTGCTCTCTCGGGCGGGGGGGGGAGCAGAATTTAAAAATCTTATTTAAAAGACTGGGCGGCCGTTGATTGACTGAGAAAGCTCACACACAAGCACACTGCAGTTATTCCATGCACATTATTCTATACAGTAATACATAGTATTTGATACACAGTGGGTGAAATTAAATAGCATGAGAGATTCAGAAAGTGAGAGATTTGATAAGAAATCTCCAGGGTTTTTTTTAAACCGGCAATCATTTACACTGCAAGACAAGTTTCATTTTACAGTGTAAATGATTGCTGCTTTAAAAAAAACTGGGTATTTCTTACCAAATCTCTCACTTTCTGAATCTCTCATCCTATTCAATTTCAACCATTATGTTCAAAAAAATAGTACTGTGCTAGATCTTTAAAGTAACCTCGATATATAGAGCTTGAATGCTGCATCTCACAGGAATAAAACAGAGAGCGGTGGCATTTTCATTCGTAGACCTAATCCTTCCCATTCCTATAAACCCTGAGATAAAACAGTAGCACTGGGAAGGCGGAAATTCTATTTCTAACATACTTAATTGCTACAAGGATTCACGGTGCAGATTTATTTGCATAATAAAAGCTCTTTTCAAGTTTCAAACCTCATGATAAACAAGCCACAGACAGATGTTACCCATATTACCACCAACAAAAAAATGTAAATACCTGATAGATATATATATATATATATATATTACCATAAATAATGATGTAGTCACATATATGCAATTAAAAAATCTGCAGAACTCCCTGTTTCCCATGAACATAACTAATACACTTACTACCAGTAGGACAGCATCAGGATGAAGGGGCAGATGATCACAGCCTGGAGGATCTGCCAGTCTCTGCATAGAGCTGCCAAACCTGGCAGAAGGAACTGTCCGGCCATTCCAATGAAACTGGCCACCATGGTGATCATGAATCTGTGGCCAGGAGGGCAGAGTTCTATTCCTGAAACAGAATTACACAGACTTTTCAGTCAATGCACAATACTGTACGTTCCAAAACTCATTTCACACTTAATGGGAAATGTAAATAGTACCTGCAATAGGATTATTGTCATACAGTACATAGCTAAACAGACGTGTTTGTGTTTAAAGAAAGGATATTCTGTCATTGCAAGTGTTTAGCTATACGTTCTGCATATTTAGCTTGCTTTACCACCTATTTGCGCTGTCACTGTTCCAGTCTGGTATGATTCCCCATGGCACAGGGAATTACCACCAAAATACCTGTTCTGGTCTCAGGGTCTAAATAATCGTTATACTCTAGGAATACATTTTTTTTTTTTTTTAATCCATGTACTGAAATTGGAAACCCCTATGGAATATTTGTAATGGCGAAATAGAAGCATAATGTCCAGAGAGTATAAAAAACAGGGATTTTGCCATTTAAAATGTTGTACAGATAATTATGTTGGCATGACGGCCGTCATTACACTCCTCCCTGGCGGCAGCAATGTACGCTATTAGCGTAGTGCTGCTGGGGGAGCTGGGAAACCATGTGATGCTCCCCCAGCGGTGACTACGCTGAATGGCGGCCATTGCTGCACCGCCGCTCAATCACCGCCGCCCGTCCTTCACCCCGGCCGCTGCACAATCCCCGCTGCCCATCACATATTAGCCAGCCGCCCGGCAATGGCTATGCTGACAACGTAGCCAAAGCTACGTTGTCAGTGTAGCGTAGCCGGGCGCCCAGCTAATACATAAGTACCTTATGTTATTTTACAAATGTCATGTATTCATAGTCACACACAGGCTCCATCACAGAAATCAATTCAAGTCACAAAAATCAATTCAAAGCACAGATGGATACATCAATATAAAGAAGCAAATAGTGGCATTTATCGATTTTGGATTGGACATCAGACTTAAAGAACAATCAAAAAAACACAGGATTACAATGGTGTAGGGAGTTTGGTTTAAGAGGGGAGATTGCATAGATGGTTCAGTGGCTTCTAGTAACCACTACTGTACATTCCAGTTCAACTGCACAGTATGTACCGGACCTAAAATGCAAAACACAGGACCAGTGATAAAGGGTATTAAGCTCCTATTAAAATTTAACAGTGAATGATATTCTTAATGTTCCCCAATGGCAAGATAACTATAAGATTCATAGATGTATATAAAGCTTTTTGTTTTTTTACGGAACTCACCATCAGACAACACTCAATCAATATTGCATGTATTATGTATTTTACATTAGTTTCTTTTAAGAGATCTTTTTATATACAAAATCCTATCCTGGCAATAAATTTCATACAGACATACTGCATTTTAATTGTTACAACAATCGTTAGACTTTAATAGTAAAGTATTGAAGGAACACAGCTATGAACAGTTCCGCCAATTGTTATCGCATAGTTTCCCTGATATGGCAATTTTACCTACTGCAAGATTACTACAGAACAAGGGTAGAAATATGAATACAAAGCTATAATCATGCATAGAGCCCTAACTACATATCCCATTCCTGAAAGTACCAGCTAACAAGTCTCACACCTCTATAGCTAGGTATTTACTAGGTGGTAGGTCATCCTATCCGGTGTATTGGACAGACATACTGAGCACATTGTTCAGTGTGTAGCCACTACTGCATGCTCCTGTCGATCATTTGCCAAATAACAGCATGCATTGGAATGCTAACATGAACGATAAGTTTACCATTCAGTGTGTATGGGTCGGCTGATGTATCGTTACATCGGCCATCCTCTCGGCTGGGCACACACTTCTTTAAGTGTGTAACCAGCTTTAATTAAAACAGTGGCAGCAACTAAAGCTGGGTACACACTAACCAACATACTGGACAATACCTCATTCTGTTGCATACTGAAATGATGCATACTGCGTCACCTAGTGTGTAACCACTATTACATGTCCAACGCAGCCATCCAGGGTGTCCTCCTTCCTGGTGTTCTGTACACTAGATGGCCCTCTGCACACAATGGCATGCAGCTATATGTGGACGTACTAAAATACTGGCAGGGCTATATATCATCGCAACTGGCCATAACTCTGACACGCAATCATTAAATCATGTGTACCTATTATAGCGTTACAAGCATCCTCCTAAATCAAAATGTACAATAAACATACAGAAGCTAGCACTAAAGCAGTGGTAGCCAACCCTAGCCCTCGAGAGCAACCAACAGTTCACATTTTCCAGACAACCTAGCTGCTGCACAGCTGCACTCATTAATCACTGACACATTTTAAAAGATACACAGATGGAGCTAATTAGCTCACTTGTGATTCTGTGAGGAGACCTGTTGGTAGCTCTCGAGGACTAGGGTTGGCTACCCCAGCACTAAAGAATGCATTTGGTAACACAATAGAATTTGAGGTATATACTCTATATCAGGCATGTCTAAACTGCTGCTCTCCAGCTGTTGTGAAACTACACATCCCAGCATGCCTTGCTATAGTTTTAGCATTACCTAATTCCAAAACTGTGACAAGGCATGATGGTACTTGGAGATTCACAACAATTGGGGAACCATAGTTTGGACATGCCTGCTCTATATAGTTGAATGCATTATATTGTGGCTTTCCATATTTCTGTATGGTTAATTGGCACTATTTAGCCCCAAAGTTGCCTAAGGGTGAGTGTCAATGTTGGTTATTGAAACACATCCTGTTTTGCATGTGCTTTAGTTTGCCAGCAGTTGAGTATGCTAAGTAAATTAATTTAAGTTATTAAAATATTAATACATGTACCAAACATGAGACTCCATGGGGTAAAATTTACTAAGATGGGAGTTATATTGAAGATGGGATGTTGCTCATAGCAACCAATCAGATTCTGATTCTTATTTATTTAGCATATTGTAGAAGATGATATAATCTGTTATCTGATTGGTTGGTATAGGCAACATCCCATCTTCAATAGAGTAATCTTCGTAAATGTACTGCCTAGTATGTAAGTGTTGTGGTAAATAAAGGATAAAACAGATAGGGGGGGGGGGGGGGGGGGGGGGGGGGGTTGGGGTAGCAAAAATACTGTGCCTCTAACAAACAAGTGTAAGTGTCAGATGAGGCAGCCATTACAGCTATAAACAGAAAGTTATACAACATCTGACCACTAAGGGAGTTGTGGTAGTTTAACATTTAGAAAATGTAAACTTTGATTTTGAAGATGACCCACTAGCCATATGGTCAACACTGAAGTTAGTGCTGACCGTTACATCATAATTACTAGATACAATAAAACCATCAATATGTAGTTTCATAAAAACATAAGGTTTCTTTGAAAGACTGAGGAAATCAGGTTGGGTATGGGAGCCTGGCTCTTGGAATACTGGCGGTCACATGTCAGACTGTGCCAACTTGATGCCTAGAAGTTCGACACCTGTTAAGTACACTTCTAACCAAATCTTAACCCTCCCTGCAGCCACACCCTAACCTCTTGCAGTCTAACCCTCCCCCTAGGGCCTAGTGACTAACCGTAAAACACCATCCCCCCACTGAATGTTAGCATTGGCCACGGACATCCTGTCCATTAGGTTGCCAAATATATTCCACTGTGTGTGCTGAATGTATTAATATTTTCCCTATTATAACAATTGCTTTATGTATCTGTGTGACAACACATGTCTACTAATAAATTAATGTGGAGTTTAAGTGCTTCCAAATAAATATCCTCTTACAGAGTACAATTCAGTACATTTATAATAGATTTGGACAAAAGGAAGAAAAATCTTTCCATAAATAAGTAGTATTGTCCACTTACGTACAGATAAACAAAAGATAAACAGTGTTCGAAGTTCCTGTATTATTCCTGTATTATTATTCTAGACAGCAATCTTTAATACAAATTGCAAAGGCAGCAAACATCTCTATCTGCACTCTACCGTTTTCCCCACTTATGTAATAAATCTTTAGGATGACATTGGAAGTGTACAATAAAATGTCTTACAGCAGTTCTGACTTGCAATTGAGTAGTTTGAATGAGAGCCAAGCTGCACCAAAATCAGAGTGAGCCATTACAGCAGACCGAGGGGGAGATCCTGCCACACAATCTCTGCGATAAAAACGGAAAAACTGCACAAAAGTATATGCTATTTTCAACCCCCATTTAGATGTGGCTGAACTAGGCTGTGTTCTATAAATGTATCTCTTGAGAACCGAGGAGGCCTTTCATGAATCACATCAAACAGATACCACAGGGCAACTGTGGTCGGAAAAGTTCATGCCATACAAGAAAAGAGACAGCAAAGTTTATAGCTTGAAAGACACCTCAGATGTGAGGCAGCTTTATACATTCTAGTGATTTTGTTTATGAGGAAAAAAATGTTGTGCTTTGAAAATTAGAGGCTTGGCCATCCTATATTTAGCCTTGAGGAAAAATGTGCACAAACAGTCTTTAATGAGGGCGGATCATTATTCCTCTTATAAATTGCTACAACTCAATACAAACTATGCTCTTTTTGTAAATGTTACATTACAGCATCATGGAAAGAATACATTTCCAGTGATGCATATAAAGCTAGCAATGTAAACCACGCTGTCTGGAGGGCATGACCAACCTCTGCTTTAGGCCAAACAGAGCTGAGCCTAAGGGTGCCAGCATGAGGCTCACACTGATTATATTGCTAGGAGGTATGTCTTGTAAGATGAAATGATTCTAGCAAAAATATACTGCTTCTCTTCTGCTTATGTTCAGTCACAAGTACTCCCAGCTCAGCTTCTTAACTGGAAATAATGAAACATGTTTGAATACTAATTAAAATAGAATTTGCACTGTGGTGCTGTAAGGTTTATCATTGACGGTCTAATTAAAAGTAATCTCAAAGATGCTGCAGCATCACACAGTACTACAACGCAGCCTCATGTCATTTTCTACTAAGACCATTCCAGGTCATCTACATGTATTTCTGAAACATTTAGGGGGGTTACCGAATTATCAGTGGAAAATTAATGGAAAACCATTTTTCCGTTATTTTTAAGCAAACCTATTAAGATCCCATTTTCTTCTTATGAAAGCATGTTTGGGATTTAGTTGTGCCTTCCTGATTAGTGGCAGCTCTCGCTGGCTTTTCAGGGCTAAATGGAGAAGTCTAGGTGGATGAGAACATGTGTGTGCCCTAGCTCCACCCCCAAATGCTGCAGCATGTCAATCATACCGCAGCTAAGGGGAGGCAAGTGAATGATTGCGCAAGACCCATTTGGCACATACGTAAAACTGGACAAAGACCCTGAACCATCCAATTTAATCATTAACCATCAGGTTTCCATCCAAATATGAATCAGGATCACTAAACACTTATGATTGCTGTACATTTATGTGTGACCATCTCAAATCTGTGTAGAAAAGGTTGTGACCTGAGTGGGTGCAACTATTCCTCTCACAACATTCCATTATGCTACATTGGAAGCTAAGGGGCAACATTAATAAGTGATACTTTTGTTATCACTCGTTACGAATGACAAATGTGCTCTAGCCAATCAGCTCATAACTGGCATGTTAAAAAATGACATTTAGGAGGAGATTGGCGGGAGCACCATTTATCATTCATAGTGAGCCATAAGAATATTTCTTGTTGTTCAATCAACCCCTTTGCAATATAGCAAATTAATGTGCTACAGAAGTTGCAGCCTAGCATTTTTGGTTCGCTGTTTAGGATACTTGCTTTCACTGGGTTCAGACAGGTTAGTGGCCTGCATGCTTTTTCATTAACAGTTTTGGATATACACACTTCTTGGTTGTGGAGCTACATGCCTCTTTTTGTATTTATTTATTATTTATTTACCGTTTCTTCTATAGCGCAGCAGATTCCGTTGCGCTTTACAATTGTAAACCGTGATAAAACAAACTGGGTAACAACAGACAGACTTAGAGGTAGGAGGGCCCTGCTGCAAGCTTACAATCTTTAGGGACATAGGAGGGAAACACAAGGACAGGCTTGTGGTACATAAATAGGATAGGCTTGCCTGAAGAGGTGAGTTTTCAGGGAACGCTTATGGTGTATGGTTGTTACTGATCATGTGATATATTCCCTTCCTCCAACCACAAAGTACAGGGTAGTCCACAAGTGTGGAAAGGAAATATTAATCCAATGTCTATGCATGATATGGGAGTAAGGATAAACGTTTTAGTGTATTTCCCTATTATGGTGGCCATCTTGAAATCAGCCATCTTGGATGCAGCTCTAAATTCTTAATTTTGAAGGTAGTCACGTGAAATCAAGCACATTCGGAATTTCATTAGAAAAACAATGGCGTTCTTCATTTAACAAATATTTATTCATTCTTGTAATTGAGTTTACTTTCGCAGGTTGTGACATTAATGACAATGGCACTAACTCAAACAGGACATACTGAGATTGTCTTGATATTTGGAGAACGAAGAACACATGCTACTGCAAATTATTTCAACCAAGATGGCTGCTATACCATGTCTCAGGCCAATTCAATATATCCTTTAACATTTTTCTCCTATCCTTCCCACTAAATTGCAAGCCCTCATGAGCAGGACCTTCCATGCCTTCTGGCTGACTAACCTACCTTATATGTCACCATCTCTTCAGAGTACTGAGAGTCTACAAATAAATTAGTAAGTACATTTTTTTTTAAATTGTAAATATAGAAAAAGAAATGTTGATTAAAGTTGCTTTAAAAACTTTACAACCAGGATATTTATTGCAAAGGATGGATATAGTGTACAATTTCCCAAAAAAAAAAAAAAAAAAACCCCTCCTTTTTGTTTCCCGATTAAGGCTCCAGTTTTCCTGCGACATTTGTATTTTATATACAAACCTCATGTTTCTCGGTCATCAAAAATACAGAAACCTGTATATATTATATAATTTGTATAATAAATGAATTAAGCTGTTTAAAGGTGGTGATCCATGTTAGAATTTTCCCAATAAGAAATAATATTCTATCTGCCCCCAAAAGTGGCATGCTAAGTCCCGGTACCAGTCTATAAAATGCACTCTGCATATTCTAAGCCACGGTCACCGACCTGAGGAAATAACTTGCACAATGCTATACCCGTGTTTATCTTGGATATGGAGCGGATGCCTGGTGCAGTCAAGGAACAAGGAACTAGCTGTTCTAGGGTCAGGATGACAGAAACACAGCAAGGGTTGTTTAACATGACATACTTACTACATTTCCTCAGATGAGCCTTCAACATTGTTTTGTGAATACTAGACACATTTTGATTAGATATTTTAGACTCTTGCTGAGCTATTTGTTCTTATGGTACTTGTTTCCTAGCACGGCCACAACGATTTAGATCGTTGTGGTCGGAAGATAAAAAATCGGATCGATCGCATCGCATGCGATTTGGTCGCATACGATGCGACCGATCCGACCGACCGATTTTTCACCCGATTTTTTTTTTTTTTTCACCAGATTTTTTTCAATTGCCCCCCCAAATGTTACTAAGTGGGCTAGACCCCACGATAGACGTCAACCCGAAGCGTGGCGAGCGCAGCGAGCCCGCGAGGGGCGGCGGTGCGCGTCCTCCGACCTTTTCATTCCCCTACTATCCACGTCGGCGTGGAGTTGAGAATATATAGTGTGGCGAGCGCAGCGAGCCACCGAGCCCGAAGCGTGGCGAGCGCAGCGAGCCCCGCGAGGGGACGCGTATAACTTCACAGGTATACGCGTCCGCTCGCCACGCTTCGGGCTCGGTGGCTCGCTGCGCTCGCCACACTATATATTCTCAACTCCACGCCGACGTGGATAGTAGGGGAATGAAAAGGTCGGAGGACGCGTACCGCCGCCCCTCGCGGGCTCGCTGCGCTCGCCACGCTTCGGGTTGACGTCTATCGTGGGGTCATGGCGGGCACATAAAAAATGTGAAATGGGTCATATTGGCCCATTTCACCTTTTTTATCATTTTTCCCTATGTGAGATGGACTTAATCAAGTCCATCTAATCTTGTGCCATTATAATGGCACAAGACCGACGCGATCCTCCCGATTTCAATGTTAAAAGATTTTTTAACATTGAAGTCTATGGAAAAATCGGGTGAATCGGTCGGTCGCATCGCGGCCGATTTTAATTGGTCGCGACCGACCGATTGACCCGATTTCTGTCA
This sequence comes from Crinia signifera, assembly GCF_055691185.1. Taxonomy (NCBI): domain Eukaryota; kingdom Metazoa; phylum Chordata; class Amphibia; order Anura; family Myobatrachidae; genus Crinia; species Crinia signifera. The sequence continues at coordinate 126,981,324 of NC_139221.1, read as the reverse complement.
TTCAAAGGGAAAAAATTGTAAAAAATCGGCCACATCGTGAGGATCGGGTCCCTTAATTAAGAGCCACGATCACTCACGATTGTGGCCGTTCTAGGAAACAAGTACCGTTCTTATTTAGGAGTACATCACTTGTTTTTCTGTATCCACATGAACACTATTTATATAGGTATATATCTTCTTGCAATAGCATGAAGCTCCTTGCTGCTAAATGTTGTCACTGAATTGTATGAAATAAAGAAGGAGATAGCGCTAAAGGAACAATGCATTAAATTCTTAATTCAATTTGTTTCCAGCTTAAATTTTAGTTTTTTTGTTTGTTTTTAAGCATATTTATAAAAAGAAAGAAAAAATTGCAAACCACATGTACTTTCTATGAGCACTACACATTTACATATATGTTACTTTTTTTTTGTTTGTTTCCTTCCAATTATTAACAAAGATTGATGTGTAGGTCTTCACAATACTCCACAGCATGTGAGAGTAAGAAACAGAATGTAAGTAAGGAGGGCTAAAGTTGAGGAAAAAAAGGAGAGGAGTTTAGAAAAAAACCACACAAAACCCAAAAGTACCTGGAAGCCCCATTACAGACAACAGAGGCATCGGGGGATGGGCTGGGCAAGACAGTAGATGTTCGCCGCCCACAGAAACTCACCACTGACTGCACTATTCGTCTGTAGTCATAGGGGTCCTGCTATGCAATGCTGGTTGGTTAATGGCTCAAGAAATCCACCAATCACAGTGTTGGATGTACTCTTACACTGACTGGTAGATAGTTCCAGCAATCCACCAATCAGAACGTACAAAACTGTAGGGGTTTTTCGAAAGCAGGGTTGGGAAATGTTGAGACCAGCAAAAGTGAGTATTCAACATTTAAATTTTGTCACCACATATTGAATCTGATTCAGGTCACAACGCTGTTACTGCCCATGTCACAAAGTAACGTTGCTCGGTACTTTGTGAAGTACAGGTCCTCTAGCCTGAAGCCGCCAAGTCTGCAACCATTTGATGGTAGCGATGGCCTCAGTTTACCAAAATGTAGTCAGGTCACCTCTGTTTTGGGGGAGGACCCATTTTAGGATCTCCAATGGAAGATGGAACTCTGCTGGCCTCTTGGTAGGAGCTGTGTCAGACGGCTTGCACAACCCATGGGTCACAGCACTAGATCACAAATGCATGCAGGAGGTCTCATGCTGAATTACCATATCTGTGCATAACTGCTGGGTCCAAATAAGCAGCTGTGATGCTTAGTCCCACCACATCTAAACCTGGACCATTGATCTGAGTTCTGCAATCTTACAAGGGGTGGGAAAAAGGCACATATAAAGAAGTGGGGATATTGAAAATTTGGGGCATGTTTTTCAGTGATGGATTGCTAATTACAATTATGATTTTTAGGAGTGGGAGGAGGGCAGATTCATGGCAGAGCGCTAGATAGTTTGATTTCCTTTCCTAGAAATCCTGCATTTGCCCATCCATTCTACACTGAAGTGCTTAAAGTCTGGGAGAGATGCCTAGTATTGTGTAGGACCCAGTCTAACCCAGCAATGTGCTTGATGATGGAAGACCTCTGGAGAGATGTTCACCCATGCTATCTGGACTAATTCCCATAGCTCTTAGACATTTGAAGGTGAACTCATAAATGTTTATTTGGGTTCATATAAGGCAAACATGTCAGCCACACTATTCATTGGAACACTCGAGAATACTAATCACACCAAAAGGTCTAATGCGCCGTTCAGGTCACCTTGAAATGAATGGGCCTTGTCATGAGAAGCCTAAACTGTGTTCTATTACTCACAACATGTCAGATTACAACTGATGTAGATCTGGACATTTCAAAGATGCAAAAGTATGGTGTCACCCTCTACTATTACTTCAACATACTGCTCGTGACTTTTGGCACTTCAGTGTCATTTCTATGTTTGTGCATTTCAGCCACACCCATTGCTAATCGGTACATAAAATAGAGCATTGTGCAATGTATTCCTCTCAGTCAAACATCAGCAGTAGCAAAAGTGGTACTGAAAAGTTCAGCAACTCTCAACATAGCATTATAGACAGATGATCCTACCTGTCCAACAAGACCTTTCATCAAATCTCGGCCCTGGTCAGTTTTAAGTGTTACTGTTGTGAGGTGGACATATTTAGGAATAACAATTGTTCATCTGTGAAGCAGTCGGACACACAAACTCACAGAATGGGACTACCAAATTCTGATGTTTGTGGCATGTAGTATACAAATATCATCTTTCCTCGCTATAAACTCTGAGAGCAATGTCAGCAGGAAGCAGGAGAACTGTTTGTAGGGAGCTTCATGGATGGAGTGTCCATAGCTAAAAAGCTGTAGACACATCAGAAGTACACCTAGACTGTACTATAGAACAGTGGAACTGCATTTTCTGGAGTGACAAATCATGAATTATGATCTGGCAAGTCTGAAAATAGATTTACAAGGTTTGTTTATGCAAGAAATTGGAGTGGTCTGGATAGGGCTCTGACATTAAATCCAACGAACGCCTTTATGATGAGAATCCCTGCAGCCATGCTCCAAACTACAATGAACTATTCCCAGAAGAGTGGAGGCTGTTATAGCAGCAAAGGTGGTCCTACTCCATATTAACGCCCACTGCTATTGAATGTTTAACAAGCAGATAAGTGGGATGTTCTAATGGTCACATACCCATGGCCATGGAGTGCGTGTTAGATTATATACATGATGAAAATGTTCTTAAATATTGAAACATCTTCAAGGGATTGTATTTCTTGTATTCATTTAAATCTAAAGTGATGCAATAACCCAATTTTCTTAAGTGTGGATATGAGTCTTTCCTCTGTCAATAGTATAGGAGTCTTTCCATTCAACCTATTTGCCTGCCTCCCTCTTTACCTCCCCCCCCCCCTCCTCTCGTCCTATTCGCTCTCTCCTTTGACTCTCACTTTGCATCACCCCCTCAGTTTGGACAATCCATTTCATTGCTATTGATGATTGAGGACCGATGTCCTTACCTACATCAGCACTGTGGCAATGAAAAACAGAGAAATGAAGGCAGCATTTGAAGTTGGATATGTGTACCAAATTTGGAGGTCTATTTACGAAGCCTTATATGGAGCCTTATATGGAGATGAAGTGAACAGCGAAAAAGTACCAACCAGTCAGCTCCCAACTGGAGCTGACTGGCCTGTACTTCCTCTGTCCACTTATCTCCATCAAAGTCTTCATAAATAGATCCCTTGGTCCAGATTCATCAAGCCATGTACGAGCCGATATAGAATAAAGAGACACCATTCTACTTTTACCGCAAAGAAAGGTAGTTAGTGCAACTTTTTCTCTCTATGTTTTCAGGCAATAAAATGTACCTGCTAACATGTGAAAAACACAGGGCCTGTGAAGACTAAAACAGAATCCCGGGTAGTGACTGCTATGAGGGTTAACTGAATTACTTTGCCACGCAAAATACAGCAGCTCGCTAAAAATACCTCTGTGATGACAAAAATGCTGTCCAATGTAGGATCAACCTGCAAATTAAAGGATCATAACGGCAGACCCTACAGCTATTGTATTACCTGCACATTTGTTTACAGACTAACCCAAAAAATCCGTATACAGAATAGTTTTAATTATATGTAGTGACTTTAAAAAATGTTAAAAAGGTGCCAGCTATTTTTAAATAATCTTATAATAGACAATGATCATAAACTAATAAAACATACATTTTAACACGCTAGGTGTAAAATACCATGATGAAAAAAACAATTCCTAAATCTATTCTAAATGCATTGCCAACCTTCTTTGCACAATAACTCAGTAAAACAATTTTCTTCCCAGGAAAGAGCATTTTGTAGAATAGCACAGCAACAGCATGCTCCTGTTCCTTATTTGTAAAAAATCAGTCAAGAAAAATGCTTTTTTCAGCTTATCTATTGCTCTCAAGGCTCTAATAAGCCCTAAAATGGCACAGCTAGCGTACATGGTAATTGCACCCATTTTGTAGTGGCAGAAATGCCATTATTACAGCACTTTAAAAAAGGTCAGCATTTTCTTTTCATTTTTGTTTCACACATTGGTAATGGTTTCCTAAGGTGGCCCCTTCCCCCTAACCAGCAACTTTTTTTCCGAGAGAGAGAGGGAGGGACCAATCACAAGCGATTATGGCTTTTGACTGGTCCGCCTGCTCATCCTCTTCTGCAGCCATTCAATTCTGATTAACAATTATTCCAAGGTGGCATAGCAGCTTTAGGTGAAGCTATCCTTCAATAATTTTCCATTACAATTTAATTTTGTAAATCACATATAAAGGAATGACACACCCTCTACTTATAATAATGTATTTGATCTATATGAAGGACAGACTCATATGCTCTACTTGGTGACCTCTAGAATGCTTATCTTATCTACAGAAGTTTTTCTCAAGTGCTGCCACTATAACACAGTAATACGTTTACCAACTGTGTTTTGATAATAAGTAGCGATGTAAGCTGCCTCTTCTATATAAAACCTAACAGCCATTTAGGTATGAGCAATTATTGGCTGTTGCATAAGAGGTAAGGAATGGAAGTCTGTATCATTGCATCTGTAGCGGTGGAAGCACAATGAGGGGTTGGATATGATCTGGCAACCGTCATGATGTTAGCATGTATCATGTAGTCAATTATGAAATGATGACCGTTACAATGAAGACATATCATCCCTGGTGGCTCATTCGTATCTTACTTTCTTCCGAGAGTCTATAGAAGCCTCAGCAATGTCTTTAAGCAGTCATTTGTCTGTCACTTTTAGGTCAGCCCTACTATGTATGTTTCCGCTGTCCATAACCCTAATCCCTACCCCTAACTGTAACTCGTGTCTAACACTAACTTCTCCGACACTGCAGCCTAAGCCCAACCTCCCCCCTGCAGCCAAATCCTAAATGTATATATTCTGAGAATGTCAACACATTGCATGTCCACCATTTGACTGCATCCCTAAATGAGTATGAATGGTTATTATGGGTCTGCACCAGTGGCGGCTCCTACCCTTGCGGAGGAGGGAGGCTGCCGCAATGCGGGCCCCCCTCCGCTGCCATGCTCCCCACCGCCGGTCCCCTGCATGGGGCCAGCGCATGCACAGTAACTTCATACACTGCGCATGCGCTGGTCCAAGCCTCCATGGGCTGCCTTTGCAGCAGCCCCCGGAGGCTTAATCAGGTTGCCAACTCCGGCGCATGAGCAGTGTTGTCTGTTATACTGCGCATGCTCAGAACCCGTTTTGGGGACTGCACCGCATTTGCGCACAGAGAAGCATCCCGGAGGGAGGGGACACCTCCCAACGGGACTGCAGCCCATAGGTTAAAACCACCTGTTACTGTAGTTACTGCACTGTTACTGTAGTTACTGGAGAGTGTGGTATTTTAGGTGGACACTGGAAAAAATGTCGACATGCATAACGTTGACACTAGAAAAAGGTAGAAATGGAACATGAATAGGTTGCATGTGAGTTTCACAAAAAAAGTGCAACCTTTTCATGTTCAGTTTCTACCTTTTTCTAGTGTCAACGTTATGCATGTTAGACACTAGAGTTACATTATGACAGTTTAAAAAAAAAGTCCCCAAAAACTCACGTCAACCTCTTCAGGTTGACTGTAGCCATGTCGACATTTTGCTTGTGTCAACCTTTTGGCCATGTAGACCATATGGTGCTGACCTAGATAATGTAGATCAACCATCCAGATAATCTTACTGGAACCCTGCATGGTTAGTGGTTATATGGAAGCATACAGAGGTAACATGGATGCTGAATTTCATACTGGCTGCTAGTATATAACAGTTTATTGTGGGCTGCAGGTTTAAAAAAAAAAGTACTATACTAATGTGGGAAGTCTGCTGTAAATAGAGGCCATTCTTTATGCAGTGAATTTTAAAAAGAATTTTTAATCCGTGACTCGCAACACTTGGAACATTTTAACCTAGCATATGTCCTACGCCTTGGGGAACACCGGCCATGCGATCCATGATGTGTCAAATATCAAACAGAACATGCATTTTATCACAACCATCATCTGTCTCTCTGAAATGCTTTATTACTAATACAAACACCACTATTTAAAATGAAAGAAAAAAAAGAACACTGAGTTGGAAAATCAGCCACAATGATTCCTAAACTTAATTAACATCCTGGGATCAATTAAAAAGTTAGAATGTAAGTTGTAGAATAATTGGCACTGTATAATGAAAAATAAGTTTGCTCCAAAGGGGACTCCTCATTTGGAAAGTCTGTACTTTCCATACTGCAATTTCTTACTTGATGAGTCAGGCTACTGTTTGAATTGTACATAGTATAATGCTCTCTACCACTGTTTGGGAATACAGAAAAAGCTTGATCTTGAAATAAATGGGCCAATGCATTAAGATGGACATAGCAGAAAATTAATGCAATTCAATTATTACATGATAGCCATGATACCACAGTATACACAATATATATTAAATCAAGAAATTATGATAATTTTTATTGCAGAAAATGATTGCAATTACTTTATTTTTATTTTTTGGACTTGTGTAATATTATAATTTTCCAAATACAGCCATATTTATAAATTATTCTTTTAACACCAGATTTCGCAAAATGAAATCATACATTGTGGAAATGTAATACAAGTCACCAGAAAGGGAAAAGGTCTACTAGTACACATATCTCGCCCTATGCAAAAATGTATGAAGCATATTCTGAACTCTGTTAAATGTCATATAGCTTCACAATGAAAATCATCTGCCCAAGACAGACAGCTACTGAGTCACCAATACATAGGGGGGTAAAAATAGGACAAAGCTTCCCTATGCGCATGAATTCCATCAATCATGCATATTGCAGTAAATATAAAGAACTTGCGTCTCTATACCTGCAGACCAGTTGGGGGTATATGAAAATAATATTGGTAATGGCGGAAGAAGTCTACCGTTGCCATGGAGATGAACCGCTATGTGTCATTTCCTGTTCCATCTGTAGCATCAGCATCTTCTTGTGCTCTTGCCTGTCCAGCAATCCACTGGGAGCTCCTGTGCTGCTCTCAGACATCTGCCCCGTGCTGACACGGGTGGGGAAAGCAGCAGCATTAACCCTACAGGCATTAGCCGGAACCCTGGAGACAGGACACAGCCAGCGGCCAAACACAGAAGGACCCGATTTCTGACCACACACTACCCCTCCGCTACTCCTAATATAAGGATATGCATAAAGCTCAATTCCAGTCTACTCCTAAGTACTGTGAATATTTCAAATTGAGAGAAGAGGGTACACATAAATGAAAAGCCTAATTAAGGGGTACAGGAGAGAAAAAGGTTGGGAACCGCTGCTCTATAGCCCAACCTGTATACTTTTCTTGCTAATATCCTAACTCAACTCACTCCCATACTTAAAGCTTTGCTCATATTCCTCCAAATCCAACTCACCTATTTAACCAAAACCAACTGCTCCACTGTAGCAACACTCACACCTCCACCAGCATTAGGCCTTACACCTCCCTCACATGGTCCCGAACTCCACCACCATTATCCCAGACCACCTTTTCCACACATCCAGGAACAACACTGAGGCAGCTGGGTAACTTTTCATAAAGTAACTGCAGCACTGCACAGCAGACATTCAAGTCTGGTTGCTTAGCAGGCAACGGAGGATACAGCACAGTACGTGCATGATGTAGGAGGCATCAGTCTAGGTCTACCAGACCCTGGGCACTCCCCTGTACCACCTTGCTGTTAATCTGTCTCTGCTTCTAGGACATGCCCCTTGCCCTCCACTACAACACTAAGTTGATCTTGCTGTCCTAATATCTAAACACATGTGCCAATTGGGACTTGGTTGTCCTAATCTCCCACCAAGCCGATAACCATTTGCATAACTATATTCATATATAACATGTTAACAGTTTTTTTTTTTTATTAAATAAAAGATAATAGAAGACTTGGTGTGTTGGAATTATTCACATGGAAAGACCAGACAACAGTAATCCTCTGAACACAAAATGATTCATGTGACCAAGCAGAATCACCCTTCTATCAGTTACATACAGTCACGGATTTAGGGGGGAAGGAGGGGGGGGGGGGCGGATGGGGCGATCGCCCCCCCTAGGGTATGAAAAACACTTCTGCCGTCAGCCAAGACACCATGCAGTTTGGGCTGTGTAGTGATGTCACTGGCAGGGCGGACAGAGTTCTGGGGCTAAGAGGAGGATTGCTGCCACTGCTAGCGGCTGCAGAAGGGGAGGAGTAGCTGCCTGCTGGTCTCTCCCCTCAATCTCCCTGCTGCCACCCCCCTCCCCCGCTTAGAGCCTGCTTAGTGGTCATGATGGACAGATCATACATCGATATGGGAGCAGCAGAACGGCAGAAGACAGAGAGCTCCGCTGCTGCCTGCTCTCTTCCGGCTTAGCGGGGCAGGTGGGGAGATGCTGCCCACACCTGGGTGGAGACCCCAGTATGAGGAGGGTGACCATGTTCGTGAGGGGGAGTTCCTGGCACAAGGTGAGCGGCAGTCACAGTGACCACAATGGAGCAAGAGAACAGAGGGGCATCCACAACTAATAACTGTTACTCAATGTGGTGAAAATGGGAGGAGCCAAAAAGTGAGAGGGGTTATGAGTAGAGGGTATTTTCAAACTGCCCCCCCCCCCCCCCAGATGTACTTTCTAGATCCGCCCCTAGTTACATAGCACATGCCGGGTTATACAGAGAACATATTTCGGGCAACAGTGAAACCTGCAAAGTAATTTACCTATTAGCAGCACACAAAATTATTTACACCAAGAAAGCCATATAACACATGTATCGTACATCTTCCAGTATATAGTACTCAGCAACAGGGGAGTAACTAGAACTTTGTGTGCTCCATAGCAAAATATTTAAAGGGTCCCCCCACCATGGTCACTACAATGCTCCTTAGGAGGGCAGAAGAAAGACTTATGAGATAAAAAGTGTCAGGGAAAAGAGATATAGTGAGAGAGGGGTGGTGAGGGAAAGAGGGTTTCATGGAAAAAGAGGGAAAGAGAGAGGAGCAAGAGAGAGGAGCAAGAGAGAGGGTGTCAGCGAAAGAAAAAGTGGGGGAGGAGCAAGACACAGAAAGATAGGGACAAGCAGGGCCGGATTTGTGACTAGGCCCGTGAGGCACCGGCCTCAGAGCGGCACCATTTAAGGGCGGCAGGCAGGCTGTCATTCTGTTAAATAGCAGCATGGCACAGCGGGTGGGCACCGGCAATTGAGGAGCGCCGCCGCAGACATGAATTATCATATGTTGGCGGCAGCGCCGCTCGTCACCCGCCACTGCCCACCCACTCTGCCATGCACATTACATCACCGCTTAGTGGCTGGGTCCGACGGTCCCCCTGTGTATCCGGAAATGGCTCAGGCTCACTGCTGGCGGCGCCCGCCCATTGGCTACTCTACACACACACAGTCTATTGGCTGCGTATCCAGCAGCTGAGCGGCGCGCAGATCCTCCCTGCACTTAGTCAGTCACAGTGTGAGAGAGACTGACGGAGACACTGCTAATCACTGTACTAATAAGTGCCTCCCTCCGGGTCATCTGTACAGTGAGCAGCCCAGAGTGCTTAAAAAAATATTAAGGTGGGCTAGAGTTAAATTTTAATGAAATATATAAATAACAATGTATATACATTACATTAAAATAGGGGGGGGGGGGGGGGACACAAAAATGTTGTGCCTAGGGGTGGCCTGACCCCTAAATTCGCCCCTGGGGACAAGAGCAGGAGTCAGAGAGAAAGAGGGGAGCAAGAGAGTGTCAGAGAGAGAAAAGAGAAACAAATACGAGAGAGGATGACAGGGAGAGAGGTGGAAAGACAAGAAAGAGAGGGTGTCAGGGAAAGAGAGAAGATGAGTGAGAGGGTGTCAGCGAGATAGATGGAGAGACAGTTTTAGGGTGATAGGGAGAGATGGGGTGTCAGGGAAAGAGAAAGAACAACAGAGACAGATTGTCCGTGATATAAGTGGAGAGACAGAGAGAGGATGTCAGGCAGAGGAAGGGGAGAGAGAGTTGTCAGGGTGTCAGACATGAAGTGAGTGAGGGTGTCGGGGTGAGACAGGGAATGAGAGAAAAAGCATGGTACAGAGATAGTGGGAGCAGAAAGCGAGAGGCTGTTAGAGAGAGGGGAGAAAAGAGGAAATAAATGGGGTGGGTGTGGGATGGAGAGAGGGTAGGTAGCAAAAGAGGGTCTGAGTGAGGGAGGAGTAGGGTTTGGAAAGGATTAATCAACCCACCCCACCCAGTACAGATATCAAATATCAATGTGTATCAATGTGTACCTCTGGCAGTGGAAGGTCTCATTTTCACTATCTTCAGCAGTGGCCAATTCCTCAGTGTCTGGCCTTCTGGTTCTGGTTCCTACAGTACTGACAGGCTGGGTTTTCTGCTTGCACCAGCTGCCTCCGCTAACTGCGCTGTGTCCCTGCTCTCACCGACACTGACAGCGCCAGTTCCCTGCTATCACCAGCTGCCTTCACCGACTGCACAGGCTCCTACGGCCTCCACTGCTGCTCCTACGGCCTCCCTTGCTCAAAGCGCTGGGTCTATGCTATTACAGTCGCATATGCTGACAGCACCGGGTCCCTGCTCCCACCACTGTTGAAGGAAGCACTATTTAAAAAAAAATCAAAAGGGTGCAGGGGATTGCCTCCTGGGCCTTGGGAGCCCCGAGCTCATGGGCTCCATAGCAGTTGCATCCCCTGCACCCTCTATAGCTATGCCACTGCTCAGCAATTATTCAAAATGCATCATCACTTTGGAATACTGCGTATTAGGTCTCCCACGGCTGCCTAAGGAACAGTGGCTGTGACCTGTATGTGGCCAAGTACATTCTTTCTGCCTTTTGGTAAATCATTTTAATCTTTGGCAGTATGTTAATAGCAGACCCGGTATATACAGATGGAGCATCTTTCATCTTTGGCCGGTGCTCGCCAGACCCCTTGCGCCGGCAAGAGAGACTGGGACGCATGCGCGTCCCAGTCTCTCGACGGTGGCGATGCAGGTGCCTGCCCGTCTCCACTTCAGGGAGACAGGCAGGGTTAGGGGGGGGAAGGCGGGGCGGCGAGGACCCGGGACAAGGTCAGTTGCCACGGGGCGCACGAGCACCTCGTGCGCGTGCGTGCCGCTGGCGGGGCTGGCGATAGAAACGCCAGCGCTGCAAAGTTAAGGCCGGCTCCATCGGTATTATTGAATCCCAGAAGAACAGGTGGTCATAAACACAGACTGCAATAGGTTCAGTATCTGCTGTAGTTTAAAGCAAAGCCTATACTAGTGTTAATTCTAGCACCCTGCAACTTTCAAAACCCATGCAGTTCCTCTTCCCTGCCTGGGGTGTCGCTCTTTGCTGTGAGGCTTCTAGCACAGTGTGGTCTGTATTTTAACACTTATATGCAGACCAAACCTGTACTAGACACAGTCCTGAACATTTTTGAGTCACGGTCCCCTAAAGTTTCTGTGTTTTTTTTTGCACTTGTCATTACTGGCCGCAAACTGCATGGGAGAATATTACACTTTCAAAGCACAAAGTAAAGGCAGTATAAACTTGGTCAATGGGTAACTGCAGGGTGTGGGGGGGGGGGGGGGGATATATATATTATATACACATACATACATACATACCACATGAATAGCCTGTGTTTGCCCCTCTGCACCTTACTCTGTAGGAGACCTCACAGGCTCAGTGCTGCCTCTGATTAAAAACTCTCCCATGACTAGGCTGCTGCTGCTGTCCTCCATGGGCCTGAGAAGCATGTTATGAGCTCCACCAATCAGAGCTCAGCACAAACCTCTCAGCCACTGCCCTTTTGTGCAAAGTGTCATGGGACTCAGTCAACTCCCAGTAATGCACTGCACACTTGTGCAGTCAGTTTGCCTTGGCACCCGATGCTCAGCATCATTAATCATTGTCACATTGGCAGATAGGTGAAGCTGCAGCACTACCCCACTCCCATGAACAAAACCTTTAGCTAAAAAATATATATATTAAATACATGCCAACCACAGGGGGCCCGCTTTGCCCCCCCCCCCCCCCCCCTTTAATCCGACCCTGGATGAGGGACACAATTTTTCGGTTTGTTGGCCTATGTTATGAATCGAAGCCACAAGCACAAATTTTGCCTATTACATTGGTCATAAATAATTTTAATTGCTCCTGGACCAAAAACCAGGGCACATACAGGGGTGTATGTGCCCCAAGGTACCCCGGGGTTCTGTGGCACACAGTTTGCGAACCACTGGCCTAGAGAGTGAAGAAAAGTCTGTCAGGTGTAAAAATAAGCTGCATCCGAATGTGTATGACTGTACAGATGAAACCATTATTTGGAGTCAGAAGGCAGAAATGAAGTCCATTAATTTTTTTTTGTCGCTAGGCAACATCAATTGCTACAGGTGTGTGGTTTAAATTGGTATACTATATGCAGAACTTTCCGTTTCCAAGTACAATACTACTCATTTCCATATGACAATGGTCTACACCCCAGCATACTGGCATGGGAAAAATGGCTAGTCTGAATACACCATTCACATTCCCCAGTGAAATCCAGCCAGGAATCAAACTAGGAGGACAAAAGGCGAGCAGGCTGTTCATCTACATCCTTTCATTAGGCCATAATAGTACATGTGAAACATTTCAATTCAAGTATATTAGTGAAAATACCCCTGCCTAAAGACAGAGCTGTGTGTTCCCATCTCTAGACACGGTCTACTAGAATAATATGCACTCTTGGCACAAGCTACGCAACTTTGCAGTATTGCAATTGTTTTGGGTTAGTAATGTGACTAGATGGAGATGGATGATAGTCTGTGTAGTCTCAGCACAATACTGCAATAACATGAGGCAGAGTGTAAGTAGCAATAGCTAAAAACTATACGGCTGATAAAATTGTTAACTATTTAACCTTTGTACCTGTGTACAGCAGATTCTCTGTCACAACTGAATTTTCACCTGATCTCCTAGAGACGGCATAATAATAATGTGTTCAGTTACCATAACACCACTACATCGCCAAAAATAAAGGTCTGCTACGTTTTTTTTTTTTTAGCTCCTGACAAAAAAGTATCCGGACAATGGGTAGACACCAAAAAGGGCGACGTGCAAAAAAGGGGCATCGTGCAAAAAAGGGGAAGCGTGCAAAAAGGTCGACACAAGCATTAGGTTGACAGTGTCTAGGTCGACAGTCAAAGGGTCGACATGAGGGTTTTCACTGTTTTTTGAGCCGACATGTGCCAACAGGCGGTATTTTATGCCCTACCATCCACTAGGGCGTGGTGAGAGAATAAAATAGCGTGCCGAGCATAGCAAGGCACCATGCCCGAAGCATGGTGAGTGCAGCGACATTCGGGTAAAAAACAACAACAGTGAAAACCCCATGTCGACCTAATGCTTGTGTCGACCTTTTTGGTGTCTCTACCCGTTGTCCCACACCCTGACAAAAACAGTTAGATCAGGCTGATAATTACATTAGTAATTAGCAAATTAGTTTTAAGTTTAATGCTTACAGTAACTTAAAAACAAAAACTGTTAAGGAGCCTACACACGGGGAGATTTTCTGAGCGTTCTGAACGATGCTAGATCGATCAGCAGCACACAGCGATGCTGTGGGTGCTACTATTTATTTAAAAAAAATAGTAGATATTACACAAAAATTGGAGTTAAATATTATAGTATTAATGCATTCCCGTTTTTCACGGGACGTCCCGGGTTTTTGGGACGGTCCCGCCTCCCGCCAGCAGTGTCCCGTGACGGTGGGGGCCAGTTGGGAGTACCCCCAGCATGAAGGAATAGATCTATTCGGCAACGTAGAGGCTGAAAAGGGGGCGTAGCCCGGTGGTGGCATAATATGCATATGACACGCCCCCATTTGCATAGGCCATGCTGTGCGAGGGTCCCGCTTCAAGCAGTCTAGAAGTTGGGAGGTATGTTAATAGCACAAAATATTCCATGCAAACTGCATTTCGCAGATAAGTACCGTTTAGCAGGTGGAACATTAAGACATTGATATAAATTCTTAAAAGGCTGTACAAACAAATATATTACAGAAATAAGGATCTAAAGATATGGCGAAAACCGTCTATTAAATGCAAATTATCCTTACATGCAGATTAATTTTAATAATCTTTTTTTTTTAATTGATGGAGTATAATACAATCTGCAATAATATAGGAATGTGCATAATAGAACACAAAATTAAACAGGGAATTCCATGTTTTATTTAGCCATAAAACACATTATCCAGTTTCAAAAAAAGTTATCATTAGGATACATCACAACAAGGCAAAGACACAAACTAAAGACAGATTGAAAAGTGACACTGTCACATGGAGTGGCACATGGGAATCTACTTCTCAGTCTTTCCTTCCATTAACTTGACTGACTGTAATTAATATCCTTCAGCTGCAGAAAAGACTTCCTGGAACCTAGCAATGACTAATCAAAGATCTGTGACATACCATTGCAAGCCAGGAAATCCCCTCTTCCCAGCTATTTGTTGCAGATCTCTGTAGATTGTCATAAAGGGACCATTCATTAATTGCCACTAATCCTCAGAGGATATTGAAACAATGGAACATCCTTCCTTTCTCATCCTCTTTTCCACATACTCTTACAGACAGCAGTTAAAGTACCATACTGTATGTATTTTCTGAATAGAGTATATACTGTATGGGTTTATGAGCAAGCAATGTCTTATAGCGCACCAGTGTACATTATTAAAATGAACAATGCTTGAGAAAATCGGCTCTGCAAACATCTAAGTACTTTATCACGTGTTCGCAGGCGTATCACTGCACAATTTGTAATGCAAGTGAACCTATTTAGCATGTTCCTGAGAATGCCCTTAATCGACAATATTCAAAATAACATGATTCTTATCTGGGTCTCGGTCTTAAGGTGGCCATACATCGGAAAGACCTGCTAACAATAAGGATTGTGTCCAAATTTCCCATCAACTCCCCGGCAGTCCTTGGTGGTTTTTAGACACACAATGTACTCACAATCTGTCATACAATCCAGCTCCTGCATGATTGTATGATTGAAGATTTATTTTAAAGGGGGGCTGGTCTACTAGGATCAAAAGGATACGAGTACCAAAAAAATCTATTTTTTTAACTTCTTTTTTTTTAATTTACAGGTTACCAGCAACTACCAATCTGCGCTACTCCATTATTAAATAGCCCTAATGCAGCAATCCTCTGAAAATGGATTTCATAGTGACAGAATTGAGCAAAAGGACGTCCACCGCTCTTTTCAGCCGCCCGCCCATCTGCAACCGCCTGCCCAGTCAATATTGTCTAGCTGAAATTGCTTAGCATAGATGGACTGTGCAGGCAAGGCAATTTTGACTAGATCATAAGGTGCCCATACACGGTACAATTATTGTATACAATATCGCATCTCATCTCATTGCATTGCACAGGTTTTGCAATGCAATGAGATGAGATTTAGTACAAAAAGTATGTGCTGCGCCTACTTTTTGTACTAGATCTCATCTCTTCTCATTGCATTGCAAAACCTGTGCGATGCAATGAGATGAGATGCGATATTGTATACAATAATTGTACCGTGTATGGGCACCTTATGATCTAGTCAAAATTGCCTTGCCTGCACAGTGCCGTGCCTTGCCTGCACTGCATCATTGCTTAAACAAAATCGCTTAGTCAAAATCTCCAGTGCATCTATTCAAAATCTCTCCCAAAATTGCTTAGTTAAAATTGTCCATTAGTCAAAATATCCCCGTTTGTACACCCCTATAGAGATGTAAATAGGCACAACTGTGTACATAAAACAGTATGGGTATGTATACTGCACGGTTTGTAAATAAAGTTTACTGAGTGATATGCCAAATCTGCCCATAAAAATAATCATAAAAAAAAAAGATCATCAGCACTTACAAAACTGAACAGCACACCAGAAATGCTGCTTATTTTCTTAAAGCAATAAAACTAATTGTATGCATTTATTTAATTAGAAAATACTAGGAAACTATTTATATTACTGACATCAAGATAACTTTGATTGGTATTTATTCTAGCTGGCTATGATGTGTTTTCGCTCTCATGCATCTAGCGTTCGATTAATAGATAAAAGCCAAATCAAGTCAGAAGACAGAACAAATCAAAGGGGGAATTTAATAGGATGAGAGATTCTGGGCAGTATTCAATGACTAAATTCGGCTTATGCAGCAAATCCTGTTTAGGATTCGCTGCACTGTCGCAGTGTTCTGGAGGGCTGGAGCCTTCCCTGCCAGCCCTCCCTGTCCCAGTATTCAATGCTGCAGGGGCTCGCTGCCCCGGACGGTGAATCTTAACCCCTGTGGCGGACGCCGCAGGGAGCCGGGGGTCGGCAACAGGCAGGGAGATGGAAGTCTCACTGCCTGCCCCAGAATGTATGTGGGGGAGGGGGAGGGCTCCCCGGTCCCAGGCAGCACAAGCTGCCCCCCCGGGAGATCGTGCACATGTAATGATCAGGAGCAATTAATATATGAATATCTAATGAGCGGCTCTCGGCTCCTGGCCCCTGCTGGGTGTTATGTGTAAAAAAAAAAAAAAAATAATTATTGCACATGAATAAAAATAGCATAATAATAATAAAACACCTTTATTTTAAAAGTTCACATTCCACTTCACCATAAAAAGATGGCCATTGCAACACGGTGACACGGCGAAAATCACTTAGAAAGCAATTCACCATCTTTTCATTGAATACACTCATGGCAAATCACATTGAAAAACCATAACGAATTGCAGAGACTATCAAACGGCGAATTGTCCATCATTCACTGTACGCAGACGGTGAAAAGTGCACGTTGAATAGGGTGATTCACTTTCTGACACCAAAAAATCACCTTCCAAAGCGAAAATAGCACAAATTCGCCATGAAACATGGCCTCATTGCATACTGCCCAGAAAGTGAGAGATTTGGTAAGAAATCTCCAGTGTTTTTTAAATCGGCAATCATTTACACTGCAAAACCAGTTTGATTTTGCATTGTAAAGGATTTCCGTTTTACAAAAACTGGAGATTTCTTACCAAATCTCTCACTTTCTGAATCTCTCATCCTATTGCATTTCACCCAAAACGTTTAAATATGCCATGTAGGCAAAGAACCCAGACATGAGTTCTGAACTAATGTTATTATATTTATATAAAAAAAACCCCACAGGGCTGGATTCAGGGCCATGTGGGTCTAGGGCAGGGGTGGCCAACCTGTGGCTCACGAGTCACATTCGGCTCTTTTCCCTCTGATTTGCAGCTCGGCGGCCCAGGCATGCACAGTGCTGCTGGGCAGCGGCCGCATAAGCAGTGACCAGGTGCATGCGCAGTCAAGCATCTCCGGCGCCATTCCACAGTCACTGCAGAGTGTCCTAAGCCCCCGCCCCCCTACCTCCCAAACTGCCTGCCATTCTGAATGCAGTGGTGTCACTAGGGTGGTGTGGCCAGATGTCACTCTCCAGTGGGGTGACACCAAAGATCCACACCACACCCCCACTGGCAGCGTTCGCACACCACTGCTGGCCATACCCCTTCCAAGCGTCCATGTCGGCACCCCCCCCCCATTTACATGCGCACCATACCCCCCCACCCCCATCAGCCGTGTCCGCACCTTATATATGTAAAAGGCACCATGGGTTTTATATGTATAAGCGGCACCATGGGGGCATTTTATGTATTCGCAGCAACACAGGGGGCATTATGGGCCTGATTCAGGATCAATAATCTCTCCTGAGTGAGGTGAGGTTTTCAAATGGTCCTTTATGATTTAAAAAATAGATGAAGTCACAGAAACATGAAGGTCAACGTTTCAAGGCGCGCAGGCCTTTTCGTTGGAACAGCAGTTTGTGTGTGCAGGAAAGAGTGGTCTTTGTGCCAGCTAAGCCACAACCCATTTAAAAATTGGGCGTGACCTTTCGGGAGCTAGGCCATGGCCATTTTTGCATGGAATCAGCTTTTTGTCTTAACAGAACATATTTTTTGGGCTCTTTGCCTCTGATTGGTTGGCCACCCCTGGCCTGGGGCATCAAGAGGAGAAGTTGGGACCATTGTGCTATGTGGGCATAACCAGAGCCATGTTGACTATACATAGGATTTACCAAGAATTGTGCCTTCTTCAATATGCAGTCAGCTGGCACAATTCTAGGTAAGACCTATTAATTTATATAGAACTAGCTGAGGTACCTGGCGTTGCTCTGGTTTTTGGGGGTATTCATGGAAGTTTGGCCTGTAATTTGTTTATTATTTTTGTTATTTTTTGAACTTTGTAAATGTTTTTGGTAGAAGCCACACTAGAAACCAAAGCAATAAGTTAGGCATCCCTGTACATTTGTCATCTGTCTGTGGCATTTCCATCAAAATCCATCTAATGGGAGGCCCAGAACAGGTTACTTGGGTCAAAAGTCTGCACGACATACACCAACTTAACATCCGAGGTTCTGGCCACATCAATAGGCATCCCAGACCATTTGCCATCCCTTCTCTAAAGTTCTCACCCAAATCCGTCCAGCGGAAGGCCCTGAACATGCTCCCCATGCCAATGGTGTACCCAGCATACACCTTTCTGTGGTCGGCTCCCGGATCTGGCCACATTTTCTTTCTTAAACCAGGGTGGGGGTCGTAATGACAACAACAACAAAAAAAAAACAAGAATCACCTGGCCCCATAAGGACTATGGTCTAGCAAAGTGCAACTACCCAGTAAGTGGTTACCCTAGACACATGCCTCAAGTTAAATATTTAGAACCACTTCAGCAAAAGAAAAATGGAAAACATGCACTGTTGGGTGTCCCATTGACTGGATTGAGGAAGCTATGCAGATATATGTACAGTTCCACTAGCAGGAAGGGGAGAAACAACTTGTCAAGACACAAACCAGCAAACCTTACATACAGACTATGCACCACAATATAGTTTTGTTATTGTAATTTGCGACTTCTGAACTTTTAAATCTAACCACCCACCTCTTTCTTTAAATACTGTAGCACCAAAGTCACACAGGGGAATTTCTGCCTAGTCCTCATAATATGTAATAAAAGAAAAGAAACACTGGAAATGTTATTCTGACTACAAGTCTCGTTGTGCTCAAGTTGCTTGTGCCGATTAGATCTGTTACAAATACTAAAAAGGTGGTTTGATGCGGACATTTATCCTGGAAGAATGGACATGTTATGGAGCACTCACAATAGTAGAAATATGCCAGCAGACACTAAAAGCTTTTTTGCTAAATCTGTCATTTTCGCTTCATCAATTTAATACTCCATCTTTAAGGGAAAGAGGTTATTTACCCTTTTCTCTCCTGACAATTCTAATAGATCCCAGATCTTTATTTTGAAGCTGCTTTTAACTATTGTTCCACTTCTACTATCCACAAATGCCTTTTTGTATTTGCAAAAGACAAAAAGTAGGATGTTCCCTCCACCGGCGCCCTTAAAGGATCAGAGTATGTCCCTAGGTCAACAGGAACAGTCCTCTTCTCCAAATTTTTTTAGTGGACATATAAGGTTAAGTATAACCATACGTTCCTCCTGTTGAAACAATGTATCCTCTTCTCCAAATTTGACTGTTTAATAGATAATGAAACGAGAAATCCTCAGATCTCCCCAGCATTCAAATAATTCCCGATGAACTCCCAAAGACAATGAAAGGAAAAGAAAGGAAAAGTCCAGATCTAACAATGTATGCACCAAGTCCTCCATACATGGGCCCTTATTCTGATCGGTGCGGATATATCCGCGTGCGTTCGGCCCGCCGATGTTTTGTGTCTGCGCATGTGCAGAGGCGTCTCTGCGCATGTGCGAGCGGGGCGTACGGCCAAATCCCGCATGATATGTGAACACTCCGAACAGGGGGTGGAGAGGGGCGTGAAGGGCTATTTGGGCTCATTACCATATGCATACGCCCCGCGTTTCATGGGAGTTCCCATGAAAACGCTGGGCGTACGTATGGTAATGCGGCCGTGACGCACGTGTAGGGGGCGGACATATAACATCGCCGGATGTCAGCTGCCCGCCCAGATCCCTGCTTTTGCACGGAAAAATGTCCGTGTGGTCTGAGGTTGCGGGTGCTGGTGGAGCACACGGTCCTGCATTTGATGGTCTGCGACCATCGAATGATGGGGGAGGTTCCCTTAGATGGAGGAGGCGTATTCCGTGAAAAATACACGTGCGGTCCGTTCGGACAGCTTCTTACCGCATACGGACGGAGTTGGCGATCTGTATGGAAGGCGGGGTTTCGCACGCACGGTCCTGGCCGCATAATCGGCTCCGGCCGCACCGATCAGAATAAGGGCCATTGTTAGATCTGGACTTTTTGCCGGCGTAGCCTACATTAGATGACGGATTCCGGACCATCATCTATTGTTTCCATGCGCTTATGAGAACTGATTTGTTTCATGTTCTCCATCTCATTCGGTAATTAGCCATTTCTATTTGTATGGGATTTTGGATATAAATTTTTGCTGTTACGTGAATAAAGGTGGTATTGCACCATATGTCCCCCTTTCTTTTCCTTTCATTGTCTTTGGGAGTTCATCAGGAATTATTTGAATGCTGGGGAGATCTGTGGATTTCTCGTTTCATCATCTATTAAACTGTCAAATATGGAGAAGAGGATACGTTGTTTCAACAGGAGGAACATATGGTTATACTTACCCTTATATACCCATTAAAAAAAATTGCCGAAGCGGACCGTTCCTGTTGACCTAGGGACGTACTCTGATCCTTTAAGGGCGCCGGGAGGGAACATCCTACTTTTGTCTTTTGTTGCTACCTTGTTTAGGGGTTCAGGGCCACCCCTGTGGATGTACCCATCATAGGATGCCTAGGCGCACAGAACCTATGCTTTCCTTTCCTTCTTGTGCATATCTTTTTTTTATTTGGTCTATAAAAGACCATAACTTTCTATTAAAGGAATTTTTACCAAAGTAAAAGATTAAATTAGGCGCTTTATTATGGGGAGTTTCTAACCTTAAAGCTGCTGCTTGGGATGAGGATATAGTCAGACCCTCAAGAATGCACAATTAATTGAGATATCCTCAGATATATATGCAGAGTTTTTGCCTGGGCAATATAAGATGATCTTACCACTGTACTGTATATAATAGTAAATAGGTGAATATCCAAGAGTCCTCACAGATTGACGGTATCAATGCTTAATGGAGCTCATTGCTAGAGGAATTTCTCCTTGGGATTTGAAGATTTCTTTGCCTTTGAATAGTTGCTTTGTGGGGATCCAATGGTTTGCCCGACTGATGGCTGAAATAATTTAGAGGATGGTAGTAGGGGTCCCTAGGTGCTCACTCCAATGCCCACCAACACTTTTCGCTTACTTAATTTCAGCTTTTTCAAGGTGACCTTGAAAAAGCTGAAATTAAGGGATAAAGGTTCGGGTCCATTCAATCTGTAGCGCAGCTCTGGTAATAAAAGGATTACAAACATCATCTGGAAGAGTCTATATTTAAACAGCCATTTGAGGATCAATATTCAAAATGCGGGACTGGTAATTATAAATACCTAAGCCTCTATTAAAGACTGAGAAAGTGAAATTGTTAATTGGGCCATCTCTTATACTTTATAACTTTTTATACAAAAAGGTGCCAGCCTTTATTTATGTTATATGTTGTGTGTGTCTTGTATTGTCTGTACATTTATGAAGTGCACTTCAGAAAATTGATAATCATGTATTTTTATGGATTAAGCTTTTAATAAATGTATTATTATTTATTTATTTGGGCCTCTCATTGTATTAGTGACAATTTGTCACTAGTACTCCATTACCCTTACTGCATTTAGCGCTGCTTTACACTAAGTTTCTAGTATGCGGTTGACATTCTTCATTATTGTGTCCCTTCCTTGACATGAGATTCAAAATACCAACATTAGTTAAATTTATTAAAAACAAAGACAATACATACACACTCTTCTTCTTGTCCTTACTCCAATCTTCAATATAGCCTTATTTACTACCTTTAAATTCCGTGGTTCCCAAACTCTGTGCTTAGGCACCCTGGGTGCCCCAAGTCAGGGGTGCCTCGGGTAGTTGGTCCAAAACCATATCAAAGGTATTTATGATCACAATGATAGCCAACACCAGTGCTAGTGGCTGTCAATCATAAAACATATCGTACAATCACAACTATACACCGCCACATAAATAAACATAAGGAAAAATCCCATCCCCCCCCCAAATGTATCAATAAAAAAAACTTTTGTCCTAGGGGTGTCATGGAAAAAATGCTGAACAGAAAATCCTTAGTACATGGTACATGGGAACCAATTCAGTTATCCAATTAACCATTCAGCAATTTTGTTATGTACAGCAATGGTATAGATGATGAAATTGTTGATTGAACACCCAATAATCAATCTTGTTTTGCCAATATTTGATGAATATTTCTTTGTTGCACGCAAAATCTGATTTGTGGCTTAAGCTTTTCCGGCCTCGGTTGTTGTTATTGCACTGGAGAAACTCTTGCCTCTCTGATGTGGAGGGTTTCTGAAGTAGCCTGTATCATAGCTTCCAAAAGGAAGCAAACTATAGTTAGTATACATAGCACCAAGGTTTCTTCAAATTCTTGCTGCCTAGGATTATGCCTCCTGTCCCACAATCAGCAAACTCATTATATTCTGAACCTCATAATCACTTCACTTTGTCACACATATGGGAACCAATAAGCCAGCACACATATGCACTTGACAACTAAAGTGACCAGCAAGTGCTAAGATTGCTGGCCATAGTCACTTGTAAGCATCACTCAGCAAAATGGTTTTACTGGGTCTTTCTGTGAAAAATTGTGGTAAGTGATATATTCGGTGCATCGATAGACAATCTCTTCTGAGGGATCATAAAAATCAGCCCCCTCTACTCCTCCCACCTAAAGTGTCCTTGTTACCCACACAAAGTCAGTGTTAGGAAACAATAGGCATAACATTGGTCTATTTCTGCGAGTGCATGCAAAGCCTCAGTAACTGCAGTCATACAAATACTGTAATATCAGCATGAATTAGGGTATGCTCAATGGATGAAATACACATATCCTGTAGATTTATGTTGGCAATAATTCTACAAGCAAAACCAGGCTAGTTTGCCTTTTTAATTCTTGATGCTTTAAAACTATGGGCTAAATTGCTCAAATTACATTGGTTCCTATTACATATGGGCCAAAGAGAACCCTGCTTGCGTGCCTTAGTACACGGGTGTCAAACAAGGCCCGCCAGACCTCGTCATGTGGCCCGCGCAGCCGCCGCCAGCCTTCACCTTTTATTCTCGCTTCTTTTTTTGACACAAGAAAGCCGCCTCTTCAGCGCATGTGCAGCAGCCTACAAGCCAGAGAACGTCTGCCCTCTAGCGGCACCGACCGTTCTACACAGGAAACCTCCACTTGTTTTTATATTGAGCGCATGCCATCCTGTGATGTGACAGATCCAACGGCTGCCTGAACCCTTCTCTCCTGTACTGTAAGTAGATATGATTATTGGGGGGGGGGGGGGGCAATATCAGCGATGTTTGACCCTCCTTTTCCGACTTGCATCAAATGCTACTGAAATGCGAGTGGGCTCTGCGTTGGTCTGCACCTGCCCTTCACAGCACTGCAATGGTTACATACCATGGCAGGTGGAGCGGTAAACTTTGGATATACTGACCACTTCCATGTCACTTTACAGTGGTATAGGGACCATCAACTACAATCAAATACCTCATTATTCTGACTGTTTCTGCTTTCAGAGCTAGTTATTACTTACATTATTACAAAAAACAGTAATAATTGAATGCAGTGACAATAATTTATGATAATAAGAGTGGACACATAGTCCTACAGATACAACCGGCCTCTTTGAGGGTGACCAAACTGCTGATGCGGCCCCCGATGAATTTGAGTTTGACACCCCTGCCTTAGTACATTATTATTTTATCATACAGTATATCATGCATCCAGTTCCTTAATGGAAGTGAAAAAACAAAGAAAGATGGCCAAAAGAGTAACTGAATAAAAGATAAACCTTGTCTTCTCGGCATGTGTTCGGAGAACATGCATTTGTCTATTGTAGGTTTAGAAATAAAGTGACCCATACTGTAGCTATCATTTCATTCACACAATAAGCAGAGCAGCCTAGCAGCACATAAAAGAAGATTGTGAAACCTCCACAGGGAAAAAAAAAGTTGAAAAGTCGATACTAAAAATAAAAATGTATTAATTTAAGGCATACTTGGTCAGTTTCACCATGGGGGCATTTGATGCAACAGACAATATAAATCTAATACAGAACTAGAGAGCGTATCTAAACAACTGGAAGATACACCATATGATTTATTGAAAGACAGACACTTTGCTCACATCTCACACCTAAAAATAAAATGATTACAAAATGTTGCCATCTTGTCCCCTTTATGCTGTTAACATAATAAAAAGAAAAGAAAAAAGGTACTTCAAGCAAAAGTTACAGGATAAAGTAGTATTAAAGCATAAACCTGAAATATAACTTTACCACAATATAATTATATTGAAAAATCACATTCAGATGAAACCATAAATAAGAGACCAATGTCCACTTTAATAGTATGAGACTAGGAAATGTGGTACTGTATATTAGTGCTGAGAGCATCACCAAGTCCTTTTGGTCTATACATCAATGTGCTTTCATATATATACAAGTAAACCAGACAGGGACAGCAGCCGACTCCAGATATTGTGACACTACACAGTTCCTCAACTGCTATAGCATACTGCTCAACATTGATATACAGATGTGTCTTCCTACATCTTTGCTGCATGCTTCTAATGGGGCCTACACATGTAGCGATTTTGACAGCAATCTGAGCGATGCTAGATCGCTCAGCGGTGCACCAGCGATGTGTGCTGAGTATTCTTCTAGCAGGGCCAGTGTTCTCCGGTGATCCATCTAGATTTAAGGCCCATACACACTGGGCGACTTTGAAAGCAGCTTAGTTTGTTTACTTGTCTCAGCTGCTTTCAGCTTGAAAGCCTCCCAGTGTGTATGGGGCAGAGAGGAGTGGTGAGCGCTGATCCGCATTCCCACATCATCGCTGGCCTAGCCACTCATCTGTTGGCATCACCAGCAAATGAGTGGCGAAGTGGACGGCTTTCTATAGTGTCCTGCTATGGAAAGCCATCCCACTCCAGGGATCATTTCTAAAACGGGTGAAAATCACTTAGTGTGTATGCACTGACCAGCCCATGCAAAAACTATATCTCCCGGCAATAGTGATGCCTGGGGCCGCGCATTGCTATGGGCCATACACACACACACAGTGATGTGTGCTTAATTTCTAAGTGATCTAGTCAGATCGCTTAGAAAAAAGGCCTAAATCGCTCTGTGTGTAGGCCCCATAAGTCTCTAAATCTGCATACAAAAAGCTGCAATGTAGTGAGCTTGGATTTTTTTCCATGCCAAGTCTATTGTGCTTAATATACTGTGCCACTTTTAAGAACTATGTCCACCAGGTGTATTAAAAGCGGTAGGTTATTGTTCACAAATAGGGTCTTCCATAACAGAAGGTTACAAATATTTTCCTTATAATACATACATCATAGCAGTGGGGTTTCACCTTCAGCTACAGCTGTTGTACACAAGAACAGTGGACCCTCCTGCATACCTCCCAACATGACCCTCTCCAGGAGGGACACAATGCTCTGCTCCTGGTCTTCCCTCTTAAATGTAGGATTGCCATCACCTGTTTTAAACAGGTTAATTGATAAGAAAGGTGTTTCACCACAGGTGATGGTAATCCTGAATTAAGAGTCAAGTCCAGAAGAAGAGTAATGTGTGCCTCCTGGAGAGGGTCATGTTGGGAGGTATGCCTCCTGGTCCTGACACCCTAAAACTAAACCCACTCCCACCTGTCCTATCCCTTGGCTGACTGACATCAGGAGCCCTTAACTTGGAATGGAATCTTAAAGCCAAGTTCTGGAGGTGCTGACTAATACCTGGCTGCTGATGTCAGTCAGGTGCAAAACCTGGACCAGGCCTGCTACGCACCCTACACTGGCAGGTGAGTATTGTCCAAATCACTCTGCACATAAAAATCATTCTGGTCCAACAGTCAGCTGTGGCCCTGTTACCTTCCTCCGACAACAC
This sequence comes from Crinia signifera, assembly GCF_055691185.1. Classification (NCBI taxonomy): domain Eukaryota; kingdom Metazoa; phylum Chordata; class Amphibia; order Anura; family Myobatrachidae; genus Crinia; species Crinia signifera. The sequence continues at coordinate 126,955,231 of NC_139221.1, read as the reverse complement.
AGCTTCAGTTGCACACAGCTATACAAATGTGAAATATCAAATTGAAAAGCACAGTCTGAGCATTCCGACCTGTCAAAAAAAACAAAAACAACACATTCCCATATTGAATAGGTCGAAACCGCTTCTGACCTAAAATCAGTCGGAAACTGACATCTTTCCGACAAGACAGCAGTTTCGACTCTAATTGAATATATACCTAAGAGGGACACACTGGAAGCGCAGTAACAAAAGAGCATGCTGGGAAGTCATACAGAGGAGGCTATTCCAGAGCTCAGTTCTATAGAAATGACAACCAATATGACAAAGTCAGGAGGCAGTGGGATAACTGCTAACATTATTTTTATTTTTTTTAAAGAAGCTCTGATTCATACTCCTCGGTGTTGACAACTGTTTACTTTCTTTGGGCAGTATTCTGATCCAGACAAAGCTTCTAATATGGTTGCAAGTCGTGAGCTTCTGCACATGTGCATTTGAAATCTTAGAGGCCTCTTACCTCTGTCAACTTTATCTCTCTCCAAGCATAAGTACAAATACCCTTAAGTGTTTTGTACAGTACATCTCTGGACAATGATATCTCTTTGGGGTCGATCTTATTAACCCCGATGTGCGCGTATGATTTGACAAGGGCGAATCATCACGGCACCTGGTGCACTTTACGGCGGGCCGAATTCGCTGAGAAGTGCTTGCACCTCCATAGGGATACGAGCATATTTCAGCCAATTCGGTCCTGCGAAGGGTGTGAGTTAGGGTTCATTCCAGTGCCGTTTTCAGCATGAAAATGGCACCCGAACGGCAACTCGCACCCTTCGGGGTTAATAGAATCAACCCCTTTGAGTGCAATAACTGTTTTCAGGGAGTTTACAAATAGGCAGTAACACTGTGGTTGCACTCGGGTTCGTTTCGCAGGATTTCATTGCTATTCATACAGTGAAGGGAATGACGACGGTTTCGGCTGTGTGGAAAAACAGTGGGTGGTACAGCTTCTACCTTGAAGCCATATTTGCATTGCCCAAATGGACTCTCACGTTAGTACAGGACAGTAAATGTGCATACTCACTTGACGACTCGCTTCATGAGTGATATCATCAATGATTACCCTTGTATATTCAGCAAACTATATAGCGCATATGCACTGAATGATATACTTAATGATATCTTTCAATGACATAATCCGGTACCCATTCCATATATGCAGTCGTTGATAGTATATCAAACAGAGTTGCATGTACAGGAGATGGACAGGGAGCAAGAGCATGCATCATTTGTAGCGTACACACTGGGAGATATTTTAAACATTATCCTTCTGATTGGGCGTAATGAGGGATATCTTTTTTTTTTCTAAAACATTTTTAGATTTTATTTTAGAAAAAGACAGTGGACAATTGTACATCCATACAGTTCTGTGCAGCCACGCAAGTATCATAATGAAGTGGGAACAAACAGTTGTAAACCAACAATAAGGTCTGTACATATCAAGACATGCTTAAAATGCACAAAGTCATAAAGAACAATGTCCTACAAACAGGACATAAACATCATTTAAAAATCTTTGAGCGTGCATAGCGACGCAATTTTGTCTTGAGATTTTGGAATAGTAACACCCAGCCACCTGGATCGAAGACGTCTTTAATGGACAGAATCCCCTGTGTCTTCCATCTGAGATAACCAAGGAAGGTCATCCCCACAGGGAAGGAGGGGTTACCCAATAGACAGGCAAATTTTTAATTTACAGAGACCCATATACAAAAAGACTCCTGGGGGAAGGGAAGTACGCGGCACATGTAATAGAGCAGCCCTAGAGTACGGGACAACCGACTCCTCCTCCAAAGCTCCATGGGTATAGGACTGACCGTTATGCAGCTAATCCAGAATATAGTGGAGAAATACAGATTGAGTCACTGCCATGACATTGGGGATACCCATTCCTCCCTCAGCCTTCCTTATGAACCACTTTTGTCTGGAAATGAGGGATATCATTTAAATTATCACATGGTGTGTATGCATCATAAGTCTGCCTCCAGCAGCATCACACAAGTACAGCGACGTCGCGTCATACTCAGAATCAGGCCGTCTGAGAGGAAACACAATTGTGCTGAACTAACCTATGGACAAAAATGAATCACAGAATTGCTGCACAGAGTTCCAACAATTAATATGTTAGTCATAATTGCTACCACCTCAAAAGGCACAGCTAAAGACTAAAACATTTAATAAAAAAGACAAAGAAATAAAAAAGTTAAATATTCAAAAATAATTAGAAAAAAGCAAAAAAAAACATACAAACGATGCTATGCAGTCTATATAATTGCACAATCCCAGACACTACAGATTGTATATTAAATAGTAACTAATCTCTATTAGCATGAGGAATGCGTTGCTTTGTCTCATTTAAAGCATGCTGGGTCAGACTGAAACCACTTCCAATGATGACTTAATTGGTGTTCTGCAGTCATTCCAAGTGGCCGATGTTCCTTCTATCACTGTTCACTTTCAAACGAGTCGCTCTGTATTTGCATATTCCATTCTAATAGCCTTAAACACTAAGCAATGAATTATTTAGCCTTACTTAAATCAACTCTGTCCCCTTGGAATAATTGCTCCTGCACTGCAGCTGAGCACATTAGTTGTAAACTAGTTTAACCATTGCCTATTATAGATTGTAGAACCAATAGTGTATATTCCATGTATATACACAAAATTGGTTTAGATCTTAAGAAGGTGACCAACTAACAAGCAGACATTTGGGGGGGGGGTATTCAATGTGGGATCACGGCTGTCGATCTCCACCGACCGCCTGATCCAGGTCAGATCGACCGCAGAACGACAGGCGGGATTCATTGTCCCGCCTGCCGCTCAGCTCAAAGGGGGCGTGGCCTCGAAACGGCCGTGGATTGTCGATCTGCGGACCAGATAACGACAATCCACGGCCGGTATCGGTAGAACGGGCCCAACAGCTTCTGAAGTCGGGCCCGTTCTGTTGTGATCCCTCATCAATGCTGTCATTAATGACAGCATTGAATTGGGAGCTGCCGCTATTTCCCACATCGGAAATAGCGGCAGCAGATTGAATAGCCCCCTTGATAGGATGAATCCAAGAATACTCTTTTTGTGACCTTGGACAATAAATGGCGCTGAAAAGTTAACAAAGTAATGCTAGTAAAGAAATGAATGCTAGTAAAAGCATGTAAATGGGATGGTGCAGTAATTGGTTCCGATGACTGTTATTCATCTGCGCCCTTGTGCAGGCAAGGTGGTACTGCATCATTTTTTTGCCATTGTTTTTACACAATTTCACTGCAAGCAAACTATAGAGCAGTGGTTGAACCACGGAACCCTAAAGTATCAGTATATTTTTCATCGCACTGCTAGGTCAGTGGCATAACTATAGCTCCGCAGCCCCCGCGGTGGCGCAGAGAAATTGGGGGCGCCGCCGGGGAGATGCGACTTATACTCAAGTATATACGGTATATTGTGTTTATATATCATCCTTAGGATCAATTATGCAGTGAGGAACCAGGTGAGCTTTTTATTTGCCCACATATTTCATGATTGGCGGTCACCAACTCTGGCTTTGCCTATTGATTTTCTCATTACTATTATGAATTGTCCTAGACCACCAATCCAAGGCTCCCCTGCAAGTGTCCCGAGGCACCCTGCACACACAGTACTAGGGTGTTTATTTACCAAGATGGAAGTTCTATTGAAGATGGGATGTTCCTCTGGGAAACCAATCAGAATTGACTTCTTATTAATTTAGCACATTCTAGACGATAATAGATAGAATATGATTGGTTGCCCATAGCAACATCCCGCTTCAATAGAAATGCCATCTTAGTAAATAAACCCTTAGGAGTTCTACTTACTTTCTCTGGCCACAAGTACAATGGCTTTCTCCCACTGACAACGAGTGACTGGTACATTCCAGGTTCTTTGGAAGAAATAAAAACCTAAATAAACAGCAGGTTACCAGGGCAGGATGTTCTAACATCCGCAGCCCTCTAACGCCCCCCTTCCCCGGGTACCGCATTGTTAATAATCGCATATGCTCTAACATATGCAATTATTAACGCAAGGGACAGCTCTTGAAAATAAGAGCAGTCCCTTGAGATGCGGCAATGGTGCTGGACTCCAGAGTGTTGGAGCCGGCCGCAGGGCATGCTGGGAGGGATCTGTGACGGATCCCTCACACAGCGCTGCATTAGGAAGCCCATAGGCTTCTGCAAGGAATCGTCAGCTTTTTTTTTTAAGGTGCATGTGGCATGATTTTGAGACCGATTGAAAGTGGGGAACAATGGAAAGTTCAGAGTCAATGATGACACCTAGGAAGTTTGCAATGTTTGTATAAAGCAAGACCTCTGTATTATGTAAGATACGAAAGTGTAACCTAAAAAGTCAAAGAATGCCAAAGAATGCCAGAAACCGTGTATACTTTTATTGGTTAATCTCAGGTATAATCAGGTACAATCTTCAGAAAGCGGATGTTGGCAATATATGCACTCAATGTGGAACTGGGTTTCTACATAAATTAATCCCTATTAAACGTTATCGCCGTATAAACTGCATATACTATTAGCTGTTTTGGGTTCTATTAGGATGGCAAAAATACCTACTTTAGTTGCATATAGGCCTTTCCAATACTAAAATACTAGTGAAAAAAATTCAAATTTTCCAAATTTACAATTTACAGTTGCCGAATGGACCCAATACATTTTACAATAGATTAACTGTAAAACTAAAAATATATTTGCAGTGACTATGTGTACTATACTGTACATAGATACGGGTTGGGGTCATTGGGTCGACCAAATGTTGGTTGACAGTCATAAGGTCAACATACAGGAAGGTCGACATGGGACAAGATCAACAGGGGTCTAGGTCAACACATGCATTAAGGTCGACATGGGTTAAGTCAAAAAGTCGGGGTTTTTCACTGTTTGAATGAATGTCGACACAGTTGAAGTGCACCGCGTGCGCTTGCCATGCTTCGGGCACACTATTTTAATCTCCCACCACGCCCTAGTGGATGGTAAGGCACGAAATATCACGTCGGCACATGTCGGCTCAAAAAACTGTGAAAAACTCCATGTGAACCTTTTGACTGTCAACCTAACCCATGGTGACCTAAAACATGTGTCAACCTAGACCCCTGACGACCTTCCTGTATGTCGACCTAATGACTGTTGACCTTCTTATGGTCGACCCATCGACCGTATCCCATAGATTCAGAGTTGAGTTAAATTAAATGGATTAGTGTAAGACAATTTTGACACATTAGACCTCTTTGAATACACAGACGTTGTCCTTATTTTTACCTAGTCTCCTACCTTTTCCAAATAAACTGCCTTGAGTTGTATCTAGATAATGTTAAACATGTATATATATATATATATATATATATATATATATATATATATATATATATATATATATATATATAGCACAATGATACCCAGCACAATTGTCCTTAGTGAAATAAGAGTCCACAATATCGTGCAGTGTGTTCAGTCTCCTTCCACAAGGATCGTACCAGGATCCGTTTAGTAGACACTTGCAAAAAAACCCAGAGAAGAGACGCACCAAATGAGCAATATAATTAAAAGCACATTTACTGAACAATTAAGCTCACATACATTGCTGTTTAAAATGATATGCTTGCCAGCGTAGTAGTTCAATGTCGCCGCGGACCCTTCCGACAGATGTATAACAGAGCACCGCCGCTCAGCCGCAGACCACAGGATCCTAAACCAAGACGCCGGAGCCTCACAACACAAACGACCGGGAACCAGCAGGACTTCAGGTGAAAGATGGACGTCACTTATTCAGCAAGAATAAGCCACACCCAACGCGTTTCGACTACGGTCTTCGTCAGGGGGGTGTCAAAACCATCATGAAATGTGAATACATTTCTTGTAAAGATATTTAACTTTCATCTGTATTGTACTGAATTTACATTTTCAGTTCTTTAATAAGTTTAAATAAAAAAAAGGATTAGTGTATATTGAAAATTAATTATTGTCCCTTGATGATCAGTTTTCATAGCAGATATGTATGCAAAATGGCCGAAGCTTTTTTCCTTAGCCTAGTCTAGCATCCAGCATAGAGTATATGGACATATGTTATAATTCAGACACAACAGTAGAGATTAGCACATATGTCCAACATAAAGTAGACATTATCACACAAAAATGTGTCTCTGGTTTGATCCATGCCCTACTGAGTTTATCCTAGGTCATGTTCTTAATAAATAACAGTTGTGCTAGCAGGTAATGTTCAGCTGGTTATAAAACAGAGAACATGATCTCTAATAAACGGAAAACAAAAACGAGTGCGGTAAACACTGCTGCCTAAACAAAATCACTATAGTGTCACCCTACATCAGGCATGCCCAAAGTCAGGCCCGGGGGCCAATTGCAGCCCGTGCTGTCATTTCAAGTGGCCCGCAGCCTCCAGCTGGAAGTGGGCAGAGCATCAGATGTGGGAAGCACAGCACAGGACACTAAAGGTGGGGCCCCGGCGAGCACGCCTTTACCTTGCTGTCTGCTGCAGTGGGGAGGTGCCGGCCGCCAAAGTCAGATGTGTTTGGCATCCTACCCCTGCTGCTGCTGCAATCATATATCACCCTACTCCACAATCACAGTGACAGCAGTGTTTGGGGAGGGGGGCAGCAAGGGGGAAGCTTGCTCCTGTAACATGCAGAGTGGAGGAGGGCAGCAGCGAGAGCCCAAGCATCTCCTGTCCTTGCAGTGCCTGCTTTGCCTCTCCTTCCTCTGGCTCACACAAGGAGCTGGGAAACATACAGATAAGGGAGGGGGCAGAGTGGGGGACATACAGTGAAGGAGGGTCAGGCTGGGGGACATACAGTGAATGGAGGCAGTGATGGCCAATCAGAGAAGGGGGAGCAGGGGCAGGCTGGGGGACATACAGTGAAAGGGGGCAGAGTGGGGTACATAGTGAATGGGAGTCATACCAAATCTGGCCCTCGTCGCAAAAAGTTTGGACACCCCTGCCCTACATGCTGCAAATAGAACCTGGAAATTATACCCTAAAACATACACTGCACTGCCACCTTATGTGCTGGAAACATTCCTTAGAGATTCTGGTGCATGTCAATAATATCGCATCACACAGTAGCTGCAGATTTGTCAGATGCACAGGAGGACTGGAGAGGCCTCTGGGGTACAATGAACCCATTGTCATGTTTGTGTAACCAGTTTAAGAGGACTTTGGGAAATGGGGGAAAAAGTTAATAGCCTGTGACTTGCAGGCATCATCAACATCCTGGTTTTCCATTTTAAATGTTTGCCATTATAAAACATTAGGCCAGTGGTTCCCAATCTTTTTTGAATCACGGCACCCTAGGGTATAACATTTTTTCACAGCACCCCTAGGCCAATTTTTTTAAATTAGATTGGGTTTATATGCGATTCCTAGGGTCAGTTAAGGGCAGGATTTGCTTCTGTTTGTACATATTTTATTATTGGCAGTCTGAGTTTATCTACTGGTTTTGCCCTGACATAACTAACCATAAATAATTTGAATTGGTCCTGAACCACCAACCCAGGGCATCCCTGCAAGTGTCACAAGGCACCCCAGGGAGCCACCGCACACAATTTGGGAATCACTGCATTAGGCAGTCACTGGAAGCTTGCCAATAGCCAGGCTATTACATTTCTCACATAAGGCCAGTATCCTGGGAGAGTGATCAGCAGGATCCCAGGATTAGGCTGCGCATGCACCCGCTCAGAAACTGTTCGGTTTCACCTGTCCCCAGCATGTGCAACGAGGTCAGAGGTCATAGGTCACCCCCCCACCTTGTCTTTTGCGTCCTGCCCGGCTCCAGGACAAGCCCACCCGGCTTTCGGCTCCATTGCCCACCCACCCAGATCCCGGCTGCAGCACCTAGCTCCCGGCTGCACCGCACATGTAAGTAAATATGCTGGTTCATTAGGCTTCCCTAATGACATTTTGGTACTTATGTAGTATCTGGGCGTCCGATTTTGTGATTGTATGCTTTACCTTAAGGCATACAATCAGATGCGATGCGATTCGATTTTGCATAGGATTTAATGTTAAGAAGGTCCTGTTCATTTCCGCACTATCCAAGTGGGCATAGAGTTGATTTTATATAGCGTGGCGAGCGCAGCGAGCCACCGAGCCCGAAGCGTGGTGAGCGAAGCGTGGCGAGCGAAGCGTGCCCCGCGAGGGGACGCATATTTCTTAAAAAGTATTCTGTGTCCGCTCGCCACGCTTCGGGCTCGGTGGCTCGCTACGCTCGCCACAGGTTTATATCCAACTCCATGCCCACTTGGATAGTGGGGAAAGGAAAAGGACCCCTTTTTCCCATTGAATTCTATGTTAAAATGGACTCAGACCATTTTAACATTGAATCCTATGGAAAAATCTTGACCATCGCATACGATTTGGCCGCATGCGATGCGATCCGATTTCTAAATCGGACGCCCAGATACTACATAAGTACCGACATTTTTTTCATTAGGGAAGCCAATCCCAGGAACCGTGGAATCGAACATTTTTCAATCCCGAATCCCGTTTGTCCAAAGCCTGAGGACGGTCAGGCTATTAAGAATGTACACTATTACCACAAATACAAATATATGTTTGCATACTTTAACTCGGCAGATTGTTTCCCAGATTTGTGCAAAGTTTGCACTTTCATTTCTAGAAAGTACATCACATGTTGAGCTTCATAAGGCTGCATCAGCTTTTGCTACAAGTCATTACTAGATCCTGCTGTTAACAATGACACAGTGATCTGATTAAACAGAACAGGATATATACACATCACAAAGGCCTGAAAACACCCTTGAGCAAGAAAAGTGTTCATCCACTAACTGTGAAGGTCACTTAGCAAGCTTCAGCAGAGCGACGGCAATTGGAAAGTATCAGCACAGTGTGAAATTAGGTGGTTTACAGTTAGCGGAAAGAGCTTAAATTATTGAAATCTGGGAGACAATACATTAACATATCAAAAAGGGAGAATCATCTATTCTTTAATTGGTGTGCGGGAAAGGTAGTATCAAACAAGAATGCTTTGTTGTACAAGTTTACATAATGTACAACCGACATCTTTTTCAGCCTTCTATAGGTCAATTATTCATAACTGTAGGAGGTACAACGCATATGCCAGACAATGTATGTACCACTTCATTTGTTCTCATGCGGTTGAGTTATTATGTGTTGTTTTAAATGAGATTCGAAGGGAGGTGGTGATTTTAGGGGAGCATTTCGCTCTTTGTGAAAGGGAAAAAGGGTGATGGGAGTTACATACGTCCTGATGGACAGATCATGGCTTATATTTTCACTAAGTATGGCTTATATGTCCAATATAAGTAAATTATTACTGCACTAAAACTAGTAATAAAAACCTAAAAAGACATGAAACACCAGACTTTGCATAAAAAATAGCTTCCTAACCCTCAATGTTTAAATAGAAATTAATAAAAGGTGATTGTTATAGTAGGGTATTAGTATGTCAATGTTGCCCCCAAACAACTGTGAATGACTACATTTAACTGTACCTCTCTCTATTTGGCGGTGAAACATTTTAACAGCACTACTCCAGTGATTATTTGACATAACAGAAGTGCAAACGCTACCTGATTCTGATGGCATCTAGATGTGACCAACTGGAATGCAGCAGTTCCACCCTCAAGCAGTGTCCAATGCTAGGAAACACTCTGCATTGGAGTAGCTACTATTCCTGTAGTAGATGGCTAATGTTGATAACTGTGACCACAGCTGTGACTGCCTAATTATTTTCAGCAAATACCGGTGTTTATTATTTCAGCCTGGGGTACAACATTTCAGAACAAACCAGTGTCCCTTGGTTCTTGGTAACCTAGCAACCACTGAGAACCGTCAGTCTGTGTGTACTGGCACTGTGATTTCACGAAACCTGTGATTATTATTTATTTATTATCAGTTATTTTATAGCACGTTTATTCTGCAATGCTTTACAGAGGAATATTTGGCCATTCACATCATTTCCTTCCCTATTGAAGTTTACAGCCTACTGTACATCCCCTACCACATACACACATTCACGCTAGGGTTAATTTTGTCAGGAGCCAATTAGCAGTGCTTGTATGGGAAAAAAAACCACACAATCCTGGGGAGAATATACAAACACCACAGTGTTAGGGCTGAGGTAGGGAAACTCATGAGCTCAGTGCCTGTGAGGCAGTAATGCTGATCCTTCGTTAGCATTACAATTATTATTCATGCTACCCAATATAAATTCTTGTGACACTTATTTGAGGTAGATTGAAAAACTCTTTGATTGGCTAAAACCTGTTTTACCTATGCTGAAGGTTGACTATCATCCATAGATGATGCCCACTCTGGCGATAAGTATTTCATTTTTTTTTCTTTTCATTGTTTGTCTTTAAGACCACACATCTATGGTTTCAAGTGTGACTGGTGTGAAAGAGGTCAGTGTGCATAACCAGGCACAAAACATTGTGTGACAGATACAGGCATTCTGCTACACAGCTCACACCCTTTAGAGTATATGGTCTATAAGTGATATCCCCATTTGAATTTTTTTATTTTTTCCAACTTTGGCTAAATAGTGATTATGGTTTGTATCCTTAATTTATTTTTATTTTTTTCAATTAATATTTGTCCAACCCTTATTTTAAAATGTATTCATAGTGTTTGCCTACACCACATCTCCGACCTCAAAGCAAAGTGGTTGTCTGATAGTTCATTATAGTGCACCCAGAAATATTTGTATGTGTTAGACTTGCACACCAAATTCCATACCCTCCAACATGACCCATTCCATTAGGTACAAAATGCTCTGTTTCTGGACTTCCCTGTCAGTGGCAGTTGCAGCTGTCAGGCTGCAGCACAGTCCAATATTCAAAAAGGGGAGCCACACCTAATGCCACTCCAAACATCACTGTCCTGGACTTACTGGCAGTTGATGTGACCCCCCTCTTTGAATACTGGACTGTGCTAGAGTCCAAGCTCTGTAACTGCCACTGGCAGGGAAGTCCAGGAACAGAGCATTTTGTACCTAATGGAATGGGTCATGTTGGAGGGTATGCAAATTCTAGATGAGGTCTAACCAATACCTTGTAGAGTGGCATACTTCCATTGTCTTCCCTAGTTTCCATGCCCCTTTTTATACTTGCTAGTATCCTGTTGGCCTTTGCGGCTGCACCAGGACAGTGAGCGTTGCACTAGTTTGTTGTCAATTTGGACTCCTAGGTCCTTTTCCAAGTCTAATTTACCCAAATCTACCACGTTTAGATTATGGTGCACCCTTAGGATGTAGGATTACCACAAACACTGCAGAAACCAGTGTGAAGTGATGCAGGAATAGGGGAGGAACTCCCTCATCCTGGTTTCAATAAACTTTGGGGAACCTCACTGAATGTAGTCTTATCACTGACCATTATCACTGTGCACTGCATAGATACTAATAGAGACAGGGATGCGAAAAAAGGCACTTCATGTACTACAGCTCCTCAACCTGGCAACTACATACTCGTTTCAAAGAGAGGCATAGGCTAAACTCTTTGAAATTATTTGCCCCCTTAATAGTAGTAGTTATTTTCTGGTGATCACCAAACACTAAGGGCGACATGTACTAAGCCCTAAAAAGTGATAAAATGGAGAGTGATAAACCAGCTCCTACCTGTCATTTTTTAAACAGTCTGTGACATGGCAGGTAGGAGCTGATTGGTTGGTAATTTATCACTCTCCATTTTATCACTTTTCAAGCGTTGTACATCTGGCCTCATCACTTCATCAAGTGTAAAGTAATCTGGAGATGGTGGTGTTCTAATGCACACATCACCCCATCCTGGCTTCAATAAACTTAGGAGCTCCCTCATTTCATGTTTGCAAAAAAAAAAAAAAGATGTTTTACCATTTTGCAGGTTTTATTATAATAACCTAGGTGTAGAATCCTGCTATTTTGCAAATGTGGATTAAATCCAACCAAAAAATGTTTTACAAGCTCAGCACAGAGGTGAGAAGACAGCAGAGTTAATTGTTTCCAAACAAAATTGGAGCAAATAAATGTATAATCACCCTGTGCTTGTGTGGGTTTCCTCTGGGTACTCCTGTTTCCTCTCACAATCCAAAAAGATACTGGAAGGTTAATTAACCGTAGAATGTCTGTATGAGTACACATGTGGTAGGCAATATAGATTGTAATCTCCACATGGACAGGGACTGATGTCAATGTTCAAATATTCTCTGTAAAGCGCTGCAGAATACGAGTGTGCTATATAAACAACTGATAATGATAATAATGATAATAAAAAAAGGTGTTACTACAGATGATTGAAATAAATTTAATATTGTGTGAAATTACCCATATATGGATGAGTTTCGAAACGTGAAGTCTAGGAAGAGTAAGCTGTCTATACACAATGCAAGAGCATAGATGATATCAGGATATTGGCCCAGTCACACAGGGGCCTACACACAAGGAGATTTGCTGAGTGTTCTGAGCGATTCAAATCGCTCAGCAAGATCACGCAGCACACAGCTGTGATGTGTCAAGACTCTGTGCTGACTTATCTGTCAGGGCCAGTGTTGTCCGCGAGAACACTGTCCTTGGGCGGCGATTAACTAGATTTATTCAGCGTGCTGGATATTAAACGACAGGCGATAGCAAAGCGCATTGTCATGCATTGCTATCGCCCCTAAAATACCCTGAAATCACCATTATGAAATAAAGCTGATCATTATCATTCTGGGAATTGCTGCAGAAAATAACTGATCAGAGTGGGTGTTTAGCTAGGATCTGATTGGCTGGTACTCTATCACTCAAAGGGGGGGTTGCTCTAACATCCGTTCCGGAGCTCCGCCGCACATCGCCTGCATAATTATCGCATATGCAGTAACATATGCGATAATTATGGCAAAGGACAGCTCTTGCGTTAAGAGCTGTCCTTTGCGATAGTCAGCGGGTCCCATGGGGACCCGGCGGCTCTCCCCTCCCTCCCTTACCCAGCGCTGCTGCTGCTGCGCCGGGCTCTCCTCCTCTCTGCACCCGGAAGAGGATCAGTGCAGGGAGGAGGAGGTCACAGGTCCGGGCAGCACAGCTCTGTGCTGCTGTGCTGCCCGGACACAGGTGAGAGGGGGGGGCGAGGGGGGGGGGGGGGGGGGGGGGGGGGCGGAGGGTTGCGGTAGAAGCCCATTGGCTTCTATGGGGCATCGCCAGATTTTTCTGGCGATGCGCTCCACCGCGATAACGGGGTTTTTACCGCTTAGAGAATCTCCCCCTTAATTGTTTAACTTTTTAAGCCTGTGAATGCAATCTAAACAATGCCCATAACACTATGTTGATTGGAAGGAATAGCTCAAGTGCTGCAACCTTCTAAATGTAGCACGAAAACTTGTAGAAATGATTGTACAAATGTGTCCTAATAAATCATTACTGCAGTCATGCCAAATAGCCCCTTTTCCACAACAGGCCTTAAGGCTTGCATCGAGCAAATTTTTGGGGTCATATTTTGCAAAAAAAACCCTCTTCGCTATAAAGCGATGGCACTGCCTAATAGAAGCGAATATGCTTCTTTTTGTTATGTGCACTGAGTGTCCCCTGCTGCTCACACATGCACTGACTGACAGATGCACATGTGCAGAAGGACTCCTGTTTAATAAACCAGGAAGACCTACAACTGCAAAGTAATGTTCTTTTTGGAAGAGCTGTCCATTGCGATTCTACATCCATACTGGCGTTATTAACGTCACTACGTATGTGGTACAATGAATCTCATGATACATTTCACAATGGGCCGCATTCACGCCGGCTGCTCACCCTATTCTATGTTCCGGGGGAATCGGATTACCCCAAACAACAGCATTTAGCCACGAGCCTCGCTGTTTCAGTGGCCGCACACTCCGTTTCCCCAAAAACCTAGCGATAGGGAAACAGCGTGTGCAGGGGCGTCAGTTGAATACTGACCGCGCGAGCTGTGACAGCGAGCAGTCAGCACTGTCAAAGAGATCCAGGCATAGTATATTGGATTACACAGGATGTTTGCTGACTGTCTATAATGTACCAAACTGCAGGAGGTTTTGCAAAAGAATATTTGTATTAAGCATGATCGTATATCTTGATTTAGAGCATATATTAAGAACTAACATTATGCAGACTTATATAAAAGTAAAAATAAATACACATCAAATTCTCAAAAGGATTTAAAAGGTCTCAATATCTAGCCAGCTAATACATTCTGTAATTTTCCATTGTAGTCAATTAACTCCCTAGTGTTAGGCTTAATAGAGGATGTATGCAAAATGTTATCTCACAAGACTCATTTATTTCCGTAGTTGTTTATATTGGTATATGCTGCTAGCGGGTTTTTTTTTTAACTAGCTTAGACTCTTAAATATTAAGAGTATAACATCTATATCTATAAGAAAAAAAATAGGTACTTGTTTCTTATCACGGCCACAATCGCGGGCATCGTGTGCCTTAACTTTAAGGCACACGATGCCCGCGATTTCCTTTGAAAAAACAGTACTCGGGTACATCGCGTCGGTCATGTGCCTTAAGAAGGCACACGACGCGACCGACGCGATGCCCACGATTTCCCCATAGGCTTCAATGTTAAAATATTTTAACATTGAAGCCTATGCGCGGCCGACGCGATGCCCCCGATTTCTCCATAGGCTTCGATGTTAAAATATTTAACATTGAAGCCTATGCGATGGACCCGATTTGTCCATAGGCTTCAATGTTAAATTATTTTAACATTGAAACTGAGTCCATTTAACATAGTAAAAAATGGGAAAAGGCCAAATAAGGGCCATTTCTCATTGGCTATGGCCCCGTCATGTGTGTAAAAAATAATGGCCCCCCATTGTGGCAGCCACCCCCACGATCAACGCGAACCCGAAGCGTGGCAAGCGCAGCGAGCCCGCGAGGGGCGGCGGTGCGCGTCCTCCGACCTTTTCATTCCCCTACTATCCACGTCGGCGTGGAGTTGAGAATAGATTAGTGTGGCGAGCGCAGCGAGCCCCGCGAGGGGACGCTGATACCTGTGAAGCCCGCGAGGGGACGCAGGGATCTGTGAAGGTATTAGCGTGCGCTCGCCACGCTTCGGGCTCGGTGGCTCGCTGCGCTCGCCACACTAATCTATTCTCAACTCCACGCCGACGTGGATAGCAGGGGAATGAAAAGGTCGGAGGACATGCACCGCCGCCGCTCGCCACGCTTCGGGTTCGCGTCAATCGTGGGGGTGGCGGCCACAATGGGGGGCCATTATTTTTTACACGCATGACGGGGCCATACCCAATGAGAAATGGCCCATATTGCCCCTTTTACCATTTTTTACTATGTTAAATGGACTCAGTTTCAATGTTAAAAAAATTTAACATTGAAGCCTATGGACACGATGGACCCGATTTCTCCATAGGCTTCAATGTTAAATTATTTTAACATTGAAGCCTATGGAGAAATCGTGTACATCGCGTCGGTCGCGTCGTGTGCGTTTTGGTATGCACCCGACGCGACCGACACGATTTTTTCCGACACGACCACCACGATAGAAATCGTGGTGGCCGTGCTAGGAAACAAGTACCAAAAAATAAAGCAAATTAAACATTACAGTATTTCTTTAATGATACAATTGTCAGTGTTGATACATTAGCAAATCTATATCTAGCAAATGCAGCAGATTTTTATGTGGCGTCTACATGCATATGTATGCTGGAAGCAATTCCTTTGCATGCTCCTATGGCAACTGCCTGCTATAACAATTTCCCTACATACAGCTATATTAATGGCATAATGAAGAAGGTACATCTGAGAGTAAAGCTGGAGCAGAACAGATCTGTTTATTAGCTTTAAGTATTTGTATGTAATCTTCTGTTGGGATCAGTAATTTTATTGCTCAAGATTATACCCTAAAAGAAACAGGATCCTATATGCAATAGGTTAGATAGAGAGAGGTTTTACACTCAGTGCATATATACTGAGCGGCTTTCCCCCTGCCTGGTGCCGACAGCAGGGGGGAGGACGGCTTTGCATAGCGCAGAGCTATGCAAAGCCATCCTCAGATTCGCTCATCTGCTGGTATTACCAGCAAATGAACGGCTTTCCCGGCGATGATGATGCCGGAGCGTGCATCACCACTCACCGCCGGGCCGTACACACTGGGCCGCATTGAGCTGAAAGCGCCTCAAACATGCTGAGCTTTCAGCTCGAAGTCGCCCAGCGTGTATGGGCCTTAAGTGTTCTACAAGGTAGCATCTTATAAATTCTCTTTTGTAGAAACTACTATAGGTTTGTATAGAACACTGGGGCAGATTTATCAAGTCTGGTGAAGTGGAAGGTGAGCCATTCAGCTCCTACTGTAGCTTTCCAACTCCTTATAAAGTACATACTGTACATAAAGTCTCCAACACTCTGTGGACATAAACTGAACAGCAGTTTTCTTTCTTGTAAAACAGCCAATTTGACTACATTGTTTCCTAGATGCCTATTAATTCATGCCACATAAGCAAAGAATAAGTAAACATGAAAGAATGTCCAAAGAGCCTACAAGCCTGTCTTCAATCTCAAGTCAACTCTGTAAACAGCATGTGCAGACAGGAGGACTCCCAAATAGCTGACTCTAACGTTACACTTTTTTCGTTAACACTTTGAGTGCCAAGATCTGTGAGAGATGTGCAAAATATCCAATAAAAATGCCAGCGTTGCTCACATTTCCTATATTCTATATAAATTCAAATGAAAAAAATGTGATTACTAAAAGATTGTGGGTGGAATGTTCTAACATTCGCTGCCCATTTTTGCCCCCCTTCACCGGCCCCGCATTCTTAGTAACTGCATATGCTCTAACATATGCGATTATTAACGCAAGGGACAGCTCTTGTGATAAGAGCTGTCCCTTGTGACCCGGGAGTCCGTCCTTGTGACCCGGGAGTGACGGGGGACATGCTGGGAGGGATCTGTGAGGGATCCCTCACAGTAGCGCTGCAGTAAGAAGTCCATAGGCTTCAACAGGGGATCGCCAGCTTTTGCTAGCAATTCCCTCCGCAGCGCTGCCACTGCGGAGGGCCATTGGAGCATACAAAAATGCGGTAAAAACCCTGATAACTGGGTTTTTACCACATTTCTGCTTTAGAAAAAAAAAAAATATATATATATATATATATATATATATATATATATATATATATAGATATAGATATATAGATATATATGGTAAACATTGCAGATTATGAGGAATACAAATGCTTGCTTGACAATTTCCACACCTATATTGAAAAAATTCACTTGACCCTCAAAGGGTTAAAGGGAAGACCTAAAAGTCTGCAATGAATGCCATACAACCTCTGTCACTAATACCACACCTCACAGGTGCAAAAACCGGTTTTCAATTCCAAACTTCAGACTTTAAAGTTTACGTACACGTCTAATTTAATAAGTAAATGCAGCAATTAAAAAATAACAAAAGCCCAAAGAAGGGCTATATAAACGCAGTGTGGTATACCTTGCATATCTATTGTGTTCCACATGCCACATATGCATAAGTGGTGAAGCCCTAAATGTGAAAAGGGATTCATGTGTGCAATGCTCAGTATACACAAAGGTCCCGAAATAGAGATGGACATACATGTGTATTCTTAGGCAATACGCATTCTCATACTGTGTAAGCTGGCCATACACTAGGCAGAGTACATCTTGACCCCTCCCACAGGGCATAAATGGTTAGTTTGGCTCATACATGTCAACTTTAACAGTGAAGCAGCCCAGGGAAGAGATGATAGTTGCAGCTGATGGAGGAGAGACTGGACTATTCCTATCATTATGTGCTGTGCCCTTATTTTATTTATTATTATTTTATTTATCAACAGTTTCTTATATAGCGCAGCATATTCCGTTGCGCTTTACAAAGGAGACAGTGATATAACAAACAGGGTATTTACAGACAGTCAAAAGGTAGGAGGGCCCTGCTCACAAGCTTACAATCTAACATGCCAGTGATAGCACATCGAAAAAGAGGGTGTGTGGCAAAATGATGTCATGAACATAGAATCAGTCTACAAAGCATGTCTGCAGCAATAAATTACCACCACTAATTGAATTGGACACAGAACACAGACAGATTAACCCATGTAAAATACATTTCATTAAAGTGTCTGAGTAATATGTCTTTAGGATATATTACCTTAGTCAACAATCTCCTACCAGCCAATCAGCTCATACCTTTACCTCTCATTTTTCAAACCCAGCCTGTAACATAGCAGTTAGGAGCGGATTGGCTGGCTGTTTAGAACTCTCCATTTTATCACTTTTTGAAGCTTGATACATCTAGCCCAATATATTTTACCATTTTGTTTTAGCATCAACATGTTGCATACTCTAGCATCAATCTGGCTCAGAGTTCTTTTTTCTTCTGAAATAAAAAAAATGGTGGTACATACTATTGATTTCTCTTGACATACTCCTGGCATATATAGATTAAGTGAAGTTTTTTCGGGTAGACAAAAAAGGCTCTAATTCGCCATTGGCGAAAACTAACACAATTTTTGTTGAAAACACATTCAAATTCGACCAAAAGTGCTCAAAAACATGAAGATGTGCCTCAACCTGTGCATAAACATTGAATAGGGCAAATCCAATTTTCCCAAAAAATTTGCAAAAATTGCAGATTTGGTGGTTTTATTCCAGCATCAAATCTGGCACATTTATTATGATCGTCCCTTGACTCCAAGATATGGTGCATATACTACGGTTTTCTCCCGAAATAAAGAGGATGCATATAATAAAGTTTAATTCTAGCATCACTCTGAATTATTCACCAATTTATACCTTGACATTATATATATATATATATATATATATATACACACACACATACATACATACACACACACACGCGTGCGAAAACTGGGTATCCTTTAGGGTACAAATGGGGCAGCACTCCTAGGAGGATACACAGTTTTCGTATATACCTCTCTCGGTCCGCCACCCATACCATACAATCCTATGTTTAGTGTGCGAGTTGCTTATGTTTATATATATATATATATATATATCTATAGTTATATATATAGATATATATATATATATATATATATATATAGATATAGATATAGATATAGAGAGAGAGAGAGAGAGAGAGAGAGAGAGAGAGAGAGAGAGAGAGAGAGAGAGAGAGAGAGAGAGAGAGAGAGAGAGAGAGAGAGAGAGAGAGAGAGAGAGAGAGAGAGAATGAATTTTTTTATTTTTTTTAAGGCACATATTACCATTTTACACTTACATTTATGGTGGAAAATGCACCCATCCTAAAGTGTGTTGCAGATAGAATATGCACATAGATTCTCAGTTAGGTTTTGATTAGTGCGTAGAATTCTGCCTCCCGGCTGTGTTGTTCAAGCACTAGAAGGTATGTTGTGCTCTAGTGATTCACGACTGATCACATTCACACAGTGAAAACACAATTCTTGTTGTATAATTGCCCACTAATTACTATGGAAAGCATGCAGTGGACAAGCAATTAGATTTAATCTTGAATAAATTGGCTTAATAAGTAACCCAGAAAAGCTATTATCTTGTATGTCTGCAACCACTTATGAGTCCCAGAAGAATGTGAACATGGCGTTGAGGTTTTTGCTGCTACAAAGTCAGATACTGTACTGTGTGCATTATGTTAGGTTAGAGTACATGTGGGACTATTTTGTCAAATATCGTTCAGCACACTATTGTGTACTGCAAATAGCATCTAAAGGCCCATCGCACTGGGCAACTTTGAGCTGAAAGCCGCTAAAAACAGCATGTTTGAGCGGCTTTCAGCTCAAAGCCGCCCAGTGTGTATGGCCTGGCGATGAGCAGTGAGTGCTGCTGCGCGCTCCCGTATCATCGCTGGGAAAGCAGTTCATCTGCAGGTATTACCAGCAGATGAGCGGCTTTGAGGATGGCTTTGCATAGTACGGCACTATACAAAGCCGACCTCCCACCCGCTGATGGGGCCGGGCAGGGGGAAAGCCGCTCAATGTGTATGCACTGAGCAGCTTCCCCCAGCAATGATAGGGATCAACGTTGTCCATACACGCTGGGCATAGTCGCCCAGTGTGTATGGACCTTAAGACCTTTTAAACAAAAAGGGAAAATGTCAGTGCAATAAAACACAGACATTCATTGGCTTCTATAAGACATGTTAAAAGGCTCATTTCCTAGAACACCAAACAGAAATCGTATGCATGAACAATAACTATGAAGTTTTACAAATAAAAAGACAACAAGCCTTCTTGTATTGCAATATTTTGTTTTTGGACAGAGTTGCGTTTATGGAATTTTTATGCTAATAAGTTCAAACGATTTGTTACAAATCACCCACCCAACGAAAGTTGTAACAAATAAAAACCAACTGCCGTCACCCACTCTCACTAGGCCAGATGCATTAAGCTTCAAAAGTGATCAAATTGTAATAAACAACCAACCAATCAGCTCCTGTCTGAGATTCTCTGAAGGAAAAATGCGGTAAAAACACAGTTAACAGGTTTTCACTGCATTTTGGGATTCTCTAACACCCCCCCCCCCCCCCCCCCGGTTATCGCGATGGCAAAAGCTGGTGATGCCCCATAGAAGCCTATGGGTTTCTACCACGACCCACCGCCGTCCCTCACTGCCCACCCCCCTCACCTGTGTTCGGGCAGCACAGAGCTGTGCTGCCTGGACCTGTGAGCTCCACCTCCCTGCAGTGTAATACTCTTCTGGGTGTAGGGAGGAGGAAGAAAGACAGCCCCCTGCAGCAGCACCAGTGCCTGATAAGGGAGGGAGGGGGAGCTGCCGGGAGAGCTGAGCTGTCCTTTGCCATATGTTACAGCATATGCGATAATTATGTTGGCAATGGGCAGCAAAAGGGGGTTGCGGATGTTAGAACAACCCGCACAGTCTGTGACATGGCAGGTAGGAGCTGATGTTGAGTGTTAATGAGCCAGATACAGTGTGGTGACTGGCAGTGACTTCCTATTGGAAGCTTTACCTGTCATTAACAGACACTACAGGCAGTCCCATGGGAGGCGTGTCCTCCCTATGGGACTGCCAGACTACTCTAAAGCCAAGTACACACTAGACGATTAGTTCCATGAGCGATATCAACTATTTCCCGCAAAAACCTGGCGAATGATATAGGGCATACACACTGAACGATATCGTTCAGGGACGCCATCAGGTCCCCGCTCCGCACAAGTAGTCGTCCATGATAATGTCAAATTGAGTTGCATGTCTAGACAATGGAAGACATTGGTAACAACCCCAGTGAGCATGCATCCTTAGTGATATTGAGCATGCACACTAAGCAATATCGCTCAGAAGGGCAAAAATTTGCAATATCATAAAACCCCACCCAAATCTAATTATCTCTGCACAAGTAACACCTGCCTCACCTGCAGTGCACATGGTTTTGTCCATCTAAGAAATATTTTGTCAGAAAGAGTGAACTAGAATAAGGGCCTCAGTTCCTGCTGGAGCCTGCTAAAAAATAGCCCTGGCTATACCAATATGCAGCCTGCCAAAAGGGCTGGAAATCAGTGCCATATGGCAGGATAATGTTTTACCCTGCGCTGAAGCCGCTCTCCAAACATGTGAGGTCATGTGTCTGTGAGGAAGGCTTATATCAGTGATTTTCAACCTTTTTACCTTGTGGCACACTAAATAAGATTTTTAAATTGCCAAGGCACACCATGAGATCCCCACAGGGCAAAACACATTGGCCACGACAGGAAAAAAAACAAACCTATTGGCTCCCATACAACAAACAATCACACTGGTCCCCACAGGTAACACAAATAAAATACACTGGCCTTTTACATGAAAATAAGAGACCAGTAAATAACAGTTGAACTGGTGGTGGCTGTAAACTGGTTTGGGCATCTCTAGATCTGGAGGCACACTTGAGAACAGCTCAAGGCACACTAGTGTGCCACGGCACAGTGGTTGAAAAACACTGGCTTAGAGCCTAAAGGCATAACTTAAGGCGTGTAATATGTAATATGTGCAGTAAGTGTCTTGTGGAGGAGGGGGCTGTCATGATGTGGGCCCCGCCTCTGCCGCCATGTTGGCCCGCAGGATGGATCAAAGCGAAACTGGGGGGTGTTCTGACATCAATTGCCCCCCCTCCGAGCAGGCAGGGAAACGCCTGCATTTGCTGGGGTCCGCCCAGCATTTCTATGGGTGTCCCCATGATTTTTAGGAGCATACGCTGTCACTCAGGCTGTGAGCACCGGGGCCTGCACATTCGCATTGACAATGCACATACACAGACCCAAACATCAACAGAGGGTGCGAATTCGCTGCTCAAAGAGCTGGTCTGAATTGGCTCCTAAGGCAGCACAAAGAATACTGCCTGAACATACTTTTTCTTACTTTGTGAAATACGATGCACGGGAGCATACTGTACATCGCAAGCTTACAGAAACACGGTACAATGTGAACTGCATGCGATTTGTTTTGAACTAAAAAGTTCAAAGGGCATGTGTCGTGTGGGCACCTTTAGGCCTAAGCACCTTTATACCTGCTTGTCATGCCTTGTAATGTCACTAGTGCCTAGGAAGTGAATACTGGTGCAGCTAATGGAATGACCAACTCCAATGTAGGAAATGAAACAAAAAAGTTTTACAATTTTAGAAATAAAATAAAAAAAAAATTAAATTAAAACGAATACACATGTATCTGAAAAATGAAGAATTAAAATGAACTTTTAGGAATACTTTATATAAAGTCAACAAGTGCGTAAGGTGGAGAGATAAAGACAAGTGGTGACGTTATTAAAATAAATCATATTGTAGTATTTTACACAATGTACTAGAGGAATGGTAGCTAGAAGCTGACAAGTCACTATGAGCCTCATCTCCCCTTGTTGTTTTTAGAACGTTTGACTCATAGATGTATGTCTTGTTTACATGCAGAAACAAATGAAAATTTGGCCTAAGTTCTGTCTATTCCAGTGGTGTCAACCTCATGGCCCTCCAGCTGTTGTGGAACGACACATCCCAGCACGCCCTGCCACAGATCTTATATAATGGATTGCCAAAACTGTGGCAGGGCATGCTGGGACGTGTAGTTCCACAACAGCTGGAGGGCCATGAGTTTGACACCACTGGTCTATTCAATGTTTAATTGTTAACCAGTTCTATTTACTGTATTTTTAAACATTTGTAGACAGGGAAATGGTTTCCTGCTCATCAATCTTAAGGATCTCTGGTAATGCTTTCATTATATAAACTATTTTACCAGTGAAGGACACTGTCCTTACACAGTGCTCGTCAAGCTCTAGATACTGCAACAATGACAAAACAAAATACACTTTACTGATAAATCTTTACAGGAAACATGGACATTGAGTGCAATGAAGTATAAGACATTTCATTTTTCCTTGTAGAAAGTTGGCAACCGAATAATGGAGTTTGGCTTCTTTCATTTAAGAATATTTGTTAACTGTCAGAACAAGATTACTATGAGCAAACATATAAAGTAGGACTTCCTGGTTATTTCTGTCTGGCAAAGCAGGTTCTCCCAATAACCCTGCATAATCCAATGCTGTAGTCTAAATGGATATTGTGAAAATCTGCCCTTGCAAACAACACAATCATTGACAGAACAAAATAATTGATAAGAAAATTGAAAAAACAACTGTGAAAAATATGTTACAGACAGGCTAATCCTCTCTCACAAATTTAGTGTGCCCCCCCCCCCCCCCCCCCCACAAACAAATTGTCAGATTGGCATATACCACTATCATACAAACACCCCCAACCCCGCCCCCCCCCCCCTCCGCAAAAAAAAAAAAGCATATATAGCAAACATACTGGTGGTAAGTGGGGACTGCCTATACCCACAGCCAGAGGTGCTGATAGGCTCAATATATACTGGCCGCTCACATGAGCAGCCAATACATCGCTTACTGTGTACCCAGCTAGATATGTACACATATACATATATTGGCCAGATAAGTGCCTGTGGGGTGGACCCAATTTATTCTACACCCATTACATTTATCTAGTGTGCCCCAAAAAACCTTTGCATGTTTCCTTCCGGTCATCTTAGTGACTCTTTTTTTCAGTACCCAGCTATATACCAAGATGTCAGCTGGAGAGAACCCGTGGACATTCTTAAGGTGCCCACAGACGCATCGATCCCGGCGTGCGTTCTGTGCTTAAC
The DNA here is from genome assembly GCF_055691185.1 of Crinia signifera. Lineage (NCBI taxonomy): Eukaryota > Metazoa > Chordata > Amphibia > Anura > Myobatrachidae > Crinia > Crinia signifera. The sequence continues at coordinate 126,931,068 of NC_139221.1, read as the reverse complement.
TAGCACACATAGCATTGCATCGTATGCCTTGTGCATGCGATGTGCATGCGATGCTATGCGATAAAAAGCTAGTTCAAAAAGTATGTGCAGCACATACTTTTTGTACTGTGCGATGAGGTGCCGCGGGAGCGCGCACCCCATCGCATAGCATTGCACCGTCAGGATCGGTGTGTGTGTGGGCACCATTAGTCTGAACACATGGGAGCCAGATGGCGAAGAATAGGTCTGCTCAATGCTCGTTGTCTATGCATAATTCCATCTATTCCATGGTGAATTGGTGAGGAGTCATTTATATACAGTAGTAGTACATCTAATTTCACCTATTAACCCCTTCCCGACATTTGACGTACATTTACGTCATGGTCGGGATGTACTTCCCGACACATGGCATAAATGTACGTCATGACTTTAAACTGTCACTGTGTCTAGAGACGCAGTGACAGAGGGACGATGTCTGCTGTCCCTGACAGCAGACATGTCCCTGCATGCCCAGGGGGGGCTGCGATGCCGCCCCCCGTCGGCGATCGCTGTGATTGGCTGTTCAGTGTGAACAGCCATTCACAGCGTTTTCCTGTGTTACCAGCGAATCAGACGCTCGGTAACACAGGTGTCAATCACCGCCGGGCGTCAGGGGGCATGAGGGGGTCATCGGTGACGACGACACCTCACCCCACCTGCCCCCAAGGCTGTGATTGGTCCGTGGGACCCACGGACCAATCACAGCCAAGGCGCGACATTTAAACTAACGGTGACTGCGCTGCAGACGCCATTCCGGTCTGGAATTGCGTGCAGAGCGGTCACCGTGCCTATCTGCCGTGATACTGACCTGATCCTTGCAAATACCTTACCTGATCACCTGATCACTGCTTGTAGCGTGCTGGATGCTTCCTGGATCTGACTTCTTGTGACTTCCTGCTGCTGCTGCAGTGTGATAGAGAGATAGAGAGAGATAGAGAGAGAGATAGAGAGAGAGATAGAGAGAGAGATAGAGAGAGAGATAGAGAGAGATAGAGAGATAGTGACAGAGAGTGCTATATTTTGTGTCTGCTACCCCCCCTTTTTGGGGGTGCAGGGTTTTTTTTTATATATATATATAACTGTCAGTGCTGCTGCTGCAGTGTCATAGAGTGATAGATAGTGATAGATAGTGAGAGATAGAGAGATAGAGAGATAGTGATAGAGAGTGCTATATTTTGTGTCTGCTACCCCCCCTTTTTGGGGCTGCAGGGTTTTTTTTTATATATATAACTGTCAGTGCTGCTGCTGCAGTGTCATAGAGTGATAGATAGTGAGAGATAGAGAGATAGAGAGATAGTGATAGAGAGTGCTATATTTTGTGTCTGCTACCCCCCTTTTTGGGTCTGCAGGGTTTTTTTTTATATATATAACTGTCAGTGCTGCTGCTGCAGTGTCATAGAGTGATAGTGATAGATAGTGAGAGATAGAGAGTGCTATATTTTGTGTCTGCTACCCCCCTTTTTGGGGCTGCAGGGGTTTTTTTTATATATATAACTGTCAGTGCTGCTGCTGCAGTGTCATAGAGTGATAGATAGAGAAAGATAGTGACAGAGTGATAGAGAGTGCTATATTTTGTGTCTGCTACCCCCCCCTTTTGTGCTGATCAGTATATCTGTGCTGATCAGCAACTTTTTGGGGGTGCAGGTTTTTTTTTTTTTATATATACCTGCCAGTTGCACCAAAGGTTGTGCACCTGCTGCCCCTCACTGGTAATCAGTGTCGCATCACTGATCACCTTTTTTTTTTTTTTTTGAGGGTGCTGTGGGGTCTTTTTTGAATTTTTTTTGATCAAATTTTTTTGATCAAATTCCTGTTGCCTTTGAGCGCTGTTCAGTGACGGACGTTACTGACCAACATCTGTGCTCAATTTTTGGCGCAGGACCTTTTTTTTTTTTTTCTGCACTACATACACACTACACACTACATACTACATTGAAATAAAGTTTGTACCCCCCCTACACTATACACGTGTTGAAACATTTCACTACCAGAAACACAAAAATAAAAATGGCATCCCAAATGTCATCCCAAATGTCATCCCAGTCATCCAGAAGAATGTATTCAGCGGAGGAGGCATATGCCATGCTTGCCTCTGACTCTGACACAGCCAGTGAGGCAAGCGGGGAATTTGAAGGATTCATCTTAAGCTCCTCTTCCTCCTCTAGTGATGAGGGACCCCCTCAAAGACGCCCCCGTAGAGCAGCTGAGACCCCCCCCCCCCCAATAATTCATCTCGTATGGACCCCACCACCAGACAATTTTGAGCCCCAGGTTCCTGAGTTTTTGGCCATCCCAGGAATCCAATTTGATTCAACAGGTCTTAGAGAAATTGACTTTTTCAAATTATTTTTCTCTGATGATTTTATAAATTTAATGGTGGACCAAACTAATTTATATGCCCAGCAGTTTATTGCTCAAAACCCCACGTCATCATTTGCTAGGTGGACCCCTGTAGATGCAGTAGAGATGATGACGTTTTGGGGTCTGGTGTTTCATATGGGCATAGTAAAAAAGCCAGAAATTAGGCAATATTGGAGTACAGATGTTCTGAACAGCATCCCACTTTACCGTATGGCCATGACCCGGAATCGTTTTGAGTTAATCCTTAAATTTTTGCATTACAACGATAATGCACAGTGCCCACCCAGAGATGATCCCACCTTTGACCGGCTATTCAAAGTCAGGCCGGTCATTGATCACTTCAGTGCCAAATTTGAAGAGATGTACATCCCAGATAAATTCATTTGCATAGACGAGTCCCTTATACATTTTAAAGGAAGGGTTAAATTCCGCCAGTACCTTCCCAGTAAGAGGGCAAGGTATGGCATAAAAATGTATAAGCTGTGTGAAAGCACCTCAGGGTACACCCACAGGTTTAGGGTATATGAAGGGAAGGATTCAAGAATTGAACCGCCAGAATGCCCCCCCTCCCTCGTAGGTGTTAGTGGAAAAATTGTCTGGGATTTAGTGCACCCCTTCCTGGATAAAGGTTATCACCTCTATGTGGATACCTTTTACACCAGCATCCCCCTGTTTAAGGCCCTTGGTTCAAGAGGTACAGCAGCTTGCGGTACTGTGCGCAAGAACCAAAGAGGCCTCCCAAAAACGCACATTGCCCAAGTAATGAGAAGGGGTGAAAGCAGGGGAATAAGGACAAGAGGGATGTCCTTATACTGACAACAATTCACGGAGACAGTACCACCTCCGTCCCTGTACGAGGTACCAGTACCCACACCTCAAAACCTAATTGTATCCTGGATTACAATAGGTACATGGGCGGAGTGGATCTTTCAGATCAGGTACTGAAGCCGTACAGTGCCCTGCGGAAAACAAAAATCTGGTACAAGAAGCTGGCCGTGTATATCATCCAGATGGCACTGTATAACGCTTACGTGCTATTCCGTTCTACCAGCCAGAGGGGGACATTTATGCACTTTCAAGAGGAAGTCATAAAGAGCCTAATATTTGGGAACCAGCAGGCAGAGGGCCCCAGTACTTCTAGTACTGGCCCCCGTATTGTACCAGGGCAGCATTTTCCTGATGAAATACCCTCCACTGGAAAAAAGGGCAGGACACAAAAAAGGTGCAAAGTTTGTTATAAAAAGGGAATAAGAAAGCAAACTATTTTCCAGTGTGACACTTGCCCCGACAAACCCGGCCTATGTATAAAGGAGTGTTTTAAAATATACCACACATCTATGGATTATTAGGTTTATCATTTCACCGTGCTTCGGGGGTCTTGCTAATGCCACATAGCACCCACCATTCATTCCACCAGAATCTGAGCCGCAAAATCCAAAAATCACTCCTTCCCTTCTGAGTCCTGCCATGCACCCAACTGGTATTTTTTGGTCACATGTGAGGCATTGCCGTACTCGGGAGAAATTGGGGCACAGATTTTGGGGTGCTTTTTCTCCTTCATACCTTATGAAAATGAAAAATTTTGAGCCAGAACTGCATTTTTGTGTAAAAAAATGTAATTTTTCATTTTCACTGCCCAGTTGTATCAAAATTGGTGAAACCCCTGGGGGTTTGAAATGTACACTATACCCCTAGATGAATTCCCTGAGGGGTGTAGTTTGCAAAATGGGGTCACTTGTGGGGGGGTTCCACTGTATTGGTGCTTCGGGGGTCTTGCTAATGCGACATAGCACCCACCAAAATTCCACCAGAATCTGAGCTGCAAAATCCAAATATCACTCCTTCCCTTCTGAGTCCTGCCACTTTTTGGTCACACATGAGGCATTGCCGTACTCTGGAGAAATTGGGGCACAGATTTTGGGGTGCTTTTTCTCCTTCATACCTTCTGAAAATGAAAAATTGAGCCAGAACTGCATTTTTGTGTAAAAAAATGTAATTTTTCATTTTCACTGCCCAGTTGTATCAAAATTGGTGAAACCCCTGGGGGTTTGAAATGTACACTATACCCCTAGATGAATTCCCTGAGGGGTGTAGTTTGCACAATGGGGTCACTTGTGGGGGGGTTCCACTGTATTGGTGCTTTGGGGGTCTTGCTAATGCGACATAGCACCCACCAACATTCCACCAGAATCTGTGCTGCAAAATCCAAATATCACTCCTTCCCTTCTGAGTCCTGCCACTTTTTGGTCACACATGAGGCATTGCCGTACTCGGGAGAAATTGGGGCACAGATTTTGGGGTGCTTTTTCTCCTTCATACCTTCTGAAAATGAAAAATTTTGAGCCAGAACTCCATTTTTGTGTAAAAAAATTTAATTTTTCATTTTCACTGCCCAGTTGTATCAAAATTGGTGAAACCCCTGGGGGTTTGAAATGTACACTATACCCCTAGATGAATTCCCTGAGGGGTGTAGTTTGCAAAATGGGGTCACTTGTGGGGGGGTTCCACTGTATTGGTGCTTGGGGGGTCTTGCTAATGCGACATAGCACCCACCAACATTCCACCAGAATCTGAGCTGCAAAATCCAAAAATCACTCCTTCCCTTCTGAGTCCTGCCATGCACCCAACTGGTATTTTTTGGTCACATGTGAGGCATTGCCGTACTCGGGAGAAATTGGGGCACAGATTTTGGGGTGCTTTGTCGGTACTCTTTACCTAGAACGGCGCCCGTCGCGGGCATCGCGGGTACATTTATGCCTGCCCGCGACGCGACCGACGCGATGCCCGCGATTTTCCCATTGAAAACCATGTTAAACCTGAAAAATCGCGTCGGTCGCGTCGCGGCCGGCCATAAACGTACCCGCGATGCCCGCGACGCGATGCTCCCGATTTCCCATAGGAAACAATGTTAAAAGCCGCGATGGACCCGATTTTAGTGTTAAATGCCTCAATCCACCCGATTTGGCCATAGGAATCAATGTTAAATGGGCTACAGAGCCCATTAACCCTTAAATGTCCCCCCAAATTTTTAACGCCACCCCACGATCAACGCCAACCCGAAGCGTGGCGAGCGCAGCGAGCCCGCGAGGGGCGGCGGTACGCGTCCTCCGACCTTTTCATGCCCTACTATCCACGTCGGCGTGGTGTGAGAATAGAATAGTGTGGCGAGCGCAGCGAGCCACCGAGCCCGAAGCGTGGCGAGCGCAGCGAGCCCCGCGAGGGGACGCGGATACCTTCACAGGTAAGCGCGTCCCCTCGCGGGCTTCACAGGTGTCCGTGGCCACGCGGACACCTGTGAAGCCCGCGAGGGGACGCGTATAACTGTGAAGGTATCTGCGTCCCCTCGCGGGGCTCGCTGCGCTCGCCACGCTTCGGGCTCGGTGGCTCGCTGCGCTCGCCACACTATTCTATTCTCAACTCCACGCCGACGTGGATAGTAGGGCATGAAAAGGTCGTAGGACGCGTACCGCCGCCCCTCGCGGGCTCGCTGCGCTCGCCACGCTTCGGGTTGGCGTGGATCGTGGGGTGGCGTACAAAAATTGGGGGGACATTTAAGGGTTAATTGGGGCTATTTGGGCTCTGTAGCCCATTTAACATTGATTCCTATGGGAAAATCGCGGGCATTGAGGCATTTAACGCTAAAATCGCGGTCAATCAGGCTTTTTAACATTGTTCTCTATGGGAAAATCGCGGTAATCGCGGGTACCCGATTTTGATGTACCCGCGATTTACCCGCGATGCCGCGATTACCGCGATTTTACCCGCGATGCCCGCGATTTCAATCGTGGGCGCCGTTCTAGGTAAAGAGTACCGCTTTGTCTCCTTCATTCCTTGTGAAAATGAAAAATTTTGAGCCAGAACTGCATTTTTGTGTAAAAAATGTAATTTTTCATTTGCACAGCCCAGTTGTATCAAAATTGGTGAAACCCCTGGGGGTTTGAAATGTACACTATACCCCTAGATGAATTCCCTGAGGGGTGTAGTTTGCAAAATGGGGTCACTTGTGGGGGGGTTCCACTGTATTGGTGCTTGGGGGGTCTTGCTAATGCGACATAGCACCCACCAACATTCCACCAGAATCTGAGCTGCAAAATCCAAAAATCACTCCTTCCCTTCTGAGTCCTGCCATGCACCCAAATGGTATTTTTTGGTCACATGTGAGGCATTGCCGTACTCGGGAGAAATTGGGGCACAGATTTTGGGGTGCTTTGTCTCCTTCATTCCTTGTGAAAATGAAAAATTTTGAGCCAGAACTGCATTTTTGTGTAAAAAAAATAATTTTTCATTTTCACTGCCCAGTTGTACCACAATTGGTGAAACCCCTGGGGGTTTGAAATGTACACTATACCCCTAGATGAATTCCTTGAGGGGTGTAGTTTGCAAAATGGGGTCACTTGTGGGGGGGTTCCTAACTTTTAGCATCTTATGGTGCCTAGAAACCTACATGGTGCCTAAAAAATAATCTCATAAAAAGGAGGCTCCAAAATCAAGTAGGTGCTCCTTCTATTATGAAGCCTGTGGTTTGGTCAACGTGCACACTAGGGCCACATATAGGATATTTATGAAAACAAAAGAATTGGGGGAATCAATTTTTTTTTTTTTTTTATTTTATGACTTCACATAACATTCAATATGTATTTTATCTTTTACATATCTACATAAACAATTTCATCTGTTACATTCATCACATCATATCAAGGCCTATCCGGGCCTAAGCTTTTATCTTACGTATTTCATATTACATCCTTCCCACTTCATTCTTACCAACTTTCCCTATCATTCTAAGCCTTTCATCCCTCACCTTTCACCCTTCCTTTTATAACAGGGTTTCCTTTTAACCAATTATAGTCTACTTTGACTTCTAAAAAAATTTTTTCAAGATCGGGATTATGGGGAAAGGAGCAGTAGCCCATAAACCAAAAGTACAGTAAACCAAAACGTACCGATGGGGGATTATTCTTTCATCGGTTTAACTTATTTCAATATTTCAGTATTTATATATTCATGACCTCCCGGAAGGTTTCTCCTGCCCCTTCCATATAGTATTTCCATACATTCCATTTTTTTTTCAATTTGCTATTATATCATTTGTTTCAATTTTTAGTCACATTTCTCTAGTAAAATGTACTGTGTTCCTTAGAAAAATGTATTAAAATTGCAAATCTGCAAAAAAAATGAAATTTTGAAATTTCACCTACACTTTGTTTTAATTCCTGTGAAACACCTAAAGGGTTAACAAACTTCCAAAATGCTGTTTTGAATACTGTGAGGGGTGCAGTTTTTGAAATGGCATCATTTATGGGGGTGTCTCACATACAAGTCCCTCAAAGTCACATCAGAACTGAACTGGTCCCTAAAAAAATCAGTGTTTGAAATTTTCTTGAAAATTTGAAAATTTGCTAGTCATATTGTAAGCCTCCTAGTGTCCAAAAAAATTAAAAGGAAGTTGAAATAATGATGGAAACATAAAGTAGACATATGGTCTATGTTAGTTATTAACTATTTTGAGTGGTATGATTATTTGTCTCACAAGCAGAAAATTTAACATTTTGCAAATTGCTAAATTTTCCATTTTTTTCCGACATTTTGGTATTTTTCACAAAAAAACACAGACTGTATCGACGAAAATTTACCACTAACTTGAAGTACAATGTGTCACGAAAAAACAATCTCAAAATCACTGGGATAAGTAAAAGCAAAAAAAAGTTATCCCCACTTAAGTGATACATGTCAGATTTGAAAAAAAGGGCTCTGTCAGGAAGGCAAAAACATGCTGTGTCAGGAAGGGGTTAATATATGGTTCATGCTGAATAAATACAAGTAAGTTTATGCAAGTAACCACTGGCAATGAGAATGCAATCCCCATTGGCAGCAAGTAAGTAATTCCCCCCTGGCAACAACAGTGTAAGTAACCCCTACCTAACAATTGGATTCATCTCAAAATTGAATGCGATTAAAATTATAATCATGGCCCAGCACACACGTATATTATATCGCTTTCAGACCGCACTCCGAACACGGCATATTGCCGTGTTCGCGGGGCCTAAACACGGGTCACGGTGCGGTCTGAAAAGGGCACCACGGGTCGAGCAACACGGCTATTCAACCCTGGTAATTACCAGGGTTGAACACGGCTATGACCCGTGTCAACTGCGGTGTGAACGGGTGCCTGGGTCAGCGACCCGTGTCCCGTTCACAGTATGGAGGAGGCAGCACTGTCAGCTCCAAGTACTGCCTCCTCCCGAGCCCCCGATGACGCGCCGCAGCCCAGCACCGCCCCATGTGACGTCACCGACTCGGCAATATGCTGTGTCGGTGTGCGGAACTTTCAGACCGCATTGCCGTGTTGCTCTGGGGATGGGACCCGTGTCCTAATCCCGTGTGCGACACGGCATTTGCGGTCTGAAAGTAGTATAACATAAATAACATTTATTGTTTTGTACACTAGTCCCGACAGAAAAAAATGTCTAGTTCACCTTGTCTAGAACCTGACTTAATATTGTTCAAACCATTTATACAATTTGACACTGAATAGGCTAAATCAGATTACCATTACAGAGTTTAGACAATTAGACCAAAAAAGTCTAAATATTGGACTTTAGATATGCGAGGCAAACGAAACGAGTAGACAGGCGGAATGCTTTAGACGCGAGAAAAAGTGACCTTGAATAGGCTAAATCAATTATGACCTTTTTTTTTTTTAGGAAAATATGCTCTTTCCGCCAAAACGGACCTAACGACCAACACTGAATACCCCCTAAAGTTTGTGTCCTATATTAGGCACTGAATTTGAATGCTAAGCAATCATTTTTTTGCACATATTTAGTCCCAATTTCATATCATGTCCCCAGTAGTGCCAGTTACAGATGTATATTATGTTTAATCCTGTTGCATACGTATAATGAAGTGCCACTTGGCCTGTGTGGTTACTGTACAGTGTTTAGGATATTTGCTTTCTATCAGTCACGTCTGCAATCATTAATCTGCAAAGCAACATTCAACAATCACAACTAAACAGTCATTTTAAAGAAAATGAGCTACAAACTTTATAACGACTCATATTGAACAATATACGTGAATAATATTTTAATGGTAATACTTCTTCAAAGAAACTATTGGTGCAAATTTGAAGGCTTATTCAAACAAGAAACTATTCCTTTTTCATCCTATTTAAAGGGAGTTATTCTGATTCACTCGGAAAGGCACAATCACTCTGTAATGGACAAAACCATATGCACTGCAGGTAGGGTAGATGTAACATGTGCAGAGAGAGTTAGATTTGGGTGTTTTATTGTTTCTGTGCAGGGTAAATACTGGCTGCTTTATTTTTACACTGCAATATAGATATCAGTTTGAAGTACACACCCCACCCAAATCTAACACTCTCTGCACATGTTACATCAGCCCCACTGTTGCCTGGATTGGTTATTCACCAGTCTCATATAAATAGCCTTATATGTAATTTTTCATTTTCACTGCCCAGTTGTATCAAAATTGGTGAAACCCCTGGGGGTTTGAAATGTACACTATACCCCTAGATGAATTCCCTGAGGGGTGTAGTTTGCACAATGGGGTCACTTGTGGGGGGGTTCCACTGTATTGGTGCTTTGGGGGTCTTGCTAATGCGACATAGCACCCACCAACATTCCACCAGAATCTGTGCTGCAAAATCCAAATATCACTCCTTCCCTTCTGAGTCCTGCCACTTTTTGGTCACACATGAGGCATTGCCGTACTCGGGAGAAATTGGGGCACAGATTTTGGGGTGCTTTTTCTCCTTCATACCTTCTGAAAATGAAAAATTTTGAGCCAGAACTCCATTTTTGTGTAAAAAAATTTAATTTTTCATTTTCACTGCCCAGTTGTATCAAAATTGGTGAAACCCCTGGGGGTTTGAAATGTACACTTTACCCCTAGATGAATTCCCTGAGGGGTGTAGTTTGCAAAATGGGGTCACTTGTGGGGGGGTTTCACTGTATTGGTGCTTGGGGGGTCTTGCTAATGCGACATAGCACCCACCAACATTCCACCAGAATCTGAGCTGCAAAATCCAAAAATCACTCCTTCCCTTCTGAGTCCTGCCATGCACCCAACTGGTATTTTTTGGTCACATGTGAGGCATTGCCGTACTCGGGAGAAATTGGGGCACAGATTTTGGGGTGCTTTGTCTCCTTCATTCCTTGTGAAAATGAAAAATTTTGAGCCAGAACTGCATTTTTGTGTAAAAAATGTAATTTTTCATTTGCACAGCCCAGTTGTATCAAAATTGGTGAAACCCCTGGGGGTTTGAAATGTACACTATACCCCTAGATGAATTCCCTGAGGGGTGTAGTTTGCAAAATGGGGTCACTTGTGGGGGGGTTCCACTGTATTGGTGCTTGGGGGGTCTTGCTAATGCGACATAGCACCCACCAACATTCCACCAGAATCTGAGCTGCAAAATCCAAAAATCACTCCTTCCCTTCTGAGTCCTGCCATGCACCCAAATGGTATTTTTTGGTCACATGTGAGGCATTGCCGTACTCGGGAGAAATTGGGGCACAGATTTTGGGGTGCTTTGTCTCCTTCATTCCTTGTGAAAATGAAAAATTTTGAGCCAGAACTGCATTTTTGTGTAAAAAAAATAATTTTTCATTTTCACTGCCCAGTTGTACCACAATTGGTGAAACCCCTGGGGGTTTGAAATGTACACTATACCCCTAGATGAATTCCTTGAGGGGTGTAGTTTGCAAAATGGGGTCACTTGTGGGGGGGTTCCTAACTTTTAGCATCTTATGGTGCCTAGAAACCTACATGGTGCCTAAAAAATAATCTCATAAAAAGGAGGCTCCAAAATCAAGTAGGTGCTCCTTCTATTATGAAGCCTGTGGTTTGGTCAACGTGCACACTAGGGCCACATATAGGATATTTATGAAAACAAAAGAATTGGGGGAATCAATTTTTTTTTTTTTTTTATTTTATGACTTCACATAACATTCAATATGTATTTTATCTTTTACATATCTACATAAACAATTTCATCTGTTACATTCATCACATCATATCAAGGCCTATCCGGGCCTAAGCTTTTATCTTACGTATTTCATATTACATCCTTCCCACTTCATTCTTACCAACTTTCCCTATCATTCTAAGCCTTTCATCCCTCACCTTTCACCCTTCCTTTTATAACAGGGTTTCCTTTTAACCAATTATAGTCTACTTTGACTTCTAAAAATTTTTTTTCAAGATCGGGATTATGGGGAAAGGAGCAGTAGCCCATAAACCAAAAGTACAGTAAACCAAAACGTACCGATGGGGGATTATTCTTTCATCGGTTTAACTTATTTCAATATTTCAGTATTTATATATTCTCTGGGGATGGGACCCGTGTCCTAATCCCGTGTGCGACACGGCATTTGCGGTCTGAAAGTAGTAGAACATAAATAACATTTATTGTTTTGTACACTAGTCCCGACAGAAAAAAATGTCTAGTTCACCTTGTCTAGAACCTGACTTAATATTGTTCAAACCATTTATACAATTTGACACTGAATAGGCTAAATCAGATTACCATTACAGAGTTTAGACAATTAGACCAAAAAAGTCTAAATATTGGACTTTAGATATGCGAGGCAAACGAAACGAGTAGACAGGCGGAATGCTTTAGACGCGAGAAAAAGTGACCTTGAATAGGCTAAATCAATTATGACCTTTTTTTTTTTTTAGGAAAATATGCTCTTTCCGCCAAAACGGACCTAACGACCAACACTGAATACCCCCTAAAGTTTGTGTCCTATATTAGGCACTGAATTTGAATGCTAAGCAATCATTTTTTTGCACATATTTAGTCCCAATTTCATATCATGTCCCCAGTAGTGCCAGTTACAGATGTATATTATGTTTAATCCTGTTGCATACGTATAATGAAGTGCCACTTGGCCTGTGTGGTTACTGTACAGTGTTTAGGATATTTGCTTTCTATCAGTCACGTCTGCAATCATTAATCTGCAAAGCAACATTCAACAATCACAACTAAACAGTCATTTTAAAGAAAATGAGCTACAAACTTTATAACGACTCATATTGAACAATATACGTGAATAATATTTTAATGGTAATACTTCTTCAAAGAAACTATTGGTGCAAATTTGAAGGCTTATTCAAACAAGAAACTATTCCTTTTTCATCCTATTTAAAGGGAGTTATTCTGATTCACTCGGAAAGGCACAATCACTCTGTAATGGACAAAACCATATGCACTGCAGGTAGGGTAGATGTAACATGTGCAGAGAGAGTTAGATTTGGGTGTTTTATTGTTTCTGTGCAGGGTAAATACTGGCTGCTTTATTTTTACACTGCAATATAGATATCAGTTTGAAGTACACACCCCACCCAAATCTAACACTCTCTGCACATGTTACATCAGCCCCACTGTTGCCTGGATTGGTTATTCACCAGTCTCATATAAATAGCCTTATATAAGAACAACAATGGCTTAAGAAGCAACAAAACCCACATTTCAGTTTGAGGCCTTGTCGACACAGAACAGCTGACGTGTGCAGTGACTGCAGTGTTCTAAAAACATGCAGTTTACCTACACAGTTCACTCTAGTGTCTATACAAAACTAAGGGGTAGATTCACTAAAATACGGTCTGTTTAAGCTGATGATCAACTGCTGGCTTTAATAGACCTTTTAAAAAGAGCAATATGGTAAACCTACCCCTAAGAACTTACATTTCTACAAACAGTGCCTGGGAATACAGCAATGACAGAAAAGTGTACTGAAAGTGGCAATAGCATGAGGAATACTCACGTAGGCAATACAAACAGAGGAATATCCCAGCAAGACAGAATCCTTCAAAAAACCTGAGTGTGCTGAACATCGTCACATTCACTGAGAGCGCCACAGTAAGTCCAAATATCAGATTGAAGATTACAGAAAACAGCAGCACAAGACGTCGGCCGATCCTAGGAAACAGTAAGGAATAATGTATTAGGATTTGATAGTGGACATATATGTGAATGCTAAAAATTAATAACCAATATACACTACAGTACGCAGTCTGCGCTTACTTGCGTAACGCAGCCTTTGTGCGGTTATGAAGACACTAATACATATTAATAGGAAATAAGAAACAAATACTGTATGCTTTGATTTTGTGGTTCCAAAGCACAAAATGTAATTGATTACTAAGAAAAGAATAATATCATATTTAACAGTTTTTACACAAAGATTTAACAAATAACAGTGAGATTACATTTATAGTGCAGAACAATACAGTACATAATACAGGTAGTAAAATGCAACCAAATTATACATATGATTCCAGGTTCCAAAAACAGTTTGATTCATGTGTGGAATATATAAGGGTGGGGGTAGGTGTTTGTGTGTATTTAAATGGATGCAGAGCCGGTCCTAGGCATAGGGAAACTAGGCAAATGCCTAGGGCGTTTGGAATGCCTAGGGGCACCAGAAGCTTCTATTGATTAAAATGATATGCAGCATGCCTATATTCTGTGTGTGAGTGAGGCTGTATCTGCATATGAAATAGTATATTCATGGAAATCACTAACATACAGTATACAGTAGCATTCCGTATGCAGGTACAGCCACAGTCAGACACAGAATATAGGCATGCTGCATATCATTGTAATCATCAGAAGCGTCTTATGTGTCCTGGTCACATAACAATGCAAATAAGACAAATTTTCACCAAAAAAGGCACCCAACGTTAGCAGAACTGCCCAGGAGCTGCATGGCCTATTGAGGCAAGATGTATGAGGAAACATCTGTATCCAAGTAGAGGCAAAGGTCACAGTGTTAGCGGTTGTGCGAGTGCTGTCTGCGGATGGGTTGGTTGTGCAATAGTGTTCGGCATATGTGTAAGAGGCATTATGTGTGTCATGTGTATAAGGGCATTAATAATATGCAACATATGTGTAAGGGGCATTATGTGTGTCATGTGTATAAGGGCATTAATAATGTGTGACATGTGTAACAGGCATTATGTGTGTCATGTGTATAAGGGCATTAATAATGTGCAGCATACGTGTAAGGGGCATTATGTGTGTCATGTGTATAAGGGTATTAATAATGTGCAACATATGCGTAAGGGGCATTATGTGTGTCATGTGTATAAGGGCATTATGTGTGTCATGTGTATAAGGGCATTAATAATGTGCAACATATGTGTAAGGGCCATTATGTGTGTCATTTTGTGTATGAAGGACATTAATAAAGGTTGGCATAATGTGTAAGGGGCATTATGTTAATAAGGACATTAATAATGTGTGTCATGTGTAAGGTGCATTACTGTGTGGTATTATCAGGGGTGCCGAGAGAAAGGTGTAGGGGGTACAAATTACCTAGACCAAAGTCTGATAAAAAGGCCCAGTGGGGGCCCCAGGCCCACTCCCCTTAAGTGACAGCAGCAGCTGTAGCTCTTCTCCTCTGCCCAGCTCACACTGCTTTGTGCTGGGTTGCAGTGTGGCCATGGAGGTGCTTAAAATACAGTACATTATTTTATCAGGATTTTTTTCTAAGGGTATAATGTGAATAATGTGAGGAATAATGTATATAAGGTAAAGTGGTACAGGTTGAGTATCCCGTATCCGAGTATCCGTTATCCGAATTATTCCGAAAACCATACATTCCAGAAAGTGAAAAAAAATTATTTTTTTGCTAAAAACTCACTGGGGACATTTGTAACAGCACTACTGATGACATGATATGTAACTGGCACTATATATGTGCAATAAAATTATTGCTTGGCATTCAAATTCAATATCTGAGATAGTACACACATTTTGTTTCATGTTTTGATGTGTATTTTATGTGGTAATAAAATATATTTGTGTGGTAATAAAATATATTTGTGTGTATTTTATGTGTTTATACAGCATACATGCAAGATACTTCAAAATACATAATTGAAATATTAAAATATTCCAAAATACGGAATAATCCGTTATCCAAAATTCTCCTGGTCCCGAGCATTTTGGATACGGGATACTCAACCTGTACTACTATGTGATGTAACTTGAATAAGGGACACCATCGCATGATAGAATGTGAATAAAGTTGCACTACTGTGTGGCATAATTTGAATTGGGGGTACTATTGTGTGGCCATGCCCCTTCCCAGCAAGAACACACCCCTGTTTGGGCTGCACACCTAATGTGTGCACTGTTTTTATTTAAAAAATTGCAGGTAGGAGCACCAAAATGATGACTGCTATTATGAGGGTTGATGGTGCTGGGAAAGGGGAGCAGTGTCAGAGGCGGAACTAGTGGTGGTGCTAGGGGTACCAGCCAAAATCTTGACTAGGGCCATCTCTGAATGGATGCACTGAGTGGTGAGTGTGTGTGTTTGTGTGTGTGTCTGAAGGTGTCTGTGTTTCTGCGTATTTTACCTTCTAGGACCCTGTATCTTTATACACTAGGTACATTATAGGGGAGTATGCTATATTACACAAATATGTAATATCTCATTGGTTCAGAGTTTAGTCCCAGCTTTTACAAGACAGGTCATAGGTCAGTCCAAGAGCAGGAAAATTGCTTTTTTTCTTGCAATTTGTGGACAGGTCTCTCCAATGTCCACAAAACCTGGTTTGTAATAATGGATTTTCAACCTTTCGGAGTAGTTTCAATTAAGCAATATCGAACACATTTTCTGTATATTGCGAACGTATTATGCTATAATTTACAAGAAACAACTATCTAATGCAAAATGCAATGCTAAACAGTTTGATACAAGATAGGAGTACACTATGTTACCCTAATCATGTGTTACAGAATCGGCTGAATTGTAGCTAATATACTAATGTTTTCAAATATAAAGACAGTGCTCTGGATGCGTAGTGACTGTGTAAATTATGTGCTACGTAAGAAGGTAATTATATGTAACATTATGGCTTTTCTCAGCAAGTACGCATTCTGCCAAAGGGCGGGATGCTATATCACTCACCGCCACGGTCCCGAGTCCTTTTCGGCGCCGCTGTCCCCTCTCTGTATGCTATAACCTCTGGCGGATTAGTGCTTCTCGCAGCACTTCCGCATTCTTTAGATTATCGGTGCGCGCTGCTCTCCCCATAGACTTGTGCAGGAGAGGCGTGCGCACCCTATGCTGTAAGACCCGCTTCGCTATTGAATGTAGCGTTGTACCTCGCCTCTTCGGCTAGCAGAGAGGTAGAGTAGTTGTCCTCAAATTCAAATATATGTTGCTAATGTAGTTTATACTTGCTTCTGTATGTCTCTGAACTAATAAATTTATTGTGTTTGATCTTTTTTTCGTAGTTATGAACTATTTCCTGTTTGATTGCATATCTAATAACTAACAGGAGGCGTCAGACACAGGCCAGTGCGCATGTCCGCCCTGCTCTGGTTGGGTGCATGTGCAGAAGAAAAAAAAATATTGATTCTACACCATTGTAACGCTAACTGCTAGCGTTAAAGCAAACAATATAGCATACGGAGAAGAGGGAGGAGATAGCGCATAGGAACAAGCGCAAAAATACCCCGGCAATTTGCATAATACGCCGCAATTTATAAAGAATCCCGCCCTTAATAAGCAATGGCCATATTGCTCAAAATGGGTAGGCACGCACCCTTCTAACAAACGCCATAATACATTCTTATACAGCGCTATAATTTCTATGTCGACATACTGTATATAATGGACAGTGGCAGACAACTAGGAAAACAAAGGAGGATATCGCTACTAAAGTAGAACAAGCTTAGAACAGAATCTCACCATTTCTTGCTGGACAAATTAATTATATATATATATATATATATATATATATATATATATATATATATATATATATATATATATATGTGTGTATTTTTGGCTATTATTTTTTGGGGTGTCCACACGAGTTTAGGCACTTTTCCTGCTTGAGAAATCATTTCTGGCCAGTATGAAGAACACAGCAGCAAGTGGTATCAAACATTAAACTGATATGTTGCTTAGATTTTCAGTAGTATTCATTCTAGCACTCGCCATCTTTGAAAACCCATGCAGTTCGGTCTGTATATCAGCACTGATATGCAAATCTGACATGTGCTAGAAAAACCACAGCAGACAGCGACACCCCAGGCAGGGAAGAGGAACTGCATGGGTTTTCAAAGATGGCGGGTGCTAGAATGAACACTATTCAGTTTTCTGTTGTGTTATTTTTTTTTTTAAACTTGACAACAGAGCCCCCTTTTCCTTCTCCCATTCTGGGATTTCCATGCAGAAGTGACTGTACATATGCAATGGCTATGTTAGAACATGATCATCTTTGATAAGTACTATTTGGAATGACCAATCAGAAGATGACATTATGCACAAGTACTTTCTAATGAATATAAATGTACCCACACCAAGTGTGGTCTAAAAGGGGTATTACCATTTCAATGCCGTTTTGTCCCATCACATTATACAGGAGCACTAAAAAGGGTAAGACCCTGCTTTTCAACCGTTTTGAATTACCGGTTTTCTTGAACCGGTAAATTCAAAACGGATCTTTCACATCGCACATATTACCATTTTGAAACTGTAAAAAAATGGCATTTTACCTGGTAATAAGTGCAGTCTGAAATGGGTATAATACTGCTTTCACATTGCAAAACCTGCTTTCAACCCATTTTGAAAGCCATTTTTTAAAACATTGCATGTTGTAACCAGTATATTACTGTTTATATACCGTTTTTGTACCTTTCACATTCAACTCATTTCACCCATAAAAAAAAAAAAAAAATGGCTTCTTTGCAATAAAACTCTATTGTGCAATTCCTGCTTATGGACAGTGACAACATGCAGGGAGACAACCAATCACCCTTGTGCAGATTATCATATGTAGTTCAAACCGGTTCTGGGCCGTTCAGACTGCAGGAAAAACTGCTCAGAACCATGTAGATCCTGCTTTTAAAACGTTTTCAAATGCAGGTATTCTGTAACCGGTAAATTGACGGGACCGTTTCAAAATGCTGAAAAAACGGCAATATACCGACCAGTGCCAGATCAAGGTCTAAATAGGCCTGGAGCTGAAAATTATCAAGGGTCTATTATGTGCAATAATAGGCTTTGTGGCCAGCACCTAATAATGTGGGGGGCATGGGCAGTGTTCTGGTTGCGTGGCTCATGGTTGTGTCTCTATTTGTGTAAATACTTTCAACTAATTATATATGCCTGGAAAAGGCAGGGGGCTGGCATAGGAAAAATGCAGGGAGATATATTGGTGGGTGCCCTCCAAAGGTGCACCCGCAGGATGCCGATGTCCTAAGATACTTGTGGGGTGAGGCGGCACTCCAGTCAAAAAAAAAAATACATGCTCGCGGTAACTGGGGGACAGCCGCCGGGCAGAGAACAGGGGGCTGCCCGGCTGTATTCAGAGCACTGCAGGTCCCGTCTATTTGAAATAATACCCCTTTCACACCTTAAAATGCAGGGATTTACCCAGTAATATGGTCCCACGATCATGCATGGACATTCCCGGGCTGGCCACTTTTAAACCAGCCTAGTCCCTGCATTTTCTGGTGTGAGGGGGAGATAACACCCCCCCCCCCCCCCTTTAAACAACCAGCTATATCTTCAGAACCAACGGACCCATTTTCATGTGGGCTTCAAATGATATTGGTCCCGTGAATCTGGGCCATTTGGTTTCAGAAAAATCTGCCCTCGAACAACATGAACAGCCATGAAATTACATTTCCGAAATTAAAAAAAATTGGTTTACCCACAATATCTCTAGAACCAATGAACCCATATGGACCAGCCTGGTATCAGATTGAAGGCCCAGCGATTTGAGATCAACCTAAAGCTTCTGTGATGCCGGAGGGGGAACTGGCAACCGTTGGAACCGGGTGGGGTCGGAATTAGTGGGTCCCATGTTATACTATGAGGAAAACGTTCCAGCTTTGCCTGGCGTTATCTCCGGGGCCAGGCTCGTTGGAAAGCCCTGGCCCTCAGCTACAATGGGCCTATTTGAAGAGTGGGCCTGGAGCTGTTGCTCCATCAGGCCCATTGTTAATCCGGCCCTGATACCGACTTACAATTGCAATGTGAAAGGGGTATTATTAGTTCCACAAGGCTACAGGCAAGATCTCCCAAGTGAGAGTGGAAACATTATCGCTACAACAATTACTCAAGCTCAAAAGTAACATTTGGTGTTAGTTGATGGACCATTAATTCAAAAGTCATCAGTCCTGAAGAGCACCAGATTTATTACAAGTGTATAGCTGCCTACATGAAGCATTACTACAAATAATACACTGTAAAGAAAAAGCCCACATATAACCACAATCTGGGAATGTCATTACAAGTGAAAAGCCGCCTTAGTCTCTCATTATGTTCATTTATCCTTCTATACAATTACAATGTTTGAAGTTACAATTTTGAATTAAATTATCAGTTTCTGAGTATAGAACCTGCAATCATTTTGTTCTGTAGCATGCTTTAAACATTATTAAATGTGACTGCTCCTTTAAGCAGTCTTTAGAAATCCTAAGTGTTTATTTGTATGCCTAATGTAAATGATATTGTGTTCTTTTTGAATAATGCGTACTTCCACAGCAGAGTGATTTTCTGGTTGCTTAGTAACCAGATGAATACTGTACATGCGTACTGGGGAATAAATGCAGTCTTGCTTCTCTTATTCTCCAGGCTGCAAAATGATGTTAAACTATTTCATGTTAAGATTGTCAAGGACAACTTCAAGGTCAAGCATGGTAGTGATCATGACCTTCCCATGGATAGACAGAAAATGATCACATCCAGTGGCCTTTAGCAACTGACACAGACCTTAGGGAAATGGTTAACACTGAAGTACTGTGCAGCCTGCAGATAGCATTTGTATCAGACACAATAACTAAGCTTTGCAGCAGTGTTCGTGATTACCATAGCAATTTACAAGACAGTTTGATGGTTACTTAGGGCCAGATGTCTGAAAGCTTCAAAAAGTGATAAAATGGAGAGTGATAAACAGCCAGCCAATCAGCTCCTACCTGTCATGCTACAGTCTGATTGGCTGGTTGTTAAGCACTCTCCACTTCTCACAACATAATGTGGTATTGCACAAATATTTTGACTTTATTGCATGCAGTACAATGCATTAAATACCAAATCTTTTCCCTTAATGTTACATTATAGCACTGCCACTAATTCAGTACTGGACAGTTATCGTTTGCCACTGATCATACTTGTTGATGGTTCCCATGCTCAACTTCAAACACAAGTTGCTCATCCTTTCTTAGATCTACCTCAGGCTGCTTAGAAGTACAGTTTACAGCAAGTCTATGTGGACATACAGTTCTGCCTCTACACAATCTTTTAGTGCTGATCATGTGTTTCATCTGGCAGGGGATAACAAGACACAGGAGTAAATAAAGCTTTGGTTATATAACAGTGTGTATATTTGGATTTAAAAAATTAGATTAAAATGAGACAAAATCCCACATTTACAATGAAGGGTTATCCTCAACTTTTGGGCTCTGGGTACAAGCATAGAAAATACCTATATGAAAATAAGAATTAAATATATAAATTGACAGCAAACAATCAGGTGCCTTTGTTACAAAAAGGAGCATCCTGCCCCTTTCAGAACAGGCACTGAAGGAGATATATATATTTTGTGACATTGAGACCCTGCGACACCTGCCGCCCCAGAGCTTGTTCTTTCGGCCCAGGATGGACATTACAACTAAAGTACCTGTTCCAGCCGGAATAACTTTAGGACCGGAAAGGTCCCCACCGGAGTGTTACGCCCCGTTGTCCTTCCACTAACCCTGACCGTAGATTTGGGGCCACACAAAGTTCAGACTCATTGCATCCAATTATCGCACTTCATTTCCAGCAGTCCACTGGCACCCTAACTTTTAACACCTAGTGTCCTGTCTGCAGGTCCTGGTCACTCTCGTTTGCATGTTCATGCAACACATTATTCTGGTGCAATTTACTTTACTGCCACATGGTCATTGCCACGTGTTACATCATTAAGCTCTCCTCACTGGCACTAATGCACGCAGAAATTAATATTTTAATTCCAATATCACCGTTTGACACCATAATTCACATTCTCGTTTGGTCACCCCTGTACAGGGATCGGCCACTCTAATTATTTCAGTACTGTTTTGTGTTATCAATGACACTCTAAACCCACATTTTCCTTTTTTCACCTTCTAGGTTTGGCACCATCAACCCCAGAGGCACCCAATCCCCGGTGCAAGTTACACGCCGACTGCTGTCTGACTCTCAAAGCTCCAGCCGAGCAGAGCCAGCATCTTCCTAGATACAGGAAGCGTGCGTTCCACACACCCCCGGCAACCAGGAACTTGCGTTCCACTGTCCCCAGACAGGAAGCCGACTCACAGCCATTGACGCCCTTCCGGCCAGAGTCAGCACGGCGTGCACAAAGCATGGGAGGAGGGAACCCCAGGGTTGTCTTCATTTAAGGGTAAGCTACATTGTACTTCACTTTATTGTTTCCTTTGTACACAAGTTTGCATGACAAAGCGGCGGTTGTTAGCCCCGAAACATATGTCAATAATACAGAGATCCAATGAAGGAGGCACTCGGACACAGTTCAACTTTCAATAACTGTGTATTAGGGCATAGAGAAATTCAGCACATATCTAGCGCTTTCGGGGACTCATCCCCGTCATCAGGATATTAGCCCTTAGCAAAGAAGGTGAACAGCAAGTGGTGTACTAATGGACTGGTGAACTGCGGAAGTGCTGCTGTGGAACGCATGAGTTGCATCCCAGACCTAGCATCCGGCGCTCTACAGGAAGCGGGAGGAGGCGGCTTCAGAGGAACGGACCGTCAGCGTGCGGCGTGGGCGTGTGGAACAGGTGAGTAAATGTTTATTTAAATGTGTCTAGTTTAGTACACCACTTGTTGTTCACCTTCTTTGCTAAGGGCTAATATCCTGATGACGGGGATGAGTCCCCGAAAGCGCTAGATATGTGCTGAATGTCGCTATGCCCCAATACACAGTTATTGAAAGTTGATCTGTGTCCGAGTGCCTCCTTTATTGGATCGATCTATCTATCTATCTATATATATATATATATGAACGGAGTAGCCGGCACTCAACTCCAGATGAAGTTCTGTGCCCCGTGCCCTCAGTGAGGACCCTGCAAAAGCCGGGTCAATATACAGACAGAGGAAGGACCGCGGCACTGGGGTCTGAAATAAACAGGACTGACGCTTGCCTTTGCAGGTTAACATTTCAGCCTTTATTCAGGCTTTTGTCAAAACCATGTATGCTGTTTTGACAAAAGCCTGAAATGTTAACCTGCAAAGGCAAGCGTCAGTCCTGTTTATTTCAGACCCCAGTGCCGTGGTCCTTCCTCTGTCTGTCTATATATATATATATATATATATATATATATATATATATATATATATATATATATATAGATAGATAGATAGATAGATAGATAGATAGATAGATAGATAGATAGATAGATAGATAGAGAGAGAGATAGATAGATAGAGAGAGAGAGAGAGAGAGGAGCTGGCACTCTAATCCTCCTATGTCTTGATGCCTGGTGCCTTCGCAGGGCGAGCAGCCGGGGCTGGGCGCAAGATGCAGACTTAGACAGAGGCGCGGCACTCAGGACGGCGTAGAAATGAATCAATACGTAGCCAAACTAGATTAGTTGACGTTTCAGCCTTGCGGCTTTTATCAAAACAGCTAATATATATATATATATATATATATATATATATATATATATATATATATATATATATATATATATATATATATAAATAAAACACATACACCGTATAATGTAGTAAAACATAACAACTTGCATATCTGAAAACATTGAAATCTTCAAATCTTACCAGTCAGCAATACATCCTGTTATCAAGTATCCAAATATTAACCCAACGACCAGAGAGAACTTGGCTATATGCACTTTCCAGGAGGAGTCGCATACTAAATCCCACTAGAAGACAAAAACAGAAGGAACACAAAATCAGTAATGTCCACATTTTGTACAGTGCAAAACGGCATTCTACCATTAGGATTCTGGTAATAGCACTGCGATTAGGCATTCTACTAGCAGGAGCCACAAACTGTACATTGTGATAAAGCATTCTACCATTAGGATACACGTATTCTGCACTTCCAAAAGGCATTCTACTAGCAGGATCCGCATACTGAGGGCCATTCTGATTCACTCAATCCCTGGTGTGTTTGCACCAGGGACCGAAATCAACACAAATCACATAAGTATAAAACCATAGAATCTTCCACCAGGTGCTTTCTGGGAAATACAAGTTTTTATATTTTAGAACAGTAGCTATGGAGATCTGTCCATTATCTGAATACAGAATATAATATACTGTAGCAACACTATTGATTGCCAAACCTGGGATGTTTTACACTTAATAGCATTGCTGTTTTATATTCTGTGAGCAAAAGTGTCATATTGATAACCTGCGCCATAGTAAAGCTGCTGTTCAATAAATAAACTCCTAGAGAGGAAATGTGACGAGCCGCAATTGATGATTATCGGTGAGCTGTCAGGAGATTTAACTTTTTGATTATTGATTTAGACTATTAACACAAAAGATTAAAAATCTATGTTAGAAAATCAATACTGGAGTTCTTTCTGCTGCCCTTCCATAAAGTACAGATTCTGCTGTACATTGCCTATTGTTGTCGCATGGATAGATTCTGCCATCTTCCATGAAGTACTCATTTTTACACCTTTACCATTCGATCTGGATGATAGGTCTACAATACATAGGTTGACACCAAAAGATCCCTGTGCATTCAAGTCAATACTGAAATAGAAGTCGACATGGAATGGGCAGACATTGACAAAAGGTAGGCACAAGCAAAAGATCAACATGGCAAATGTTGACACATGGACAACATGAGTTTTTCACAGCCTATTTTATGTCGACCTTTTGTCAATGTAGATGAAGTGCATGTCGATCTTTTGGTGTCGACCTATTGACTATTTACCTACACCTTGTCTATCCTATAATCCATAACACTTTGCCATAGGCCTTTTTTGTGGCATCCCTGGGAAATGCCCTTGATCACATATCATTGTCAAGGCATAATGTTTTCAATTATGGACGATGGACTAAAGGCCCCCATACACTAGTCCAATATGACCAGAGTCCAACAGATCGGCCCAAATGGGATGTTTTTGCCATTCGATCAGATGGCCCACATGTGATGTATCCCATGCAATCCTGCTGCCCGTGAAGGTTCCAGGCAGCTCAAGGGGGTTGGATGGCCATACACTGCTGTGATACATCACAGCAGCGTACGGCCAGCTTTATATAAAGGATCATTCAATCACATTCCAAGTAAAATCATATACAGGAAAATAAATAATTTACAATATTTAAAAAAATTATAATTATTTTCATAAGAATCAGAAAAGGAAAAAACACCAGAATATAATGCACTTCGTTCATTTTGATATAGAAAAATTGTAGTGATTAGAATTTTGTTTAACCAATCAGAAACTACGCAATGTGTGACTAGGATCCCCCAGCTCTGACCTATGAAATGAGCAAGCAGCACATTGCCAGCAGCAATAAGATTATGTGCAACTGAAATCTAATCTCTGAGTCTTGCCAGTGAATATTGATTAACAAAACTGCTGGTGCTAGACCATCTCTTTCCCAGTTACAGAGTTAAAGAGCTATGATGAGATCCTTCTAAGTGGCTTTCTTTAAAATATCCTTTGTCCTGATTTTTAGTTTGCAACTTCTTATTTATTGAGTGAGTTGGCTAACATTTATACCAACGTTTTCATATTGAATCAGTTTACCGATTGCGCAATGGTTCTTCCCTTGGTCTTTGTTTTATCTAAATTTTACAACACGGCTGTATATCTGATGCCTGTGTGCTACTTAGGAGGGTATCCTATAAAAAACACAAAAAAAAACAAATACAAAGGGCACTATATAGCTATCCGATAACTGAAAAGGATCCCGTGTTTGGGTGATAAAAAAAATGGAACTGGGATAAGTTGCTGGACCCATCAGCGAGCTGCTTATCACAGATTATGCTTTATGTGACAGAGGCACACATGTATAATCCCCAATAAGTGCCAGCAATGGAGATCTGACATCAGGGCTAATTGGATACCTCCCAGCGAACCTATTAGCAGCAGTAAATTACCACTGCTAATAGGATATCATCCTTAATGCTAGTCTTTCTTATGCTCTGCTAGAGCATTTCTTTGCTCTTTTTTTTTAAGTTAGGATTTCAATAATATAGAAAGATTCTCATCTATCCCAATCAGATGTACAGTGTAGTGGTTAAGTCCTAGCTGACCATCACACGCAGTAAAGGCAGTCCCATTGGGAGTCATTCCCTCCCTCCAGGAATGCCAGTTCAGGCTGCAATAGGCATGGAAGACACTCTCTGCCTTGCTGTGCCATGGGGTATGCGCATGCACAATCGTTGATACTGCGCAAATGCCAGGCCGGCGGCACCTGTTACTGCAATCTACAGTCTGTTATCCCTGATGCCTGCACTTATCAGGTATTATGCTTCACGTGTCTGAGGTATGCTAAGCATAATCCCTGATAGGCAGCCCTTGAGACCCGTGATCTTGAGACCTGTGATAACACATGAACCATGTCTTATTGCCCAATCGTGGCACATTTTTTGGCCCCAAAACACACCATTGGGCTATAGTCACAAAACCAGACATTTTTTTGGTCAGGCAATAAATGATCAGGGCTCATATTGTATCCCCCTATGGGGGTATTTATTTAAGCTTGGAAACAGATGAAATTGAAAGAACTAAAGTACCAACCAATCAGCTCCTGACATTTTTTAAACATCACCTGTAAATGTAGGTAAAAGCTGATTGGTTAGTACTTTATCTCTCACAATTGTATCTCTCGAAGCTGTAATAAATATCCCCATAAAAAAGAGAAATGACACACTGTCATATAACACATGTATGAAAAGGTGCTGAACTGCTGTTGCTGCAAATAACCCATACAAACCAATGTACACATGCACACTTTAAACGTCAAGTCCCAATGGTTCATTCAGAACAACTTAGATCAAGGTGCTGCTTGGGGCCAATTGATACACCTATAAATATATAGTTACAGCAATCCAGCCATTCACTACAAGTCCTAATAAACAGGGGTCTGTGCTGGAAGACATTACAGCTGTAATTGCAGTCAGAGAATAAAGGAGTACAGAAGCCAACCCCCTTTCATACCTCTTTTCCACAGACCAGAAACTCCTAGGTTATATTTGTCAGTGGAAATGGCTCAACCCATGTAAGGGTATGGTACACACAATCCTGGGAAATTAACCTGGATAGCTTTTAGGATTTAACCTGAGAAGGAACTGCAGCGATTAAACTGGGACCCTTATGCAGCATGGAAAGTGCTGGCACTGCAGCTGCGCATGGTGATATTGCCGCCCGGGATATAAGCTGGTTCACATCCGGGATGGACATGTGTAAGAAATCCTGGCATTTTTAAAATTTGAGAGGCGGTAACCTGAAAGGGTCCTATAAAATGCAATCCCAGGTTGAGCAACCCTCCATTTCAACTTGTGTAGTTACTGTAGAAGGGTTTAACCTGGGACCTTCCCAGGTTGTATTACAGTGTGAATGGGTAATCTGGTTCAATATGACCTGGGATCTGTTCACACCACACGAAGAGCCAGCCTCTCCAAGTGCCAGCACACTGCACCTGTGTACAGTAGTGTCCCTGACCCAGCAATAAGCAGAGTATAACAGCAGGTCTGAAAAGAATATCAGAGCACCATTAAATGCTTTATCAAGACTAGCATGTCTAAATGGCTGTAATGAAATAATTGGTTTGCACTGGCTTTGTAAATGAATGCCTATCTGCATTGGAGCCCCCCAGGGCCATTTTATAGATTAGTGCCATGGGCCGCCATAAATACTAAAGTATTATAGTGCCAGATTGGTCTATAAGAACATGGCCGCTGGCCTCCTGCACTGAGTACATATCTAATGCAGGAGGCTGCTACAAAGGGTGAGGCTGTGGCTGGGATGTAGGAGGGTAGGGGCCAGGCACCAGAAAGCAGCCTGTGCCAATCACATCCTACTTCTGGGCTGTGCGTTTCACCTACTCCAGCTAGTGCTGCAGCCTCATTGTCCATTGAGATCAGGTAATAGCATCTCACTGTACAGGGGGACAAGCCTGTGGTGTCCTGTTATTATACAGGGGGGAGCAGCCAGTAGTGTCCTGTTATTATACAGGGGGAGCAGCCAGTAGTGTCCTGTTATTATACAGGGGGAGCAGCCAGTAGTGTCCTGTTATTATACAGGGGGGAGCAGCCAGTAGTGTCCTGTTATTATACAGGGGGAGCAGCCAGTAGTGTCCTGTTATTATACAGGGGGAGCAGCCAGTAGGGTCCTGTTTTTATAGAGGGGTTGAAGCCAGTAGTGTCCTGTTATTATACAGGGCGAGGAGCCAGTAGTGTCCTGTTATTATACAGGGGAAGCAGCCAGTAGTGTCCTGTTTAATTATTATTATATGGGGGAGCAGCCTGTGGTGTCCTGTTGTTATTATAATATACGGGAAGCTGCATGTGGTGGCCTGATTATACAGGGGGAGCACTCTATGGTGTCCAATTATTATACAGGGGGAGCAGCCTGTGGTGTCCTGCTATTATTTTACAGGGGGAGCAGCCTTTGGTGTCCTGCTGTTAATATTATTATAATGGGGAGCAGGGTTTTTCCCAGCCCAATTTTGTCCGATTGTGGGTTGCGCTCTTAGCTCCAAACCTCTTACTGAATTAATCTCTGCCCACTCGAAGCAATATCCATATATTCTTCAATTCTGAGGGGGGGGGGGGATCTCTAGGAATCGATGATGCGCTTTTACTTAGGTGCCAGTGCTCTAGACTTGCCCCCAGGCTAAAAGTTGCCAGCCCTGAGCACAGGTAACAAATCATCGATCCAAAAACATACTATTTCCGATGACAAATTTCATATTATCATGATCTGTGAGAAGACGTTACTAATGTGTGCTTCAACCAGTGTATATAACGGCTACAGATATGAATATAATACAATGGGAGTCTGCTCATCACTATAATCTTTTAATTACGATAAGCGTGACAGGTGAGGAGTTTGTGGCAATACACCCATCAAACCCTAATGCAGGTGTACTGAGGAAAGCTCAGAAAGGACAGAAACCTGTGGAGCAGAAGAGTATGGGGTATATTTAAAATGGCCTAAAATAGAACTAAGATCCTCCCCTTAAAAAAAATTTAGTGTTTCAATGCAAAATAGATCAAAATAGATCATTTATGAAGAGTACATTTTTATTTAATTTGCTTTGCATGTCTTTTTCCATCATATAGAGGTTTCATACAATTCCACATGAATTAAATTCAAACAGAATGGTTTCTGGTTTCATCTTTTTTTTTTAATAGTCAAATCGACTATTAGTAAATTAACCGTTACTATTGATGCCTATGGGAAATGGTTTATTTTACGTTTTATTTGTGAGTAAAGATGAATTTCTGGTGATTTTGAGGGAATACAAGTTGGTTTTGCTTTTAGTAAATACCAGATTTCGAACACACATCCAAATCATCTAAAAAGCACCTAAAAAATGGACTGACACTGAAAATCGATCTCTCACAACAATGTTTTATGGGTCCTTACAAATTGATATTAGGAAGGTTTTATGTCCCTCCATTAACTTATCTAGTACGCAGAGCCGCCCTGTACATCAGAAGGAAGCAAGAAACGTTGGAAACATTCTTCTTTATGTTTTGGGACCCATTTTCTAAATGAAGCATGTTTATTTACCTGCAATACTCAAAGGGGTAAATTTATTAAGCTCGGTGAAGCGATAAAGTGTCTGTTTTTTATCACCGGCCAATCAGCTCCTAACTGTCAAGTTACAGGCTTGGTTTGAAAAATGACAGGTAGGATCTGATTGGTCGGTGATAAAAACCAGACAATTTATCACTTCACCAAGCTTAATAAATCTACCCCAAAGTCCTTTGTGAGGTAAGGGACTGTATTCGTTATTATATAACACATGTGGTTTTAAACTACAGATGGAGCAGCTCTCATTAGAGAAGGGGGGCACACACGCCCTGTTCTGATGGAGCCTGCCGCTGCCCGCATGCACCCCCCCTTCCCCCGTCACCCTGAAGCGGAGATGGGCAGGCATGTTGTCAAGCATGGTCTATAGATAATTTGAGATTTAGCTACATTAAGCATTCTATTTTGTAATATTTAAACAAAAAATGTAAACAAGATAATATGGCACAGAAGTTCAAAATAGAAATTCAGATATTTATTGCTAGGAATCAGGTGCATTACAGCTTATTTCTCTTTGGATGAAAGCATGGCAAACAGACATTCCATTGGTGCGGTCTACCTTCTTTATTATTATTTTTCTGTGAGGAGGCAACATACTCTATGCAGCACTGTATAAATGTATACTTTCTTACCAGCAGGTGGCTACCAAAAATCATCCCATGAAGTTGAGCATATTGGATATTTAGTGTGAGTCACCTTCTTCCTGTAATCTATAACCACCCTAAGCATTAAATGATAAAGCCCTGTAGATACACCTGAAGCAAGATCAGTGCAGAGAGTGCACATCTAAAAGCCCCCATACATTAGGACGACTTCTCCTCCTAAATTGGCCAAGCTTTGACTGGAGATCCCACGGCAGCTCACTAAGATTTAGCACTTGAAGTGCCATTTTCTTTACTTGTGATTAGTCGCGTGCAAGCCCGCAGAGTTGCAGACGGGGGGGGGGGGGGGGGGGGGGCGAGTGAATTGAAAAATCATATTCAAAAGAATGGGTGACCAGTCTATTGAAATGGATTTTCCTGTCGCATCTCATCAGAATCGATACATCGATCAATAAGATTTATCTTTTGTGCAGCCCATCCTACCCCCGACTCCAATCTGATGCGCATGGGACTGCGCATCAAATATGAGTGGACGTCATAAAGGTGCCCACACACCTTGTGATGATTGAATGCGATTTAAGATAGATGCGATGCAATCTAGTACAAAACACATTGAGTGCACATAACTTATCACTACCCAAATCAGGTGGTTATAAATCTTGTGGAAGAATCCAACTGTTTTCAGTAAATTGTAAAAGGGATGCTGTGAATCTAGAATAAGATACAGAAAACAGTGATGCATTATAACCATCCAATCCACACTGGTGGAAATGGTAGTCAGCATTTTCCCGGTGATCCCTTGTGCAGGTCTGTACATTCCTATCATGACATACAGTACTTACGTATGCTTTGCTGATATAAAAATGATACTGAACATGTCTGTCTATGATTCAGTACAATGGAATACCTGACTTTGCAGGCAGGATTATGCAAGATTAGCTCAGAGAACATGACTCGTTCTCCGCACCCTGTAGAGTGAGACAGCAGTTCTCTATTTTCTGCAGATTAACAATTACTAGCATTATTGAACCATAAAAATAGTTGATAGACTACCACATTACCTATTCTGCATGTTCTATCCACCATACCATCCACACAGAACTAGCATGACAAACAGAACACATGAGCACACAGGCGTCTCATGAATGTATGCTGGGATTCCATATGGCTTGCTATTCCTGATCCCAGGATTGTATTCACTGCTGCACAATTATTTTGAATAAAAAAGGGTCAGAAATACACATGCTGAATGCAATTCACCCTGTCAGCCGTTACAAAGTCTTATTACATCAACTGGAGTTACAATAATACAAATGCTTTATTCAACAGAATACATTACAAGTTCACAGAATAACCTGCCAGTGGTTTCATTCTCAATCTGTGCCCATGCCTAAATTTGACTAACTCCTTCCCCTTCCTATATTCCTCCACTGTTTTGCATTACTGGTATTCATATTTAACCTTAAACAATTCCTCCCATCTCCTATATGACCCCTCCCCCCATATTTAAGTTATAGGTTATGTAATGTGTGAACAGTTATGATTTATTCCTGCTTTGTAATGTGCATTCCATTGCTTGTTTTTTTTTTTTTTTTGACGGGGGAATTTGAAGGGTATTTTGACGGGGGAAATAGCGGCGGGCGCCTATTCAATGCTGTCTTTCCCGACAGCATTGAAGAGGCAGATCAGAACAGAAAGTGCCTGACTTTAAAAGCTGTTGGGCCCAAATCTCGACAATCCACTGCTGTGTACATGGACACTCCCCCTTTTCACTGATCGGCAGACGGGAAATTGAATCCCGCCTGGCAATATGCTGTCGAGCAAAACGAAAACAGGCCAGGGTCACGGCTGCCAGGATGGATGGACAGTGGTGACCCGGGATTGAATACTCTACTATGTGTTCTTTCTATGCACTTATTTTGTTCACAATTTTACGTTCATGATTGTTTGAATGTTTTAAATTACAAGCCCAGGGCAAGATGTGCTGAAGTCAAAATGTGCAGTATAGATAGTTTAACCTAATGGAAGCCTTTGGTCTTCTATTTACATTGTTCCCTGAAAAGGGATCCATTAGGATCCCTCCCAATGTCTGCCTAGAACAGATGTATCAACACAGATGTTTTACCCAAGGCAGATGAAATTAGTTAGCAACGTTAAAGAGGACTTCTGTTTTATTCAATGCGCATAGTGTCTCTCTGGGGTGACAGGGAAAGCTTACAAAAGATAAAGGCTCTAAACACCTATGGTTATTTACATGCCTATTTAGTGCTCTCCCAATGGATAAAGTTTATACCCTGCAGGTAAGATGGCAAATTGACAGATCAGGGCATTCATTTATTCTGCCTTATCCCAAGCTGCAGACAATGGGGGAGTTTCTCTTAGCTAAAAATGTGGTAAAAACCCCGTTATCAGGGTTTTTACCTCATTTTGGGATGCTGTAAGCATCCAACGCCGGGGGGGCATCGCCAGAAAAATCTGGCGATGCCCCATAGAAGCCAATGGGCTTCTAACGTGAACCTACCGCCGCCCCGCATCGCCCCTCCGCCCTCACCTGTGTCCGGGCAGCACAGAGCTGTGCTGCCCGGACCTGTGACCATCTCCCTGCACTGATCCTCTTCCGGGTGCAGGGAGGAGGAGAGCCCGGCGCATGATATGCACACACAGTTTATCCTTTTAATTT
This sequence comes from Crinia signifera, assembly GCF_055691185.1. Classification (NCBI taxonomy): domain Eukaryota; kingdom Metazoa; phylum Chordata; class Amphibia; order Anura; family Myobatrachidae; genus Crinia; species Crinia signifera. Next base: position 126,898,613 of record NC_139221.1, on the reverse strand, counting down.
TTAGGACGAAACCTGCACTTTTGTATGTAATTAGTATAAATGTTTTTTTTATTATATCCAATGTCCTTGGAATAATAATTACCAAATGTAATATGTTCTGTCATTGTAACATGCCTGTATTAACTCTGATTCTAATAACCATTTCCCTCTTGGTTTGTGAATGGATAATTTTTTTAATTAACAAAACCTATTGTTTGGTCTAGATAGACAGTAAGTAGGCCGACAGCAAAAGGTCGACATGCAATAAGTTGAAAAGAGTCAAAAGGTCGACATGAGGTTTTTACATTTTTTTGGGTCAATGTCAACAACTTTCGACATGAACCCCTTAATTACTTTACGGAGTACACACTCTATATATCTTGAATATGAATATATATCCAGTAATATACAGTTTACAACATGCAGTGGGAAAGGGGTTTCAGGGTCAGACCCGTTTTGAAGTCCCATTTAACAATACTGGGTCTTTACCCGTTTCTGCAGTGGGAAAGCAGCAGAAATGTAAATTTTAACATACAGTACACCAACATAAAACTGCAACAAGTGGTATTGAATGGTATTGGAAGACAATTAGAAAGAATAGTTTTCAGTGGAAGGATCTCTCTGGCAGGACATATGATCCAGACATGGCTTATGAGACAGGCAGCACTGTAGCCCATACACCATATAAACCACCTTTAATTCATTCATATTAAACAATGTTTAAAGATCTTAATTTATTATAATTTTGATACTACCACACTCCTTTACTCCAGAGGCATAAAATGAACTAAGCATATAAAGATAAAGATAGGATGAAGGATATGGAAACGGTAAATATTGAAGGTCTACCCAGGTGAATCCAGACACATCAGCTAATACAGAATTTACATAAATTTTCCCCCAAAACAAAAAAATCATTAAACAGTTCAAGGTTCTAAAACGCTGCTACAGATGCCCCTTGACACTTGCTAAAATGTTCCCGGGTGTGCAAGACACTTGGTGGTGTTGCAATGTAACGGGTTCCCCATTAGATATTTGGTGCGAGTCTCACTTGCTTGGCCCCTTTTAAGATGAATTTATTTCCATCTCTAGCTTGATTGTGGGCCTTGATATCCCTTTGGAGCCCGTTTTCTGGCTTCTTAATTTGGTGGCAGGCTCCCTGGTGGGTTAATAGAATAGACATGTACATGATTATGGAAGAGATACGGGGGTCACAAGAAAGCCTGCAGGGATTTACGGCTATTGGTTTCCCTGGCTCGAATTCAAGTCCTCTCAAACATACTTAGAGAATATGGCCTAAGAAAAAGTCTTATTTTTCTGATCTTTTATCTAGACTTTGTATGTTGAAAGATGGGTTGAGGAGAATCTTCTTGTAGAATATTGCACCTCATTATAATAAGTGATCGGTCACTGTTAGTAGACAGATGAGCATTTCACTTTGTCTATTGTGTTTTTCTTGTTTCTCGTGTCTGTATCTCAAAAATTAGAACAAATCTAGCAAAACCAATGCCATATTTGGAATCAGCACCACAAAATTGCTCTAACATGGTGACCGTGCAGTAAGCGAATAAAAAAATAAAAACATAATACAGTTCTGGTTACAACTTCAACTTTCAGAAACCGGGCCTTGTACCTCATTGCACTGGCAAATACTGCATGCTGGAAGTTTAGTACAACAACAATTGAAGAGCCAATGTTTCCCATTATGGTCATATACAAATCCCTGTGGTGCCGATGCTGGCTAAATCAACCACCTACATTGTGTCACTTTTTGTGTTGCTGTAAGACCTTCATATAAATGCCAGTTAGTTGCTGCATAATTACAGTAACATTCCTCATCTCACAGCGGTGAGCTGTTTCTCATAAATGCCCAGCTGAACACTTCCTAAACATAAAAGTCATGCCCTAAACTTGTCTCCGGTTTATGAAAGGCTGCACACTTTCACAGAGCAACCACTTCGGAAAATATTAACAAATAACTTTTATATGCAATAAGAAAGCCCAGAAACTGGAATTACAAGCAGAACAACCAACCTCATCTAACACTATAATTAAATCCACAGTCTATAGTTAGTGGAATAATTTGCATGCAACACAGATAACGGCATATTTGTAAAGGATTTTTCCGGAATAATTATTTTTCACTGAAAATAACAGACCTTTTAACCCTTTTATTAAGAACGGATGGAATTAAAACCTACAAAGTCCTGTGTGATAATGGCTGTTCTATGCTCATTAGTTTGTTAGGCAAGCAGAATTTAAAAAGAAAAAGAAAAGAAAGAACACAGCCTTCACCACACAACATACAGTTTATGCTCAAGGACAGATCCTTCTAACGTCATTCAGCGTGACACGCATATCAATTTCTCTCAAGGCTATGCACAAGCAACACTGCAAAGATCCCAATGCACATGCAAAAGGCTATTGGTGACAATTCACTGAATGCTACAGGCACTTATTTTGTGATACTGTATCTCTCTTTATGTACTTGTATTTTCATCAGGATTGCAGCAGAAGCGAGCAGTCCAGGTTTAATTGAAAACATGATTACAAAGTTCTATATTATTTTAAGCCTTCTTTGTTGTGCAGTCTCCTCCTTGTGTATATCACCATTCAAAGTAACTGAACATATTCAGTACGGATTTCCAGGTCCAGTGTAAAGCAAAGAACTTCGGCATACATTACCAGGCATGTCCAAACTGTGGCCCTCCAGCTCTTGTGAAACTACACGTCCCAGCATGCCTTGCCACAGTTTTAACATACCCTAATAGCAAAACTGTGGCAAGGCATGATGGGTAGTTTCACAACAGCAGGAGGGCCATAGTTTGGACATACCTGCTGTAGGCCTTGGTGGCATAGCACATTGAAAAAGAAGATTTGATTACGGTCACCCATAACCACACATATGGCGGGATGTATTAAAATACATTGCCGCCCTTCTCGCCCCCCCCCCCCCCCCCCGCCGCGATGCCGCCGCATATGTACTAACATATGCGTCTGGCATCGCGGTGCGGTGACGGAGGCCCCCCGCGATACCTGGAATGCGGTGTGCAGGGGTCTCCGTCACCTCCCAGCCGGCTTCTGCATCCCTCACGCGGCGACACGCCGGGGACAGCTAAGCAAGCTGTCCCCGGTGCCTCCTCCTCCTCCCCCCTGCAGCCGGAAGAACGTCCGGCTGCGTCACTAGGGGGAGGAGAGGTTTACCTTCCAGGGTCCAGGAGGACCCTTCAGGAAGGTAAGCCAGAGGGGGGGTCGGCGTGGCGGCGGGTTTGCGTCGGCGGGCGGCGAAAAGAAGCCCATAGGCTTCTATAGGGTATCGCCACCCAAAGGTGGCGATACACTTCACTGCGGTATCATTTTTGATACATAGGAAAATGCGGTAAAACCGGGGTTTTACCGCATTTTCCATTTGACACATCTCACCCATAATTACCTATGAGATGAATGTGCATTGTTAATATACACTGTCTGGGTGTTTTTTCTTCTGTCTCTTTAGTGGTCCCCTTCTTTCTCCTCCTATTGCTCTTATTTATTTACAGTTTCTTATATAGCGCAGCATATTCCGTTGCGCTTTACAATTGGAAACAACAGTGATTAAACAAACTGGGTAGATACAAACCGACATGGAGGTGGGAGGGCCCAGCTCGCACGCATACAATCTATAGGGCTAATAGGAGGGATACATAAGGATATAATTCCATAGCATGGCAGTCCCATCAGATTACAAGATGTTCCTGATGGGATGCAATTAGATATGAATGCTACTGAAGGTTGTGTAGGGGTGCTGAATACGATAAGCTTTCCTGAAGAGGTCAGTTTTCAGGGAACACTTGAAAGTTTGGAGGCTAGAGGAGAGTCTCAGTGTACATGGAAGGGCATTCCATAGGGTGGTTACTGCCTGACAAAAATCCTGCAAGTGCAAGCGGGAGCAAGTAATGAGTGTGGATGAGAGACGCAGATCTTGTGCAGAGCGGAGAGGTTGGGTGGGGATATATTTTGAGATAAACAAATATATAAGTCGGTGTAGTCAGAGTAATGGCATCTTTCAACTCTCTGTTCCTTGCTTTGATGTCTGTTCTTAATTTTTCTTATTTAGAGAAATGATCTTTAGCATTGCTTTTTTTTTGTGCTTTTTTGGGACATCCTCATCCTTTCTCCTCTACATAGTGTATGTTCTTTTTTTTGGACTGTAGTCAACCTCATGAGCCAAGAGTGACACCATAATGATGTATACACAGAACCTGTTCTGCAGCTATGCTCAGCAGCCGTGACTGCTGAGGTGAAAGGTATTTGTTAAGGGGGCATCCAATAATATTTTGCTTTGGGGCAGCTTGACCCCCAAAATCGCCTCCGCTCAGAGAAGTGCTAACTCATGTGCCTGTATACTTCTCCCAAATCCCATGTGTTATAGCACAATAACTGGACATTTTTATCCTGAAAAAGTGCTTTAATTAAATAGCTCAATGTTGACCATCTGGCAAAATCTGTGTTATCAGCACGTTTTAACCCTTTGAGTGCCAAGTGAAATTGTTGGAATTGGTGTAAAAATTGTCACGCAAACATTTGTATTAATCATATTGACCTGTAATTAGGGTGGCCAATCCCGGGATCGGCGGGATCCCGGGATTTGGCCTCAAAAAGTGCGGGATTTCAATCCCGGGATTGGAATATCCAGTCCCGGGATTTCGGGATTAGACTGCGCATGCGCAGTCTAATGCCGGGCAGCGTCTGAGCACTCGCTCAGACGCTGCCTGGCTCCCGAATCCTGACCTCTGCGTGTGGCCAGCGTAGCGTGACAGTAGAGCTCACGCTGCGCAGCCTTCTCCTGTGCCCGCCCCCTCTACGTCTCCTCCGCACGCGCGCCCGCCTCCTTTCCGGCCTGCCCTGCCTCTTCGTTCCGGCCTGCCCTGCCTGCTAAGAAGGAGGTGCACAAGCCTGGAGGCACCGTGCACCTCCGAACCCACTCCCGGCCGCCCGCTAATGTAAGTAAATGTGCGGGTCGGCCGGTGTGGGGGTGGGTATCCACAAATATGCAGCACAGCACAGGTAGGGATGCCAATCCCGGGATCCCGGGAATCCAGGGATTGAGCATTTTTCAATACCGGATCCCGGGATTGAAAAAATGCCCCGGGATTGGCATCCCTACCTGTAATGTTTACCTTATATAGAAAATAATCATTTTTTAAACATTTTTTATTTCAATTTCTATAACAAACGTGAGCTCTGCTGGCATTTTTAGCAGATATTTAGCACATCTCTCACAGAGGTATTGGCATTTTGTTTTGTCATGTGTATAATAAAGGGGTTTGTAACTTATAACAGATCTACAGTGATGGACATTCAATACACAAGCACAATAAAAAACCCAAAAAAGAACAAATAATCTTGATATGCAGGAAACAAAGGTCTTTCACTTTATAATATTTAGTAATTCATAGGGCCGTATTCAATGCGAATATTGACGGTGTGCAGCGAATCCTGTTTAGGATTCGCTGCACACTCGTCAATGCCCGCCGTGTTCCGGAGCCTCGCCGTCCCCCCTATTCAACGTCGCAGGGGGCTCGCTGCCCCTGACGGCGAGTGTGAATGAGCCTGAGGACGGTGGCAGGCAGGGAGATGGAAGTCTCCCTGCCTGCCTCAGAACGTATGTGGGGGGGAGGTGGGCTCCCCGGGAGCCAGGCAGCACAGGCTGCCCCCCGGGAGAGCCAGCAGGGGACTGGGTATTCACTGCACCCGATCGTGCATATGTAATGATCGGGTGCAGTGAATATATGAATATCTAATGAGCGGCTCGGCTCCCGGCCCCCTGCTGGCTGCTCTGTGTAACAAAAAAAAAATATATATATATATATATATATATATATATATATATATATTTTATATATATATATATATATATATATATATATATATATATATATATATTTTTTTTTTTTTTATTAAATATATATTCATGTGCTAATATAAGCACATGAATAAAAATAGCATGCCCTTCACATAATAAAATTCCTGATTTTTTGACACCAAATGTAAAACAACAACAACTTTATTTTAAAAGTTTACTTTCCACTTCACCATGAAAAGATGTCGATTTGCTACACGGCGAAAATCACTACAGAAAGACGGCGAGAAGTGCACGTTGAATACGGTGATTCGCTTTCTGACCCAAAAAAAAAATCACCTTCCAACACGAAAATAGCACAAATTCGCTGTGAAACAGGGTGAATTATCCTCATTGAATACTGCCCATAGAGTGAAAGTCCTTTTTCTAGCATATCAAGATCTAAAAAGGCAATTAAATGATTTTATGATTTATTGGTTTTAAATACTAAATGGACGGTAACTGTGTATAAATGTGAATTGTTGATTAATAAATATTAACAGATCACCTCCAAGAGCACTTTCTTTTTTTTTTTGGTTCTTGCATTGTAAGGGTTGAGTATACCTTTATGCAGGAGCAGCATATTGGATGAGATCGGTGGGTCAACTCTCAGTTACCACCAGAAAAAAAATATGTAAGGCAGACTGCTTTTTTTTTGTTTATAAATGAAACTTATGCACTATGAAGATTTATCTATGCCCATGGGATCCTGGGATTCCTCAATACAGGGGAGCAGCTCTCCATACAACTTAAGGACACAGTTAGGGCCATGCTGGGAATCAAACCCATGACCTCAGTGCATTGAGGCAGTAATGGTAACCATTACAGGGTCCCTGTAATCTGCATAATGTGGATATTATATGGTACCAACAGTAGGGATGATAAAACATGGGAAAGACAACAGGTCTCTATGAGGCCGAATTTTGGCTTAAGTTTAAAAAGTCAATAAAATACTGTAAGAATGTTAAATTGATAATATGTAAAATTTGTAACATTATGTATACCATATATACTCGAGTATAAGCCTACTTTTTCAGAACATTTTTTATACTGAAAAGCCCCCCTCGGCTTATACTCGAGTGAGGGTCCCACTTGAGTCAACGCGGCTTATATTTGGGTCGACTTATACTCGAGTATATACGGTATCTCTCAAGTGTCCCAATTCCACTAATAAGACAATGTTCCGCTGCCCCACCCGAAGGCAGCAGTTTCCTGCAGGACGGATGGCGGTTCAGGATTTTGGAGTCTATGATCATAGCAGATGATTGTGGGGTATACACATAGCCATAGGTGCTGATTCTGTGGGTGCTTGAGGGCCCGAGCACCCACAGAAATTGATGAGCACCCACCCACTCAGCAGCGGCCCACCTGCGCGTGTCCCACTGGACTCCCCCTCCCTCGTTGCTGGCACAGGTACTGTGTGGGCATTAATGAACCTGCACTGTGGGGGAATTTATGTATTTGGCACTGTGGGGGCATTTATGTATTTGTTACTGTGGGGGGGGGATTTTTGTACCTGCACTGTGTGGGCATTTATGTATTTGGCACTGTTGCCATAATTTGAATATTGGAGACAACTGCATACCTCCCAACTTTTGACATGAAGAAATAGGGACACTCGCGCGGCGAAGCCGTGCGAGCGCCCGAAAAGGGGGTGGGGCGTATGCAAATGAGGGTGCGGCTTATGCTAATTAGCTGCGACCTCATTTTCATACGAGAATAGACGCTGTGCGCATGCGCACAGCGTCTATTCTACTAGTTTGGGGGGTCTCCCAACTGCCACCCCCCACAGCGGGACAATGCCTGCCGCGGGTGGGACAGCGGGACAGGACCCGAAAATCGTGACAGTTGGGAGGTATGCAACTGTGCTGCGTAATATAAATCAGTATGATTTTGTGACCACGCCCCTTTCCCATGAAGCCACTCCCCTATATTTTTTGCTTGAGGACCCACCAGCAAAAACATAAATCGGCACCTATGCGCATAGCATCTAAACAGTACAGGGAGGTGAGCCAAGGGACACCCACCTGCTCAGGGAGTGCTGGGCTTGTCCTTAAAATGTAAATGTCTGGGTTGTGCAGTGAGGCCACACCCTCACCACTGGAAAAGGCCTTCTGGACCAATGGCCATGTCCCTTTTTCAGGCAGATGGCACCTTTGCATGTTTGCTTCCCAAATCCATAGTACTAAAAGTTGGGAGGAATGCACAATGTAGTAGCAAAATGACACAAATAGTATGACAAAGAAATTCTGATTGTGAAGATCATCGGTTTAATGGTCCTAATTTAGACCTGACCGCAAAGCACCTTTTTCTCAAATGGACAAAACCATGATGCACTGCAGGTGGGGCAGATGCACTTGTAACATATGCAGACAGAGCATGATTTGGGTGGGGTGTGTTCAAACTGAAATTTAAATTTCAGTGTAAAAATAATGCAGACCGTGTTTACTCTGCACAGAAACAAACAAAAAAAACTCACCCAAATGTAACTCTCTGTACATGTTACATCTGCCCCATTGGCAGTGCAGCATAGTTTTGGCCATTTGAGAAAAAGGTGCCTTGCGATCAGGTCTGAATTAGGCCCTAAGTTCTGGCAAAGAGATTTACAGAGTGTCGGGTGATCGGCAAAGAGATCTGCAAAGTGCCAGTTGAATATGACTGAAGGTAGGCATGTGTGAATGTGTTGGGGACATAAAGAACAGTACAAAACAGACTGGGGTAGAGAAGAATGGACAATATAAAACACTCTGACAAAGGCCAGCCAAGTATACGACAGACAGATGTAGTGAGGGCACAATAAAAGAACATAAAAATAGGGGGTGTACACTCCGTGACAGAGTATATACTTGTCTTCTCTCCCAAAATAGATAGGATTGGAGAAAAGAAAATCCAATCCTATCTATACATATCTGGACTCTAGGGAGCACCACCAACTTGCATATTGACCCATAGAGGGAAATAAAATCAATTTATTGTTGGTTCAGGTTACTCAGGCCACACCCCTCACAGGGAGTATCCGCTCACTCTGGAGCGACATTCCTCGTGAGAGGAAAGTACCTCGTCGTCAAACCTCGTCGTCTTCTACTCTCCCAAAATGACCAGGAGACTCCAAAAAATCGGGGAAGGTGGGCAGGGTCCTGTAAATTTAATTTGGGAAGGTCCCCACTTACTACTATATAAAAGACAACTTATTCCCCTTTATGTGTGCATATTATATATGCACACAGGCCCTTTTTGTTAAGTGTTATTTTGCTCAATTTCAATATCTTCAATTGCTGGATTGGACTATTTATATACAGAGACTGTTATACTAATGTTACAGTTTGTCTCCCTGCTTGTTCTTCCACGAACAAGGTTTTTCTCTATCATTCTTATGGGATACAGGGAGTCGTTCATAACGATGGGGAAAAGAGCTTATCCGAAGGAGACAGGCACATATAAAAATTTATACAGGGTGTACTGGCTCCTCCCCTCTGCTCCCCTCCCTTTAGCTTCAGTTTGAGAACTGTGCCTCAGGAGAAGCACAGATCAGGAAGAGCTCCAGAGAGTTTTATCTTCTGTTTTATTTTCTTTATTATTTTGGGGCTGCTGTTTGGACTTAACAGCAGTCCTGCGTCGTGGGAGACTAGGGGAAGGGTTCAGCTGCTGGCCACTTCAAGGTACCGAGCTGTCCCTGCCACAGGACCACCGTCCTGAGTGGGTGATGTTACCGCGGGCATTGCGCTGCAGCGCGCACACCCCTGGCACGCCGCACACCCCTAGTCCAGTCTGAAGACGTCAGTGGTGAGTATTACCCCGGGGTCCCCCGCCGTGGGGTCCCCGGGTTATTGTGCGGCAAGATGGCGGCGGTATGGCGGTGCCCTGCACAGGGACCGCGTAACCCCCTGCCTACACTGAGACAGGGTACAGTTCCTGTTTTGTCCAGGGCAGTTACCAAAGAGGTTTGGACATTCCCCAATGTCAGTCTCAGTATAAAACGCAGGTAAGCTCCGGCGCCATTACGCTGGGCGGAGCTTACCCAGAGTGAGACTAGCTCTGTGAGGGCGCCAAAACCTGCTTCCTGCTTCTTCCCTGGCTGCTGGAAACGCCATTGTACTGCTCCAGACACTCCTCAGCGGTGTGGATCAGAGGGAATCTGCTTGCAGAGACAGCTTCAGGTTTTCAGCGCTTGCGTACTTGTGCACTTGCCTGCTTACACTGTAAAGTACTGTTATTGATTACTGTACTGTATTACCAGCTCTTCTAATCGGAGAGCTAAGGTTATCAGGTGTATTGGTCTCCTCCATTATCCTCTGTACACCCCCCACTGGCTTGTTAAGCTGTACAAGATCAGATAAGGCTACACATAGTATTTATCTGGTTAATTTCACACTGCATATCCACTGTGTGTGCGCGCTGTGTGAGGGGAGACTGTTTGTTTGTCACAATGGTGAGGAAACTTACATGTATGGTGTGCAGTGATAAGTTTGTGCCAGCATCTTCATCACAGGTTACTTGTGAGCCATGCATGTCCCCACAAAGTACTGGGGTCCCCCCACAACTAACTGGGCAGCAAAGTAGCACACAGGACAGCTCACAGGAGCCAGCCTGGGCTACAGGTATAAAAACCATGCTTGAAACTGTGACTACACAGTTAACTGCTACTGCAGCACAGACCCAGAGAGTACAAAGGGAGCTGGCTATCCTCTCTGCCAGAGTGGATGTAATTACTCCCACCCCTGGGGATACTCGTAAGAGAAAGGCCCCCTCTCAAACCCCTGATTCCGGGGCTGACGATGGGGATGATGATGATGATGTGGATGATGCAGACACAGGTGATGACGAGCCTGATGCTTCACAGTCACTACTGCGGGGCACAGAGCCATTGATTATGGCAATCAGGGAGGTGTTGGACCTTCCCTTAGCTGAATCCACAGCAGGGGATGCCTTCTTTGCTACTCAGAAAAAGCAACAGGTGGTTTTCCCTGAGCAGGCTGACCTGGAAAGTACATTCAAGTCAGCGTGGAATAACCCAGAAATGAGGTTTAAAGTGGCTAAAAAGTTTAAGTCCACGTTTCCCTTCGATCCTGAGGGACGTAAGGTGTGGGAGGAGCCACCAGAGGTTGATTCTTCTGTGTCTCGCTTAGCCAAAAAGATGGTACTCCCAGTACCAGGGTCGTCTTCACTAAAAGACACCACGGACAGAAAGGTTGAAAACACTTTGAAGTCCATTTTTACTGCTAGTGGCGCGTGTCAGCGTCCTGTATTAGCTAGTTGCTATATGGCCAAGTCCATATATACGTGGGCCTCCCAGATCCAGGAAGGTCTTCTGGGCGACATGACAGTAGCACAGGTGTCTGAGAAATTACACCATATTCAGGACACTGCTAAAGTTCTGTGTGAAGCACAGAAGGAGTTAGGAGCCATTAACGGCCGTAACTCAGCCATGGCAGTGTCAGGGCGCAGATCCCTCTGGCTCCGGCAGTGGGTAGCTGACGCTGACTCCAAAAGGAGTGTAGAAAACCTCCCCTTCACAGGTGGCAGGTTATTTGGGAGTGATTTAGACGAATTAATCTCTAAAGCCACGGCGGGAAAGTCCACTTTCCTACCATCCACTCCACAGGCGCCGAAGCGTCCTTTTCAGGCTCACTCCCAGCAGTCCTTTCGGGCAAGTAAATTCCGCCCTAAAGCCAGGGGTGGTTCAAACGCTGCAAGAGGCTCCCGTGGTAAATTCAGGAAGCCTTCAGCTTCGGCCACCGCAGAGCGGCCATCCGGGGCAGCTGCAGGGAAACCAGCAGCATGACGGTGGGGCTCCACCATTAGCTCCGGCAGAGGTGGGAGCCAGACTGGCGTTCTTCGGCCAGGTTTGGGAAGCCTCGTGCCTCAATTCTTGGGTGCAGGCTCTTATTACGCACGGCTACAAGCTGGAGTTTGCAGTTCAGCCACCTCAGAGGTTCTTCAAATCAGGCCTCCCAGCGTCCCCAGAGGACCAAGTGGTGTTGCAGCAAGCAATCCAAAAGCTGGTACAGGCCAAGGTTATAACCCGGGTCCCTCCCCTGGAGAGGGGGCAGGGTTATTACTCGAACCTATTTGTAGTTCCAAAACCAGACGGGTCAGTACGCCCAATTCTGAACTTAAAATCCCTGAATCCCTTCTTAAAAGTAACCAAATTCAAGATGGAGTCCTTGCGGGCCGTGATAGCGGCACTGGAGGAGGGGGAGTTCTTGGCGTCCTTAGATGTGAAGGACGCCTACCTTCACATCCCTATATGGCCCCCTCATCAGAAATACCTGAGGTTTGCGCTGCTAAACGAGCACTATCAGTTTCGCGCACTGCCATTCGGCTTGTCCTCAGCCCCGCGCATATTCACCAAGGTGATGGCGGAGATGATGGTGGTTTTAAGGAAAAAGGGTATCTGTGTGATACCATACTTGGACGACCTGCTAGTAAAGGCGCGGTCGCCACAGGAACTACAGACAGCCTTACAAGTTACCATACAGACCCTGTCGGGCCATGGTTGGCTCCTGAATCTGGCAAAGTCCTCTCTGATCCCTTCACAGAGACTCCAGTTCCTGGGCATGGTGATGGACACAGCTCTCATGAGAGTGTCCCTGCCACAGGACAAGGTGTTGGACATCCAGCAGCTGGTCACAGACTTGCTGAGGACCCCCCAGGTAACGGTGCACCAGTGCATTGTCCTATTGGGAAAGATGGTCGCCTCTTTCGAGGCTCTCCAATTCGGGAGGTTTCACAGCAGGATTTTCCAGCTCGATCTCCTAGGGAAGTGGTCCGGTTCACACCGCCAGATGCACCGGCGTATTGTGTTGTCATCTCGGACCAGACTGTCACTAAAGTGGTGGCTCCACACGCCCAACCTGCTGGCAGGGCGTCGGATTGGCATCCAGGATTGGGTCTTAGTCACCACGGATGCAAGCCTCACGGGATGGGGGGCAGTGACCATGGGTCAGTCCTTTCAGGGCAAGTGGACCCTATGGGAAACACGCCTTCATATCAACAACCTGGAGTTACGTGCCGTGTATTACGCACTTCTGAAGGCGGCCCCTCTCCTCAGCGGTCAGGCGGTCCGTATCCAATCAGACAACGCCACCACTGTGGCATTCCTGAACAGACAGGGCGGGACCAAGAGCAGGCCCTGTATGAGGGAAGCATCGAAGATCCTGTCCTGGGCAGAGAGTCACTGCCAGGCGCTCTCGGCCCTATTCATACCCGGGGTGGACAACTGGGAAGCAGACTTCCTCAGTCGCCACGAGCTCCACCCCGGGGAATGGAGTCTACACCACCAGGTATTCAGTTCTCTGGTGGCTCGGTGGGGGACCCCACTGGTAGACTTGATGGCATCAAGAAGCAACTGGAAAGTATCCAGGTACTTCTCGAGGGCAAGAGACCCTCAGGCAGAAGGAGTGGACGCCCTCTCCATACCGTGGACGTTCAACAGCCTGGTGTATGTCTTCCCACCGATCCCCCTAGTGGCTCGGGTGCTAAGGAAGATAAGAAGAGACGGAACCGAGGTGATTCTGGTGGCCCCAGACTGGCCACGAAGAACGTGGTACCCGGAGCTTCTAAGTCTACAAAGCGACTCATGGCGCCTACCCCTGCAAAGAGATCTACTCATGCAAGGACCGTGCATCTTCCAGGCCTTGGAACAGCTGCGTTTGACGGCCTGGAAGTTGAACGGCAGATCCTGACTCAGAAGGGGTTTCACTTTTCAGTCATCAGAACTATGACAAGTGCAAGGAAACCGGTAACAGCTGCACATTACCACCATATCTGGAAAAGATATGTGGGTTGGTGTGAACAGGAAAAGTTTACTCCTTCAGAGTTCAAACTGGAAAGGTTTCTTAGCTTTCTTCAAGCTGGTCTGGATCTAGGCCTACGCCTAGGCTCTTTGAAAGTGCAGGTATCTGCATTATCTGTTTTCTTCCAGAGGAAACTGGCTAATATTCCTGAAGTGCAGACATTTCTACAAGGAGTATTGCATATACAGCCTCCTTTTGTGGCCTCTACTCCACCGTGGGACTTGGATGTTGTGCTGAAGTTCCTTAAATCCTCCTGGTTTGAGCCCTTGGAGGAAATTGACCTGAAATATTTAATTTGGAAGACCGTGGTCTTACTAGCCCTAGCTTCGGCTAGGAGGGTCTCGGAGCTAGGGGCATTGACTTGCAAGAGTCCTTATTTGATATTCTTTGAGGACAGGGCAGAATTACGCACTAACCCGCGTTTTCTACCCAAAGTGGTGTCTGCGTTCCATGTGAACCAACCAATTGTGGTTCCTGCTGGTGGGCCTCATTCTGAGGTGCCAACATCCTTGGACGTAGTAAGGATTCTCCGTGTCTACATCAGGAGAACAGCAAGGATTCGCAAAACTGATGGACTTTTCGTCCTCTATGACGCCCAAAAGATTGGACGTCCTGCTTCCAAGCAGTCTATTGCACGATGGATATGTGCAACCATTAAACAGGCTTATGTGGTAGCAAAGCTGCCTATGCCTGTTGGGGTGAAAGCTCACTCTACTCGTTCTGTGGGGACATCCTGGGCGGCTGCCCGAGGAGTTTCGGCCTTACAATTGTGTAGAGCAGCCACATGGTCTGGCCAACACACTTTTGTCAAATTTTATAAGTTTGATGCTCTGGCCACTGAGGATACTCAGTTTGGGCAAGCGGTGCTGCGGCAATAGGTTCCGCACAATCCCGCCCGTTCTGATATCTTTGGTATATCCCCATCGTTATGAACGACTCCCTGTATCCCATAAGAATGATAGAGAAAATAGGATTTTAATACCTACCGGTAAATCCTTTTCTCAAAGTTCTTATGGGATACAGGGCACCCGCCTCTGTGCGGAGGTTTGCCTTGCTCACTTTGTGAGATATGGACCAATACTGGGTACCTAGGTAACTTAAACTTACATAGTGTACCTTAAAGGTCCACGAGTGTAAATTGTCACTTAGGTGATAATTCTATACATTGTTCCAGTTGGAACACAGTTCAAAATAGTTGTCATGTTGACATGTTCTTAGGCCCTTAGACTTCCCAGGTTATGGGGTTGCTAATGTGGTCTGTTATGTTGAATGTTGGGTGTGCTGGATGAATCTCACCACGGTAAATATACACATATTCCTCTCATATTGTTCTTCTCCTTCGGCACAGTTCACTTAACTGAAGCTAGAGGGAGGGGAGCAGAGGGGAGGAGCCAGTACACCCTGTATAAATTTTTATATGTGCCTGTCTCCTTCGGATAAGCTCTTTTCCCCATCGTTATGAACGACTCCCTGTATCCCATAAGAACTTCGAGAAAAGGATTTACCGGTAGGTATTAAAATCCAATTTTTCCTCATATCCCATATCTTTGTCTACACAGCAGCTAAATATATTTTAGTATTGACCCTCTCCCTGGACCGCTTTGTGCCCAGATGGAAGGCAATCCTGAAGCCATGGTTCCCCAGATGTTTCCCCCACAAGTGAGTTATTTCTCTCCTGAGATCTGCAGATGACTCCTCGTCAGCACAGAGGTTCCCCAGTATTATGCCAGAACCACCCACATTAGACACCAATAGAAAACACGCAGGGACAGGGGCTCCGATCAGAGCCTGTCCCTGTGAGGTGTAAGAAATAAAATGGTTACAAATGTGATCACATGACAGATCACATGGGATCTTAAACTTTTGCAAATTACAATAAACTTTTTTTATATGCTAACATTATTAATGGGTTATGTATTCATTAGAAGTTTGGGTCATTGGGTCGACCCAATTTAGGTAGACATGCACTGGGTCGACAACTGAAGGTCGACACCTAAAATAGGTAGACGGTTGGAAGGTGGACAAGCATTAGGTCGACAATGGGAAGGTTGACTGTCAACATGAGGTTTTCCCTTTTTTATCCAAAATGTTAAAAGACAAACCTTCGTGCACTGCGTCCCCTTTCATGGCTTGCTGCGCTCAGCAGACTATTTTATTTTCCCACCATAGTGGATGGTAGGGCAGGAAATACCACCTGTCTGCACACAAAAACAAGGAAATCGGTACTTGTGTATTTTGGCGGCGCCCATCGCATCGCATACCATAAGGCATACGATGGTATGCGATGCGACGCGATATCGCTCGATATTGTACAATGCCATACAATTTTAAAATTGTATGACATTGTATATGGCATACAATGCGATACAATGCGATGTGATTAAACATTGTATAAGCACCCTAATGGGTGCTTACAATGGTAAATGCACCCCCCCCCCGCCACCCCCCCACTATAAACGTGAACCCGAAGTGTGGCGAGCGTAGCGAGCCCGCGAGGGGCGGCGGTACGCGTCCTCCGACCTTTTCATACCCCCACTATCCACGTCGGCGTGGAGTTGAGAATAGAAAGTGTGGCGAGCACAGCGAGCCACCGAGCCCGAAGCGTGGCAAGCGCAGCGAGCCCCGCGAGGGGATGCGGATACCTGTGAAGGCCGCAAGGGGACTCTGATACCTGTGAAGGTATCCGCTGCGTTCGCCACGCTTCGGGCTTGGTGGCTCGCTACGCTCGCCACACTTTCTATTCTCAACTCCACGCCGACGTGGATAGTGGGGGTATGAAAAGGTCGTAGGACGCGTACCTCCACCCCTCGCGGGCTCGCTGCGCTCGCCACGCTTCGGGTTCACGTTTATAGTGGGGGGGTGGCGTGTGATGGTGCATTTAACATTGTAAGCACCCATTACCCTTTAGGGTGCGTATACAATCTTTCATTGTATAGGGGGCAAAAATCGCGATGCATCGCATGCCATCGGGTGCATGGCATGCGATGCGATTAAAACATTGCGCAATGGAAATCGGGGGCGCCGCTATAATACACAAGTACCAGGAAAACTC
This sequence comes from Crinia signifera, assembly GCF_055691185.1. Taxonomy (NCBI): domain Eukaryota; kingdom Metazoa; phylum Chordata; class Amphibia; order Anura; family Myobatrachidae; genus Crinia; species Crinia signifera. Next base: position 126,881,905 of record NC_139221.1, on the reverse strand, counting down.
ATGTCGACCTTTTGACCTAATGACTGTGTCGACCTTCCGACCTTAGCCCTGTCAACCTATTTCAGGCATTGACCTTAACCCTGTCGACCTTCAGTGGTCGACGCAATGCACATCGACCTTAGCACGGTATCCCTCATGAGCAGAGTCTCCATTCTTTACTGAATGCTACTTTGCTGGGTCCATATATTATTACGGATATGACACTTGCTCTACTGACCTGCTGGTGCCCGTGAGCAGCTGTAAAGCAGCGAGACACATTCATGTTAAAAGCAACCTAGCTATAGCTTCTAGCGCTAATGTAATTAGCACAGTATTTGAGTTTCAGTTGATGGTGATTGGTTGCTTGCTAGTAAAGTTTGTGACAAGTACAATGATTTAGTGAAGGGGTTGGCCTAGGGATGTGTATTGGCATGGCTGGCTCAAGGACAGTCCCAGTGGAATGGCCACCCCATAGGGTGACCAATGACTGTAGGGGCTTGGTGGCAAATGCCAGTCACAAGCAGCACAGTGTCTTTCACAGTCAGTGATAACTTCTAGCCCAGGCGGCACTGTATTCTGGAAGGTGCACAGTTATAGCATGCGCAGTGACCTGTAAACAGCAACATGGTAACAAGAAGTCAGGTCACACATCTGCGTGCTGTGTGTCCATAGAGTGCACTGCAGTGAGGGCCAGATGTATCAAGCTTCACAAAGTGATAAAATTGAGAGTGATAAACAAGCAGCCAATTAGCTCCTACCATTCATTTTTCAAACCCAGTCTGTTGCATAGCAGGTAGGAGCTGATTGGCTGGTTGTTTATCACTCTCCATTTTATCACTTTGTGAAGCTTGATACATCTGCCCCTCAGTGAGTCACAGAGGCTTCTGCAGTGGAGGACGAGAGAGGGAAGGAGTTCTCTTCTACTGCAACTAGTCCTGCTGTGCAGTAATGGAACCGCTATGGGACCATGATAAAGCCTACAATGAAAGTGACATCTAGTCTGATAGGTCAGAGCAGTCTTTTGTGGGGGCAATAAATGTGGGGTTATTATTTCCTATTGGGATAATGTCACACCTCCCAACAATCCCTCTTTTTTTTAGATAGAAATATTTTTAAAATATTATAGTCCACGCTCAAAAGGAAAAGCAATGCCAACAGGGCTGTGCGCTAAAGACCAAATGGACATAATAGAACTCCAAGTGTACATGCACTCCCCAGTGGTGTCACAACTGGTGTGTGGGCCACACACAGGTGACATCCACAGATGGGTGACACCACAGTGCCGACTCCTGGTCAATGACAGGAGCCGAGTGCTGCACTGTAACTGTAGACTGGTAACTAGGGGCAGCCTGCATCTCCCAGTAACAACATCTCATGAATCCAGGTGATGAACACAAAGTTAAGGAACATAGTGTAGCAACATAGTAACCACAGTGTCCAGTTACTGAAGAAACTAACCCAGAATATACAAAGAATATGAAAAATACAATATCAAACAAGCAAAGATGGACAGCGGGTCACCACGGACACTGATGCCTGTGGGTAAGACAGCGGTACAGTCACAAAAAATTGACTGTCCACGAAAATCGGCACAGAGGTAAGGAATGATAACCAACATCTCTAAAAACTGTGTAGAATGGAAAGCTCCCTGGGAAGCAGTTAGGGGTGTCAAGTCAAGTGCCCATTAAAAATTTGGTGCCACGCTGCAAAAAATACACACTAATTGCACTTCAGGCTGGGTAGAATCAGTTCAATGCAAACAATAACATTAATTTATTGTAGACAATTTTAACACAGATAAGTGGAGAGTTATTGGAATAATGAGTCTCCTAAGCACAGATTAGAGAACATGGCACAATACGTCCAATCTAGAAGTACTGTACAACTTGATAATATCTTTAAATCTCTTGCATTAATCTCCCCTAGAGACGTGGCAGTGGGGGGGGGGGGGGGGGGGGGGGGGGTTGAAGCAATCAATAAGTAACAAGGAGATCTTTTGGTGCAAAACCCAAAATCCAGATATTATTTAACCCTTCGACTGCCAACTTTGCTGTGAGAGATGTACAAAATATCTGCTATAAACGCCAGGGCAATAGTTGAGGAATATAAATCACTTTTGTTATTTCCAGCAAATGATGATGAAGTCAATAGATTAGAGGTTTAGTTATATATTGCGCCCCCCAAAAAAAGCAAAGCTGGCATTTTTATCAGATATTTTGCACATCTTTTACAGCAACGTTGGCACTTCAAGGGTTAAGACAGTTTTTCTTTTTGTGTATAAATAGAGGCCGTTAATGAACTACAGCTATTTGGTTTACCTCATGTCTAGATTGCAATGCAGAGATTGCAACATTTCAGCAACAAAGCAGTTTCGATGAATCAGAGCTCTTTTACATGCGACCTTCAGTAAAATGCTCCTAATTAAAGGTCTTGTATATGCTTGGCTATTTTAGGTACAGCAGCCTTCTAAACCAGCATTTATTTTAAATACTGCACTTTAGATTTGTAGGTCACAAATCTCTTTATTACATAGAAAAATCTGTTTGTTAGAAATAGTGAGGAAACCGTGAATTGCCATCCGCATATATGGCAAGAAAATAACTCACGGTGTATGCTCAGAGTACTGAAGAAAATATTGAGGTTATCATCTACAGTAGAAGCACTTTAATAAGCTAGTCAACCAAAGTAATGCTTTATTTACCTGAAGCATTGAGAGGGTAAGAAAACCTACCAGACAAAAAGGTAACACATTAAACAATATTGGCTATGAATGATATCGTTATCGATTTTCCCATGAACTGCCTGGAACTCCTGGACAAATGATATAGCCCATACACACTGAAAAATATTGCAATGATATCACCCAGTAGCCACAGCCAGGAGCTTGCTCTCATTGACGAGTCAGGGTTTAAATGAATGCACAGATGGCAGAGAAGGTTATGAGGACCCATGAGAGTGTGCATCCTTGACAATTTAATGCATACACATTAGCTAATATGCATGAAAATATTGTTAATTATATTGTTATCTTTAATTATCTTTAATTATATTGTTATCATTAACATTAATCAGCTATTTTGCACCCAGCTTTACAAAACCACAACCGGAATTCCTGAAAACATACTGTATATTATTATCATGAGCGCAGCTTAAGTCTGTTTGGTGCCATTGGGTGCCATTGCTATGGGGGACAAAAGCTTTGCACACCAGATCCAGGTTATATGGTTGTCTAAATTTATGGTTGTCTAAATTTCCCAGAATTAGCTGCCAAGTAACTGCGCCAAGCCATTTACTCAGCTTAAAAACAAGGACTTGTCTGTACTTATACACGTGACAGTGTCTGTCCCTGCTCCTCAGTAAAGGGCAAAGATCCCTGATCCACCTCCTGCAGTCACATTTCTCTCCCATGGGCCAGATGTACTAAGCTCCAAAAGTGATAAAATGGAAAGTGATAAAAAGCCAGCCAATCAGCTCCTGCCTGCCATATCACAGACTGTGTTTGAAAAGTGTCAGGCAGGAGCTGATTGGTTGGTTGTTTATCACTCTCCATTTTATCACTTTTGAAGCTTCGTACATCTGGCCAACAGGCACAGCCGTGCTAATCAGCAAGCATGGCACAGTCAGACAGTAGGCTTCTCCTTTGTGAGAGGAGATGCAGGGCGGGCATAGAGCTCAGTGACCATTCATCTCTTGTTAAGGCTTAATACATCTGCCCCATTGTACTGTACTAGCAACATTATAATGTAGTATACTGAGAATGAGGGCATTACTTCTCTAGCTCTTCAATGACAGCCTTCATCAGTGATGATTTAGCTGGGAATTCCTCTTGCTCACAGCTATTCCTCTATTCCAATGGCTCTACTCCTGGTAGTTCTGCTGTCACCAATGGCGACAGGTTCCACCCTTTGCCAATTACTCTCTCTGCATTCCAGCTATATTCCCCACTGAGAATTGTATTGCCAATAGTTAGTTGTGTTAGTTCATGTTGTGGTCACTAATGTTCTGTTTAACCTGTCCTGTTGTTGCCATATGAACAACACTGCGGACCACTTGTGAAGCAATAATTCATAGTAATAGTAACAAAACTACTATGATGCACACAATGAATTAGGGCACTACTATGGGGCATAACATTAACTTCAAGGAGATACCACTAGTGAATGCCAGCCCCGCTACTCACAGGCGCATAGACAAACCATCAATGGTTTCCTACCATTTGATAGTCATCCCTAATACAAAACTTATTATGGAGTTTTCCATTATGGAGCCTCAGTTACTAATAGACATGTTTTTCCAACTACAGGTGGGGTCCTCATACACCTTTCCTTTTTGTGCACAAGAAGCCTGGAACGATTCCTGTACTGTACAATTTTGCATCTTCGTTTGCATATAGTGTGCTAGGTACATTTAATTCATTTTTTTGTTGGAAATAAATGTGGTCACTCGTATTGTACTTATCTTGCCTTTTTAAAGAGCCTATACACAGGGAGATGTTGCTGTGTGATCTGAGCAATGTAGGCCACTCAGGATCGCTCAGCACACATCGCTGCACAGCTATGCGTCAGCAATGTGTGATCTGTCAGAGCCAGTGTTTTAACTAGATTTATCCAACATGCTGGATCTTAATCATCAGGCAACAGTGACTCGTGGGGCAGCGCATCACTATCGCTATGGCCCCTACACGAGGAGCGATGTACGGACATTTCCTAAGCGATCTTGTGAGATCACAAAGAAAATGCCCTGATATTGCCCCATGAGTAGGCCCATTACACAGACTGAATACCTAACTCTATTTTGCTTATAGTGTAGTGTACTAGGTATTTAGGATTAGTATTGGTATAAAGTTGCAGATTAAGCACGACAATGCAGAGCGCAGGTCACTCGCATTGGACTTTGTTTCACCTTTGTACCCTAGATTGTGTACACTTTCCCTAATTTTAGTGCACTTAATTAGCTGCATTATTACCGTGGTCCGATTGATCACCCAGGGCTATTAAATTGTACCCAAAGTCAGCCGCAGGATGCACTTTCTGTAACTTAGAAATTTGTATTTTGAGCCTGAGCAGGCTTAAAAAATAAAACCCCGTTAGATAGCACGCTTAAGCGAGCTGCAGCTGTGCAAACACGAGTCTAGGAAGTTATCTAGGACTTGATGTGTTCACACCCGAAAACAGATAATTTAATGATGGGAAAAATGATCTGTAATTATATCATCTGAAGTGAAAAACCTTGAGGCTATCCCATCTTTGCCCCTGTTAAATTATTGGGGCTAGATGAATTCCCCCACGGTGTTAGGAATAGTGGCTAAGTGAAAAAAGTCCAAGAGTAGATAAATTGGGCTATTTGAGGATAGGTGTATGTGAACACAATTTCGGTCCAACGGACATTGCTAAATATGTTCTAAATGCAATATTTAATTGAATTGTGGCGGTTTGTAGAAGTTCATTTAAATGTTCTATATGGGAGTGTCCCTGATAGAGGCTCTGAATACTAAATGTATAGAAAGCCGATTACTTCCACCAGAGCCTGTAACATCGGCCTAGCAAATAAGAGATGCTCTCTAAGCCTGATCACTGTGGTTTTCACCGCAGAGAGTAATAGCTTCTTCATCTTCACTTGCATATACATGTGAGGTTTGGAGATGACTTAAACATAATGGAAGTGGTTAATATAGGTGATGTATTACTTTTGGTTAGATTAATATTAATATGCTACTCGTTGCTAGATGCATTTTCTAAACTACTACTAGGAACCACATGAATAGACAGAACAGATGTTTGGAAAAGTTTAGCATAGGCATAAGGAGAAAGAAGATAAAGAGTAACATGATACAAGAACACCAATTATATAACTGAACTAAACTATCACAACAGTTAGGTCACACACCTGTAGAGTAAGGAGCTTGAGATGACAGAATCAAGATATAAATGGGACAGGTGCTAGACACATCCTTGATCTCACTTTTTTCCAGCCCTATGTTTTCATTGGAGAAACGGAGGCTGAGAGGGGATATGATTAGCATGTTCAAGTACAGAGTTGGGAATCATAAAGACCTGGGAGATGAAATGCTCCGTAACAGGACTATACTTCGGCTCAAGGAAAGGAAACACTGTACTGAATTAAGAAGAGGATTCTTTATCATTAGGTAGGCAGTGAAATTCTGGAACTCATTGCCGGATGAGGTGGTTGCAGCAACTACCGTTAATCGCTGTAATCAAAACTGGATACATTTATTGCCACAAAGGGAATCATTTAGATGTGTCCTACTCAAGTCAGTAGCCACAAGTCAAATAGGTTGAACCCGATGGACATATATATTTTTTGAACCTTGATTAATATGTTACTAGGAGCATTGCTAACCTATCAAAGGAAGTTTTCCCACTCTCCACTTAATTCATTGTGGTTTTATCTCCATAATGTACAGGAGCGTCTTTAGGTAGGGGTTACTTCACAGACTACCAACAGAGAACCCAATTCTCCTACAAGGACTCTTATTCACCTTCAAGGTGGCAGGGAAACAACATAATGATGAACAATGCATCCCCAAGCCTAAACCAAGTCAGAGCTTCCACTACAGTAGTTCCTTTAGCTGCTCATCTTGTAACCCCCATGAACCTTATTCCCCACAGTCAACACCTGTCCTATCTGTCTTTTTCTCAGTCGTGTTCTGCCCTCCACCAGCAACCACCACATGTGTTCTTTTCAGTGGAACATTTGAAATAACCCCTGAATACAAATTTCTTCTTTCTCCATCACAGTACTTAAAAGGCTTTTGATTGTCCAATTTCCGATCGATGTTACGATAATTGTAAATAATCGACCGATTATTCCGATTATCTGTAAAAATCGGCCGAAAAATCGTTCTAGTGTGTGGGGGCCTTTACTTTACACTAAGGCACGGAGCATTTTTAGCCCTATTTTTAAGTGATCTTATCGCTTAGAAATTAAGCCTGATTTGCTCTGTGTGTATTTCACATGTCGCTGTCGCTATCGCCTGACTAGATCTTGCCTGCATGCAGAGAACACTGGTCAGCACACATCGCTGGTACATAGCATGTGTGTTAGCGATGTGTGCTAAACTAAATCGCTCAGCAAGGTGCTAAAGTTGCCTCGTATGTATGGACCTTTATCCTCACAAACCTAGTATCTATTGTCACCCTCCTCTGTAAGCTTATGGTCTTATTTTACTTTTGGTTGTTTCACATCAGACTTAATATGTAAGATGTCGAATTGGTAATTTATTAATGCCAGGAAACCTTATAACAATTACAAAATAAAACTTTACATCTGTGCAGGCAACAGGGTGCTAACGGCTGCAAGTTGGACTAAGAGTCCTGTCCCTTCCTTTCACTTAGCAGGCAGAGTGTCCAGACCTAGTCAGCCATGTGTGATCCTACTTGTTTGGATGCAGTGGCGTAAGTTTATAACAGATGCCCGGAGGCAAAAGTGTGATGTCGCCCCCCCCCCCCCCCAAAAAAAAAGAAAAGCCTTGCTTTCTTAACACTATTGGTTAGCCATCCTATAATGCAGACACACCTACAGAGGCACATGCACAAACACATATACACACAGCCACATAGGAACACACATATACACAGCAGCCACATACATATACACACAGCCACATACATAGAGCCACATGTAAACACACTGCCACATACATCACATGTATACACAGCCACATATGTATACAAACAGCCACACAAACACGTATACACACAGCAACACATGCACATACACCCACATGTATACACACAGCAACATACAAGTATATATACACACACACACACACATATGTATACACACAGCCACACACACACACACGTATACACACAGCCACACACATATGTATACACACAGTCACACACACACACACACACACACACACACACGTATACACACAGCCACACACATATGTATACACAGTCACACACATATGTATACACAGTCACACACACACACGTATACACACATGTATACACACAGCCACACATGCACATACACCCACTACACACCTATGTAAACACACAGCAACATGTGCACAGCCCATGCCCATATATGCACACATAGCAACAAATGCACATACAGTAAACATAACCCTATATAAATATACACACAATACACATAAATAGTTTAATAAACACTACAACTGCCCCCTCTCACCTGTAAATGAGGCATCCCTTCCTTAGCATGAGCCAGCAGATCGTGGGGGGTGGAGAGCTGGACGGGCTGCAGGGCTGTCAGGAGGAGACAGGGGCTCTGCGTGTGAAAGGAAGTCCCGTCTCCTCCTCTGACTGAGCTCCTGGAGCAGCGCTGCTAATCACTGCAGCGCTGCTCTCATACAACATTCTGAGTGGCGCGCAGGGGCTGGAGTTCAGAGGCAATGGATGTCAGGCCGGGTGTCCCCTTCAAATGTGGCGCCCGGCGGCAAATGACTCCATTGCCTCCGGGACTTCCGCCACTGTTTGGATGTAGTGCTCTGATCCCCTAATTCTAGCAATATGGTTTACTTCTGGCAAAAATAATTTCAAACAAAATAGACTGGCTTGTGCATCTTGGTGCCATTAGAAGCTAATAACAAAATCTTACAGAAGGCAGTTATCTAAAAATGGAAAATGAGAAAAAAAAAACCCCAGTGATGTCTGCTACTTAAATACATTCTAACTTAAATCAGAAAATGTTTTTATATGAAAAGATTGCCTTGTAATAACCACTGTTACATCAAAGTGACATTCATTCGCTGTATTTATAGACTGAAATATAAAATAAGGGTTATGCAGGCAGCAGTCTGTCATCTTCAGATTTCAATTAAATGTCTGTATTGTTTAATTGCTTGACAATCTCTATGCGCAGTCCATGAGACAGCTGAAAATTGCACAGTACAATATTAGAAAGAAAGTTGTGGTGTGGGTGGGAGCAAGAAACACAAAAAAGAAGAGACACCTGAAAAGGAATTATAAAACAGAAAATACACGTGCTAAACTTCATTAGTTTCATTAGATTTGAGTAGAATTCTATTCCTTTAACACCGAGGCAAAAACCTGGCTTTTTGCATCGTGGACCCGGGTCAGCGATGGTGTAAAAGAAGTAACTGAAAAAAAAAAACCCAGGTCCATTTTTCCGTGAATCCAACCCAGGTCCTGACCAGGGTGGAACACAGGGAGGACCCGGGGGTAGTGTAAACAGGTATGCCGGGGTCATCCAACCTGGCTCCTATTTGCAGCAATGGGGAAGCCCAACTTCTGGACAGGAGCCTCCTGCGGTCAGTATGGAGGTTGGGCGAGGGGCACACACAGCCTCAGCTGCTGGCTGCTGTACTGTGCAGACAGCAGCAGAGACAGGGAGGAGGTGAATGGATGCCTGTGTGTGGTATCCGTTCACCTCGTGGACGGGGCTAGGGGGTGCACGGAGGCTGGGGGCAGCCAAGCAAGTTACCTTGGTGCTGGGCTTGCCCCCAGCGCAGCAATCCCGACGCTTGTAGATGATGTCATCTCCAAGCACCACCCCCATTTACACTGTGATTGGCACAGCAGTGTAAATGGAACAATCCCAGATCTGACCTGGCTTTGAACCGTGTTCCAAATAGCGGGTCGGATACAGGATTTTGTTGTAAAAGGTGGTATAATATACCCTCAGTGTTTTTATGGGGGGTAAAAATCAACACAATTTGGAGATGAAAACAAAAAAGGTAGAGGTGGCACAATCTTTCCATCCAAATTTCAAGTGTTCAGGGAGACATTCTTAGCGAGGGAGGAAGGGAAGGAAAAGGTCAAAAGTAATGGGCAAGTTTATTCAGATGCTTGATGACAAGTTTTTCTTTTGATTAAAATTCTCTCCTAACATCCCAAAATCCCCCCCCCCCCCAAAAAAAAAATGGGAGTGCCACTCAGCTACAGCGAGAAGTACTCAGCCTTGAAAAGTGATAAAATGGAGAGTGAAAAACCACCAAACAGCTATTACCTATCATTTTTTAAACAGAGCCTGTAGTATGGCATTTAAGAGCTGATTGGCTGGTGGTTTATCACTTTCCATTTTATCACTTTTTGAAGCTTAGTACATCTGGCCCCTAGAGAGAAAATCAAAGCTTGGAGACAGATAAAGTACTAACCAATCAGCTCATAGCTGACATTTTAAATACAGCCCATAAGAGTTAGGAGCCGATTGGTACTTTGGGCCTTATTCTAGTTCACTCTGACAAAATCCTTCTTAGATGGACAAAACCATGTGCACTGCAGGGGGGAAGATGTAAAATGTGCAGAGAGAATTCGATTTGGGTGAGTTATTTTGTTTCTGAGCAGGGTAAATACTGGCTGCTTTATTATTGCACTGCAATATAGATCTCACTTTGAAGTAAAAACCAACCCAAATCTAATTCTCTCTGCACAAGTAACATCTGCCCCACCTGCAGTGCACATGGTTTTGTCCATCTAAGAAGGATTTTGTCAGAAAGAGTGAACTAGAATAAGTCCCTTTATCTCTATCCAAACATTGATAAATCTCCCCAGAATAAAGATCTTCAATGTAGCCTTTTTGGCGGCTGATTTATCAACAGGTTTAGTTTTCTTTAGCTAGCAGGTGGATATTTTTACTTTAAAAGGAATACTCTTACAGTTCCCCTTCAGACAAAACAGTCCAATGACTTATAGAGATTATACCATATCAAGGTAAGCAGAATTATCTAATATCTTTCTACACCTGGCTGCAGCTAGGCGGGGAAGGTAAACAGCAGCAGTTGCTAGGAGGCCAAAGGGCAAAAATACTAAAAAAAAAAAAAAGCTCAACTCAACGTATACTTGTCTGAATATGTGCCTAGAGCTAGAGATAGAACAAACAGTAAATACATGTGTTATTTTCTGTGTGTTATGTATGTTTGTATGTATATATATTATATATACTGAGAACAAAAAGTAAAACTATGGGCTGATGCAAAGTTCAGTTGAGCAGTGGGCGGAATCCAGAAATATAGATGCCTCCCAGACCTTCCAGTAGGCACTGTATGTCCTTACTAGCATTTTTCTGTTTGCTGATTATACAGTCATGGCCAAAAGTTTTGAGGACACAAATATTCCATTTTTACAGTCTGCTGCTTGCATTTTCATGATGGCAATTTGCCTATACTGCAGAATGTGATGAAGAGTGATCATTTGAATTGCAATTTATGTTAAAGTCCCTCTTTGCAGGGCCGAAACTAGGGTTTCCGGCGCCCGGGGCAAGGCAGTCTTTTGGTGCCCCCCCCCTAGTGATGCTGCTGCGTGCCGGAGGCGCGCCGAAATTTTCGGGGGGGGGTTGGCCTATTTTGGGGGCGTGGCCTATAATCGCTGCTCTCCCGCGAGGCCACGCCCCCATTTTGCCGCTATGGGGGCATGACCCAGAGGCTCTGTGAGCCTCTAGCCATGCCCCCAGCCCCCTGGCTGCGGGAATAGACGCTGTGCGCATGCGCACAGCGTTTATTCCCCGCTGCTTAGTTAGCAGCTGACAGGGGGGACCGACCAAATGACGCCTTGTCCCTGGCGCCGGAGACCCCCCCTCCCCGCACAGTCCTCTCACCGTTGAAGCCGCAGAAGCCGCAGCCGCATCTTACTTTGACTTCGTCCGTCTCCTACTAGCGCTGCGGCGGGAAGCGCTGATTACTTCAAAAAGACTTGCCGGACGCTGATTGGCTGAATTCAGCCAATCAGCGTCCGGCAAGTCTTTTCGAAGTCATCAGAGCTTTCTGCAGCCGCGCTAGTAGGAGATGGACGGAGTCAAAGTAACATGCCCGCCGCTACAGCGTCCACATACACCGGACCTCACAGCGCCCCTCACCTCCAGCGCCCGGTGCGCGTGACCCCCCAGCCCCCCCCCCTAGTTACGGCCCTGCTCTTTGCCATGACCATAAACAACATTTTCACTGCATTTCTACCCTGCTGTAAACATCATGTCAGGGATTCTCTCGTTAACATAGATGAGAGTCCAGACTAGGACAAGGCTTGAGATCACTCCGTCATGCTGATTGAGTTAGAACAAACTGGAAGCTTTAAAAGAAGGGTGACAACATTGTTCTATCTCTATTAACCTTGGTTACCTGCAAGGACACATATGCAGTCATCATTGCTTTGCACAAAAAAGGCTTCACAGGCAAGGATATTACTGCTAGGAAGACTGAACCTCAATCAAACAGATCATCAAGTACTTCATGGAGAGTGGTTAAAGAAGTCTTTAGGGTGCCCAAGAAGGTCCAGAAAGCCCAAAGTTGATTCAGCTGAACGATCGACACACCACCAGTGCAGAGATTCCTAAGGAATGGCAGCAGGAAGGTGTGAGTGCATCTGCACACACAGTGAGGCAAAGACCTTTGGAGGATGGGCTGGTGATAAGAAGGGCAAGAAATAAGGCAATCATCTCTAGGAAAACATCAGGGACAGACTAATATTCTGCAAAAATTACAGAGATTGGAATGCTGAGGACCGGAGGAAAGTTATTTTCTCTGATGAATCCCCTATCAGATTGTTTGGTATATCTGGAAAAAAACTATTTTCCGGAGAAGAAATGTGAGCAATACCATCAGTCCTGTGTCATGCCAACAGCAAGAGCAACTTCTCCCAAACATCCAAGAACAATTTGGTGACTGACAATACCTTTTTCAGCAAGTGATAACTAAGTGGCTCAGCGAACAAAACATTGAAATTTGTGGTCCATGGCCAGGAACATCCCCAGACATTAAACCCATTGGGAACTTGTGGTCAATCCTCAAAAGTTGGGTGGACAATCAAAATCCCACAAATTAAGAGAAAATCAAAGCATTGATTATGCAAAAATGGGTGGCAATCCGTCTGTAAGTGGCACAGAAGTGGATTGACAGCATGCCAGTGCGAAATGTAAAAGATGGGTCCATACTGCAAATATTGACCCTGCATAAAATGTTAGTATTGTCAAAAAAAATGGACACTTAATGAAATGCATTATTTTCGCTGTTCCACTTATGAAATGCTTGTAGTTTTACTTCAGCATATTATAGCATAGACAATAGGTCTAAAAACACTGAGAGCAAACTTTGTGAAAACCAATACTTGTATCATTCTCAAAACATTTGACCATCGCTGTAGATGTCATAAATCGATATCCTTATGGTAGAGTATGACTCCAAATAGGTTCTACAATTAAAGAATTAAATTTTTTTCTAATTATCACTTTATTACTGACACCCAATTTGTCAATCTCTATTTGTTGCCATTTAAAGATACAGAGGGACCTTTTAAATGCCAACATCGCTGTGATATCCACTAAAAATGCCAGCATCACATATTTGTTATATAAATTCAAATAAAACAAATGTTGTGTTAAAAAAGATATTTCCTATTTAAAACGTAAACATTACTGTCATTATGATGAATACAAATATTTGCTTTGCAATTTTCACATCTATTTTGACAAATTCACTTGGCAATGAAAGGGATAAATATTGTGTTTTAGACCCAATAATTATTTCTGATACTGGCATTAAATTATGGTTCACCAGAATAGATTAATATAAATATGTGATCCGTAGTCCAAATGTTACAATGGCATGCAAGCATGTAAAGATGATAATAGCTGATCGGCCTTTGCCATCGCCGATGTCTGCTATGGTCCCTCATACATATAGTATCCTTATATGTGCGAGAAGCCCCAAAACAGGTGTTTTCAATATCCTACAAATAGTGTTTTAGAAACATGTCCCTATGCTTTCTCAGAATAATGCATGGGCACCAGCCATACAAATGTCCTCTTTCCTCTCTATAAGCCCCCAATCCAGACCCCCCCCCCCCCCACCCCCATGCCTATTTACATTGCATGAGCCGCCTCTGCCCAGAATTATTCAAAATATAAAAGGATTTCTAAGGTTATATATTATTTTAAATCTTAGTGATAAGCAATCTAAACATTTTAACAAGCTATATTCCATAAATACATGGTATGGGTGTCATGACCCAATGTCACATATAATCACGTGCACTTTATTGTTTTTGTCAAACATCTATGGCATGACTTTGTTAAATATTAACAATAGGTGGTTGTTATATCTATATAGTGGCAATGACAGAGGGATATTTTAATCAGTAAACAAAGAAGAAAACTCGGTACCTACATGTTAGTTGGGCGCCCACTTTACATACGTACGCTTGCGGAAGAAAATCGCATCGCTTGTCCCATTTTAGTGTTGTGCGATACGATGCGATCCCAGTACTGTATATGCATATAGTAATGATGTATGCTATGGTGACAATTGTAGGTACCCCCCTATTATCCATACCACCCCATACTAACACCCCCCCCCCCAGTATCCACACCACCCAATAGCGTTGCAAGCGCAGCGTTGCCCCACTATCCACGCCACCCAGAAGCGTGGCTAGTGCAGCGAGCCCCGCAGGGGGGCAGCGGAACGCATTCTCCCGACCTTTTCATACCCCCACTATCCCCGTCGGCGTGGAGTTGATTTTATAGAGTGTGGCGAGCGCAGCAAGCCACAGAGCCCGAAGCGTGGTGAGCGCAGCGAGCCCTGCGAGGGGAGGCGGATTACTTTACATGTTTTCCGCGTACACTCGCCATGCTTCGGGGTCGGTGGCACGCTGTGCTCGCCACACTATTTAAAATCAACTCCACGCCGACGTGGATAGTGGGGGGTATGAAAAGGTCGGGTGGATGCGTTCCGCTGCGCTCGCCACCCTTCGGGGTGGCGTAGTAGGGCAACGCTGTGCTTGCAACGCTACAGGGTGGTGTGTCTACTGGGGGGGTTAGTATGGGGTGGTATGGATAATAGGGGGGGGGGCACCAACAATTGTCACTATAGCAGGGAATCAATTATTTAGTAATATCGCATTACAAGTTTTAGTGTCATAAAATGTGTGAGGAACAATGCGATACGATAAGAGCGTGAAAAATAAGACCGTCAAAAAAAGACATTAGTAATATCGCATGGCATGCATAGTGTGACACTAAAAGTGGACATGCGATGCGATACGATTTCCTTACGCAGAATAACCCACGAAGCAAATAGCTTAGTGGGTGCCCAACTAACATATAAGTACCAAACACTCAAATATCACATTTCATAGAGCGTAGACTAACTGAAGACACACCCACATACAGCAAAAAACAAACATACATACAAATATACGTATATAGGTGACAAAGGTAAATAATAAGTAATAAGACATTTGAGTATTATTATTTTATAAAACAGCTTCAAAAAGGTAGACAAGGTAACAACAATTATAAAATTAAAAAAATATAATTTACGTCATTGGTTTAAAAGAATGCAACCCACAGAAACCAACGTCTTCGTGTTAGGTTTCGTATGTGTCCCCAAATAAGTTTACAAAATAAAAACAACTTCAAAAGGTGATAAATGTTCAAAAGCATGGGTCAGAACAAAGAGGTCATTGCAAATTTGGATGGGGCATGCCACACTTATAAGTACAGCTTTTAGTCCTCATTCAGAGTTTTTTAACAAAGCAAGTTTTAGGTTTGTAACAGAGAACAAACATAGTATATTACAGTTAAGGATACTGGAATATGTTGAGTATCTCTCTGCAGTGTTAGTGTTATAAACTCACCCCAATATCAAACCATGTACAGCTTTCTAGCTCTCTGCAACAACTGCTCTCACCCATTTCTACACTTGCCTGTCCTGAGACCGCTGTAACCCACCTGAACCAGACTCTACAAACTACCCTTGAAGAAGTTGCTACAGCGACTTCTCACAATCCACGTAGGCTTAGATGCCAACCGAGGCACAATTAACAAGACACCTGCAAAAACTATAACGTAAATTTGAACATTAGTGGGGTAAATCTTGAAATCCAAGTTACTTCCTTACATTTAAGACTACCTACCACTCCTATCATAATGCTCTGGACACTGCTAAACAAACATATTTTCAATCTCTCATCTCTTTTCGTGCCACCAACCCAATCGACTTTTTATTACATTTAAATCCTCCTTCTACTCCACTAACTCTGCACTTGATCCTATACCCTTATAAATCTGCAAAGCTCTGTCTCATGTGCTTATACCAACAAAAATCTGTAATCTCTCATTTTCTACTGGTATCTTTCCTTCGCTGTTCAAGCATACACGTATTACTCCCATTATAAATTAAACACAATTCTGATCCAAACTATCTCTCAGCTCCCATGCCTCTCCAAGCTACTTCAGAGACTTGCCTACACTCGCCTCACATACTTTCTTAACTCCTACAAATTACTGGACCCACTTCAGTCAGGCTTTCTCTCTCAACACTCCACAGAGACAGCACTGACTAAAGTAGTCAATGGTCTGGTCACTGCAAAATCTAAAGGCCATTTCTCACACCTTATTCTTCTAGACCGCTCTGCTGCCTTTGACACTGTTGACCACTCTCTTCTCATACAAACACTACAATCCCTAGGTCTTCAGAACACAGCCCTTTCTTGGTTCTCATCCTACCTATCTAATCGCTCTTTCAGTGTTCTCTTCTCTCATTTTACTTCCTCTTCACTACCTCTGTCATTTGGAGTACCACAAGGCTCAGTCTTAGGGCCTCTGCTTTTCTCAATCTATACCTCCTCTCTTGGCAAACTAATCAACTTTCAGATTTCAGTATCACCTGTACGCTGATGATACTCAAATCTATCTATCCTCCCTGGAATTGTCACCATCAGTATTGCTCCGTGTCTCTGAATGCCTTTCTGCCATTTCATCTTGGATGTCATCTCGCCAGTCCAACTCAACATTTCCAAAACAGAATTAACTATATTCCCACCAGCCAAGAGTAGTTACCCACCTGATATCTATATCACTGTTAATAACACAACAATAAATCCTACTTCACAAGCTCGCTGCCTAGGGGGTCATCCTCGAATCTGAACTGTCCTTTATTCCTCGCATTCAACCTGTCTCTAAATCATGTTACATGCATCTAAAAACATATCCAAAATTTGTCCTTACCTTACACAAGACACCGCAAACACTCTAATCCATGCACTCATTATACTGTATTACGCATTAATTATTGCAATACCTTCCTTACCGGTCTTCCTAAGAAAAGACTCTCACCACTACAATCCATTTTGAATGCAGCTGCGAGGCTGATCTTTCTGGTTAGGCGTTCAACGTCTGCTGATCCGCTCTGTCAGTCCATCAATTAGTTGCTTATATATCACAGTATAAAATACTTCTACTTACATACAAAGCCATTACTCTGACTACAACGACTTATATTTCTTTGCTTATCTCAAAATATATCCCCACTCGACATCTCTGCGTCTCTCATCCACACTAGTTACTTGCTCCCACTTACACTTGCAGGATATTTCTCATGCAGCACCCACCTTATGGAATGCCCTACCATGTACAATAAGACTCTCCTCTAGCCTCCAAACTTTCAAGAGTTCCCTGAAAACACACCTCTTTATGACAAGCCTATCATATTCCAGAACCCCCACATAACCTCCAGTAGATTTCATATCTAATTGCATCCCATCAGGACTGTCTTGTAATCTGGGACTGCCATGCTATTAAATCCTATCCTTAAGTATCCCTCCTATTATCCCTATAGATTGTAAGCTTGTGAGCAGGGCCCTCCTACCTCTATAGGGAGGTTTATTTCTACCCAGTTTGTTTTATCACTATTGTTTCCAATTGTAAAAGTGCAATGGAATATGATGTGCTCTATAAGAAACTGTAAATAAATAAAATAAATGTATGGTGCAATAAACAGAAAACCAAAGTAAGCACAAATAAAGTTGGGAAAGAGCCAGATGTTCATCACTAGGACAGAGTAGTTGAATCTCTTGCCATCTCCGCTGACTGTTATGAAGAGAATAACACCCCTGCTGCCATCATCTACAGCATTCACTAATATGCGGTTTTCAAGTATTTTTAAGCTTGGGGCTCACTGTCTAATTGCATAATAACTGTGCAAATACTACAGCACCTGGCCAGCAGAATTTTACCAAACCAGAGATCTGGAAGGCAAAAAAAGGATTATGGGTAATTGAATACAACAGTTTTACATCTTTAGTAGTGGAAAAGTCAGTGGTGTAACTGGAGCTCCGCAGCCCCACGCGGTTTCGGGGAGGCGCAGAGAAAGTGTGGGCGCCGGGGGTCTGCGGGGATATAGTTACCCGTTGCTGTCTGGCCTGCCGTCACGGTCCTGTCTCTCCCGGCACCGGCACCTGCTGCTATAATGAAAACTGACACTGAAAATGGCTGCCCCCATACTGCAGACAGTTTTTGAGGATGTTAGAGGAGGCGGCAGCAAGTGACGCCACTGGGAAAAGTAATCTATATGCAATTAGCCAGAAACTAGGTAAAACCTCTGTATATCTGTCTATGCCTTTGGGGCCCATTTATCATTTGATCGCATATGCAATGCAATCACGGTGGCATTTACCGCCCATGATCGCGCACTGCAGTCTGCAATCCCTTTGGTTAAATTGATCAACCTGCAGATGCAGGCTCCAGCGCACTCTGCTTCGCCAGGCGCCGCAGTTAGCGCTGACCCCTGGCCAACCCCACTGACTGCACTGCCCCGTCGCCAGTGCTGTCTTTAGCGCATAGGCTAAAATGGGCTATTGCCATCTGCTAGAGGTTGATACATCGGGCAGCTTCACATCCCCTATAGTAACCTATGGGCGATGCAGCTGCAAGTAGTTCAGAAGGGATCTGAGATTCCTGCTGCGGTCCCTCCTACATACATTCTGGTGATACTTAATATTTGCGACTAACCTCCAAAAACGTTTGTTTTTGGGGAATTATACACAAATATTATACGATAAATGGGCCCATTTATCCTATAATTATACACCTCAATAGAGGTCATAACTGCTGTGGAAAATATCAAGCATAGCAATGTGCAACACTGCATTTTACATTCATTTTTAGTATATGAAAGAGTAATGTTTTGGGTTTAGTTGTGGATAGTAAATCTGTGAAAATGAGTACAAGCACTCTGTGCTAGACTCGTTACACTTATAAAGCCTCTTTGTGTATGCATTCCTGAAGCAAACATTACAGCATATATTGCATTTCTATTTCTGAACCATAATGTGTGCTAAGTTCTGCGGTATATAATCTAGATGGTTTAGATAACTGGTCAATAGCATATTTGCCTTAACTCTGATTTTATCTTGATCATTAATGTGTAAAGGAAAACAGAATTTCAGAAGAAACAGCTCTAGGCCAATGGCATTTCTACATTCAATATCTACAGTGTATGGGGTGGGACACATGGTTCACTAACCTAGGAATCAGTCCTTCCTGAATATACGGCCTATAAAAGTAGAAATCTTAATTATAAATAAGCAACAACAATGTTTCAGTAATGTCACTAGTTCCGTGTGGCTAACATCTTGAATATTAGGTGGGTCACATGATAATTTTGCACTGGCTACATAAGTCCAACTCTCGGGAAAAAAAAAGTGTAACCAGTAATTGACAGAAATGAATTGATACCACTTCCCACAATGGCCTCTCATTGTGACCCATTTATCAATGATCGCATTATTCAATGTGATCTGGGCATGATATTAGTGCCCAGGATCACATTGCAATATGCATTCCTATCAACTGATTGTATGTTGTCATCCGCAGGGACAAGGGCTCTGAAAGGAGCATGTCACTGCAATGTGTTTAATGAGCAGCCAGCAGGGACGTGCAGTCAGGGGAGGCAGAGCCTCACCTGTCATAAATCATAAAAAAAAAAATACAAAGATGATATTTATAAACATATACTGTGTTATAAATATCCTATTTGTATTTTTTATTTTTATAATTTATGGTTTGAGAGGCTGTGTGAGCGTTGGGAAGCAGCGGTAGCTGTGCCTCCAGCTGACAGTCAGCAGCGGAGGGCAGGGCTAAGTTGCGGGCACAAGCAGAGGCTGAAAAGCCCATTGAAAAAGAATGGGGAAACGGCACCTACTCCTCTGCCTCAGTGACAGGGACGTGCCTTCAGCTCACATCAAAGCCCGCCCCTTTCACTGAGACAGATGTCATTGGACAGCGGATCAGTCTGTCACACACTGACAGACTGATCCGCTGTCAAACGTGGCTGGGTAGGAGGCTGCTGGACCCATTAACGGCAGTCGAGCTAGCCCAGGACCTGGCTGCAAAGATCGAGCTGGTGCTGGGGCAGAAGCATGGCCTGGAGCGGAGCCTGCTTTGCTCGCTCAGCATTGCCAGCAATAACCTGCAGTCCCGGGAGCGCAGGGTGCCCGGGGATCTGGTGCGGGACAGGCTGTGAGGACGGAGCTGTATTGGCTGCAGTGGAGGAGCGGGTACAGTTTACCCAAAATGCTACGGTGGCCCAGCTATCCTCCCTCCTCCTACCCCGGCCTCAACCCCACTGGACCCTGCTCTCTTCTTCTGCTGCGGCCGTATCCATGGACCACGCTGGGAGGCCTGGCTCCCCTCACTCCTCCAGCTACCGCTTCCAGCTCTCTTCAAGATAACACTGTAGCGGCTGTATATCGGGACCCCGCTGTGAGACCTGGCTCTCCTCCTTCCTCCTGCCACTGCAGCCTGGGACGGCTTTATTCATGATCTGCGTCTGTATCATCCCCTCTGCTGGGCCACACGGCTGTACTCCCTCATCCCACTACCAATGCCGCAGGAGCCCTGGTAGGCTTCAAAAGTAAGTGATGATTCAGCCCTATGTCCCCACTGTCACTCTCCCCACTGTCACTCTCCCAAATCCTCCACTCTCACTATCCCCGCTGTCACTCCCCCATCTCCCGCTGTCACTCTCCCCCATCCTAAATAAATAAAAAAAATATAATTTTAGCTTTACAATTTGGTAACAATCCCAACGAGATGAAGGATTTCAGTCATTTCACAGTATAGGGCCAAGAACAGGCTGAAGGGGTATGTATGGATTGGATAGACATGAACTAGGTCAACAAGCATTAGGTCAACACTACTAGGTCGACATGCATGAAGGTTGACATGAGTTAGGTCTACAGGGTCATTAGATCATCACAAGCATTAGGTCGACATGGGGAAAGACAAAGTAGACATGGGCATTGAAATGTAGCACCGCATCCACTCGCCATGCTTCGGGCACGGTGTCTCGCTACCCTTGGCACACTATTTTATTCTCCAACCGTGTCCTAGTAGTTGGTAGGGCATGAAATACTGCCTGTCGGCACATGTCAGCTAATAAAAAAAAGGTGCAAAACCCCATGTCGACCTTTTGACTGCTGAACTAACGCTTGTGTCTACCTAACCTTTGTCGACCTTCATGCATGTCGCCCTAGTGACCATATCCTGGTTGAAGGGACCATAATAAGTTGCCTTGTGCAATAAAAGTGGACAGAGCCTTACTCATATTGTATTTACAGTTGCAGTGCCAGTTATTGTTCACTGTTCTCAGCCATTCTTGCACAAGGAGGCTGAGTTTCATTGAAGTAAATGTCAGTGCAAATACAGATCTTCAGTGACGAGGAAAATATATCCTCTATGATGACTCTCTCAAACAATGCTTCTAAAACTTCAGGACCCAATCCACTTGTCTGAATTTACCCGTTTTCTTCAGATTCAGACAGATCTGTGAGACCCATCTGAAGAAAAAAGGCAAAATTAGAACTCTGTCCGATCCGGTGCACGCCCCCGTTTCAGATGGGTCTGACAGATAGCTCCTTGGTGCTAGCTATCTGATCTGCAGCCATCAGGGGCATTTCAGATGCATATCATCTGAAGTACACAAAGCCTGAACACTCCACTCCGAGTCCCGCCCCTTGCCTGGATGTAAACAGTAGCTGGACTCCTCCTCCTGAAGTCACCGCAGCACCACATTAAAGCTGTGCGTGCCAGGAGCTGCCCCAAAGGTCGACATGGTTATAGGTCGAAAGGTCATTAGTTCTACAGGTCATTAGTTCGACAGTGTCTAGGTCGCAGTCAAAAAAGGTCGACACAGGGTTTTTCACCTGAATGTCAACACAGTTGACATTGACGCAGTTTCAAGTGCACCGCATCCCCTCGTATCGTTCGCAATGCGTCGGGCGCGGTGCCTCGCTGCGCTCAGCACACTGTTTTATTCTCCCACCACGCCCTAGTGAATGGTAGGGCATGAAGTACCGCCTGTCGGCACATGTCGGCTCAAAAAAAATGGTGAAAAACCCCATGTCGACTTTTTGACTGTCGACCTAAACATTGTCGAATTAATGACCTTTCGACCTAGAACCGTGTTGAACGTTCCATATGTCGACATTTCCCATGTCGACCTAATGAGTGTCGACCATCATGCTGTAAACCAAATGACCGTATCCCATACTTATATAGCTTAGATACAGTATCCTAATAAAAATAAAAACACACATGTTCCTTAATAAGAAACAAAGTGTGGTGTCAGTAAAGATCAAAAACTTACTTCCTTAAGTGAGGGCACCAAACTGGCAAGTCATTTGTAATAAATGAGCAAAGATACATATAAAAAGGCTTCTCTAAGCAAATCTGTTTAATACTGGTGCCAGCGATAGTCAATCAGAGAAACAGTAGCTGTTGCCAAATATGTCATCACCTCCTTCCAACAAGCAATAGGAAATGTTCTATTACATATGCAAAAGAAAATATACTGAGCAAGCATCCAGTGAGCAGAAAATGAGAAACGTGGTCGAGCAACAAATCGGAAAGAAAATCTTCCTTTGTGATGTAAGAGAATAAAAACAAAAGAACAGTAAAATTACTTTTATAGAACAACAACAAACCATACTCAACAAAGGTTGTTCAGGGGACACAATGTAATAAAAACTCTTGCTACTGAAGATCATTTCAAAGAG
This sequence comes from Crinia signifera, assembly GCF_055691185.1. Classification (NCBI taxonomy): domain Eukaryota; kingdom Metazoa; phylum Chordata; class Amphibia; order Anura; family Myobatrachidae; genus Crinia; species Crinia signifera. Next base: position 126,859,151 of record NC_139221.1, on the reverse strand, counting down.
CTCAATACAGCCATTCTGAGTCACATAAGCAAATAGGATTGGCAATATTTGATGCCAGTTAAACCTATTGAATTGCAAGGTGATGAAAAAGGATAAAAGCATGAAGACTTTTCTGGACATGTCACAGCATCACCTAAATCAGTACTAAGGGCTATGATTTCTGTTCTTAGTGCTCCCCATGAGATTCTTAAGGTGCCCACACACTGCCTGCGACATCTCGCAGCAGTGTACGGACACCCGATGGACTGCAAGCCGCCGGGACCTTCCGGCGGAGGGGACACATGCGATCCGTTGTGATGGATCGCATGCGTCTCTGCTTAGCGCCCGTCCCAGAACGGGTGGTCGGACGGCCAGCCGGTCCGACCACCTAGCCGGGTCCGATGCTCACGGGACCCGACTACATGTCAGGGAGAGGCGATTTGGTCCGATTTAACAGGCCGATTGGTCGCAATCGGCCAAAATCGGAGCAAATCGCCTTGATGTATGCCCAGCTTTACAGTATGAGAACATTCAAAGGTTAGATTCTAAATATGTTTCTCAAACAGGACACTATTTGGCTTACAATGTTTGCACATATCCGGTTACCATTTAAAGGATCATCCGGATAAGTAAATAAACATTTAGATTATTTAAATTCCAGAGAAACAGAAAATTGATGCACATATAAAAAGTTATAATTAAATAAATATTAAGATATTCCAGAAATAAGGATTTCATAGGATTTCTCTAATTTAGCTTTAAATGAAAGGAAATGCTTGTCTAAAAAAAGACATGGCTGGTAGAATGGTTTTTGTGGCAACAGAATGTGAACTAACCCACTTTCATACTAGGTATATCTTGTCAGCTCTTCATTCAATAATATACATACATATACACACACAACCCTTTTTCTCTAAAAGAACTCAAGGCTCTTAACAGACAGAGCAGTGTATAATTAGCCACAGTAATGTACAGTAGCTATTTGACTCACCCAGGGTTAACCTTTTAACCCTGATACCAATACTTTTGGGGTTTGTTGAGGCAGGTGAAACCAAATCCCACATAAGTATGCTTCTTTGCCATGATTATTGGAGCATAACTAATAGGTTCAGCGGAAAAGCCACAGACCTAAGTTTTCGTGTGATAGAAGGTAATTTGTCTTGAGCAACAAAATGGGCTGCAATTGAATAGCGAAATAAAGGCCTGCATGCATTGTGATAAAAAATAATCGTTTGTGCACCAATTTACTGTGGGTAAAATGATAACCCACCCCCAGAGAATGTACATAATACAGTACAGAAACAGGAAGTACAGAAAAGCTTTTTCCACAAAATATAGAGATCATAGTAATACTTAATCGGCATTAAGGAAATGTTAAGCAAACAGGACAATTTTGTGTCTATGGGGTTTATTTATTAAGCTGCGAGTTCTATTGAAGATGAGATGTTGCTATGGCCATCCCAATCATATTTTATATTTTGTATTGTAGCAGGTGCTAATTCAGAAGTCAATTTTGATTGGTTGTTATGGGCAACATCCCATCTTCAATACAACTCCCATCTTAGTAAATAAATGCATGCAAGTCTGTTTTTGAAGGATTCTAGTGTCCTATCCAACTGTGCAGGGAAGAGTTAGAGCCGCATGGCTACAAGCTCGATCCAAGATGAATTGGGAGATCTTAGTTACTGCAAATAAAGTCCTTCATCCACAGATCGCACTAAGCAAGCGTGCCATTATGGATTCAAAAGATGCTTCAAGTATCTTATGTCCAGGTTATGTAGGCTTACAAAGTCACTTAATATCACAAGTGTTTTACTCTTGAAGTTTCCCGGGATATGGAGTGTACACACTGACATTATCGGTAAACAATATGGTCAATGACATGACCTGCACCCGACTGTTGCATGCCTTGTTGACAATAAAGTCAAACTTGAGTAAGCAGCGCAGACTATGGGGGGTTGGAAGAGCGTTAACGATATGCGGGATACAGGCTAGATTTTTTCAAATTATATGGCTCGAAATGATAATGTATTAAAAAGTCGTCTAGTGTGTATATCTGCCAATCCTAAATGTTCACAAACCACTGACGCTCATAGATCTTGTGTTCATTCTAGCACCCTGCTCCTTGTAAAATCCTTGTAGTTCCTCCATCCTGCCAGGGGTGTCACTGTCTGCTATGGTACTTCAAGACCGTCTGGTTTGTATCTCAATGCTGAGATACAGGGCCTTATTCTGGTTCACTCTCAGAGGCAAATTCCTTCTCAGATGGACAAAACCATGTGCACTGCAGGTGGGGCAGATATAAATCCCTACCTAATTCTATTTCTCTCTGACATGTTACATCCCCCCCTGCAGTGCACATGGTTTTGTCCATTTGAGAAGGTATTTGCTTGAGAGTGAACCAGAATAAGGACCTGTATCTCAATGCTGATACAAACTGGACTGTCCTAGAAACATCACAGCAGAGATTGACACCCAAGGCAGGAAGGAGTAACTGCAAGGATTTTACAAGGAGCAGGGTGCTAGAATGAACACTAAGATATGTGGCTAATTGATTATTTTACTCAAAAAAATGAACAGGTCTAATTTTTTTTGTTTAATCTGGATGTATCCATTTACTTTAAAGATTTGTGTGAAAATCTGAGGTAGTTTTAGGCCAAATTTCAGCAGCAATGTTGAAAATTCTAAAGGTTTCACAAAAGCAGCACTGTAAATTGCTTAGATGAAAGAATAAGGATTTGGTTGCGGCTGATACCTGATACTTAAGTGTCAAACCACCATTCCGAACATTAATCTTTTATAAATGGATCCAACCTTGTTTCGGAGACCACTCATTTGTTGCAATGTAGCATATTTATCTCATCTGCTTAAATCCAACATTGCTACAACATGACCATTTCAGCAAAAATGACATTTTAGGGAATTCCGTTTGCTCCAAGAAAAGTTGCCCACTGATGCTAAAAAATCATATCTTTAGTAATGAAACCGCATGTGAATAGGTAAGCGGATGGAGCTACTCTCTGATTTGCATAATCTTCCATAAGGAGCTTTATGAAGCACAGAAGAATCGCTGCCACAGAAGCAAGCTTTCAGTATTCCTCAAAATGTATGTACCAACAGTTTCTTTAAACATTTAAGTGCATTTCGGAATACAGCACAAAAAAACTATTTTTTAAAGGGTCTTCCTGAGAGAGTACTAAAAAAACAATAAGGGTATATAAATATTCCAGAAGTAATAAACATATTTCTATGTAAAGTACAGAAGTAAAAATGGGATTTAAAGTGGTTTTGCTTCACGGTCTTATTAATAAAAGTATCATCTTTCATATCTGTTCTATAAACCCTTTTTCTGCTAAAATAATACTTTCACAAAAAAGAATTAGCTGTAATACATGAGGATCATTAGTATAGTGTTAATGACTAAATATTTTTCAGTGAAGGTTTAGAAAGTAATAAAGGATCATTATGAAAATTAGTGCAGTAGTGTTTTATTTTTATTAACTGCTCAGTTCAGATTATTACAAAGTCGGTCACCACCGCAGGACTGTGTGAGAGGGGCAGCCACCCAGGGCATATGGGTAGGAGGCACAAATAATCTTTTAGCCCCAGATTCCACAATGTCTAGTTACATCTCTGATTACAAAGATGACGTTGAAATCGCTTAACCAGTGGTTCCCAAATGGTGTGTCTAAGCACCCTGGGGTGCCCCAGGTTGGTGGTCTAGGACCAATTTCATTATTTACGGTCAAAGAGATAAGCAAAACCAGTGCTGGTGGCTGCCAATCATCACTTTGACCGTAAATAATGAAATCGGTCCTAGCATGTGGACAATCAGAAGCACAACTGCACACACCAACTAAATGCCCTAAGGAAAACAGGTAGGCACAATTTACTTTAATTTAATATTTTTCCAAATATAGCAATACAATACTTGTTCTAGGGTGCCTTAAAATAAATGCCGATGCTCCAGGGGGCCATGATTCAGGAAAGTCTGGAAACCACTGGGCTAAACCCAAGTAGAGACACTAAAGTCTAGTAAAGTAGTAACAATTGTGCATGACACTATTGTGGTTTTCTTTTATGTAACTAACCTTCAAATGTTGAAAGTGGTTTGGAAAACAAACAATAACACTATTTGCAAGTTATTGTTCAGTAAAGAAAGTATCCTTTCATATTACTGATTAGCATAGCAATGTATTTAGTTATTGCACTGCAGCTTCTACAGTCTAGCCCAGTGGGTCTCAAACTCGGTCCTCACACAGTTCATGGTTTCTAGGCAGGAGCACTATGTATCACCAACTGTCTAACTACTAGGGGGAGATGTGTCTAATGGGGCCTACACACATAGCAATTCCCGGATATTTTCTAGATCACTCAGAAAAGGCCCCTACATCGCTCCGCGTGTAGAGGCATAGTGATAACAATTAATATCCAGCGTGCTGGATAACTCTATATTTGCCCATGTCAAGGCTGGCCCTGAGAGATTGCTGTGTGCTGAGCGTTCTAGCAAATGAAGTTCAGAAAGTACCAGCCAATCAGCTCGTAACTGTCATTTTTCAAACACTGTGGTAATGATAAACTGGTGATAAAATGTCACAAGTTGAGTCTCCCTTAGGGTGGCCAAACCCGGGATCGGCGGGATCTGGAAGGTCCAATCCCGAGATTCCGGGATTAGCAGCACATATGAATATCTAATGCCGGGCAGCTCAGATGCTGCCCAGGAGATCCTGATCCCCGGCCTGCAGTCTGGAGCGGGTATGGGCAGCGCAGCATCATCTCTGACCGTCACGCTGTGCAGGCTGCACCGCCCATATCCGCTTCAGAGTGACTGCAACCGCGCACCTCTGTCTGCAGCACCGGCGGCTCAGCTGCTGCCACCACCGATGCCACCCGCCCACAGGATGCCTGCCCTGATCCCGCGGATGTCTGCCCTGCTACCGGCCACCCACCCAGCCATGTAAGTAAATTAATGTGCAGGGCGGCCGGAGTGGGGGGACAGGGCCTTCTGTTACTGCCTGTAAAATTGAGAGATATCAATCCCGGGAATTGAGCATTTTTCAATCCCGATTCCCAGGATTGAAAAAATGTCCCGGGATTGGCATCCCTAGTTTCCGTTATCCATATATTCCAAAAAACAAAATATTCAGAAAACTTCCCCCTCCCTGCCTCTTTTCATACTTACCTTGTCCCTCGTGGTCCACAGCGGCCATCGGAATCCTCGTCCCAGGGGTGTATTGCGCTGGCACGCCGTTGACATCACCAGCGAACCCGTGCAATGCAGCCCTGGGACCAGAGATGCCGCTGAAGAGGATTCCAATTGCCGCCAGGGGACCTTCCATTTTATTACTACTTTATAAAAGCTCTGATACATATGCTCCATAATCTGATCCAACTCTAAGTAATAATACTAATGTACTTCATAATGTAAAATAAAGATCTACAAAGAGTATATGATCATGTGCTCTTATGCAGGTGTACAATGCCACAGATGACTTCTAATATCCGTAATTCAGATATTCTTTATATCTCACATACGGAAAACTGAAGTGACAACATCACAACTCATCGATCACACAAATATGTAAGAGTGCATATACACATATCTTAAATCAGCTGTTTATTATAACCATTATTATATATTAGAAACTACTATGGAACTACAACTTGACCAGGCACCAAAATATTGATTGACAATCAAATGTGGAGAAAATATTCGAAACAGTATATTGCAACAGTGTGCTATATTTATATCAATATCCCTGGACACAAACAAATAAAAAATGTATAGAATCACAAAGCACTCTTCCACCTTTGTGACAATGGGATTACTAAAATACTTTCAATTTGGTACACACCCAAAAGCAGCAGATTCTTGATGCAATTTTACTTATGATTAAAGCGCTTATTTGTTCATATGAACTTTACAATCTACTGTTGATCCAACATTGTACCATTGAATCTGTTGAAAAGATCAACTTTTATGTTGATATTCAGATTTGACCAGTTTTTCTCCAGTAACACATGACCGAAGGTGCTTACACAATTTTACAATATCTCATGATCTGTTCAAGAATCAAAAGAATGGCAAGACGGTTGTAAAGGTGTGTACTTGGCACTTTACACATATTAGAAAAGGAATTTACAAAAATTCTAAGCAGCCAAAAAATGGAAAAAAAACTGAATTCATTACTTACATACATTTCATGTTTAGGTTTTTAGTAACATACTCCCTATTGTGATAGTTGAATCAGTAAAGATGCAGCATGCCTGAACTGTATGTCACTAACTATAGCATAAGCGGTACTCTTTACCTAGAAGGGCGCCCGTCGCGGGCATCGCGGGTACATTTATGTATGGCCGCGACGCGACCGACGCGATGCCCGCGATTTCCCATTGAAACCAATGTTAAACATGGAAATCGTGTCGGTCGCGTCGCGGCCGGCCATAAATGTACCCGCGATGCCCGCGACGCGATGCTCCCGATTTCCCATAGGAATCAATGTTAAAAGGCGCGATGGACCCGATTTTACTGTTAAATGGCTCAATCCACCCGATTTGGCCATAGGAATCAATGTTAAATGGGCCACAGAGCCCATTAACCCTGAAATGTCCCCCCAAATTTTTAACGCCACCCCACGATCCACGCCAACCCGAAGCGTGGCGAGCGCAGCGAGCCCGCGAGGGGCGGCGGTACGCGTCCTCCGACCTTTTCATGCCCTACTATCCACTAGGGCGTGGAGTGAGAATATAATAGTGTGGCGAGCGCAGCGAGCCACCGAGCCCGAAGCATGGCGAGCGCAGCGAGCCCCGCGAGGGGACGCGGATACCTTCACAGTTATGCGCGTCCCCTCGCGGGCTTCACAGGTGTCCGTGGCGAGGCGGACACCTGTGAAGCCCGCGAGGGGACGCGTCTACCTGTGAAGGTATCCGCGTCCCCTCGCGGGCACCGAGCCCGAAGCGTGGCGAGCGCAGCGAGCCCCGCGAGGGGACGCGGATACCTTCACAGTTATGCGCGTCCCCTCGCGGGCTTCACAGGTGTCCGTGGCGAGGCGGACACCTGTGAAGCCCGCGAGGGGACGCGTCTACCTGTGAAGGTATCCGCGTCCGCTCGCCACGCTTCGGGCTCGGTGGCTCGCTGCGCTCGCCACACTATTATATTCTCACACCACGCCCTAGTGGATAGTAGGGCATGAAAAGGTCGGAGGACGCGTACCGCTGCGCTCGCCACGCTTCGGGTTGGCGTGGATCGTGGGGTGGCGTTAAAAATTTGGGGGGACATTTAAGGGTTAATTTGCCCTATTTGGCCCCAAATCGGGTCCATTGAGGCATTTAACAGTAAAATCGCGGTCAATCTGCCGTTTTAACATTGTTCCCTATGGGAAAATCGCGGTCATCGCGGGCATCACGGCCATCCCGATTTACCCGCGATGACCGCGATTTTTACCCACGACGACCGCGATTTCAATCGCTGGCGCCGTTCTAGGTAAAGAGTACCGCATAAGCTTTTACACAGGTCATTAAATGGACAGCTTTATTGTATAATTAGTTCTGGGTTTTTTTTTTCCCCAAGCAAAGTGTATATTGCGCAGACACTTTAAAATGGACCATAATGTCCTGCCATAGGTGCCGATTCTGTGGGTGCTCAAGGACGCACAGAAGTTGATGAGCACCCACGGACCCGAGTCCCACTGCTGGGCCGCCATTAACTTGCTAATTTGTGGCTGCTGCACCCACATCGCCGGACCCGCCACCTGGGAAACCGTATGCCAGGAAGAGTGTATTCTGTCCTCGGAGTACCTGCACTGTGGGGGCATTTATGTATGTGGAACTCTGTTGCCTTAACTTGAATATTGGAGACAACTGTGCTCCATAATATAAATTGGTATTCTTTTGTGGCCACCCCCCTTCCCCATGAAGCTACTACTCTATATTTTTTGGCTTGAGCACCCACCAGCAAAAACATAAAATCGGCACCTATGTGTCCTGCCATGTTTTTTCTGTAGAATATATATAAGTAAAAAGTGTAAGTGCTTCTATAGCCTAAAAATGTAACCAATATGCCCAAATTGCTCTTTATCACCAATGGGTAGGTGACACATGAACTGTGTAAATATATTATTAAAGGCTTTATTGCATAGTCATAGACAGAAATCCACGTTTACCAGGATCAGTTCCAACTTAAATCAGACCATCATTAGGGCAGCATTCCACCAGAGTAGGTAGAGAGGTGTGTATATATATATATATATATATATATATATATATATATATATATATATATATATATATATATATATATATAACAATCCGAGTATCTACATCACTTGTCTCATTAGGATGCTGGAAGGAATGTGATGTTTCCATTGCCAGCTGTTGCCTCTCCCCAGCCTGAGCCGTGTAACACATGGAGGTTACAGTACCTGTGTTAGGCCATATACCCACAGAGGTGCCATTGTCTCAGTGGGGGCACATTGGTAGACAGATAACAGCTGTATTACTGCAGATTCGTATTTAGAAGACACAAGCGAGATTGGGCGTACATTAGCGCATATTGCACACATGCTGTGATGTTTACATGCGTGTTTAACATACATTCAAGCAACGAATTCCCCCTGGGCGATACCTTTTATTGCAGTGCCACCATAATACACCCCCGCTCTGTACAGCACCACGGATGGAGGCTTAATGCCCGCAGCAGCATTACATACATGAGCACACATATGTGCCGGCACTGCCATGTCCTGCGCTTACCTTGCTCACCACGTTCTGCACCAGGCCGGCGTGGATTTGGTAGCCCCACTCTTGGCACAGGCATGAGTCGTTGTGCCCAGGTAGAGTGGCCACGGTGGGTGAGGGAGTGGTGGGCAGCTGCGGCGGCGGGATCAGGAGCATGACCTCCGGGGCCGGGGTGCTGTGATTGTCCCCCGCATGGAGCGCTCGCCCCCGGCCGGGCAAGCTCGTGTTGCTCTTGCACCACCTGTCCGGCTGGTCCAGAAGGAAGAAGTCCGAGAACTGGCTGAAGCTGAGGAACAGCGCCGGGATCCAGGTGAGCAGCACCAGCCGCCTCTGGTAGGAGCCCAGACCGCCCAGGAAGGGCAGCACAGAGCCGTCATAGTCCACCAGCAGCGCGTTGTACCGGGAGCCCGCCTGGGCTGGAGACGCCGGCGCTGCGGAGAGCTCCTCCGGTGCGGGGATGGCTGAGCTGGAGGCCGGCAGCACGGAGCCATTCTCCTCGGCCTCGGGCTGCCTCATCCAGCCGGACTCGCGATCGCGGTCTATAGACATAATGCCGCCTCCTCCCCGGGGCAGCAGTGGGCTAGCAGCGGCAGCATGCAGCGGCCAGGAGGGCTCTGTCCTGCTGCTGCTATCACCGGGCTGCAGTCTGATTCACAGCGTCGCCTCTGCCGCCCTGATCCTCTCTCCCTGCCCGGGCTGGGATATCGCCGGGGCTGTTGTGGGCTGCGGACCCCCCGGTGGAGGCTGTGTGTCGGGGTGTCCGTGCTCCTAGGTGCGAAGGACAATGGTCAGTGCGCTGCCGATCTAGGACAGAGCACAGGGATGCGGGCACTGGCACATGCTGATGCACAGGTGATCACTATGGTAAGCAGCACACGCCTCCCCCTGCTGCCTGCAGCCAGGCTCCCCAATGCCGCAGCTGCCCCCTCCTGCTGCCGAAGCTCAGTACCGGGCGATGAGAAGGGCACCACGCTGCCCAGCATGTGTCATTCCCGTGACAGCACCGTACATGTCAGCAAGCGGCATGATGACTCCCCGCCAGGGCTCATGTGACCGCTGCGGGCAATGTGGAAAATCCTGCGTCTGTGCTCCGTCTCCGCCACAGGGACAGGGGGCAGGCACGTCGCCTGTGTCACCGGAATGTTGCACACGCGCTGGCCGGGTATAGCTCAGTGACAGTCCTAGGATCACGTCATGTAAGGCCAGCGGCTCATAGACCGGCTTCCCCCTCCTCTCACTACAAGGGAAACATCATCATCCGACCGGTTCCGTCAGTGAGTGAGTGCCTTCCAGCCTCTGCATTGCATGACATCCCTCTCTCTCCTTTCCAGTCCTACATCAACGCCCCCGGAAGTATTGCAGCCTCCACAGACGGCAACCTGCAGCCTCAGCCCTCCCCTGGGAGGCAGCAGGTTGCAGTAGCAGCACACGGAGACTAGGACCAGCACCTCCCCATTGTGTTACAGGGACACAGGGGGTAACCTGCAGCGCCAGCCCTCCCCAGGGTGGCATCAGGTTTCAACAGCAGCACAGGGAGGCTAGGACCAGCCCCATTGTGTTGCAGGTACACAGGGGCAGAGCTGGCATGCATGTCCCTTATACTGTGTTACATGAAGGAGGACACAGGCTTTGGCATCTGTACTATTCATTTTGGCATTCTGAGTGATTTTGATATAAATTGATATTGTGACATGCAATGTAATATGCTGGAGCTATATAAAACAAGTGTTAATAATAAAAAAAGTGTTTTGAAGTGAGCAGTGACATGGATGCTAATTGATCCACATAGGGGTGGTGCTACCATTAGAAAAACTAGGCTATCTGCGTGTTTTGGTTAAGGGGTGGCAAAAACTGAATGACAAAGCATTCAGTGTTTTTAATGTCCCCTATGGTATGCAGATGTGGAAGATTAGCAGCTGGTCTCTTCTTAGCTGTGTGATTACTGTTGCTTTGTCTGGTATATGCTGGGAATGGATAAGGGAGGAGCCATGATGTGGGCAGCTGGAGGGGGGAAGAGGGAAGGATTCATATGTGGTTAGAGGTGCTTACATGGAAGCAGGAGCGACCACACCAAAAAAAAAGTTACCGCAGCAAGAGGTTAGTAATGTGACCTAGGACACCACGTCGGATCATCTGCCACCCCACCATCTGGATGCATGACCCATGAGTTCATGAAAGCTGACCACCGCAGATCCAACAAAGAGGCCAATAAATTTCTTCATCCAACTGAGATCCTGGTTTACACCACCAAAATGGTGGTGACACCCCTCCATTTTGGCAAATGGAGGCCGCCGTGCTCGCCCTCTGCCCCCAAAAAGCAGCCGATGGTCAATCATTGACATGTTACCAAGGGCGGGATGTACTAACCTTGCAGTGTACATCCCACCAGACATTGCATCAATACCAATCACATATGCACTAACATAAGAGATTCCAGTAAGAGCTGTCCTTGTGGTTTGCTCTGGTCCCTGAACGTCCATCTGTGCATGTGCAGAAGGAATGCCACACAGCTCGATAATGTAAGAAGGCCAAAAGCTTCTATAGGGTAACCTGACGTTACCCTCCGCATCAGAAGCCCCGGAATCAGGTCTTAAATACATTTGAGAATGCAGTAAAAAAAAAACAGAAAACAGAGGGGGGGGTTTACTGCATTTCTTCTTTAGTGCATCCTGTCCCAAATGTCTTTCTGACATTTCATTCTGGGTGACATCTTTTCAATCAAACTCTGTTTTTAGAAACGGGGATAATAATCTTCCCACGAGTTACCTTCAAGTTATCTACCTGACATCTCTAATGGGCCCACTTATCGTGCATTGCATTTACAATGTGATCTGGGCAGATTGTTAACGCCCAGGATCGCATTGTAAAATGCAATCCTATCGGTGGGATGTATCATCCTGATGCGCAGGGACAGGGCTCAGAAAGAAGCTCTATCCACCCGCCCCCACGTGCGCACGCTGCCCAGCGCCAGTGTGATCCCTTTCCAATGGGCTACCGCCATCTCAGAATGGTGGTAGTCCAGGGATGTGAAGTGCTGCTGCCCATTGTTGATACATCGGACAGCTTCACATGAAGGGGCCCAGGGCAGTACAGGAGGGATCGCAGCAGGGACCGGAGATTCCTGCTGCAGTCCCTCCTACTGTACATACATTCTAGTGACACTTAATATTTACCTGAAAATATTGTATGATAAATGGGCGCCTAAATCTGTTCACAACAAAAGCACTGTGCTTAATGTCATCCTTGCCTCAGAACTGTCCTTTGCCCCCCCACAATCCAACTTAATCATGTTACATACGGCTAAGAAACACTTTCAGAATACATACTGTACATATTTTACATAAAAAACTTAAATTCATGCATTAACTAATCTCCTGGGTTGACAGTGTGGTCCATTTATCATTAATTGCATATGCAACTTGGGGGGAGATGCACTAAAGGGAACATTCAGTAAAACCCCCATGCACTAAAACCAGATTGCCAGGTTTGCGCAATATAGAGTAATGCCAGAAAAATCTGGCGTTACTCTATAGAAGCCTATTGGCTTCTCTCCTCCGCAGTGTTTGAGGGATCCATCACGGATCCCTCACAGCATGCCCTGCGACCTACAAGTCCAGCGCCAGAGCCGCTTCAATAAGGACAGCTCTTATCGCAAGAGCTGTCCTTTGCGTGAATCACATATGTGATTAATAACAATGTAATAGCAGGCGATGTGGGGGGGGGGGGGGTGGATGGTAATGCAACCCCTTGATCTGGGCAAGATATTAGCGTCAAGGATCACGTTGCATTGTACTAGTGCTATGTATTATTGAGCACTTGAAGGGACAGAGGCTTCCCTGCAATGTGCTCAGTGTGGCATCTGGACAACTGCTCATTTGCGGTCCTGCTAACCGCACATACACAGCAGCCTTTTCCAGGCAGGGCTCCATGGGAACCGTCTGCCAGCTGCATATGCAGTATGTAGCCCACAAGCTACAATGGGCTACCGACATCTTCCGATGCAAGGGTCAATCTCTGGAATGCTTCTCATTAAGGAAATTGATAAATCTGGCAGCATCACATGCCCCATGCGGCTGCTGATGGGAATGGAGGGATTACTACAGGTATCTGAAATATATATATATATCTTTCTCACACTATTTCGCTAATATTTTAATTACATGTCATTATTATATATTTTTTCTCACAATATATATATATATATATATATATCTTCGGCTTCCTATTACTAATTATTATTAACGCTATAGTGTTTTCACTGGTGTGCTGCTCTGAGCTTTCTGGCTTATGCTGGATTTTGGGGTGCTGCACCTAGATATAGCCCTAGGGACCCCCAATATACAGAGATGCCTTGACGACGGTTTGGGGGCTTACACATAAATTTGCACAAATATATGTAACCTATATCTCTGAATTCTATTATCAGGTAGTGTTCTAGACTGGATACTAATACCATTCAGTGAGCTGGGGCAACCATGGATTGTTACTCAGTATGACCCCTACTTTCCATGCACCTGAATGTATCACTAAACTAATGCCCCTTTCCCACTGCAGCCTTAAAACGGTATATTGCCGATTTTTGAGGGCAAAATACCGTTTAAGGCTGCAGTGGGAAAGCGCCAGAGTTGAAATACCGTTTAAAGTTAAACGGTATTTCAACCCGTTTTCAAAGCAGTGTTTTAAACGGTAATCTATCGTTTAAGAGGCAATGGGAATGCATCTTAAACGGTATTCTTAATGTAAACAGGCTACAATTCAAGCGATTGGTTGTTGCCTGTGTTGTGACACTCTCCACAACCCTGAAAAGCCCATTAAAGTCACAGGCACTCATTTGTGCTGTAAAAACGTTTTGAAGAGCTAAAACGTTTTACCTGCAATGGGAATGGTACTTAAATGGCATTTAAAACTGTAATCTGCTGCAGTGGGAATGCTAAATACCGTTTAAGATTACCTGTAACTTAAAATGGGTCTGCAGTGGGAAAGCAGCATAATTGAGCACCTGCCACTACTGTATCTATATATCTGAAATATCTGTTACGGCCCCGCAGTAATAAATGATACTAAATAAAAACAGCTATTTTGGGGAAAATAGAAACACATATCACATAGCCTCCTTACTCCTCCATAGCAGTTTTTCAATGTTGCAACAGATTTTTGGGATTATATTGATTTACCTTGCAAAATGTTCTTCAATGGATGCTGACATTTTCACAAATCCAATATAAATAAGAAAAAGTTTACAAAAGCTGCATTCACACTGGGTGTTTTTGCCCATTGGGTTTTGTTGAACATTCTAGTATTAACATGAATGCTATTGTGGTTACTGTTGACCATCTAACCAAATACCATTTACAAAGCATCTCAGATTTTGAGTTATTATTATTATTATTATTATAATTTTATTTATATGGGTTATGGGTGATTAGTTAACCCTTTGAGTGACAACATCTCTGTGAGAGATACGCAAAATATCTGCTAAAAATGCCAGCGTCACTCACATTTGTTATATAAATTAAAATAAAAAATGTTTTGTAAAAAAAAAAATATATTTGCAATATCAGGCAAACATTACAGGTTATTATGATGAATACACGTTTGCTTGGCAATTTTCACTCCTATTTTGACACATTCTCTTGGCACACAAATGGTTAATGTTACTGTTTTAGTGATTTGAATAATTTTTAGATGTACAGGTTGAGTATCCCGTATCCAAAATGCTCGGGACCAGGAGAATTTTGGATAACGGATTATTCCGTATTTCGGAATATTTTAATATTTCAATGATGTATTTTGAAGTATCTTGCATTTATGCTGTATAAACACATAATATACACACAAATATATTTTATTACCACATAAAATACACACAAATATATTTTAATTGTTCAAAAAACAAGGTTTCAAAACATGAAACAAAATGTGTGTACTATCTCAGCACTGAATTTGAATGCCAAGCAATCATTGTCTTGCACATATATAGTGCCAGTTACATATCATGTCCCCAGTGATGCTGTTACATATGTCCCCAGTGAGTTTTTAGCAAAAAAAATATTTTTTTTCACTTTCTGGAATGTCCGTATTTCGGAATAATTCGGATAACGGATATTCGGATACGGGATACTCAACCTGTATTACCGTTGTGCTTGTCTTTATCTACAAGCAACTGGCATCATAATAAATTATCCATGATGTTTGGGTAATAGTTATGCAATACAATCATTATTTTATTGTTTGTTTATTGACACTTTTGTATTAGTATTTAAATGTATGTAGCAACGGGTATGGGTCATTGGGTTGACCAACTTAAGGTCGACATGCGGTGAGTTGACCACTGAAGGTCGACACCTGAAATAGGTGGACATGCCTAAGGTCAACATGGATGGAAGGTCAACACAAGCATTAGGTCCACAATGGCTAGGTCGATAGTTAAAAGGTCGACATGGGTTTTCACTTTTTTGTTCCGAATGTCGCCAAAGTCGGCATGGACACCGTCTAAGTGCACCTCTGCGCCCGCCATGCTTTGGGCACTATTCTATTTTCCCTTCCCACCCTAGTGGATGGTTGGGCATGAATCTATCGGCATATGTCAGCTAAAAAAAAAAAAAACATGTCAACCTAGCCATTGTTGACTTAATGTTTGTGTCGACCTTCCATCCATGTCGACCTTAGGCATGTCAACCTAATTCATGTGTCAACCTAAGCGAGGTCAACCATCAGTGGTCGACCTTTACTGTGCTGACCATATACCGTAGCTACAGAGATCTAAAATGTTTTACGTATATACAATTTTGTCACTTAAGTGAAACGGTCAGTTTGTAACTCCGTAATATAAGTAGACTTTTTAAGGTCACATGAAATGTTCATGTTTCCTGCATTTCTCTCTCTTTTTGCAATTTGTGGTCATTTGTGCAAAGTAGTTGAAATCTTGCATTGTCAACACCCAACCATGGCTACAGCTGTTATGATGAGATTACAGAGTGTTCCTGCTGCAGGGCTGGGAGCTGCACATTGCCCTGTGTATGACATCTATTTCACTTTCCATCCAGCATTTGCTGCACAGAACTGTTCCGCAAATACACGTTATAAAAATGCCAGAGATGTAAGATATGTCACTTTAATTAGACCATGCCAAAGCAATGAGCCACTAAATATATCAAACTTCAAAATTATTAACTTTAATTACAGAATTTCTTTGCATCTCATTAGAATACATGTTGTATTTATGGGAAAAAAAGCCCAATCTGTCTAACATTTCTTATTTATTGCTGCTAGTTGGAATTGATTTGTAAGACACCGGAGTGTTATGCAGCAGGTGTATGACAGAATGAATGCTAGGGAGAATCCTGCTGTAGTGGATGTGTGGGTTAGAGGTGGAAGACGTATTAAATGACTGTTGTTGGTGTATAAAACTGCCTTTGGACACAAAGTAATAAGAGAGGAGGTACTGGACTAACAAGCAACACACACACACACCTCCCTACTTTCGGCAGCTGGGAAGAGGAGCACATTTGCGCCAAAGGTGTTGCCTCACAGCTAGGAGGCTAAACCCAGTTTTTGACACTGAGGGGGCATGCCTGGCGCCCTGTCCTCCCAATGTATGGATGCTGTGTGCATGTGGACAGCAGCTACACACTGCTGCTCTGCAGCAAGTGAGAGCAGGGCTCCCACCTGCCCCTTACCATGGGACACTTATGCACGTGGGTGGGACAGCAGGATAGTCCCCCCAAAAAACAAGACTGGCCTGACAATATCGGGACAGTTGGGAGTGTGGACTCCATGTGGTGGGGGTTGCGAAGAGAAGCCCACAGGCTGGCATTACCCCCCACGGTGGTAACACGGCATGCGGTTTTAGTGCATACAAAAATGCATTAAAACCCCAACAAGATTTTTTACTGCATTTTTGCTTTAGAGCATCTCGCCCCTAAAGAGCAGCAAAGTTATGTTGGCGTTTCTGTGATTGTGAGGCATAATGTCACAAGCTAGTTCAGGTCAATGAGAAAACAGCTACATGTGGCGAGTACTGTATGGCTATAATGGTATTTTCTGTATTCTTTTCTGTAGAAAGTGCATCTACAGTATTACACATCTGTATTCAATCTCGTCTGATTGTGTCTTTTAAGTCGAGCTTGTGAAGAAGCCGCTATGAAGTGCCTTTCTAAAGAACAAGTGGCAAAGGAAACTCAAAATAGCCAATAGGAGTAAAGCTTCCGCTGGCATTTTGATAAGCTTGTGAAGAATGTTAGCAGCTCAATGAATAAATGGAGATTGAATACTTATAGCACTCAGAGGGTCTTGGCTATTAAATCTTTTTACATTCATTTTAAAGGACTACTATATCTAAAATTACAAGACAGTATAATTGTGGTAACAAGGCTGATTATTTATTTCCTTTATAGTAATTAAAGAAATTACTTTTTGTTACAGTGGAGCTAGAGGTTTTCTCCCTGGCAACTGAGTGATATTCTGCTATACCTCTGATACTGTTACAGAGTAATAAGGGATAATGTCCTGCTTTGCAGTCAAACACATGTGTATACTGGTTTTCATCTTTGTACAAGGTGCCTTTGTAGAAATTGTTTTAAAGTACTGTAGTTGCTTGAGATAAAACTGCCATGTGGGTGGACCCAAAACAAAAAGCAACATCTGATCTAAGCAGAGCTGATATGGGCCAGATTCTCTAAAGGTGCCCACAGACGCTACAATTATCGAATGCGTTTTGTACTTTTTAAGCACAAATTGCATCTTAAGGTGCCCACAGACGCATCAATTGTCGAATGCGTTTTGTACTTTTTAAGCACAAATTGCATCTTATGTACAATTATTGGATGGTGTTTATGTTCCCGGGAGCCCGATATTGTATGTCTAAAAAAGTACGTGCTGCACGTACTTTTTAGACTACATCTGAAATTTAACATTACAAACATGGGTTCATCACATGCATCCAAGTACACATCTCATAGCAAGCTGGAAGAAAAATTGTATAGAACCATTGTACAGTCAAAAACGCATAGCACAGTACAATTGTAGCGTCTGTGGGCACCTTTATGTACAATTATTGGATGGTGATTATGGGCTTGTGCGATGCTGTATGTCTAAAATTGTATGTCTAAAAAAGTACGTGCTGCACGTACTTTTTAGACTACATCTGAAATTTAACATTACAAACATGGGTTCATCACATCGCATCGCATGCAACCAAGTGCACATCTCATAGCAAGCTGGAAGAAAAATTGTATAGAACCATTGTACAGTCAAAAACGCATAGCACAGTACAATTGTAGCGTCTGTGGGCACCTTAAGCTTCAAAAGTGATAAAATGGAGAGTGATAAACAGCCAGACAATCAGCTCCTGCCTGACATTTTTCAAACACAGTCTGTGACATGGCAGGTAGGAGCTGATTGGCTGGCTGTTTATCACTCTCCATTTTATCACTTTTGAAGTTTAGAAAATCTGGCCCATAATCCAGCATTGACCAATAGCTACAGTTTATTTACAGTTCCTTATATACCACAGCATATTCTGTTGTGCTTTACAATTGGAAACAACAGTGAATAAACAAACTGTGCAGAAACAAACCAACATAGAGGTAGGAGGGCCCTGCTCGCAAGTTTACAATCTATAGGGATAATAGGAGGGATACACAAGTATAGGATTCCATAGCATGGAAATCCCACTAGATTACAAAACAGTCCTGATGCAATTAGCTATGAATGTTACTGGAGGTTGTGTGGGGGATCTGGAATATGATAAGTAGAGACAGGATTATATGCAACAAAAAAACTTGAAATATTCATGCAAATATGCATGAAAAATGTCATGAACCTGACTTGGTTCACAGTTATTTCCTGAGGTTTCTATGCCTGTTTGTTTCCTAGCTGCTGCTGTTGCAGCTGCTCTGCATTTTCAGTGATTAGAACTCCTGTGAAGCTCCCTGAGTTCAGCACCAGTCACATGATCCCAGGTAACTCAAGGCATACTTCCTGGTTCTGTCTGCTGCTGCAAGCTGCAGACAATCAAGCAATCACCTGGAGGATAAAAGCCCAGCTCACAGTCTCCTCCTTGTCTTGAACAACTCGTCAGTTTACCTGTGAGTTCTCCAGCGTTAAGCTCCTGTCAAGACTCCCCACGTGCTCCAGAGGTCCGGTTTCCTGAGTCCGCTGTCACCTGTGTTACTCTCAGCGTCCTGGTCATTCCACTCCTGCCAGAAGTCTCCACGTGTTTCTATCTGCCGTGTGATCCTGTCTTCTCGTGCAGCCCAGGTTACTTACTCAGTGTCCGGTTATCCGTGGGTTCCGTGCCCGTCTCCCCTCGGCTCTCAGGCCGCTTCAGCGATCCCCAGTGATCCCCAGTACCGGCTCCCAAGCCGCTCCAGTGATCTCCAGTATCGGCTCCCAAGCCGCTCCAGCGATCCCCAGTGATCTCAAGTATCGGCTCCCTAGCCGCTCCAGTGTTTCTCATTGTCTCCAGCGTCTCCCTGTGATATCTTCGTGTCTTCCCCGGCTTCCAGGCCGCATCTCACTATTCTCAAGTACCCTCCGTGTTGCTGTATAGCATTCAGTGCCATCGATCACCATCGATGGTTTAAGTACCCCTCTAAAGACTCTTGTATTTCAAACCCTGCCAAAGCCACAGGGGAACCTGGGCAGAGGGCCGCGACCTGGTCGGCAGTTGCAGCGAAGTCCATATCCCCTTGCGGGGGTCCCTGGTGAATACCACTGTCGGCTTAGACCCCGCGCCTCTGCTCTAGGTCTCAGCCAATCCTCTGTGTCCCCGGCAGTTCATCCTCTCTCCTCCGTGCATGAGCTCCAGCTACCTCAAACCTCCTTCGTCCTGCTACCCAGCGCCCTCCACTGGTCCACCATGGTCACAGCCGGGAACACAAGGAACCCCGGTGATGACAAAAAATACTTAAAATATGCATGAAAAGTGTTAAAATATGCTACATTAAATAATAAAAAAAAGTAATTTTTAACTTATTTATTTAAAAATCAGCATACAATTAGTTGCAAATAAACCTCAAAAATAGGCCCACAGCATCTGCAGATGTCAGTATGCTGGCTGCTACAGAATACTGCAGCATCCAAAGCTCTTCTTGCATCAACTACACGGACCCTCATTTCCAGCGCAGATGGATCAAATGTCAGCATAGCGTGTGAGGGCGGCGCAGTGGAAGGCTTCCTCCCTGCGCCGCATACTCACTGTGACACAGCATTTTCTCCGTGTCGCGTGATGTCACAACCCTTCTGCCCTCCTCCTCTGCTGCAGAAGTCTGTCTCTTGGTGTAAAGTCCCAGGCCAGGGTCAGGCAAAGGTTCAGGAGCTTCGTAATGGCATCTGCCCTGACTGACTTTTATCAACATGGATTGGCAGCTAGGGCAGTGTCAGACATAGCGTACATCCAAGGTTCCCCACTCTGCTCACATATTGCCCCAGCTTGCACACTCTACCACTACCTGGCCAGCAGCAGCAGGGCAAAGCAGTGCTGTGACTTGCGGGTGGGAAGAGGGCTAGGCCTAAAATATGCACCATCCCTAGATTTTAGGTAAAATATGCAATAACCAGTGAGAATGGGCAAAATATGCAAATGCATATAATCCTGTCTCTAATGATAAGCTTGTCTGAAGAGGTGTGTTTTCAGGGAACGCTTGAAGTTTGGAGGCTACAGGAGAGTCTTCATGTGCGTGGACGGGCATTCCATAGGGTGGGTGCTGCCCGACAAATATCCTGCAAGTGTAAGTGGGAGGAAGTAATGAGTGTGGATGAGAGACGCAGATCTTGTGCAGAGTGGGTGGGGATATATTTTGAGATAAGCGAAGAGATATAGTCTGCGTATTCAGAGTAATGGCTTTGTATGTAAGTAGAAGTATTTTATATTGAATGTGATCTGGATGGACTACCAACCACAGACAGGTTAGGGGGATATGGATATAGGTCAGGCTTCTGGCCCTTCCTGCTTGCCTTGAACAACTGTTCTATTCTGTTCCAGTGTGCTAGTCTCCAGCATCAGAAGTTCCTAGGCTTCAGGCTATCCTGTGCTCCAGCGTTACCATCACCTGTGTCCTGCTGCTGCTACAGCCTTGCTACTGGTTTACCCTCACCTACCAGTTACTCCTGCTTATTCCATCTCAGCGGTTGAGTCGCATCCAGCCATCACCAGCAGAGGTCACCGCTGGCCTCTGGCTAGCTACCCATTACTGGCTCACTGGCCAGTCTCCTTGCTTTGACTCCCAGGTCTATTACCTGCTATTACTTTACATCAGTGACTAAACACCATCAGTGTCCTGACCGTCGACATCTACTTTTGGCACCCAGGCCAACCACCAGCTACCACCGATGAGTGAGACTCCGCACCCTGGTCTCCGCCAACCCTCTGGTCCTGCTGTCCTCAGGTATCCCAGTGTATGACCTCATCAGACATCAAACAACCTTGTTTCCTGTTTCCAGTGCCTTCCACTTGTGCACCCAGGTCACATCGGGAAACCCCGGTGCTGACAGTGCTGAGGCAATAGTGCACAAAAGAGGAGGTATGGATCCGCACAGACTTAATACATATTAGATTTTTTATATACTAGAACCATTAGTGAAACCAATATGCTGGACTACTCAATTGTATAGTGGTAGTCTTGGATTGGTGGTGCGCCCAACACATCAGTATTTGTAACTGTGTAAGGGGGAGGTTGTATGCAAGAAGCATACAGAAAAGGACAAATGTGCCTTTTTGGGCGCACTCTTTGTTCAATAATTTGATATGATTAGTTTATTAAAACATAACTTTTATTGGCTTCTTATTCTAAAAAGTTAGGAGCATTCATTGTTTCTTGATCACATTAATACATGGTCATTGACCTTCAATCAGAAAAAGGTCACATACAACAATTAGACAAGACATCAACAGACATTTAAAGACATGCTCGACTTCTAGCTGGTCCTCATGTGTAACCATCTAATTCGTGTGACCTATCACAATAATCAGGTTATAAAATTTTGGTTATTTATAGTTTATTTTGTAAAAAATTTTTTAGTTTTTTTATAGAATTTTTTAATTTATTTTATATTTTTTCAAATTGCCTCGGCAAAAGATAGTAGCGGTTCGCTCAGCCACACACGCTCAGTCAATCTCTTGTGCTCATCAATTGTGATATCATAGAGTGATTGTCACTGTTGTTTTAGAAGAGAAAGGTAACCCAGCCCAGTGGGTGGACCTAAAGAAGGTATATATAGTCACCCGTGAAAAGTACTCCAACAACCGGTTGCTCCTAAGCATCTGCTGTTCAATCACCCGTCTAAGTTACCACCCAGTTTGTTCGCCAGGAGTCTCCTCTATGGCTACTGGACCGGCCCCTTGTGGGTGCTGCTGATATCAGGCCTATGGTGGGGTATATAGGTAACCTCTTGGACTTAGTGTTGAATGAGAGTGCCTGGTTGGTTGTACCGTGGGAGTTATGATAGGATACACTTCTGCTTTCCAATACAGCTCCGTGAGTCACCCTGGTGCTTTTCAGTATTGCAGGGAGACACAATGGGCTGGATGGATGAGAGAGTGTTATGGAATTGGTGGATAAGTGACAGTTTGTCAGTTTTACCATGGTTCAAAAAAGAAGGGCTAAAGATCCGCACAGACTAACAATCTATGTACCTGTTTTACCATGGGTTGGCACTTCTGCTTTCAGAGATCTGCAAGCATCGAATCTCTAATGAGAGAGTCCCAATTACATGGACATCCTACCGACATGAATAGAAAGCTTTAAGTAAGGTAGAAAAAAAGACGGAAGATGAATGGGTGACACATACAACCAGCATGGAATGCTGGACTTAAATTAAGCTTGGATATTACGTGGAATATGAAGTCACATCCCCTGGATATCCAGGTGTACGCCTGCTCACGTCCAAACCTCTCGGTGGCCTATATGCAAGTGGACCTCACCCCAAAACGCATAAAGTGGGTTCAATCTTATATAGGAAAAAATCTCACAATCTATTGCAGCTCCTGAATTTTATCTAAAATGGGTACAGTGAATCTCTATGCACATGTGTAGTGTAATGAAACACGGTGTAGTAAGGACGGTACTGGACACTCCCACTCAGGCCTGCAGGTGCACCCTGTGGTCGTGTCTAGTGATTATACCCCCGTGTATCTCATGCACTAATATCCACTGTAACCACACAAACTAAACCTTTAGAGAGCTAATTGCTCTATTTGTCTGCAAATGATTATAGTAAATCTTTAAACATAAATTCCATCACTGATATCTTTATACTGCGGCTTGTAGATTGCCCCCTGGGGTCCAGTCCCGTGACTATGCACATATAAATCTCCTGCATTAATGTCCACTGTAACCACACAATTTAAGCCTTTGGAGAGCTGATTGCTCCTTTTATCCACAAATGATTGCAGTGAATCTTTCAACGGAGTCTAGGTCACTGATATCTTAAATCCACTTGCCGTTACAATGCCCAATGGTGATACATGCATATACTTTGTTTTGTGGAATCTGTCCACACAGAGTGAGCACATGTGGAGCTAATTGCTCTCAAACATATAAATCAGGACGCTGCACAGAGATGAAAAAATAGCTATAGACATTTATATGGTATCCATAAGTTATCCAAGCTCCGTTTGGACAATATAGTGTCACTGGGGTTTGGACAACTGTTAATAAATCACAGCTGCAGTGTAAAATAGATCCGTACATGTAATCTCATGAAATTAGTACTAACAATGAGTTTTCAACACGTTAGAATTGCTCTCAAACCCATAAATCAGGACACTGCACAGAAATGAAAAATAGCTACAGACATTTAAATTGTATCTATAAGTTATTCAAGTTCCGCTTGAACAGTGTAGTGTCACTGGGGTTTGGGCAACTGTTAATAAATCACAACTGCATTGTAAAACAGATCCATACCAGTAATAACATGAAATCAGTTCTAACAATGAGATTTCAACATAACAGGACTCCACAGGTAGCGGTTACTATTGGGCTAATGCCGATAGTTTGTTGCAGTGTGGAACCCTGAAGTAATAGAAGGGAGCTGTGGGCTCCCACCAAGTGTGACTCTGTGGAGTCAGGTGCACGCACGCTCAGCTGAGCTGCGGCAGTGGTTACCTGACAGCGTCCTCGTGTTGTTCCCCAGCCGGGGACAGCAGTTCGAGATGCGGCGGCTGAATGGTGCGGCGTGTGCTCACACTGGCTGTGTGCTGAGCAGGAGATGGACCAGGCGTGTGTGGCTGGCGGTGGCGGGTACGCGTTTCGCCCGTTGGCTTCCTCAGTTATGTTTTAATAAACTAATCATATCAAATTATTGAACAAAGAGTGCGCCCAAAAAGGCACATTTGTCCTTTTCTGTATGCTTCTTGCATACAACCTCCCCCTTACACAGTGCTGAGGCAATGTAAACATTGTTTATGGGTTAATATTGGGGAAGTAACAAGGGGCCTTATTCTAGTTCACTCTTTCTGACAAAATCCTTCTTAGATGGACAAAACCATGTGCACTGCAGGTGGTCAGATGTAAAATGTGCGGAGATAATTAGATATGAGTGAGTTATTTTGTTTCTGTGCAGGGTAAATACTGGCAGCTTTATTTTTACACTGCAATATAGCTCTCACTTTGAGTTAAAACCCTACCCAAATCTAATTCTCTCTGCACAAGTAACATCTGCCCCACCTGCAGTGCACATGGTTTTGTCCATCTAAGAAGGATTTTGTCAGAAAGAGTGAACTAGAATAAGGCCCAAGGTGCATTATCATTAGGCAGTGCAATCCGACTCCCCTTTTTGACTCTCCTTTGTGTCTGTCTGCGGCACGTGATACATTACACTGCTTTGTCCTAGGTTAACTTCTAATTTTGTCTAAATCCCTGTTGGAAATGTCAGCAAAATCATAATATACGTGTGTGTGTATGTGTTTGTGTGGTGTAAACTATGTTTGTCTTATCTGTTATAAGTAACTTCCCTTTATAGGACGTGCACATGGACTGCAATGGGTTAACTGTGAAGATCAGGATATGACAGATAATAGAATACAATCTATGTATCTACAATGTATGTAGTAAGTTCTGTACTTTTCAGCTATCCATAAAATTACTAAAGCTCAGTGAGTTTCTATTACCCTCAGGGCTTTTCTACCAATGACTGTTGCTGGCACTCCTTCTGTTGTAGAGCAAAGCTCAGTGTTTAATCACAGATTTGCTCATCCTAGTCTTAGGAGAGAGTACAGCCGCAAAATGACTACTGCTATGAGTAAGGAAGTCTCCATTAACAATATCTCCTTCCTCCCTCCCACTCCCAGTTTCTTCTCTTGCACACTGAACAACCCAGGTTGCACTCCACAAGGTGCAACAAACAGCAAGCATCTCCAGAGACTACAACAGGACCATTTCTTTCAGATACAAAGGGCCTGATTCATAGATGTATGCAATGCAGTTATTACTCAGATGATCAATTGTCGATCGTCTGAGAATTTATTTATTTATTTATTAACAGTTTCTTGTATAGCGCATACATATTCTGCAGCAATTTACAGAGTATAGTTGCTCATTCACATGAGTCCCTGCCCCAGTGGAGCTTACAGTCTACACTGTTGGGGGGTGAAGTGAAAAGTCACACAGGAATATATGGAGTTTGAATGTATTTATATCTGGACTCTCATATAGATCATTTCCTTATATATTTTCTCCCAATCTTTATTTCGTTCATGTCTAACAAAGTGTGATATATAACATGCTTTTTGAACATATTCAACACTATTTCTTGACTATGAAATCTACATTTGATCAGACTGAAATCATTCTGCTACTTTTTGTATTCCATGAAGCGGAGTAGTACCACCATGAGAATAAAATAATTCTCACGCAAAACAAGTTCCTACTTACATTTTTCCTTACACAATAGAACCTATTTGAGTTATGTGATATATTATGGATAATGTCTTCCCACGGTTAATAGTGTGGTGGTGTTTAATTGATAATTATCAGACATCAGCCATTTTGAACATATATAGTAGGATTCCAGCACGTTTTGCACAAAAATTTTTGTTTACACTCACAACACAGTTTTTCAGTTCAACCCCCCACCCCCAGTTACAATCCTATTATGTGTTACTTTTCATAATTCATATGAATTTTCAACATAAAAGCACTTTATCTGTGTTACACTAGTCCACACAATGCATAAAGTCGAAATGCTCTTTAGAAATCTGAGTATACTGTATACTTTTCACCTTAAACACGCTTTAACCATATTCACACGTTTTATTATCACATCGATAAAAGAGGAACGAGTATCATATGAATACCTTATAAATTACATCGTATAACACCCAAATGCATACTTCTATTTGATATTAAATTGACACCAATTATGAAGTAATTAGGTAGCCAGCCACACTTTTTATTATTATTATTTATCATTATATTTTATCATCATATTTTTTATTTATTCAATCACTATTACAATTCATTTTTATCACTTCAATTTCTCATGTACAGCAACTGTGAACGCAGATTCAAAAATTTAGAAAAAGAGGAATACTATTCAGCATTCACATAATGGTACCGTCAGTGGAAATAATTATGAGGGGTGTACATCAAAGCAGAATCAATGAGATTAATTCATATCGTCGTGTTCTTTTTCCCATTTTTTCGTAAGAAATATGATAGCCGGGTTTCCAGGTAGATATCATTAATGATGCAATATAGATAAACCGGGATCTGACCTTTCTATATACTAACAACTACTTCTCATTAAGGACAACCAGGGAGCAGGTGTTTTCATTTGCACACATCTACCTCCAGCATTGTCATGAATATTCATGAGGTATTACGTATTTAAAGGGCGCCCAGGAGCAGGTCAGGTTGGTCCTGATGAAGCTCTCTAAGCGAAGCGTACGCTGACCAAGTCAGCCTATGTTATGACTCCCCTATTCCCCTCCCCACTTACTATTGTGTAATTTTGTTTGCAAACTGTATCGAGCCTAATCCGCAGTAAAGAACATGCGCCAGTCTCCACTGGGCACACATCAGAGGACGCGGTGTGTGACATCCACACCGTGACACTCATTTCATGCGCTACGGCCGAATCTGTCTCACAGCGGGCGGCAGCAGGAACCTTGTGCGCGAACGGTGTGGTGGGATGGCGATCTGAATGTAAGGTGGCAGATCACGTCAGATGCTGACACTGCACTCGGACACCGCATACCTACCCGGAACCCGCCATCAATATTTTTGCGGGCCACAAGTAATACCAATTACTCTACCAATTGGGGCATTATTCAATCACTGTAGTATATTTATGCGGCCAGGTGGACAGTGATAGAGTTTATCTTACTTAACATTATATTACTTATACCATAGCATTATTCTTGTCAGTACAAAGTATTATAAAGACCCATATGTACTAGCATTATAATTATCTTGTGTACAGGAAGCTGAATGGGTTAAAATATATTCCTTCTGAGTTTCAGGTTCTGTAAATAAGTCAAAGTTACTAATGATACCCATATGGGGAAATACACTCTTCCATGTCATCGGAGATGGCATAGTAAAATTACTCAAACCAGTTATAGACTTTGTAACTCCACACTAGGGGAGTGTCGCATGTAAACATGTATGTATTTGGTAATATCCCCTCCCATAAGGGGGAGGAATCATTTGTGTTACATAGTATAAGTACATGACCAACGAGCTAAGGAGTTAGTGTGAATAAACCTGTTTGAAAGAGACCCTGTCGGACAGTCATTTCCAAGGCTCTGAGATAACTGCGTGCTCTAGAGAAAGGTCACATTCCGGAATCTTTCAGTGCGGGCTCGTCCTCGATGACAGAAGCAAGAAAGAATGCGTACATTTGTGTCTGCTATTTACAGAGGGATCTGAGGTGAGTGGAATCTCTTTTTAAAATATATATATATATATAAATATATGTATATATTTTACTCTCTCAGAATCCCTGTTTTAAAAGGCAGAGCATAAATATACACTTGCATTTTTCTTGCAAACCTCATATAAAAAACCCATATATAGAGCATTTGGATATCGCACAGCTTTGGATATGACTGCATAAGTTGTGTTGTTTTTGTTTTTTATTTATTTTTATTTATTATTTTTTTTTTTATTCATTTTTTATTTTTTATTTATTTATTTTATTATTATTTTTTTTTTTTTTTTTAGTTTTTTGTTTGTTTTGTCAGAAGTTTGTATGCACATGTTTCATGTTGTATGAATTGGCCATCTTAACGAGGCTTGTAAGTGGAGCGATCTGAGTCCGGTATTACTTCTGGTTAACGCCGGACAAAGTGCTCTAAAAGCGGTTTTTGTTGTTTGTCTTGTAAACACAAATAAGTTATAAGGTGTGAATAAAGTTCAAAAAGCTTCAAAGACTTTAATTTGGAATATGCTGTAATAGGCTGGACCTGCCTTATTTCAAAGAATGCCCCTGGAAGCCATTTTGAACCAATTAGGATACAGCCCTTATAAAACTAGAAGTGTTTACGTATATGTTGGGGTGTGAGTGACTGATCATCTGTCTAATTGTCATTTAAACAGCAGCAAGCGTAAGGTGCATATAACAGAATAGCTTGCAGTAATACATTTTAAATTGATAAGTGGAAGAATTTAGCCTGATAAGCTCAGATTAGACTTTAAGAGTTGGGTGTTATATTTGAAGCAAGAATCCTTCAGCATTTAATTGAAAATCATTACCCAAATTGTTTTTCTCTGAACTGACACACACACACACAAGTGGCATTTTGTGGGCATACAAACCCACACTTCAGCAATAGTTATAAGCAGTGTAAAGGAAGTACTTAAACAGAAAGAAAACACATAAGTATTTTGGCATTAAGGATACAACACGCACTGTTTTTGCATTTTTTTCATTTTTTAAAGTATTCGGAATAGGGTGTCTACCCAGGTTATAAAAGTGGTATCATATTATTGTCCTGATAAGTGGTTATGATTTCTTTTGGCTTAAATTAAAAACAGGGAACTGAAGGCCGCATTTATATATTAAACCTCAACCAATAAGTGCACAGGTTTTCTCATTTGCGCAACATTATACACTGCTTCCCGCAAGTGGATAAAGGCCACACCCACAGGAGGTAATTGACCTATGGGAGGGAACAGTACTAAGGGTATGGAGCAATCTCCATTACAGGTTGTGGCATTACGAGAAGGAAGAAAATCGATCAAGTCAATCGGTTTAATCTTACAAAGGGCTAATTTTCCAAAAACAGGGACATTAGATCCTGACGCTTGGAGGCGATTCCAAGTGACAAACGCACATTGGTTACAGAAACATAATCTTATTGATACAGTTAATATATGGCTTACAGTTTCACAAGAAATAGAAGATGGAAAGAAACAGAAACAGGAGTTGTCATTTGAAAGTCCACCACCATACCACTTACCAAGACCTAATGCACCACCACAAGCAGATAATCAGGTAAATAATGCACCACTTGTACACCAACTGCCACAGGTAATTGAACAACCCGAGGCAGTTGGGGGACAGAACATAGAACAATTAGATGTGCTCACAGCAGGGGGCACCACAACTGCAATCACAACAGTAGGGAGAAGTACTACTGGTATACCCAGGTCAGGCATGGGAACTGAAGAACTGTACCCAACCTCAGAATTACAATCCCTTAAAATTGGAAATTATTACCCACAAAGGAAGTGTCCAATATGTGTGTTTTGTATACCAGAGGAAGATGCAAAATGTCCAAATTGTGGGAATTGGGTGGGGTCAGAGGTTTTACCATGTGACCCAGAAGTAAGATCTGTAATAAGACTAAAAGATTACAATCAAAGTCCACCCAGAGAAGGGTTATCTGAGGCTAGGACACGCAAGCAAACAGAATTCTATGGCAATCCAGTTCCTAGTGACAGGCCTGGACAGTACCCAGTCCAAATATATAGTCTTCCACGCAGTAGTGTGTCAGCATCACAATCAGATCCTTCTATGTACCCCGTTAGAGTTACCTATCACCCTCAAATGATCACAGATGCAGCAGGCCACCAGGTACAGCAATTAGTTGAGAGACAGAACTATATCCCATGGTTTGCATCTGATCAAATGAAAGTTGTAAATGATTTACCTGATATAAGAAAGAACTCATTAGAGTATGATAAAAAAGTCAGACAAGCTATTATCATACACAGACCATGTTGGGTAGATTTAGAACAGGTTGTAAGAGCAACCGCAGGTACAGGGGAATGGAATATAATACAAACCTTGCCAAATGTTGCCATTGATCCCCTCCACCCCGGGTTACCAGCCATAGTGGATATACCACAAAATAAATACACAACAGAGAGTGGGGTGCAGTTGGGAGACAGGGTAACTCACAGATGTCATAGATTGGCAGCTCAGGCGCCAGCACAGCCGGACATACAACAAAAGCAAATGTCAGTAAAAGAGTATCATGATAAAGTCGTTACTAGACAAGAGAATGAAGGTTACCCACTTGACAATCCAGCCAATGAAAGACTGTTTAAAACTAAGTTTTTGTATGGGCTTCGTCCTGAATTGAGAGCCCAATTGCTTATTATACGACCTGAAGTTAACTTTATGGATATAAGTGCAATCTTACAGATTCTGGAAGGCCTGGAAGATACGGAGAGAGAAAGAAAGGAGAAGAAGAGCAATAAAACACCAATTGTTCAGGTTAATGTCGTTCAACCCTGGAACAAAAAAGACCCTACTAGCGGTCCAAAGATGGCAGGTACCAAACCATCAATGGTAAGACCAGTACAACGTGATTCTGAAGGGAATGATATGGCAAGGAGATGTTATTTTTGTAAATCTTTGGGACATTTTAAACAAAGTTGTCACAAATATCAAAAATGGCTGCAAAACAAGAATCTGACAGATGGCTTGCCTTACAAAAAACAGGCATGACAATTTCCGTCTCCAAAAGGTGTAGCAGCATTCTACTTTGAAGAAAAAATGAACTCTCCAAAAGGTACTGTCTCTCTCACTCTTCCCACAGGACACAAACTTGAATGTCTAATTGATACAGGTGCCACTCTCACTGTACTGAGAGAAGAAGAGGTTCCAAGTGAGCTACTGTCCAGAAACACCATACAAGGTACAGGGTTGGGTGGACAGCCGCTCCCACTTAGGAAAAGTAAGCCAACCTCTTTACTTGTCAATGATGAATGCACACCAATACCTATTGAATTTCTTACTTCATCTACATGTCCAGTAAACTTGTTGGGAGCTGATATTCTGCAACTAATGCAAGCATCAATTGAATATACAGAGACTGGCATCAAATACAAATCCAATATACCCAAAGACTCACTACCTCAAATAGAGGCCGCTGTGTATGTTTTTCTCTCCCAGTCATCTATTACAGATTCTGCTGAAGTTATCCTCCCAGATTGGATCACATCCCAAGTACCGGACAAGCTGTGGTCTAAGGGGAAGATGGACACTGGCAAGCTGAACGTGCAACCTGTCCAACTGCAACTAAAGCCAGGAACAGTACCAGTATCCGTAAAGCAATATCCACTGAATCCTGATCAAAGAGCCGCCATCACCAAGCAACTGCAAGCTTATCTACAGTCCGGCATCCTTGTTCAATGTAGATCCCCATGGTCAACGCCGTTGTTTCCTGTGAAAAAAAAGGAATGTCACCGGTTCCGAAGAGACCCAATACAGAATGGTTCATGACCTTAGGGAGGTCAACAAGAGACTGTTAATCAATTGTCCCATTGTGCCTAATCCACACACCTTGCTGAATCAGATCCCACCATCAGGGGCCTGGTTTACGGTGATCGATCTGGCGAATGCTTATTTTTCGGTGCCTATCACTAAAGACTCTCAAGAACTGTTAGCTTTTACACATGATGGCAAACAATACTGCTGGACACGATTACCCCAGGGGGCTGCTAATAGTCCCAGTGACTACTCTGAAGCCATGTCACTGGTTCTCCAGGCTTGGAGACCCTTTTTCTCAGAAGAGACTCAGCTTATCCAGTATGTCGATGACCTCTTGTTAACTACTACAACTCAAGACAAATGCCAACAAGAAACAGTGTCCCTGCTCAAGTTCTTGGAAGAACAAGACTGCAGAGCTTCAAAAGAAAAACTACAGCTCTGTAAGCAAAAAGTCATCTTTCTTGGACATTGTATCTCTCAAGGCATTAAACACCTGACAGAAGACAGAAAGCAGCTAATACTGCAAACCAAAGTACCAAAGACTGTGAAACAAGTCAGGTCATTCCTGGGCCTGGTGGGCTATTGCAGAGACTGGATACCTCATGCATCAGTTTACATGCAGACATTATACAATGCCATCAAAACAGAGGGTCCACATCCAACAGATGAAGACATGGCTCAAGCAATTCAGCAACTAAAGTTGGCCATTGCTTCTTCACCTGCTTTAGGCCTACCAGACTATTCTAAACTTTTCATCTTATATTGTCATGAGGAAAGAGGACATGCTTTGGGAGTGTTAACACAGATCCACGGAGCAAAACAAAGACCTCTTGCTTACTATTCCAGCAGGCTTGACAATATCAGCCAAGGATCACCTACATGTATTAAAGCTGTAGCAGCGGCTGCTGTATTGAAGTACAAGTGCATAGACATTGTTCGTAATTATGAACTAACTATACAAGTACCACATGCTGTTACAGAAATCCTACGACAAGCAAGAACCAAACATCTTTCAGCGGCTAGACTCACCAAGTACGAAGTGTCCCTATTGAGTGCAACCAACGTGACAATCAAGAGGTGCACTACCCTCAATCCTGCCACACTCTTACCAGCTCTGTTGTCGGAACAAAAGGAGTATGAACATCAATGTTCAAAAGGAGGGAGAATGAGGGGGACAAGCGCCTTCTGTCAGCACAGTATCATCTACAACAGCCCAGAGAATGGAAGTCGATACAGAAGCTGAAAGTGAGGACAAAAAAGGAAAATACTAATACTTAAAATTTTTCCCATGACTGTCTTGCTTTGATGAAACAAGAAACCCAGACATTGCCACACGTCCAAGATATGCCCATACCCAATGCTCATTACGAACTATATTTTGATGGGTCCAGATACTATGAAGATGGCAAGCCCTACACTGGATATGCCATCACTACCGACACTGAAGTAGTAACTTCTGGGGCCCTACCAGCACACTTATCAGCACAAGCAGCTGAACTTGTGGCCCTTACTAAAGCATTGGAGCACGCAGAGCATACAACAGCGAACATTTATACAGATTCCAGATACAGCTGGGGAGTGACAATGGACTATGGTTTGATCTGGAAAAAAACAGAGACTTTAAAACAGATACAGCACGCTGACCTCATTAAAAAACTTTTTCAAGCATTAATGAAGCCACACAAAGTTGCCATCATCAAGATTCAAGCACACACAAAGAATCAAACAAAAGAAACAAAAGGAAACAATCTTGCAGATGCAGAAGCTAAGAGAGCAGCAAAAGCCCAGCCAGTAGAAGGAAGACATTACATGGTCGTGACGGAAACGGAAGAACCACAACACATGGCAGATATGCATCAATTAAAGAAGTTCCAAGACCAAGCAGGTCCAGTGGAAAAAGCAGAATGGCAAAGGAAAGGTGCAGCAAAAGATGAAGAAACAGAGCTCTGGAAAAAAGATGAACTGTTATGTCTACCCAGAGTACTATACCCAGCCATGTGCCAAGTCACTCATGGACAGACCCACCTTGGGAAAGATCAAATGACTGCCATTACTAAAGAGAGATGGATTGCTCCAGGATTCCAATCAGCAGCAACACTTCATACACAAGCATGCTGGATCTGTGGAACAAGCAATCCAGGGATAAGAGTAAAAACTCCACAAGGGGCAATACCAAAAGCAACAGCTCCTTTTCAGAGACTGCAGATTGACTACATTCAGAGGCCTAAGTGTGGAATGTATGATGCACTTGTAATAGTGGACATTCTATCAAAATGGGTTGAGGCTTTCGCTGTAGCAAAGGCCACAGCAAGGAATACAGCTAAGAAAATCCTCTCAGAAATTGTCTGTAGATATGGTGTCCCAGATGTCATTGAGTCAGATAGGGGGACACACTTTACAGGTGAAGTAATGAGACACATAATGCAGGATTTGGGTATACAACAGGCTTTCCACTCGGCTCACAGGCCTGAGGCCTCTGGCTTGGTGGAGAGAACGAATTATACTTTGAAGTCCAAGATTATGAAGGCAATGAAGGACACAGGTAGAACATGGGTAGAATGTTTACCTCTAGCACTTTTTAGT
The DNA here is from genome assembly GCF_055691185.1 of Crinia signifera. NCBI lineage: Eukaryota > Metazoa > Chordata > Amphibia > Anura > Myobatrachidae > Crinia > Crinia signifera. Next base: position 126,825,188 of record NC_139221.1, on the reverse strand, counting down.
ATGAGGACCATTCCTCATAAAAAGTCAGGATACTCTCCATATGAGGTTCTATTTGGTAGCATACCTAGGATAGGATGTTACTACCCACAAGAACTTGTGCATAAACATGCAGATCTAACCTGTTATGTAAAAGAACTAACTAAAAGACTAACTGAACTTCATGTTGCAGCTTATGCTTCACTTCCAGATTCTACAGCAGAAAACAATCCGCATCATCTCCAGCCAGGAGATTGGGTGTATCTCAAAAGACACGTACGAAAATCGCTTGAGCCCAGATATGATGGTCCATTTCAGGTCCTACTGACTACACCAACATCAGTAAAGCTACAGGGGAGGGACACATGGATTCATGCCTCCCATTGTAAACGATTACAAGTTAAGTTTGAAGATGCAGTTTGCTGAGATGTTATTGGGGCCCAAACCCGATAAAAGTTTATGGGGATGCATTCTGTGTTTGGCAACCACAATAGTTGCAATAATATGGTTATGTACAATACTAGAGGCACCAGATTATGTTAATAACAACAGTACAGTACAAGTTACCTCTATAGTCTATCCCAAACCACATTATGTGAGAAAAAGGGAAGTAGTAAACCCTAACCATGAATGTAGGAATTTACCACTCATCTCAAGGTGTATTTGAGAGTATTGTGGACAGCCACCTGAGGAAACATGCATAGAATGGTGTAAGGCCCCTACTGGAGAAAACCAAAACATGTTGTTGCAATTGCATAATTTGGTAGGGAATGCCCTTAATACTACGAATTGTTGGATCTGTTCACATGGTCCTACTTCAGGAGGGGGAGGAGAGTGGACATTTGTACCCATCACATTTGATGAATGAGACAGGAAGCAATTCCAACGAGTTTGTAATTAATAGTCTAACGACAAAAAGAGGATTGGATAACTTAAGGAGAATGTGGGACAACATACCTCCAATTCTCCCAAAGAATCTAAATTATTTATGTGGGAAATATGCCTACAAGTGGTTTGTTTATGGCGACTATGGGAATTGCACCCTAGGATGCATAGTACCTGCAGCACAAGTGATAAATCATGAAGATCTAAAAATTATAGGACTATGTATACTTGCTTATATTGCTTTCAAGGTATTGATGTGTGTTTTCTCTATTTGTCTAAAACAGTGTCAGTCCGCAACAACTACAACCAAGTTAAAAAAAACTCGTATCTGGAAGGACACAGAAAGCAGAGAATCAGTCTCTTCCGATGGATGTGAGCGAACAGCCAATTGCTCTCTGACGACAGGGAGAAGCTACCTTGTTCTCAGGGCTATAACCCACTAGAACCATCTGATGTGACTAATACTTTGCATAGTTAGGCAGTTTGAATTGTAAGATGTCCGACCACTATGAGTTTTCTTATATTTATAATAATTTTTGTATTTTTGTCTTTGTTTACTACTGTATGTAAACAATGTAATCTCAATTGTAATGTTTAATTATTATAAAAAGGAGGGAGTAAATGATAGAGTTTATCTTACTTAACATTATATTACTTATACCATAGCATTATTCTTGTCAGTACAAAGTATTATAAAGACCCATATGTACTAGCATTATAATTATCTTGTGTACAGGAAGCTGAATGGGTTAAAATATATTCCTTCTGAGTTTCAGGTTCTGTAAATAAGTCAAAGTTACTAATGATACCCATATGGGGAAATACACTCTTCCATGTCATCGGAGATGGCATAGTAAAATTACTCAAACCAGTTATAGACTTTGTAACTCCACACTAGGGGAGTGTCGCATGTAAACATGTATGTATTTGGTAATATCCCCTCCCATAAGGGGGAGGAATCATTTGTGTTACATAGTATAAGTACATGACCAACGAGCTAAGGAGTTAGTGTGAATAAACCTGTTTGAAAGAGACCCTGTCGGACAGTCATTTCCAAGGCTCTGAGATAACTGCGTGCTCTAGAGAAAGGTCACATTCCGGAATCTTTCAACAGTTAAGTCAACTTCCACATCACTTACAAACAAGTCTGTTATGATATAACGTTAGTGGATTTATGACGTAATAAAACACCATACTGATATTTTGGCAGATTAGAAAGGGGACAACACAGAGTTGAGATATATTATCCTTTTTAAGTCACTTTTGTGTTTCATGTTTGTAATATTGTGTGTCAAATACTTCTCTACTTTTTAAAAATATAACTAATAAAAGTTACTTTTTAATAAAATCTACTCTCTAGGTGCATCACCCAGCGACATACTTTTTCTTTCTTGTAAATTTGAGCTTACAATCTATATTCCCTACCACATGTACACACACACACACAGACATTCTAAGGTTAATATTTGTTGGAAGCCAATTGACCTACCAGTATATTTTTGGATTGTGGGAGGAAAACCGGAGTACCCGGAGTAAACCCACGCAAACACGGGGAGAATATACAAACTCCACACAGTAAGAGCTATGGTGGGGATTGAACCCATGACCTCAGTGCTGTGAGGCAGTAATGCTAACCATTACACCATCCGTGCTGCCCCAATAAGAATAAGTAATGGTTGCATTGTGCATGGGGCAAAGTCATACTTGCCTACCCTCCCGGGTTGTCTGGGGGCCTTCTGAAATTTGGGTCCCCTTTCCTGTCCCCCGGTGAGGTTAACAAGCCTCCCCATGCCCCTTCCCAGCTGAAAGAAATTCCAGAATTTGCGGTTCCGCAGCATGTCGGTGGGACTAAGGGCCTGATTCAGAACTGCTTGCTGGGCTGCGTGTGTCTGTAGTCCAACAAGCAGGTTAATGATGCCCTGCTGAACGCATGTCCCCCCCCCCACACAGTCGAAGCCCATGTCCAGGGCTGCGAACGGATGTGTATGGGTACACATCTGTTTGCTAGTGCCTATGGTTACTTATCGAAGGATTTCTCCTTCTCTGGTTGGCGCTCACAGCAGCCACATGACCCAGGAGTTACTCAGCGGCTGTTTGTAGCACCGACATCATATGCCCGCCCCAAGTTTTTGTGGGCTTGCCCATGAAATGCCAGGGGTCCACCCTGGAATGCCCCCTGCCTGTCAGTCAGGCTGCGAGCACCTCGGCAAGGGAGAAATTTGCCGGGGCCTGCACATGCACATTAGAGAAAATGCGTATGCGCAGATCCCCACCATCGGAAGAGGAGCAGAATCCGAACCGCTGTGAGCAGGTCTCAATTGGCTCCTAAAATGACACAAATTGGAGTAGTGGCAAAAGTGCAGGCATGTCACCACTGTTTTGAGTCATGACTCCAAAAGATACAGCTGCGATCCCATATTCACAAAACATGATGCTAGCATCCATATCATCATTTAGATGGTCAATTAGAAGGCTCTGCAACCACCGCTGTATATGTATATGCAGTTGCTGGGGTCTGCAAAGCCGCTGGTGTGAGTCTCCATACAATTCCAGACAGCTTCAATATTAGCACATCTGCTGCATGCCACATAACACCTGTAAATGTATTAGCGTCTATCTCTGAAATAGGCACAAAATGCTCTGCTTCTGGGTTTTCCTCTTAATTTATGATTGTCACCTGTGTTGGGCTAGTTAATTGTGTTTCATCGCAATTGACAGCAGTGATAATTTAAGAGTTCCAGGAGCAGAGCGTTCTGTACCTGATGGAATTGGTTATTTTGGAGTGTCTGCATCTTCCCTGTATGACCCACACACAAACTGGACAACTGTATTTTGACAGTACATTTTACAGTTGAGCCAGGCAGTTCAAATCTTTAAAATATGCAAATTTGACACCAAGTAGATGCGCCTTACTCGAATTCAGCCTCCAGGGTATTTCAGTGTTGAATAGGGTAGCCAGCCCCAAAATTGACAGGATTTGAATTTTTACATTAGACTGCACATGCGCAGTCTAATGCAGTCTACTGCCAACGTCTGAGCACCCTCTCAAGGTGTAACAAGTTCCTTGCACCACTGCACTGCACTGCACACTGCACACTAACTCCCAGAACCCCACTGCACCAACGATCATCCACGCCCCTTCTCTTGGCCGCACCAGTTTAGGGTGGCTGGTTTTTTTTTTGTTGGGGCGGGGGGGGGGGGGGGCATATTTTTTTAAATAGGAATTCTGGATTGAAAAATGCTCAACCCTGGGATTCCCAGGATTAAAAAAACTGTCCCAGGATTGGCATCCCTAGTGCTGAAGTTAAAAAATGTGCCTGCCTCTAGCAGAGTAATTGGCATTTCTGTACAAAAACCACCAGTAGGATAAGGATGTAGCAGGGATTCCATATAATGAACCAAATGTTGTTTGTCTAGTTGGGGAAAGGGTTTTAGTCTGTGAACAAGTATTCAGAAGTTCTTCTGTAAACTTTAGTCTTATATTGTTCTATTGTATTCTACCCTGAAACAGAATATGAATGACTTGCTTTGTTCATCAGAAAAATACAATCATAAATAGACAAAGCAATGTTGTCAAAAAACGTAGCGCTAAGGCCAACATGTAAAGTGGTTTAAAAAAGCAGCTAGTGCAAGTAAGACAGCTGTTATAATAGAGTCCTGGCCCCCAAAGATCAGCCACCCCAATTCCCTGACCCGCTGACACCTCTGATTTGCTGACTGGATCAGCTGATCATCGGCCAGCAGTGAGCTGTGATTTATCTGGGAAATTAAAGATGTTAAATATGCCAATTTGAAGATCCCAATCTTTTTCAGTCAAGATCAGGGAGTCATGATTTTGAAGCATGTTTAACCCCTTCAGTGGTGGGTTTTCTTTTAGGGAGCCCTCCCTAGTGGGCGAGTTTTTTATGGGGAGCGCTCCCTAAAAAAACCCACCACTGTCTCCCCTGGGTCCGGGCAGCGGCGCTGAACCATCAATCAGCCACTGCCCAGACCTGCGCCCCGGCTCCCCGTCCCTACATGCTGCGACCCGGCTTGTCATAAGCTGGCGCCGCAGGCTGCAATGTAACAGCCGGGGGGTGGGGGCGTGGTGGAGGGGAGGGAGCTGGGCAGCGCTGAAGCTGCCTGAGTTCAGCGATGAACTCAGCAGCGCTGCCCGGTGCTAATCACTGGCAATCCCGGCTTGCCAGCCTGGGCATTAAGGCATAGCCCGGGAAATTCTCGGGATTGCCAGTGAAGGGGTTAATATTCCAAATTCCCCGAACCGCCTGTTGCATAAACTAGACATTGCCTTAATACATCTGTGATGTACAGTATAGGGACAGTTAATCAGACTTCAAAAGCATTAGAATAGTAATAAATAAACAGCACAATAATACTTTACTTGAGAATGATGTTGCAATATCATAAAATAGCAAGGGTTAGGTTTAGGGACTAGTAGGGGGGACTTATATTTCAGCTGCAGAGCGTGGGAGGGGGTGCTAGGTTTAGGCGTTGGGATGCCGGGAATAGTTTTAGGGTAAGGGGAGGGAGGGCAGGAAAAGGCGACAGGGGGGTCAAGGGGGACAACTGTCCGATCTCCCCCGATCTGAGGGGCCCAAATCAGGGCCTCCCTATATATATTTGTGTGTGTGTGTGGTTCATGAATCAAATGGTATATAATATTTATTTTATTTATGAATTAAAAGTTTGTTATAAAGCGCACACATATTCCGCAGCGCTTTACAGAGAATATTTGAACATTCACATCAGTCCCTGCCCCAGTGGAGCTTACAATCTATATTCCCTACCACATGTACATGCACACACAGACATCCTAGGGTTAATTTCATTGGGAGCCAATTAACTTACCAGTATATTATTGGATTGTGGGAGGAATCCGGAGTACCCGGAGGAAACCCACGCAAGTACGATGATAATATAAAAACTCCACACAGTTAGGGCCATGGTGGGAATCGAACCCATGACCTTAGTGCTGTAAAGCAGTATTGCTAACCACTACACCATTCGTACTGCCCCAAATATGTATGTTTAAAAGAGCTACCATCACATCATGCAGTTCAAGGTACAGAGCAGAGCTGCAGCACATGACCAGTGGTGGCAGCTTCTACAAAGTTTGCTCTGTGTGTGTGTGTGTGTGTGTGTTTGTATGTGAGTGGGAATCAATCAGTGCACTGGATCAGAGAGTAGCTACCAGGAAGAAGAGTCAGGAGCCTTACCATGAGGTAGGAGAATGTGTGCTTAGAAAGTGCAGTACTGGTTCTATTATATTTGTGTGTCACTTTATTTATTATGGAATGTTTTTCCTTCTCCTGACCACTTTTTAATATTATTTAAGTGCTTGATACAGCCTATACCAGGGCTCAACAATTTTTTTTTAATATAGGAGCCAGGATGAAAGTGTAGGAGCCAGACACACTAAAAATGGGAACAGTGCACCCCAAAAATTTACAAAGTGGTTACACATGTTACGCACCTATTACATATTATACCACCTGCTATAAAGCCCATTACACATTATGCCACACACCAAAATGCCCATTACATATTATGCCACAACCCATAATACCTATTACATATTATACCACATGACATACACATGTCACGCACCTATTACATATTATAACACATGCTATACCTTACACTGGAATGCCCGTTACACATTATGCCACACATAGTAATGCCCATTACTTATAATAGCACACTCCATAATGCCTATTACATATTATGCCAAATAAGTGCCGCTTACCTACAGATGGAGCCACCACTCGTTGGAGCGTCTCTCAGCGTTGTGATTGCGCGTCCCATTCTCAGCAATGGGATGCAAGAGCACATCCCTGGCCACCGTCCACACACCCCGCCAGCACCCACCAGTGGTAGATATCTGTAAAGGTTGCATACTCTACGGGTTTCTTGCATGATGCCAGGGGTTTAATGCTCTTTTCCAGAGGTAACCTGCTCTTTACTAGGAGTTATTGTGTAATGGGCATTACAGTGTGTGGCATAACATGGAATGGGTATTATGGCATGTGGTATAGAATGTGTGACTTGTGTTATAGGAACAACGGTGTAAATTTTTGGCATGAGCACTGTCCCTTTTTTAGCTTTTCTGACCCCTACAGTTTCATCCTGGCTCCTCGATTTAAAAAAAATGTGTTAGATATTAATACTGTACTCCATACAATGTCCAGTGTATAAAAAGACCAATGTTTACATTAATGTCCAGTGTTGTTACTAGTAACTTCTATCGCTCCCCCAGACTTCCAATCTTGCTCCAGTGTTCCACACCGTGGGAGATTGTGGACTGCATTTGGTTACCCCCCTAGAAATCCATTGCAACTTTCCCTTGTTTTATTCTTGTTCATTATCTCTGCAAATTGTTTAGTAACTGGTGTTTGTCAAATAAATTACTTTTTACAGTTTTGTTACCAGAAGCAATACTTCTGTGATCACTACCTACCCTTATGGTATTCCGTAATTAAATATTCACAGCAATTTAACAACAATGTTCCCTTCCCTTTTAACTCCTCAGAGTGATCCAAGCTTATTGATTTTGTAATCCCTGCATGTGCCAATAGGCATTGTTTATTCTGACCAATGTCATCCGATATGTAGTATGCCTAAAATGGCTGCCTTGATTAAATCAAGAAAACAGAAGATAATGTGTTAAAATAACTTGAATTTGTACCGTTCCATTTAATGTTTCCAAGTTTATCTCTGTATCACTGAACTAACACAGTTCATCTCTTAATTTCCAGCAATGATCACCCTGTCCACTTATAAGTCATAAGCTCCACCATAGTTTTATCCTATTTGGCTGGTATTAAACTCTTATCTTCTTCTTGTTGAAATCTCTCTCCATTCTTTTATGAGTGAGAGTTAACACACAAAAAATATGAATGTTAACCAACCTATATTGTACATTTATGCCACCTCTGCACGCCTTTCCCTAGGGATTTTGTACAAGAGTCTGTCCCTTTTCAGCTGGGATTCAAACGCATTGCCTGTGGCATTGCAGTCAGACACTTAATTCATACTAATAATTAATAATAATTATGTTATTTATATTGCACCCTTTCTCCAATAGGACTCTTAACAGAATGAATGTAATACAGTACAGGACAATGAAGTACATAAAAGCTTTTTATAAACTAGAGAGAGAATGGAGATATTTAAGGGAATGATGGAAATGCTTGAGTAGAAAATAAAATCTTGAGTCTTTCTTTTGATGAATCCAAGAGTGGGCAGCACGGATAGTGTAATTTTAGCATTACATCTAACTATGCAGAATTTGTATATTCTTATCGTATTTCCTCCGGGTACTAACTTTCTTTTAATAATCTTAAACTATACTGGCACTGTACATTAATTGACCCAACAGAATTAACCCTAGAATGAATGTGTGTGCGTGTATATGTGTTAGGGAACAGGTTCTCAAACCTGGTCATCAGGACTCCACACAGTGCATGTTTTGCAGGTCTCTCACAGAATCACTAGTGAAATAATTAGCTCCATCTGTGGATCTTTTAAAATGTGTCAATAAATAATGAATGCATATGTGTACCTGCTGGGTGACCTGGAAAACATGAACTGTGAACTGAGGATTGAGTTCGAGAACCCAGTGTTATGAAATGTAGATTGTAAGCTCCACTGGGGCACTGTGTAAAATGTGTGCCCTATATAAATAACTGTTAATAAACAAATAATAATATTTATTGCCTATTCTCCAGCCAATTTTTGATCCAAATACAAATGTTGTTTCCTAGACCTAGCTCCCCCAGTTTGTAGATCAACCTCTTTTAAGGAACCTTATCAAAGGGCTTAGCAAAAACTAACATCTACCACATCTACTGTGTTACCATTGTCTAAATTCTCACTAACTTTCTAATATAAGCTAATTGTTATTTTGACATGATCTATTCCTCACAAATCCATACTGGTTTCTAATAATAATAATGTAACAAGTAATCTTGAATGCTACTGTATATCTTAATACACTCTCCAATAACTGTCAGACACAGGTTTATAATTTCCTGTATATGTTTTACTTCCCTTTTTAAATTATGGTACTACATCTGCTGTTTGTAAATCCCTTGGTGTTAGGAACCAGGATTTATGGTTCTGTTCAGTTTGGCATTTGACTCACTGGTGGCCTCCAGTGATAGGTCTGTGCCATATCAGCTCAATGGCCCTTATTCTGATCGGTGCGTACTTTTCCGAATTCTTTCGGATGGCGTTTTTTAGCCGTCTGCGCATGCGTGGAGAACGTGACGCGCATGTGCCACGCATGGTCTCCGTACTTGTTCTCATTAATACCGTACAGAAATGTGCACCGCAATCACTCGGGCAATATGGGTGTGTTATGGGCGTCATGCGGAATGACACAGGGGCGTAGTTTCAAAGTGGGCTAAACTGGGCGGAAACATGGGCGGACACGGGGGAGTACACATATTTTGGTAGGCGTGCATTCGGACAGCACGCCGAATGCACGCGAACAAAAAGGGAAGAAATGTGCGGTGTCCAAAAGGCTACTCTTGCTTTGCGGACACCACTCGGTCATGCGCTAGGCAATCGGAACGCCTAATCAGGACGGACGCACCTCAACCAATGTCACCTGAACCCAATACAATCACATACTTTACCCATTACTTGTTAATTACACGCTTCTCACTGCTACAATTGGAAGCATTGCAGCTTAAAGGGAACATTACATGCTGCACTTGTCACACACTTTTACACTGCAAATAATGCACCCAACTTAATATTAATAATACTAATACACATGGCACTTCTGCATGTATCAATTAATACAGACATTTGTGGGGCCAAAATAACATTTATTAAAGAAACTTTGGTAGAAATTTCAAAAACAACAAAAAAAAAAAATGGTACCATAACAGGACTAAAAAGAAATAATATAGAATAAATAGCCACAGCAGAATCATTAGGAACACATCAGGTGGCTTCACAACAAAAGTACAGCACCAACACTTCAAGTACAGCACACAGTAATGGTAGCCGAAACAGGGCAACAGGGGAACCAAACATGACATTTGAACCGCGGGCAAAAGTGGTGACCCTCGGCACGGATTTGGACACAGGATGCTGACACACACAGCTCAATGGAAGATTTGGGAAGACATAACGGTGGAGATTAATGGGGACACAAGTTCATTTGCGGGCACGTTTGCCCCTGGCAGGCTCCTTGCCACGTGCAGCAGCTCTTCGGCCTCATCCACGGCCAGAGTCAGATGGTGGCTCATGTGGAGCACATGCTGGTGAGGGGGTGGATGTTCTTCCCCCTCTGGCAGCAGGGAGTGATGTTGTTGGTAATGCACCCGAAGCGGGTGACATTAGGGCCCTATTGCTGGTAACTAGCTCCACCATAAGTTCATTATGGCGGAGGAGGAGGTCATTTTGCCGCAGGGCTTGATCAGCCAGCACCTGCAGGCTAGCAGCAATAGCTTGCTGGCTGTCACTCATAGCTTGCTGGCTGGCACTCATAGCCTGCAGGCTCGCAGCAATACTCTGCTGGCTGGTGGTCAAACCCTGCAGCACCTCCTCGGCCCTACGCACCCGCTCGAATGCCGACTCTCCCTGCTGCACAATACTATCCAGCACACGGCCCCACATGGACAATTCAGCCGCGGACAATCCCGGCTGCTGCTGCACGGGCCTGCTACTGGGGCCAGGTGGCACAGACTCCACAACCTCCTCAAGAGAATCTGGACCAAGCGGTGGGGATGCTGTTGAACGAGAAATTACCAATTACCACACATTCCATGCCAAATTTAAAACATCTACTTATGGGCTGGCAAATAATTACCTTCAAGCGTAGAAGCCATCACTTCCGCTGGGGACTCGCTGCCTATAGTACTCACCCCCCGGACCTCCTCCACTGCAATGCAGCACTGGGCCATCTCTTCCAGGGGGGTGAGCTCCAGCTTTGATGGCATAGGGCCAGCCCCAGAGGTGTGGCTGTGTTCCCACCGCTGGGTCAATTTCTTCTTGAGGTTGCCTTTGAAGTCATGCCACCTGCAATCAAAGTGTACATATTAATACATGTACTGTAACTCCTCATGTTTGCTGTAGCACCCATTGCTATATGAAACATAATACAACATGTGCCTACTGACACCAAACTTACATTATATTCATTTTTCAAACCAACCCTTAGAAGATACAAAAACAGTCACCCTCCAATAACTATCAATTCAATGTCATGGCCAACATGTCTGTGCCTCCAAGCAACGTGAACACCCATTGGCCAACTCCATCTAATATTGAATGTAAACATTACTGGACTTGTCCTACTCAAATGTAACACACATGTACTTGCCTCTTCTTAACATGCTCCGTCTGACGAACTTGTGGAGCCACTGCATTAATCTCCGCCGTTATCTCCTCCCAGATCTTCCATCTCCTTGTGTGTGTCAACTTGACCGCTGGGCACTCTATTAAATCACGTGCCCGGGTCACCAGGATGTCAAGCTCCCGCGGTTCATATGCCATGTTTCTTGTGGTTGGTTCCTCTGTTGCCCCACTGCGGCCACGGGCACGGGCACTGCCACTGCCACGGCCATGGGCACATCCACCGGTTGCTGTACTTGAAGTGCTGGGCTGGCTACTCTGTTGGGAAGCCACCTGCTGTGTTCCCAATGATTCTGCTGATGCTGAGGATGGGCCAGCTGCTGATTGGCCTGATGTTGATGGGCCATCTGGGTGCTCTGGGTTGAGGGGGACATAGGTGGTGTTGGCCTCCATGCGGGACAAGAGATTCTGCACCACCTGCTCTTCCTCTGACTCTGAGCCAGCCATGTTTGCAACAAGTGTTTGCCTTTCTAGGACAACTTTAAATACTACATTTTTATTGGTAAGCTGCTCAATCAGAGGTCTGTCATTCAGGTGCCAACAGGGAGGGGTAAATCTGGTTAGGAAAAAAACAGTTTGTATCCCTATTGCACACTGAATGAGAAATATACATATAATAATCAGATAATACAGAGATCTTGGTTGCATATATCTGCAGATATAGGGTTAAGCCCCCAGGCCGTACGTCAAGGCATCTCTGTCACTGGGGGTCCCTAACACTGGGTATGGGTCTGGGGTGTGGGCCCCCAACATGCCGACACAGGCTGACTACTCCAGGGCAGCACACAAATGAAAGTTAGTAGGTGTTAAATAAGAAGCACATAAGTGCTATATAGGGAGGTGAAGGTGTGATTAAAATAATACATACAATGTGATAGGGAAAAACATAAATGTTAATAAAGTGTTAGGGTGTGCTACCCTGGAGCAGACCAGCCATACCAACAAAGGGGGAAATCACACTCCCAAACCCATCCCATGCACAATAACAAATTTATGGGCCTAATAGCCCAGTGTAAGGCCACATGATAATGGCTTACAACATCTGAGAGCCAGCTTACCTGGAGATACCCCTGGCTTCTCCAATGGCACTCAGGTGTCAGCAATCCCTCCTAATGCTGACCCATCTATGCCTCTCAACTGCACAACATTTTTATTGGTAAGCTGCTCAATCAGAGGTCTGTCATTCAGGTGCCAACAGGGAGGGGTAAATCTGGTTAGGAAAAAAACAGTTTGTATCCCTATTGCACACTGAATGAGAAATATACATATAATAATCAGATAATACAGAGATCTTGGTTGCATATATCTGCATATATAGGGTTAAGCCCCCAGGCCGTACGTCAAGGCATCTCTGTCACTGGGGGTCCCTAACACTGGGTATGGGTCTGGGGTGTGGGCCCCCAACATGCCGACACAGGCTGACTACTCCAGGGCAGCACACAAATGAAAGTTAGTAGGTGTTAAATAAGAAGCACATAAGTGCTATATAGGGAGGTGAAGGTGTGATTAAAATAATACATACAATGTGATAGGGAAAAACATAAATGTTAATAAAGTGTTAGGGTGTGCTACCCTGGAGCAGACCAGCCATACCAACAAAGGGGGAAATCACACTCCCAAACCCATCCCATGCACAATAACAAATTTATGGGCCTAATAGCCCAGTGTAAGGCCACATGATAATGGCTTACAACATCTGAGAGCCAGCTTACCTGGAGATACCCCTGGCTTCTCCAATGGCACTCAGGTGTCAGCAATCCCTCCTAATGCTGACCCATCTATGCCTCTCAACTGCACAACATTTTTATTGGTAAGCTGCTCAATCAGAGGTCTGTCATTCAGGTGCCAACAGGGAGGGGTAAATCTGGTTAGGAAAAAAACACAGTTTGTATCCCTATTGCACACTGAATGAGAAATATACATATAATAATCAGATAATACAGAGATCTTGGTTGCATATATCTGCAGATATAGGGTTAAGCCCCCAGGCCGTACGTCAAGGCATCTCTGTCACTGGGGGTCCCTAACACTGGGTATGGGTCTGGGGTGTGGGCCCCCAACATGCCGACACAGGCTGACTACTCCAGGGCAGCACACAAATGAAAGTTAGTAGGTGTTAAATAAGAAGCACATAAGTGCTATATAGGGAGGTGAAGGTGTGATTAAAATAATACATACAATGTGATAGGGAAAAACATAAATGTTAATAAAGTGTTAGGGTGTGCTACCCTGGAGCAGACCAGCCATACCAACAAAGGGGGAAATCACACTCCCAAACCCATCCCATGCACAATAACAAATTTATGGGCCTAATAGCCCAGTGTAAGGCCACATGATAATGGCTTACAACATCTGAGAGCCAGCTTACCTGGAGATACCCCTGGCTTCTCCAATGGCACTCAGGTGTCAGCAATCCCTCCTAATGCTGACCCATCTATGCCTCTCAACTGCACAACATTTTTATTGGTAAGCTGCTCAATCAGAGGTCTGTCATTCAGGTGCCAACAGGGAGGGGTAAATCTGGTTAGGAAAAAAACAGTTTGTATCCCTATTGCACACTGAATGAGAAATATACATATAATAATCAGATAATACAGAGATCTTGGTTGCATATATCTGCAGATATAGGGTTAAGCCCCCAGGCCGTACGTCAAGGCATCTCTGTCACTGGGGGTCCCTAACACTGGGTATGGGTCTGGGGTGTGGGCCCCCAACATGCCGACACAGGCTGACTACTCCAGGGCAGCACACAAATGAAAGTTAGTAGGTGTTAAATAAGAAGCACATAAGTGCTATATAGGGAGGTGAAGGTGTGATTAAAATAATACATACAATGTGATAGGGAAAAACATAAATGTTAATAAAGTGTTAGGGTGTGCTACCCTGGAGCAGACCAGCCATACCAACAAAGGGGGAAATCACACTCCCAAACCCATCCCATGCACAATAACAAATTTATGGGCCTAATAGCCCAGTGTAAGGCCACATGATAATGGCTTACAACATCTGAGAGCCAGCTTACCTGGAGATACCCCTGGCTTCTCCAATGGCACTCAGGTGTCAGCAATCCCTCCTAATGCTGACCCATCTATGCCTCTCAACTGCACAACATTTTTATTGGTAAGCTGCTCAATCAGAGGTCTGTCATTCAGGTGCCAACAGGGAGGGGTAAATCTGGTTAGGAAAAAAACACAGTTTGTATCCCTATTGCACACTGAATGAGAAATATACATATAATAATCAGATAATACAGAGATCTTGGTTGCATATATCTGCAGATATAGGGTTAAGCCCCCAGGCCGTACGTCAAGGCATCTCTGTCACTGGGGGTCCCTAACACTGGGTATGGGTCTGGGGTGTTGGCCCCCAACATGCCGACACAGGCTGACTACTCCAGGGCAGCACACAAATGAAAGTTAGTAGGTGTTAAATAAGAAGCACATAAGTGCTATATAGGGAGGTGAAGGTGTGATTAAAATAATACATACTATGTGATAGGGAAAAACATAAATGTTAATAAAGTGTTAGGGTGTGCTACCCTGGAGCAGACCAGCCATACCAACAAAGGGGGATATCACACTCCCAAACCCATCCCATGCACAATAACAAATTTATGGGCCTAATAGCCCAGTGTAAGGCCACATGATAATGGCTTACAACATCTGAGAGCCAGCTTACCTGGAGATACCCCTGGCTTCTCCAATGGCACTCAGGTGTCAGCAATCCCTCCTAATGCTGACCCATCTATGCCTCTCAACTGCACAACATTTTTATTGGTAAGCTGCTCAATCAGAGGTCTGTCATTCAGGTGCCAACAGGGAGGGGTAAATCTGGTTAGGAAAAAAACAGTTTGTATCCCTATTGCACACTGAATGAGAAATATACATATAATAATCAGATAATACAGAGATCTTGGTTGCATATATCTGCAGATATAGGGTTAAGCCCCCAGGCCGTACGTCAAGGCATCTCTGTCACTGGGGGTCCCTAACACTGGGTATGGGTCTGGGGTGTGGGCCCCCAACATGCCGACACAGGCTGACTACTCCAGGGCAGCACACAAATGAAAGTTAGTAGGTGTTAAATAAGAAGCACATAAGTGCTATATAGGGAGGTGAAGGTGTGATTAAAATAATACATACAATGTGATAGGGAAAAACATAAATGTTAATAAAGTGTTAGGGTGTGCTACCCTGGAGCAGACCAGCCATACCAACAAAGGGGGAAATCACACTCCCAAACCCATCCCATGCACAATAACAAATTTATGGGCCTAATAGCCCAGTGTAAGGCCACATGATAATGGCTTACAACATCTGAGAGCCAGCTTACCTGGAGATACCCCTGGCTTCTCCAATGGCACTCAGGTGTCAGCAATCCCTCCTAATGCTGACCCATCTATGCCTCTCAACTGCACAACATTTTTATTGGTAAGCTGCTCAATCAGAGGTCTGTCATTCAGGTGCCAACAGGGAGGGGTAAATCTGGTTAGGAAAAAAACAGTTTGTATCCCTATTGCACACTGAATGAGAAATATACATATAATAATCAGATAATACAGAGATCTTGGTTGCATATATCTGCAGATATAGGGTTAAGCCCCCAGGCCGTACGTCAAGGCATCTCTGTCACTGGGGGTCCCTAACACTGGGTATGGGTCTGGGGTGTGGGCCCCCAACATGCCGACACAGGCTGACTACTCCAGGGCAGCACACAAATGAAAGTTAGTAGGTGTTAAATAGGAAGCACATAAGTGCTATATAGGGAGGTGAAGGTGTGATTAAAATAATACATACAATGTGATAGGGAAAAACATAAATGTTAATAAAGTGTTAGGGTGTGCTACCCTGGAGCAGACCAGCCATACCAACAAAGGGGGAAATCACACTCCCAAACCCATCCCATGCACAATAACAAATTTATGGGCCTAATAGCCCAGTGTAAGGCCACATGATAATGGCTTACAACATCTGAGAGCCAGCTTACCTGGAGATACCCCTGGCTTCTCCAATGGCACTCAGGTGTCAGCAATCCCTCCTAATGCTGACCCATCTATGCCTCTCAACTGCACAACATTTTTATTGGTAAGCTGCTCAATCAGAGGTCTGTCATTCAGGTGCCAACAGGGAGGGGTAAATCTGGTTAGGAAAAAAACACAGTTTGTATCCCTATTGCACACTGAATGAGAAATATACATATAATAATCAGATAATACAGAGATCTTGGTTGCATATATCTGCAGTTATAGGGTTAAGCCCCCAGGCCGTACGTCAAGGCATCTCTGTCACTGGGGGTCCCTAACACTGGGTATGGGTCTGGGGTGTGGGCCCCCAACATGCCGACACAGGCTGACTACTCCAGGGCAGCACACAAATGAAAGTTAGTAGGTGTTAAATAAGAAGCACATAAGTGCTATATAGGGAGGTGAAGGTGTGATTAAAATAATACATACAATGTGATAGGGAAAAACATAAATGTTAATAAAGTGTTAGGGTGTGCTACCCTGGAGCAGACCAGCCATACCAACAAAGGGGGAAATCACACTCCCAAACCCATCCCATGCACAATAACAAATTTATGGGCCTAATAGCCCAGTGTAAGGCCACATGATAATGGCTTACAACATCTGAGAGCCAGCTTACCTGGAGATACCCCTGGCTTCTCCAATGGCACTCAGGTGTCAGCAATCCCTCCTAATGCTGACCCATCTATGCCTCTCAACTGCACAACATTTTTATTGGTAAGCTGCTCAATCAGAGGTCTGTCATTCAGGTGCCAACAGGGAGGGGTAAATCTGGTTAGGAAAAAAACAGTTTGTATCCCTATTGCACACTGAATGAGAAATATACATATAATAATCAGATAATACAGAGATCTTGGTTGCATATATCTGCAGATATAGGGTTAAGCCCCCAGGCCGTACGTCAAGGCATCTCTGTCACTGGGGGTCCCTAACACTGGGTATGGGTCTGGGGTGTGGGCCCCCAACATGCCGACACAGGCTGACTACTCCAGGGCAGCACACAAATGAAAGTTAGTAGGTGTTAAATAAGAAGCACATAAGTGCTATATAGGGAGGTGAAGGTGTGATTAAAATAATACATACAATGTGATAGGGAAAAACATAAATGTTAATAAAGTGTTAGGGTGTGCTACCCTGGAGCAGACCAGCCATACCAACAAAGGGGGAAATCACACTCCCAAACCCATCCCATGCACAATAACAAATTTATGGGCCTAATAGCCCAGTGTAAGGCCACATGATAATGGCTTACAACATCTGAGAGCCAGCTTACCTGGAGATACCCCTGGCTTCTCCAATGGCACTCAGGTGTCAGCAATCCCTCCTAATGCTGACCCATCTATGCCTCTCAACTGCACAACATTTTTATTGGTAAGCTGCTCAATCAGAGGTCTGTCATTCAGGTGCCAACAGGGAGGGGTAAATCTGGTTAGGAAAAAAACAGTTTGTATCCCTATTGCACACTGAATGAGAAATATACATATAATAATCAGATAATACAGAGATCTTGGTTGCATATATCTGCAGATATAGGGTTAAGCCCCCAGGCCGTACGTCAAGGCATCTCTGTCACTGGGGGTCCCTAACACTGGGTATGGGTCTGGGGTGTGGGCCCCCAACATGCCGACACAGGCTGACTACTCCAGGGCAGCACACAAATGAAAGTTAGTAGGTGTTAAATAAGAAGCACATAAGTGCTATATAGGGAGGTGAAGGTGTGATTAAAATAATACATACAATGTGATAGGGAAAAACATAAATGTTAATAAAGTGTTAGGGTGTGCTACCCTGGAGCAGACCAGCCATACCAACAAAGGGGGAAATCACACTCCCAAACCCATCCCATGCACAATAACAAATTTATGGGCCTAATAGCCCAGTGTAAGGCCACATGATAATGGCTTACAACATCTGAGAGCCAGCTTACCTGGAGATACCCCTGGCTTCTCCAATGGCACTCAGGTGTCAGCAATCCCTCCTAATGCTGACCCATCTATGCCTCTCAACTGCACAACATTTTTATTGGTAAGCTGCTCAATCAGAGGTCTGTCATTCAGGTGCCAACAGGGAGGGGTAAATCTGGTTAGGAAAAAAAACAGTTTGTATCCCTATTGCACACTGAATGAGAAATATACATATAATAATCAGATAATACAGAGATCTTGGTTGCATATATCTGCAGATATAGGGTTAAGCCCCCAGGCCGTACGTCAAGGCATCTCTGTCACTGGGGGTCCCTAACACTGGGTATGGGTCTGGGGTGTTGGCCCCCAACATGCCGACACAGGCTGACTACTCCAGGGCAGCACACAAATGAAAGTTAGTAGGTGTTAAATAAGAAGCACATAAGTGCTATATAGGGAGGTGAAGGTGTGATTAAAATAATACATACTATGTGATAGGGAAAAACATAAATGTTAATAAAGTGTTAGGGTGTGCTACCCTGGAGCAGACCAGCCATACCAACAAAGGGGGAAATCACACTCCCAAACCCATCCCATGCACAATAACAAATTTATGGGCCTAATAGCCCAGTGTAAGGCCACATGATAATGGCTTACAACATCTGAGAGCCAGCTTACCTGGAGATACCCCTGGCTTCTCCAATGGCACTCAGGTGTCAGCAATCCCTCCTAATGCTGACCCATCTATGCCTCTCAACTGCACAACATTTTTATTGGTAAGCTGCTCAATCAGAGGTCTGTCATTCAGGTGCCAACAGGGAGGGGTAAATCTGGTTAGGAAAAAAACAGTTTGTATCCCTATTGCACACTGAATGAGAAATATACATATAATAATCAGATAATACAGAGATCTTGGTTGCATATATCTGCAGATATAGGGTTAAGCCCCCAGGCCGTACGTCAAGGCATCTCTGTCACTGGGGGTCCCTAACACTGGGTATGGGTCTGGGGTGTGGGCCCCCAACATGCCGACACAGGCTGACTACTCCAGGGCAGCACACAAATGAAAGTTAGTAGGTGTTAAATAAGAAGCACATAAGTGCTATATAGGGAGGTGAAGGTGTGATTAAAATAATACATACAATGTGATAGGGAAAAACATAAATGTTAATAAAGTGTTAGGGTGTGCTACCCTGGAGCAGACCAGCCATACCAACAAAGGGGGAAATCACACTCCCAAACCCATCCCATGCACAATAACAAATTTATGGGCCTAATAGCCCAGTGTAAGGCCACATGATAATGGCTTACAACATCTGAGAGCCAGCTTACCTGGAGATACCCCTGGCTTCTCCAATGGCACTCAGGTGTCAGCAATCCCTCCTAATGCTGACCCATCTATGCCTCTCAACTGCACAACATTTTTATTGGTAAGCTGCTCAATCAGAGGTCTGTCATTCAGGTGCCAACAGGGAGGGGTAAATCTGGTTAGGAAAAAAACAGTTTGTATCCCTATTGCACACTGAATGAGAAATATACATATAATAATCAGATAATACAGAGATCTTGGTTGCATATATCTGCAGATATAGGGTTAAGCCCCCAGGCCGTACGTCAAGGCATCTCTGTCACTGGGGGTCCCTAACACTGGGTATGGGTCTGGGGTGTGGGCCCCCAACATGCCGACACAGGCTGACTACTCCAGGGCAGCACACAAATGAAAGTTAGTAGGTGTTAAATAAGAAGCACATAAGTGCTATATAGGGAGGTGAAGGTGTGATTAAAATAATACATACAATGTGATAGGGAAAAACATAAATGTTAATAAAGTGTTAGGGTGTGCTACCCTGGAGCAGACCAGCCATACCAACAAAGGGGGAAATCACACTCCCAAACCCATCCCATGCACAATAACAAATTTATGGGCCTAATAGCCCAGTGTAAGGCCACATGATAATGGCTTACAACATCTGAGAGCCAGCTTACCTGGAGATACCCCTGGCTTCTCCAATGGCACTCAGGTGTCAGCAATCCCTCCTAATGCTGACCCATCTATGCCTCTCAACTGCACAACATTTTTATTGGTAAGCTGCTCAATCAGAGGTCTGTCATTCAGGTGCCAACAGGGAGGGGTAAATCTGGTTAGGAAAAAAAACAGTTTGTATCCCTATTGCACACTGAATGAGAAATATACATATAATAATCAGATAATACAGAGATCTTGGTTGCATATATCTGCAGATATAGGGCTAAGCCCCCAGGCCGTACGTCAAGGCATCTCTGTCACTGGGGGTCCCTAACACTGGGTATGGGTCTGGGGTGTGGGCCCCCAACATGCCGACACAGGCTGACTACTCCAGGGCAGCACACAAATGAAAGTTAGTAGGTGTTAAATAAGAAGCACATAAGTGCTATATAGGGAGGTGAAGGTGTGATTAAAATAATACATACAATGTGATAGGGAAAAACATAAATGTTAATAAAGTGTTAGGGTGTGCTACCCTGGAGCAGACCAGCCATACCAACAAAGGGGGAAATCACACTCCCAAACCCATCCCATGCACAATAACAAATTTATGGGCCTAATAGCCCAGTGTAAGGCCACATGATAATGGCTTACAACATCTGAGAGCCAGCTTACCTGGAGATACCCCTGGCTTCTCCAATGGCACTCAGGTGTCAGCAATCCCTCCTAATGCTGACCCATCTATGCCTCTCAACTGCACAACATTTTTATTGGTAAGCTGCTCAATCAGAGGTCTGTCATTCAGGTGCCAACAGGGAGGGGTAAATCTGGTTAGGAAAAAAAACAGTTTGTATCCCTATTGCACACTGAATGAGAAATATACATATAATAATCAGATAATACAGAGATCTTGGTTGCATATATCTGCAGATATAGGGCTAAGCCCCCAGGCCATATGTCAAGGCGTCTGTGTCACTGGGAGGTCCCTAATACTGGGTATTGGTCTGGGGTGTGGGCCCCCATCATGCCGGCACAGGCTGACTACTCCAGGGCAGCACACAAATGAAAATTAGTGGCGGTTAATAATCACATAAGTGTTGTGTTAGGAGGAGAAATGTGTGATTAAAATAAAAAATGATAGGAAAGTGATAGGAAAAATATAAGTGTTAATAAAGTGTTGGTATGGCTGGGATGCTTCAGGTCAGCACACCCCCAAACCACTCCCATAAACAATATCAAATATGTCTGGGTCTAATAGCCCAGTGTAAGGCCACATGATAATGGCTTACCCCAAACCAATACCCAGTATTAGGGACCCCCAGTGACACAGACGCCTTGACGTACGGCCTGGGGGCTTAGCCCTATATCTGCAGATATATGCAACCAAGATCTCTATATTATCTGATTATTATGTGTATATTTCTCACTCAGTGTGCAATTGGGATACAAAATGTTTTTTCCTAACCAGAATTACCCCTCCCTTTTGGCACCTGAGTGACATCACAATGTGATTGAGCAGCTTGCCAACAAATATGTTGTGCAATACATGACACTGCCAGGGCTGTCCAAAGGGGGCGCTGCATGCTATAAACTCTGCAGGGTGTCCAAACTTTTGCAGATGCCATTTTTTGTTTTCTGTTATTTTGAAAGTGTAAATGATGGAAATAAAAATCAAACTTTTTTTTTAACATGTTATAATAATGTCTTATCTGTAATTTGATGCCTTTTGGAGATTTTTCCATCTTTCCTTGGCTTCTTCTTGCACATTAAAATGATTTTTTGCCTGGGGTGCCCAAACTTTTGCTCCCCACGGAATAAGGTCCCACACTTGACAGTACATGTCAGAGCACAAACAAAGCCTTGCCACAGTTTTAACACTCCCTTATAGCAAAACTGTGGCAAGGCATGCTGAGATTTGTAGTTTCACAACATCTGGAGGGCCGCAGTTTGAGGACCCATGGTCTCGAGGCATAAATCTAAGGAAGGGTACAGAAAAATATCTGCTGCTGTGAAGGTCCCAATGAGCACAGTGGCCTCCATCATCTGTGGAAGAAGTTCAGAAGCACCAGGATTCTTCCTAGTGCTGGCCGGCCTTCTAAACTGCGATCAGGGATAAGGGCCCTAGTGGAGGGGACCAAGAACCCGGTGGTCACTCTGTCAGAGCTACAGCTTTTTCCTCTGTGGAGAGAGAAGAGAACCACCTTCCAGAAGGACAACCATCTCTGCAGCAATCCACCAATAAGGCCTGTATGGTACAGTGGCTGGACAGAAGCCACTCCTTCGTGAAAAGCACATGGCAGCCTGTCTGGAGTTTGCCAAAATGCACCTGATAGATTCTCAGGCTATGATAAACTAAATTATCGGGTCTGATGAGACAAAGCTTGAACTCTGGCATGAATGCCAGGCATCATGTTTGGAGGATACCATGCACCGCTCATCACCAGGCCAATACCATCGCTAGAGTGAAGCATAGTGGTGGCAGAATCATGCTGTGGGGATGTGTTTCAGCAGCGGGAACTGGGAGACCAGTCAGGATAGAGGGAAAGATAAAAGCAGCAATGTACAGAGATATCCTGGATGAAAACCTACGGCAGGTCTTAACTTTAGACTAGTGTTCATTCTAGCCATCTTTGAACACCCATGCAGTTCCTGTTCCCTGCCTGGGGTGTCGCTGTCTGCTGTAGTGCTTATAGCACAGTGTGGTCTGTATATCAGCACTGATATGCAAACCAGACCTGTGCTAGAAACTCCACAGCAGACCGCGACACCCCAGGCATGGAACCGGAACTGCATGGGTTTTCAAAGATTACGGGTGCTAGAATGAACACTAGTCTGACCCGCCATAGTCTGACATCCAGGATGTCTCTGTACATTGCTGCTTTTTTCTTTGTTATATTTAACAAGAAATGGCATCTGCAAAAGTTTGGACACCCTGTCAGACTGGTACGACGGTTCATCTTACAGCAGGACAATGACCCTAAGCACACAGCCAAGAGATCAAAGGAGTGGCTTCAGGACAACTCTGTGAATGTCCTTGAGTGGCCCAGTCAGAGCCCAGACTTGAATCCAATTGAACATATCTGGAGTGACCTTCACCTCCCTATATAGCACTTATGTGCTTCTTATTTAACACCTACTAACTTTCATTTGTGTGCTGCCCTGGAGTAGTCAGCCTGTGTCGGCATGTTGGGGGCCCACACCCCAGACCCATACCCAGTGTTAGGGACCCCCAGTGACAGAGATGCCTTGACGTACGGCCTGGGGGCTTAACCCTATATCTGCAGATATATGCAACCAAGATCTCTGTATTATCTGATTATTATATGTATATTTCTCATTCAGTGTGCAATAGGGATACAAACTGTTTTTTTCCTAACTTTAAATACTATTTCTGTAATTGGCGTTAATCAGCTGCAACCTGCGTTCCGTACGGCCGCGTCCCGTACGCCAGCGTCAACCGTGCGGCGCATACGGCCCGCCCCTTGGTGTTGAAAAATATTTCCAAAAAACCTGGCAAACTCAGTAAGTCTGATTTATTAGCTACATGCAGATTCCTACACCAATGACCAAATAAAACTGAGGTCAGACATGAAATGTATATTTGATTGTACTTCTGTACTGTGCACTTGTTTGCTATGTAGTACAACTGACACTACCCATTCCATATGTCAATCCAGTCCACCACTTAGCCACAAGTAATCAGTGCTAGCATCCAAATCACATGTGAAAGCACTCCAAATTCAGGTTAGATGCTAGCTACTTTTCATTCCACCTCTGTAGTATGGCCCAGTAGAAGGTAAGTGTACACATGGCAGCATGGCCTAATTTTGGGAAAAGGTCTGCCACTATTTGCTATGTTTCTGCTGCATAGCTTTCATTATAAATTAGCTGTTTAGTACCTTGTTGAGTTAGGTGTAAGTGTCTAGGGATGCACACTATTTCACCTGTTGCTTATACCCATGTTTGGTGAATTTATAGATTAGATAGAATGTGTTTCCATCTTATTTTACACTGTTTAGGATGGGTGTGCGTTGCAATGGGTTAGCCGTCTGTTCGGGCGCATACACGCTGTTAGTGTAAAAATGAACAATAAAGTTAATACCAAATATCACTCTGATCAACCAATGACAGCACATGATTGTTTGATTTGTGCCATTGCTAAGATGGCGGCTTATGGCAGAGCAGCACCTTTTTCGCCAGCAGAGCTGAGGACACTGGTCTCCGTTATGGAGACCAGGCTGGGGCGGGCGGGCCCCTTTATAACGAACAGGCAGAAACGCTCTGCCTATGCGGTGGCCCGCCGCCGGATATACGCACGCACCCAGGTGCGGCGGACCATCGCTCAGCTGGAGCGGCGGTGGTCCGACCTCCGGCGCAGGGAGCCAGAGAGGCTTCAATCAATAAGGGCCAGCATTGCTAGATGTGAGTATTTAAACAGTAAATGTGGATTTGGACATGATTGCTTACCTGACATTATTTAATCCACTAAGGTCACCAGCCTGATCATGAGTTAAACATGGCATACAATATATGAGTGCTACTTCCTGTTTGACACCCTGTAATGGTCATAAAATATGTTATTGGGGAGGACTAATGCTTGTGATGCTTACAATGGGCCAAATGTCACAGCATACCTGCCATGTTACAGGCTGTGTTTTGTAAAGGCCACTGAGGAGCTGTTTGCATGTACAATTATCAGTACTTCTAACCTTTGCATTTATAGGTTGATAAGGCTTAATACAAATTACCACTAATTGGCACTTTTTTGATTTTTCCCAAACACAGCACGTGCACGAGCAAGGCAGGCCCGGGAGGAGGCAGAGGCGGGCCAGGCCCAGGAGGAGGCAGAGGCGCCCCAGGCCCAGGAGGAGGCGGAGCCAGCTATGGGCGAGGAGGAAGATAATGAAGAAGGGGTGGCGGAGGAAAGTGATGGAGTGGAGGAGGCTGTGTGGCCAGTGGAGGCAGAGGTGGTGGCTTTCGACCACGAGGTGGCAGCCGAGGAGGAGGTCGTGCCAGCCGAGGAGGCCCAGGAAGAGGGGGAGGATGAGGAGGCCTGTGAGGTGGAGCAGGCGGCCGAAAGTGGTATGTATACATAAAGATTCGTTATTCCTTTTGTCATCCACTATTTGATATGTAGCACTGTTGATTCAAATGTGTTTGAAAATACTATAAAGGCAAACAACAAATTGGGTAGCAACAGACACACTTTGGGGTTAGATAGGGTGGCCAAACCATCCCTTTCATCCTGGACACATATTAATGACACAGGTTGTGCGGATGGCTTTCAGGTCGAATTGAAGTGCCACTGAACCTGTGTAGTTAATCTGTATCCAGAAAGAAAGTGATGACTTGCTCATGTAAGGGTTACATGTCCCTGCTGGTTGCATACAATCTGTAGGCTCATATAGGTGAGTAGAGTTTACTGGTGAATGATCTTTGTAAACTAGATTCAGTATGGCCTAAATGGAGTATGGACAGGCGTGGCTTAGACTGGAGTAACAAGTGGTCAGTGCCCCTGGGCCCTCCTCTAGCTAACCACCCCCTGCGGTCTGCATGTATGTTTTGCACCATAATTGTGTGTGTATTTGGTCTTAGTAATGCTTTTGAGCATGTGAGTGGGTTAGTGCTGCAGCTTCCCCTAACTGGCATTCTGACAATGATTTCTGGAGCAGACCATCAGCAGCCAAGCCATGCTTGTTTGCACAAATGTACTGAGCATTCCTGAGAGTTGGGTAACTCCCCTGCCAGGCTCCATCATATAACAGACACTGAACTTTGTTTGCAGAATTGTGATTGGTGCAGCGCGTGGCATGCTTCTCAGAGCTTAGTCATGGGTGGGTTTGGATTGAGAAGGAGCAGTATGACTGTGAGGTGTTCTACAGAGTAAAGGGTAGAGGGCCAAAATCAGGCTTTCCATGTAGTATGTATGCATGTATGTATAGGTGTATGTCTCATATATATATAGTTAGATATGTGTGTATATATATATATATATATATATATATATATATATATATATATCTATATATATATAAATATATATATATATATACACACACACCTGTCACAATGCATGTTTAAAATGTAGGTTTGACTATGTTAAATGTATGTATGAATATCATTAGTTATTTTTAAATTTGAATTTCCTCCACAGATGAGCCTGCCCAAGCAGAGGAGGGTCGCCGTGGGGCCCTCCTTCGTCTACGAGGCCTGATGCGGCAAATGTCGAGCCTCATCGAAAGCATCATTGATGCAGAAAATTAATTTTCATTTTGTTAGTGTTGTTTGTGAATAAATATTTTTTGAAAGTTCTAAGTTGTCAGTGTTTTTTCCTAACATGCTAAAGTATATGTGTAAGTTGTTTAAAATGTTTAAAATAAGCAAAATGTACATAGTGTATATAGATGTATGTTAGGGTCACATGCTGTAAGGGTTAATGTGTGTCATGAATGTAGTAGAAATGTGGGTTAGTATAGATGAGCATTTAATTGATTGAAATTGATAACAATCCCTTTTTCAGGAGGTTGCCTAATAGCCTAAGTGGGTCATGTGATCGCTGTGTGTACTCAGTACAAAAGTGTTGGATTGTGCGTAAATACTCCGCATCGGGGCGTACGGACAGCTTCCCGTACGTTCTGACGCGGTAAGACCGTGCTTGTGCGGGAAGACCGTGCAAGAATCTGTACGTTTCCACCGCACACGCACGGTTTGTATGTCGTCCGTACACACGCCCTGTTCTTAAAGAGTGAGTCCGTCCGAATGCGGAGGGCACGTGGGCGTTTCTACGGACGATGCCCGCACGCTGCCGCACAGCGTGGCGTGCGGACCGCACCGTAAGAATTCGGGAATATCCGCACCGATCAGAATAAGGGCCAATATTCTGTGAGCTTAATTAATTCACAAGTCTGAAAGGTATTTAGCTCATTAAGTACAGCTTGGGAGCTTCCTGGATCTCTACCAGGTGTAATTAATCACTTGAGCCCTTCATAGGGCAGGCTCTCCTGCAATACTCTGCCAGTGATAGCTTCCTCCTTCCAGCTTCCTGTTTCCTGTTTCCTGCTTCCTGTGCCCTGTGCAAGTAGCTGCTATTCCCGATCCTCAGCTGGCCACCTGTCTGGGTACTTTTCTGTTGGAGTTCACAGCCGTTTGCTGGCAATTGTCCATTTCTCATTGCACTTAGCTCAGTGCAGCCTTCCTGGCCTTTGGTAGTTCCAGCCTGCTTTCACTCAGTTACAGAACCCTGTCTGTCAGCTTCAGCTTCTGTTCCAGTGCTGTCCACCTGCCTGATCTCAGCCATCTTCCTCTGTGCTTGTCTGCTGCTGGTACACTCCCGGAGTGCATCGGTTGGTCGGTGGTCCCTTCCTGGTACTGTAAGTTCCCCGGTTGGGGATCTGGTTCCTTGTTCTTGGCTTGGTACTCTCCTGGGCCTTGTTCATCTTTTGTTATTTGAGCCCCACTGAGGAACTCAAGGGGGATTCTCCTCAGCAGTTGCTGCGTTCTCAGTTTTCCGGGACTGGGTGGTCCCAGTGGGAATTTATTTGTGTTTAGTGTTCGTGCGTATCGTTCGTTGTGTGCTTTTTGGTGTGGTGTATTTCTTATTGTGTATGCGACGTGGTCACAGTTGGTGGGCGACTAGGTCGCTGGCACATTTAGTTGCGTTAGATAGTTACGACAAGCTGCCTTTTTTCTTTAAGTTCAACAATAGACTAGCGCTGTGTTAGACAACAAATGAAGGTTATCTGGGATATAGGATGTAATGATCCCTGCAACAGAAATCTTCCTGGTGCCGTATAGAATTGAACTTACAATTAAGTTCAATCAGGTGTTCCCGTAATGGTTTCTTTGTATCAACTTCAACATAGCAGGGAGATACCAGCATGAAATCAACTTACATGTTAATTCTGTCTCGCGTACACATCAGAGGTTTCTTTACCAATGGATAACCATGGACGTCAGGAGGCAGGTAAGAAGAAATTAATTCACAATAATCCACAAGGATCCACACAATACAAAAGTTAAAAAGTGTCCAAAGAAGCAGAAACAAAGTGGGCAGACGTCCGGCGGCTTTCCCCTTGATGATCGGCGTGCTGCAGATAACGCCGGCAGAGGAGATCCGTGTAGCGCCGCTGTGATCCGTCCCACTGATGCTGCTGGATGCGGCCTGATCATCAACGCGTTTCGGATATTTGAATCTATCCTTTTTCAAAATGGCTTTTTAGTTAGATTATCCTTTGACTGTACCCTGGGGGGGATCCCCGGTTCCTTGTATGTACCTAACACCTGGCTGCACTGGAGCTAGGGTGGGCCTAACTCACCCTTTCAAATGTGGCGGCTACAGGCGAAGCATAATTCTTGCAGGAGCCGGTCACCCTACCCAGGGGGTCAACAGAGGTGGTATAGGATTCCGCCGTGGCTGTCCTGAACAGCAGTCCCGACTACGGGTGCACACCCGAAACCATAACACTTGGCACTAAACCAGATAAAATTGAATTTGTGAAAATGAAGTATAAGGGCCTAGCTATTTCAGAGTTCAGTTCCATTTGAACCCTTGAGTGAAAGCCATCTGGCCCTGGAGATTTATCTATTTTGATTTTGCATACAGACTTCTTCCACAGTAAACGGAGTATTAAGTAGCGGGCAGGGCCGGTGCTAGGGGGTTCGGCGCCCTCCTGCAAACTATAAATTTGCGCCCACCCAAGCTTTACAAAGGGACAGCGCACACTGAAAGAAAAACTTGTGATCTCACAAGGAAGGGGAATGGGCACACAATAGTACTCTCACTCCAAATTACACCACATAGTAGCACAATTTTGGTGCCATGAGTTAAAAAAGAGGGAGAGTTCGCGGCGTAGGCGCGCTAAAAAATGTAGGAGCGTGGCTTCATGAGGAAGGGGCTTGGTCACATAAAAGTACCAATTACACCTTAATCCCCATAACACATTATGCTTCACACCTCAATGCCCATTACACATTATACCACACACAGTAATGCAAATTATACATTATGCCATACATCATGATGCCCCTTACATAATATGCAGCACACCATAATGCCCATTACACATTATGCCACACACGGGATCCGGTCATTTGGTCTACTGCATTATGGTAGAAAGTCATTAGGTCGAATCCATTAGGTCGACATGCTAAAAGGTCGACATGACTCTAGGTCGACATGGGAAAAGGTCGACATGATTCTAGTTCGAAAGGTCATTAGTTCGACAGGTCATTAGTTCGACAAGGTCATTAGTTCGACATTGTCTATGTCGACATTCACAAGGTCGACATGGAGTTTTTCACTGTTTTTTGAGCCAACATGTGCCGACAGGCGGTATTTCATGCCCTACCATCCCCTAGGGCATGGTGGGAGAATAAAATAGTGTGCCGAGCGTAGCGAGGCACCGTGCCCGACGCATAGCGAGCGCAGCGAGCGATGCGAGGGGATGCAGTGCACTTTAAACTGTGTCCATGTCGACTGTGTTGACATTCAGGTAAAAAAACAGTGAAAAACCCCATGTCGACCTTGTGAATGTCGACATAGACAATGTCGAACTAATGACCTTGTCGAACTAATGACCTGTCGAACTAATGACCTTTCGACCTAGAATCATGTCGACCTTTTCCCATGTCGACCTAGAATCATGTCGACCTTTTAGCATGTCGACCTAATGGATTCGACCTAATGACTTTCTACCATAATGCAATAGACCAAATGATCCCAACCCGCCACACACCCTAATTCCCCTTACAAAATATGCCATGCACCATAATGCCCATATGACATTGACACACATTATGCTACACATAATGCCCAGAGAACTCCTGCATATGCCCATATTTGAAGGGCTGCTTATTCATAACGCCCACACCAGTTGCCAAAAGTAGTTGCTCTGCTTATACATAGTGCTCACACCAGTTGCCAACATTAGTAGCACTGTGTAACCATATGACCACACCAGTTGCCGACAGTAGTAACACTGCTTATACACGTGCTCACACCAGTTGCCGACAGCAGTAGCGCTGCCTATACATGTGCCCACACCAGTCGCCGACATTAGTAGCGCTGCCTATACACGTGCACACACCACTTGCCGACAGCAGTAGCGCTGCCTATACACATGCCCACACCAGTT
This sequence comes from Crinia signifera, assembly GCF_055691185.1. Classification (NCBI taxonomy): domain Eukaryota; kingdom Metazoa; phylum Chordata; class Amphibia; order Anura; family Myobatrachidae; genus Crinia; species Crinia signifera. The sequence goes on along the minus strand of NC_139221.1, from coordinate 126,794,933 downwards.
GCCGACATTAGTAGTGCTGCGTAATTATATGCCAACACCAGTTGCGGACATTAGTAGCACTGCCTATTCAAATATGTCCACACCAGTTGCCGACAATAGTAGTGCTGCGTAACCAAAAGCCAACACCAGTTGCCGACATTAGTAGCACTGCCTATTCAAATATGCCCACACCAGTTGCCGACAGCAGTAGCGCTGCCTATACACGTGCCCACACCAGTTGCCGACAGTAGTATACAAGTGCCAACACTGGTTGCTGACATTAGTAGCACTGCCTATACAAATATGCCCACACCAGTTGACAACAGTAGCAGCACTGCCTATACACATGCCCACACCAGTTGCCGAGATTAGTATCGCTGCCTATACACGTGCTCACACCAGTTGCCGACAGCAGTAGCACTGTCTAACCATATGCCCACACCAGCTGCCGACAGTAGTAGCACTGCTTATACACATGCTCACACCAGTTGCCGACAGTAGTATCGCTGCCTATACACATGCCCACAATAGTTGCTGACATTAGTAGCGCTGTCTACACACATGCTCACAGCATTAGTAGTGCTGCTTATACACGTGCCCACACCAGTTGCCGACATTAGTAGCGCTGAATATACACGTGCCCACAATAGTTGCCGACATTAGTAGCGCTGACTATACACGTACCCACAATAGTTGCCGACATTAGTAGCGCTGACTAAACACGTGCCCACAATAGTTGCTAACATTAGTAGTGCTGCCTATAGACGTGCCCACACCAGTTGCCGACATTAGTAGCGCTGACTATACATGTGCCCACAATAGTTGCCAACATTAGTAGTGCTGCCTATAGACGTGCCCACACCAGTTGCCGACATCAGTAGCGCTGACTATACACGTGCCCACAATAGTTGCCGACATAAGTAGTGCTGCCTATAGACGTGCCTACACCAGTTGCCGACATTAGTAGCGCTGACTATACACGTGCCCACAATAGTTGCCGACATTAGTAGTGCTGACTATACACGTGCCCACAATAGTTGCCGACATTAGTAGCGCTGACTATACATGTGCCCACAATAGTTGCCGACATTAGTAGTGCTGCCTATTGAACGTGCCGACACCAGTTGCTGACATTAGTAGCATTACACTCACACTTTACTCTCCTGACAGCTGCTCATCCTCTCCTGTGTCTTCAGTCTTGCACCCTCATAGCTCCGCCCCTTCTGTCCCATGTAGCCCCGCCCCCTCCATCCGTGAAGCTCCGGCCCTTTTCGCACGTACAGTACTACTGCTGCTACGTGCTGACCTGGCTTCTCATCTGATGTTCAGGACAGGTAGGAGCCTGGAGGGAGCTCTGTGCCTCGGCGCTGCTTCCTGTCATCAAGTGTGACAGCCAGGCGCAGCAGCCGGCAGCCACAGAGACAGACAGCGGAGGATGCAGAGCAGGACAGCGCCTCTCCTGGCCGGCGCCTACCTGCTTTGCATCCTCTGCTGAGCGGGTAGCGCCGGCCCTGGTAGCGGGGCATTTTTGTTGTTGTGTATTATAATCACCATTTGCTCCTCTCTAGTAAATACTGATAAAAAAGGTTTTCCTTGTCATCTATCCACCTGTCTCATTTATAAGGGGTGTGTTTCTTGAGAGAGAAAAATAGATGTATGCTATGAGGATCAACAGTGCATTCATGTAGGTAGCCTCCTATGTATGTGTCTGATTTAAAAGCATACTTTATATCAATGCCCTATAGAAATATCAAGGTAAAGGGGGGTGGGGTAGGGCTTCATAAAATAAGCTAGGTATAAATATAGCCACAATTATTGGCTAAAGGCTCATACAGCTGTTATCTCTACATTCCTTCCACAGTTCATTTAAACTGTAAGCATGTACAGAAAATAGGTGACACTGTAGGTGTCCCAAGGCCGAACGGTGTCATTGAAAGTCACTCACACAGGTCTTGCCACTGTCTGAGCTGCTTTCCACTCTGTACACTTTTATCACATCGTTACATATTTTACTATGTGCATGAAAAGTAAATGTTAGCAAGCTGTATGCAGCACTGTGAATACATTGGGTCAAATCTAATAGGGTGTGAGAATCAGAAAGTGCGAGATTTTAGGAGAGCTTTCCCATTTTTCCCATTTTTTTTTAATGTGTAATCATGTACAATTCAAAACCAGGTTGATATTGCCATGCATTGATTGCCGATTTAAAAATACAAATAAAAAATAGGAAAAATCTCCCACTTTTGGATTCACACACTCATTGTGTTATTTTCTCTTCAATTGACACACTGCATGTTCTGCTATTTATAACCATAAGATATGCAAAGAATAGAATAGAGCAGGGTCATCTATACTAAAACCCATTACAACTACTACCATCCAACAGATTGTGATGTCTGCCAAAATGGGATGCTCGCACATGTAGATGCTTGGCCACCCCATTCTCAGTAATGGAATTGTGAGCGAGAGAGACTGTCACACATCCAAGTCCCATACCCATCCGATTTTCATGGGACAGTCATCAAGGTGGTTGAGGTGGCGCTGTTGCACTTGCCCAGCAGTCCTTAAAGCCTCCTGCAGGCTAAGGCTTCACCTATAACAGACACACATGTGAGGTAGAATTAGATCCGACTCCACTATGGTGCCACCAGGTCTTACCCTCTAACAAGGCTGCTTCAAGGAGGCTTGATATAAGTAAGAATGTCATAAACTTTTTAGATTTATCAATATATATTGAAGATGACTTATTAAAAACAAAAGTCTACAGGAAACCGACAGACTCTAACAATATAATTGAAAAAAGTAGTGTACATCATGAAAACTGGCTGAATGGAATTCCATACAGCCAGTTTCTCAGAGTCAAAATAAATTGTTCTGATCCAATAGTATGTAATACCCAAATTACAGAAATGGGTGAAAGATTTATGGATAAAGGATATGATAAATCTCTATTACTGAGAGAACAAAATAAAGTAGTGGCCTCCAGTGATAGGTCTGTGCTCAATATTCTGTGAGCTTAATTAATTCACAAGTCTGAAAGGTAATTAGCTCATTAAGTACAGCTTGGGAGCAAAATAAAGTAGAATAGGTTGAAAGAAGGATAAACCAGAGAAAAATGAGAATTTACAGTGGTTATTTATAAGTGGATACCACTCACACCATAAAGAAGTTGAAAAGGTTTTTTATAAGCACTGATCTCTTTTAAAACAGGACCCTGTAATAGGACTGATGATCCCTGATAAATCTGGCTTTATTTACAGAAGAGCTCTGTCAATAAAGGACAAATGAGTAAAAAGCACTTTAGAAACAACAAAACTAAATAAAATTCGGAGTCAAGGTTTTCACAGATGTGGTTTATGTGGGATATGTAGATATACAAAAAGTCCTAGTAAAATAAAAGAATTTCAATTGAAACAAGAGAAATATCTGATAAGACAATTTATTACTTGCAATTCGAAAAATGTAATACAGGTTGAGTATCCCGTATCCAAAATGCTCGGGACCAGGAGAATTTTGGATAACGGATTATTCCGTATTTCGGAATATTTTATTATTTCAATGATGTATTTTGAAGTATCTTGCATTTATGCTGTATAAACACATAATATACACACAAATATATTTTATTACCACATAAAATACACACAAATATATTTTAATTGTTCAAAAAACAAGGTTTCAAAACGTGAAACAAAATTTGTGTACTATCTCAGCACTGAATTTGAATGCCAAGCAATCATTGTCTTGCACATATATAGTGCCAGTTACATATCATGTCCCCAGTGATGCTGTTACAAATGTCCCCAGTGAGTTTTTAGCAAAAAAAAAAAAAATTTCACTTTCTGGAAAGTCCGTATTTCGGAATAATTTGGATAACGGATATTCGGATACGGGATACTCGACCTGTATATGCTTTTGAATGTGACTGTAATCTTATATATATCGGTAAGACCACAAGGTGTCTCAAAGTCAGATTGGTCGAACACATAAGGAATATAAAACGGGGATTAGAAACCCATCCAGTCTCATCTCATTTTAAATTAAAACATAATTCCAATCCACATTGTATTAAAAGATTTTGGGTGTTGGAACAAATTTTGCCCACATGGAAAACCAAAGATGTAGTTATAAGGTTGGCAAAAACAGAGATGAGATGGATTTTAAATTAAAAACTCTTATTCCATTAGGCCTCAATTCTGACTTTGAGCTCAAATGGTTTTTATAAAGTTTGTGAATGATATCCTTGTATCTTTTAAAGAAATATTTATATGTAATGATTTTATATTTATTTTAATTCTTCCTCTAAATTATCTGTTCATATATGTTTTTAAGTCATGATAATAAGTTTCTTATTCATATTCTATTTCCACATGCACTTTATTATGAATCCTCATACATTTCTATATGACATTGGAGCATGATGAATATAAAGGAGAAATACTTCCTGGTATGTGAAACGCAGGAAGTAATAAATGGAACGCAGAACCCAACTTGCTGTCTAAATTCCCTAGAGAACGTACTATAAAGAATACGTCATATACGTGAGATTTACTACCAGGAGCGCAGTTCTCCGCAATGTGATTGACACAAGGACAATGTAACGTCATTTCCGGAAGACGTACTTCCAGGTCCCGGAGTTAGAGCATATTCATGTCTACGTTCAAGCGGGAGTTTTAGAAATGACTGATGGGTAATTAGGATGATTAGGAAGGGTATATAAACTATGTTTGAACTTATGCCTCTGATGAAGGACATCACGTCCAAAAGCGCTAAGGCTACAAGTCACCTAACCTATATTTGAGGACGAGAGTGACTTATGCCTCTGATGAAGGACATCACGTCCGAAAGCGCTAAGGCTACAAGTCACCTAACCTATATCTGAGGACCAGAGTACCTGTGGAGGATACCATTAAGGAGCTTATCTTGGACGATGGTTTCCGGGACTGGAGCCAGGTCGTTGCCTTATACGAGACATGTCCAAAGTCCGGCCCGGGGGCCAATTGCGGCCCGTGCTGTCATTTCAAGCGGCCTGCAGCTTCCAGCCAGAAGTGGGTGGAGCATCAGATGCGGGACACACAGCACTAAAGGTGGGGCCCTGGCGAGCGTGCCTTTACCTTGTGTTTGACGTCTTTCAGGTGAGTATGCATCCAACCCCTGCAGCTGCAAATGTATATCACCCTCGTCCGCAATCACAGTGACAGCCGTGTGTGGGGAAGGGGTACAGCAAGGGGGAAGCTTGCTCCCGTAACATGTAGACTGGAGGAGGATGACAGCGGGAGCCCAAGAATCTCCTGTCCTTGCAGTTCCTGCTTTGCCTCTCCGTCCTCTGTGTGAGCCACACAAGGGGCTGGGAAACATACAGAGAAGGGAGGGGGCAGGCAGGGGGACATACAGTCAATGGGGGCAGAGTGGGGGACAAAGAGTGAAGAGGGTCAGGCTGGGGGACATACAGTGAATGGAGGCAGTGATAGACATACAGAGAAGGGGGGACAGGCTGTGGGACATAGTGAATGGGAGTCATACAGTGAATGGGGGCAGATTTGGGGACATACAGTGAAGGAGGGTCAGGCTTTGGGACATACAGTGAATGGAGGTAGTGATGGACATTCAGAGAAGAGGGGACAGGCTGGGGGAAAAGTGTGAATGGGTGCAGAGTGGGCAACATACAGTGAATGGTGGACATACAGTGAAGGAGGAGCAGTCTCGGGGACATACAGAGAAAGATGGTCAGGCAGGGGAATATACAGTGAAGGGGGCATAGTGGGGGACATACAGTGAATGGGGGTAGGCTGAAGGAAATACAGAGAAAGGGGGGGCAGTCTAGGGAATATACAGTGAAGGTGCAGAGTGGGGGACCATTCTGATGCGATTAATGATTCAAAGAATGTCAGGCTGAATGATCCCCCCCCCACATTTTCACCTTACAAAAACTGGTCGCAAAAAGTTTGGAGACCCCTGCGCAGGCATGTCCAAAGTCAGGCCCGGGGGCCAATTGCGGCCCTTGCTGTCATTTCAAGATGCCCGCAGCCAGAAGCCGGAAGTGGGCAGAGCATCAGATGTGGGATGCACAGCACAGGACACTAAAGAGGGGGGGGGGGGTGGCGAGCGAGTCTTTACCTTGCTGCCTGCTGCAGAGAGGAGGTGCCGGCCGCCACAGTGAGTTGTGTTTGGCGTCCAACCCCTGTTGCTGCAATCACCCTACTCCACAATCAGAGACAGCAGTGTTTGGGGAGGGGGGGCAGCAAGGGGGAAGCTTGCTCCCGTAACATGCAGAGCGGAGAAGGGCAGCAGCAGGAGCTCAAGCATCTCCTGTCCTTGCAGTGCCTGCTTTGCCTCTCTGTCCTCTGGCTACACAAGGGGCTTGGAGGGAGGGGGTAGGCAGGGGTACATACAGAGAATGGGGGACATAAAGGGAATGGGGGCAGAGTGGGGGACATAAAGTGAAGGAGGGTCAGGCTGGGGGACATCCAGTGAATGGAGGCAGTGATGGCCATTCAGAGAAGGGGGAGGAGGGGCAGGCTGGGGGACATACAGTGAATGGGGGCAGAGTGGGGGACAAAGTGAATGGGGGTCATACAGTGAATGGGAGTCATACAGTGAAGGAGGGTCAGGCTTGGGGACATACAGTGAATGGAGTGTCAGGCTTGGGGACATACAATTAATGGAGGCACTGATGGACATTAAGAGAAGGGGGGCAGGCTGGGGGACACAGTGAATGGGTGCAGAGTGGGGAGCATACAGTGAATTGGGGACATACAGTGATTGGGGGCAGGCTGGGGGAAATACAGTGAAGGGGCAGGCTGGGGGACATATAGTGAATGGGGCAGAGTGGGGGACCATTCGGATGTGATTAATGATTCAAAGAATGTCAGGATGAATGATCGGCCCCCACACATTTACACTTCACCAAATCTGGCCCTCGTCGCAAAAAGTTTGGACACCCCTGCCTTCGGGGTACTATTGCATGTACAGTATATGAAATAACAAAACCTTTGTTACAAATTGACAAATGATCCTTTGTTTCAGTGGAGTGATCCTTTCCTACTGAATGCATTAATACTATATTTTCTTTATAAATGTGACATTGTTGAATGAGTCAAACATGTCAACACTTATCTGCATTCTGAGTTCCCTAATGTTTCTGGAGAATATTTAAGTAAAATATATGATTTGATTTTCTTTATTAATGTACTGTAAGCATAAGTTGGATATTCACAAAAGTGAATGGAAAATGTTGGTTTATAGTATTTAACACATGCTTAGTATTTAGCTTTAACCCCTTTCAATCCATTAAAGGGCCTGATTCAGACTTGTTCGCTAGGCTGCGTATCGAACAGGTCAGCGCCGCCGCGCCAAACACATCTCATCGCATAGCAGCCGAAGGGGAAAGAAATCTTTTTGATGGTTGCCGTCCATCAAATTATTTTTTTACCATTCAGAAATAAAAGTCTGTCAAAACTGACTTTTATTTCAACCTGGGATGGCCGAAAAGGGGGCGAGCGCTGATATCATGTGATGTCAGCCCCCAGTGCCGAGGAGGCATCGGCTCGCTTGTGTTCCCAGGGGAACGCACATAGTTCCCCTGCTCCGGCACTGTATCAGCCCCCACTCGCCCCCTCTGGAGTGAACCCATTCGCCGCCGGGGATTTGAACATGCGCCTGAACATGCATGTGCAAACCCCAAACGTCGGGGAAGGGGCCAAAAGCCCCAAAGCCACTTAAATAGTCTGACAGCTTAGATAGATATTATATAAACAAGATTCTTGGTATAACAGCGCACTAGGATCTTCCGCTTACTATCCACTAAGGAGCACCACTCCTACTGTATATACAAATTTGCGCAAATAAATGGGTTAGCGGTAACCCAGTGAAATCCAGCCAAAGCAGTAAGTGTCCTGACATCAACTTCCAGCTCGAGGACCACACTGACCTGAGTGTTGGTGCCTATGTTCACAATCAAGGGTTCTTTACAAAACATCCCTCATTAGATCAACTGCGGGGAACGGAGGAGGAAAGATTCCCAAATGGTTACACTGACCTGGGATCTGGTCCCTATATGTCTATAAAGTTATCTTTTCGCCAGCCTCCTTCTCATAAATCACAGTGCTCGCTCCTAGGGAGAGTACTGGCCTGGGAAATATTCCCTATATGCACATCAGGGTTTCTTTTAACACTGGTCAGTCTGTCTGGAAACAAACTCAATGGGTGACATTCTATGGTTTGAGATAAATGCGCATGTTTTTTTTTCGCACCACATCGCCGCTATTCGCCCTTTTTCAAATCGCATTTTTTGGTAATAATTTGCATATTTAATGTGATGCACTTTGTTGGTGGAAAAGTGTGAAGTGGTGCAATTTGCGGCGAAGTGGTGCGATTTTAAGTAACAAAAAAGTGCGATTTCATCCGCCGGTCATGTGCGAGTTTTGGACAAACTGGAGTGCGATTTACAAAACTGTCTCCGCATGACTAAGAACCCCCCAACCTATTGGCCCACCTCTGTCCCCTCCATTATGCATCACACCCCCTATATAAAGGGGCACTGGCGCCATTTCACTCTTTGATAGGAAGTAAGGAGCATGGAGAGGAGCAGTAGCAGTGTGAGTACAGGAAGAGGTGTTGGTGGCAGAGTGAGGAGTGGCAAAGGGAGCAGTGGCAGAGTGAGGAGTGGCAGAGGGAGCAGTGGCAGAGGGAGAAGTGGCAGCAGCCAGCCAAGTGGGAGAGCCAGCAGTGTGGCAGGCAGCATGGCCACAGCAAGGCCAGCCCCAGACAAGGCCCTGGGCGTCCATTACCATAGCTAAAATCTAAATATAAACTTGGAAGAAGGGCATAAGATAAACGGGTATGGGTCATTAGGTCGACAGTGTCTAGTTTGACAGTCAAGAGACCACCCACTATTGGTCAACAAGCAAAAGGTTGACACATGTAAAAGGTCAACATGTATTATTGACATGGTCAAAAGATCGACATGTGTTCTTCATGTTTTTTGTGTCTGTCAAAATGGACACCATTATAAGTGTTCTGCGTCTGCTCACTTTATATTCTCCCTCTATGTCCACTGGGATGGTACAAGTTTGAACAAGTATTTTATTGATACATATAATGAAACACTCATGTAGACCTTTTGACAGGGCCGGATTTGTCATTAGGCCCGTGAGGCACGGGCCTAGGGGCGGCACCTGTCATGGGCGGCACTTGCTGTCACTCAGACACTAATACTAATACAGAGCTGGCGTTCGCCGCTCAATAAAGGATGCAGTCAGCAGGAAGGAGCTCTCTACTCTGCACCCCACTACTGTGCCTGTGCGCTGCCGCTGTACCTGTTTCACACTCTGGGCAGCAGCGCCGGCAGCCTGAAGGGACAGTCCCATCCCTCCCTCGAGTCCTGAGCAGTGCATGCAGGCATATGTCACACACTGGCAGCCTGATGCTCTGAAACTCCGGAGTCCGTCCAGCTTCCGGAGTCCCGTCCACACAAGCTGTCCAAAAACTGAGTTACGCTACTAGTGTTTTATGTTCCTGACACTTGAGTCAAGGAACTATCCTCCCTGCACTCAGGTTACTGGGCCAACCCTCCTTCCTCTCCTCATGCTGCTGCTGCACTGTGCCGAATGTGTCTGGACTCTGGAGCAGACAGTTTAACTGTTTGCATCCCTTCTATTAAAATAAACAGTAAGTGCTAATACATTTTTATGTTAAAAGTGTGTTCCTCCAAGTGTGTCCCAGAGCTATGTATTGTACTGCCATAAGTGTTATATATATATAGATATATATCTATATATATATCTATATATCTATAGATATATATATATATATATATATATATATCTATAGATATAGATATATAGATATATATATATAGCACTTATGGCAGCACAATAAATAGCTCTGGAACACACTTGGAGGAATATATATACACACACACACACTCACTCACTCACCCAAGGGTCCGGCAATGCTTGTCCTTGCAGTAGTCACACCTCTCATACCAGCATTATATCAGTATTATATATATATATATATATATATATATATATATATATATATATATATATATAACACACACGTGTGCATATATATATATATATATGGGGGGGGGGGGGCGGCCAAATATTTAGTGCCTAGGGGCGGCCTGACCGTTAAATTCGCCCCTGCCTTTTGACCATGTTGACCTAATGCATGTTGACCTTTTCATGTGTCAACCTTTTTCCTGTTGACCAATAGCAGTCAATGTTTTGCCTCTTGACCTAGACACTGTTGACCTAAAGACCGCATACCAAGACAAACCTGAACTTTAGCTTTAGCAGCTGAAACAAATCACACATAACAGGAGTGAAGAGATAGATTTTGAAAAGATCAGCAAAATTGTAGGACTTGCATTTAAGGTAGTGAAAGCAGACTACTGCTGATCTGTAATCTATTTTTATCTAACCACACAGTGATGGACTAGTGCAGGGCTGGGCAATTGCGGCCCTCTAGATGTTGAGGAACTACACATCCCAGCATGCCTTGCATCAGTTTCAGCATGGCCACATAGCAAAACTAATGCAAAGCATCCTGGGATGTGTAGTTCTTCAACATCTGGAGGGCCGCAATTGCCCAGCCCTGGACTAGGTCCAGGGCCGGCGCCACCACTAGGCAAACTAGGCATTTGCCTAGAGCGCCGGCCACTGGAGGGCGGCATTTTGCCCCCCCCCCCCCCCCCCGTGCCGCGGGGGTACCTGTCCTGTGGCGCTGTGTATTTAAAGCTGGCGGCGGAGGCAGCGAGGGGTCCCTGCAGTCCATTAGAAATAACGAGCGCTATCCGCCGGGCTATGCGGAAGTGCTTCTGTTGTGAAAACACTGGCAGCACGGCGCACGCTGATCTCAGCCAATCAGCGTGTTGCCAGTGTTTTCACAACAGAAGCGCTTCCGCATAGCCCGGCGGATAGCGCTCGTTATTTCTAATGGACTGCAGGGACCAGAGGCGTAGGGAGGGCGGAGCCACCGGAGCTCATGCTCCGGGCGGCTATTGGTTGAATGGCGCCGCCGGCCCGCCCCCCCGTCCGCAAATGATCCCTGCAAGGATCATACTAAATAGTGGTAGCAGCGGGCAGCGTGCGCGGCAGCTACCCTGCCCGGCGCCCGCCTTCTGCCCTGCTCGCCCGGCGTTCCCTCCGTCCGGGCGGGTGACTCCAGTCCTCGCTCTGTCCTGTCTAAATTGCTGCTGCTGCTGCTGCTGCTCGGTCCGGCTTCCGGGCAGCGCAGCAGCACTCGACTCCTCCCAGAACCAGTCACCTGTCACCTGGCTCACTCCCTCCTCCCTGGCTACAGCAGCGTCAGTCAACACTCAACAGCCTTCCCAAACGCTTGCTGTTGCCTGGAGGAGAAGGTTTTCAAGGTGGATTTCTTTTATTTTTTTTTAAAGCTAACTAATGATTTAAAAAAACTTAGTAATAAACTTGTAGTTTGGGGGATTCGTGGGGCCCGGGGGAGGGGAGGGGGGAGGAGGTGGTGAATCTCTCTGGCTGCTGCTGTCACCCCAGGTATATTTATTTACAGCTGTCAGCATCTTTTATAACGCATCAGATTCCGCCAGTGTCTTATATAGCGCAGCAGATTCCGTTAGTGTGTTATATAGCGCAGCAGATTCCGTTACAGTGTCTTATATACCGCAGCAGATTCCGTTACAGTGTCTTATATAGCGCAGCAGATTCCGTTACAGCGTCTTATATAGCGCAGCAGATTCCGTTACAGCGTCTTATATAGCGCAGCAGATTCTGTTACACTGTCTTATATAGCGCAGCAGATTCCGTTACACTGTCTTATATAGCGCAGCAGATTCTGTTAGTGTCTTATATAGCGCAGCAGATTCCGTTACACTGTCTTATATAGCGCAGCAGATTCCATTACACTGTCTTATATAGCGCAGCAGATTCCGTCACAGTGTCTTATATAGCGGAGCAGATTCCGCTACAGGGTCTTATATAGCGCAGCAGATTCCGTTACACTGTCTTATATAGCGCAGCAGATTCCGTTACAGTGTCTTATATAGCGGAGCAGATTCCGCTACAGGGTCTTATATAGCGCAGCAGATTCCGTTACAGTGTCTAATATAGTGCAGCAGATTCCGTTACAGCGTGTTATACAGCACAGCAGATTCCGTTACAGTGTCTTATATAGTGCAGCAGATTCCGTTACAGTGTCTAATATAGTGCAGCAGATTCCGTTACAGTGTCTTATATAGCGCAGCAGATTCCGTTACAGCGTCTTACATAGCGCAGCAGATTCCGTTAGTGTCTTATATAGTGTCTTATATTTTATGGCACCTAGCTACACCGCTGGCAGGGACCCCCGCTGCCTCCGCCGCCAGCTTTAAATACACAGCGCCGCAGGACAGGTACCCCCCTCCCTCGGCACCGGACAGCGCCGCAGGACAGGTACCCCCCGGCACCGGACAGCGCCGCAGGACAGGTACCCCCCCCTCCCCCGGCACCGGGGCGCCCCCACCCCGACTTGCCTGGGGCACTCCGGTGCCTTGCACCGGCCCTGACAAGGGCATGGAGGGCTCATCGGGGAATTAAGTTATAGGCAGGGCCGGATTAAGGTCTGTGGGGGCCATGGACAACAAAAATGGACCCCCTCCTCTACTCTTACCCCCTCCTCTCCTCTCACCCCCCCCCCTCCACATCACTCACCAGAGTAATTAATCTTGCTGCAAATCGGAGTTGGAGCTGCTGTCCGGGCACGGCCTATTCATGGCACCTGGGACATGGGATGATCAGGCAAGGAGAACAGGGTAGGTCCCCCCAGACACGGTGTGACAAGAGAGCAGGGCAGCGGGGAGATGCGGGTCCGGCAGGTGAGTGGGAGAACACGGCATCTCTTCCCCAGCACTGCTGTAATGCTTCCCATGCTGCGGCGGATGGGCAGTGGGCAATTCTCATCCGCAGCAGGGACCTCGCCGCTGACTGTACAGATGCCACAGGGACCCCCTGCCCGCCCCACGCTGGCTGGACCCCAGGGACGAGCTGCCTGGACCCCACTGCCTGTCACCCACCCAGCACCCACCTGGAGTGTGGGGGCCCCTTATGTGTGGGGGCCCCGGGGCGACCGCCCCTAGTCGACCCTTGGGGGATCCGCCACTGGATATAGGGGATGGCTGGCAACTCCAAAACCCCCTTTCCCTTTCAAATACGATGGCTGGCCACGGCCAGCTGCCACAGAAGTTTGGCTAACCATTAGAGAGAAAATAATATATTAGTAGAGTAAATTCTGCTAGGGCCTGCTTGATAATGTACCAGGTTAAAAACAACAATGCACTGTAGAGAATACACCAGGGCCCTCTTTTCGTATGGGCTTAATGGGCACTTGCCCAGGGCCCCAGGTGTATAAGGGCCCTATGCTGATAGCTGAGGTGATACCAGATTTGTGAAAATCGGCCGATACCTCACCGTGTGTATGGGGCTTAGGCAGTTGCACTGTAAGAGTTGATTTACTGAACAATCATAAGGTAGCCGCAGCAGTATTGTGCCCCACTACAAGGCAACACAAGGCTATTGGAACCTTCATAAGTAGAGAGAAGTTTTAAAATCATGGCCCCATACATTACAGATATATATTGGGGAAGTGTTCCAATCAGCTGGCGGCTGGGTCAGGGAATCGAGAATATTAAACATGTTTAAAAATCACAATTCCCCTATCCCAACTATCATTGCTGGTTGCTGGTTCCAGGGAATCCTGGAAACAGGATGTTATAAAGAAGCACATACACTGGACTCCAATGAAGCCTTTGGTCTTTAACCCCTTCCTGACGCAGCATGTTTTTGCCTTCCTGACAGAGCCCTTTTTTTCAAATCTGACATGTATCACTTAAGTGGGGATAACTTTTTTTTGCTTTTACTTATCCCAGTGATTTTGAGATTGTTTTCTCGTGACACATTGTACTTCAAGTTAGTGGTAAATTTGGGTCGATACAGTCTGTGTTTTTTTGTGAAAAATACCAAAATGTCGTAAAAAAATGGAAAAATTAGCAATTTTCAAAATGTTAAATTTTCTGCTTGTGAGACAAATAATCATACCACTCTAAATAGTTAATAACTAACATAGACCATATGTCTACTTTATGTTTCCATCATTATTTCAACCTCCTTTTCATTTTTTTGGACACTAGGAGGCTTAAAATATGAATAGCAAATTCTCAAATTTTCAAGAAAATTTCAAACACTGATTTTTTTAGGGACCAGTTCAGTTCTGATGTGACTTTGAGGGACTTGTATGTGAGACACCCCCATAAATGATGCCATTTCAAAAACTGCACCCCTCACAGTATTCAAAACAGCATTTTGGAAGTTTGTTAACCCTTTAGGTGTTTCACAGGAATTAAAACAAAGTGTAGGTGAAATTTTTAAAATTTCATTTTTTTTGCAGATTTGCAATTTTAATACATTTTTCTAAGGAACACAGTAGATTTTACTAGAGAAATGTGACTAAAAATTGATTCCCCCAATTCTTTTGTTTTCATAAATATCCTATATGTGGCCCTAGTGTGCACGTTGACCAAACCACAGGCTTCATTATAGAAGGAGCACCTACTTGATTTTGGAGCCTCCTTTTTATGAGATTATTTTTTAGGCACCATGTAGGTTTCTAGGCACCATAAGATGCTAAAAGTTAGGAACCCCCCCACAAGTGACCCCATTTTGCAAACTACACCCCTCAGGGAATTCATCTAGGGGTATAGTGTACATTTCAAACCCCCAGGGGTTTCACCAATTGTGGTACAACTGGGCAGTGAAAATGAAAAATTAAATTTTTTACACAAAAATGCAGTTCTGGCTCAAAATTTTTCATTTTCACAAGGAATGAAGGAGACAAAGCAGCCCAAAATCTGTGCCCCAATTTCTCCCGAGTACGGCAATGCCTCACATGTGACCAAAAAATACCATTTGGGTGCATGGCAGGACTCAGAAGGGAAGGAGTGATTTTTGGATTTTGCAGCTCAGATTCTGGTGGAATGTTGGTGGGTGCTATGTCGCATTAGCAAGACCCCCGAAGCACCAATACAGTGGAACCCCCCCACAAGTGACCCCATTTTGCAAACTACACCCCTCAGGGAATTCATCTAGGGGTATAGTGTACATTTCAAACCCCCAGGGGTTTCACCAATTGTGGTACAACTGGGCAGTGAAAATGAAAAATTAAATTATTTACACAAAAATGCAGTTCTGGCTCAAAATTTTTCATTTTCACAAGGAATGAAGGAGACAAAGCACCCCAAAATCTGTGCCCCAATTTCTCCCGAGTACGGCAATGCCTCACGTGTGACCAAAAAATACCATTTGGGTGCATGGCAGGACTCAGAAGGGAAGGAGTGATATTTGGATTTTGCAGCACAGATTCTGGTGGAATGTTGGTGGGTGCTATGTCGCATTAGCAAGACCCCCGAAGCACCAATACAGTGGAACCCCCCCACAAGTGACCCCATTTTGCAAACTACACCCCTCAGGGAATTCATCTAGGGGTATAGTGTACATTTCAAACCCCCAGGGGTTTCACCAATTGTGGTACAACTGGGCAGTGAAAATGAAAAATTAAATTTTTTACACAAAAATGCAGTTCTGGCTCAAAATTTTTCATTTTCACAAGGAATGAAGGAGACAAAGCACCGCAAAATCTGTGCCCCAATTTCTCCCGAGTACGGCAATGCCTCACATGTGACCAAAAAATACCATTTGGGTGCATGGCAGGACTCAGAAGGGAAGGAGTGATTTTTGGATTTTGCAGCTCAGATTCTGGTGGAATGTTGGTGGGTGCTATGTCGCATTAGCAAGACCCCCGAAGCACCAATACAGTGGAACCCCCCCACAAGTGACCCCATTTTGCAAACTACACCCCTCAGGGAATTCATCTAGGGGTATAGTGTACATTTCAAACCCCCAGGGGTTTCACCAATTGTGGTACAACTGGGCAGTGAAAATGAAAAATTAAATTATTTACACAAAAATGCAGTTCTGGCTCAAAATTTTTCATTTTCACAAGGAATGAAGGAGACAAAGCACCCCAAAATCTGTGCCCCAATTTCTCCCGAGTACGGCAATGCCTCACGTGTGACCAAAAAATACCATTTGGGTGCATGGCAGGACTCAGAAGGGAAGGAGTGATATTTGGATTTTGCAGCACAGATTCTGGTGGAATGTTGGTGGGTGCTATGTCGCATTAGCAAGACCCCCGAAGCACCAATACAGTGGAACCCCCCCACAAGTGACCCCATTTTGCAAACTACACCCCTCAGGGAATTCATCTAGGGGTATAGTGTACATTTCAAACCCCCAGGGGTTTCACCAATTGTGGTACAACTGGGCAGTGAAAATGAAAAATTAAATTTTTTACACAAAAATGCAGTTCTGGCTCAAAATTTTTCATTTTCACATTTTCACAAGGAATGAAGGAGACAAAGCACCCCAAAATCTGTGCCCAATTTCTCCCGAGTACGGAAATGCCTCACGTGTGACCAAAAAATACCATTTGGGTGCATGGCAGGACTCAGAAGGGAAGGAGTGATATTTGGATTTTGCAGCACAGATTCTGGTGGAATGTTGGTGGGTGCTATGTCGCATTAGCAAGACCCCCGAAGCACCAATACAGTGGAACCCCCCCACAAGTGACCCCATTTTGCAAACTACACCCCTCAGGGAATTCATCTAGGGGTATAGTGTACATTTCAAACCCCCAGGGGTTTCACCAATTGTGGTACAACTGGGCAGTGAAAATGAAAAATTAAATTTTTTACACAAAAATGCAGTTCTGGCTCAAAATTTTTCATTTTCACAAGGAATGAAGGAGACAAAGCACCCCAAAATCTGTGCCCCAATTTCTCCCGAGTACGGCAATGCCTCATGTGTGACCAAAAAATGGCAGGACTCAGAAGGGAAGGAGTGATATTTGGATTTTGCAGCACAGATTCTGGTGGAATGTTGGTGGGTGCTATGTCGCATTAGCAAGACCCCCAAAGCACCAATACAGTGGAACCCCCCCACAAGTGACCCCATTTTGCAAACTACACCCCTCAGGGAATTCATCTAGGGGTATAGTGTACATTTCAAACCCCCAGGGGTTTC
This sequence comes from Crinia signifera, assembly GCF_055691185.1. Taxonomy (NCBI): domain Eukaryota; kingdom Metazoa; phylum Chordata; class Amphibia; order Anura; family Myobatrachidae; genus Crinia; species Crinia signifera. Next base: position 126,777,858 of record NC_139221.1, on the reverse strand, counting down.
ACCAATTTTGATACAACTGGGCTGTGCAAATGAAAAATTACATTTTTTTACACAAAAATGCAGTTCTGGCTCAAAATTTTTCATTTTCATAAGGTATGAAGGAGAAAAAGCACCCCAAAATATGTGCCCCAATTTCTCCCGAGTATGGCAATGCCTCATATGTGACCAAAAAATACCAGTTGGGTGCATGGCAGGACTCAGAAGGGAAGGAGTGATTTTTGGATTTTGCAGCACAGATTCTGGTGCAATGAATGGTGGGTGCTATGTGGCATTAGCAAGACCCCCGAAGCACGGTGAAATGATGAACCTAATAATCCATAGATGTGTGGTATATTTTAAAACACTCCTTTATACATAGGCCGGGTTTGTCGGGGCAAGTTTCACAGTGGAAAATAGTATCCTTTCTTATTCCCTTTTTATATCAAACTTTGCACCTTTTTTGTGTCCTGCCCTTTCTTGCAGTGGAGGGGATTTCGTTAGGAAAATGCTGCCCTGGTACAATACGGGGGCCAGTACTAGAAGTACTGGGGCCCTCTGCCTGCTGGTTCCCAAATATTAGGCCCTTTATGACTTCCTCTTGAAAGTGCATAAATGTCCCCCTCTGGCTGGTAGAACGGAATAGCACGTAAGCGTTATACAGTGCCATCTGGATGATATACACGGCCAGCTTCTTGTACCAGATTTTTGTTTTCCGCAGGGGACTGTACGGCTTCAGTACCTGATCTGAAAGATCCACTCCGCCCATGTACTTATTGTAATCTAGGATACAATTAGGTTTTGAGGTGTGGGTACTGGTACCTCGTACAGGGATGGAGGTGGTACTGTCTCCATGAATTGTTGTCAGTATAAGGACATCCCTCTTGTCCTTATATTTGACCAACAACATATTTTCGGTGGATTGTGCCCTGCTTTCACCTCTTCTCAGTACTTGGGCAATGTGCGTTTTTGGGAGGCCTCTTTGGTTCTTGCGCACAGTACCGCAAGCTGCTGTACCTCTTGAACCAAGGGCCTTAAACAGGGGGATGCTAGTGTAAAAGTTATCCACATAGAGGTGATAACCTTTATCCAGGAAGGGGTGCACTAAATCCCAGACAATTTTCCCACTAACACCTACGAGGGAGGGGGGGCATTCTGGCGGTTCAATTCTTGAATCCTTCCCTTCATATACCCTAAACCTGTGGGTGTACCCTGAGGTGCTTTCACACAGTTTATACATTTTTATGCCATACCTTGCCCTCTTACTGGGAAGGTAGTGGCGGAATTTAACCCTTCCTTTAAAATGTATAAGGGACTCGTCTATGCAAATGAATTTATCTGGGATGTACATCTCTTCAAATTTGGCACTGAAGTGATCAATGACCGGCCTGACTTTGAATAGCCGGTCAAAGGTGGGATCATCTCTGGGTGGGCACTGTGCATTATCGGTGTAATGTAAAAATTTAAGGATTGTCTCAAAACGAGTCCGAGTCATGGCCATACGGTAAAATGGGGTGCTGTACAGAACATCTGTACTCCAATATTGCCTAATTTCTGGCTTTTTTACTATGCCCATATGTAACACCAGACCCCAAAACGTCATCATCTCTACTGCATCTACAGGGGTCCACCTAGCAAATGATGACGTGGGGTTTTGAGCAATAAACTGCTGGGCATATAAATTACTTTGGTCCACCATTAAATTTATAAAATCATCAGAGAAAAATAATTTGAAAAAGTCAATTTCTCTGAGACCTGTTGAATCAAATTGGATTCCTGGGATGGCCAAAAACTCAGGAACCTGGGGCTCAAAATTGTCTGGTGGTGGGGTCCATACGGGATCAATTATTTGGGGGGGGTCTCAGCTGCTCTACGGGGGCGTCTTTGAGGGGGTCCCTCATCACTAGAGGAGGAAGAGGAGCTTAAGACGAATCCTTCAAATTCCCCGCTTGCATCACTGGCTGTGTCAGAGTCAGAGGCAAGCATGGCATATGCCTCCTCCGCTGAATACATTCTTCTGGATGACTGGGATGACATTTGGGATGACATTTGGGATGACATTTTTATTTTTGTGTTTCTGTAAGTGTAATGTTTCAACACGTGTATAGTGTAGGGGGGGTACAAACTTTATTTCAACACGGGGGGGGTATGTAGTGTGTAGTGTGTATGTAGTGCAGAAAAAAAAATACTTTATACAGGAATTTGATCCCAATAAAAAAAAAAAAAAATTGAAGGGGTTAAAAAAAAAAAAAAAAAAAAGGTCCTGCGCCAAAAATTGAGCACAGATGTTGGTCAGTAACGTCCGTCACTGAACAGCGCTCAAAGGCAACAGGACACCCACAAAAGCAACGTGGGTGTAATAAACCACAGCACTCTCCAAAAAAAAAAACTATTTAAAAAAACTGCAGAAAAAAATTTATATCAACCCTGTGCCTAAAATTCTGTTCAGTGATGTACGTCACTGATCAGCGGCCACAGGACACCCACAAAAGCAATGTGGGTGTAATAAACCACAGCACTCTCCAAAAAAAAAACAATTTAAAAAAACTGCAGAAAAAAAATTATATCAACCCTGTGCCTAAAATTCTGTTCAGTGATGTACGTCACTGATCAGCGGCCACAGGACACCCACAAAAGCAACGTGGGTGTAATAAACCACAGCACTCTCCAAAAAAAAAAACAATTTAAAAAAACTGCAGAAAAAAAATTATATCAACCCTGTGCCAAAAATGCTGTTCAGTGATGTACGTCACTGATCAGCAGCCACAGGACACCCACAAAAGCAACGTGGGTGTAAAAACAAAACCCCACTGCACTCTCCAAAAAAAAAAAAAACTGCAGATCAGTGATGCAGTGATGCAACACTGATTAGCAGTGAGGGGCAGCAGGCACACAACTGTGGGTGCAACCTGACAGGGTATATATATAATAAAAAAAACCTGGACCCCCAAAAAGTTGCTGATCTAAATTAATTTAAACTGATCAGCACAAAAGGGGGGGCAGCAGGGGGGGCAGCAGTCAGTTGCACAGGCAGCACAACCTTTGGTGCAACTGACAGGTATATATCAGGGTTGCCGACCCTCCCGGAATTCCCGGGAGTCTCCCGAAAATCGGGTCCCCCTCCCGGCCCCCCGGAAGGGTGGGCAACCCTCCCGGAATCTGGGGGACCCCCCGAATCGCGGCATTTAAATGCCGCAATTCGCGGGTCTCAGAGGAGGGGGCGGAGCTAAAATGGCACAATCGCGTCATTTTAGCCCCGCCCCCTCCATGGATAACAGTAATTTCTACTATTTCCCGTAGTGGGGGCGGGGCTTAATGACGTCACCGTCAAGCCCCGCCCCCCGATCGGGTAAGGAAAGTCTCCTCTCCGGGCTTCTCCCGGAGAGGAGCATTAAAAAGTCGGCAACCCTGGTATATATATATATAAAAAAAAAAAAAAGTTACTGATCAGCACAAAAGGGGTGCAGCAGACACAAAATATAGCACTCTCTATCACTCTCTATCACTCTCTGTCACTCTCTGTCACTCTCTGTCACTATCTGTCACTATCTCTCACGATCTGTGACTCTATGACACTGCAGCAGCAGCACACAGGAAGTCACAAGATCCAGGAAGCATCCAGCTGCTGGCAGCACGCTACCAGCGGTGATCAGGTAAGTATCAGGCAAGGATCAGGTCAGTATATTACGACAGATTGGCCGGTGACCGCTCTGCACGCAATTCCAGACCGGAATGGCGTCTGCAGCGCAGTCACCGTTAGTTTAAATGACGCGCCTTGGCTGTGATTGGTCCGTCGGTCCGACGGACCAATCACAGCCTTGGGGGCAGGTGGGGTGAGGTGGGGTGAGGTGTGGTCATCACCGGTGACCCCCTCATGCCCCCTCACACCCGACGGTGATTGACACCTGTGTTACCGAGCGTCTGATTCGCCGGTAACACAGGAAAACGCTGCGACTGGCTGTTCACATTGAAGAGCCAATCACAGCGATCGCCGACGGGGGGAGGCATCGCCGCCCCCCCCTGGGCATGCAGGGACATGAATGCTGTCAGGGACAGCAGACATGTTTAAACTGTCCCCGCGTCTATAGACGCGGGGACAGTTTAAAGTCATGACTTATATATACGTCATGTGTCGGGAAGTACATCCTGGCCATGACGTATATATACGTCAAATGTCGGGAAGGGGTTAATATTGGTAGCAGGAGACAGTGTACCTAGTCAGTTTGCAGGCAAGTTTAGTACAGCATGCAGCGTACAGGTCAGAGCTGGCCCTAGCCTAAATGACGCCCTAGGCAAGATTTTGGCTGGTACCCCCTAGCACCGCCACTAGTCCCGCCTCTGACCCTGCTCCCCTTTCCTAGCACCATCAACCCTCATCATAGCAGTCATCATTTTGGTGCTCCTACCCGCAATATTTTAAATAGAAACAGTGCACACATTCGGTGCGCAGCCCAAACAGGGGTGTGTTCTTGCTGGGAAGGGGCATGGCCATACAATAATACCCCCAATTCAAATTATGCCACACAGTAGTGCAACTTTATTCATATTATATCATGTGATGGTGTCCCTTATTCACGTTTCATCACACATTAGTACCACTTTACCAGGGGCGGATCCAGGATAAAATGACAGGGGGGGGGGGGGGGGCACCATGATAAAAGAGGGTTTAGGTGGGGGAGGGCCAGTGTTAGTGGTGCCAGTGTACATGCTAAGAGAGCGGCAGAGAGAGGGTGGCAATGGGATTAAAAATAGGCCCTGGCATTTAAAGTACGCAGGCACACCATGGCGACAAAAGTGAAGGATGTAGTTGTGCGCGCACCGAAGGCGAGCTCTGGAAAAGGGGGTGTGGCCACTCAACAGGGGGCATGTCCTTGAGTGTAGTGTACCACACCATATACAACTTCTACACATTATGCAACAAAATACTAGACCCCATTATACTTGCCCTTACACATGACGCAAAATGGAATGAGCCAAAATTCACATAATGCCACACGGATTGAGCCAAAATTCACATAATGCCACACGGATTGAGCCAGAATTCACATAATGCCACACGGATTGAGCCAAAATTCACATAGTGCCACAAGGATTGAGCCAAAATTCACATAATGCCACACAGATTAAGACAAAATTCACAATACGCTTCATAAACAGGGACATTGTCCACCGAAGGCGCGCATTAAACATTTACACCAGGCATGTCCAATGTTGGCCCTCCAGATGTTGTGAAACTACACATCCCAGCATGCTTTGCAATAGTTTTAGCATTCTCTAATAGCAAAACTGTGGCAAAGCATGCTGGGATGTGTAGTTTCACAACATCTGGAGGGCCAACGTTGGACATGCCTGATTTACACCATAATGTCCATTGCATGTTAAGTTACACGGCATGATGTCCATTATGTATTATGCCAAACACCATAATGCCTATTAAAATTTATGCTACATACAGTAAGTGCTGCTTATCTACATGCTCATTGCCAAGGGTTCCATGCTCATTGCCTGAGGTTCCATGCTTGTTGCCATGTGGGATTACATGCTCATTGCCAACGGGGAATACATGCTCGTGGTAAATGGGGGACAGCCGCCGCCAGGCAGAAGTGATAGCCACGGACAGTGGCAGAGCCTGGCTGTATTCCGAGCACTGCAGGTCCCAGCTATTTGAAATAATACCCATTTCACACCAGAAAATGCATTCCCAGGTTGGCCCCTTTTACACCAGCCTAGTCCCTGCATTTTCTGGTGTGAGGGGGAGAGAAAACCACCCCTCCCCCCCTTTAACCAGTTATCTCATTTAACCGGCTATATCTTCGGAACTAACTGACCCATTTACATGAGACAAGTATCATATTGAAGAACTTTTGAGTGGGCTTAGAAGGATTTTGGTCCAGTGAAACTGGAACGTTTGGTTCCAGAGTAATCTGCCCTCAAAGAACATGAACAGCCATGAAATTACATTTCAAAAAGAAAAAAAATCGATTTACATGCTATATCTCTGGAACCGATTGGCCGATATGGACCATCCTGGTATCATATTGAAGGCCCAGCGATTTGGAATTGAATGACATCAACCACAAGCTCCTGTGATACCAGGGGGGAACTGGCAGCCATCGGAACTGGGTGGGGGTCGGAATTGACGGGTCCCATATTATGCTATGGGAAAAAAATGTTACAGCTTTGCCAGGCGATATCTCCGGTTCCCGGGGGGCTAGAGACACGGGGCTGGGCTCGTTGGAATGACAGGGGGGGGCACGTGCCCGGGTGCCCCCCCCCCTGAATCCGCCACTGCACTTTACCTTATAAACATTACTCCTTACATTATTCACATTATACCCTTATAAAAAAATCCTGAGAAAATATTGTATTTTAAGCACCTCCATGGCCACACTGCAACCCAGCACAAAGCAGTGTGTGCTGGGCAGAGGAGAAGAGCTTCAGCTGCTGCTGTCACTTAAGGGAAGGGGGCCCCCACTTGGCCCTTCCATCAGACTTTGGCCTGGGTAATTTGTACCCCCTACCCCTTTCTCTCTGTACCCCTGATAATACCACACAATAATGCCCCTTACACATGACACACATTATTAATGTCCTTATAAACATAATGCCCCTTACACATATGCCAACCTTTATTAATGCCCTTCATACACATAATGACACACATAATGCCCCTTACACACATGTTGCACATTATTAATACCCTTATACACATGACACACAATCGGCCAGATGTATCAAGCTTCAAAAGTGATAAAATGGAAAATGATAAACAACCAGCCAATCAGCTCCTACCTGTTATTTTTCAAACCCAGCCTGTAACATGACAGGTATAAGCTGATTGGCTGGATGTTTATTACTCTCCATTTTATCACTTTTTGAAGCTTGATACATCTGAGCCATAATGCCTGTTACACATATGTCGCACATTATTAATGCATTTATACATGACACACATAATGCCCCTTACATGTGCACTGCAGGTGATTCAGGTGTTTCTTGTGCAAAGATAATTAGATTTGGGTGGGGTTTTACACCTGCCTCACCTGCAGTGCACATGGTTTTGTCCATCTAAGAAATATTTTGTCAGAAAGAGTGAACTAGAATAAGGGCCTCAGTTCCTGCTGGAGCCTGCTGAAAAATAGCCCTGCCCTTACACATATGCCGAACACTATTGCACAACCAACCCACCCACAGAAAGCACTTGCACAGCTGCTAACACTGTGACCTCTGCCTCTGCTTGGATACAGATTGTCACAACTGAAGGGCTGGATGAAGTCGTGTGGTGTGTAGCAACCGGAGACGGACCAGAGGAGGAAGGATTAAATCGTGCAGGTTTAATAATAGAATTCATAAATGGAACAATACACACTTGAATACTTTCTTTAAGTGGCAGTTAGTGGTAAATAATAATTGAGCCAGCACGGCACTTTGAAAGAAGAAAAGTTCATTTAAATAATGACAGTTCAAGGCACTGAGGACGGCAGGCTAGGGTCTTGAAGAATGAGAGGATCCGGAAAGAGAATGTACTTGATGGTATAAAGGATCCTTGAAGACTGAAAGAAGATGGATGATGACTGAAGAATGAAGAATTTGCTTGGAAGCAGAAGACTTGAAGAGCGAGGCCAGGGAGCTCAGGGATGCAGGCAGGAACCAGACTGTGGAGAGAACTGGCAGCGATGGGGTTAAGCAGAACCTGGATCAACCACAGAGCACTGGAAGCAAGGCACCAAGTCAGGAGAGGTAAGTCAGAGAGCCGGAGTCAGCTGGGAGCTGTGAACGCCTCTGGAGACTCTTTGTACTGACACTGAACAGGCCTAGGCAGATCCCCTATATCCCTAGAGGGCGGCTGCCATTGGCTGTCAGGTCAGTATGGGCGGAAATCTCAGACATGAGCCAATCTGCTATTTGCCCTTAACCAAGATGGCGGCGCCGGCCTCTCGGCGCCCCTACAGCACACACCGCTACACTTGCCGGCGTCCCACGCTGCCTGCTGCCCATAAGACTGCCGCTGCCTGCTGCCGCTGACCTGGAGACCACTACACGCTAGCCGACGGCGGGCGCGGACGGGTGAGTAGTATGCCCGCCGCACACCACCGCGGCTGCGTGTGACACAGATGTTTCCTCATACATCTTGTCTCATGCAGCTCCTGGCCAGTTCTGCTAATGGGTGCCTTTTTTGCTGAAAATTCGGCTTATTTGCATTGTTATGTGGCCAGGACACATTCAGCGTCTCTCCTCCGAATGATTCTATTGGCCGCCTAGCGGCCAGTCAGGAGCCGAGTTTGGCGGCCAATAGAATAATTCGGAGGAGAGACGCTGAAGATGGAACATCAGCCTCTCTCCGTATAGTTCGTCACAAGGGTACCAGCGGGAGTAGACGCAGAAGACCTGACGCGGGGCAGAAGACCTGGTCTACGTCGGATCAAGATGACAGATCTTCTCCAGAGGAACTTGGTGAGTAGGATTTTCTTCCACAGGTCCCCCTATGGATTTCTTCGGATCCTGGACCCCGGACTCTTCAGCCCTGGAGCCCCAGACCTCGGAGCACCGGACCCCGGACCAAGGGACCAAACTACGGGCTCAAGATAGGTAAGTATCAGTATGTGTGGGATTTGTATGTATTAAAGTTTTATTTTTAATGGGTGTCAGTATGTTTATTTAACTATTTCTTTTACTGTGGAACTACAAGTGCCAGCGGGCCCTTTAATGCCCTGCATGATGGGACTTGTGGTTCTCCAAGTCCCAGCATGTGGGGGAGGCTTGCTGGGACTCATAGTTCCACGGTATAAGATAATAGTTTATCATCTATTTTTTTACACAATATCAGCTCGATGCCCACCGCCCAGGGGCATCGAGGACAGGCTTCAGCATGGGCAGGTAAGTTCTGGAGGGGGGGACCCCTTCTTTGTGGGGGTCCCCACATCCCCAGGACCCCTGCCCATGCTGACCGGTCAAACACAGCCTGGGACATGGCAGGCAGGAGCTGATTGGTTGGTTGTTTATCACTCTCCATTTTTGAAGTTTAGTGCATCTGGCCCACAAACATATAGTAGCTTACCCAGAATTCCCTGGGCTCTACTTCAATATATGTTGTATTAAATATACTTATAAACACTAAAATGACACACACCTTAAATAAATACTGCCACCCTCTAAATGCATAATAGACATCACATACAGTCTATAAAAATGAATTAGAGGTCAAACTCTATATAAATTCTGTGCACATACACTGCACATAATATATAGCTGAATTTATATATGTCATTTAATTCATGTTAAATGTACACTAATTAAATTTCACATCCACATTAATCACATACAACATACACATCTCATTATAACTGCCAAAATATTACCACCTTTCTTAATGATGAGTGTAGCAATTAAGTGATTACATTAGGACCCTTACTCTTTTTTTAGCACATGCTCAGCAAGTGGCTAAACCACAATTGGTAGGAAGCTTTGTGTGTACCACCACCCTGTCATTAATGATTAATATAATAAATTAATACAAAGCAAATACTTATGACACATATTATGTGTCATAAGTACAGCTTTATATTATTCTTATAATTTTTACTCCAGTTTTTTTATTGGTTTAGGAGGCACCAAGAGAGGTGCCTCCTGCTGTCCAAGCACCGGGCTGCAAAAGCCCACTTAAAAAATATCTATAAGCAGCACACATAGAAGGCCCTCAGTGACAGGGACATGCCTGACTATCACCAAGGCACTTCTATGCTTGTAGAGCAGTGCCAACTTGTATTGCCGATGTTGTGGTGGGGGTACAAGCAGGCTGCCTGGCATGGATGGGAGGGGGTGGGGGCTAATGGGGCAATCGCTCTTCTACACCTGGGGCCAGGAGGCCGGACAGCACAGTGGGGCCCCCGGAGAAGAGCTGTGGCTCACTGTCCTGCTGCTGCATGGCTCTATGCACCCTGCACTGCTCCGGCTGCCCCACTACTCTCCCGGACTTTACCCAAGCCAGAACCCCAGGACAAGTGAGTGCTGCCGTGAGTGTGTACATAGGGGCCGGCCTCACAGTTAGCCGGGGCTTGAAATACAGGTCATTACTGAGGCAAGGACTTTTAATTAAGGGGCAGCAGTCAACAGTCCCTGGAGAGTGAGGGGAGAGGAGTGCAGCATCAGTGCAGGCAGTAAAGTTGGGAACTGGAGGCACTGTCCCGCTTGGCCAGTGTGCTGCGCTGGCACAGACACAGTGGGTGCTTCTGATTTACTCACTAGATAGCGAGTTAGGCCCTTCCCGATGTTTAAGCACATGCGTATGTTTGCAGGCCTCCTTAGCGAATGGCTGCAAGTTGCCGAGCCATTCGTAATCATCAGGACGGGCTGGGGTGGAAGGCAGTGGGGACGGGGATCACACAGAGCAACACCCAGCATGAAAATGCTGTGCATTCACATGGCTACGCAGGCAGGCCAATGTCTGCCAGGGGTAGAGGTGGATGTCACAGGACATCCGCCGCCTGTTCCGTCTTCAGTCTGGCACCCGCAAATAAAAGTCAGTTCTGACTGATTTTTATTTACGAAGCCCGGAGAAATCATTTGTCGGTGACCACATCATGGTCGGTGACCACAGAATGATGTCTCCTGTAGCGGAGACATGCGCCTCACCAACCACTAACCTCACCGCACGCCACTGGTAAATTCAGGTAACTGGCTAAAAAAGTGTGTTCCAGTTGCATTTTATCTATTATCTATTGAAATCTATGTAATATAATTTGATAACATAAAAACATTTCCTTTTCGTGCTTGATGTTTCAGAATATGTAACAAGCCTGTTTGTACTTCTGTACAGTGTACTCAGTGGTGTACAAATATCCGCGCCTTCTGCGCTAACACTTGCAGTAAAGGTACATACTGTAACTACATGACATGAGTCATCAGTACAAACTGGGTGAGCAGGGTGCACTGTAAACATTGGACCGCTATCAACTTTTACAGAACTTTGCATTGAATAAATGTGGTGACGAAGGGTTACGTATTAAAAGTTCAAGTCAGAATGTGGACACCAGAATGTCGACAGGTTCTGAATGTCAGTATATAAAAGGAAATCTACCCATCACGCTGTCAATCATAGCTGGATAGAGTTAGCTAAAAACTAGAAAAATCAATGTTCATGCTATACATTGCTCCATACTGGAAATTATGTCTGCCCATGCAGTCCCCATACACAGGGCCGGATAAAACCTTCAGGGGGCCCGGGTCACTTTAGACAGGGGGGCACTCTGCCGCTCGTCATTACTGAAGCCAAACTGCACAGCAGTATAAACGTAAAGACCATAGAGTCACTAAAATAGCAGATAAAAGCCAATGGCAGCTCCATGGGTAAGCGAGCAAGGCATCGGGATTATCAGAGAGTTGTACCCATAATATATGTCGTCTTTAACTGAAGGTGGGAAAATGGCAAACCTGCTTGTATTTGATGTCTTGCAGGATAGAGGGGGAGACTCTCTAAAACAGAAATGCGGTAAAAGCCCCGTTATCAGGATTTTTACCTCATTTTGATATGCAGCAAAACCTGCACGGTGGGTTTTCTCTGCGGGGGATATCGCCAGCAAAAGCCTATGGGCTTCTTAACGCGACCCACGCCACTGACTCGCGCCGACCCCCCTCACCTGTGTCCGGGCAGCACAACCTGTGACCTCCTCCTCCCTGCACTGAAAATCATCTTCCGGGTGCAGGGAGGAGAGCCCGCCCCCTCTGCAGCAGCAGCAAAATTAGCCGGGTAAGGGAGGGAAGGGGGAGCCGCCGGGACAAGCCGCACATCGCCGGCTCACCGCAAAAGACAGCTCTTAATGCAAGAGCTGTCTTTTGCCATAATTATCGCATATTTTAGAGCATATGCGATAATTATGTTATCGGTAGCCGGCGATGTGCGGCAGTAAGGGGGCGCGGATGTTAGAGCATCCCCCCCTAGAATGTGGAACAGGCTGATAATCTGAAAGCTCTAATGGGGAAGTGCCCATAAAGGGCTCAGGTTAAAGGATCAATGGGTAACTGCAGGGGGGATATATAGGGTGACATTCTATGATTTGTGATAAATGCGCATTTTTTTTATCGCACCACTTCGCCCCTTTTAAAATCGCAAGATTGGCCCGTTTTTCGCATATTTAATGAGAAAAAACGGCCTAAATAGTGCGAATAGGTGCGAGTTGGTGCGATGTCTTTAGTCCTGAAAATGTGCGATTTTCATGTCTGAAAATCGCACGTTTGCAGGAAATCGCAAATTAAAATAATAAAAAACCAGCGCGGGGTCCCCCGCCAGAGCATAACCAGCCCCGGGCTCATTGAGCCGGTGCTGGTGACATAAAATCAGGGTCCCCGACAAATAGGGGTCCCCTTGATTTAATGAAACCAGCACCAGGCTCAAGGTCCGGCGCTGGTTCCCAAAATACGGGGGACAAAATGACTAGGGGTCCCCCGTATTTTAAGAACCAGCACCACACCCAACCAGCCAGCAGGGTAATGCCACAGCTGGGGGACACTTATTATATAAGGTCCCGCGGCCAAAGCATTATCCCCCTGGCTGGCCAGCATGGGCAGGGGTCCTGGGGAAGTGGGGACCCCCCCAATGAAGGCCCCCCCCCCTCCAGGACTTACCAGCCCATGCTGAAAGTCCGGGGCTGTCCCCGATGCCCCTGGGCGGTGGGCATCGGGCTGATGGATAGTGTAAAAAATAGAAGAAAAACTATTGTTTTCTACTGTAGAACTATGAGTCCCAGCAAGCCTACCCCGCATGCTGGGACTTGGAGAACCACAAGTCCCAGCATGCGGGGCATTAAAGGGCCCGCTGGCACTTGTAGTTCTACAGTACAAAAAATAGTTAAATAAAACACACTGACACCCTGAAAAATAAAAGTTTAATACACACATAAGACACACACTGATACTTACCTACCTTGAGCCCGTAGGTCGGTCCCTGGATCCTGGGTCCGGGGTCCGGGGCTCCTGGACAGAAGAGTCCGGTTCCGGGGCCTTGGTCCTGGTTCCGGGGCTGGTCCGGGGTCCTGGGCTCCAGGATCCGAAGAAGTCCAAAAGGGGTACCTGAGGAAGGAAATCCTACTCACCTGGTCCCCGGCGACGACATCGGCATCCTCTCCGGCAGACGCGCTGCTCCCGGCTGGTACCCGCTCTCGGACTGAAGAGGCGCTGAGATGTTTCATCTTCCGCGCCTCTTCTCAGAATGATTCCATTGGCCGCCTAGCGGCCAATCAGGAGCCGAGAAAGTCGGCTTTCAGCATGGGCTGGTAAGTCCTGGAGGGGGGGGACCCCTTCATTGGGGGGGTCCCCACTTCCCCAGGACCCCTGCCCATGCTGACCAGCCAGGGGGATAATGCTTTGGCCGCGGGACCTTATATAATAAGTTTCCCCCGGCTATGTCATTACCTTGCTGGCTGGTTGGGTCCGGTGCTGGTTCTTAAAATATGGGGGACCCCTAGTCATTTTGTCCCCCGTATTTTGGGAACCAGCGCCGGACCTTGAGCCTGGTGCTGGTTTCATTAAATCAAGGGGACCCCTATTTGTCGGGGACCCTGATTTTATGTCACCAGCACTGGCTCAATGAGCCCGGGGCTGGTTATGCTCTGGCGGGGGACCCCGCGCTGGTTTTTTATTTTATTTTAACTGTTTAAACTTTTTTTTACACCAGAACCCTGCACAGGTCATTGCGATCTGTGCAGGGTTCTGGCTAATTCGCCCATCAGAACCTGGTCTGATTTTTGGGCGAATTATAGACACACTTTATACAAATCGCATACCATTAAATATGCGATTTGTATACTTTTTCATGTGAAAACATCTGGATGCGATGTGCTGCGAAAAGCAGCCATCGCATTTCCAGTGTGTCCAACTTGTTGGCCAAAATCGCACTTTTTTCACATTTTCGCAGCTCATTGAATATGCGAAAATGGAAAAAAATGCGATTTCGGCCGTTTTTGCGAAAAAAATCGCAAAAGTCTAATTATCTTAACCCATAGAATGTCACCCATAATTTCTATCAATATATAGATAGAAGAAAAAAAATGTAAAATAATTATATTTTAGAAAAGAAAGCACTCAAAAAGAGGTTTAAAATAAAACTTATTGTAGGAAAAGTACATTTTGGCCCAGGACAGGTTCAGGAGCTGGGTCTTATTTAAAAAGTTCAGGAACTCAGTTCCTGCTGAAAATTAGCACTGTGTGTGCATATATTTATATTAGCGGATCGGCACTCCCTTCATCAATTTTAGCTGCCTGAGGTGCCTTCCATGTGCATGCATAAACCAGGTTGCCCTGGCAACGGGACAAACAGGACTAATGTCAGCTAGAATGGCCGGAACGGATAGCGATTACATCCAGCATTCCCAGCGGCCGGACACAAGTGATGGGGTTTAGGTATCATATACCAGCTATATAGAGGTAAGATTTTCACTATTGTTTGTCACACACCTTGAAAAAGAAGCAATTTGAAATGTCGGAATTGTTGTTTGATGCACAAGTCCTTTGAGTGCCACCAACTCTGTCCAGGAATATATATATATATATCTATATCTATCTATATATATATATATATATATATATATAGATATATATATATATATCTATATATATATATATATAGATATATATATATATCTATATATATATATCTATATATATATATATAGATATATATATATATATATAGGCAAAGAAAGAACGGGCACTCAGGGTCTTGTTGGTGGTGAAAGCAGAGACTGTTTATTCAGTCAGAACATCCGTCTACGTTTCGGGGTCTCCCCCTTCGTCAGGACAGGTAAGTGGTATGACGAAGGGGGAGACCCCGAAACGTAGACGGACGTTCTGACTGAATAAACAGTCTCTGCTTTCACCACCAACAAGACCCTGAGTGCCCGTTCTTTCTTTGCTTATCTACAAGGGGCTGAAAGGTCCCTATCGTTGGCACCTGGGCACGTTCAACACCCTCTGGCTACCCTAAGTCCTGCTGTGACGGATCCATTCCCTGTCCATAGATATATATATATATATATATATATATATATATATATATATATATAGTGTAGTACCAATATAACTCTGCATTTTCAAAATCTGCACATACATCATTTCCAAGATTAAAATCATATAAAAAGCAATATATTTCACTAAAAACTATCTGACTGCCAACGATCATAGCCCTGCTTAACCAATGGAGTGCCAAGCGAATTTGTGATCTGGGCGGAATATTACCACCCAGGATCGCATTGTAAAATGCGATGATATCACCCGAATGTATTACCTGCCAGGTGCAGGGACAGGACCCCGAAAAGAGCCTGTCCCTGCGATGCACGGAGCCGGGGGGGTTTGTGCATGGGCGGTTATGCACTGACCCCCACTGACCACACTGCCGCTGGGGCAGTGCGGTGTGCAGCCCTTAGGCTACAATGGGCTATCGCCATATAAGAATGGCGATAGCCCAGGGGTGCGAAGCCGGGCTGCCTGATGTTCATACATTGGGCAGCTTCGCATCCCCCATAGAAACCTATGGGGGATGCAGCCGGCGGCGGTGAAGGGGGGGTGCAGCAGGGATCTGAGATTCCTGCTGCGGTCCCCTTTGATACATTAGGGGGATACTTAATATTTGTGGGTAACCTTACGGGGATTTATATTACTTGATAAATGCGGCCTAAAGTCACCCAGTGTGTATGGGCCTTTAGTGATATCCAGCAAGGTGAGAAACCACAGAGGCTACAATTAGAGTTGCAATGTCTTATCTGTTCAGCATATTCTTGTTTCTGAAATTAAGCTATCTGGAGGTTATACATCTTCTGTTAATCGTAACTAATGCTTTTTTCTTTTTAGAGTAAGAGAGTTACATTACTCTTGGCAAAATGTTTCTTCTTTATTAATGCTGGTTGGTATAATAACAATTCATAAAGTGTAAAATGTTACACGTAATACAGTGTTAATCAGTTTGGATTTGTAGATTTCTTTAATAGGAACTGAATGAGTATGCACTAGAGGGAGATGAGGTGCACTGGTGTGCATCCCTACATAATGGGTGAAATGTAATAGCATGAGAGAGTCAGAAAGTGAGAGATTTGGTAAGAAATTTCCATTTTATTTAAAGTGGCAATCATTTACACTGCAAAACCAGTTTGATTTTGCAATGCAAATGGTTGCCGCTAAAAAAAACCTGGTATTGGAATTGCAACTGCCACTTGTTGAGTTTTAGGAATCATATATCTCTCTTATCCCAATAATAATTATTGAGAGTGGAATATTATATAAAATATATTTATTATATCTTGTATTGATATAACATATATATTTGACATCTGCAATTATATTTTAATATACTTTACAATGCAATATGCAGAGTACTTGTCATAACCTGATTCCCAGAATATAAGAGTTCAAGACTTGTAATTTTAGCTCAGAAAGTCTGATATTTATTTACAGGCAAAACAAACCATACAGAATAGATTAACACAGTAATTGATGTATATGCTATTATATATATATTTATATACGCCTCCTTGCTTATATTACATAAAACAACATTAAAACAATTGACAGTCCTAGACTGCTACAATACTGACATAAATGACATACTTATACCCATAAACGAACATTCATAACTACCATATTTACTGTTAGTCTCTCACTCCAGCCAATTGCTTCGGTTCCGTTCTCTCTCCTGCTCGTGTCTCACATCTCTCCTCCTGACTCACTGAATGGGTTTCTTGCTGACTGTCCATGTGTGTCTGTATGTGTGTCAGTGTGTGTGTGTGTGTACTCTATCTGTCTCTTTCCTTATATCACCAATTCACTGATTGAAGTTGCCTGTTCCCATGGGATAATATGTCTCCCGGATGGCTCTTGTCAGCTGCTCTAGGGGGTGAGCATCCTGGGATTGTGGTGTCATACAATCTGGCCTTCCTTAAGGTTAATCAAGGATCTGTTTGCTCAGGCTGTGAACAAAAGGGTTGTTTCCCTGACCTGTCCTGTCATAAAACTTAAATCCTGGGCACAGGGGGTTTTATGACTCCCAAACACATCCTGAAGCCAATTGTATGCACATCTGCCTTGATCCTCTCTATCAGGCATACAAAGTACTATATGAACTTAATTAATAAATATCGATTTATCTGGGGAGGGTAACAACACTCTATTTGCTTAACAGTATGCCTTAGACATTTTGTCTCCTAAATGAATTCAGTTGCATTTGATATGTTCCAAAGTGGTCATTTATATTATTTAGTAAACCCAAAAGCTATACTACGATGTCTAAACATTAAACTCTGATATCCTAATTATTAAGCTATTCCTATTTTTATATAAACATACATATAATATACTATGGTTAAAATCACATTACATTAATGATGGTATAAAACAATATCTATATGCCTATATGGTAACAGTCCCCCGCTTGTGACCATGAGAAATTATTTTGATTGGTCACACAGTAAATTACCATACTTGCTTCATATATATTTCCAAACTTTCTTTTTCAAACTATCCTAAACATAAATTAACCAATGGTATGAAATATCCTTCATTTAATTAACCTAATTTACCCTATAATAACTAAATTTGACCAGGGACAGAGGTTATTTATATTCAGTATTCATGAGGAAAATATTTTCATTGCTACAGACAGTTATATGCCACGCCACAGCTTGCCTTGTAGATGTTGTTTGGTCGATGAGTGAGGACACTTTCCTTGTACTGTTGCTCACAGTGATTTCCTGGCTGAGGGCTGTCACCTGTGTGGGTTGCAGTTCTTGGAGACACTTTACATTTGCAGTATGGTGGACGTAGAAGTAGAATTCTTCATAGACGCTGTTGACTTGCTTGCCATGTTGCCATGTATAGAGGGAATGTGTGTGGCCCTTGGAGTGCTGTGGTTTTGATAAATTTCTTCACCACAGTTTTGCAAAGCAGAGGGCCTTTGATAACCCTCATTAATGCAGTCCTTAGCGAGTTTGCTTTGTATGTCCTTTACGATTATCGCTGTGATCGTGACAAGTGTCCTTGTGCGACCTTTAAGATTATCGCGCTGCAATCATGATCAGTGTCCATGTCTCTCTTTAACCCCAACCTCGTTGTGTTGAACAAAACAGTTTGTGACGTTGAATACAGCAGTTGAAACTTTAACTAAGTATTTTTCCTTTAGTTGTTGATAAGAACATTTATCTTCAGGCATTGGCAGGTAAATGTCTGGGGTAGATTCTAAAGGATCCACTCCATTTATACTAAATTTTTCCTCACTGAATAATTTCACCATTCAGTCTCTGATCTCTTACCTATCCTGTCCTATATACTATGTTATCTTAAACTAAAATAACCATACACCAGCTAAATCCAATAACTAACAATAATATTTTGATTTGACATATCTATGAAAACATCCTATCAATACAACAAATGACTGATTTTGCTTCAAACAAATATTAAATATCTGTTAAGAATGGGTTTGGCATCCAGTGTTGTGTGGTATGCAGCCATGTGCATATACAATAACTACAATATTCCATCTATGCTATTATTCATTCTCTTAGACTTGGTTAAGTCTGTATTAAGAGAATGATCCATCCCAACGACTAACAAAACGTTTTTCTTTTCCAATTTGATGTAAGGCATACCATTCCTTGTCTGATATTTAAATTAGTTTGAAGCTTTTTAAGAAGGAAGCGTATATATATATATATATATATATATATATAATCAGCATATACTCATAAGAAGAAAAAGAAAACAAATATTTACAAGGTATATACAATGACATAAGAATGAAGATCATATGTGTGACCAGATCAGCGATTAAAAACGTATGTACAGTACAAAAGGATTCTGCATGCTTGCAGGGGTGAGATTCACACTGTAAGGGGTGTGAGCATGTGTCCTGACAAACACACAAACAATGATTGCTGTAGTGAGGGGGTTAATGAACTTCTCCTGAAGAAGAGAAAAGGGGATTTTGTCCATGTGTCCAGAAAACAAATAGTTGCTGTAGTTAAATCTTTTCCTTCTCTGAAGGACTGAAGAAAGAAAAAGAAACTGATAAAAACAAAAGTCCTTTGATTTTTGTCCATGTGACAGTTTTTGGATCCTCCTTAGGCCACAGATACTGACTGTGCAGGAGACTGGCTGTTTGCATAATTGCAGCAATAAAAGGTTTAGTAGAGGTTGTTGTTGCGACTTGGGGCTTTCTTTAAAACTTTGCGTCCATCAGGCTGCTGTGCAGGGCTAAAATTGAAACAAAAAGAAATACAATTACTATGCTATTTACATACTGGTGTGACATTGCATTGTGCTATCTGCTGGTCCAACATTGCTGGCCATGTTTTCTGGTTTGTACCATTTCTCTCCTCTATGCTGCCAGATGCAGACTTTCCATAACTATGGTTTTTAAGGACTTAATAACTAGCAATGGTTGCTGGTCCGTGGCAGTCTTTACTTTCTGTAGTTTTGTGTGTCATTGACAGCACAAACTCTGCTGCATATATGATGCTGGGCAAATTTAACTTGGAAAACTGGGCTGGTTTAACATGTGAGATCCTCTCAAAGCAAACAATGGCTACATTGGGTTTTAAAAGTAAAATAAGTGATACCACCGTCTGACTTGTGTTTGCACTCCCTGAAGTGGTCTGAATCCAGCACTTCTCCATCTGCAGTGCTTGCTGTTCAGTGCGACTCTTCAGCCTTGGAGAATTTTGCCAGCCCTGGAAAATATTCTTGTGGGGAGAGAAACTTGTTAATCCGTGCCGGATACCTTTTGCAGGTTTCAGGAGGGCTTTCTGCCTGTCCAGATCTATAACAAAATTGTTAGGTTTCCAGGGTACAAAAACATATTCATCCTGGTGACACTTTGTATCATTGCTGAAACTTGGTGTGGTGTTTCTAGATTGACACTTTGCATTTGGTCTCTCTGAAAGACTGCAAACGTTTGCTCCACCACTAGCTGGCTCTGACTGCTGTGTGGGGGTTACAAAGGCGGTGGAACCTTTTGTGTGAACATGCATGTTCAGATTCATTTCATGGATTTCCACTTTAAACACATTTTTGGGTGAAAACACAATTTTAGGGTTTATTTGTGTAACAACTTGGGTTACCATGGGAGTTTGCATCAAGGAGAACTGCTCCTCCCCTGTGTGCACTATACTGCTGATGTCTGTGCCTAAGGCCATTGACAGTTCTCCTTTCGGAACAAGTTCTTCCATCATAATGGGAACTCTGAGAGTGTGCTCAGTAGAAGAACTCTCCACATAAGTTACACTGACGTTACACTGATCTTCCCACTGGCTAAAATCATTATAGGGATCATCTCCTTTTGCTATTCCCTTCTTTTTGTTAAAGTGCCTTTTAAGGATGGATACATCCTGCACAGTGTTGCCTCCTTCCTCTATCAGAGAGGCTTGTTTGTTTATGGTGTGTGTGGCCATAACAGCCTCTGTAGGCTGCACATTGATGCAATCCTGCAACATGTAATTTTCATTCTCCATTTCAAGTTCTTGTCTGATAAAGTCATTCCTGACTTCTGTAGACCCTGTGTACAGAGTCTCACATACAGCAACACTATTTCTCTGTGTAGTGTTGGGTGTTTCTATTATCTCTTCATGAGAGATCTTGCCAGTTTGATTACAAACTGCCAGGCTTCTTGCGTTTGTTCCTATATTTTCATGTTTGGTTTTCTTCCCTTTAAGGGACTTTAACAATGAATGCATTTTTGCATTCATTTTCAGGCATGCGCTCTTAACCCCTTCCCGACATTTGACGTACATTTACGTCATGGCCGGGAGGTACTTCCCGACACATGGCATAAATGTACGTCATGACTTTAAACTGTCACTGCGTCTCGAGACGCAGTGACAGAGGGACGATGTCTGCTGTCCCTGACAGCAGACATGTCCCTGCATGCCCAGGGGGGGCTGCGATGCCGCCCCCCCGTCGGCGATCGCTGTGATTGGCTGTTCAGTGTGAACAGCCATTCACAGCGTTTTCCTGTGTTACCAGCGAATCAGACGCTCGGTAACACAGGTGTCAATCACCGCCGGGCATCAGGGGGCATGAGGGGGTCATCGGTGACGATGACACCTCACCCCACCCTCACCCCACCTGCCCCCAAGGCTGTGATTGGTCCGTGGGACCCACGGACCAATCACAGCCAAGGCGCGACATTTAAACTAACGGTGACTGCGCTGCAGACGCCATTCCGGTCTGGAATAGCGTGCAGAACGGTCACCGTGCCTGTCTGCCGTGAATACCGACCTGATCCTTGCTAATACTTACCTGATCCTTGCAAATACCTTACCTGATCACCTGCTCACTGCTTGTAGCGTGCTGGATGCTTCCTGGATCTGACTTCTTGTGACTTCCTGCTGCTGCTGCAGTGTGATAGAGAGATAGAGAGATAGAGAGAGATAGAGAGAGATAGAGAGAGATAGAGAGATAGTGACAGAGAGAGCTATATTTTGTGTCTGCTACCCCCCCTTTTTGGGGGTGCAGGGGTTTTCTATATATAAATAACTGTCAGTGCTGCTGCTGCAGTGTCATACAGTGATAGATAGTGATAGATAGTGATAGATAGTGAGAGGTAGAGAGATAGAGAGATTTGTGTCTGCTACCCCCCCTTTTTGGGGGTGCAGGGGTTTTATTTTATATATATAACTGTCAGTGCTGCTGCTGCAGTGTCATAGAGTGATAGATAGTGATAGATAGTGATAGATAGTGAGAGATAGAGAGAGATAGTGACAGAGAGTGATAGAGAGTGTATATTTTGTGTCTGCTACCCCCCCTTTTTGGGGGTGCAGTTTTTTTTTATACATATAACTGTCAGTGCTGCTGCTGCAGTGTCCTAGAGTGATAGATAGTGAGAGATAGTGAGAGATAGAGAGAGATAGTGACAGAGAGTGATAGAGAGTGTATATTCTGTGTCTGCTACCCCCCCTTTTGCGCTGATCAGTATAACTGTGCTGATCAGCAACTTTTTGGGGGCGCAGAGGTTTTTTTTTTTTATATATACCTGTCAGTTGCTGCCAGTTGCACTGTCAGTTGCACCAAAGGTTGTGCACCTGCTGTCACTCACTGGTAATCAGTGTCGCATCACTGATCACCTTTTTTTTTTTTGTGAGTGCTGTGGGGTCTTTTTTTAATTTTTTTTTTACACACACTGTGATTTTGTGGGTGTCCTGTGGCCACTGTGCGCCGATCAGTGACGTACATCACTGATCAGCTTTTTCGGCACAGGGTTGATCTATTTTTTTTTTTTTTGATCAAATTCCTGTTGCCTTTGAGCGCTGTTCAGTGACGGACGTTACTGACCAACATCTGTGCTCAATTTTTGGCGCAGGACCTTTTTTTTTTTTAACCCCTTCAATTTTTTTTTTTTAACCCCTTCAATTTTTTTTTTTTTTTAACCCCTTCAATTTTTTTTTTTGGTATAAAGTATTTTTTTTTTCTGCACTACATACACATTACACACTACATTCCCCCCAGGTTGAAATAAAGTTTGTACCCCCCCCTACACTATACACGTGTTGAAACATTTCACAACCAGTAACACAAAAATAAAAATGTCCTCCCAAATGTCCTCCCAAATGTCCTCCCAGTCATCCAGGAGAATGTATTCAGTGGAGGAGGCATATGCCATGCTTGCTTCTGACTCTGACACAGCCAGTGATGCAAGCGGGGAATTTGAAGGATTCGTCTTAAGCTCCTCTTCCTCCTCTGGTGATGAGGGACCCCCTCAAAGACGCCCCCGTAGAGCAGCTGAGACCCCTCCCCCAACAATTGATCTCGTATGGACCCCACCACCAGACAATTTTGAGCCCCAGGTTCCTGAGTTTTTGGCCATGCCAGGAATCCAATTTGATTCCACAGGTCTCAGAGAAATTGACTTTTTCAAATTATTTTTCTCTGATGATTTTATAAATTTAATGGTGGACCAAACTAATTTATATGCCCAGCAGTTTATTGCTCAAAACCCCACGTCATCATTTGCTAGGTGGACCCCTGTAGATGCAGTAGAGATGATGACGTTTTGGGGTCTGGTGTTTCATATGGGCATAGTAAAAAAGCCAGAAATTAGGCAATATTGGAGTACAGATGTTCTGTACAGCACCCCATTTTACCGTATGGCCATGCCCCGGACTCGTTTTGAGACAATTCTTAAATTTATACATTACACCGATAATGCACAGTGCCCACCCAGAGATGATCCCACCTTTGACCGGCTATTCAAAGTCAGGCCGGTCATTGATCATTTCAGTGCCAAATTTGAAGAGGTGTACATCCCTGAAAAATTTATTTGTATCGACGAGTCCCTTATACATTTTAAAGGAAGGGTTAAATTCCGCCAGTACCTTCCCAGTAAGAGGGCAAGGTATGGCATAAAAATGTATAAACTGTGTGAAAGCACCTCAGGGTACACCCACAGGTTTAGGGTTTATGAAGGGAAGGATTCAAGAATTGAACCGCCAGAATGCCCCCCCTCCCTCGTAGGTGTTAGTGGGAAAATTGTCTGGGATTTAGTGCACCCCTTCCTGGATAAAGGTTATCACCTCTATGTGGATAACTTTTACACTAGCATCCCCCGTGTTTAAGGCCCTTGGTTCAAGAGGTACAGCAGCTTGCGGTACTGTGCGCAAGAACCAAAGAGGCCTCCCAAAAACGCACATTGCCCAAGTAATGAGAAGGGGTGAAAGCAGGGGAATATGCACCGAAAATATGTTGTTGGTCAAATATAAGGACAAGAGGGATGTCCTTATACTGACAACAATTCACGGAGACAGTACCACCTCCGTCCCTGTACGAGGTACCAGTACCCACACCTCAAAACCTAATTGTATCCTGGATTACAATAGGTACATGGGCGGAGTGGATCTTTCAGATCAGGTACTGAAGCCGTACAGTGCCCTGCGGAAAACAAAAATCTGGTACAAGAAGGTGGCCGTGTATATCATCCAGATGGCACTGTATAACGCTTACGTGCTATTCCGTTCTACCGGCCAGAGGGGGACATTTATGCACTTTCAAGAGGAAGTCATAAAGGGCCTAATATTTGGGAACCAGCAGGCAGAGGGCCCCAGTACTTCTAGTACTGGCCCCCGTATTGTACCAGGGCAGCATTTTCCTGATGAAATCCCCTCCACTGGAAAAAAGGGCAGGACACAAAAAAGGTGCAAAGTTTGCTATAAAAAGGGAATAAGAAAGCAAACTATTTTCCAGTGTGACACTTGCCCCGACAAACCCGGCCTATGTATAAAGGAGTGTTTTAAAATATACCACACATCTATGGAATATTAGGTTCATAATTTCACCGTGCTTCGGGGGTCTTGCTAATGCCACATAGCACCCACCATTCATTCCACCAGAATCTGAGCCGCAAAATCCAAAAATCACTCCTTCCCTTCTGAGTCCTGCCATGCACCCAACTGGTATTTTTTGGTCACATATGAGGCATTGCCATACTCGGGAGAAATTGGGGCACATATTTTGGGGTGCTTTTTCTCCTTCATTCCTTGTGAAAATGAAAAATTTTGAGCCAGAACTGCATTTTTGTGTAAAAAAATGTAATTTTTCATGTTCACTGCCCAGTTTTATCAAAATTGGTGAAACCCCTGGGGGTTTGAAATGTACACTATACCCCTAGATGAATTCCCTGAGGGGTGTAGTTTGCAAAATGGGGTCACTTGTGGGGGGGTTCCACTGTATTGGTGCTTTGGGGGTCTTGCTAATGCGACATAGCACCCACCATCATTCCACCAGAATTTGTGCTGCAAACTCCAAATATCACTCCTTCCCTTCTGAGTCCTGCCACTTTTTGGTCACACATGAGGCATTGCCGTACTCGGGAGAAATTGGGGCACAGATTTTGGGGTGCTTTGTCTCCTTCATTCCTTCTGAAAATGAAAAATTTTGAGCCAGAACTGCATTTTTGTGTAAAAAAATGTAATTTTTCATTTTCACTGCCCACTTGTATCAAAATTGGTGAAACCCCTGGGGGTTTGAAATGTACACTATACCCCTAGATGAATTCCCTGAGGGGTGTACTTCGCAAAATGGGGTGACTTGTGGGGGGGTTCCACTGTATTGGTGCAACATAGCACCCACCATTCATTCCACCAAAATCTGTGCTGCAAAATCCAAAAATCACTCCTTCCCTTCTGAGTCCTGCCATGCACCCAACTGGTATTTTTTGTTCACATGTGAGGCATTGCCGTACTCTGGAGAAATTGGGGCACAGATTTTGGGGTGCTTTTTCTCCTTCATACCTTCTGAAAATGAAAAATTTTGAGCCAGAACTGCATTTTTGTGTAAAAAAATGTAATTTTTCATGTTCACTGCCCACTTGTATCAAAATTGGTGAAACCCCTGGGGGTTTGAAATGTACACTATACCCCTAGATGAATTCCCTGAGGGGTGTAGTTTGCAAAATGGGGTCACTTGTGGGGGGGTTCCACTGTATTGGTGCTTTGGGGGTCTTGCTAATGCGACATAGCACCCACCAAAATTCCACCAGAATCTGAGCTGCAAAATCCAAAAATCACTCCTTCCCTTCTGAGTCCTGCCATGCACCCAACTGGTATTTTTTGGTCACATGTGAGGCATTGCCGTACTCTGGAGAAATTGGGGCACAGATTTTGGGGTGCTTTTTCTCCTTCATACCTTCTGAAAATGAAAAATTTTGAGCCAGAACTGCATTTTTGTGTAAAAAAATGTAATTTTTCATGTTCACTGCCCACTTGTATCAAAATTGGTGAAACCCCTGGGGGTTTGAAATGTACACTATACCCCTAGATGAATTCCCTGAGGGGTGTAGTTTGCAAAATGGGGTCACTTGTGGGGGGGTTCCACTGTATTGGTGCTTTGGGGGTCTTGCTAATGCGACATAGCACCCACCAAAATTCCACCAGAATCTGAGCTGCAAAATCCAAAAATCACTCCTTCCCTTCTGAGTCCTGCCATGCACCCAACTGGTATTTTTTGGTCACATGTGAGGCATTGCCGTACTCGGGAGAAATTGGGGCACAGATTTTGGGGTGCTTTTTCTCCTTCATACCTTCTGAAAATGAAAAATTTTGAGCCAGAACTGCATTTTTGTGTAAAAAAATGTAATTTTTCATGTTCACTGCCCACTTGTATCAAAATTGGTGAAACCCCTGGGGGTTTGAAATGTACACTATACCCCTAGATGAATTCCCTGAGGGGTGTAGTTTGCAAAATGGGGTCACTTGTGGGGGGGTTCCACTGTATTGGTGCTTTGGGGGTCTTGCTAATGCGACATAGCACCCACCAAAATTCCACCAGAATCTGAGCTGCAAAATCCAAAAATCACTCCTTCCCTTCTGAGTCCTGCCATGCACCCAACTGGTATTTTTTGGTCACATGTGAGGCATTGCCGTACTCGGGAGAAATTGGGGCACAGATTTTGGGGTGCTTTTTCTCCTTCATACCTTCTGAAAATGAAAAATTTTGAGCCAGAACTGCATTTTTGTGTAAAAAAATGTAATTTTTCATTTTCACTGCCCACTTGTATCAAAATTGGTGAAACCCCTGGGGGTTTGAAATGTACACTATACCCCTAGATGAATTCCCTGAGGGGTGTACTTTGCAAAATGGGGTGACTTGTGGGGGGGTTCCACTGTATTGGTGCAACATAGCACCCACCATTCATTCCACCAAAATCTGTGCTGCAAAATCCAAAAATCACTCCTTCCCTTCTGAGTCCTGCCATGCACCCAACTGGTATTTTTTGTTCACATGTGAGGCATTGCCGTACTCGGGAGAAATTGGGGCACAGATTTTGGGGTGCTTTTTCTCCTTCATACCTTCTGAAAATGAAAAATTTTGAGCCAGAACTGCATTTTTGTGTAAAAAAATGAAATTTTTCATGTTCACTGCCCACTTGTATCAAAATTGGTGAAACCCCTGGGGGTTTGAAATGTACACTATACCCCTAGATGAATTCCCTGAGGGGTGTAGTTTGCAAAATGGGGTCACTTGTGGGGGGGTTCCACTGTATTGGTGCTTTGGGGGTCTTGCTAATGCGACATAGCACCCACCAAAATTCCACCAGAATCTGAGCTGCAAAATCCAAAAATCACTCCTTCCCTTCTGAGTCCTGCCATGCACCCAACTGGTATTTTTTGGTCACATGTGAGGCATTGCCGTACTCGGGAGAAATTGGGGCACAGATTTTGGGGTGCTTTTTCTCCTTCATACCTTCTGAAAATGAAAAATTTTGAGCCAGAACTGCATTTTTGTGTAAAAAAATGTAATTTTTCATTTTCACTGCCCACTTGTATCAAAATTGGTGAAACCCCTGGGGGTTTGAAATGTACACTATACCCCTAGATGAATTCCCTGAGGGGTGTACTTTGCAAAATGGGGTGACTTGTGGGGGGGTTCCACTGTATTGGTGCAACATAGCACCCACCATTCATTCCACCAAAATCTGTGCTGCAAAATCCAAAAATCACTCCTTCCCTTCTGAGTCCTGCCATGCACCCAACTGTTATTTTTTGTTCACATGTGAGGCATTGCCGTACTCGGGAGAAATTGGGGCACAGATTTTGGGGTGCTTTTTCTCCTTCATACCTTCTGAAAATGAAAAATTTGAGCCAGAACTGCATTTTTGTGTAAAAAATTTAATTTTTCATTTTCACTGCCCAGTTGTACCACAATTGGTGAAACCCCTGGGGGTTTGAAATGTACACTATACCCCTAGATGAATTCCCTGAGGGGTGTAGTTTGCAAAATGGGGTAACTTGTGGGGGGGTTCCTAAATTTTAGCATCTTATGGTGCCTAGAAACCTACATGGTGCCTAAAAAATAATCTCATAAAAAGGAGGCTCCAAAATCAAGTAGGTGCTCCTTCTATTATGAAGCCTGTGGTTTGGTCAACGTGCACACTAGGGCCACATATAGGATATTTTTGAAAACAAAAGAATTGGGGGAATCAATTTTTAGTCACATTTCTCTAGTAAAATGTACTGTGTTCCTTAGAAAAATGTATTAAAATTGCAAATCTGCAAAAAAAATGAAATTTTGAAATTTCACCTACACTTTGTTTTAATTCCTGTGAAACACCTAAAGGGTTAACAAACTTCCAAAATGCTGTTTTGAATACTGTGAGGGGTGCAGTTTTTGAAATGGCATCATTTATGGGGGTGTCTCACATACAAGTCCCTCAAAGTCATATCAGAACTGAACTGGTCCCTAAAAAAATCAGTGTTTGAAATTTTCTTGAAAATTTGAGAATTTGCTATTCATATTGTAAGCCTCCTAGTGTCCAAAAAAATTTAAAGGAAGTTGAAATAATGATGGAAACATAAAGTAGACATATGGTCTATGTTAGTTATTAACTATTTTGAGTGGTATGATTATTTGTCTCACAAGCAGAAAATTTAACATTTTGCAAATCGCTAAATTTTCCATTTTTTCACGACATTTTGGTATTTTTCACAAAAAAACACAGACTGTATCGACCCAAATTTACCACTAATTTGAAGTACAATGTGTCACGAAAAAACAATCTCAAAATCACTGGGATAAGTAAAAGCAAAAAAAAGTTATCCCCACTTAAGTGAGACATGTCAGATTTGAAAAAAATGGCTCTGTCAGGAACGCAAAAACTAGCTCTGTCAGGAAGGGGTTAAGGCATGAACCTGATTTCTCTTTAGCTCCTAAAGTAGCAGTTTTGGGCATTTTCCTGAATGCCACTGCAACTTTATGTAAATTCAGCATTGCACACGTTTTGCAATGCTATATTTATATTTTGTACACAAGATATCCTCCCAATGAGAGTGTCCGGATTCTCAAAGTTAACTCTAATATCTGGTACTAATTATCATTTATTTGGAAATGCTCATTTCCATTCTATTTTATTCTAGGCCTTACAATTATCATGTGCCTATTTAGTAACATACCCCACTGTGATCTTGCAATGTGTCAGCAGGCTAACCAGCCCTTGTGCTGAGCCTAGTAAATATAGTATTAGTTAAAAATATTGCTGAATGATGCCATATATCAATATCTAAGCGTGCACTCCCAGATAATTGTAACAATGGAATATCAGTTCTGTTCTACCAATACGTTATTCTAGGTCTACAAACAATGCAAGATAAAAATACACAATAGTATTACGTTTTCCTAGATACCTCCTCACTGTGATTCTGTAGGTTAGGTAGCCAGCTTCACGCAT
The DNA here is from genome assembly GCF_055691185.1 of Crinia signifera. Taxonomy (NCBI): domain Eukaryota; kingdom Metazoa; phylum Chordata; class Amphibia; order Anura; family Myobatrachidae; genus Crinia; species Crinia signifera. The sequence continues at coordinate 126,748,691 of NC_139221.1, read as the reverse complement.
CTGCTACTCCTTATAAATATTATAATCATACAATCAGATACCAAAATGTACAAGTCCCTTCGCTGGTCGCCATTGTTGAGTTTTAGGAATCATATATCTCTCTTATCCCAATAATAATTATTGAGAGTGGAATATTATATAAAATATATTTATTATATCTTGTATTGATATAACATATATATTTGACATCTGCAATTATATTTTAATATACTTTACAATGCAATATGCAGAGTACTTGTCATAACCTGATTCCCAGAATATAAGAGTTCAAGACTTGTAATTTTAGCTCAGAAAGTCTGATATTTATTTACAGGCAAAACAAACCATACAGAATAGATTAACACAGTAATTGATGTATATGCTATTATATATATATTTATATACGCCTCCTTGCTTATATTACATAAAACAACATTAAAACAATTGACAGTCCTAGACTGCTACAATACTGACATAAATGACATACTTATACCCATAAACGAACATTCATAACTACCATATTTACTGTTAGTCTCTCACTCCAGCCAATTGCTTCGGTTCCGTTCTCTCTCCTGCTCGTGTCTCACATCTCTCCTCCTGACTCACTGAATGGGTTTCTTGCTGACTGTCCATGTGTGTCTGTATGTGTGTCAGTGTGTGTGTGTACTCTATCTGTCTCTTTCCTTATATCACCAATTCACTGATTGAAGTTGCCTGTTCCCATGGGATAATATGTCTCCCGGATGGCTCTTGTCAGCTGCTCTAGGGGGTGAGCATCCTGGGATTGTGGTGTCATACAATCTGGCCTTCCTTAAGGTTAATCAAGGATCTGTTTGCTCAGGCTGTGAACAAAAGGGTTGTTTCCCTGACCTGTCCTGTCATAAAACTTAAATCCTGGGCACAGGGGGTTTTATGACTCCCAAACACATCCTGAAGCCAATTGTATGCACATCTGCCTTGATCCTCTCTATCAGGCATACAAAGTACTATATGAACTTAATTAATAAATATCGATTTATCTGGGGAGGGTAACAACACTCTATTTGCTTAACAGTATGCCTTAGACATTTTGTCTCCTAAATGAATTCAGTTGCATTTGATATGTTCCAAAGTGGTCATTTATATTATTTAGTAAACCCAAAAGCTATACTACGATGTCTAAACATTAAACTCTGATATCCTAATTATTAAGCTATTCCTATTTTTATATACACATACATATAATATACTATGGTTAAAATCACATTACATTAATGATGGTATAAAACAATATCTATATGCCTATATGGTAACACACTGTATGGACACAATTGCTCCACTAGGTCTGACATCAGCAGTGCACACACCTCTGAATTAGGCCCCACGTGTCATAACCTCTCATTAAGGTTCTACAGAAACATTACAGTTATAGGCTCTCCAGTAAGCAATCAAAAACTATTGTAGGGGATTACATCGGCTATAGATGGTTTATTAAGTAAACAAATACACATGTTGGGTCGGATTTAAAGGTGGACTAAATATTAATGTTAACGTAGTTGAGCACAATTTTTTAAATGCCCATGTATTAAAAACCTTAAAAAACTTATATGAGGCATGCATTACATGGTGTATGCACAAACAGGGCTGGCAACAGAAATCTTGGGGCCCTGTACAATGATATTTCTGAGGCCCCCCACCTAATCCCAAATCCACACAATGCTCTTCTGCATGAGCCTTAACCTTTCGCTGCTCCAGATCCTGCTTTCAGGTGTGTACTTCTCTCGTTCTCAGTCCTGCTGGCATGGCTCCTGGCTGCTGCTTCCTGCTGGCTCCGGCTGCTGCTGGCCTGTCACTTTCACAAAAGAACGCTGAGCACTACGAGCAGGCAGGGCAGGTCTTTCGCAGAGTGCGGAACAGACGACCCGCACAGTAAAAGTACAGGAGCCAGAGACTGAGGTCACAGCACCAGCGGTGGGTAAGGCTGTGCGCCTGTGGCAACAGGCCGTGCGCACACACAGAGTAGATGGCTCTGAGCACCTAGTGGCAGGGCGCACACACAGTAGATGGCAGTGGCACACAGTGAGTCAGTCTGACTCAGCCAAAAACAGATGGTGCACAGTAGACGGCCGGCCTGCAAGGGTCACTGACAGGCCAACTAGTACAGGCAGTGGCCGTACCCAGGCATGGAAGCTCTGGGGCCCTTTATATCTCAGGGGCCCGTCACACTTGTCCCCCTTGACCCCCCCTGTCGCCTGCCATGTGCACAAAGGAGCTGTTACAATTGAGTCGCATAGTATAAGAAATGTAGAGAAAATTGATGGTGTGAATGGGGGTGTCTGGGAGGTGGTTAGTTATGCATATAAATATGGTCAGCTTAATAGGTTACACAGAGAAAGTACAACTGCCGTAGGGCTGGTGCAACAATTGTGCGACCAATGGTGGCGTCTAAGGATGCACTATTTAATACTTCTGATTGTACGGCTGCTGAAAGTTGGCATCCACGCACTTGTAGTGCTTTGAATGAACAGAAGTAAGGGCTTTATAGCTGCATTTGCATAAAGTTGGATGGGAGACAAATTTACTTATTTATTTAGCAACTTCTAGATATATAATATAGCATTATAGTAATATAGATTGGTTGCCCATAGCAATATACCATGTGAAAGGGCCATTTTCTGAGCAATGTAGTTAAATTAAATAAAATTGCTCAGATAATGCCTGTACAGTATATTGTTATATGTTTGGCTCCATTTAGGATATAGGGCCTAATTCAGACCCGATTGCAAGGCACATTTTTTTATGCCGCCCATTCATAGTGCAATGCATATTGGGCGTTTTAAACTAGATGTTAGGCAATCTAGTTCAAAAAGTACGGACAACACATACATTATGTGCTGTGCGATGGGATGTATGTGGGAGCGAGCATCTCATCGCACCCTTACATTGGACCGTGTTTGGGCACCTTAAGCAGATGGACAAAACAAAAAGCAGCTTGTATTTATCATCGCAGAAACAAAATAACTCACCCAAATCTAATGCTGGGTACACGCCTAAATATTTGTCTGTCAAATTTATCTGGTGAGAACAAAAATCTTGTAATGTATAGGAGCAATTGACAGTCAACATTTGCTCCCAACACTGGAAAAAAGACAATGGTCATTCAGAAAAATTGTTAAATCCATTTGAGTTAACGGTACTTATGTAGTATCTGGACGCCCGATTAAAAAATCGGGTCCATCGCATCACATCGCATGCGACCAAATCGCATGCGATGCGATGCGATGGACCCGATTTTTCCATAGGATTCAATGTTAAAATGGACTGAGTCCATTTTAACATAGGATTCTATCAGGGCCGGTGCAAGGCACCGGAGCGCCCCAGGCGAGTCGGGGTGGGGCGCCCCGGTGCCGGGGGGGGGGGGGGTACTTGTCCTGCGGCGCTGTGTATTTAAATCTGGCGGCGGAGGCAGCGGGGGTCCCTGCAATCCATTAGAAATAACGAGCACTATCCGCCGGGCTATGCGGAAGCGCTTCTGTTGTGAAAACACTGGCAGCACGCTGATTGGCTGAGATCAGCGTGCGCCGTGCTGCCAGTGTTTTCACAACAGAAGCGCTTCCGCATAGCCCGGCGGATAGCGCTCGTTATTTCTAATGGACTGCAGGGACCCCCGCTGCCTACGCCGCCAGATTTAAATACACAGTGCCGTAGGACAGGTACCCGGGCGGCAGGGGGGGGGGGGGGGCAAAATGCCGCCCTCCAGTGGCCGGCGCCCTAGGCAAATGCCTAGATTTGCCTAGTGGTGGCGCCGGCCCTGGATTCTATGGGAAAAAGGGTCCTTTTCATTTCCCCACTATCCAACTACGCATGGAGTTGGATATAAACCTGTGGCGAGCGCAGCGAGCCACCGAGCCCGAAGCGTGGCGAGCGCAGCGAGCCCCGCGAGAGGATGCGGAATACTTTTTAACGAATCCGCGTCCCCTCGCGGGGCTCGCTGCGCTCACCACGCTTCGGGCTCGGTGGCTCGCTACGCTCGCCACAGGTTTATATCCAACTCCATGCGTAGTTGGATAGTGGGGAAATGAAAAGGACCCTTTTTCCCATAGAATCCTATGGAAAATCGGGTCCATCGCATCGCATCGCATGCGATTTGGTCGGATGCGATGTGATAATCGGGTGTCCAGATACTACATAAGTACCGAGTTAACAATCATTTTGTCTCTTTTCCAGCATTTGAGAGCAAATGATTAACTGTAATTTGCTCACATACTTTACCAGACTTTTGTTCCCACCATATAGATTGGATAGATAAATATTTAGGTGTGTATCCAGCTTAACTCTCTACACATGTTACATCTGCCCCACCTGAAAAGCACACAGTTTTTTTTTTTTTAAATCAATAGATTTTTATTGAGAATGGCCAGACATAACAGTTCAGCAATAACAATATGTATAGTAAATTAGAATATTACAATACAGATGGAGTGCCTCTCGCTTTTGCTCCGCCAGTGCCAGAATCTGGCAGCTGGCGATCGCCGGCGGAGAGGTGCCCCATCTGACTGAGACGCGCGTGCGTCTCACACGCACGCGAGTCTCAGTTTCCCGTTGGCAGGGGAATGGGAACCCTTTCCGTCTCCGCTTCAGGGAGACGGACAGGGTTAGGGGAGCCGCAAGGCGGCGAGGACCCGGGACGACCCTCGGCGAGGTGGCGGGGACCCGGGGGGGAGCCCCATTGCAAGGTGACGTGCGCGCATCTCGTGCGTGCGCGTCCCCTTACGGCGGGTGGTGGGGGATGGCGGCTGGCGAATCTTCTGCCACCCCTGCAATAGCGAGAGGCGCTCCATCTGTATGCACGATTGAGGCAGCGTACTTGAGAAAACAGAGAGAACATAAGAAGACACTCGATAGAAGTACATTGCTGATTACTATTCTAGATGGACAATCATTTTGTGTTTTATAAACAATACTGACTCGGTACAAAACCATGTATATCAGATAATGGGGATTGAAATGGGGGGGGGGGGGGTTGAGGAAAAGGAGAAAGAGAGATAAATATGCATATGCATATATACACACATCTGTATACACATGCATATACACATACATGCACATACATGTATTTAAGTGAATAGAGGCAATGAATAAATGCAACGGAATGATATGACGATGAAACGAGAAAAGCAGGAAAAAGAAAGATAGAAAGAAGAGGAAAAAGAAGAAGAAGAACCCTCTCAGTTGGACAACACGGAAGAGATACCACGGAGGCCAGATTGTGTGTAATTTGGCTACAGTATTACTCCGGAGGCTAGTGATATATTCCATTTCGGCTATGTAGTTAATCCTAGTTATCAGAGCGTTTAGGGAAGGTGCATTAGGGTCTTTCCAGTGTTTAGCTATTAGAGATTTAGCTGCCATGCATATATGATTTTTGGGAAGGTCGGGACAGGGGCGTGAAGTAAAGAGATAGAAGGGGAGAGGTCGAATCTTTGTTCTAAACATTGTCCAATCAGGGTTTCAACCAGATTCCAAAATGGGCGAAGAGAAGTGCAGGTCCACCATGTGTGATAAAAGGAGCTCACTTGACCGCACAGCCTCCAACATTGGTTCGATGTAGCGGGGAATATAGTATGTAGTCTGGTGGGCACTAGGTACTAGGGTGTAAACCTTGTAACACGTTTCTTTAATTGCCACGCTTAAGGAGAATTTGGTAATGTATTGTATTGTATTGCTACCTTAAAATCTAATAAATGACATTAGTATGATCGCTTTGTCATGCTTGGGCAATACCAATGTGTCCTATTTAATCTTTTCCCGCAATGCGAACACTTCACTACTTGGCACAGCATATAGTAGTTCAAAGTGTTTTTACGCACACTCCCACTACCCATAGCTTAGCATGGGAGATTATGCTATGCTACAAAGTCTACTCATCATAGCAGCACTGGGACACAATGCCTCACGCAGAAATGTTATATAGTACAAGGACGCATCTGTACATGAACTGTAATAACACTCTTGATTAATTCTACCCCTTTAACACCAAAACGCTGGGTCACATCTGGGTTTTTGGACCCAGCTTCAACCTGGGTTCGACCCGGTGTTTGGTACCTTTTACACCGGCAGCTGGCCCAGCAAATTTCTCCTGCACGTTCCTGAGCCGGCGCTTGGAGATGGCATCATTTCCAAGTAAGTGGGACCGCCGATCACCGCCCCGGGCCCCAGACCGCCGTACTGGGGGCAAGCCCAGCACCAAGGTAAGCTGCTGGGCTGCCCCCAGCCCCCCTCCACAAGGTGAATGGATGCCGCACAAAGGCATCTATTCACCTCCTCCCTGCCTCCTTTGCTGTCTACAGAGTACAGCAGACAGCAGTGGAGACTGTGTGCGCCACCCGTCCAACTTGTGGATTCTGCGGTTCTGGAGGTTAGGCTTCCCCCATTGATGTAAACGGGAGCTGGGTCAGATGACCCAACATACCCATTTACACTGCCCTGTCAGGACCTGGGTAGAAGTCCTGTGTAAAGGGACACAGGTTCACCCATTTACAAAGCCCCTGACCCGAGTCTGACCCGCCGCTGACCCGGGTTTTTGCGGTGGTGTAAAAGGGGTTTAGTGAGCTAAGCCTCTATGTCCAGGTAATTCAGACTTACTCAGACTCACACGATTCGGTTTGGCACACCTACAAAACTGGGTGATATGCCCCGTTATGTAGAATGGTTCCGGTCAATGCCCCCACTCTGCTCCCCAAACCCTTGGTAATCATGCTTAGGGTAAGGGGAGTCTGTGAATGATCACACCGGATTTGTACTGCACATTTGCAGAACAGGTCCTTTACATGTGCAGCGCTTATTTATATCACAAAATCAGTCCCAATAATTGCATTAATATTCTTATGTAGGGACCTTGAGGCCAAGGCCAAAACAGGGGACAAGTGAAGTCATACAGTGCATATTTTTTATAATTTTATAATCTATCAGAAATGAGCTACAGCAGTACTTATCTGGAAGTCAACCCTTCAGCAACTTGACATTGCCTGCAGCAAACTGGCAAATGTTAGTAAGAGCGTATTTATTAAAGTGTAATGAATATAAATGGTGAAATCTATTCAACTTTAATGGATGTACCCAATATAGTTTAGCTATATCAATCTAAATATACATATTAATTGGCTGTTCTGTATTTATATAACAGGCATATATTTTTTTTAGACATACACTAAAAACACCTACAGTAATTGATTTTATATTTAAGTACAGTATAATAGTCTTCACTCTAGATCTTAGTAAGAAGCTGTAAATGTAATTTGTTAACCCCTTCTCTGATTAGCCCATATTGACACACTTTTTGGGCTGAGCACATTGCAAAATCAATATCAGTAATTATGCAGAAGCTACACAAGTTATACCTTTAAATGTCCTAAAATGTCATTAGTTTGCTTATTTCTCCTCACACAGCAAACACAACCTATACAAATGGGCAAAGCAAGTTTTAATTGGCATTGTAAGAAAGTAAACTACAGTAAAAACAAATGAGTATATTTTGTTGTTTCCCTAATGATCACTAAGGAATACTCTGTAATTCTTTATTCAGCAATAAGTTACCTTTACAAAAAGCAACAGGCCAAATTCCACATATTGTATAGGTTTTCAGAATACATTTTGAAAATGATAATGCATAAAACGGGATGCAGTTAGAATCCCGGCGGTCAAAATTCCCGACCGCTGAAATCCCGACACTTTCTCCCATGACCTGGCTTCTCCCGGAGAGGCAACTTCAAAAGTCAGCAAGTTTGGGTAGAGTAAATGCGAGAATTGACAATTAAAAAACTTGGCTAATGTCATCTGATTATAACTCTACTTGTGCGCAGTCATGGGGTAAATGGGTTACAGCAGTAGGTGAAAATGGCTGGCACTATCGCCACGGTATCTCATCCTATATGATAGCACTGACCGCGCTGCCCTCCTTACAGCCCTGTGTAAATCGCTTGGACAGGTGAAAATCCCTCATTGTGTATACACTGAGCGATTTTGAGCTCAGCGATTTTCCCCATCATCGAAGTAAATACACGCTGGGAAAAATGCCCTCTTTGTATGGAGCTTTACAGACTTCTCCACACAACCCCCACAGCTACAGACACACACATGTTGGAGAGGTGCAGCAGCAGCTTCAGCCCGACGACTATGTCCTTCATAGGTGCCGATTTATGATTTTGCTGTTGGGTGCTCAAGCCAAAAATATAGGGGAGTGGCTTCATGGGGAAGGGGCGTGGCCCCAAAATAACAACAATTTATATTACGCAGCACAGTTGTCTCCAATATTCAAATCATGGTAGCAGTGTCAAATACATAAATGCCCCCCACAGTGCCAAATACATAAATGCCCCCATAGTGCCAAATACATAAATGCCCCCACAGTGCCAAATACATAAATACCCCCACAGTGCCAAATACATAAATGCCCCCACAGTGCCAAATACATAAATGCCCCCACAGTGCAGGTATATAAATGCCCCCACAGTGCAGGTATATAAATGCCTCCACAGTACCTGTGCCGGAAATGAGGGAGGGGGAGTGCGGTGGGACATGGACGGAAGGGCCGCTGCTGAGCTACTCAGTCAGTGTGCGCTATGTGCACAGCACGCACAGAGCACGCACAGGCTGGCCTGCCTCACATCCACCTATTACTCTGCGGAATGGAATACACTCTTCCCACCATTCTGGCATACTGTTTCCCAGGCGGCCGGTCCAGCGATGCAGGTGCTGCAGCCCCAAATTAGCAAGGTAATACAGCGGCCTAGCAGTGGGACTTGGGTCCGTGGGTGTTCATCAATTTCCGTGGGTGTTCGGGCCCTTGAGCACCCACAGAATCGGCGCCTATGGTATCCTTAGCTCTCCTCGCCCTGCTGGTGGGCACAGTTGCCAGATCATCCCCTTTAATAAGCGCACATTTGAATTACACAGGTTCTTGACTACTTTTCAAACTTTTCAAATGTAATGACAGTTGGTATGGTTGGGAGGTGACAGAGTTCAAGAGTTCATATTAACTGTCATTACATTTGAAAAGTTTGAAAAGTAGTCAAGAACCTGTGTAATTTATATGTTGGGCTAGTAAAGGGATGATACACTGTTAACTCTGTGCTCACTATATAAACCTACATTCCTGGTTAAGCTTCCAAAACTGTGTCTTCTAATAATACCACAAGCACCGCTACATACTCTGCCAACACCATCCTTGTCACATGTGGGATATTGACTAAGGAATGGCCATTTATCATTAGTGGTTACAAAGCAGTCCTCATGTTATGTTGCAAACAAGTTAGATAATTACTGACCCAACAAAATTAATTAAATCATTTGTACATAATTAGAGAAATGAAGAACATGACCAGTTGGGGGTATTTGAGGATAGGAGAACCACTGATTCCTGCTCATATAAATGCTGATTCTGCGTTGGGAGCAGTGGCAGATCTTACCTAGGGGTTGCAGAGCTGCAGCCACCCTGTAAAATAAACCACCCCAGGATACCAAAAATTCTTGTTGCCAAGGGTTAGGTTCCTTGCTCATTGTCAAGGGTTAGGTTATCATTGCCAGGAGTTACATGCTCATTGCCAGGAGTTTCATGCTCATTGCGAGGGGTTATATGCTTGCAGGGGCACTAGTGTTTCCAGAACCTGCCACTATATGCACTGCGCTTCCCTGACAGATGCTGCTAGAGGTGCAGTAGGACCTCTTGCATCAGTCACCTCCAAGTTATTGCCCATTTTTGGAGTGTTATTTTAGAAGATTCCATGCGGACGCCTAGAACGCATGGAATCTGCACAGACCTTGTGCTCATACTGAGTCAGTTCCTACAAGCCACTATTCGGACTGCAGTGGCATTGCTACGCTCTGAAACCATGAGCTGGTGCTGTCTTCACATTCAAAGCCCTTTCTTCTATTATCAACAAGTTGTGCTATTAGTCACAGTGGTAGGTGTTTCGGTACTCTTTACCTAGAAGGGCGCCAGCGATTGAAATCGCGGTCGTCGGGGGTAAAAATCGCGGTCATCGCGGTCATCGCGGGCATCGCGGGTAAATCGGGATGGCCGCGATGCCCGCGATTTTCCCATAGGGAACAATGTTAAAAAGGCTGATTGACCGCGATTTGACTGTTAAATGCCTCAATGGACCCGATTTGGCCCTAGGAATCAATGTTAAATGGGCCACAGAGCCCAAATAAGCACAATTAACCCTTAAATGTCCCCCCCAATTTTTAACGCCACCCCACGATCCACGCGAACCCGAAGCGTGGCGAGCGCAGCGAGCCCGCGAGGGGCGGCGGTACGCGTCCTCCGACCTTTTCATGCCCTACTATCCACTAGGGCGTGGAGTGAGAATATAATAGTGTGGCGAGCGCAGCGAGCCACCGAGCCCGAAGCGTGGCGAGCGCAGCGAGCCCCGCGAGGGGACGCGGATACCTTCACAGGTAGACGCGTCCCCTCGCGGGCTTCACAGGTGTCGGCGTCGCCACGGACACCTGTGAAGCCCGCGAGGGGACGCGTATACCTGTGAAGGTATCCGCGTCCCCTCGCGGGGCTCGCTGCGCTCGCCACGCTTCGGGCTCGGTGGCTCGCTGCGCTCGCCACACTATTATATTCTCACTCCACGCCCTAGTGGATAGTAGGGCATGAAAAGGTCGGAGGACGCGTACCGCCGCCCCTCGCGGGCTCGCTGCGCTCGCCACGCTTCGGGTTCGCGTGGATCGTGGGGTGGCGTTAAAAATTGGGGGGGACATTTAAGGGTTAATGGGCTCTGTGGCCCATTTAACATTGATTTCTATGGCCAAATCGGGTCCATTGAGCCATTTAACAGTAAAATCGGGTCCATCGCGCCTTTTAACATTGATTCCTATGGGAAATCGGGAGCATCGCGTCGCGGGCATCGCGGGTACATTTATGGCCGGCCGCGACGCGACCGACACGATTTCCATGTTTAACATGGGTTTCAATGGGAAATCGCGGGCATCGCGTCGGTCGCGTCGCGGCCACACATAAATGTACCCGCGATGCCCGCGACGGGCGCCCTTCTAGGTAAAGAGTACCGGTGTTTCTCCCCCAGGTACTGCCAGTCCCGATGGCTAGAGCTACTTTGGCTAAGAGATGCATCTCCTCACTTTCCCTGTTGCTGCTGTGAGCAGGTTTGGCGCCCCCCTATGGTTCCTCTGATTGGCTGTTTTGATACCATGTATCATACCTGCATTGCACCTCTTATTTGGGGTGTGCATAGCATTTTCCTAGTGCTGGGCATATTTATAATTTAATTTAGGCAATTGTTTGTGTCATCCGCTGCAGTGTCTAAGTTCACAATAAGTTATATGATACGCACATAGCACTGTCCACAATACAGAACATCTTTGTGTGTTTGAATAGCCACCTCCCAGTATATACCCAAGAATGGCCAGCACATTTCTAGAGGAACCTTCTTCCAGTACATTTTTTGAAGTGTATTACAGCATCTAAAGATGATCCATTCTCAGTCCATTCACATTCAGACACATGCTTGTACACCAGGTGGGTTGCTGAAACTAAAAATAGCATAATGTTGCAGACTCTATTACACCAAGAAATGCTACGATTGTTGCACACCCTCCAACATCTAAAGGTCAAAATCCAGCACAAATTTGGAAAGGGGGTGTGGCCACTGGTAAGACCACGTCTCCCTTTCCTGTACTTACAATAAGAAGTTGAAGACCCAAAAAAGGTACAGGCCATAAAAATACGGTACTGTACCTGCCAAAAAGGACCACCTAGAACAGTGTAAGCAATATTTGGGAGTCGGCGCAGTGTCCAGTGTTCTCCAGTTAAGAACAAATAACTTGTTTACTCTAGAAGCTGGGGAACAAAGCTAAAGTTGCTTTAGAATAAAGAAAATCCCTGAAGAAAAGGCCTTTCCGCACAGCTATGGAATTTGTCAGTAAAATCTCTGCCAGTTTCTCTCAACATTATTGTGAAACTTGCTACATCCTCCTGCATTATATGGCGGCTTCCTCAGCTTATTCATTAAGGCCTAGCATGAAAAGTGAAGGAAAGCTTTCAAGATTGGCATTGGATTTGTTATTCATGTTTATTTGCTAAAGTAATTCATTAGCATTTGTTCTCACCCGCTTTCAAAAGTCTATTTCAGGTACAGTAGGTTTGAATTATGTATAAGATGACAGGCAAGCACAGAGTTTCACAGGAGGGATTCCAAGCTTTCCTTTTGCCAAAATATTCAGACTGCATTTGTCGTATGTATAATTTCTGTATAATTAAAAAATACAGAATATGTGTATGTGTGTGTATATATACATATTTTATGTTACTTCAGACAGGACGGCCCCCTTGCACTTGCTATTACCGGCCACAAACTGCACGGGAGAATATTACACTGTCAATACTCAGATTAAAGGCAGTATAAACTTGGTCAATGGGTAACTTCATGGAGGGAGGGGATTAATATTATATATATATATATATATATATATATATATATACACACACTTATTTATATACGTATATACACATACATACATACATACATACCACATGAATAGCCTGTGTTTGTCCCTCTTTATCTTACTCTGTAGGACTGTAGGAGACCTCACAGGCTCAGCACTGCCTATGAGTAAAAACCCTCCCATGATGAAGCTGCCGCTGTCCTCCATGGGCCTGAGAACCATGTAATGAGCTCCACCAATCAGAGCTCAGCACAAACCTCTCAGCCTCTGCCCTCTTGTGCAAAGTGTCATGGGACCTAGTAGACTCCCAGTAATGCACTGCAAACTTGTGCCATCAGTGTGCCTTGACTCCCAATGCTCAGAACCATTAATCATTGTCACATTCGCAGATAAGTGAAGCTGCAGCACTACCCCACTCCCATGCACAAAACCTTTAGCTAAAAAAAAAAATATAGCCGCCCACAGGGGGTCCCTAGCTAGAGGGGGACCCAGCGGTACTGACCCCCTGTGCCCCCCCTTAATGTGGCCCTGTATATATATATATATATATATATATATATATATATAAATACCGTCCAAGTGGCACTCAGTTCCTTAGAAATAATACAGTCAGAGTCGTGTGGTTATCAACGTTTCATTTCCCAAATAGAAATGTCATCAGGATACAAACAATGTTAAAAAGGAAGCTCACCTTATACCCCACCGATTAGACAAGTGTGTCTCCAATCTCGCCGCATCCTCCGGGCTGCCGTTGCTGTGCGTTGCCAACCTGCAGTGTCATCACGCATCACCCATGTGTCGCACTGCGATGACGTCATCGCGTTCAGCACCCGCCACTCTGCGCTGCCGGAGCACTAGGCAGAGATGGGGCGTCCCTGTAACCGTAGAAACAAGAATAATAAACATACATACAGAAAAACAAACATAGGTGCAAAAAGCATATACCAGACCAATAATTTACAATGAAAAATAACAAATGGAGATGTCCTCCCCAATGTGTGCACTGGAAAAAATATTCTCCAAGGTACAGAGTATATCTCAACAGCTGGCACAAACTAAACAATACGGCAATTACTAATAATGCAGGGTATAAAGTCCCTTATCATAAATATAGCAATACTATATATATCAAAAGCCTCTTATATTACTCCAATAATAAAATCAGGATACTACTATGTAAGGTTGAAGAACATTAAGGCGATGGATCCATCTGGCTTCATATCTTAATAATGCAGCATTTCTATCACCCCCTCTTTGTGATGGACCAATGTGGTCGATCATACGATATCTCAGACTAGATAAATTGTGTCTGGCTTGCACAAAGTGATGGGCAACTGCTACTACCCGAACTTAATGCCGCCTTAATGGCGGATCGATGGGCTGTCATCCGCTCTTTGAATTTTCTAGTGGTCTAGTAGGCAGGGCCGGTGACAGGGGGGGTCAAGGGGGACAAGTGTGACGAGCCCCAGCAATCTGAAGGGCCCCAGAGCTTCCATGCCCTGGCAAGGCCGCTGCATGAACTAACTGGCTTTTCGGTGACCCTCCCGGCTCATCCGTCTACTGCGCACCATCTATGTGTGGCTGGGTCTGACTGAATCACTGTGTGCTACTGCCGTGTACAGTGAGTGCACCCTGCCGCTCGGTGCTTAGAGCCATCTACTTTGTGTGTGAGTACGGCCTGGGGCCACAGGCGCACAGCTGTACCAATGCTGGTGCTATGGCCTCAGTCTCTGTCTCCTGTATTTTTACTGCGCATGCGCGGGTCATCTGTTCCACTTACTGTGAACGACCCGCCTTGCTTGCTCTTAGTGCTTGCCATTCTTTTGTGAAAGTGAGAGGCCAGCAGCAGCCGGGAGCCAGCAGGAAGCAGTAACCAGGAGCCAGCAGGAGTGAGAATGAGGGAAGGGCGCACCTGAAAGCAGGACCTGGAGCAGCGAAAGGTTAAATGAGGCTCATGCAGAAGAGGGTTGTGTGGATTTGGGATTAGGTGGGGGGCCCCAGAAATATCATTGTGCAGGGCCCCAACATTTCTGTTGCCGGCCCTGCTGGTGGCCCATGTGATCATGTAGGTATGACCACATGGGCACACAATCTGGTAGACAACATAGCTGCTCTCATATGTTAAATGATGTCTAATTTGATAAAAATTCCCGTCATGAGGGTGGTGAAATTTATCACCTGGGATTAAACATGTACAGGTTGTGCAGGCACACTTAAAGCATCCCCACTGTTTTTGCAACAGAGTTTTTTTGAGGCGGGATGCCTTTATCAGAAATATCTGATTTAACATGCAAGTCATTAAGATTCTTAGGTCTTGAAAAACACGGCATCAGTCTTGTCTCTTGTAGCCCCAGGGAGAGATCTGTTTGGACAATCCGCCAATTATTTTTGGCTGATTTGTTTATTTTCTCTGTATGTACATTATATTGACATACCCAGGGAATCATAGCTGTTTTTTGCTTGGAATTCTTATTATTACTGTTAGATAGTAAATTAACTCTGGGTATGGATAATGCTTTTTTCTTTAGTTGCAAGCAGATCATGTGTCAGGCATGTCCAAAGTCAGGCCCGGGGGCCAAAAGTGGCCTGTGCTGTCATTTCAAGCGGCCCGCAGCCTCCAGCTGGAAGCGGGAAGAGCATCAGATGTGGGAAGCACAGCACAGGACACTAAAGGTGGGGCCCCGGCGAGCGCGCCTTTACCTTGCTGTCTGCTGCAGTGAGGAGGTGCCGGCCGCCACAGTCCGATGTGTTTGGCGTCCTACCCCTGCTGCTGCAATCGTATATCACCCTACTCCACAATCAAAGTTACAGAAGTGTTTGGGGAGGGGGGGAAGCAAGGGGGAAGCTTGCTCCCATAACATGCAGAGCAGAGGAGGGCGGCAGCGGGAGCCCAAGCATCTCCTGTCCTTGCAGTGCCTGCTTTGCCTCTCCTTCCTCTGGCTCACACAAGGGGCTGGGAAACATACAGAGAAGGGAGGGGGCAGAGTGGGGGGACATACAGTGAAGGAGGGTCAGGCTGGGGGACATACAGTGAATGGGGGCAGAGTGGGGTTCATAGTGAATGGGGGTCATACAGTGAATGGGAGTCATACAGTGAAGAAGAGTCAGGCTTGGGGACATACAATGAATGGAGGCACTGTTGGACATTAAGAGAAGGGGGGCAGGCTGGGGGACAGAGTGAAAGGGTGCAGAGTGGGGAACATACAGTGAAGGAGGGGCAGGCTGGGGTACATACAGTGAATGGGGGCAGGTTGGGGGAAATACAGTGAAGGGGCAGGCTGGGGGACATAGAGTGAATGAAAGCAGAGTGGGGGACCATTCTGATGTGATTAATGATTCAAAGAATGTCAGGCTGAATGGTCGGCCCCCACACATTTACACTTCACCAAATCTGGCCCTCTCTCAAGAAAGCGACTGATCAAATTGTCTAGATGTACTATAGCTGACTCTACATTGCTATTTATGCGTATGATTCTTAACATCTGTGAGTAAGGCAAACTGAATTTGAATTTCGTTGGATGGAAACTTTTTTTATGCAGGAAAGTGTTACGATCGGTGTCCTCTGAGAACACCGTCGTAACGATCTCCGAATCCTGAATAGAGAGTTGTACATCCAAGAAATCAATAAATTATTGTTGCATGTCAAAAGTGAATTTGACAGGACTAGAACTGTTGTTATGATCCATCATTAATTTTTCAAATTGTTCGCATTTCCCCCGCCAGAACAGCAGTAAGTCATCAATGTGTCTTGTAAAAAATACAATATTGTCAGAAACATTTTTATCAACGAAAAAGAGTTCCTCCTCATAAATATGTTTGCATATGTTGGTGCCACCGAGGAACCCATGGCACATCCTCGGATCTGAAGAAAGCATTCATTATCGAACAAGAAGAAATTCTTAGTGTGAATTAGTTCTAGATGTATTATGATAGCAATTGATTCAGAGTCGAAATTCCCAAAAGAGCATAATAGTCTGTGTACAGCAGCTAGTCCCTCCTTATGGAGTATTATTGTATACAGACTTGAAACATCTGCAGTGATTAGCCAGATATCCAAGTTCTTCTAATTTTAATAAAAAAGTTGTCGTGTCCAGTAAAAAATGAGGATGAGACCTTATCAGTGGCTGAAGAATAGAGTCCAACAGAACAGAAGAAGGTTGAAAAAGTGAGCCTCGGGCTAATATTATGGGCCGTCCTGGTGGTGGTAATCCTTTGTGAACCTTTGGCAAGGTGTACAGTAAATGTAACAAAGCAATGAAGAAGGCAAGTCAGATCCTTGGTTGCATAGGGAGAGGAATCAGCAGCAGAAAGAAAGAAGTAATAATGCCACTGTATAGGTCATTGGTACGACCTTATCTAGAGTACTGTGTTCAGTTCTGAGGCCATATCTCCAGAAGGATATAACTACATTAGATACTGTTCAAAGAAGGGCTTAAAAGATCTTAATATGTATACTTTGGAGCAGAGAAGGGAAAAGGGGGACATGATAGAAACTTTCAAATATATCAAGGGCTTTAACAAGGTACAGGTGGGAGACATTCTTCACAGGAAGAGGAGCAACAGAACACGAGGACATGCACTGAAACCAGAGGGTGGAAGATTCAGGGGAAATTTGAGGAAGAATTACTTCACAGAAAGGGTAGTAGATAAGTGGAATAGCCTCACATCAGAGCTGGTAGAGGCAAATACAGTAGTACAATTTAAACATGCTTGGGATAGGCATATTGATATCACAACAAAATAAGGATCAAATATGGTTTGAGGTAACATGTTTAAAAAAGGGGCAGGCTAGATGGGCCAAGTGGTTCTTATCTGCCATCAAATTCTATTTTTCTATGTTTCTATGTACCAAAGAACACTGTGGGGTGCCGGACGGGGTCCCGACAGTCGGGATCCCGACAGGCATTCACCCGACGTCGGGATCCCGACTGCCAAAACACCGACAGCCAGTTCCTGACGGCCGTCGGCTATTTTCCTTCGTCCACGACCCCCATAGAGGGAGAATAGAATAAGTGGCTCGCGTAGCAAGTCACCATGCCCGCAGCGTGGCGAGCGCAGCGAGCCAGCAAGGGGCTTTGTTGCGCTCGCCATGCTGTCTGGGTCTGGCCAGTCGGGATCCCGACGTCGGGATAATGACTGTTGGGATCCCGACTGTCGGACCCCTATACCACAACCTGTGGAATGAGGATGTCATACATTTCTTCACTAATAATAGAGACATCTTTGGCTTGTGTTGTTTCCTGTAGCTCTTTGGTGAATCCAATAGTAGGGTCTCCTCTTAGTTTGATGTATACTCCTGGTTTTGCTAGTTGGCACTGGATCTCATTCCGATAATCGGTCAGCGGGGTGTATAACCAGGGAATCATTCTTACTTAGTGCTGTGAGGGCATTATGTCCAGCCAAAGAAAGGTTATGATGATATTCCTTATGTCATTTTTTTATCTCACACACATCCTTATCAATCAGCCTTATGTACGTCTTAATACTCGCGTTGTTTGAGAGGGGATCGAAATTGGATGGTGCTTTAAATTGTTTCAATTTGTCAGGTATTTGTGGTTGTTGTATTGTTATATTTGTTTTGTTATGGAAGAATTCTTTCAGTTTCAGCTTCCGCTGTAATTTATGTTTTTCCACTTGCCACCGAAGATCATTAAAATTCTGGGTTGGTATGAATGAAAGGCCTTTGGATAGCAATGCTATTTCAGGAGCTGACAACTCATGACTTGACAGGTTACAAATCAATTATTCCTGTTTGCTACATATATATATAAATGTATGTATATAGCCAATGCAAAAGCTAAACAATGTGGTTACAAACCATTTTGCACCCAACTCTAGGAATGGTGAGTGCCATGGATAAATCATACCTCCCAACCGTACCACTTTTTTCGGGACCGTCACACGTTGAAGTTCCCCCTTGTCTGGCAGATATATCATACAGCCAATATATCGGCCAATGTGTGCACACCTTAACACTTATTTGATAGCTTTATTTATGGTAATTATTTTTAGCAATTGCATAGAAAAGAACTATGATCCTTTAGTCAACCCCATGGTAAAGTTAGGGGAGGGGGAGGAAAGTAATGAGTAGGGACTCTGGAAGGAAGAGCAAGGTGGTACAATACCTTGTTCTGAGGTACTTAGCTTCACTAGGATGTCCACCAGCTAAAAGCCAGATTAATCAAGGTGTGCAGCACTGACAGCAGCTAGATGGGCTAGGAGAGACTCAATAAAGGTGCTGGTAGGTTGGCACAGGTATCTGGAGCCATGATGACTGTAGTCATGCATCCACAGCTGCTGGTGGGTGCATGGCAAAGAATCCATAGAGCGAACAAGATGATGAAGGTGGTCCCACAGATGCTCAATTGGGTTTAATTACGAGAAAATAGGGAGCCAGGAAAGTACTTGGAAGTCTTGGTCGTGCTCCTTCACCCACTGTCGGACATTTCTAGCCATGTGAAATGACACATTGTCTTGCTGGAAGAACCACCCGCCCCAGGGAAGACAATTAGCATGTATGGGTGTAAGTGATCTGCAATGATAGATTCATAATCAAATCAGCCGAGAGTGCCTTCCACCTGGACAAGAGAGTGCCACATAAAACCAGACCATAACGCTGCCGCCATCAACTTGTGTTCTTACAGCAATAGTTGCATGGCGTTAGTTCTCTGATGTTTCTCACCTGACAAGTCAGCATCCATCTGTTTGATGAAGCAGAAAACATGACTCATAGGAAAAGACAACCCTTTACTAATAAGCGGTGGTCCAATTACAATTCTGCCATGCAAATTGAGACCTTTTCCACCAATGCACCTTTGTTAGCAGAGGTGCAGTGACCATCTACAAGCTCCTTACACAGCAGAATTGCTGAATTGTCATTTTAGTCATGTCTCATAGCCCCATGTTCATTTTGTAGCAGTTAATTTTATATAATTAACATATTTCAGTGGGACATTAAAAATTTAGACCACATTGACTCACTGTGGTTTTGGCTGATATATATATAGGAAAATAAAGGGTAATTAAAGGTGATATGTCAAGAAAATCAAATTGCGCCTGTCACTTGCTATGGGAACTGTTCTATTGCCTCCAGATAAGAACGAGACTATGGTAGGATTTCTTTTTAATGAGCCTATAGAGGCTTCTTTTAGCTTCAGAAAGCATCCTTGAAACATAGTATATATTCCAAGTTTCTGCAATTATTATTATTTATTATTACTAATACATTCAATTATAAGGTCATTTAAAAAACTATGTGCATTGCTTGAATCATTGTATATGTTCTGTGCTAAGCTGTTGGCCATGTAAAAGCAGTATGGTCATTAATCTGCAGAATCTGGTGTCTGGTGCTTCCTCAGATGAATACCTCTGTTGGTATAGGGGATGCATGAATGCACTTTTCCTACTAGGATGCTAAGAGAACTGAAGGTCAGTACTCTAGACCTCCAACTTTCCATCTTCCCGGAAAGGACATATTTCCTGTTTAATCATTTAGACTTCAGAAGTGTTTTCATAGGGTTATGTGAGTCACACTCTATTAAAGCTGCGGGAATTTACACAAATCTGGTTATAATGCAAATCCCTTCTCTATACCGCTGCTGTGATAATCCTCATACAGTACATGTGAGTGCTTCGTCTTTACAGAATTGTTATTATTTTGTGAAAGGGAATCAGCAAAGTATAAACAAACAGCAAGAGTGAATAAAAAAAGCAGCTTCTTGCTTCCGTAATCATATCCAGGGGTAAAAAGTGTGTGTGAGTGAGTGTGTGCGCGCGTGTGTGTGGGGGGGGGTGAGTTCCTCCACCAGTAATGATACGGCCCTGCACAGTTCAACAGAAAGCATGTCTCAGGATCTCTAGAGAAACAGGATGATAGGGCTAATATATGGGGGAGTTTTCGCGCATGCACATATCCCGATTATCAGACAGTGGAGCGTATTCAACCTGCAGAGAGCGGGTCTGAATTACCCTCCTATTTGTCAGGATGCACATGTGCTTTTGAGTCTAACAGAAAATGGGTGTTCCCCAGGATTTCTGCAAAGGAATTTGCATTTAGCAGCAGTATCCCACAGGTCACATCTCCCTGTAGGGAAACCATTAGTGACTAAAAAGGGACCACTGGAAAGATTATACAAGCCAGCAGTGCTCGTAGAAAATAGAAAAGATGTGAATAAAACCAGCGCTGAGTGGTAATGGGAGAGTTCAATTGGATATGGCAAACAGCATAAATCCTACTTCTGAACGTCCCATAGATGTATGCAGGTAGCAGTAACTTGAAAGGCAGGTGGGATCAGGGATATCCCCTAACGACAGACACTTACTTTCAAGTTCTGACCCGCATGCACGTAGCAGTATCTGTACAACTTCAAAAATCCCCACGTCTGTACACAGGCAAATTGGAGTCAGACTTACTTTAGCTTTCTGTCACGCGTGCACGTAACAGGTTCTTTACACCAAACGCTCCACTCCTCTGCAGGTTAAAACGATTTATTCTTTCAGACATACAGGTAAAAGCGGGGGAGATGTACACGGGAACAGGTAGTGTGAAGAGAAGGACACGCTGGGACGGATGTCAGATGAGCCGGCGGGCAGCGCTGCAGACGCTGCGGCTTCAGTCCTCTGATCTGTGTCTTTGTCCTTCCTTCAATAGAGTCGGCATCTATTGAAGGAAGGACAAAGACACAGATCAGAGGACTGAAGCCGCAGCGTCTGCAGCGCTGCCCGCCGGCTCATCTGACATCCGTCCCAGCGTGTCCTTCTCTTCACACTACCTGTTCCCGTGTACATCTCCCCCGCTTTTACCTGTATGTCTGAAAGAATAAATCGTTTTAACCTGCAGAGGAGTGGAGCGTTTGGTGTAAAGAACCTGTTACGTGCACGCGTGACAGAAAGCTAAAGTAAGTCTGACTCCAATTTGCCTGTGTACAGACGTGGGGATTTTTGAAGTTGTACAGATACTGCTACGTGCATGCGGGTCAGAACTTGAAAGTAAGTGTCTGTCGTTAGGGGATATCCCTGATCCCACCTGCCTTTCAAGTTACTGCTACCTGCATACATCTATGGGACGTTCAGAAGTAGGATTTATGCTGTTTGCCATATCCAATTGAACTCTCCCATTACCACTCAGCGCTGGTTTTATTCACATCTTTTCTATTTTCTACGGTTCCTGAGTTGGGGAAGTTGATGGTCCCCCGAATTTAACCAGCTGCTCGTTATTTAATTAACATTCATAGTTGCGCCAGATTAGGAGTATCCTGTTGTAAGCCAGCAGTGCTGTTTCTATCAATGCAGTTGCCCGGGGCACTCAAACCCAGAGTAGTAAGGGCAGAAGTTTCCGGGGTGGGTGTTAGAAGTTGTGGGCGCATTTAATTTTTTTGCACTGGGAACCAAATTGTCTTGAAACAAACAAGTAGTAATTAGGAGTTCAGTATGATTTCCAACATTCTAAATGGAGACGAGCAAAACATTGGCATTGTCAGACAGTCAAAATACCGACAAATTCAAAATGCCGACATGGTCAAAATGCTGCCATTTAAATAAATAAAAAAGTCAACCTTTTTTTGTTGTATTTGTTAACATAGGTAATAAGTGTACGGCACACTGTTATATTCTAGCGCTATGCCAACTTGGATCATGAAGTAAGTCGGTTTCAAAGAAAAATCATGTCAACATTTTGACATGTGCACATTTTAAAGGTCAGATATATGTTTTGACCATGTCGGCATAATGAATGTTGGCATTTTGAACGTATCCGTGTTTTGACTGTCTGCCAGTGGTTGTTGGTATTTGACTGTCGGTATTTTGCTAGGGAGGAGGATTAATACAATAAATGCAAAGGAACATAGGACCTGTGGGCTCTATAGTATAACCTCTGATATAACAAGGTGGTCGTCATAGAGCAACAGTTTATACACAGAAGAAATTGGAGAGATGATAAGATTCCAGCAGAGCATCCACAGGAAACGCTGGTGAGCTGGAAAGGTTCCAGCGGAGCATCCACAGGAAACAGTAGTGAGCTGGAGAGTATTACCATGAGAAGAATAATTCCAGTATGCTGCAGCAGCCAAGTGTCCAACACAAATGCAGAAAAGGATATCAAACTTGGGCAGTGGTATAGAGCAGGGATGGGGAACCTTCGGCCCTCCAGCTACTGTTGAACTACACATCCCAGCATGCTTTGCAACAGTTTTACCATGGCCAAATAGCAAAACTGTAGCAGGGCATGCTGGGATGTGTAGTTCAACAACATCTGGAGGACAAAAGGTTCCCCATCCCTGGTATAGAGGGACATAAATTGGTTGCTCTTATAAGAAAGGAAGTGCTTATTGGTCCAGAGCAACCTGGTAGATATGCCTCTGGAGCATACTTACTGTTTTTGGGGTAGTCCCTTGCAGCCCCGAAAGAGTGGATGCTCCTCCCACATACCATCCTCTTCCTAGGGTCAGGGGTCCTTGCAGAGGGGGTGTGGCTCAAATGATGCATATCACCCCCTCTCTGAGGACCCGAGTTTCACAGGATGGTCAACCCTATACATGTGTCAAACATTTCTATGCCAATCTTTTGAATGTGTCGACCTTTAGTATAGGCTAACCTTGTGCATGTCGCCCATTTGACTGTCCAACTGTTTACATTTAGGGCGTTATTCTGGTTCACTCACAAAGGCACAATCACTCTCTAATGGACAAAACCATATGCACTGAAGGTGGGACTGATGTAACATGTGTAGAGAGAGTTAGATTTGGGTGGGGTTGTACTTCAAACATATCTATATTGCAGTGTAAAAATAAAGCAGCCAGTATTTTCCCTGCACAGAAACAATAAAACACCCAAATCTAACTCTAAAAAATTATAAGATGAAAATAAAAAATAAAAAAGCGGCCCAGCTGCCTCCAGAGATAACAGCACCCTATCTGTGCACCCGCAAACTCTCCCAGCACACAGACCAGCAGACCCCCCTTACCGAAGCTCCGTCACAACAGTGACGGCCAGACCGCCCGCAGCAGATCTGTCAACCCTGCCTCCACCCCAGGGTATCCAACTATACCAACACAGAGGCGGGATTTTACCTCTCCTAAACTCTGGCACTAAAAGAATTGTGCCCCGCCAGGGTGGGAAAGACCTTACTACACCCTCCTAGCACCCGTGATTGCAGGGGTGGATGAGGTGGGCTCCTAGAGCGAAAACCATTGGCCAACACCTTTCCACAAGTGGGCCAGTACAGTCGGCAGCCCCGATTTCCTCCTATCCTACGGTCTCCATACTTATATCATAACAGGGGCCGGACCCCTCCCAAGGGAAATATGTGATCCTGCACTATATGCCTAAGGCACGGGCAGACCGGATACCCCATCTGAATAATCTTGTGAACATATTGAAAATGTACCTATGAGATAACCAACACAAGGGAACTATACTATATCTAAATCTTCTGTTATTAAGCGGGACACCGTCACCTTTCACACATGCCTCCACCTATACCGGAATGCCGACGAAACACCAAAAAGATGTGACTGGGACACCCAAATCCAGTTTCTTCAAATCCCCATCCCCAGTACAGGGGATAAAGACTAAGACCACTCCTCCCACCCAACCCCTGTCAGCACTTAGCACCCCCTTTGAACCTACCTCCATATTCACTACAACTATAACAAATATGGGAGACAACGACCCCAAAACAATTGGAGTTATGAAACAATTGCCAAATGCTTTCAAGGTGGACTTTTTCCAGGAACTCAAGGCGGCTGTCCAATCCTGCCAATAATCTATAGACGCTGTAGGCCAACGCGTCGATCACCTGGAAACGAAAATGGAGGAGATGGTGAAGTCCCACAATGAACTGATTGTCCTACATGAAGAGCTCCAACAGGAGAACACCACTCTCCTTAGCAAACTTGGCGACCTTGAAGACAGATCGCAAAGAAATAATATTAAGATAAGAGGCATTCCGGCATCTGTTCCCAACGATGGTCTAGTGGAATATGTGACGGACCTGTTTTCTAAACTTCTATCGACGGTTCATATCTCAAACTTCCTACTGGACCGTATTCACTGTGTACCGAAAGCCAAAAACGCGCCAAAAGAGACCCCGCAGGATACACTGATGAGATTCCACTATTTCCATATAAAGGAACGTGTTCTCCGAGCAGCGAGACCCTCCGATGTTACCGACACTATCCTGGGAGACCTCCAGATCTTTGGTGACCTTTCCGCCTCCACTCTGGCCCTGAGAAGATCCTTTGCCCAAATTACCAGATCACTCAGGAACGCGAACATTCCATACCGATGGGGCTTCCCAACTAAATTAATCGTCAGACAAAATGAGACAACTAATATCATCGCCTCCCCGGAGGCTGGAATAAAGATATTAACGGACTGGAATATAACCACACTACCGATTCCTATTAACAAGGTTGCACAGGAAAAACCTGCCCCTGTTTTGGAAAGGAAAGTCAGTAAAATTACGGCTTGTTTGTATTTGTTATGTATGCTTTGGATAAATAAAATACAACATGTTTAGTTTTAAGGTTTTGGATTTGATCGGGATCAAATTGCACACCAAGCAAAACACATTAAATTTTGACGATTTAGATGGGTATTAAATCCCAGGTCACGATTGTCGGGACGTCCCAGCTATTGTGACCATGGCCCATTCTCGGCCCGCTCGCCTGTTTATCAACAGGCAGGATTCAATGTCCCACCTGCCATTTGCCAAAAAGGGGTCGTGGTCACATAAACGGCCATGGATGGTCGAAATACAGCTGTGATCTCAACAATCCATGGCCGTTCTCTGCAAAACAGGCCCGACAGCTTTTAAAGTCAGGTCCATTCTGTCGATCTGCCTCTTCAATGCTGTCAGACAGCATTGAATAGACGCCCGCCACTATTTCCCCCGGCGGAAAAAGCGTCTTGCCTGCACAATCTATTTTTCTATTTGATTCAGACTAAGGGGGGTTTTCAATCTTGGGTCAAGGCTGTCGAGCTGGCCCTGTCCTGTTCTCCATCTGCTCGACCGAGAATTTGCAGGTTGGGATTCAATGTCCCACCTGTAGCGGGATGAGAAGGGGGCAGAGCCGCGAGCTGCGGGTAGGAAGAGGCGAGCTGTGGGCGGGAGCTCTTTACTTCCTGGCCATTCTCAGAAGAATGAGCCTGACTGCTTGTGAAGTCAGGGAAGACAGCATTGAATCGGGGCCCGCAGCCACCTCCCCCGTCAGGAGATGGCTGCGGGTGATTGAAACCCCCCCCAAATGGGAGCGTGCATCAACATCAAATCGGGATTGAATGCGGCTGAAAACTGTTCGATTCTGACTAACTTTCTATTGGAATTTGACTATATACTGTAGTCAAAAGCATTATGGCACAGTGTGTACACAGCATTACACTTGCTGTTTAAGTGCTGATTAGATAGTGATACTTTCCAAACCTCATTATTAAATGTTGTGTTGCTGCCTCTTTAGACTTAGCCCAGTGGTTTCCAAACTTTTTTGAATCATGGCGCCCTAGAGCATCAAAATATTTTCAAGGCACCCCTAGGCCAAATGCGTCTTATCGAGAAATTCAGAAAAAAATATTAAATTAAGTGCATTGTGTTTATATGTCACAGTTATCTGGTGAAGGACAGGATTTGCTTCTGTTTGTCCACATATATAATGATTGGCTGCCACAAGCACTGGTTTTGCCTGGTACATTGACCATAAATAATATGAATTGATCTTGGTCCACCAACCCAAGGCACCCCTGCAAGTGTCCTGAGGCTCCCCAGGGAGCCTAGGCACACAGTTTGGGAACCACTGACTTAGCCTGTATTAGAAAATGACTCAATATCCGAACCTGCTGCCACGTAACTATATTACTTCATGTAGGAAGCTCTAGCTCACAAACACCTGCAGTACTACTTGTTGCCAGAACGGCAAAGTCCTCACAACTATCAACATCAAGGCGCTTATTTTAATCTAGGATTTGTTTCATTATAAAAAGCACTTTACAAGTTACTGGCAACCTGAAGTTTTTCGTTATCCTACAGAAAACAATCTGGATGTACAGTAACAGCTCACTGACTAGCCTTCTACATTAGTTCCAGACGCTGCTTTTAAAGGAAGGTGGAACAGATGTATCCATGGTTCCATGTATGACTACCCAAAGCATACCCATATTTCTGTGTCTACCTGTACACATCAGAGAAGATAACTGCAAAGGAGATTGTATCAAATCAACCAATTTCCTGTTGCTATACCGTATTTCATATAGTCTCTTACAAATGTAAATGTATTAGGTTATAAATTCATATTACTATGATCTGTTTTTTATGATGCATTTCTTACAGCTTTAGGAGGGGCTTTAAAATTTGGACTAAATTTCTAGGGTGAAAAGTCTTCAGTAGCCGTACACATCAATTCGCACACCTTGCACACCAATACGCACACATGAATTACCAAGGCTTTCACTCTAGCGGGGCAGCATCTATACTGAACGCTGGACATGCGAATTCACGGCTGTGTGATCAGGCCTGAATTGGGGCCTACTCTAAGTGTAAACAGTTAAATCAATGGACTCTGCTGTAGGTGCTTGTCACACTTTTGTGTAAGAGAATTGTGCACCATTTGCATATTATTATTATATTAAGTGCTCTCAAAGCAGCCTTGGCTTTCCTGCATTGCACATGGAAGGGATTCCTAGCACACTGTGTATTTCTCTTACGTCACTAATCTTACCCCAAAAAATGGATATCTCAATTTTTGCACTAATTCTCAAAAATGAGTTCCGCCTACTCCAAACTACTTTCTTCTCCCAAACATTTCCTGTCTTCTCATTGGTGTAAAGTTCTGTTCCTGTGCGAATGATGCCCAGCTGCTCTGCAAACCCATGTAATTTGGTGAAAATGGTCAGAATTGAGCAAACCGTTCTCATATTCATTGGCGGATCTTTTGTATTTTATACATGGCATCCTATGTATCTAAACATGTGTGCCGTCTCCCTCCACTCCACTTTGCTCCTAATACTCTGCTATTCATAATTTGTACTGTTTTGGTCCCTTCTCTTGATCTTCCTCCCCAATCAGTAAGGCTTTCTGACAGCCTCCACGCCTTGAAACAAGCCCTCAAGACTCACTACTTCATTGAAGACTATCAGCAATCATAACTGTTACTCAGCAGTAACCATTGACGTATAGCTAATCACCTTCCCAGTTTCCCTCCTGGTTACTCCCCTCTTTCTCATACTGTAAGCCCCAGGAGCAGGCCATTCTCCTTTGTTCTCTTGCCCTAGCACTATCATTGTGACTAGTGTGCCACCATCCCCTTTTCTCCTTACTTCCCTCCATTGACTGTAATGCTTTGTGCTTGTGGGTACAGACTCATATGTTGTTGTTTTCTCTTTATTTCACCTTGGGTGGCCCATTCCTGCTTGCTTCATGCCTGCATACAGAGCCTGCCTACCATCTCCACCACTATTTCCGCAGCCATGTTTTGCAGCATGGCTGGTGTAATGGTTAGCATGATTCCTACCTCACAGCACTGAGGTCAGGAGTTCAGTTCCTTGGGTGGGTTTCCTCTGGGCTTCCTCCCATAATCAAAAACATATACTGATAGGTTACATGGCTCCTAGCAAGAATTAACTGTAGTGTGTAAGTGTACATGTTTCTAGGGCAAACTAAATGGGCAAAATGGTTCTTCCATGCCATCAAATTCTGTCTATGGGGTTAATATACCTAGATTGAGCTCTATCGAAGATGAAATGTTGCCCATAGCAACCAATCAGTTTCTACTTCTTATTTATTTAGCACACTCTAAAATAGGCATGTCCAAACTGTGGCCCTACAGCTGTTGTGAAACTACACATCCCAGCATTCCTTGGCATAGTTTTAGCATTCCCTAATAGCAAAACTTTGTCAGGCATGATTGGACTTGTAGTTTCACAACATCTGGAGGGCCATAGTTAGGACATGTCTGCTCTAGAAGATAATAGATAAAATGATTGGTTGCTATGGGCAATATCCCATCTTCAATAGAACTTCCATCTTAGTGTAACCCTCAGTAATGGGTAATTATATACTAGTAGCGAAGTGCCTCCACCTAAACTTGTTTATAGTGTAGCTTAGGAAATCACTGTTAACTTATTTTAGTAATCAGACTGACTACCCTACCTCTCTCTTCTTTTACAGCTTTATAGGACTTAGATTCCACGGATACGGATGCAGTGTGAAAGTAAGTATGCTAACAAGGTTTAATCATTTAAATTCATATACACATATTCTATAGTTCCTATACACAACATCATATATTCTACAAACACATTAATAGCATTTCAAGGATTCTGATAACATTAGTTTCATATACAATACAATCACCTTCTTACACTCTAATTATACCCTAACTATTCACCTTCCTATTGCAGACACCTAAAGTCCCCTTCCCTTCCTAGTCATTATAACTATAATACCCAATTCCCCATAACATAGCCTTATTCAAGTAAGCTAATATCTTATTCTCTATACCTTATATCTGGCCAGATATATAACACTCTGATACATATATCATTCTGATACACAGTCTTAAGTGTGAGCTCATATGTTGGCGCGCGTTGGGGCCCGTGTCCAGTATTTATAGTGAGCGATTACTCTGATCCAGTTAAATTGTCAATGTAGATAGCTTGGATAGTCCCAGAGTGATCGCCTCTACAGTAAATGGTGTATAGGAGTCTATCCGTGTGGGCGTATAAAATAGTAGGATGTAAAGTTATGCACTACATTAGCTCTCACCGGTTAGTTGTCCAGTCTCTATCCGGGCTGTCTCTATCCGGGCTGTGAGGGGTTAACTGTTAGCTATGCTATCCAGCAGGGTTTCTCAATGCTGCCTCGTGATTGGTACACTCATGTCCGCTAGTAGCAGTCACAGTGGCAGAGCAGCGTCTGAGTTACTTTCCTCGCGGCTTGGGCTCAGGGACCACACTCTGGCTTCTAGCTTACAGGTGCGCTGTCGGGTCTTTACAGTGGCAGAGCAGCGTCTGAGTTACTTTCGGCGGCTTGGGCTCTGGGACCACACTCTGACTTCTAGCTTACAGGTGCGCTGTCGGGTCTTTATCTGGCTCTGGGCACGTGAGGTGGCGGCGAAGCTGGACTCCGCTTCCCCCACGATGGGAGGGTAAGCTACCAGCCTCAGGTCTAAGCGGCTCCCAGTCCCTCGCCTATAGGGATGTTCCGCTAGAGACCTGGCTGCTATCGCCGCTGCCGCTGCTGCAGGTCACTCTCTCCGTGCCACCGCTGCGTTGCCTCTCGTCACTCCTGCTATCACCGCTACCCCGCTGTCCGCTGTCGCTGCTCCAAAAACCCGGCGAGGTATGTCCAACCACCAACCCTTCTCCGCTGTGTCCAGTATCTTCCCGTGCGACCTTAACGGCATCCTCTCAGCCAGTATCAGCATCATCCCTGACTCGTGCATTAATACTGTGCAACTAGCTCCAATGTCTATCATCTCGCCCATAAGCACGTTACATATTACATTACATGGCCAACAAAATCATACAACACTTTATCTCTATGTAACAATGAGCATATGGTTACATTCTTGGATATAAGGTTACATTCTCTTCCCCTGGTGATTAGGAAAGAGCTTGCTTCCAAATCACCATCTTCATTTATTTATTCTATGCAGATAGGAAATAAGGCCATGCATAAATGGCCAAAGGGTATATTACAGCGGGTATCACACTAGGTTCTCCCAATTTATCATATGTTAGAATTGAGGGCGGCATGCGCATCCTCTGTGGTCTCATATTTATGGTGGCACTAGCAGGACTACCTTGTTCACCCATATCATCTCTAAATCGTTGTTCTCTGACCACATCGCTACCACCCTCTTCCAAATCTGCATATCCCGAGGTATTCTCCCAGGACTTGTTGACGTTACTGTCAGTATCAGAACTAACCTCGTCTTTATAATAATGTCCAGGACAACATTCATCAAACATTTCTTCCTCTCTTTCCCCATCAACAGCATGAGTCGAATTATTATAATCAGTTAGATGTCTGTCTTGCTTTTCCTGGGTATTCCTCCCCAGGTGAAGCCCTTCCATTCTAACTTCTTTACCAATAGGTAACAGGTGCTGTCTATGGTAAGTTAACATTTTTTCTCCCCCCTCCTCAGGTTTTATCTTATATACTGGCAGATCATATAACTTTTCGACTATTATAAACGGATCTTCTCTCCATCTATTGGAGATTTTCACACCTCTGGGGGTCCCAAATTTCCTCAGCAACACCCTGTCTCCAGGGCTAAGCTCCTGTTCCCTTACTTTACTATCATACATCCTCTTATTTTTTAACCCCAATTTTCTTGCAGTTTCTGAGGCCAATTGGTACGCCTCCTGCAATTCTTCCCTTAACCTCTCTATATACTTGCTGTGTGGTAACGCTGAGCTATTCTTACTTTCTGGTTTTACATTCAGGCTAACATCTATAGGGAGCTTAGCTTCCCTTCCAAACATGAGAAAGTAGGGGGAATATCTAGTCGATTCATTCATAGTGCAATTGTAAGCATGTACTAATCGCTCTACATGTCTCTTCCAATGTTTCTTATCTAGCGGGTTGAGTGTCCCCAGCATATTCAACAAAGTCCTATTAAACCGTTCTGGTTGTGGGTCCCCTTGAGGGTGATATGGGGTAGTCTTGGATTTCACAATCCCACACAATAAACAGATTTCTCTAATCAGTCGGCTTTCGAATTCCCTACCTCGGTCTGAATGTAGTCTATTGGGTAGACCATAATGGACAAAAAACTTATTCCATAAAGTATTGGCTACGGTCATTGCTTTTTGATTAGGGGTCACGTATGCCTGAGCGTAACGAGTAAAGTGGTCAGTCACCACTAATATGTGACATTTCTTCCCATCTCCTACATCTAGTGTCAAGAAATCCATACACACAATATCCATGGGTCCACTACTTTTGAAAGACACCATGGGGGCATGTTGGGTAGCCACTGTTTTTCTTACTACACAACTTCCACAGTTGCGGCAGTAATCTTCTACATCCCTTCTCATTCCCGGCCAGTAAAATCTCTGGGACATCAGTCCTACAGTCTTTTCGACACCCAGATGCCCATGATCGTCATGTAGAGTCTGCAGTGCTATGGGTCTAAATCTTTCTGGTAAGACCAATTGGTAGCTAGTTTCTCCATTGGTCCTCTCTATCTTTTTATAAAGTACCCCGTCTCTTATCTCTAGCCACTTCTCTTGTCTCTTCAAGAGTTTGGCCTTTTCTGAGAGTGATAGCGAGGTTGTTCTTCCAGGTGAGCGTTTTTTTTCTAGTATTAGATAATATACGTCTCTAATGTTACGGTCAGCCAGTTGCGCCCTCTTCATTTGCACTGGCCGAATCATGGGCAACCCCTCCATCTCTAACCGTCCCAACCAACAATAAGACAGGGGTAAAGCCTTTGGGGTGGCACCTAGGGAGCCTATAGCACCAGTACCACTCAAGTACTCACTCACGAGTAATGTATCCTTTTGATTTCTTATTTGCCGACACATTCCTTTTATATCTCCCATTGGAATCTCCACCCAGTCTTCATCCTCACTTGTCGGCTCTGGACGCCCTGGTATTCTAGACAGTGCATCGGCATCAATATTACTCACTCCCGGTCTGTATTTAATAGAAAAGTTGTACAGTGCTAAGGCTGCCAGCCACCTATGTCCGGTCGCGTCTAACTTTGCAGTGGTGAGGATATATGTTAGGGGGTTGTTGTCAGTGTGAATTTCAAATTGCACCCCATATAAATACTCATGGAACTTCTCTACCACACACCATTTTAAAGCTAGAAATTCCAATTTGTGGGTTGGGTAATTCTTTTCACTGCTGGTTAACCCCCTACTGGCGAAAGAAACAGGTCTATTCTTTTTACTGGTTGGGCAAGCCTGGTATAATACTCCCCCTATTCCTTCTTGAGAAGCATCAACATGAAGTATATATGGGTCATTAGGGTTCGCATAAGCGAGCACAGGGGTGTGGGTGAGTTCCTCTTTCAGCCGAATAAAGGATACCTCGCACGGCGGGGTCCACCTTTCCCCAAATAACTCCTCAGGCCTATACAACTTCTGTTCTTTATTGTTATTGTTCCGATTAGGGTTCTTTTTTTTGTTAGGAGGTGGATATCCCTTAGTTAATTCAGTAAGGGGCTTCGCTATTTGCGAATAATTTGGGACGAATCGCCGGTAGTATCCGCAAAACCCCAGAAAAGACCTCAGCTCTTTGAGCTTAGTGGGTCTTGGCCAGGCTCTAACAGCCTCCACCTTTTCCGGATCGGTGGCTATCCCTTCCCGACTTACCACATGACCTAGGTATTTTACCGATGCTTGACACAGAATACATTTATCTATTGATAATTTCAGGCCCCCCTCAATAAGCCGGTCAATCACTTTCAAAAGACGGTCATTGTGCTCTGTTAATGTTTTCCCAAAAACAATTATATCGTCAAGATACACTAGTACCTCCCGATAGTTCATGTCGCCTATAGCCTTCTCCATAGTCCTTTGGAACGTGGCTGGTGCCCCTTTAATCCCCTGAGGCATCTTCAAAAATTCGAAAAAACCCAAAGGACATATGAACGCCGTTTTTTCTTGATCCTCCTTCCTCATAGGGATCTGATAAAACCCATTCCTTAAATCTAGAACAGAAAACCAACCACTCCCTTGTAAACAGTCTAAGGCTTCATCAATCCGAGGCACGGTGTATTGGTCAGGTACGGTGCGAGAATTTAAGGTTCTATAATCTACGCACATCCTTATCTTTCCCGTCTTTTTTCTGGCTACCACTATGGGAGAGGCGTACGGACTTCTGGACTCAACAATCATTTGATTTTCTAATAACCCTTTAAGGTGTAACCTAACGTCTTCGAAATCAGCAGGGGCTATTCTGCGAGAGCGTTCCCTAAATGGACTATCGTTGGTGAGATTTATTTGATGCTCCACCCCTACGGCTACCCCCAGGTCCCACTCCCCTTTTGAGAAACCAGACTCCTTTTCTTTTAATGCTTCTATGAGTTCTTTCTTTTCTTCCCCAGTAATGTCACTTCCGGTGAAGCACGACTCGAATTGGCTTTGTCCTACAGTCACATTGAGTGACCTACCATATTCATAACTATCGTCTCTACAAGTCTGTGTCTGTGTCTCATTACCCTCCTCTGCTAAACACCACTTAGACAATTCCCTATACAATCTGGTATTGGTACCTATAATAATAGGCAGTTCGTTGGCATCTCTTCCCATCTCGGGACATATAAGGGCGACAACAGGGACTGTTAAACCACTCTCTCCGTCTCCTCCCAGCCTTATCTCCACCTCCACATATCCTAAGTATGGGTATTTTTCTACACTTAGTCCCCATATAACTAATCCATTTAAGGGTCTTATAGGAACCTCGGGTATGTACTTCTGATACCATGGCTCAAATATAATGGATACCTGCGATCCACTATCCAACAGTACCATACATCTCACTCCATTTATTTCTGCGGTTACCGATGGTATGGGTCCTAAAAGTCCTTCCGGGATCGAACCATTTCCATTCCACCAAATTTTCCCCATTACCTCTACTTCATTCCTGGGGGGAACTGAGAGGGGCTCACAGTTCTCCCCTACTCGTTTCCCTGATCAGATTCAGGGCTGGCCTGGCCGCCATTATCGTAGTCTGTGGGAGTTTGAAGATTATTCCTGTTCCTGTTAAACTGACCATTGATACACTCAAATGCCCGATGCCCTAGTCTGCCACATTCAAAACATCTCCTATTCACACCTCTATAACCTCTCCCCATGCCTCGGACGGTCAATTCAGAGTCCCGCTTAGCATGGTTATTTTGTACAGTCAATACTTGTTCTATCTTTTTGTTTTGCTCTTCTATTAACTTCAATATTTTATCCTCAAAAGCATCTTTCTCAATGATGGGCTTTACCACTTTCACCTTCTTAACCGTCCTGTCTCTCATTTCTATCAATACTTCTTCCTGTTTAATTTCTTTGAGCAATTCGTTGAACGTGGGTGGAGTATCTCTCAATACTGAACACCTTAATTTCTGTGCTACAAAGTCAGTTGTCTGAGCCCCTCGAAGCAGTTGTCTTATTCTGCTCTTATCTACGTCTCCTCTCTCTATCCCACTCTTTTCAACTATCTTATATAACAGCTTATCTAACCGTATTACATAAGTACTGAGTTTTTCCCCCACTTCTTGAAAAGTATGTTGGAACCTAGCCAGTAGTTCCCCCACGTCTTCTAGTGTCCCATATGCGTAATCTAGAGCCTCTAAATATGTCTCAAGTGTGGCTTGTGGGTTGCTTCTCCTAGCGGCTTGTACCACCCCCATCGCTGGCCCCCTTAGACTTTCGACTATTCTCTGCCGTTTAATCTTATCGGGGCACTGCCATTCTTCTGCCTGCTGTACTGCGGCCTCCTTCCAAGCCTCGTATGTTTCTTCCCCAATAGGAACAGGGCTTATACCAGAGAATAACCTCAGTCTCCTATAACTCCCCTCATAATGCCATCTCTCCAACTGGGAAACTACTCTATCTATGATGGTCTCGAACTGAGCTCCCTTTGTACTAGCTTCAGCGTCTTCAGCGGCATCACCGTCTCTATCTCCCTTATCATTACTGTCTTCTGTAAATACAGGGAAACTTGCCGTCTCTCCGTCATTTATCGGCCATATGACCTGCCATCGTCTCCCTGTCTCCTCATCAGCTACCACCATGGACGGGAGCAAACAGCTATCAAGGTCTTTTTCATTCTCAATGAGGAAAGCGACTACCTTCCCCATGTCTCCTCTCCATCTATCTATAATCTTAGGTCGCACTATCCCATACAACTTATCGATGCACGTGATGACATCTCGATCTGAGAATTCTGTGAAGTTTCCCCCTACAGCTAAACACCTCTTCACGCTCCTCCCCTTCCTGATGCACCATTCATATATATCCTTTTCCGACAAAATACCCCTATGCTCCATCTCGGCAGTGCCTCCACTTGTAACCCTCAGTAATGGGTAATTATATACTAGTAGCGAAGTGCCTCCACCTAAACTTGTTTATAGTGTAGCTTAGGAAATCACTGTTAACTTATTTTAGTAATCAGACTGACTACCCTACCTCTCTCTTCTTTTACAGCTTTATAGGACTTAGATTCCACGGATACGGATGCAGTGTGAAAGTAAGTATGCTAACAAGGTTTAATCATTTAAATTCATATACACATATTCTATAGTTCCTATACACAACATCATATATTCTACAAACACATTAATAGCATTTCAAGGATTCTGATAACATTAGTTTCATATACAATACAATCACCTTCTTACACTCTAATTATACCCTAACTATTCACCTTCCTATTGCAGACACCTAAAGTCCCCTTCCCTTCCTAGTCATTATAACTATAATACCCAATTCCCCATAACATAGCCTTATTCAAGTAAGCTAATATCTTATTCTCTATACCTTATATCTGGCCAGATATATAACACTCTGATACATATATCATTCTGATACACAGTCTTAAGTGTGAGCTCATATGTTGGCGCGCGTTGGGGCCCGTGTCCAGTATTTATAGTGAGCGATTACTCTGATCCAGTTAAATTGTCAATGTAGATAGCTTGGATAGTCCCAGAGTGATCGCCTCTACAGTAAATGGTGTATAGGAGTCTATCCGTGTGGGCGTATAAAATAGTAGGATGTAAAGTTATGCACTACATTAGCTCTCACCGGTTAGTTGTCCAGTCTCTATCCGGGCTGTCTCTATCCGGGCTGTGAGGGGTTAACTGTTAGCTATGCTATCCAGCAGGGTTTCTCAATGCTGCCTCGTGATTGGTACACTCATGTCCGCTAGTAGCAGTCACAGTGGCAGAGCAGCGTCTGAGTTACTTTCCTCGCGGCTTGGGCTCAGGGACCACACTCTGGCTTCTAGCTTACAGGTGCGCTGTCGGGTCTTTACAGTGGCAGAGCAGCGTCTGAGTTACTTTCGGCGGCTTGGGCTCTGGGACCACACTCTGACTTCTAGCTTACAGGTGCGCTGTCGGGTCTTTATCTGGCTCTGGGCACGTGAGGTGGCGGCGAAGCTGGACTCTGCTTCCCCCACGATGGGAGGGTAAGCTACCAGCCTCAGGTCTAAGCGGCTCCCAGTCCCTCGCCTATAGGGATGTTCCGCTAGAGACCTGGCTGCTATCGCCGCTGCCGCTGCTGCAGGTCACTCTCTCCGTGCCACCGCTGCGTTGCCTCTCGTCACTCCTGCTATCACCGCTACCCCGCTGTCCGCTGTCGCTGCTCCAAAAACCCGGCGAGGTATGTCCAACCACCAACCCTTCTCCGCTGTGTCCAGTATCTTCCCGTGCGACCTTAACGGCATCCTCTCAGCCAGTATCAGCATCATCCCTGACTCGTGCATTAATACTGTGCAACTAGCTCCAATGTCTATCATCTCGCCCATAAGCACGTTACATATTACATTACATGGCCAACAAAATCATACAACACTTTATCTCTATGTAACAATGAGCATATGGTTACATTCTTGGATATAAGGTTACATTAGTAAATATATAGCTTTGTGTTGATCGCATATTGATACTCCTGTTATCCTTTATATTTTTTCTACATGTTTGCATTATGTTTAAATTGTATGACAATAATAATAATTATAATAATAATTATATAGATGTAAGTGCTAGTTCTACTTCTGGAAGGTAAGGGCCAGATGTACTAAGCTTGAAAAGTGATGAAATAAAGAGTGATAACCAACCAACCAATCAGCTACTTACTGCCATGTTACAGGCTGTGTTTGAAAAATGACAGGTAGGAGCTGATTGGCTGGTAGTCTATAACTCTCCATTTTATTACTTTTCAAGGCTTAGTACATCTCGCTCTAAGAATTAAAGAGAGAAGTAGGAACTTAGGAAGAAACAAATATGAGTGTGACGAGCCGAATAAGGAAACCTATATTATTGTGTGTCTGATTTTATATTCATAACAGAACATTGTGTCCCTTTCAGGGTACTGCAAACACACGTTTTCCACTAAGGAAAACAACAGTCCAAGATATGCAGAATGACTGCATGTGCTCACATCAGTAACTCATTCACCTCTTTCAGCAACAGCTGCATTCAGAACATCCTTTCAGAGGTGGAATATTGAGAAGAGCATACAGAATGTGATTACAAGGCTAACAATTGGTGGACCAAATAGGAGAACTGTAACAGAGCCTATAAGCAACACTATTATTATGCTATACCCATACATGGGCGCCGGAACGGGGGGGGGGGGCGAGGGGGCAGCTTGCCCCCCCTAAAATTACTGAGGCGCTAAAGTACCGTTGTCTGGGGGCGCTGTCAGGGCCGGCGACAGGGGGGGGTCAAGGGGGACATGTGTGACGGGCCCCGGCGATCTGAAGGGCCCCAGAGCCCGGCCGGGGCCCGTCTGTGTCTTGATGTATGTGTGAGGTCTTTTCTACACTCACATATCCTGTAGTGCTATGCGCGCTGGCGCCGCTGCGCCGGGTCTCTCCATCCGTCCTCCCTGTCAGACTCAGTCCCCTCCCTGCCGGCCGCCCTGCCCAGCGGTGTTTGATTGACACTTACAGTGTCCGACGCCGCGGCCGCCCGCCCCCTGCTGCTTCAGCGACGAGCGTCGCATGGGCATGGCATCCAGCATCCAGGTCCCCAGCGCGCTCCAACCCCATCCTGCTGCGGCCAGCGTGTCTGCCCTGCTGTGTATGGGAGGGATCCAGGCAGCAAAACAAAAAAAGTAAGTTGAGGAGATCTCTAAACTTGCTCACAATTTGAGTTAATGTACATTGGGGATGTATTAAGTTATGGGGAGTGTGTGAACAATTGATGTTCTGGGCATATGAGTGGTGTGGGGACATGTTCTGGGCAAATGAGGGTTATAGGGACATGTGCTGAACATATGAGGGATGTGGGGACATGTGCTGGACATATAAAGGATGTAGGGGCATGTGCTGGGCATATGAGGGATGTGGGGGCATGTGCTGGACATATGAGGGATGTGGGGGCATGTGCTGGACATATGAGGGTTATAGGGACATGTGCTGGACATATGAGGGATGTGGGGGCATGTGCTGGACATATGAGGGTTATAGGGACATGTGCTGGACATGTGAGGGTTGTGGGGGCATGTGCTGGACATATGAGGGATGTGGGGGCATGTGCTGGACATATGAGGGATGTGGGGACATGTGCTGGACAAATGTTATTTTGTTACTAATAAAACTATAGTGTTTTTCTGTTACTCTATTACTATTGATGAAAACATATTTCATTAACTATCAGGGGGTAACATATAGCAATTTAGGGGGCGCCAAAATTAGATTATATCTTGCCCCCCCAACCTAAAAATGTTCCAGCGCCACTGTACCCATAGCAATGTCTGCTGTATCCCAAGTGAATATCCTACTGGGCAGAGTACTAATTGCATTAGCTTACATTCCCTGTAGTCATTTGATCCTTATTATTTAACAAGTTATATAACTGCATAATAAATACATTTATTATGGAGCCACATTAAGTTATTCCAGTAAGGTACATTTTGTAATCTATGTCAATGCCCCCTATGTTGTGGGGCCCCATGGCAGTCGCAAACAGACCTACATTATGAACCTTATACTAGGCATGCCGCTCGTAAAGCCAACCACCCCCCCCCCCCTCCTTTGCTCGCCGAGCTCCCCGCACGGCTGCGAATGGATGTCGAATGATTCAGAACGTACATGCAAAACTGTACAGGGGAACAGGGCAGGCAGCCGAAATCCGGTGATGCCAGCTGCCCGCCCCTGGCAGCTGTGTCACTGCCCAATTTTCATGGGAATGCCCAGACTTTTCATGGGAAAACCCATGAACCGCTGGGTGTTCCCATGTGCCTGTCCCCTTTCCATCGCCACATGCCCGGACTAGTGGGTACAAACGTGCCCATTCACACCCAGTGTATGCACATGCGCATAATGAAAGCACTGGCAATCCAGTATGTTTATAGTTATGACCTTATAGAAATACCTCTCTGCCGGAACAATATCCTGGAACAGATGATCATCTTCTACATTTACAGTACAAGGATAATGTAAAACAATATTTAAATACAAACCATGTAGTCCCAAGTCCTGCAATAATACGTAAAGCAAATAAGCAGCAAATACTATCTTGGCATTTTCTATAAAACTACACAGAAACTGAGCACCTGCATTTAGCAAAGCCCTTTAAGTAAATAGTCTTACAATAGAGGAGTGGAAAGACAAGCAACTGATTAACGCTAAAAACTTGTGCCAACTTTACTGCAGTGATCTGCCCGTGAAATTAATGTCAGAAATGACTTAAAGTCATAGAGGCACAATATAGAGTAAAGTAGCAGCAGACACAGCACATCAGCAAAGCCAATAGTAATTACCATGGAAGGCAGGCAGGACATATGGGAGGTTTTTCATAAGTGGACACCCTTTTAAAAGTTTTTGGTAAGCCTTTGGGATGTTTAAGAATAAAGGATTTTTAAGTTTGGGATCTGGCAGAAATTTATAGGGTTGACCAGTGTGTACTCTCACCATAACAACAGACTGTAAAAGAACAAATGAGTATGTATTGCTAGTTAAAACATTGCAACAGTAAAGAAACCTTGTACAGGTATGTCACTATAAAAGCATATAGGGGGATACCCTGCTACATAAACCTGATGCTGCCAA
Organism: Crinia signifera; assembly: GCF_055691185.1. Classification (NCBI taxonomy): domain Eukaryota; kingdom Metazoa; phylum Chordata; class Amphibia; order Anura; family Myobatrachidae; genus Crinia; species Crinia signifera. The sequence goes on along the minus strand of NC_139221.1, from coordinate 126,708,553 downwards.
TATTCAACATAATAAGCATAAATAATACCCCTTTCACACTGCAGCTCTTAACCGGTATATTGCCGATTTTGTAGCCTTTTAAAACAGTTAGAGCTGCAGTGTGAAAGCACCAGTCTGCATTTACCGGTTACAAATAACCGGTATTTGCAAACGGGTAAAAAGCAGAGTCCTACATGGTTCAGAGCCGTCTTTTATGCAATGTGAACGGCTCTGAACCGGTATACAGGACTCAGGCAGTAGCTATGAGAGCGCAGTGCATATGTAATGAGCCGATCATTACATATGTGCATATGTAATCAGCGGCTCATTGATATGCACTGCACTCATTACATATGCACATATGTAATGAGCGGCTCATTACATATGCACCACTCTGTCTTATAGCTACTGTCTGTCCTACTTTCACACTGCAAACCTGCTTGAAACCCGGTATTTGTGTGCAGTGTGAAAGGAGTTTAAAACAGTAATATACCGTTTTAAATACCATTTCAAAATATATAATATAAGGCAATGTGAAAGCAGCATAATAGACAATTGCACATTGTATTGTTTGTTTACAAATTGACGTTAATTATTGTGTTGATGCATCACATACCTTCCCGCTGGAATTATGCATGTCCCCATGCATTGCATAAAATGAGGAAATATAACCATAATCCTCATATATATTATTTCTAGAAGGTGATATTTGGTGACAATTATATTTCTCCCTTCATATTAAAAATCGATGAATGAGGTACCATTGTAAAGATTGTTTGTCCCCATCTGTATTGAGCCGTGTCTCTGAATGCATTTCTGCTGTTTCATCCTGGATGTCATCTCGCCACCTCAAACTTAATATCTCAAAAACAGAATTAATTATATTTCTGATATCTCCAGCGGTGTAGCTAGGTGCTATGGTGCCCGGAGCAAGGGCATATTTCGCGCCCCCCTACCCCGGTAATGAATTGGGGGCGTGGCTAACATGTGTTTGCATGTTACATTTGAAAAGAAAAAAACTTAAAAAATAAGACACTATATAAGACGCTGTAATGGAATCTGCTGCGCTATATAAGACGCTGTAACGGAATCTGCTGCGCTATATAAGACGCTGTAACGGAATCTGCTGCGCTACATAGGACGCTGTAACGGAATCTGCTGCGCTACATAAGATGCTGTAACGGACTCTGCTGCGCTATATAAGACAGTGTAACGGACTCTGCTGCGCTATATAAGATGCTGTAACGGACTCTGCTGCGCTATATAAGACACTGTAACGGAATCTGCTGCGTTATATAAGACACTGTAACGGAACCTGCTGCGCTATATAAGACACTGTAACGGATTCTGCTGCGCTATATAAGACACTGTAACGGAATCTGCTGCGCTATATAAGACACTGTAGGGTAGATTTATTAAGCTCGATAAAGTGATAAACTGTCTGGTTGTTATCATCGACCAATCAGCTCCTACCTGTCATTTTTCAAACCAAGCCTGTAACTTCACAATTAGGAGCTGATTGGCCGGTGATAAAAACCAGCCACATTATCACTTCACTGAGCTTAATAAATCTGCCCCTGAAACACAGCACAAAACTGTTGTGCTATATAAGAAGCTGACAGCTATAAATAAATAAATATATATACAGCACAGCAGGTTAGCAGCAGATGCCAGAGAGATTCACTTTGCACCCCCCCCCCCTCCCCTCCCCTCCCCCAGGAAACAACGAATCACCCAAACCCCAAGTTAAACCCCATCATTAATTAGCTGTAAAAAAATAAATAAAAAGAAATCCACCTTGAATAATGATGGCACGGGCGGCAGCAGAAACTTTCTCCTCACCAGCGCTTGGGATGGCTGTGGCTGATGACGGAGGAGGGAGTGAGAGCCGAGGCAGGCGACTCTGAGTCTGAGTGCTGCTGCGCTGCGCTGCCCGGAAGCCGGTCCGAGCAGCAGCAGCAATTTAGATTGGACGGAGTTAGTCACTGTAAGCCGCCCAAGCGTCAAAGACCGGGCGAGCAGGCCAGGGCAGCTGGGCAGGCGCCGGGCACGGCAGCCGCCGGCGCACGCTGCCCGCCGTAAGTACAGATGATCTTACTTGTGCAGGCAGGGATCATTTTTGCGGAGGGGGGGCGGGCCGGCGGCGCCATTCGACCAATCGGCGCCCGGAGCAAGAGCTCCGGTGGCTCCGCCCTCCCTACGCCTCTGGATATCTCTATTGCTGTTGAAAATATGACAATCACTCCTACCTCTCCAGCTCGCTGCCTAGATGTTATCCTTGACTCTGAACTTTCCTTTGTACTCCATATTCAATATGTCTCAAAATCTTGCCACATGCACTTAAAAAACATTAAAAATTCGCCCTTACCTTACACAAGACACTGCAAAAACTCTAATCTATGCTCTCATCATCTCACGCATTGATTATTGCAATAGTCTCCTTATTGGCCTTCCCCAATACAGACTCTCACCACTACAGTCCATCATGAATGCAGCTGTGAGGCTTATCTTCCTAGCCAGACGTTCATCGTCTGCAAAGCTACTCTGTCAGTCATTTCATTGGTTACCTGTATTCTACCGTACTCAATACAAAATTATTTTACTTACACACAAAGCCATAAACCAAACTACATCAACATACATATCTTCTCTTATCTCAAAATATCTTCCAACCCGACCTCTACGCTCATCCCAATATCTGCATCTCTCATTCACACTCATTACTCGCTCCCATTCCCGATTGCAGGACTTTCTTCGGGCTGCACCCACTCTTAGGAATGCCCTCCCAAGCACAATAAGACTCTCCTCCAGTCTCCAAACCTATAAGCATTCCCTGAACACTCATCTCATCAGGCAAGCTTATAAAATTTCAGAACCAGTCATTGAACCTTGCCTTCTGGTGGAATCGATGCAATAAAGAATACAGTATCTATCCTTATGTATTGATGCCTATTTCCCTATAGATTGTAAGCTTGCGAGCAGGGCCCTCGTATATTTTTGACTGTCTGTAAATACCCTGTTTGTTGTATCACTGTCTCCTGTTGTAAAGCGCAACTGATTATGCTGCACTATATAAGAAACAGTTAATAAATAAATAAAATAAATAAAAGGTTAAGTTCTCTAATAATTATTGTGTTGTGTTTCATAAAATGAGAAAACAATAGAACCATAATCATCATCATCAATGAGTTTGTTGTACTTTTGAATTCTATTCCAGGTAACATCAGGTTTACTTCCAATTGTAGCCCAGTAAGCATACACTTTCTTGATGTGCTTTACAGCACATCAAGAAAGTGTATGCTTACTGGGCTACAATTGGAAGTAAACCTGATGTTACCTGGAATAGAATTCAAAAGTACAACAAACTCATTGATGATGATGATTATGGTTCTATTGTTTTCTCATATTTGAAATGTCCCTTTTTAAAAAACCCACAGACAAAAATACTCTTTTGCTTGCTACCAGTTTCCATCTACAGCCGCTTAAACACGATTTACCCTACTCCCAACTTATAAGAGCAGTACGTATCATGTCTGACCCAGCAGCCCTGGATTGTGCCTTGGACATTATGTGCAAACAATTCATTGATCGACAATATGATCGTAAGGAAGACGAAGAAGCCAGAATCAAGTGCAAGGGTCTCCAGAGGGTGGAATTGCTGTCCCCTAAAATTAGGGAAGAGAAAGAACAGAGACTACACTTTGCGACCACATATTCAGTTGCGTCCAAAGCCATTAAAGAATCTATTTAGCAACATTGGCATATTTTACGCACCGACCCGGTCATGGGGAGTGTATGTCGGTGTCCTCCTCTGTTCTGCTTCAAACGAAGCCAAAACTTCAAACAGCAACTCACTTATTCCGACATCAGCCCTAAAGTGGACCAGTCGAAATGATGGCTCTCTAGGCCTGTCGGCTCCCAAAACTGTACGGGTTGTGTAAACTGTCGACATATGATCAAGACCAAAATATTTGCACACCCAATCACAGGCAAAAGATGCAATCTTAAACATGCAATGGACTGCGAGACCAAATACGTGGTCTATTTAATTAAGTGCCCATGTAATAAAATTTATGTGGGCAAGACTATGCGGATGCTCAAGGAGCGAATAGGGGCACATAAATCTTCTATTAACAAGGCTTATCAGAAGATGAATGCAAGTACGCCCCCGGTGGCAAGACATTTTGTCAATAGTGGGCACTCCATAAATGACTTTGCCTTTATGCCACTGGAGCATGTGCCCCCTCTGAGGCGAGGTGTCGATAGACATAGCCTCTTGATGAAAAAAGAGTGCTATTGGATCTATGAACTTAACTGCATGAGACCGCTGGGCCTCAATGAGGAGTTCTCTTTTGCTCCGTTTATCAATTAACAATTGGATCTAGTGTACCTATAAATCTACTATTGTTCTTTAACTGATTAATGTTTTGCACCGCTCCAAAATCCCCCTAATTTGGTCATGATCAATGTTGTTCCTTTTGACTGCATGATGTATTATTTATGTACAAGCTGTTTTGTATATGGATTTTCTGCGCATTTGGTACCCCACCTCTAGTTATGTGCAGAGCGTGGAACGCTATTTTCGGTACTTATGTAGTATCTGGGCGCCCGATTTAGAAATCGGGTCGGATCGGGCACATCGCATCGCGAGCGACCATCAGATGCGATGCGATGCGATGACCCGATTTTTCCATAGGAATCAATGTTAAAATGGACTGAGTCCATTTTAACATGGAATTCAATGGGAAAAAGGGGTCCTTTTCATACCCCTACTATCCAAGTGGGCATGGAGTTTTAGATAAACCTGTGGCGAGCATAGCGAGCCACCGAGCCCGAAGAGTGGCGAGCGTAGCGAGCCCCGCGAGGGGACACAGAATACCGTCCCCTCGCGGGGCTCGCTTCGCTCGCCACGCTTCGGGCTCGGTGGCTCGCTACGCTCGCCACAGGTTTATATCCAACTCCATGCCCACTTGGATAGTAGGGGTATGAAAAGGACCCCTTTTTCCCATTGAATTCCATGTTAAAATGGACTCAGTCCATTTTAACATTGATTCCTATGGAAAAATCGGGTCATCGCATCGCATCTGATTGTATGCCTTAACTTAAGGCATACAATCAAAAAATCGGGCGCCCAGATACTACATAAGTACCCTATTTTCTAATGTACATTTTTTCTTGTCCTATACATTTTTTCTTTTTTATGTATTTTTCTATGTCTTCCCGTTTAGGTGTATATTTGGAATTACAGATAGGCATGAGATTACTGTGTGCTATTAGATATATATACTTTGCGGGCATTGGTTGCCATGGTAAACGCCTGGAGACCGGGCCACTTACGGGGACCGGGGAACCACATTTCATTCCTCCTCTAACATGCGTGGCAGACTGGTTCCACACCGCCGCCCGTACTTCCGGTATACGGCGGCGTTGTGCACTAACTGCAGTGATGTGCGGGGAGAGAGGGGAATGTGAAGACGCGGCACCTGTGATTGATGGTCTGAGTGTTAACAGGTGAGTTTGCCATAGATGCCTTTTATATTTCAGGTCCTGTGTTCAGTGTCTTGATGACCCCTCTTGATGAAGGTGCTGCCAGCACCGAAACGGCCGTCGAGGAGACGTGTAATGTATTTCATTGTATCTGCCTGATGGGTGTCCATACATGCTCTTCAATATCTTGAGCTTGGATCTATTAAATTTGCACTAAAAGTTATCTCTTGAATTGGATTCTTTTGACTGGTGCCGGCTGTTCTGTTTCCCTTGGGGATTGCATACAGGACTCTACCTCTATATATATATGTAGGGTCTGGCTTCCAAGCCGGACCGCAGCGTAAGGAGGCGTCCGCTGACGTCACGGGGAGTCACGGGGAGTGGCTGAGCATGGCGACGGCCTCCCCAATGGCGCAGGACGGAGCGGCACATGCTGTAAGGGGGCGGAAGTGATGGTAAGCAATGGAGAGTGCAGGTGAGAGGGGCAGGTGATTGTGGAGCACAGGGGGAGGTTTTTTCACTTGGTTGTGTGTATATATTGCATTCATTTGTGTATCACTATTGATCCCTGAGGACGGGCATACAGTGCCCGAAACATGTCGGATAATAAATTTGCTTCACTATTTCATTAAAACCGAGAGTGCCGCCTGATTTCCCAAAACCCTGCATTGGGACCCACGGGTCAGCGCTGGAAGGCACTGGGTCAGCATCTATTTGGACCTGCTTCTGGGAGTGCCGGCCAACACACAAGTATATATATATATATATATATATATATATATATATATATATATATATACTACACAATAGTGGAGTGGCGCCTTTCACACAAATGTAAGATAGTCCTGATATAATATCCAATTTTCAGATCCAAAGAAGCAAGAAGGGAATTCTTCCAATATTCATTTATTATTCTTCAGTGGATAAGAGTATAAAACAACGAGTAGATAACATCCCAACGCGTTTCGTCTCACAGAGACTTCATCAGCGGAATATGTTGTATCAATCTTCTATAGGTGAATTCTACAGCTTAACTGCGTAACTCCTATTAAAGTATATGATAACGATGGTTTTAAGAGATAATCGCCTTGATCCTGTTTAATTTAAGGATTTCCCATATATATTGCGGATAATTTTTAGTTAGAAATGCCTAAGTGTCCATTGAAAAAAGGAAATTCTGATGGCCTCTCAGGTTGATCAGAAAATAGTGACCGGATTGTGATAAAATATCTTCCAGAAGAATAGAAATAGAATATGCCCTCCAGAGAGCTTCCTTTTCCTTCTGAAGAGACCAGCAGGTCGCGGCGCCCCCGTGCAGCTGATCCTCGTGTGCCATTCACCTCACCCCCTATATAGGTGAGAACTGTTTTATGCTTTATTGTTATCCACACCTTGACAAAGGGGCACCACGGTCCCCGAAACGTTGGTTTTGGTCGTTTGAATACACTTTTGAAAAGTTCCTGATGAGTGCCGCTGTTGTGAGTTATTTCTGACTATATATATATATATATATATATATATATATATATATATATACATATATATATATATATATACATATATATACATATATATATATATATATACATATATATATATATATATATATATATATATATATATATATATATATGCGGAACTGTACCAAAACCTCACACCTCATGTACAGTTTCTTCCCCATTGCAGTAGGGCTTATCATCTGCCTGTCATTGGACCAGATGCACTAAGCTTCAAAAATGATAAAATGGAGAATGATAAACAACCAGCCGATGAGCTCCAAACTTTCATGTCAAAAACTGTGTTTGAAAAATGTCAGGCAGGAGCTGATAGGTTAGTGGTTTATCACTCTTAATTTTATCACTTTTTGAAGCTCAGTGCATCTGGCCCATTGACTTATTGAATTCACCCCAAATCTTGCTAAAACAAGTGCAATTATTACATTTATATTCATATTTATTGTAATATTGATACTTTATCCTATATCTTTATAGGCACTAACTTCTTCAAGACAATAACCCAGATGTTTACTGACAATGGTATTAGTAATCAGATTCTACTGCTTATTTTGTTAGCAACTTCTAGAATATAATAGATATATTCTGATTGGTTGCTATGGACAACATCCCATCTTCAATAGAACTACATTCTTAGTAAATTTACCCCTATGACTCAGACTGGGCTCACAGTATCAATAGAAATGACTAAAAAGCAGCCCACACCTTTCGATTTCTAGGTAAAGCACAGGAATCAATGGGCCCACAGGTGCAACAATGCACAAGGTCTTACCTAGGGATACACAAGTCTCCTAATAATACAGGAAGTACAACAATGCACAAACTCTTAACTCTTTAAACAGATAATGCAGCAGTGCAGAGGATAAACAGCAACTGTACTAAACCCCCAATGCAGGTAATACAACAATGCACAGATATGACATGACCAGAAATATAAGCAGACAATGTAGGAGATATAGACTAATCTGATGCAGGTGGAATGAGCAGATACAGCTAGGGAATCTCCAGAGCAGGCAGGGAACACTATAAACGGTGCCACAGAGAGAGATGAGCTGGGTTTTATAAAAAAAAAAAAGAAACACACCCTCCTCTGATGTACAATGTGTCCTCTGATGCCTCCGTCTGCCCCTCTGCCGCCGTACAGAACCCGGAAGTTATGGGGAATAGCCTAGCAACATCCCGAGCACATCCACCCTGCTGCCTGGCAGTCGCCAGAAGAATATGGCCACTGCAGACCACCGTCACTGCAGCTCCTGTGTGGCCACGCGCTCCAGGATGCTGGGACCGGACCGGTGCTCAGGAACGGCCCAGCTGCCCCCTAACATGGAGTATGGAGAGACTAATTACCTAAAGAAATGGTGGCCTAATGTCAATTAACCCCACTGCAGTTTTGAGAGAGCTGAGTTAGAGTCTGATCAGCCTGGAGGTCCATTGCTTCAGCATCAGCTGGAGTTTGTCACTATTGTCATCTGGGAGGGTGGTCCTCCTACTGGAGCAGTGCGGGTACCTCTAAGAGGGTGATGGGCTGGGCCTTCTATCATTGGAGATCCATGTTATCTTAAGGTTGTGCCAAGGGCATAACTACCATAGGTGCAAGGGGTGCAGCTGCCATGGGGCCCAGTGCTGAAGGGGGCCCATCTTTACTGTATACATTATATTTGCTATATACATTTATCACTACTATTTGGCACATATGGGCCCATACAAACTTTTCCTATGGGGACTATGACTATCAGTTATGCTTCTGGGCTGTGCAGTGAGTGTTGCTTGCTGTCCCCTCTCATAGTCCAACATTTGACCAGGGTCCTTCCATTATATACTTATTATCTTATAATGATACTGCCTCAGAACCTCACTAAATAACTTATTGGGGTAAATTCTAAGCCCCTGGCTTGAACCAGCACTATTGCTATTTTGTCTAGGGATAAAACTACCTGCAAGTTGTTTTAAGAGACTCCACATTATAAGCCTATGAGGATATCTAGTGAGGTGCCTGTAACAAACCACAAACTGTGGTTGCATAATTATGGAATATGGAAAGCACTACTATAGAAGCTAATTGATGTTAATCTTAAGTATTATTATCTTTATTGTTCCTATTTGGGTGTCTAGAGGTTAAGCTAATGGCAATCCACCGAGCCTTTAATGTAAAAGTGTTGCAGACTCATTTAATTAAGAGCATCAATATTCACCCAAGCAGTGTATCCATTGCATTCCTTCAATCACTTTCCATAGGCACCAATGCATGGAAATTTAGTGACCTTAATTTATGTAAGCTCTACCATGAATTGGGCTCAAAATGCACTTTTCAAATAGGCCACCTTTTGGCTGGTGTGTTTTAAGAAGCATGCACGGATCAGTCAAATCCGTGCAGTACTTCTATGGGTAAAATACAAAAGGTTTTAAAAAAATTAAAATGGAGTGGGGTCCCCCCTCCTAAGCATAACCAGGCCCAGACTTTTTGAGGACAGGGGAAAAGTTGTGCGAGGTTCCTCTGTATTTAGAGAACCAGTACTGTGCTCTTAGACCGATCCTGGTTCCAAAAATACAAGGAGAAAAATACATAGGGATTCCCTATATTTTTGAAACAGCACCATGCTCTATTAGTCAGTAAGGTAATGACACAGCTGGGAGACGTTTAAAATGGTCCATGCGGCCGTAGCATTACCCCTAACTAGTCAGCCCTGGTCGGGGTTCCGGGGACCTCCCCAATAAGATGCGGCCCCCACCCCTCTGGTGCACCCAAAGGGCCTGGACTGAAGCCCAGTGCTATGCTCAGAACTCCTGGGTGATGGGTGCTGACTTTATAGCCTTAGAGCATCAAATAAAATGTAATATTATGTTTTATCTGTGGAACTACAGGTCCCAGCAAGCCGCCTTGCATGCTTGGACTTGGAGAACCACAAGTAACAGTATGGGGATCATTAAAAGGCCCACTGGTACCTGTAGTTCCACCTGCAAAACAAATATTACAATAAGGACATGTAGACATCCAAGGGTTAACAAAATAACAAATCACCCTCACTTTCTTCTCCCAGTGGAGGCTCACCGGTCAGGAGAAGAGAATCCTTGGATTCTTAAATCCCAACTGGAGGGCCTCTACATGACATATGTCACTTGGAGACCCATCAGCCAATCAGGGAGCTCCATATTGTAGTGCTCTACGATATGAAGCTCCATGATTGTCACTCAAGCATAGCTCAGAAACTTCTAGGGCTTGACCTAATTAATGTAGTGTTTCAAATCAAAGAAAAATTATAGATGTTACTATATTGACAGGATGTTGTAAAGCTAAAACATTATTTATTCCTGAAATTCTAATTCTCCACTTTTCCTTCATCTTTAAGAGACCTCAATTTCTGATAAACTTTTGCTTTGCTATGACAATTAACAAGCCGCAAGGTCAGACAACTTAAATTAGGGTTAAGACTGATAGTGGATACTTTCACATTGTCAACTTACTAGTCAGTTCTCCAGTCAGTACAAGCAGAGATCTTTAAATTTGCTCCCAATGCAATCCCCCGAAGCAACAAATACTGTATACTGGACGTAAACGCATTAAATGCAAATCACACGCAGGTGAAGCAGCGGGTAGAAGCTATAATATGTACTGTATATATCCAATTAAATATAATTTTAGCATGGACAGGCTCAGTATTGCTGGGTCTATGTTGGTTCTGATTTAATAAGCAGTGAGTTGTGCACAGCCAGTTCTTGTCACAATATAAGTAGATAGCATGGGATCTTGCAGGGCTCTTTCTGGATAAGTAGCATACTGTATAAGTGACTCATGCAAAGTTTTATACTGCCTATAATCAGTTGTGACTCATATAGGGTAGTTTCCAGAAACGAAGTATAAAAACCCAAGCATCTCAAATGACAAATGATATATTTAGCATAGTAAATTTTAGATAACAGTAATGTCAGTGCTAGTTGCTTGGATGGCATAAAAATATGGTACTGGATGGGAGCAAATGTAATATTTACTTCAGATATTTGCTCCCAAAATCTGGAAAAGGACAAAAATTGTTTCTCAGATACGGCACTGTAGTTGAACCTGTTTGATTTAAACAATTTGACTGAATGTTTTTGTCCCTTTTCCTGGGTTTGTGAGCACATTTCTGATTGTCCTTTGCTCCCATACAGTACCATATTTTTATTCCATCCAAGCAACTAGTTGGATGGTTGGATGAAAGTTGGTCTGATGTGTGGCCAGCATTAGGCTGTATACTCACCTCTTATGCTGGCCACACATCAGACCAACTTTCCTCCAACCATCCAACTAGTTGGTTGGATGGAATAAAAACCTGTAATTTGTAATTAAGTAATTTGTTTCCCAAATCTGAAAATAGACAACAACGGTCACTCAGACAATGAACTGTAGTTGGACCTATTTGATTTAAACAATTTCACTGAATGTTTTTGTCCATTCTCCTGAGTTTATGAGCCAATTGCTTATTGGCATTTGCCCCCATACAGTACCGGATTTCCAGTCCGACCAACCATTTGGATGGTTGGAGGAAAGGTGGTCTGATGTGTGTCCAGCATTACACCAGCAGTTGTGGTTTCCAGACCTTGGTACTTTTCCTGGAATCAACTGCTAATTGTCTGCCATCCTGCGAAACATAATTGGTGCTATTTTCAAACTGTTCACCAGGCTGCGATTACATGGGTCTGAATGACCCCAAGCCAAAGTCCCTACTGACCCCCAGCAATAAGGATTGAACTATTACTGAGCAATCTTTGGTTAAAGGTGGAGTTGGAATAATATCTATTTGTGTAGTAAGCAAGAACCATCATGCAGATGTGTCATAAAGCCAATGACTATGGGAGACTGAAATTAAATTAACATTAAAACACAAATACAATGTGTTACTGATGTTTTCCAATAAAAGGAGATAAGTGGATTCCCTATCTGGTACATACTACTAAAAACAAGTGGGCCCAAAACGGTTTAATGAAGATTGAATACCTATGGCCATGAGTTTCTGTTAATCAATAATTACATCTATGCAGGTTGGATTTTGCAGTTCTATACTAGATGAAAATTAAGGAGAAATCGTTACTGTAAGGACAGTGCAGGGGACACGGGTGATAGGTTAACAATGTATAGGTTGACTTGCCAGTCAATAGGTGAACACCAAAAGGTCAACATTGACAGAAGGTCGACAGGCATGTTTTGGTCTTTTTTTCATACTTTAACATACACATGGACTTTGATTTGGAACAGTAAAGTGTGCAGAGTGCAGCAGTAGCGGAATGAGGCACATGGACCAAAGCATGGTGAGCAAAGCGAGCCTTGTGACGGTACACGCTACTCTAATTGTGGCCCACATGCTCAGGTGGACACCAAAATAAATTGAAAACTCATGTTTTTTGTGTCAATATCAATATTGTGCATATCGACCTTTTGGTGTCAACTTAATGGCTGTCGACTTAGACACTGTCTATCTTTTGATCCATACCCACAGTGCAGTAACCGTGGTGCAAGATGCCAGCCTACCTTATGTGTGTTATTAAAAAGGACATGCACATTTTAACAAACCAAGCCCTCCAATGACAGGGACTGCAACTTTTGTGGCTGAAGTGCTTGGTTTGTGTGGGCCCCCACAAATCAAGCTACCAATTGGTTCAAGGCAACAGCTCTACAGTGGCAAAGATGGTTGTGCGTGCAGATGCTGTGGCTGTACCCACTACATGGCCCTCTGGTTTATCACTGCTATAGAAGCCTGGCTCCAGGAAGACACCATACTGCAAGATGATGGAGATCAAGCATGACCGGCCTGGTAGGAGTAGGAGGCGGAAGGCACCGAGAACCATCCTTACTGGTGCTGGTCACATTACACAGCTGCCTATCTGTGGTGTCATAGCATCAGTGTAATGGGGCACAGCGGCTGCTCATTGAGGATTGGTATGAAGTTACCGCAGTCCTCCCATATTAATACATACTGTGCTAGATGATGTACAATTTTAATAGCCATACAATTCCATCCCCAGAGCCATCTTCCCATCATTTGCCTCACATTCCCTTCTTCACCAGCCCTATCCTCCCCTCACCAGCCCCATCTCCATGTGATGCACATAAAGTGGCAAATCTTAGTAAGCTCTCCCAGGAAGCTACCATTCAGAGGAAATAAGGTCAGCCTAATTTATGGGGGCATTAAGAGCTGTGTACATTGAAGCAGCCACATAATGCTCCATGTGGCATATCAAGACAAGCATCTCCTCCTAATGCAAATTCCCTTCTGCCTCCCACAACAGTCACATATATAGTGGCAGACGCTGAATTAGTTTAGTGATATCACATAGGTGCATGAAAGGGAGTGGTAACACTGAGTAAGGATTATGCACTCTATATCAAAATGCGCTGAACACTGGGAAACATGCATACATCCATCCATCCATTACTCAGTGCAAGTGAAGCTGCTACCTAGAAAAAAACAGACACTGGCCCTTATTCAGATCTGATTGCAGTACAAATTTGTTCTCAAAATGGGCAAAATCATGTGCACTGCAGGTGGGTCAGATAACATGTAACATGTGCAGAGAGAGTTAGATTTGTGTGAGTTATTTTCTTTCCTTGCAGGGTAAATACTGGCTGCATTATTTTTACTTTTTCAATTTTAACGCACCCCACCGAAATTTAACTCTCTCTGTACATGTTACATCTGCCCCACCTGCAGTGCACATGGTTTTGCCCATTTTGGGAACAAATTTGTACTGCGATCAGATCTGAATAAGGGCCACTAACCAGAGCCATCGCAAAGTACTTATCAACAGTTGGACCTATAAATAGCAATTCCATTAAATAATGTTGTGGACTACTATATAATCATCAGTCGCTTTATTATTGAATAGAAAGAAACACAGAAGGCTGATTAAGCCTGAAGTGACATAAACCACTAAGGGTTCTCACAGGGTACACTCTGCTGTTGGTCACATGACTATGATAATGAGGATGGGCACAAGGCCTATCAGAACAGGGGGGAGGGTCTAAGCAGGGTAGGAATGATCACGAGTTTAGAGTGATCTGCCCCTGTCCAAGAAGCCCCACCCACCCTTCCCTGTTTTTCTTTTCCTCTTCGGCGGCGGTAAAGAACGGTCATGCTTTAAGAACTCTGTGTGTGTGTAGGTAGTGGGGTACACTCTCCCTCGACAACGATTGTCATGGGCCACGCTTCTGCCCGGGGGATGGCCGTCACCACCAGGCCTGGTGGCTGACCAGGGAGAGTGGTCATCCAGCGTTGTATGTATGATTTAGTGATCTTTAACCCCTCCTTCCTATAATGACCGTTCTTTGGCGCCGCCACCATTCATAGTCTTAGTTTAATTTGTCAAATAAATTTGACATTCTGTTTTGAAACGCCAGCACTTGTGTCGTGTCTTTCTTTTAGGTTAAGTTTTTAGATAAGGTTATATAAGTTATATTTAAGTGTATCAACAGACAGGTGGGACCAAAGGGATACCCGATGGTGAGTTTATGGTTTTGAAATGTCCCTTTAACTCTCTCTTGTGTACTATAATGTCATATTTTGTACAATATAAAGTACAGTATATACCTATCTACTGGAAACAAACTCTTGGTTGCAATCAGTGACTGTATCTTATCCTTAGTATCTCTCCAAACTATTCCTAAATGTTATATTTTAAGACAAATAATGCATAATAATAAACCTCTATCTCAGATTTACACATGTTGAATGGGTGCTAAGATTAATAAACTGAGCCATATCTGGTGCAAAATGTTTCTGTTTCTTGAGTCTGGTGGGCTCTATCTGTGCAAGTGTTTACCAGTACAGTACTTTAGGTCTTATCTTTCTAACTGCAGCTGTCATCACTTGCTGATCCCAGGAGTTCAGTCCCTGCTTTGCACCAGTCACTGCACAGATCAGGAATTAAATTCTATCAGCAAATATATAGCTGACAGTGTTCAGTTTTGTCCCAGCCCTGCTACTGTGAATGGATAATATGTAAGCTGTAACCTGTGATACATTGAGGAAACAAATTGCACATTTGGTACTGCGCATATTGAAATTGATTAATCACTTAAATAATTGAAAACTTGGCTGATGCAAGGTATTTAAATGACACCAGAGGAAGCCTTCCACACCCCTCTTGAAGTCCAATTCACTGAAACGCGTTGGTCGTGGCTTCCCTACCGCTGTGCTCTGGAGCCCTGGTTGAGAGTCCACGGAGTTGAAGCTACATTTGTGCACCTGGGATCAAATACTTGATTGTTTCACCACTTTCACTATTGGACTTAATTCTAAATATATATATATATATATATATATATATATATATCTCCCCACAATAGTGTTATAAGGTGCCCAAAAAACATTCAATGGTGATTCCTGTCTTTCCTTACTTCATAAATAAACAAATTCTATTTTAAAACAAGCTTTTCATGTAAATTTCTTGTCATAGGAGTGGTATTCTTTAGATTATGGATGAGAACATGTACCCAACGTGTTTCGTCTCATTACGGGACTTCATCAGGAGTGTGAATTTTTATACAAATCTACAAAAAGTAGAGCACAATGTTAAGTATTCAAGAAAGGAATGACAATTTCATACATAGATATAACAGTGTAATGGACTTAGTTATTAAGGATAAAGAACAGCAAATAAAGAACATCATTCAGAGTTTAACCAACAATTTCAAGATAAGTATCTTCTTATACTCTTATACTCTCAAGGACAAACCTTTCCACCATTTTAAAGGTTATAATAATATTATTAGAGGACATGTACTATGCCTTCAATGGTCTCTATAAGGGTTCTACTGGTAGTGCTGAGTAAACCTTCTTAATTTGCTTTAGTATTCAAGATTCAACAGGTAATCCATTCAGCAATGAACTTGCACATTATTAGGTGGAACCCTATGGTTAATATAACACATATATGTATATATATATATATATATATATATATATATATATATATATAAATGGGGGGGGGGGGGGTTACTGTACAGCGCTTCAACCCAAAGGGTCTTGAATTGCTTGCAAATTGAATGTCCAGTCCAAGTCTTTTTAGATGGAAGATCTTCTTCCAACCACACACCCTATGTATAGGTGGACGCTATGTTTCTCCGTCGAGGCGTTGTTGTGTTGTCTCGAATAAATGTGTACTAGAAAAGAGGAATGAGAAGAAAGCACTCTCTAGTGTAGTAAGTGGGTTACAAATAATTGTAATGTGCTTACCGTTCAGAAGTACTTTTGTGCTCATCAAAAATAAGTGATGTTTGGGTATCCTGTCCTTGTGGATTTACCAGGGTGGTGGCCTGGATGTATCAATTTAGCCTTTCAGGGCAGGGTTCCCACGGGTTTGGGTCAGGTCCCAATATTGGTGCCACGCAGTGATAGGGAAGAAAGCTCCAATTAAAATTTTAACGTGGAGTTTAATAAAGTGCATAAAGTGAAAAAATAAAAGAAATATAACACATAAAAATGCTGTAGTAGGAAACAGGTAGAGCTCAACGTTTCGTCACTCACAACCTATTGCATAGGCTGGACTTCATCAGGAGAGTATAGTAACATTAACCAAAGAGGATATATTTATAGTGCAGTCAATCTAACAATCAAACCATGTATGGAACTTCCGGGTTCCGTCATATACATTAATTGCGAGATCATAAGAAATCTTGCGCATGCGCAATTAATGTATATGACGGAACCCGGAAGTTCCATACATGGTTTTATTGTTAGATTGACTGCACTATAAATATATTCTGACTGGCAGGTCTGCGAGATGTTGATTACAGCCTGAATTGTGCTTCTATGGCCAAGGTCGTGAAGCCACAGCAGCACCTGAGCCTGACCCTGACTCTAGTACTATACCCTGAGTCGTCTGGCACCTGCAGAGGTCTTAGACTTTGCCACTAATAGCCGCCTTTCTAAGGGCGGACTAGGTCCACCCCGTACTTGGATGCCACCTGGTCTTTCACTGAGACACAAATTCCCAACCAAGTTAAGGTAAGAGGATACACTGACTAGACATACAAAGATAAACTAGGCTCTGAACATGAACATAGATCAGAGCATGCAACCTTGCAGACAATGACTGAATACAGGATTTGCGGCCTAACCGCTATAATTTGAATCCATCACAATAAACCAAACAGTAGTTATATGCAAGGTAAAGAATTAGGAAACCTGCGCTAAAATCAAATGGATGGATACAATTGTGGGTGTAAAAAAAGGAAATTTATTGATAAAAGTATATACAGTAAGTCTGGCAAGATGTGGGGTGATCACAGTTACGTCACTGTGACCGGGATAATGTCCAGAGCTCAGGGTACTACCGCTTCACAAACAGTAGTTATACCAAAGGTGTTGTGGATAGGTCTGCAACCTAACCGCCTATGCGACACCGTCTATCTCCGGCATCTGCCATGAGACAAACAAATAAGTTACACAAACAAGGCAAGTTAGCATGCGGTTAGGACCGCACCCTAAATGCCTCTGTGACTGTCACGGGACAAGACCTATGGCTCCAGATATCGCTGTGCGAAAAAACCAATGGCAGATTTTAACCCCTTCCTGACAGAGCCAGTTTTTGCGTTCCTGACAGAGCCCTTTTTTTCAAATCTGACAGGTATCACTTAAGTGGGGATAACTTTTTTTTGCTTTTACTTATCCCAGTGATTTTGAGATTGTTTTTTCGTGACACATTGTACTTCAAGTTAGTGGTAAATTTTCGTCGATACAGTCTGTGTTTTTTTGTGAAAAATACCAAAATGTCGGAAAAAAATGGAAAATTTAGCAATTTGCAAAATGTTAAATTTTCTGCTTGTGAGACAAATAATCATACCACTCAAAATAGTTAATAACTAACATAGACCATATGTCTACTTTATGTTTCCATCATTATTTCAACTTCCTTTTAATTTTTTTGGACACTAGGAGGCTTACAATATGAATAGCAAATTTTCAAATTTTCAAGAAAATGTCAAACACTGATTTTTTTAGGGACCAGTTCAGTTCTGATGTGACTTTGAGGGACTTGTATGTGAGACACCCCCATAAATGATGCCATTTCAAAAACTGCACCCCTCACAGTATTCAAAACAGCATTTTGGAAGTTTGTTAACCCTTTAGGTGTTTCACAGGAATTAAAACAAAGTGTAGGTGAAATTTCAAAATTTCATTTTTTTTGCAGATTTGCAATTTTAATACATTTTTCTAAGGAACACAGTACATTTTACTAGAGAAATGTGACTAAAAATTGATTCCCCCAATTCTTTTGTTTTCATAAATATCCTATATGTGGCCCTAGTGTGCACGTTGACCAAACCACAGGCTTCATAATAGAAGGAGCACCTACTTGATTTTGGAGCCTCCTTTTTATGAGATTATTTTTTAGGCACCATGTAGGTTTCTAGGCACCATAAGATGCTAAAAGTTAGGAACCTCCCCCACAAGTGACCCCATTTTGCAAACTACACCCTTCAGGGAATTCATCTAGGGGTATAGTGTACATTTCAAACCCCCAGGGGTTTCACCAATTTTGATACAACTGGGCTGTGAAAATGAAAAAATTTAATTTTTCATTTTCACAGCTCAGTTGTATCAAAATTGGTGAAACCCCTGGGGGTTTGAAATGTACACTATACCCCTAGATGAATTCCCTAAAGGGTGTAGTTTGCAAAATGGGGTCACTTGTGGGGGGGTTCCACTGTATGGGTGCTTCAGGGGTCATTCAACCAGAATCTGTGCTGCAAAATCCAAAAATCACTCCTTCCCTTCTGAGTCCTGCCATGCACCCAAATGGTATTTTTTGGTCACATGTGAGGCATTGCCGTACTCGGGAGAAATTGCGGCACAGATTTTGGGGTGCTTTGTCTCCTTCATTCCTTGTGAAAATGAAAAATTTGGAGCCAGAACTGCATTTTTGTGTAAAAAATTTAATTTTTCATTTTCACAGCTCAGTTGTATCAAAATTGGTGAAACCCCTGGGGGTTTGAAATGTACACTATACCCCTAGATGAATTCCCTGAGGGGTGTAGTTTGCAAAATGGGGTCACTTGTGGGGGGCTTCCACTGTATTGGTGCTTTGGGGGTCTTGCTAATGCGACATAGCACCCACCAAAATTCCACCAGAATCTGAGCTGCAAAATACAAAAATCACTCCTTCCCTTCTGAGTCCTGCCATGCACCCAAATGGTATTTTTTGGTCACATGTGAGGCATTGCCGTACTCGGGAGAAATTGGGGCACAGATTTTGGGGTGCTTTGTCTCCTTCATTCCTTGTGAAAATGAAAAATTTGGAGCCAGAACTGCATTTTTGTGTAAAAAATTTAATTTTTCATTTTCACAGCTCAGTTGTATCAAAATTGGTGAAACCCCTGGGGGTTTGAAATGTACACTATACCCCTTGTTGAATTCCCTGAAGGGTGTAGTTTGCAAAATGGGGTCACTTGTGGGGGGGGGGTTCCACTGTATGGGTGCTTCAGGGGTCATTCAACCAGAATCTGTGCTGCAAAATCCAAATATCACTCCTTCCCTTCTGAGTCCTGCCATGCACCCAACTGATATTTTTTGGTCACATGTGAGGCATTGCCATACTCGGGAGAAATAGGGGCACAGATTTTGGGGTGCTTTGTCTCCTTCATTATAGAGAACGAGGGGTTTGTACCTGCGCACTGAATCTATCTTTTTGATAATCTTTAACTAGCAGCTGCACCTAAACGGGTGACTAATCCCGTTTAAGAAATGGGCAAGATATGAGAATAATTTTGTGGTGCTGCGCTCCGTTAATGAAAATTCTACAGTCTGTTTTAAAATGAATAAATTGTTGTTCTTTATTTGTAATTAATAGAAAATGTGTATGCGGCAATAGACCTTTTCAATACAAACGCCTGACTTGAAAGACAGAAATAGTGTATTCCTTCAAGGTTCTTACAATTGCTCGTGGTGAATAAATACAAGAAAAGAATAAATGAAAAAAATCAATCAAAAAAATGAAAATGAAAAAAAAATGCAGAAAAAATCAACACAAGTGTGTCGTCAGTTATCTGTCCAATAAATTGGACGGTGTGTACACAGTTGTCACAA
The DNA here is from genome assembly GCF_055691185.1 of Crinia signifera. Lineage (NCBI taxonomy): Eukaryota > Metazoa > Chordata > Amphibia > Anura > Myobatrachidae > Crinia > Crinia signifera. The sequence goes on along the minus strand of NC_139221.1, from coordinate 126,688,515 downwards.
TATTTTGCAATAATTGCAGTAAATTCAGGGTTCCTTGGTAAGAAAAAAAAGGTGTGTTTGTACTTAGTCTGTGCTTTAGAACAATGTCAAGCGGCGTCCCGCTATTTGTATTCCTCCTGTCACTGAGTTACCGGTTAATGCTGGTACCTGTAGATTGGCGTTCGTGTTCGGTCGCGGTTTTTCTCGTTTGGGAGGTGGCTTGGGATCGCAGGGTCCTGGACTTGGGTGCTGCGCCCGTCTACTACGTGGCACCGGCAGGTCCGTGCGTAACACGGCTGACCGGGCTGCAGTGAGGCAGACGCTGCTCCCTGTCTGGAAATGGAGCGGCTCACCGTTTCTGGATGGAGATCCTTCACGGTGACCGTTCGGTCTCCTTTACAAGACCCTGTATGACCTGCCTGGCTCACCCTCCTTCCGATACTCACCACTGCCGGTACACTTGGTATCCTTCAGTCTCGCTCAGGTCTCCGCTGCGTGGCGGTGTGTGCACCCACCGGCCGCTTCGACGTGGGATCCTTCCAGATGCTGCTAGCTTGGTTGCTAACAGGTATAGATGTGGTAGTAGTGTATATCCTCCAACGCGTTTCGGCTTCTGCCTTCTTCTAGGGAGATTGAGTGTGACTCCACACTCAATCTCCCTAGAAGAAGGCAGAAGCCGAAACGCGTTGGAGGATATACACTACTACCACATCTATACCTGTTAGCAACCAAGCTAGCAGCATCTGGAAGGATCCCACGTCGAAGCGGCCGGTGGGTGCACACACCGCCACGCAGCGGAGACCTGAGCGAGACTGAAGGATACCAAGTGTACCGGCAGTGGTGAGTATCGGAAGGAGGGTGAGCCAGGCAGGTCATACAGGGTCTTGTAAAGGAGACCGAACGGTCACCGTGAAGGATCTCCATCCAGAAACGGTGAGCCGCTCCATTTCCAGACAGGGAGCAGCGTCTGCCTCACTGCAGCCCGGTCAGCCGTGTTACGCACGGACCTGCCGGTGCCACGTAGTAGACGGGCGCAGCACCCAAGTCCAGGACCCTGCGATCCCAAGCCACCTCCCAAACGAGAAAAACCGCGACCGAACACGAACGCCAATCTACAGGTACCAGCATTAACCGGTAACTCAGTGACAGGAGGAATACAAATAGCGGGACGCCGCTTGACATTGTTCTAAAGCACAGACTAAGTACAAACACACCTTTTTTTCTTACCAAGGAACCCTGAATTTACTGCAATTATTGCAAAATATTGTGACAACTGTGTACACACCGTCCAATTTATTGGACAGATAACTGACGACACACTTGTGTTGATTTTTTCTGCATTTTTTTTCATTTTCATTTTTTTGATTGATTTTTTTCATTTATTCTTTTCTTGTATTTATTCACCACGAGCAATTGTAAGAACCTTGAAGGAATACACTATTTCTGTCTTTCAAGTCAGGCGTTTGTATTGAAAAGGTCTATTGCCGCATACACATTTTCTATTAATTACAAATAAAGAACAACAATTTATTCATTTTAAAACAGACTGTAGAATTTTCATTAACGGAGCGCAGCACCACAAAATTATTCTCATATCTTGTCTCCTTCATTCCTTGTGAAAATGAAAAATTTTGAGCCAGAACTGCATTTTTGTGTAAAAAAATGTAATTTTTTACACAAAAATGCAGTTCTGGCTCCAAATTTTTCATTTTCACAAGGAATGAAGGAGACAAAGCACCCCAAAATCTGTGCCCCAATTTCTCCCGAGTACGGCAATGCCTCACATGTGACCAAAAAATACCATTTGGGTGCATGGCAGGACTCAAAAGGGAAGGAGTGATATTTGGTGGTGGAATGAATGGTGGGTGCTATGTCGCATTAGCAAGACCCCCGAAGCACCAATACAGTGGAACCCCCCCCCATGTGACCCCATTTTGCTCACCAGCTTTGGGAGGGGGGCTGGCGCTGCGGCTGGTGGGGGGGTGGGAGGGGTGCTGGCACTGCGGCAGCCGGGTGGGTGGGAGGGGGGGCTGCCGGGTGGGAGGGGGGGGGCTGGCGATCGGTGGTGATCGGTGCTGTACTTAACAGCACCGATCACCACCGATCACTGTGTTACCGAGCGGCTTAGCCGCCGGTAACACAGAAAACGCTGTGATTGGCTGTTCACATTTGAACAGCCAATAACAGCGATCGCTGATTGGGAATCAGGGACAGCAGACATCTCCAAACTGTCACCGCGTCTATAGACGCGGTGACAGTTAAAACCATGACGTATATATACGTCTCCGGTCGGGAAGTACCTCCCGACCATGACGTATATATACGTCATATGTCGGGAATATCTTTCTATCTATCTGTCTCTATATATATATATATATATATATATATATATATATATAGATAGATATATATATATATATATATATATGTGTATGTGTATATATATATATATATATATGTATATATATATGTATATATATATATGTATATATATATATATATATATATATATATATATGTGTCTATATATATATATATATATATATACACATATATATATATGTGTCTATATATATATATATATATATATATATATATATAGACACATATATATATATACACATATATATATGTCTATATACACACATATACACACACACATATATATATATATATATATATAATTCAGTGTGTCTTTTTTTTTTTTTTTTACTTTTACAGCAGCTCATGCTGCTGCTGCTGCTGCTGAGCCTGGCGGGGGGGGGGGGCGGGAGGGGGGAGCGCTGCGTGCGCTCAGCGCTTCCCCTAGTGAGGACCTGCCGGGCTGCCGGGTGAGTGGGTGGGGGGGCTCCTGCTCATCGGTGGTGATCGGTGCTGTATTTAACAGCACCGATCACCACCGTTTTCTGTGTTACCGAGCGGCTTAGCCGCCGGTAACACAGGAAACGCTGTGAATGGCTGTTCAGATTTGAACAGCCAATCACAGCGATCGCCGACCGGGGGGGGGCATCCCTGCCCAACCTGGGCGGCGAGGGGGGATGTCTGCTGTCAGGGACAGCAGACATCTCCAAACTGTCACCGCGTCTATAGGGGAGGGGTTAAAGAAAGGTGCAACTTCCTCCACAATGTGTGGGGAGGCCGCTGGTACAGTAATTACAACACTTCCGAACAGAAGCTGGACACAGACACGATCTCACAAACTGGATGCAATGGTTCTCTAACACAGACAGGATCTCACAGGATACATGGCAGGTATGCTTACTGGGATACTCAGACACTGGCTGGAGCAATCTAGGACACAGCTGCTGCACTGAGGTCTTAGATCTATAGACTGGAATACACTGGACTCCGGAATAATCTCAGACAGGAGTTTGCTATGAATCTCTGAGAATATCTGGGTCAGGAGAAATCACCAGGAACAAGAAATATAATAGGAGTATCACATGAATATAACCAGCAGGGTTGAGGACTTACAGTATGACTAAATACCAAGTAGCTTAGAAGCAACCACAGCCAATAAAGACGGAAATAAGGAAAAGTTGGATCAGCCAAAACCTAGAGCACTGATCCAGTAATTATTAACCCACACAGAACATGAATAACAGCGATGGCTGCGGTAGCAGCCCATGACAACTGATAGGTATTGATGTAATTTATTAAATTCCATAAATGTTTTTTAATTCATCATTGTTTAGCACTACTATTTTTCCTTTTTAGTCACAAAACATAATTCAATGTAATCTTGCTTAGTTAAAGTGTAAATACAGTGTTGTTATATAATTGTTATAATATATAACAATACATTACCTGGGCTACACTATTACCAATGTTAAGGCTGCAAAAGTACATAAGCAGTATCACAGTTGTATACAGCCAGCAGATCCTGTATAATTGTATAAGGCCAGCAGATCCTGTATAATTGTATAAGGCCAGCAAATCCTGTATAATTGTTTAAGACCAGCAAATCCTGTATACTAATGCCAGTAGATCCTGTTTAAGTGTATAAGGTCAGAAGATCCTGTGTAAGGACAGCAGATCCTGTATAAATGTATAAAGGCCCCCATACACTAGTAAGATTTGGGCCGACTTCACCCGATCCCGACGGATTTGCCTGATATTTCTCGACCCAAATTGGATGTGTTTTACAGGACCGCGCAACTGGTCGGAGCCTACAGATTGAACTTGCTGCATGTTCAATCCATCGTGTCTGACCCATCAGTGGTACATCGCGGGTGCTTTTTAGCACCCGCAATGTGTTGGGTCTGATCCATAGGTGTGTGCCAGGGGTGAAGCACCCCTGGCACACACCTATGTGCAGAGGCGGACAGTGGTGGGTGAAACGGGTCTGGCAGCAGCAGGGTCCAGAAAATCCTGTATAAGTGTATGAGGACAGCATATCCTGTATAAGGCCAGTGGGCCCGTATAAGTGTATAAGGCCAGCAGATCCTGTATTAGTGTATAAGGACAGCAGATCCTATACATGTATAAGGCCAACAGGTCCTGTTTAAGGCCAGACGATCCTGTATAAGGCCAGTGTGTCCGTATAAGCGTATAAGGCCAGCAGATCCTGTATAAGTGTATAAGGCTAACAGGTCCTGTATAAGGCCAGGAGATCTTGTATAAGGGTAAAGGACAGCAGATTCTTTATACATGTATAAGGTCAGCAGATCCTGTATACATGTATAAGACCAGCAGATCCTTTATAAGGGTATAAGGCCAGTGGGTCCCGTATAAGTGTATAAGGCTAGTAGATCCTGTATAAGGCCAGTGGGCCCGTATAAGAGTATAAGGCCAGCAGATCCTGTATAATTGTATAAGGCCAGCAGATCCTGTATAATTGTATAAGGCCAGCAGATTATATATAAGTCTATAAGACCAGAATATCCTGTATAATTGCATAAGGACAGCAGATCCTATATAAGTCTATAAGACAAGCAGATTGTGTATAAATGTATATAGGCCCCTATACACTAGTAAGATTTGGGCCGATTTCACCTGATCCCGACAGATTGGCCTGAGATTTCTCGTCCCAAATTGGATGTGTTTGACAGGAACACGCAACGAGTTGTTCCTTATAGATCGTTCCTATCATATCTGACCCATCAGTGGTACATCGCGGGTGCTTTTTAGCACCCTCAATGTGTTGGGTCCGGTCCGTAGGTGTGTGCCAGGGGTGAAGCACCCCTGGCACACACCTATGTGCAGAGGTGGACAGTGATGGGTGCCACGGGTCTGGCAGCAGCAGGGTCCAGCAAATCCTGTATAAGTGTATAAGGACAGCAGATCCTGTATAAGAGTAAAGGACAGCAGATCCTGTATACATGTATAAGGCCAGCAGATCCTGTATACATGTATAAGGCCAGCAGATCCTGTATACATGTATAAGGCCAGCAGAACCTGTATAAGGGTATAAGGCCAGTGGGTCCCATATAAGTGTATAAGGCCAGTGGGTCCCATATAAGTGTATAAGGCCAGCAGATCCTGTATAAGTGTATAAGCCTAACAGGTCCTGTATAAGGCCAGGAGATCCTGTATATGGGTAAAGGACAGCAGATCCTGTAAACATCTATAAGGCCAGCAGATCCTATATAAGGGTACAGGGCCAACAAATCCAGCAGGTCCTATAGGTTCCCTAAAAAGTGTTTTCCATAGGCACAAATTTGTGAAATATTTAGATGAAACACATGAGCTATAAAATGACATGAACAAAACGAATCACATGGAAGATATTTGGACCAGAACAAAGTGGCTGCTGCCCACACCTGCCTATATGCCTATGCTCCCTTCTTGTGTATATACTGATTAGGGGCGTATTTATAATTGGTGCAAGTGGGGGCACCACACATGCTGAAGGGGGGGTACAGAAAAAATAATTAGGGTAGTGGGGACAGGGGGTACAAGTGTGTGTGTGTGTGGGGGGGGGGGGGTTGACATCTGCAAACATACAATCAAATTGACAGAAAGATTATGCTAGACATAAAGTACAAAGCATGAAAGACATAGGCAAAAACAGATAACAACTAATGGCAAACGTGCCAGGAATGATAACCGGAGATTGCGGGCGTCATACATTTTCCATGTTGTGTGGGCAGGAGATCAGGCATGTAGAAAATGTGACATTGGGAGATTGTACATTGCTTGGAGGTATCTAAACTCACTCATTGAGGCTAAATTGGCGGGAGTTGCAGAGGGATGGCTTAGGGAAATATTGTGAACCCTCTCCGTCAGCGACGTAGTCATGCCAAGAGGACCAGCGCACTAGTGGGGAGGAAGTTGAATAGGAATATGGGATGTATTCTGTTTCCATAGTGTAATTGAAGTGGATTTTTTGAATGACCTTCACAAGTCGGAGAGGTGTAAGCTGTTTCCAGCATTGAGCGAGGGCCGAGCAGGCTGCAATTAGAATGCACCCCAGAACATAACGTTTGTGAGGGGGAATAGAATCAGGAAATATGTTTAGTAGCGCCACTGAGGGGGAGGGGGGCAGTGAAATATCCAAAACTTGTTTAATTAAGTCAAATATATCCTTCCAATAGTCAGTGATGGAGGGACAGGACCAGAATATAGATTAGATATGGCCAATTTCTCCACATTGCCTCCAGCAGAATTTGGAGCAAGAGGGCCAAAAGAAATGTAATCTGTCTGGAGTCAAATATAGCCTATGGATCAATTTTATATGCATTTCAGCATGATTTAAGCAACGTGACATGGAATGGGAAGAGAGACAAATTTTACTCCACTGGGCATCTGAGAGTGTTAAACCTAAGTCAGTTTCCAATTTTTTTCTGTGCGTTTTATTAGGGGTATCGGATAAGTTTTGTCCCAGAATGTGATGTCTCCTCTAGATTGTGATGTCTCCTCTAGAGTAAATTTGTGGGGATAAGGCGTTATGTGGGCCAGACTGGCGAGCGACACTATTCCACCAATGACATATTTGGAAGGTTCAGACGCAGGGATGGAGTATGTATACTGTATTTGGGGGAATGATAGCAAGCATTGACCATCTAGAATATCACCTAGTTTAGTCACACCGGAAGCAATCCAGAGCGATTGGCGCAGATTGGGTATTAATTTGGATAACGTCTTCAGGGAGATGTATGGTAGTTGGGACGTAGGATAAGAGAGTTTAGTCACTAGTAAATCACATACTAGGAGGGAGGCTTGGGTAGAGGGGAGGAGTGAATGGAACTTGGGCCGGAGGGATGTAGGTATCCTAAAAAGGTCCTCAGCAGGGAACGGGACATAGGACCTCTCAAGACCCACCCACCTCGAGTCAGAGTTTGCATCGGAGAGGAGATTTAACTGTGCCAATTTACAAGCATTGTGGTAGAGACTCAAGTCTGGAAGAATCAGGTCGCCTTTGGTTTTAGGGAGGATCATTCTGGAGTGGGCCAATTTAGGGGGGCCAGAGGACCAGATGTATTTAAGCATGATTGAGGTGCATGTAGCAAGCTCTTTTTTAGGGAAGACATATGGGATATTACGAAATATATACATTAATTTAGGCAGGAGAGACATTTTGAAGGCCGCCATTCGGCCCAGCCAGGAGATATCGAATGCGAGCCAGGACTTGGTAAGGGTTGTTAGGGATCTTAGAAGGGGCGGAAGGTTTACCTCGAAAACTTTCTTGGTGTCTGCATGGATATTTATGCCCAGGTATTGGATGGACTCAGTCTAACAATTATAGGGAAATTTAGAGTGTAATCTTGGCAAGGAACTAGCAAGGTTAATGGGAAGGGCATCAGTTTTCGTGGTGTTATGTTTATAGTAGCACGCTCTACTAAATAAGTCGAGGGTGTCGTGAAGATAAGGCAGGGTTGAGGTAGAATCAGAGACAAAGAGGAGAACATCATCCGCGAAAAGACTCAGCTTATACGTGGAGGGCAGCCTTGACACGGCTTGGGGGCATGTCATACACCTGCGCAGGTATATGTAACCAATATCTCTGAATTCTATTATCATGTAGTGTTCAAGATTGGTTGCTAATACTATTCAGTGTGCTGGGGGAACCAACTATTCAGTATTAACCCCTCCCTTGCATGCACCTGAAAAGTATTACTGAACTAATTTGAGCATCTACCACTATCTGTATTTATACGTGGAGGGGCCAATCTGTATTCCAGCGAAAAGAGGATCTTGGTGAATTGTACATGCTAGGGGTTTCATGGACAACACAAAAATTAAAGGGGAGAGGGGGCAGCCTTGCCTAGTGCCATTTGAGATAGAAAAGGAATTGGATAGGAAACCGGTGCTGAACACTCGGGCCGAAGGGGCGCTATATAGAGCAAGGATAGATGATAGGATTTGGTCTCTAAAACCGAATTTGAAAAGGACTTTGCGCATATAGAGCCAATTTAAGCGATCAAAGGCCTTCTCTGCGTTTAATGACAGCAGAAGAAGACCCTGATTATCCTGCAAGGAGTCAATTTTAAACACTCTGTGAGTGTTGTCAGATGACTGCCTTCCAGGTACAAACCCAGTCTGGTCCAAGTGTATCAGCGAAGGTAAATAGGAATTAATCCGCATGGCAATATGTTTAGCAAATAGTTTGATGTCGCCATTGAGTAAAGCTATGGGACAGTAATTGTGGCAGCAAGCTGGGTCCTTTCCGGGTTTAGGAAGGGTCACATTCTGTGCCTCTAGCATTTCTTTGGGGGGAGAACCTGAAGAAGAGATGAAGTTTGCACCCATTTTTTGAACACATACCCTCCAGAGTCCCGAAATGCCAGCCTCAGCACTGCTGAAGTCTCTGCAACAATGGCTTTCGGCAGTGCTGAAGCTGGCATCGCGGGACTTCAGAGCGTAACTATTTTAAAAGATGGCTCCAGAATATGGGGGGCACCCCTTTGTCTTACTATCACTTATGTAAGGATAACTCTGAAACAGGTAGCCTTGTTGAATTTAATGCAAACAGCAGCCTTTGAACCTATGACGCCACGTGTGGCTGGTGGCAGCAATAAGCTGAAGTTGTGCTTGGGGTCCCAAAAAGCCTTGCACTGGCACACTCAGTTCCTTGCCCCAATTTTTCATACAAACTATTTGAGGAGCGTTATGCACATGAGTAAGGCATACTTGCCTACTTTGGAAAACTAGTTTCAGGGAGATTATAGTTGGTTGTAGAATTTTGCACAGCGTTCCATTGAGGGGGAGTGTCATGCTCCACCCAATGGGCATGTCGAGTTCCATATATGGAGAGATTGTGAAAAGAGATTGTAAATGTGGCACCTAGAAGCGTGGGTGTGTACTGCTACATCTAAGAGGAATCTTTTAAAATTACTTATATCTAAATGTAGATAAGCCACAAAGCAGTAAGTAATAGTTACTATACTTGGTAAAGTGCTGGGAAATGGTGCAGATGATTCTATGTAAATGTATCTATCATTCCTTTTTTCACCCAAAATGTAGCAGTGTAATGTGAGCTACAGTAGGTGAAATGAAGGAGATTGCTGCTATTTCAGGGAGTCTCCTGCAGAATGCAGGAGGGTAGGCAACTATGATATATACATATATATATATATATATATATATATATATATATATCTTGGTAGACTAAAGCTGGGTACACATCTATACAATCCCTAATTTTTTCCGACCATTCGACCAACCGTAGACCTGTCGGACCGTCCACAAACAGCCGATATGCGCGTACACACCTGTACAATTTTACTTGCGACGTCCGATGTACTCCCGTCCAAACAGTCGCAAGAAAAAGATTGTACCACCGTACACACTGTCTCGATTTGGGCTATTGACACGTCATATGTGAACAAAATTATCATAATGGGCTGGGTTAGGGCATACTTATGGCAAACCACTACATACGTGAATTTAGTCAGCCGGCTGGGTGACTGAACTTCTATATAGATGGGTTATGCGTCTAAATTTTAGTCAGGCGGCAGGGTGACTAAAATTTAGACGCAAACCTTTCTATATAGAGCTTTAGTCACCCTGCCGGCTGACTAAAGTTTAGACGCAAACCCGTCTATATAGAACTTTAGTCAGCCGGCAGGGTGACTAAACTTCTATATAGACGGGTTATGCGTCTACATTTTAGTCACCCTTTTACCCGTAAAAAAAAAAATGACGTGGGGCCGGGGCTGGTATTAAAAAATCAGGAAACCTGACAAATAGGGCTTCGCTGATTTTTTAAAACCAGCCCCAGGCTCCAGGTCCGGGGCTGGTTCCCAAAATACGGGGGACAAAATGACTAGGGGTCCCCCGTATTTTAAGTGTGCGTACACACTACACTTTTGTTCCAATATGGGACCGTCCTGTTTAGTATGGACGGACAAGACCGTTTTTGGCCGTTTATCGCTCGTACGGGACAGCGTACACACCTATACAATTGAACGGCCGTCCGACCCAGAACGGAAGAACGGCCCAACGATTGTATATATGTGTACCCAGTTTTAGACTTGAATGTGATTGAATGTGATTAGTACTAAGTGATTAGTATCTGTGCGATTGACAAACCCAGACCAATGAACCCATGTATGTGTGTATATACTCTGTATGTGAGTTTCCATGTGGCTCGGTACAATCCAGTAGTCCTAGCAGCAGATGTGAGTTTGAGCATATGCCTTAAAACACCCTGTTTTTGGTTGTTTCCCACAGGTTTCCCACATGTCCCCCTGTGTAATAGTAGTAGCAGTAGTAGTACGGTTATTTATAAGGCGCCACAAAGTGTCCGCAGCGCCGTACATAGCAAACAAAAAAAAAAAATTACAAGGTAACGTACAGGGTGTGTTGATAAAATACAGCATAAATAAGGGTATAGCTGGTAGAACGAAAATCAGCATCAGTTCAAAAGTAGGTGTCGAAATTGTCGAGGAGGATGAAGATGAAGTAGAGTAAGGGAAGAACAGGACAGGAGCACAGGTGAGGCAAAGAGGTAGGGTGAGTACAGGAGGAAATAAAAGTTAACATACTAAAAGGAGGTGGGTGGACGAACGAAAAACAATAGGATAAGTAGGAACGGATGGGAACGGAGATAGGATAGGAGGATCAAAAGAGGTTAGGAGGAGGGATAGGCTAGTCGAAAAAAGTGGGTTGCTTGAAGGAGGTAGGGGAATCAGAAAGCCTGATGGGTGGTGGGAGGTTGTTCCAGTGCAGGGGGGCAGCGCAAGAGAAGTCTTGGACACGGGAGTGGGAGGAGGTGATTAGGCTCCCCAGCAAATCGGAAGAACCAAACATAACATAAGATCAATGGTCTAAAGCAGTAAGAAAGTTCCTGTTTCTAAAGTTCAAGTTTTTACAGTGTTTTGTTTATTAAAAATTTTTGTATTTTTCAAATTATTAAAAGACTTGTCACTGATCCTTCCAGTTCCAACAATCGTTTTTACATGTTTACAGTGTTTTTCTCTTTTACTTCATTTTCCGTTTTGAAAGTGGGGGGAATTGACGTGAACAAGCTGGGGAGTATGGCTACTGGCGACACCCTCCCCCCAAAAAACGACATTGAGCAGCCACCTCATGGGTGTGTTGGAAGAGCTGCTAAACTGCTAAATATTTTTTTAAAGTTGACAATTAATCCAACTCATTGATAATTTAATAATTTGAACATTTAACCTTCAGGTACTTCAGCTATTAATTAGTAAACCTGACCCTTTTCATCGCCAATATGTCTCCAAGTCATTATTTTACATAGGCTTATTATTGTTTTACATGTGTATAAATGTGGGCTAACAATTAGCTGAAGCAGTTTAACATAATAATTTTATCATGATTTATAGAGCTTCAAAATATTACATGATATTGTGGGTAAATGTCACAGGTCTTGCAATAAATCTTGGAATTAACACCACATGATCTATAACCATACTTATGAAAACTAGTTTCAGGGAGATTATAGTTGGTAGAAGAAATTTGCACAGCACACCATTGCGGGGGCGTTTCATGCTCCACCCAAAGGGCATGTCTAGTTCCATATATGGAGAGAGATTGTGAATGTGGCACGTAGAAGTGTGGGTGTGCACTGCTACATCTGAGCGGAATCTTCTAAAATGACTTAGATCCAAATGTAGATGATCCCCAGAGCAGTTAGTAAGAGCTACTTGGTAAAGTGCTGGGAAATGGTGCTGATGATTCAATGTAAATGTATCTATCTCTCATTCCTTTTTTCCCCCCAAAATCTAACAGTGTAATGTGGGATAGGTGACATGAGGGAGATTGCTAGACTAATGAGGGAGAGAGGGAGATTGCTGTTATTTCAGGGAGTCTCCTGCAGAATGCAGGAGGGTAGGCAACTATGGAGTAAGGGCACTATTGTCACACACCCAGGGCTGGACTGGGACCAAAAATCGGCCCTGGCATTTTGAGCACACAGGCCCAACTGCAGGAGGCGGGACCCTTGCGCACCGAAAAAGGGGCGTGGCATCACAAAAAAGGAGGCATTACACAATATGGAACACACCATAATGCCCATTACCAACACTCTAGCTTAAATCTCTCCTCTCTAACAGCCTGCCTAATTGTAAATCTTATATACAGTATAGAAAGGATAGTGATAACAGCTCTGGTTCAGAAAGAACAAACCAATCGGGCGCAATCAGTGACCACACCCCCTTTTGGGGAAAAAATAGAAAATAATAAAAAACTGGAAAATTACACAAAGATTATTGAATCAATTAGGTAAATATGGAGAGTGTATAATTTTATTGTGTGTTATTTTATATTAATAAATTTGTATTGAATTCATCCAACTGTGGCGCTCTCTAGATATATGCGAATTATCGCTTATATCTTGTCTTTCTAGAAAGGATAGTGGCCTGAATAATGCGCTTAGAAGAGCAGCACCTCAATAGTACCTTGCTGTTAGTAAAGGTACAGGTAGGAAAGAGATAGGAAAAGAGAATAGGGGTGCGCTAAATGTACCACTTGGTGGCTATACATACAATAAATAAAGAATTCTTTTTATAAAAAACAGGTAAACATTTATTGACGGTTCATCCGGCAGTAAAAATTTATTTCATTTTTTCGGAATTTTTCAGACAAGTGCCACATACAATGTAGATCCGTGGCTTTGATAAAGCTGCACTGCTACAAGCAGCGAAACGCGTTAGGCTATAGCCTGGACCAGGACCAGCTGATCACTTTTGGACCTCATCAATCGGATTCCCCAGCGCTCTGGGTTGCCCACTCTCAAATCTTGAGAGATATCCGCTTCTTCACCATCCCGCATTTGCGGCCTATTATTGTCATTACCACGTGGATACATTTCCGAGCAGGAATCAAGGTTGGTCACAACGAACTGAGATCACTGACCAGTTGGTCTTAAAATTCACCAACCCTGAGGACACCTGTGATTTGATGCCATCCCCATTATTGGAGCCTCTAGCGACGTGAGACAACTGTGGCCAAAACAGCTTCCAGCCCTACTACACCAATTGGGTTTCTAACCAACTGTGGCCCCACAGTCGCATCCATTTGAGGACTTTTTGCTACTCAGCTTTCGGGACTGGATCATAATCACCATCAGTGGTAACTATTGGGCAACCCAAATTATCCCAGATACTAACCTTTATTCACCATTTATGGGGTTCATTCCATTCAGCCTCCGGTCCAGTTATTGATTCACCTTTTTATTGTTGTATGTAATTGATTTATGTCATGTTGTTTTAATTGATATTAAATATTTGTATGATTATTTCACCAATACCAGTGCCACTTCTTTTTCTTTTTTACTCAGGTACAGGGTACACACACACACACACATATATATGTAGATCACAGGGTGTATATACATATTTGGAATAATATCGCACCTCTGATGCTGTGAGCAGCGGGGGTGCATTGTGGAGGGGAACGTTCCCAGCTGGGAGACGTTTTGTGGGCGGGGAGAGGACTCTCAGAGTGAAACCAGTCCTGGAGGCTCCACTCTGAGTAGGTGAAGAGAGGTTTAGGGTGGTGGTGGGGAGATGGGTGAGGGTGCCGTACCGGTCCGGTCACTCTGTGGTTGGGCAATGCACAGAAGTGGCCTGGACGGGGTTGGATGTGTCTGCCAGACACAGGTTTGCGCTGGATAGCTGGAAACAGTCCGTGGGTCAAGGGAGGTGCAGAAGTGTCACCGGAGGCTGGCATCCCATGCACCCCCGATGGTGCACTGTGCACTTACCTGATACCCTGAAGGCTCCCGGGCATCCAATCGTCCCACGTAGTCCACACTCGGGTAACTTCACCGGCACCTGTCTGAAGACAAAAGACGTCGGCTGCTGATACACGCCGCTACCACGCCAGCCACTGTCACTTCCGGCTGTGTGTGGATGCACGGGTGACATCATTACGTCAGCTGCACACTACATTACTGGAAGCACTTAGCTTCTTCTTGTTTGAGAGGCCTCAGGGTCAGCGTCATCGCGTCAATATGCAAATGACGCGTGGGGGCGGGGTGGCAGCGGCTCAGCGATACTGCAGAAAATTCTCAGAACTGAGAACTTTCTGCACAAAATCGGCCCACAGGGCCATTGGCCCACAATGCATTTGCCAGAAGTGCCAGATGGCCAGTCCGGCCCTGAAAACACCAGATCTCTCATTTCTTAGTATGCTCATGTTCTGCTGGGCAAAAAGTGTAAATCTAAAATAACATTAAATAAGTGCTATTCATATGATAGTCTGATTTCCAGAGCCTGGCATTGAAAGTTGAGGATAAGACATGTAATTTGCTTTAAGCTTTTTTCAAAAGTCTCTGGAGATCCATATTGTTAAATAATACTTAGAATTAGACTGTAAAATTTACTTTGCTTAAAGCCTGATAGCTGGGATAGCAGTTAGGCAAATCCTTGGAGAGAAAAGCCACAGAAATATTTTATTTTCTAGCCAGTGAATAATTAAATGCTATTAACAAATGCTGGGAGAAATGCCATGTATTAACCATTACGGTAGACTCTCCATTAGGAAGTAGAGTGCATGCTGTACGTGAGTATAGTAAATACTATAATATTTTATATAACAGTATTGGAATTGTTACAGTATGCTGCGTGACATACACAGCTTATAGAGTGAGAGCCTACATTGTCCTAGAGGTTGGTTATCTTGGCTATGTATAATACCTAAAGGATTATGATATCACCAAGTCAGTGGTTCTCTGCTGAGGTGTCTATAGTGGGTAAATTATCTAATAACCTGAGGCAAAGAAACCGCTTTCTAGATTTGTGGCTTGCCTTTGTATACTATATTTTTTCTATATGAATATATTATGTCTGGAAACAAGATGATGCTGTCAAATACAGCAGATGCCTTATGTAACACGTGTGTGTGTGTGTGTGTGTGTGTGTGTGTGTGTGTGCGCGTGCGCTAGCTAGGGGATTCCTCCCCTAGGGAGTCCTGTCTAGGAGTATATATCAACAATACAGTGTTTTGTCTACTTGCACAGCTAACTAATTACCTACTAAACCCAATATGGAATCCTCTGTTATACCTGTGAGAATTGGCTGTGTATACTACCTTACATGACTTTTGTGAGACTTGCCAGCTGCTCTGATTCTCTACGTAGAGAAGTGTTTTGGTGGGAGTATGGAAGGTAGGTTTACCACCAATAAGAATTCTTGGATTGTCCTCAGTGGCAAAATTATACATAAATTACAGGTCATTTACTTTCTTAATTTTACATGCTGGTGTCATTTGTACATACATCCCTATCATAATAGTGTTTATTACCATGTCCATAGGCTTTCTCAACAGGAGAGCAAAGCCCACAGAGCTACAATGGGCACATTCTAGGCCAGGCATGTCCAAACTATGGCCCTCCAGCTGTTGTGAAACTACAAGTCCTTGCCACCAAACCTCCCAACCATCCCTCTTTCCGCGGGAACGTCCCGGTTTTCGGTACCACAGACGCTGTGGCAGTATGCCACACCACAGAGGGACAGGTATGCGGTAAGTGTTAGATGCACCACCGGTAGGTTAGGGACACCAGCCCCGGTGACATTTACACTCTTACCTTGATCACTGTGACTTACTTGAACTCCAGCCCGCATTAGCCCACATCATTACTCCATTGGCCAACCGCAGAGTTGCCCCGCTACCACCACCCCAACCCACCCCTTTTTCTGTGCTATCTAAGCTACTGCCCAGCATCAGTGCAATTTGCACACTGCTCTCAGCATGAGCCACGGGCATACTGGGAACATTTGGAATACATCTGTATGACAGCACAGCACAATTTTATAATAAATTGATATTATAAACCCAGTGTGTCACGTCTCTCATTTTCAGTGGAACATCTGCTCATTACACCTTCACTTTTCTCCACACTAGAGGGTGAGCGCAGGGCTACTACCCTATTAAATTGCTATTTAGGAGTCTGGACCACTCCAGCTTGGCAGCCCCCTCGATACAACTGGTATCTAGAGCGCTAGCATATCACTTTCTTGTACCACAGCGTTGTACGGAGCATACACCAGTAACAAGCTGCGGCGAGGAGGTGGCTACTGTTGGGACATCACAGCGGCTGGATCCACACAGAAGGGTCAGCCGTGAGGTACAGATGGAGCGGGCGCTGCGGCGCAATCTACATTTGCAAACGGCTTTGAAACCGCTTACTCAACAGAGTGGTAAGAGCTACCTGTGTAAACAGGACGGACATTGTTGCTTTATATTGTCACTCTGCACAAAGGCAGACAAATGTTTTCAAACTAACGAGTGGCTACATTATATATTCGCTACTGAGGCATTGCGTTGTTGCCCTACATCTTAAAGTGTGTACACTGTCTACCTAATTGGATGCTGTATGGTCCAAAAGAAAAGTGAATCTACAGCTATAAATCAATTGGACTTGAACTGGTCTAACAAATATCATCCTATTCAAATCCAAAGAATACGAGGCCCATTGTGCATATGCTCACACATGTATGTTATTTGTGTTGTTTGTTCATTTTTTTATAAATTGTATATTCATCTTGTTCACCTTTGAGCGCCCCACGTTTTCTTTTTGGTTCTCTGTGTCTTTTGTAGAGGCTAGCAATGGAAGAGAAAAGTCAAATGGGAAGCTAAAGGGAAGAAGAGAATAACATATGAAGTGGGAGATAAGAAGGGTGCCTTGCTGGTCAAAGAGGAGGGGCAAGCCCACAGTATTCACCCACTTTAGTGGCTGGAGCTGGGTGCAGGGTAGAGGAGGCCCCCGGAGTTGGGCGGAGAAGGGTTGTGAGGGAGGAAGTGGAAGGGAATTCTCTCCATCCTGCCTGTGGTAAGCCTAGATAGTGGTGGCACCGTACCCCGCATCCTAGTATATTGTGTGGTGCCCCTCAAATATTTAGGAAGGGGAGAGATACCCCCCTTTTCACCCATCTCTGTTCAAATAAGTATGACTCTATCCTCAGTTATCTATGGAGAACAGTAGAGGAATATTTATAATAGCTCTGCTATAATAGATTAGTGTAGTATAGCAACTACAACCCTTTCTATCCTACGCCATAACTCTATCTAGATGTACCACACAGGGAGAGGCGGGGCTGTGTGTTACACAGTGTACATCCCAATCACTTCCATTTTTGTTTCCTCTTTGTTTATTTGGCACTCTCATGAGAGATGATCTGACTAATGGCAAGTGTAACCATAATACAATAGTCCTCAGGTTCCCAGGACCTTAGCACAGTACCAGTTATTAGCATTCTTTTCATGTGCGTGGCATGTTTTTGAAAAGGCAATGGCATTTGTCATTAACATATCAATGTGAAGGGGAGAACTGAGCTTAGATCATGCTAATCTTTGTATAGGTAAGTAATGTGTGCTTTTTTTGTTGGAATGTTAAACTGAGCACTTTCTAATGCCAAGCACGATCTGATTCCCTTTAGAAAGTCTCACAGTCGCATATTTTTGAAAAACTTTTTATTTAAATTCCTTCAAATCAGCTAAAAACAGCTAAAAAACATAACAGAGAATACAGAGTAAAAATGACGCATGCCTTAGTCCTCCATGAGTCCGCAGATGCTTATTTTACTTATTTCTATCAATAGAAATTACAATACCATGCAGATGGGGCAATGAGATATGATTTGCTGAGAATTACATTATGCCCCCATCCAGCCCATTTCACTAGGAAGTGTGTGGTCAGTTGGAGGATGACCTGCTCAGTGGCATAAGTTCTTCCCAGTTGCCCGGAGGCAAAATAAATATTTGTGCCCCCCCCCACACAGAACCTTATATAAATATATGTATGTATGTGTGTATGTTATGTATATTATGTTTAAAATAAAGAGAGTGTGACGTCTATGGACGGAGAGTCAGCCACAAAAGTGATATCTACGGCTTTCAATTAACTGATTTAAACTGGCAGGGGAGGAGTGGTGCCCCCTTGGGAGCAGGAGCCCGGCGGCAGATGACTCCATTGCCTCCCAAAGTTCTGCCTCTGGACCTGCTCTCCTGGTGGATCACAAAAATGTTGTAGTCTCCTAGAGATTAGGCATCGCTACCTTACCGCAGCTGTATTGATTGTTAAATACATTGTCACTAAGCTTAAGTATTTGTAATAGAAATTTTATTTTCATATTTTACAGATCCTGCTCACACAGCACAGACTAGCAGAAAACCACATGATGCACAGGGATGTAGCCAGGATACCAGTGGTCAGGATCTCCTCAGGGAAATCCAGATGGTCACAATTAATTGCAAGTGGATTCTGATGCGGACTATTACAACTACTAGCGACAGCCCCAGATTGAGTTGCCTGTACAGGTGACTCACTAGCTACCCACAGTGTGTGTGTGCAAACTAACGCTCTATTAAGCACATACTGGATAGATGCACAATAAATAGTGTAAACCAAAACACCTGATGATCAAAAGATTTCTTCACAATTTACATAATGGGCTGGACTACTAGACCTTTGTATGAATTAAATGAATGTATGATTTTATTGTACGTCAGGGATGTACAATACAAATGTGGGGGTCAAGGAAGTGTAGTACACATTTAGGGGGGGGGGCATATACATTGCTGTTTAGTGATATAAACAATGGTGTCCTGCAGATTGTCAGCAGCATGTGCACACATATATGGTCACAATGCATTGCCATTGGATTCTGATGGGGAATATTAGGGTTAGTTTTAGCAAATTGGGTGAGGGTTATACTGTGTACACACTGTGTGATTCAGTGTAATTTTCTAATTGATTTGGACTATATAGTCAAAATTGAATTGAAAATGACACTGATTCGCACAGTGCTAGCTACATTCAGCATCAGGATTAATTGGTATTATGTGTAATGGGCATTACGGTGTTGGTATTATGTGTAATGGGCATTACGGTGTTGGTATTATGTGTAATGGGCATTATGGTGTGTGGCTTTATGTGTAATGGGCATTACAGTGTAAATTTTTGCAACTTGCCTTCGGCGTGTACTGTCCCCATTTCTGGTGTATGTGTGTGAAGGAAAATGATTGTTTAATCCTTGCTGCATAGTAGAGGGGAGGGTGGTGATATGATGGCGATGGTGGTGGGCCACTTACTTGTGTAGCCCCCCCAGGCTGAAAGTTGCCAGCCAGCCCCTGTGACAGGCTACCACCGCAGCACAGCCTCTCTCCCCAGCTCAGCACACGCTGCTCAGTACCATGTGCTGAGCTAGGGAGAGAGACAGCTGCAGCGGCAGCCTGGCCTCTCTCTCCCTATCATTTTTTTTTTCACAGGGGCGTTGCCATGCCCCCTCCATTTTACCGAGCCTGCCTGACCTGTTGGCGCACCTGTTTGTGCCTTACCTATTGCAATGGCTTCTGCCCTCATCCTCTTCCCCAAACAACACATTGATGCTCCTTCTTTGACTCCTTCTCTGGGCTATCTGGCTTGTCCTCATTTCTCAAATTACCATCTCATCTTTTAACTTCCGCACCCTTCCAATTGACTTGCGATGTCTGCCTGTCCTCACATTACCTGTATCCTGTTCCCCTGCTACCTACAGTATTGGAACCTTTTCAATCAAGCTTTCATTCCAGAGACTGGCTTACATGGTAATTGATTGATTCCTCCTGCTAAATCTAAAGGCCGCTATTTGCTTCTCATTCTTTTTAACTCTGCAGCTTTTGATATTGCTGTCCACAGGCTTCTGATTTTATTATGCAACTGTTTTTAGTAGTAAAGACAAACTTACTTGCATAAATAATAAATTCAACATGTACTGAATAAAGAAAAAATAATGAACATATGCTAAATACTGTAGTAAATTTTGATTAACATAGGTCCTGATTCAGAAATGGGTGCATTTTTGCATGCAACAGCTGTGTTAAAGTATGCAGCAGCTGCAGGAGTTATCTTGACTTAAAATATGACTACTGCTAGCTTCTGTGATTCCCCGCTGCATCCGAGGACACTGCGTGACAATTGGACATCTGAGTAACCCTCAGATTTCTCAAGATGTCTGGCTAAGTCCAACAGCTGGTCAGTGAAGCTGCATCCAAAGATGCAACTACTGGCTCCATTACGCCCCAAAAATGAGGCCAACCTTTTCTAGGACAATGCTCCATCACTGCCCCCAATTTTAGAAGCAGCAGCATATAGTATTATTGAGAGAGGAATTATGTAGCAGTCCCAGATCTGCACATGCATAGTGCGGCTCCTTGTGCAGATCTCAAAAGGTTGGAGAAGTACACAAATATTGCATTTACGTTAATGTCTCAATTGGTTCCATAGTTCTCTAAAACATTGACTCAATCAAATATGTGAACAATATAAACAAAGGGGGAGGTGGAATACAGTAATTAAACATAGTAGAATGCAGAGATATTGGGAGGTATGTGATTGCCTTTACTGCATAATAATCAACGAATGTTGTTTTGTTTTTCTTTCTTGAAAATACTCTAAAATGTTCTTATTATCTGCTTTTATATATATATATATCATATATCACGCCTCCTGACGAAGTCCCCTGTGACGAAACGCGTTGGGGTGTGCTTACCTGACGCGCTGATCAGAATTTGCTGCTCCGTCCTTATCTGCTTTCTTTGGTCGTGCTGCTGACGCCGCCACACCACTGGGTTGATCTTCACCATCTCTCCCTGCTGGATATCAGGCTCCAGACGTGGACGTATGCTGGTACTTGGTGAATATGCCGACATTTCTTTTTTATCTTGTATGTGAGCTTTATACACTTTTTTAAGTAAAACTCGATACACCTGCTCATTTGTGCGCTCCTTCTTTTCTGTTTTATATATATATATATATATATATATATATATATATATATATATATATATGGAGAAAAAAGAAAAACAGAGTGCGCCCCTAATGTAAATTCCACCACCAGAATATGACCAATAACCATAAATCAATGGTAATTCCAGCACAATATTCACAATTTTTGATTTAATACAACATTTATTAAAAACATGTAGTTTTCATCTGTGCAGTATAATTCATACAGAACATGGAAATACACCCAACGCGTTTCGTCGATACGACTTCCTCAGGGGTAAAATTTCCGTATGTTGGTGGGTAGTGAGAATAATCACTCCCGGTATGTAAACCTTCTAAAAAACGGATCCTATGAGGATAATTAATATATAGTGCACAGCTGCATCAAGTTCCAACTGTATTACGAAAATGGATCAAGGAAAATGTAGAAGTCCTTCTAGAGGGTCGGATCCTGTAGAGGATCTTAATATTTAAAGCTCAACTGCATCAAATTCCGTCTGACAACGTGTGAGGGTCCTAGGAAATGTAGAATGAGGACTCCTCTGGATAAGGAACACAGCAAGTCAACAATGAACCAACTGCAGGAAAAACTCGATACACCTGCTCATTTGTGCGCTCCTTCTTTTCTGTTTTACACATATATATATATATATATATATATATATATATATATATATATTGGTAGTTACACTTTTTAAAGAAATTCCTGCCATTTAGTTCTGTGCCTTTTGTGTTTTTATGCAGGTATGTCTGCTAGTAGTATGCAGTTTGCCTATTTATACCACTATGCTAGGTCGCAACAGATGTTAGCACTTCCAAACATTACTGAATGCCTTCCACAATAAGCTCAATATTATTGTTATATACACAGGGGAGAAGACTTATTCATTCTTGTGATATTCCAGGCCAATGGCATAAGCTACTATTATCTCCAGAGAGTGTAAAAGGGATTGTATTATCCCTAAGGCATCTAGAGTTCATATAGAGCTAAACTGTTTGGGGGTAGCTATATTTTCCATTTTTACTACATTTAAAGGACATGTCCACTTTTCCTGAAACTCTTTGCTAACAGTTATTTGTAATACCACTCTCTACAATGCTTATTTGGATTTTCAGTAAGTACAAGCATGATCATCATCAAAAAATATATATTTATAATGTGCTACAGCAGTAGGCAGAGTAAAACAAGAGACATGGGGATATGTTGATTTTGCCTTGTAAATGATTCATGCTTTAAAAAAAGATCCACCCATATCCCACACCTCTGGAACACTCTGACACCATTACATATGCCCCGTGAAGCCATGTGTAAACTGATGCTTGTAAAGGAACCCATCATCTACTGCGAGGTATTGCATGCAATGCCCCACTAACTCACCTGGCAGCTCCCAGTTGGCTGGACCTCATACTATACATCGTATGTGATGGCAGTAATGGCTGTAGGATCCGATAGATCCTTGGTGTAGCAGGTCTGATTTCCAGCTCAGATACGATGAGCATGGGGATGACCATGGAATCAGCATGGGAGACAAAACACAACCGTTTTGACACTTTTCATCCAATTTATTGGCCCAATCCATCAAATTCAGAGGAAAAGGGCCCAAATTGGACTAGTGGATGGGCACCTTAAAGACAGGATGTATATTAATTCTCAGAGCAGGCATGCAAAAGTCATGCAACAATCATATTGTTAGGGATTGACAGCATGCAAATGGATAGGTGTGGGGGGACAGATGGTCATAAGGTAAGGTTTGTGAGTGCTTAAAGTTTAACTTTAAAAGGATGCCTTTGGCAGTGACTTTGCCAGGAGCTTTATTGCCTCACATCATCTCTGAAAATTCAACCAAAAGAAGCCAGGTTAGGATTATTTTCAGCGGTGGCTCCTACCTCAGTATAGGAAGCTGGCTGCCACTGACCGCGATGCCGCACCCCCCCCCCCCCACCCCACATATTCCCTGAGACAGGGAGACTGAGGGCATGGCCAGCAGCTCACAGAGTCCCACCAGTGGCAAAAAAGGGGGTGTGGCTTTGCGGGAGCATCACAAGCCCCTGGTCACTAGGCCTTTGGCATCTGCTGGGTTACACAAGTTGGGAGCCCAGAGGTAAAATCCTGCAGCTCAGAAAAACCATTTGAGTGCTAAGTGAATTTATGGAAATAGGTGTGAAAATTGCTCAGAAAACATTTTATTATTTGTAATGACCTGTAATGTCTACCTTATATAGGAAACATAATCTTTTTTTTTTTTTTTGCACAACATGTTTTATTTGAATTTATTTAACAAATGTTTGTGATACTGGCAATTTTAGTGGATATTTCACAGGGATGTTGTCTCTCAAAGGGTTAAAAGATTCATATTTCAGCTACAAACTGTATTCTCTGTTTACAAATTTCATTCATCCTTACATACTCTCCCGGAATGGGCAGGAGGCTACAGAAAACTAGGTAGTATTCCTGATGATACAAAAGCTGGTCTATCAGCGTCGGCGATCACCCAGAGCCAGCTGCCTACTTAAAGATGAAGAGAGTGATCCAGATGGCCAGTGACATTTTAGTTGGGTCCCCATGCTACCTCCAATGCCGCACCATGACCCCAGCACCTTCCCTCTACTCCAACCAGGCTGCCCCAGCCTTGAGAGGGCAGACAAAAAGTCAGCAACTATGGTTGTATCTATATAATAAATGAGAAAGTCTGCCTGTCTATTTGTCCTTTATGCACGGCCAGTGTTTGCTACCTACAGTAGATCCACCAAATCTGGCATGGTAATGCGGTTTGACTAGAATTAGGTTTTTAGCTATGTTTGAGTTTCATCAGGGCCATGAAGGTCTACATAGTGCCCACCAACTAGGCTGTGGCTTCTCTGAATTAAAATTTTTGTTTAAGCAACTTTGTCCAGGATGTCTCCTAGAGCTGGAAACTGACCTGATCTGAAGGCACAGGCGGATATGTACCAGTGGGGGCAGGCAATGTCCAATGCAAGAGCAAGGAGTCGGAGGGTCAACTATCACACTACACACGCACCTGTTGAGTCCTGTTGGAGTAAGTGCGATATATAAATAAAACTTACTTACCTGTTACTAGCCATGTTCTCCAATGAAAAAATGCTATGTGTTTATACCTCAGTGCTGAGGTAACATCGTGAGCGGGTCATCAGTGTTTGTTCCGACCCACTCACGATTATGTGGGGGGGGGCATGACCCGCTCACGATGTGCACCGTGAGCGGGTCCGATCTGATGGCGACCTGCACCCGGGAGTATGGTCGCTCTTCAGATCCTACCTGCTGCAGGTAGGATCTGAATAACGACCGACCGACCCGCGGGACCGCGCATCGGATCGGTATCGGTCCACACCAGAACAGAAAAGGGCCCAATCACCACACAATCTACATCCAATAGGTCGGAATTGGATCTAGATTGATGGGATCAGACCCTTGTCATCCTGGTGTGTACCCAGCATAAAACTGAAGGCTGTAGCTGTACTTCAAGGTCCATTTTTCAACATGGGCAATGCTGGGTATCCCCACTAGTGTCATTATTTTGCCTGTGCTTTGTGTCAATTATTTTTTTACATTTCAGTCCCACTGCAAAAGCTTTACACATGAGGACCCAGTACATGCCATGAATATGAATATGGACAGTGTCATTATTTTTTGACAAATGATTATGTTCTCCTGAATATTAAAAAATAAGTGTCTTTCCAAGGTGACTTTTTAGCCCAGTAAATGTAAAAATGTAGCAAATGTTGGCATCTTAGATATAGTTGATTTGGTTGCTTGTAAAACCATAATCACCTTATATACATATGTTTCATTACCTATTTTTTCAGGATATATATTTAAATAGCTGTCTCAGTGTAAAAGAAAAATTATATTTACTGAGTAGATAAATGTCAATCAAAATACATGATATGCTGAAATATAGATGTGATTAAGTACACACATCGGTACACTATAACGGTAATCCATACTTGGCAACTCTTTAATAATGTTCTGGAGAACACCCTGTAGAAAAGTGGGTGATATAGGATAGAGATAGCGGGTGATATGTAACAGCATGTGATTTTTAAATCGCACTAAATCGCATGCGAACAAATTACACATTTTTTGTAACAGGGAGGGAAGTCGGAAATCGCATGTAATTTGGTGCGATTTTTAGTAAGGAAAATGTGTGATTTTTAGACATGTGCGAAGTTTAGTACTGAAAATGTGCGATTTCTTTAGACATGAAAGTGTGCGGTAGTTAGTCCCCAAAAAATGAAGTGGGGCCCACCTTCCTGAGCATAACCAGCCCCGGGCTCATGCCCCTTTCAGACCGCACTAAAAAGCCGGTATTTTGCTGATTTTTTAACCGTTTTGAAACAGTTATTTGTGCGGTCTGAAAGGTGCAAAGTGATTTTACCGTTTCCAAAAAAATGTTTTTTGGAAACGGTAAAAAAGCGGGGTCCTACCCGTTTCAGACCCGTTTTTTTTTGGTGTCAAAACGGATCTGAAACGGGATTCCTACCCCCCCCCCCCCATCTCTACCCTGGGCAGCGTAGGGAGGGGAATAATTGCGCTGGGGGCAGGGGGTCCCTACAGTGTATGTTATATCAGTGGCAGGGTCCCTGCAGCTACTAGTTCCCATACACTGCAGGGACCCCACCACTGATATAACATACACTGTAGGGACCCCCTGCGCTGCGCTGCCCAGGTAGGATCCGTGCAGTGGGGCTGGAGGACCCCCGGGCAGCCTCTCTCCCCCCTCGCCCCGGTGACAGCTGTAGGAAGCCGGGTCTACTGGGGGGCTGCAGCTTGGCGATGGGTGCGCTGGGGGGCTCCTTCTCAGTGGGGGCTGCAGGGCCGGGCAGAGCGCTGTGCTTGCTGGACAGAGACCCCACCAGCCCGGACACTGCCGCTCTCACCTTACTGATCATCCCCGGATGAGGTCAAAGACATTCAGCAGCTGTGAACAGGGGAGTACGCAGCAGCTGCCGGTGCTATCTGATTTGGCAAGGACATCCATTCAAAACCGCGGTCATGCGCAGGTGTGCTCAGCCCCTCCACACAGTGCTGCTGCTGCATGTGGGACACCCGGAGATGTTCCTTCGGGCTAATGAGGGTGAGTCTTCCTGGCAGGGTGACACGCACCCAGTTGTGTTCACAAGACGCTGCTGCCCTACCCACGTCCCGCAAAACTGATTAATTTACTGGGGGAGGGCGAGGGGGGAGAGAGGCTGCCCGCGGGTCCTCCCGCAAAACTGCCCAGGCTGCCCTCTGTAAAAATTGATTCATGGGGGGGGAGGGGGAGAGGCTGCCTGGGGGCTGCCCAGCCC
Organism: Crinia signifera; assembly: GCF_055691185.1. Classification (NCBI taxonomy): domain Eukaryota; kingdom Metazoa; phylum Chordata; class Amphibia; order Anura; family Myobatrachidae; genus Crinia; species Crinia signifera. The sequence goes on along the minus strand of NC_139221.1, from coordinate 126,662,108 downwards.
CCCCCCCCCCAATAAATTAATCAGCTTTGCGGGAGGACCTGCTGGCAGCCTCTCTCCCCCTGAATGTGAGCCGTTTTCACTATAGCTTTCACACCGCAAACCTGCTTTAGACGAGGTATTTAGATGCGGTGTGAAAGGGGGTAAACTTCCTCTGATCCTTTTTAAAAAAAAATGTTTTAAATACCTGGTCTAAAGCAGGTTTTGCGGTCTGAAAGCAGCATCATTGAACCGGTCCTGGTTTCAGAAATACAGGGGACAAAATGTGTAGGGGTTTCCAAAAATATTGGGGACAAAGAAACTGGGGGTCCCCCATATTTTGGACCAGCAATGGACTCTAAGAGCCAGCAGTGTCATGCAACAGTGGAATATGATCACTGGGTCGACAAGCAGGCCAATCACTGAAGGTCGACATGCATGAAGGTCAACATGACTGAAGGTCGACATGGGTTAGGTCCACAAAGTTTTTAGGACAACACAAGCAATAGGTCGACATGGGAAAGGTCGACAGTCAAATGGTGGACATGGGGTTTTTCACTTTTCTTGAGCCGACATGTGCCGACAGGTGGTATTTCATGCCCTACCGTTAACTAGGGCACGGAAGGAGAATATAGTAGTGTGCCGAACGTAGCGAGGCACTGTGCCTGAAGCATGGCATGTTGACTTTGTCGACATTTGGGAAAAGAAAAGTGAAAAACCCCATGTTGACCTAATGACCCTGTCAAGCTAACCCATGTCGACCTTCAGTCATGTCGACCTTCATGCATGTTGACCTCCAGTGGTTGACCTAATGCTTGTAGACCGTATGTCTGTCTATACAATGATCTATACCCGCCACCAGCTGGGGGACACTTTTTACATCAGAAGAAGCCTCTCATCCCTGACTACATGAAAGCGTCTCCATGGAGACAACTACCGCCAATCAGGGCTGAGGGCTTCCCCAGCACGGATAGCAGCGCTATTCCCCGCTGTCAGTGCAAGGGGAGCAGGCTCACCCTGCAGTCATTGCGGGGTGAGCTACAGCATAGTATCACCCCTGGACAGAGGGATGGTAATGTATATTGGTGTAAAAATAATGTGTGTGTAATAAAGCTGTACCATTGTGAGTGTGTGTGTTTTTATTTTAACATTCTTGTTACAGGTGAACTACAAGTCTAAGGGGGCCCATTAATGCCCCACATTCTGGGACTTGTGGTTTACCAAGTCCCAGCATGTGGGGGAGGCCTGCTGGGACTTGTAGTTCAACTGTAAAAAGCTATGTTTTTTATTGTAATTTTACACACATATAAGTCCAGCATCTACCACCCTGGGACGCCAGGGACAGCCCCAGGATTCAGCCCTGGACGGTGAAGCTACATGTTATGGCCAAGGGAACCTTACTTAAAAAGTGTCCCCCGGCTGTGGCATGACACTGCTGGCTGTTGGAGTCCTGGGCTGGTTTAAGAATTATGGGGGGACCCCTACACTTTTTCCCCCTGTATGTTTTGGAACCAGGTCCGGCTCAATGAGCCCGGGGGTTGGTTATGCTCAGGAGGGGAGACCCCACGCCATTTTATTTTTTGGTTTAACTTTTACACATCTTACTGATCTGTGCATGGTTCTGTCAAACTTGCCAGCCTGAACTTGGTCTATTTGTTTTGCGATTTATGGTAACTTCATGGTTTACCAAAAATCGCACCCTATTACATTTGCGAGTTGCATACTTTATAATTGGAAAACATCTGGATGTGAAGTGTGTGAAAAATTTGACAGAATTTCTCGTCAAAAAAAGTGCGATTTTACCGTAATTCGCATTCTATTACATGTGTGATTTTCAGAAACGTGCAAATTCTGACTTTGTTTTTACTAAAAATTGCACATGTCTAAAAAATGGCACCCTATTACATTTCGCTCAGTGTGTTTTGCTCTGAATTACATCATCACGGTACCGCCCCATGGTATGAAAATGAGAATCACTATGCAATGCCAGCTGGGCCTGGAGGTTCCACACACAGGTGTCTTGGAAGTCATCTTTAAGTACTGTATGATTTAGTACTGTATGATGATGGTACTTATGTATTAGCTGGGCACCCAATTAGCATACGTACGGCAATTTTTTTGCATGCGATGCGATGCGATTTTCCTATGTAATTTATTCACTGCTCTCTGTCCTTGGGCGGTGCGATGCCATTTAATGTACTATACACTTGTATGACATACAAGGGGATTTAGGCACCCCCCACTATCCACGCCACCCCGAAGCGTGGAGAGCCCCGCAAGGGGTGGCGGAATGCATCCTCTTGATCTTTTTCATACCCCCACTATCCACGTCGGCATGGAGTTGATTTTATATAGTGTGGTGAGCGCAGCGAGCCCGAAGTGTGGCGAGCGCAGAGAGCCCCGTGAGGGGATACGGAATACATGTAACATAACCACGCTTCGGGCTCGGTGGCTCGCCACACTATTTAAAATCAACTCCACGCCGGCGTGGATAGTGGGGGTATGAAAAGGTCGAGAGGACGCGTTCCGCCGCGGCTCGCCACGCTTCGGGGTGGCATGTATAGTGGGGGGGGGGTGCCTAAATCCCATTGTATGTCATACAAGTGTATACTAAATTAAATGGCATCGCACCCTATAAAATTGCATGTGATCGCATGCGATTTTATGTGCTTTGTGATCGCATGCGATGCGATTTTCTTACACGGAATCGCCCACTAAGCTATTTGCATAGTGGGCGCCCTGCAAATACATAAGTACCAATTTAATTGCTGTCTTTAGGACTGATAATAAATATATTTTAAACACTTATAAAAACTAAACAGACAAGCAAAAGTAGAGTTTTTAATACATCTGATTTTTGTTAGCATGCCCTACTTCACAACAGGATAACCAGATACCGTGTTAAAAAAAATCTCTATTTATAATCTCAGGCCTACATCTAAACTCTGCAGGTACTGTATGAACTCTGACAAGGAAACAAGTAATTAAATAAATATTATAGTCCCCGAGTCCATATTGTGTAGGCAGCTATGCACAGTTCACTGTATGACCTTTATCCTGATCTATCCATAGGTGAGGAAAACAAGTTTAATTGGTTGTAGATTGCCAGAAGCTTTTAAACTGTTGAAAACTGCAATGAAAGTGTCATGGAATACACAAGAGTGCCAATCTGTGTGACAGTTTTCCTTCCACACATACTAAACCTTTTATGTGTGTACTCAGTTTCTTCTCTCCCACATAATCTAATCGCCTTTGTCTCCTACTCTCTACTTTCAAGCAGTGCTTTTGAAGTGTAAACGGAGAACATCTCCTGTGACATTTGTGCTCAGTGCTAACGCAGGAAAGACAAGGAAGCCATTTCATGAATACAGATGAATACGATATCATGTACACTAGTTACAGTGATAAAAAATAAATGTAATACAGGGTCGCTGCAATTGATTTGGTGAGTACTACGACTCTTACGTATTTTGGAGATGCTTGTCGGATGCCGTTGGCGTTAATACCAGTTTATTTTTACATTTTATGCTTTGGTTAAAAGTTAATTGTGTTTAAAATGTCACAGACAGATTCTGGTTTCTCTGTAGAGGCTGTATTGCCACTGCTGCTGCTAAAGGTCATCCTTTCCTGTGATGCATCTCTATCATGCCTCTCTGTCCATCGTATACACATTGCTGGTATTTGGTATATATACGGTATCCACTTATAGATGGTCTTCCTTTATAGCAAACTTTCTGACCCATTACTATCCGTTGTTATGGCAACAACTGTTTAGAGTGTAATGAACATGGCTGCAATTTTACATACGAGCGTATAAAACACGGCCAAGGCAACGTTGGGTTTCGCCTACACTTTGAAGTTCATATAAAAGAATCCTGACAGATCATAATCTGCTTCCAAGGACCTTTTTTTTATAATAATGTTTTCAAATGTTTGCTTTGTAAATGTTTCTTTTTCTGATAACAAATGTTAAATTGGAAGTGATCTGATTCTAGCGCCTTAAGGGATCCCCCCTTCTCTATCTCTATTTCTGGGTCCTATCTAACAGAGGATCTTTCCCTGGGGAGCAGCTGTAAACATCATCTAGCTCGGTTCGGGGTCACTTCCTTCCAGGAATAAATATATGTTTTTAAGTTTTCCATATTTATTGAATGCAGAAACTGTGGTATGACATCTGTACAGCCATGTTTCTCATACTCTCATCATATTAGTGGCGTTACACTAAAATCTGCATCATCATAATCAACAGGACTCAAATTTCTCTGCATATTACAAAAATAATTTGATGATGGCTGGCAATCCCTTAGTGCAGGAATGTCCTGCTTGTACCGATTTAGCTCAGCACTAGTCATCAAAATAAACTGTTCAGTTAATATGAACCAGATATTAAACTATTACCTAGCTTACATGGAAACGGCATTATGGACAGTAGTTATTATCTCTCGTGCTCAAACAATACTAAGCATGCGGTATTTCAACTTTAAATGGACAGGTCTACTCTGGAACACAGTAGTTAGGTTAACACAACTGAGGTCGACATACATTGTCGACCTTATGTATGTGTCAACCTTATGACCCTGTCGATCATATGCATGTTGACCTTTTGTCTGTGCCGACCTAGAGCCTGTCAACCTTCAGTGGTCGACATACCCATACCAGTTTACTTTTACTTAAACTTCTTGCAATTGCTCAGTCACACAGAGATCCATTATTCTTCATTAGAGAGCCTTATATATTTGCATGTATTGATAGGAAGCACAATCAAGCTGAATGCTTGCCTGAATGCTGCCATATTTCCAACATATTTTTAATATCAACCCTGCCCCAAGACAAGACTTAGGGAAGAGAGTAGGCAGTATCTCCGTACAGAATATCAGATTGATGATTAGTACATTTACAAGTAGCCAATAACAGTCATGTGTTATTTTGCCTGTACTCACTAAGGGCCAGATGTACTAAGCTTAAACATTTATCAATGACCAGCCAATCAGCTCCTAATTACCATTTCACAGCCTGGGTTTGAAAAATGACAGGTAGGTGCTGATTGGCTGGTCATTTATCACTGTCCATTTTATCACTTTTCAAGGCTTAGTACATCTCGCCCTAGGAGTCAAGAAAGCTCTTGGTTCATGGTGTTACAGAAAAAAAAGTGAATTACTCATACAGTGTACATGGGCATAACAACAGTGACCAAACATTCAGAACAAGCATTGATGATCTGATGGCAATAGTAAATAGTTTTAACATCGTGGTGTACATCAGATGCAGAGTCCTAGTCAGAGGCGGATTTAGATCTCGTGGGGCCCTAGGCAAGATACCCATTTGGGGCCCTCCCAAACAATCAACAGCACTATATTTTTGCTGCTGATTGCAGGCAGCATCGATAGAGTACCTTGGTGCATGCACAGTCTACCGATAAAGGCTTAGCTGTGTGAACAATCTGACAATCGATCTGTAGATGTATGGCCACCTTAAGTCTGTTGGAAGTCTTATTACTTATGTCACATGTAAGGTAAACTGACTGATACACATACAGTAAATGAAACCATATTGTGTGTCAAAATAGTTTTTATCCTATTAAAGAACATCAAAGGGACTTTGGGAGCGACAGCAGGTCCATAGGATGTCATGAAATCACACAGTAGTTGCGTAATTCTCCTTTGGGAACTTTTGGATGGCCAGGATATTTTGTCAATAAATGTTTAAGCATGCTTCAAATTTTCCTTTGATATACGTGTCATTAATGTGATGTGGGGTACACACCAGGACGACCCGCTCACGATGCACATCGTGAGCGGGTCGTCAGTGTCTCGTCCGACCCGCTCACGGTGAAGCGGGGGGGCACGACCCGCTCACGATGTGCACCGTGAGCGGGTCCGATCCGATTGCGACCCGCACCCGGCTGTATGGTCGTCATTGAGATCCTACCTGCAGCAGGTAGGATCTCAATAACGACCGACCGACCCGCGGGACCGCGCATCGGATCGGTATCGGTCCACACTAGGTCAGAAAAGGGCCCAATCAGCACACAATCTACATCCAATTGATTGGAATTGGATCTAGATTGTGGGGATCGGGCCCTAGTCGTCCTGGTGTGTACCCAGCATAAGAGTTCAGTTCTCTTTTAGGTCAACCATCTTGTCCACATTAGTCACCGTGCCCACAGACATGTCTTCTCCCTGTGTCTCTGTGTTCTGTTTGAAGGGTCTGAATACAGTCCCCTGAGATCTGTAAGCAGGAGTGATAATAGAATCTTTTCCGCACACATGTGGTAAGTTCCTTACTTTGTCATGGTACCATTTCATTTCTGACCACTAGTTAGCTGAATTTCACCTAGGCATAAGGGGCCCATTCCACAAGCATCTATTGGGACAATTTCCCATTGTGCTGATACCTGGGTCAGGTGATCACCAAAATCCAACATGATTAGAATCAGAGTGTGGATTTAGAATCACATGTGGAATTTCAATCCACATGTGCCAATCCCGTAGCCAGGCATTTGGTAAATTGGGTTGTTAAATGGGCATTGGGGAATTGCCCCATATACATATGGCCTGCATTATAGGCATTAGTTTATGTATCCAGCACCTAGAACCTGTCACAGGTATATTTGTTTCAGGTAACAATTTTACTACAAAATCAGTATTTTCTATAGCTTGACATAATAAAATAAAAGGTAAAAAAATATAAACAAACTTTTTAGGACTGATGCAAGTTTGGGAGCAATGCACAAAGGCGCGTCTTTGTTGGTGGACAACAGATGTTGCAAAACAAACTTACATTCTAAATATCTAATGTACAGTATAGCCAGCTTAACTTTGCCCCGTGTGTATGCCAAATTGCTGCGGCTCTGAATACATACCTCCCAACTTCTATGTTGTGGAAATAGGGACACTCGCGCAGGGCGTATGCAAATGAGGGCGCGGCTTATGCTAATTAGCCGCAAACTCATTTTCATACAAGAATAGACGCTGTGCGCACAGCGTCTATTCTATTAGATTGGGGGGTCTCCCAACTGCGACCCCCCGCAGCGGGACAATGTCTGCCGCGGGTGGGACAGCGGGACAGGACCCGAAAATCGGGACTGTCCCGCTGTAATCGTGACAGTTGGGAGGTATGTGAATAGCAGACACATGTTCACAGTGCAGAGAGCCCTGGGGGAAGCCTGGCATCTCAGAGAGTGCTGCAAACACCTCAGAGTCACACGAACAGGAGTGCATTGAGGCTCCACCCCCTTTACTTCAGTGTGCAAAGGGAGTTATAATGTTAACTAGAATAGTATAAGATAAAAAGTGAGAGAACACAGCCAAGCCTGCACTAGTCCTGCCCCTGGGACATGCAATCTTTCCAGAAATCTGAGTCTGCATCTCTTATATTGACATGCTTACCGTTTTGAAACATTTATTTTTGCTTAAGGGTACTTAATACAGATGTCTTTGCAAGTGTGTTACGAAACTTTTATATACATTCTGTGGTGCCAGAAGAAAGAACCTGGTTTGGGAGTTGTATCCAGGAAACTAAATAGGCCAATCCTGTATAGCCTTTCAGACTGCTTTAAGATCTTGATGATCTTGCTCTATGTCTGAGCAGGTTTCACTCTTATCCTGTTAACTGCAAATGATTTCTTTTTATGTGCTAAAACAGTCGATTCACAATAATTCAGTCGATATTGGAGTTGAGAGAAGTTTATAGAACATTTCAAGGGCATGTGAAATAATGATGTAAGCAGGGGACCGTGAACTCTGCAATACCATCGAAGTCCGTGCCTAAAAGAGAATTGTTCGTATTCTGCCTCTCTTGTGCGGAACACCTAACCCCTAAAGGGCATGTTTTGTTGTTTTCCATTTCACATGCATCTAATCCAAACCCACTGAGAGTAAACTGATCTTCATTTGCAGCTGAGAAAACCCTGCCATATTTCTCCTGTTGTCAAGGCTACATGGTAGCAATGCAATTTAAAGCAACTAATAAATGTTTATGTAGTTTTCTATTTTATGTGATTCTCCACAAAGAAGCAACTACTGACACAATTTTAGACTGTGATTTAAAGATCGAGAAAGGGGTGTGTAATATGTGAAGAAAAAATCAACACACGTTACACTGTTTTTCTGGCGCTGTTATTTAAAAATAAATGATGTAAGTAAAAAGGAAGAAATTTGTTAATAGGTCCACTGCTGCTGCAGGTGGTTTATGAGTTAGCTAGAACTCATAGGGTTACAGAAATTGGGGTTGTGTTATCTACAAATGTGTTATTTTCATCGATAATATTGTTATGTATACATACAAAGAGTATATACGTTTGCACTAAGCCATCTGAAACTTTTGGACTCTATCTCTCTCTATTTTACCGCAGTGTATACATATTCATTCAAACAACTGCCGTTTTACTAAATCTGCAAAATAAATTTATTGTGATGTAATAAAATACAAGATATAGTACTTGTTACTATATATATAATGTTGCTCGCCTGTTTGACATAGAATTTGCTTGTTATAATTGATTTGTCTTTTAACCACGTAACTCTATGTATTCCTTAAATCTGTAGTAGTCATGACACTGGACGCACCTAAATAAACATTACCAATGATATGATAATTGATTAAATGAATTAATTGATTAATGAGCGCTATACAGCCTTTAAATAGTATTGCTAGTAGGAAGCACACATCCGTCTTGAAAAAGTCTCTGTTTCCATAGAGACGAAATGCATCGACGTCACTTCCTGGTCACGCTTGCAAATCTCTGTGATTCCCCCACACTGTCTCCTGCTCAAGCTGGTCTGCCGCGGTCTTCCATCACTGAGTCACAGTCACTGGGCAGCAGCTACCGGATTCCAGCCAGCGGTCGAGGTCCCCCTCCCGCTGATCAGCATACACCTCAGCCGTCCGCATCCCCTTACGCTGTGACATCAGCAACCACCACCTACCGGCTACACCGGACTCAGCACCAACGTCCGGGTAGAGCTTTCAAACAACAAGCTCCCCGTTCTGCTACAACATCTAACCGGGTAGAGCTATTTCCAACATAAGCTCCCCGGCATCCCCCACGATTCCACCAACTGAGGGTGAGATAACAAAACTTGCTTTCAGTGCCGCACTTAAGGCACCATTCTACCAAATCTAACAACTCTGCATAATGCTGCTTAACCGCTGATTGACTGTGCTACTGGCTTTTCTGCTTCAATCTCTTCCCCTCTGTCACTACTAACCCTAATAAGTGACCGCAACTAACCTCATCTACCCAGATATAAATAAATCCCGGAGCTCCTATCTACCTCTATTTTGCAAACGTGACCCACAGTATGGCCATTTAGGTATTCTAGTTATTGATTGTATTGTGCATTTTTTTATAATTGTTATGTATTAATTGTTTGTATAACCTATTTTATTTACATAAAATTTATATATTCATTGCGGTGTGTCCAGTGTCCTTCTGTCCAGTGGTATTCATACCGAATAGTCCATCCAGCAGCGCATGGTGGTTTAAAAAACCCAACCCCAATTTGTGATTTAAAGATCCACACGAAACATGGCAATACCAATGACACACTGCATAGTTAATTAAAGAAAAAAAAAACCTGCACAATTTACATTAATTTAAAGCACAGGTTTTCAAACTCGGTCCTCAAGGACCCCACACAGAAGTCAAATAATTAGCTCAACCTGTGGATTTTTTTAAATGTGTCAATGACTAATGAATGAACCTGTGCACATGCTGAGTGTCCTGGAAAACGTGAACTGTGTGGGGTCCTGAGGCCCGAGTATGAGAACCACTGATTTAAGGCACAGAAACTAAATTGTCTGATTGGAAAAGGCTGTTGATGTTTAGCAATTCAAAATAATTTAAATATTGTTTTCACCTTTGTGCCTAGTAGTAAAATTCTGTGGCCCGATTCAGTGAAGGATGGTACAGCAGCTGTGTCTGAATGCAGCTGCTGTACATAAATATGCTAATACTTAGGGGTATATTTAAAGCTCTGACAGCGAGTTATGACGGCAAGCAGTGCCAATAGCTTGCCGTTATAGCTCGCCATCAGTATTCAACTGCCCTCCCGTCATTCGCCGTTCCCACCCTGCTGGTTCTTTTCAGCAAGGTGAAAACGGCGAGTGCGACCATCAAAACAGCGGGCTCGCCACAAAATGCAGCAGGCTGCATTTTCGGCTAACCTCACTGTTTAAGGGAATCCTCGCCATCCTCTGATGGCGCGGGATTCCCCGGAACATTGAATACAGCAAACTGCAGGTGAGGGGGTTTGATGGCGAGGATGGCTTGTATTCGTCAATACTCGTTGAAAACAAGCCATCCTCACCGCACAAACCCCCTTGCCGGCGGCATTGAATACTGTCCTTATTCTGAAGGCAAACGACACCTGATGCTGACATTACAGGTCCAAAAGATGCAGCAGGATCATCAGGCGCATCAACAGCCAACTGAGTAAGTATGGCTACTAATGTGAGCACTTCAGCTTCTCTTTACACAAGCACTTTCAGAAACCCACCCGTTTCACTGCAAAAACTTACCCATCTGCATTTTAATATCCAACCTAACACACTTCTTTGTGCAAGCATCTGAATCCATAGTGCAACTCTGTATGAACACCATCAGGACACATGGGCAGTGGAACTTCCAACACGTGCACAGACAAAAAAATTGCAATAGAAAATAATGAAAAACACTTGCCCCGATAGAAAAAAATAAACATATTGGCCCTATACATGAAACAATAAAATGTATTGGCCCCTGAGAGGAAACTAAAGACACATATCACAGTGACTGCCATAGAACACAAAAAGCATCAGAGACCTTGTTACATTATTGTAGTGACCTCCATATAATACAGAGAGCTTCACAGAATCTGTCATATACAGTAATAATGCAATGACCAACCTGTCTCCTACATACAGTATCTCCAGGGGCAGATTTAGGGTTGAGGGTGCTCCATAGACACAACAGTAACACTACCACCCTCCCCCTAATTTTATTATTTTCATTGATTGGTTATATACCCACATATGAGACAATTCAATAGAAAAATAAAAAAAGCCACTATGACATATTTTTTTTAAATGATATATCCATATTTACTAAGTAGGAAAGCTTACAGTGGGTGCTTCTCTCCTTATTGTTTCTTTAACTCAGGGAAGACAGAACACAAGGGGTGAAATTTAATAGGATGAGAAATTCAGAAAGTTAGAGATTTGTGGCGGGATGTATCAACGTACACCTCCGCCCTTCACACGGCAGCCGCCGCGATGCTACCGCATATGTACTAACATATGCGGCCAGCATCGGGCTGCGGTAACGGAGACCCCCGCGATACCTGTGATGTTGGCTGCGGGGGTCTCCGTCACCTCCCGGCGGCTGCCAGCGTCCCCCTGTGTCTCCTCCTCCCCCCTGAAGCCGGATGTCCTGCCGGCTGTGACACCAGGGGGAGGAGATGATCACAGGAGGACGGGAGGGGGTGGGCGCGCAGACGGCGTTCGGCGAAAGAAGCCCATAGGCTTCTATAGGGTATCGCCACCCAGAGGGTGGCGATACCCTGCAAAGCGAAAACGCTGCGGACGTTTATTGATACATAGGAAAATGCCGTAAAACGGGGGTTTTACGGCATTTTCCCTTTAGTAAATCTCGCCGTTGGTAAGAGATCTCCAGGTTTTTTAAAGCGGCAATCATTTACACTGCAACATCATACTGGTTTTGCAGTGTAAATGATTGCAGCTTTATGAAAAACCTGGAGATTTCTTACCAAATCTCTCACTTTCTGAATCTCTCATCCTATTAAATTTCACCCAAGGTAAAGTCAGCAGAGTCAGGCTGGAGAAGCACTGTGCTACACAGCTGCTGTCTGGTAGCCTGGCTTAACACAGCCCGGCTCGACGTCTGTGTCGGATTCTCGCGAGATGCAGAGTCTTTAAAGAAGGCACCGCCATTTCACACACGCTTCCACAAGCTGCGCACAGCTCTGCAGTGCAGGGGTCTGGGCATGTTGTGCAGACAAGTGTTTCAGAGGGGTGCTGTGCAGAGGGGTGCTGTGCTTGTGCAGAGGGGTATTGTGCAGTGCAAATGGGTGTTGTGCAGTGCAGAGGGGTTTGTGTAGTGCAGAGAGGTGTTGTGCTGTGCAGAGGGGTTTGTGTAGTGCAGAGGGGTTTGTGCTGAGTTATATTGTACTGGTCATGTGTTAGGCAGGCTGTCAGTCAGTGTAGTTGGCTACAGTACACAGGCAGGCTGTCAGTCAGCTTTTCGTTTATTTTTCATTATGGTGTGTGGTGTGCTGCACTGCAATCCAATACATCATATACTACTGTCAGAATAAGTTCCATGTGTGATTGTTCTGCCTCCATGCAGTGTTATACAAGCCCTGTCCATAAAAAAAAAGAAAAAAAATATTTTGCTTTTCTTTATTTTTTTGTGTGTGTAGTGCACCCCAATAGTGTACACCATAAGTCCCGTGTGTGATTGTTCTGCCACCACACAGCGTAATGCAAGCTGCACATTACAAAAAATAACAGTAAAAATTAAAAGCTATTTTTCACTTCTTTATTGTTTGTGTGTACTGCACCCATACGACACTGTCAGAAGTTCCGTGTGTGATTGTTCGACTTCCACTCAGCATTATACAAGCTGCGCATTAAAAATAAATGAAGATATTAAACTAAAAAAATCTAAATTTTCTCTTCTTTATTGTTTGTGTGTACTGCACCCATACTATACTAAGTTCTGTGTGTGATTGTTCTGCCTCCATGCAGTGTTATACAAGCTGTGCATAAAAAAATAATAAAACCAAAAAATAATTTTGCTCTTCTTTATTGTTTGTGTGTACTGCACCCCAATACACCATATTGATAGTCAGAAGTTCTGTGTGTTAATAACCAGTCAGCTTACTGCAGACCTTGGCCTAAATTGAATGAAAACAACATTGTGAGCTGTAAAGTGGTCAAAATTATCTGGAGAGGGCTGGAAATTAATGATATTGAGGTTAATATTACTCTAGGGACAAAAAAAATTTGCAAAAATTATGTGAGTTGGGTGTTTTTTGACCATTTAAAAAAAAAAATCAAAATCCAAAGCTTTTCACAGCCGTTTAACAAAGCCAAATCCCGATGACAAATCCAAATCTTTGGCCCGGCACTCATCTCTAGTAAATTGGGCCGCAATCATCACTGAGCAGGAGCAGAAGCAGCAGGACGGATCTCAGCGGCGTTACTGTCACCCTCTTTCCCCGGCGTTGTCTGCAGCATGCCCAGCACTGAGGGAGAAGCCGCGGGCCACCCGCTTATCAGCCCTGCTCTACTTTGGACACTGTTTTATCTTTGTTTGTCGTGTGTATCCGTGGATCAGTGTGAAATAAATTCATCTTACCTGTCCTCTGATGTCTACGACCGTCAATTGGTAAAGAAACCTTTGATGTGCATGCGAGATTGAATTTCCATGCAAGTTAAGTTCATGTTGGTATTCCCTGCATTTTGAAGTCTGCTTAAAAGAAACTGCTACGGGCACACCTGAATTGAAGTTTACTTCCATATGGCATCAGGAAGAATTATATGCAGAAAATAGAGATACCGCATTGAAGATAATCTTCTCTTGTTATCTACTATAGCGCTGGTTATTTGTAAATCTTTTTGTCTAGTAAATATTGGCTATTTTATTCTTACACTGCAATTTAGATTTTAGTTAAACACACCTCACCTGCAGTGCAACATGGTTTTGTCCATTTGCAATCAAGCAGATTGCAACAGAGGCACCCGCTACAGAGGCACCCGCTTCCTACCTTACTTGATCAGGAAGCGAGTCCCTCCATAGATAATCTTACTTTCATTTCTGTATTATACATTTTTAAAAAAATACAATATAGAAGAAGCTTAAAAAATCACACAAATCAGATATTAAATATATTTATTGAGGGTAATATTTTTTATTTCAATAAAATAGATTTTAAAATGTACTGTATAAAAGATTTCAGATTTTCAATAATTTACTATTATTTACATTAGAATGTAGTTCCTGTTAGTAGCAGATCTGGGGGGTGGGGGGTATTTGTTGTGTGTGTGTGTGTGTGTGTTTATGTAAACCAGCAAATAAGTCTACACCCACCAAGGAAACACCATCCCAGCAGAAATCCCTATACAAAACAAGTAATCCAAAAGGTTAATATTGCACAAGATCCTACACCAGTGTTGCCGACCCTCCCGGAATTACCGGGAGGATCCCGAAAATCGGGTCCTCCTCCCGGTCCCCCGGAAAGGTGGGCAACGGTCCTCACGGATTCCGGGGGACCCCCACGCCACCCCCCGATTGCGTCGTTTTGCCCATACTTTTGGATTGACATCCGTCAATCCGCGGGTCTCAGGAGGGGGCGGAGCTAAAATCGCGACATTTTAGCCCCGCCCCCTCCACGAAGATCCATGAATTAGGGGGTTTTACCATCCTGGGGGCGGGGCTTAATTATGTAAAGCTCAAGCCCCGCCCCCCGAACTGCAGCTGCAAGTCTCCTCTCCGGGCTTCTCCCGGAGAGGAGACAGAAAAAGTCGGCAACCCTGTCCTACACTGGAACATGGATGTGGCAGGTGTGCAACATGAGCAATTGTCCAGCAATGGTGGGTCTCATGTGACATGCATTTGGCATATTCCTTCCTTAACATTCTGATGTCCTTACGGAAACCACAAACAATGAAAGTCTGTTTGGTCTTCTTTACAACTTCTCATTACAAGGATATTATTGATTAAAAATATCTAGCTTTTGAACATGTCCAGCTTTTGAACATGTTTTTCTTCACACTGTGTACTAATACTGATATATTGTTTCATGGAAGCCTCAATTTTTTCAAGTGGATGTGACACACGGTAAATAAGAGAGTATACTTATTGCTGCGGGTACCTAGATCCTTAACATTCAGGCAACGTGTAAGAGTCATGAACATGCGCTACGCTCAGAAAGGCCTGGGTGCATATGATAACAGGCCCGGAAAGTATTGTGGTATCCAAAGCATTTCTTCTGCATCTTATTGATATTAAGGCATGTTGTAAGTTCTGCTGTACTTCTACTTGCTGTGATCTATGTGCTAGTTGCTATAGTTTATTGTTTATAAAAGGCCACAGGGATAGCAGCACTGAAGAGTTTTCACCTTCACGGCAAATAAATCCTTTGATAGCTCTAGTCTAAAATGTCTGTTTCAAATGGAACCAGATGGTAATAGGACAAATTAGTAACATAAGCTGTTGGGTCATCAGTGTCCTCGGCCTCTGGAGAAAATTCAGTTCCATTTCCGAATCTGTAAGAAAGGACAAATGAATAATAAATAAGACTGGAATAGCAGCACACAATAACAATGAAGTGGCTGTGTTTGACCACCAGATACAATCAATACAAAAAGGCAAACCATTATATGGACGGTCAGTGCCTGATTAACCAACAGGCGGATTAGGCTACAGCCTAGGGAGCCAGGACTGTTTAGGAATAAAATGAAGGCCTAATATTTTCCATACTTATTAGCTATCACCTGTCCCCATGTACTGTGGGGGGTAAAGTTCTTAAGATGACTACCAGATGGCTGTGCCAATGTAGCTTACTGTTGGAACCATTACTTTATGTACATAGTGCTGCAGCCTCAGTTGGCAGCCTAAATCCAAAGTGTTCACATGGCACAAGCATTAGATCATACATGCCAGTTGTATAACCTATGTTACATGCACATGGGCAGTATGACTGGTGAGTTCCTGAGTAATGGTGTAATGGTTAGCATTATGGTTAGCATTACTGCCTAACAGCAATGAAGTCATGTTTACAACTCCGATATGACCCTAATTGTGTGTAGTTTGTATATTCTTCCCGTGCTTTCGTGGTAGGGGATACAGATTGTAAATTCTATTGGGACAGGGAGTGGTATGTGGAAAATGTGTGAGCTATATAAATAACTGGTGCAACAGGAGCAAATGTGCTGGACTGACTGATGTGCTGAACTGACTGACTGATGCCTGTAAGCCTGGTAAAACGCAATACAGTCTGACGTGTTTCTTTTCTAGACTGCCCTATTTTTATCATCTGTTGACACGTAGAAATTGGGCAACTTTCATTTTGTGTATGTCTGTGCGACTAGCTGACACCATGTGTTGGGCCTTTAGGTGCCATATTAGGGGGGGGGGGGGGCTCCTGCGTTACCTCCTGCCAAGATAGCTTGCAGATTAAAACTCACATGGACTGTCACATGGACAATACAGGGACTGCCATCTTCTAGTCATGAGCATTCATAGTGCAAGTGATTTGTCAAATGTTTGCAAATGTGTAGTTTTTTATCCGACTGTGTATCTTTATTAGGCCACTCCTTTCTCTGCTGTGTATTGCTCTGACATTCTGCAGTTTTATACTAGACAGCCCTTACCAACACATGTGTGTAGCTCTTGAACATTGGCTGGCAATTGGCACTACACAGCCACACGTCTTCTGATTGGCAAACAAGGGGTTATTGAAACAATCTACTATTTTCTACAAGCAATTTCACTATTATCCCAGACACAGAGTAATTGACGTAAATCATACATCCCAACATGACCCATTCCAGTAGGGACAAGATGCCATGTTCCTGGACATCCATGCCAGTGGCAGTTGCAGAGTGGCAGCACAGTCCAAAATTCAGATAGGGGAGCCCCACCAACTACCACCCCAAACACCGCAGTCCAAGACCCACTGGCAGGTGTGGTTCACCTATTTGAATTTTAGACAGTGGTGCAGTCCCACCTCTGCAACTGCCACTAGCAAGGAAGTTCAGGATCAGAGCATTTTATCCCTCCTGGAATGGGTCATGTTGGGAGGTATGCTAAAACCAGCATAAGTGACATCTAAACCTACAGTATCCATCGTTTTATTGGTGCCCTGTTTTGTATAATAATCTTCAGAAGAGGATCCAGTCCAAAACTGACCTCCCAAACACTGCATGCCTTAAATACAAATTACAATATTATATGATTAAAATAATATTTTTCCAGGCCAACGCCACTAATTTACAAATACACAGAACTAAAACATTAGTAGTTTAATATGTAATTAACCCTTTGAGTGCCAAGTGAATTTGTCAAAATATGTGTGAAAATTGGCAAGCAAACATTTGTATTCATCATAATGACCTGTAAAAATTAACTTTAATAGGAAATATAATCTTTATTTTACACAAACAAAAATGATTTGAATTTATATAACAAATGAGAGGAACACTGGCAATTTTATGAGATATTTTGCGCATCTCTCACAGGAGTTGGTACTCAAAGGGTTAAAGATTGAAAACCTCATTTTCTATCTTTATTTGCAACAAGAAAGAATAAAGCGCCACGTGCATGTAATTCAAGTACATTCTTGCCTTCTGTGTTAAAAATATAAAAACATCATTGAGGTTGTCATGAGAACAATCAGAAAATGAATCAGTATGACCTATTTTTAAGTCTGTAACTTATTTTATTAGCTATAGGAATTAAATAGATTGAAATGAATCCATTATGTGGTGATGTATTGTAAGGAAAAAGCTTCTTAATTTAAAAAAATAAATAAACTTAGTTGGATTTCACTACAAATTGGTGATCTGCTATGCGTCAAGGGTTTCTATATAATAAACACAGTACTCCTAGGGCCTTATTCTAGTTCACTCTCTCTGACAAAATCCTTCTTAGATGGACAAAACCATGTGCACTGCAGGGGGGCAGATGTAAAATGTGCAGAGAGAATTAGATTTGGGTGAGTTATTTTGTTTCTGTGCAGGGTAAATACTGACTGCTATATTTTTACACTGCAATATAGATCTCACTTTGAAGTAAAACCCCACCCAAATCTAATTCTCTCCCACTTCGACAAACACGATATCTATACATTGTCACTGTTTCCTGCTCACCTCAGTAATATAGTGCTGCTAAACTGTTCATCTATACAGCAATATTACATGCGCAGTGAGATCTGGATGGCTGCGCGGATCACAGCTCCCAATTTCACCAATGAACAACATGCCTCTGCCACCCGGCACCAGCTTGGCTAGCCCACTCACCCACCTTCCCAACATCTGTCCATCACCTGATGTTTTGGCACTTAAAGCATGCAATGATGTGCAATACGCAAGGCTATTTTACTGTGAGAGATAAAGAAAAGAAGTGAACAAAGACAAAAGAGAGTTGACAAAGAAAACATGATAGAAGACAGAGAATAACAGGAAAGGACAAGGGAGGAGAAAAAAAGGAGATAAGACAGGGGAAATGGGGAGACAATGGGAAAAGAGGAAGAGACGGGAGAAGAGAGAGATGGAAAGGGGGAAAGATATTGGAGAAATACTGTAAGTCCACATCAGTTCTCCTGTGATCCATCAGTTCTCTGCAACATGTATTCACCAGCACTTTGACATTTACTGCAGAAAACGGCAGATATTTCTATGCACAGTCTATACATGAAAAGCTTCGGATCAAAGTAAAGTCTGCACAGTCCTGAGGTTGTCTGGTGCAGATAAGATTCGTTTCATATAGTGGACCGTGTCAATTTGTGAGGCACTTCGGGAAACTGGATTTTTTTTTTTATCATACTGATTTTTCTTCCATTTTACCTTAAGAGCTATTTAAGCTTTATATTGTATCTCTAAACTACCACACTTCTGGTTTGCACTTCTAGATGCTGATGCGTTGTTTGCAAACTGATGACATGAAAATGAGCTTCAATACTATAGAAATTATGATTTTGTACATTTTTTCATATTGCAAAAACATTCATGAAAACGTCCATTTTTAGAGGCCAACCGCTTTATTAATTAAAAGATTCTTTAATACCATGTAAGTGTATTTATAATGTGTTTAGCACATAGGTGGCGTTGTGCTATTATCATTATTATCTCGCAGTTTGTGTGGTAATTATGTGTTTATAAAAACCTTCTTTTTATATTTAATGTTTTTCTTTGGTCACTTTATGTGACACTCATTTACAATCTGTAGCTACCTTTGTGCTACTAACCTGGCCTGTGTGACTGAAAAGAAAGATGGCTGTTATCACAGGAGTGCATCAAAGAACTTTCATAACTGAAATAAGGGCAATGAGGAGATGGAACTTAATGATTATGCAGCAGAAACAGTAATGGGGCCTACACATGGGGCGATGGGAGTTTTTTGCTGAGCGACACTTAATCACACCATAGATGTGTGCTGCACGATATGTCACTGGCCGTGTTCTCAATAGAGAGAGCACGGGAGATGACTAGATTTATACAGCATGCAGTATAAATCTAGTCAGGAAATAGCGATGCGAGGGGCCGCACATTGCTATAGGTCCTATACACACAGCGATTTGTGCTTAATTTCTAAGGCCCTTATTCTAATCTGTGCGGTACGGCCCGCGTGCGGCCGTACCGCCGATGTTTTCACTCTGCACATGTGCAGGCGAATTCGCCGCACACAAAAATTATACGCCGCAAAGGGGGCGTATAGGGGCGTGAGGGGCTTGATAGCCTCATTTACCTATGTATACGCCCCGCGTTTCATGGGCGTTCCCATGCAAACGCGGGGCGTATGCATGGTAATGAGGCTATGACGCCAGTGATGGGGGCGGAAAGCTGACATCGCCGGATGTCAGCTCTCCGCCCAAATACAAGCTTTCACACGGACGATTGTCCGTGTGGTCTAAGCTTGCGTGAGCGGGGGGAGCGTGCGGCCCTGCCTTCGATGGTCGTCGACCATCGAATGCAGGGGGCAGCTCCCACCATGGTGGAGGCGTACGCCCCACCATTTTCATGCGGATCGCCAGCCGTCCGCGTACGGACGGCCGTGGCGATCCGTCTTGTAGGCGGGGATTGGTTTGTGCGGCCGGAGCAACGTATGCGGCTCCGGCCGCACAGATCAGAATAAGGGCCTAAGTGATCTAGTCCAATTTAGTCATATCGCTTAGAAAATAGGAACAATCGCTACGTGTGTAGGTCAGGAAGACCACCTGATCTTCTAATAAATAATGCACAAAAAATTTCAAATAATGCTGTCTTAATGAATGTGCAAAACATAAATAGTATTTCAACTTTCCTTTTACTGGAAACACTGGCTCTTTATTATATTATCAGATGTTCCTTGTAAAACAAAAGAAACAGAAAAAAAACCATAGTGTAATATGTACTTCAAACACTGTAAACCTTACTGTAGGTGAGGAACAGCACAGTCTGTAAAGTGTCCTTACACCAGAGGTAACAGTAAACCGAAGAGTTGGTGATGATAGATATCAGAAATCCCAATAGCGAAGAGAAGCCCAGCCTTTTCTTGGGGGATATACAGGGCAATAATAACTTCTGTAAATGTCCCTTAGGTTATGCTATAGTAGTCTTGGTGCTATTTAAATTAACAGTCACATGATATACAATGATATAATGATAATGACATAAAGGGCCAGATTCTATAAGATTCAAAAAAGATAAAATGGAGAGTGTTAAACAGCCAGGGAATCAGCTACTACCTGCCATGTCACAGACTGTGTTTGAAAAATGTCAGGCAGGAGCTGATTGGCTGGCTGTTTATCACTCTCTATTTTATCACTTTTGAAGCTTAGAGAATCTGGCCCAGAATGAGTAATATACAAATAATTAATACAATGTATAAATTTAATGTGCGCTATATTATTCACTTTGGGGAGATTTAATAAACCTTTCAGAAAGATATGTTGGAGAGGTATAAATCAGCTACTAAGTACCATTGCTGCCCAATGCATACCACCCAACATTTGGAAGAGTGCGACTTTGTGCACCTTTAGCATGAGAAGGACATGTGGCATCCTGGTATGGGGCAGGGCCACTTGGCATGGGGCTGTGGTGCACATCACTCCCTCATTTCTCATCCCTCTCTGTAATAGTTAGATGGCACATATATTTAATTGCTTCTCTTCTATGCAGTTGAAGGAGATTGGGAGACCTCACAATCTCTATTCCTTCCCCACTAAACACTGTGGCCTGTAGATGGGACAGAGCCCAAAAAGCAGGATTCAGACGTCTATGTAAGGTCAGGCAAAGGTAATTTAATTTGTGTATAGTGCAATTTATGTACCTAATAACATTTGGCATGAAGCATCCTATTATCTGCAGTAAATAACAGCAACTAATGGATCCCTTGGAGGTTATCCAATTAACTCTGTAAGCTGGTACTTATTGGGGATTCTGCTTGACAGACCTGAGGCCCACAAAGAAGAATCCCTGATAAGCAGCCCCAGGAGATCTGTTTTTTATCCAAAAATACATGGGTCCAGGAACTGGCACAGGTCAATTTCTGTACGGTAAAAACAGGCAATATTTGGATAGCCAATAGAACTTGGGCTAAAAATACAGTTTATACCATGCAGCAAATTACCACATGTATTAGGATACTGGTCTGGTCCAACTGAGGCTTTATCCAATTAGATATCATGACAAGCTGCATGTGACATTGTACCATTGAGCCACTATAGTTCCTGCAGCAGCTGCCAGTTCTGCTGGAGCCTGTATGATGGCTGTGCAGGAGCCTGTATGGGCACTGGAGATGGCTGGAGGGGCGGGGTTGGGTTACACAGTGCATTGGCAATAGGCTGATACACTGTGAGTGCTCATGAGTATTGCAAGAGTTTTCACTCCCTCTCACCGGCAGCCGAAATGTTAATACCGAGGCAACGCAGGAATTGCCATACTGGCAGATTATGTGCCACTTTGATTCATTTATTCCATTCCTACCTTCACATTTATTTGAGAATGTGGCAGTGTTACAGCATTTATTCTACTGAGTAGAGAAAAGTCAATGCAGAAAAACACATCAACATATGAATTCCTGAATACATTTCCAATTGTTTGTCCCATCAGTTAAACATTAATGAGCTGTCACAGTTGTGCTAATACAATAAAAGGACCAAAAGCAAAGAAAGAGATATGGAAGATTTTATGGGCTTTGTCAAATAGTATACGACTTCTTAACCCTTTCAGTGCCAAGTGAATTTGTCAAAACAGGTGTGAAAATTGCCAAGCAAACATGGATGACCTGTAAGGTTTACCTTATATAGGGAATAAAATCTTTTTTTTACACAACATTTTTTATTTGAATTTATATAACAAATGTGAGCGATGCTGGCATTTTAGCGGCTATGCTGATCATCTCTCAGAGATGTTGGCACTCAAAGGGTTAATTGAAATATGTTGTAGGGTTGGAAATAAAAAAGATTAGGATACAATTTCCGTCATACATGCAGGTGCCAAAATGTGTAATGGAGCAGCGTGATGCAGACATTTTCTGGCATTGAGACGACATGATCAAATGCCAAGTAAACAAATTATCCACAGTTCCACTCCCAATTCTCCCCTCAGATCCACTGACCAAGCTCATGCCCAGTCAGGGACAAATGTTCCATAAGATGCGAAGGAATGAAAGAATGTCCTGTGCGCACAACAGAGGTGACCAGCGCTGCAGGATAACATTCCTCAGAGTATCGCCATGTCTCGTGCTGTGACAAGCAAATAACCCTGCTCTGTAGTCTGACTATACGGAGCTGTGCTGGCAGCAATTACTCCAATCAATTTACTTCATTGTAATCAGTCAGACAGCAGGTGTAAGGAATAATATTAAGCTGGTAATGTTACATTTCCGCTTCAAATAATGAGAGGTTTTAACAATTGGGGTACCAGACACTAATCGCTTACACATCATGTCTAGCATATATGATAATATTTCACTGTCTGCCACACGAAGCGTATGAATTATTATTTAGTTGTAAACCAGTAAGACTACACAGGAAGCTGGCACAGGGCTTTCCTGAACCAGTCTCAGGGTACATACAAATTTATGGGGTTGATTCAATTAGGTACCTTCAGGCTTGTGAAATTTGGTTTGCAGTCTCCTTGCTGGCCACACATCAGACCAACTAGTTGGTTGGTTGGATGGATGGAATAAAAACCTGGTACTGGATAGGAGCAAATGTTATTTGTTTTTTTTTAAATCGGAAAATGGACAACAACTGTCAGTCAGACAATGTACTGTAGTTGGACCTATTTGATTAAAAGAATTTTACTGAATGCTTTTGTCCATTCTCCTGAGTTTGTGAGCACATTGCTTCTTGGCACTTGCCCCCATACAGTACCAGATTTTCAGTCCAACCAACCATCTAGTTGAATGGTTGGAGGAAAGTTGGTCTGATGTGTAGCCAGCATTATGTACAGTGTGAGATTGTACCGTGAGAGGGGCGAGCTGCAGTGTTATTGATGGCATTTCTACACCATAACAATAGACAATTCACACCTCTCACGTCTAACTGAATTGACCCCTAAAGGTCTGTAATGTAACACATGATTATTAAAATACTTCAATAAGTTCCATTTGATACCAAAAACAGGGACATTTCTACAGGGGAATAAGCAGTGCAATCACACCGGGTGCCGCGCCACACACTGTGCGACTAGTGACAACCATTGCCGCTGAGCCTCCAGCTACTCGCCCACCCACAGGTTCCATACCGGTGCCACTGACTTCATGTTGCCAATGGCTCCTGGCAGTCCCTTGAGTCATATCTCCCACCTGACCCCTAGTACTACACTTACATTACCCAATTGACACTACTACATGCACCCTAAAGTAAGAATCCCCACTGAGCGGAGTACTAGGTCCGTCTCCGGAGAGTAGGTGCTGTTCTGATAAGGGGGTGCCGCAGAGGTTCAGGTGGCCACCATCTTAGAGAGCACTGCACAGTAGTGAGTTCTGTGCAACGTAGTCAAGGCCACACCCCTGTTGCAGAGCCATTAAATCTTGGTGGTGTGTACATAACCTTAGGCCTAGACAAACGACACTCACACAACATTCACTCTCTGTGCTGTATTATAATATAACAATTACACAGAAAGATTCTATTAAAAATATATTAACATTGATGTTGAGGGTAGGGAGGTACAAACCCCACAGACCCTGGTATTTGTTAAACATAGAAACATAGAATTTGACGGCAGATAAGAACCACTTGGCCCATCTAGTCTGCCCCTTTTTTTAAACATGTTACCTCAAACCATATTTGATCCTTATTTTTTTGTAAGGATATCAATATGCTTATCCCAAGCATGTTTAAATTGTACTACTGTATTTGCATCTACCACCTCTGTTGGGAGGCTATTCACTTATCTACTACTCTTTCTGTGAAAAAATTCTTCCTCGCATTTCCCCTGAATCTTCCTCCCTCTAGTTTCAGTGCATGTCCTCGTGTTCTGTTGCTCCTCTTCCTGTGAAGAATGTCTCCCACCTGTACCTTGTTAAAGCCCTTGATATATTTGAAAGTTTCTATCATGTCCCCCCTTTCCCTTCTCTGCTCTAAAGTATACATATTAAGATCTTTTAGTCTTTCCTGGTACGTTTTGTGATGTAGGCCATGCACCATTTTAGTTGCTCTTCTTTGAACAGTCTCTAATGTATTTATATCCTTCTGGAGATATGGCCTCCAGAACTGAACACAATACTCTAGGTGAGGTCGTACCAATGACCTATACAGTGGCATTATTACTTCTTTCTTTCTACTGCTGATACCTCTCCCTATGCAACCAAGCATCTGACTTGCCTTCTTCATTGCTTTGTTACATTGCCTACCTGCTTTTAAGTCCCCTGAAATAGTGACACCTAGATCCCTCTCTTCCTCAGTAGTTTCCATTATAGTGCCATTTATACTATATTGAGTCTTTGGATTTCTGAGACCCAAGTGCATGATTTTGCATTTTTTGGCATTAAACTGTAGTTGCCATTCTCTTGACCATTTCTCTAATCTGCCTAGATCCTCAATCATTTGTTTTACCCCTCCTGGTGTGTCTACCCTGTTGCATACCTTTGTGTCATCTGCAAAAAGGCACATTTTACCCTCAATTCCATTTGCAATATCACCAATAAAGATATTAAAAAGCACCGGTCCAAGTACAGATCCCTGGGGTACTCCACTTGTAACCTTTCCCTCCTTTGACTGTACTCCGTTTACTACAACTCTCGGTTTTCTGTCCTGCAACCACGCTCTTATCCATTCAACTATCTTAGAATCCAATCCCAAGCTTTCAAGTTTATTTAACAGTCTGCAATGTGGGACAGTGTCAAAAGCTTTACTAAAGTCTAGATAAGCTACATCTACAGCCCCATCTTGATCTATTACTCTAGTCACCCAGTCAAAAAAGGCAATAAGATTTGTTTGACATGATCTTCCCCCAGTAAACCCATGCTGTTTTGGATCCTGTAAATTGCTGGTTTTGAGATATTCTACAACTCTTTGTTTTAAGAGTGTTTCCATCAATTTCCCTACTACTGATGTAAGGCTCACTGGTCGATAGTTGCTTACCTCTTCCTTGCTTCCACTTTTGTGCATATTCAGAGAGTCGCAGTGTACCGACACCCTCCCATGCCTGGCAATACGCCCAGTTTCAGAAAAGGGCTTGCACGATGCCTCTACAGCCCTCCATGTTGGTCTACAAGTGCCCCACTTTGCTTTTAAATTATTGGCCAACATAATAATAGACAAGTCTACATACCAACCAATTGAATTTTTCAAAACGTATCGTATTTCAGCTTTTTATTACTCAGATAAACAACATGAAAGTCCTAATACAATTTGCTTGGAAAATTCTATTTGGGAAAACAAAGTTGCAATTTAATGTTTGGATGTTAATATTTTTTCTGATTCATCTATGCTACCTTTTGGTTTGTAAGAAAGAAGAAAACAGGACGTGGACTAGGGTCGAACAGATTTCTGTGTACAGGCGCAAATGGTGGGCTGTGGCATACAGTGCACGCGCAAAGCAAAGATACTCAATTTAAGGTAAGTGTCTTCTATGGACAGAGCTTAGCCAGGTCTATCTGTCCATGAAGCTGGGCAAAGAACATAGAACCTGGCCAGTGGAAGTACAGTGTCATGGGAGAGTATCTAAAGTTCTGTATCAGCTGTGTGTATGGGGAAGGGAAGCCTGTTACTGACGGATCTCTTACACCAAGAATGGGCTGCTGCATGTACAAATACTAATGATGGCAGGTTGCTGTAAAAGCTATGAGCGGCACTGGTTTTGGCTTGCACACACATGATCCCCTGCATAAGATCTGCATTGCCAGATGAATTCTGCATTCTGCAGCTACCACATTCTGGGGCAGATGTATTAAGCCTGGTGAAGTGTTAAAGAGGAGGGTGATAACACAGCATTAAGACAGCTCCTAACTGGCATCGGCAAACATGTATGTAACTACAGTTAGGAGCGGACTGGCTGGTGCATTATCACATTCCTTGTTATCAGGCTTAATACATCTGCCCCTGTGTGTCTGAATCATCCCTAAATGTGAGTTGCTGAGCACCAATTTTCAGCTGTTTATCATTAGTAACATGGAGCCTGTCAGCCCAAGTCACTTTTATGCTAAAGCTACCGATTTACCCTGCTAGAATGTGACCAGGCTCAGATCTGCTTACCCTTAAGTACAACAGATACCATTGCGCAAGTGGTTCTCAAACTCGGTTCTCAGGACCCCACACAGTTCACATTTTCCAGGTCACCTGACAGGTGCACAGTTGTACTCATTACTCACTGACACATTTTAAAAGAGCCACAGGTGGAGCTAATTATTTCACTTGCGATTCTGTAAGGAGACCTGCAAAACGCACTGTGTAGGGTCCTGAGGACTGAGTTTGAGAACCTGTGCATTATGCTATAGGTACAGTAAAAATGAGTTAATGCTAATACTCTTATATGGTTATAACAAGATGATACGATTAGATGTTTTTTTTTAACACACGGCAATGAATAGCTGCTTTCCCAATACTCTGGTGTTAATTTGCATGCCAAAGTAAGGCCACTGGTGAGAGCTTGCACTGCAATCTAGTAATAAGATATTCTGGCCGGAACCCAGAAACAGGGAAATGTTTTATTGCTGTACATGTAATACTGTATACTCACAAATGATCTGTTGAATCTACATCCAAGTCAGGATCTTTAGCATGGGGGAGGCTGTGGTCAATGACGATTGTTTCTGTGTTGGCTAAACAAAAGCCGTTGGATCGCATAATTTCTAGAACAAAAATAGAAATCTGTTTATAAAAATGAACGTATCATTTCAGTTAATAAACAATATTTTTTTCATTTAAACTTCCAGCAGGAAATATATATTATTATTATTAATTTATAAAGTAATTGTATTGCCGAGCACTGTTCATTTGGGAAGGTTACAGATGCTGCAATCATACAAACATGTGACATGTACATGTAACACATAAAAGCTGGAACTAAAGAGAGATCTAGTGTAGTGACTCATTCTGCGCTAGGACTGTGAAACTGACAGCATGCTGAGTGATCATACAGTAAGTCCTATTTCCATGCAAGACGTTCACCACAGATCTTTTCACTTAATTGCTCTCTGGCGTATTACCTGCATTAAAAAGATGTGGCAGCTAACTGTCACCTGGCACATCTTCAAAGTAATAATAAAGTTATGTCTATACTATCAACATTTAAGCATATTATAAACTGGGTAAAAGCACTTAATTGCATTCCATTATACTTTCCCAATAATGCTCATGTTACTACATTATTGGGTTCTGGATTTGTTATACTGGTTCATGTCCTGATCTTTCAGGGTTAGTGGAAGGATTTCAATGTGGGAGGAGATGTACTAAACCTTCTGAAAATGATAGAGGAAGAAGTTACCCGTACCAACCAATCAGCTTTTAGCTATCATTTATTTAGTAAGTTCTATAAAATGATAGCTAGAATCTGGTTGTTATAGGTAACTTTACTTGTCCTCTTGAGAAGGTTTGATACATTTCCCTCTTAGGGGGGTATTCAATCCCCTGCCCTATTTCTGATGGGGCAAATAGCGCCGGGTGCCTATTCAATGCTGTCTTTCCCGACAGCATTGAACAGGGATCTTGGCAGAATGGACCCAACTTTAGATGCAGACGGGCCCGTTCTGCCGAGAACGGCTGTGGATTGTCGAGCTCCTGGCCATAGCTCGATGTATCTCAGGGCCACGCCCCCTTTTCGGCATTCAGCAGGATCCCACCTGCCAATTCCTAGTCGAGCCGGCGGAGAACGGGACAGGGTCACGTCTGTCGGGCCAGCCCAACAGTTGTGACCCAGGATTGAATATCCCCCTTGGTCCATATAGCTATTTTTATTGGCACGTTTGTAGTGCATCAGTAAGTTGCAAGGCTCTAAGACTTGCAAACTTTCTTTGTTGAAGGGAAAAAGATTGCTAGTTTAGGGTGGGGAGAAAGCCTCTGCCATTGGAACAATGTAAAGTGAAAAAAAAAATAGGGACTTTTTATTAACAAGTAATACTTTAGTTATCACTTATTACTAATTTTAAATGGTTCTCCAGCCAATCAGCTCCTATCATTTTTCAAACACATGGCCAGTTATGAGCTGATGGGTTTTGCCCATACTTGCCTATCTGACCCTCTCCATGCTGGAGAAAATGCTCTGTTCCTGTGCTTCCCTGGTAATGTATGATTGCCATCACCTGTGGTGAAACATCTTTACCTAGCTCCCCACAGGTGATGGCAATCATACATTACCAGGGAAGTCCAGGAACAGAGCATTTTCTCCTGCATGGAGAGGGTCAGGTAGGCAAGTATGGTTTTGCCATGTAAATGATTGCCACTTTAAAAATACAGGCAGATTTGCACAACGTCCTGCACCTCGCAGGCTATTACATTTTACCCCTGGTCTTCCCTCTAAGCAGGTTTTGCAGATACCCATTTAGTAACTGTCTGATTAACAGAATCTTTACGTTGAACAGGATATGTATGTAGTGTTTTCCATCGTTGGCATCATGACAGATGTCGCATCATCAATAGTGTAGCATCGCTGTGTAACATTAACAGGGCTAGTCTGATGCCTGAGGTCTGTGCAGACCTCAGTCATTGATGGCTATATCATATTTTTTACCTTTGTACATGACGGAGTATGGCCATCTCTGTGCGCCTGAAATTAGGGGTGTGGCCTTGTGTGTAGGGGACGTGGCCTCACGGGGAATGCCAGAAATGCAAGGCATACCCCTGTTGTCCTGTCTGTAGTTATTTGAAGTCACAACGAGTAACATACATAAATAAATCTTTTGTATGTCACATTTAAATACCGACATATGTACTGTATTGTGTACTGTAATAATCCCCTTTAAGCACAGCATAAATAGAAAAGTATACAATATGTTCCTTTTTTGTCTGCTTCTTATTTACAATAAACACATTATTCCTAATACTCTGTTCTGCAAAATAAGAGTCATTTTAAAATACTCAGGCAGAAAGCAATTTATACATAAGTATATCTACAAGATTGCTAGATTGCCAGAATGAAGGAAAATAGCTATGCCGAAACAGTGCAGGCAAGTTTATTAAAAATATTGAAACTGTATGTATTTCAAAATCAGGTTGGGGAGGGTTTTGTCCTCCTACAAAACCAATACATCATAGTAAACTTTATATAAGGTTTAGAGGGCAAATCTATTAAACAGCATTTTTAGCAGATCAGACTTTTTTTGGAGCTTTTGCAGCAGTTTTGAAAATCCTAGATTTACTTAATGCAAAACCCTTATAAAAAACACCACTGAACACGCCCTCCCATAAGAAAACCATCATCAAAACCAGTGGGAAACAGGTATCGGCAGATGAGATAATTGGACAGCATCCTTATTAAACTATCTTGCCAATTGGAAGGCATGGAGACACAATCATCAATATATATATATATATATATGTATATATATATATATATATATATATATATTGCGAACAGACCCTCGTTTCACACCCACAGTTACTATAAGTGATTATGTAGGCTACCTAGCTTACAAAATCCCCTGTTGGACAGGGGATGGGAAAAAATACGGCCTACAGTTGTAAGATTGCACCCCTAGTGTTGATCTTACTATTAGATCAAAAAAGCCTTACAATATTTATCTTCTCGAAACCATGTAAAAGAAGTCCATATATTTTAAATATTTATTAAAAAGTCTCTTATTTAAACATAGATGGCAACATTCCAGATGACAATGGAATTCTTTCTGGTATTTCAAACACTTGAATATAGCAAACAACAAAACCCAACGCGTTTCGTCCCCTTCTGGGACTTCATCAGGGGTTTGCAGTTATAGAGATTTATTTCAGACAATTTCTCAGAAGAAGAGTGTATTCACAATATGATGGTTATTGGATCCTTAGATAATTGGAATGCCTTTCTTGAAATAAAATTGAGGGTAAAATGATAATTCAATACAGATCCGACAATTCTGGAAGCATTGTCTCCTTCAGGAGATGCACTCTGGTGAACAGCTCTGCATGAATGAACAATATATATGTAATGTCCGTGAGTCTTCGAAACACTGCCATCTGTTGGCAGAGAGTGAAAAAGAACAGTCGCTGTGAGCAGCGCTGGGATTTTTAACGGATATTTTGAGGATCTCTCACAGCAACGTTGGCACACAAAGGGTTAATATAGTCCACCGTAGTCAACAAACTAGAGCGCAGTAAAGGGATAATTTTTTTATGATAGGGCTAGAGACACTTATGAAATATGTATGAATATGACTGTGAACATAAATATCCCAAGCACGTCCAGACACACGTCTGCCCCTGTGAAGCACATTGGAATGTACTAATACTATAGAATGTGTTACAACATTTAGGGGTTTATTTAAGAGTCCTCAGGTTGTAAAACCTAACGATTCTATCTGTGTTTATGCCCAATATTTAAAGGGCAATGCTTTTACTAGCAGCGTCTTGCTAGTAAAATAATTGCTCTTTTAAACATCATGCATAAACATGATGAGAAGCACCGGGCTGCTTCATGAATAAATCCCCTATTGTCAGTTTGCAATAAAGAGTCCTGAATGTCTCCGTATTTCCAGGACTGGATGAAAGTAACTAAGAATGTGCTCGTTTCTAAAGTTCTACGGCACATAGCAATAAGCGAGTTACATTATGCATATGCTAAACTGACAAGAAGCCCAAGAAAGAGAGGGAGAATCACATTTTTACAGATGAATTTCCCTAGGAGTTGTGATTTCTGTAACAATTGTACACTGCAAACACAAAACACCCCAAGCATTACTAATCTTATTATTGATTCTTCTTATACTCTGAAATGGTGTTTTATGTTATTAAATTCATTAGTGTTGTAGGGAAAATCCTATTCAAATTCATGTCAATTACTTTTCTTCATAGCTGTCTAAACTCCTGCATCCTGCGGGAAATGCCTGGTTCTCTGTGGAGTCTCCCGCTGCCCCAAACCCTATAAAATCCACTGGATTTCCCACCACCAGACTCCTGACTGCACATAGCGGTGTGCTCCAAGGCACCTCTGCGATGACACTCCGATTTCTTCACAGAATGACCATTTAGGGGTGGCATAGGGAGTGGCTGCAAAAATGCAGGCAACCATATTGCTACTAGCAGTCGATGTTTCTTGTCAATGAGTATGGAGCGTAGGAGTACGCAGTTGCAAATGAGTTTGCAATGGCTTTGGTGAGCGCCGACCTTCTTTTCTTGGCAGCAGTCTCACTTGTGATGATAAGCAATTCCATAGGCTAAACATATGCAGCAGTATAGGGAAGTGCATATGAACATGAATTATGCCCCTGATGCATATGATTGCCAAGTTACATGCAGCTATGCGGACAAATCGCTCCTCTACATATGCATTATAAAGTAGCCATCTACATTATCAGAATGTAGATGCATCAGGCTGTAAGAGATCCAGACAGACACCATAATAGCCTTCAATCTGTCTGCATGCACTGACTAAATGTACAGTAGAGGTAAATGCCATTTTGCAGGTGGATATGTGACAAGTGGATATGTGTATACACTAGACGATAAAAGGTAACGATATGCACGTTAACGATATCATCACACATATCATCTAGTGTGTACGCACTATATCATTAACAGCACGCACTCTGTGTACACACTATATCGTTAATGGCGCACACTCCCTCGGGTCATTAACAAATGTCCTCCTCTGTCCTTCATGTATAGATGAAGGAGGACCTCCCCCCCCCCCCCCCCCCCCCCCCAGCGGCGCTCATTAATGCCGGTATTGGCAAGTGAGTATGCAATGCCGGCACCCCTGCCAGAATAGACATTGCTGGGTATACACATTGAGGGTGATTCTGGTTAGTTTGCAAAAGCAAATGTAACTTGTGCACAGAGAGTTATATTTGGATGAGTTATTTTGTTTCTGTGCGGAGTAAATACTGACTGCTTTATTCTTACACTGAAATTTAGATTTCGGTTTTGAACACACCTCACCCAAATGTAACTCTCTCTGCACATGGGAGTGGTAGGGGTATACTCGAGATGGGGTACTCAGAGTAGGAATAGGCGCCCTATGGGGTGTAATGCTCAGCTGCTCCTACTGGAGGGATGTCAACCCTCCTATGGGTACAATAGGAAAAAGAAAAGTGGAGCGCTAGGTGGATCAATTGGATATCACAATTTTAATTTTATTTTTTAAAAATTATATATATAATATAAAAACAATCAATAAAAATAATTGTAAACAAGCATCTGTAAGTATGACAATAAAAATAGATGGACAAGGAAGATAATACTTATGTCTCTGCGTAGCTGCCGTATATCCCTGATGATTTTGGGGCTTTGGGATTTAGCCCTGGATTGTGGGGGTAAACAAACTGCCGTCCTGGATGTTGCAAATTGGAACGCTGGAGGGTGATCTAATTCCCGATAGTGGGGTCCTCGCTATAATGCGGCCATACCTTTGATAAAGTCGTGACATCACGACGAAACATGTTAGGCAGCACTTGCTAACTCCAATTGGACCAGGAAGAATCTCTGCCTCCGCTGGCCCCCCCTGTTTCAAGTTATTTTCCCTTTCATTGTCACCCTGGATTGCCCTCCGAATTTCACTCTACTTGGATAACCTTCCACCACCACATCGTGGACCCCCAATACTCGCAACATCGTGAGGACCCTTCAACAGAAGGAAATAGATCATCCTCCAGCGAGCCACCCACTTTGGCACCCTCCTGAAAA
Organism: Crinia signifera; assembly: GCF_055691185.1. Classification (NCBI taxonomy): domain Eukaryota; kingdom Metazoa; phylum Chordata; class Amphibia; order Anura; family Myobatrachidae; genus Crinia; species Crinia signifera. The sequence continues at coordinate 126,629,142 of NC_139221.1, read as the reverse complement.
GAGCGCATTATAGCGAGGACCCCACTATCGGGAATTAGATCACCCTCCAGCGTTCCAATTTGCAACATCCAGGACGGCAGTTTGTTTACCCCCACAATCCAGGGCTAAATCCCAAAGCCCCAAAATCATCAGGGATATACGGCAGCTACGCAGAGACATAAGTATTATCTTCCTTGTCCATCTATTTTTATTGTCATACTTACAGATGCTTGTTTACAATTATTTTTATTGATTGTTTTTATATTATATATATAATTTTTAAAAAACAAAATTAAAATTGTGATATCCAATTGATCCACCTAGCGCTCCACTTTTCTTTTTTCTCTCTGCACATGTTACATCTGCCCCACCTACAGTGCACATGATTTTTTACATTAAAGAAGGGATTTGCTTTTGCAAACCAAACATAATTATCCCCATTATGTACTAGGAATCTTGCATAGGTGCCCAGGAGCACACACAGTGCTGATCACAGTTCTGATCCATCCACAAGATGGACCTGTATGCAATTCTGCATCAGCTCCAGTATATTCTAAAAAACAGTGATCTGTATCATTCTGGCCAACTCTCCCTGAATGTCAGGGAGACTTCCTGAAATAGCAGCACTCTCTATGATAAGTCTACCAAACTTCCCTGCCCCTTAACCACATTATTAAGCTGTTTAGTATTTGGGGAAAAAATAAATCTTAGAGATTTATACATTGAAAGCGGATCATCAGTGTCACTATTCTGCATTGGTTATCAGACACAGTGATCCTAAAGTTCTATACATTTTTTCAAATAAGGCTTCTCATGGCAAAATATGGGATACACATGGGAGTAGAACTCACTACTTGAATAAACCCAGGATAAAAAAAAAAATCACACATACTCGATTACTCTATGTGATAGGAGACTGCAAGCTAACTGGGGGTGGGGCATTAGATAAAGACACCAATAGATTGTTCAAAAGTGCAGGTGATAAGACAATCCCACTACTATAATCACATCATAGCTGCCTCTCTGAGACAAATTCTTTCAGCCTCTACAGTCAGCATTTTGAGTTGGGCAAAAGGAACCTTTGATTGGAACCTTCACTTTGAATCAGTTCCGTTCCTGGGGCCAACCCTTGTGTATGACAGAACAGCCAACCTCACAGCCCCACGGTAATCATCAGGCAGCATCTCCTGTAGCCTGCTGCGAAGGGTCAAGCCGAGATGCTTGCCAGCCAGAGGATTTGTTGCACCCCTGTGCTCCAGCTTCACAGAAACACAGTCACTGAAGGATCTTCAACCTTTGGGTCATCAGGTACACACATTACTATCTCTACCTCCCTGACTCCATCATTACATTTACCTCCTATTGCGGGATCAGGGTGTCTACCAGCACTGTCTCTACTGACAGTCACCTTCTCTATCCCTTTATATTTCAGCAATATTCAACCCATCATTTATTCAATTGGATTTCCAATTCGTTCATTTAGTTTATAGCTCATTACCAATTAACATTATGCTGACAAAAATAAATTAATTAGAACGATCTTCATCACATTATTCAATTAGTTAGTGAATGCTTTATTAATACAGATTTTATGTGCTATTTAGCTTTATACTTAAATAAATGAATGAAAACTATAAAACAATAAATGTAAAATATATTTTGTTACAGTTTATTCAGTGAGTGTTCCCCTATTCCTCCTGAATTCTTGCGCTGTTCCTATTTTTGCACCCAATACAAAGCAGCCTGGCACAACATACACAAACCCATTGTGATGGTATAGTGCTCACAGTGCTATAAGTTTCATCTACTACTGCAGGATACACCCCTGAGTGGCAACAGATACGCCCATTGGTGGAGCTAGACACACCTCTTGGATGGAACATGGCATGCCCCTGAACAGGGTAACATGCTTTTTGTGGTGCATTCTACTAACAATTACAATCTCCATGAAACTAGGGTTTAAAAGTAGCCACTTAGGATGGTATTGGCATCCTTGAGCTCTTTTTTCAGTCTGTTCCAGTAATCTCAAAAAGAAGGAAATTTCAGGGCCTTTATAGTGTTCATTATTCCTCAACAAGTGTTCAACCACTGTTACCATATGGAATATTAGTATATAGCGACACAATGTCTATACAACATAACAGATAATTTTCTTTAGCTGGCTCCACTTTTTGAAGATTAATCAGTAGATCCATGGTGTCTTTGAGGAAGGTCTGTTGATGCGCCACCACCGGTTGTAGCCAAAAATCCAAATATTTGGCAATGATACTAAACAATTATTCGCGGGCCGAAATTATGTACTTTAGGCAACAAATATAAAAGAGGCATAATCGGATTGTCCACCTTCAAGGCTTCCATGGTTTTAATATCAATAATCTTGTCCTTGACTCCCTCTTGAAGGACCTCATCAATTTCCTTTTTATATTTAGAAGTTTGGTCATTTGGGTCATTTTTTATGTCTGCCAGTTGTCTATATAATTCCTCTTTGTATTTGTCTAAATCTTGTATCACGATGGCACCTCCCTTGTCCGCCGACCTGATTAGTAATTCGTTTTCAAATTATTCAGGGGTACCAGTTCTTTAGATTAATTGTTCATCACTTGTTTGCTTACTTTGGCCTCCTCCATAATAATGTTTTCTAAGGATCTGGTATAACTTTTAATAGGTGGGTTGAGACTTAGGGGTTCAAAGGTTTAATTTTTTACTTAAAGGGATGTTTCACATCTTGTAGCTCATGTTTATCATCCTGGTTTGAAAAAAATTCTTTCAATTTTAAATGCCGGTGATGTGTAGAAACCTCCACACTTTATTCCAGTTTTCTAAATCTATTTGTTGGGGCAAAGGAAAGTCCTTTATTAAGAAAGTTTCTCTCTTCCTCTGTTAGGTCATGAGAGGAGAGGTTTATGACCAGATCTACTGGCAGGGAGTGAGCTTTGATCTCCCTGGATGTTTGACCACCTCTACATGTCCGGTTCCTTTTCCTTTGGTCGCAGCCCCTAAAGGGGTTTTCTGTACACTTGGACCGGCTTGATTATCCGTATCACTTTGGGATGTGCTCTGATCTGTTGACATAATGTCCTGCCCAATAGTTCTGTGTTGATTACATCTTGGTCTAATTTTCATAATTCTTCTATTTGGGAATCTTCCTGTTGCCCACGGATAGACTGACTGCTCCAAATAGTCTTTTTCCACTGTGATAAGTTTATTTTTCTTGTATTTAATCAGGTCACGCCTGTAGGATTCAATATTGCTCTTTAATTTTATGAGACGATCTTGGCTCTTATCCTCCACCAATACTTGTATTGTTGTCCGTTCCAGGTCACTTATTTTAACCTTGGTTTTTTCCAGGATCCACGTTGATTCTTCTATCACCAGAAGAATTAAATCTAGGGAACATTTATTTAATATCGCAACCCATCGACGGTAAAAATTCTGTGCTGTTTCGGCCTATAGTCGGAATATTTTTAATCCAGAAGCCCCTTGGAATTTTACGTTCCCTATAATAATCTGATAGGCTAATTCCGTGAAACTGGAAATCAATTTCCTTCTTCTTTAATTTGTGTGTTGTAAATTTCTTCTGGAGTGTCTGAGCCTGAGAAAGCTTTCAAAGTTTCCTTAATCAATACTGATTCAGCATCTGTATCTGAAAAGCTCAGAATATCGCCTGTTCTCAGATTCAACATCAGGAGTCCTTGGAAATCCATGGTCTTAAGTGACCTTTAACTTAACTAAGGTCCAATTCACAGAGGAACACAGTCGGTGCAATAAAAATCAATGATAACTCTATTTAGCAGGATTAAGGGGGGGAGTGGAGGTTTCCTTAAAGTGCAGTGCTGCGTTGTGCAAAAAATGATGGTGTTTGTACTCCTATACATTAAGTGTCAATATTTAATAGCAGCTGTCCAAGTACTCTAATGCATCATGCACAAAATGCTGATATTTGTGCTCCAATAGCAGCAACTGTCCAATCAATAAAGTGCAAATTCAGATGCAAACTATCCTATCAATAAAGTGCAAATTTAGATGCAAACATGGACACGCTGCCTCCACTCAGTTACAGTCCAGAAATAGGTTGAGACCCCTTCTGTGCAAATTAGTGCAGAATAAAGTGCAATTCAGTGAACAACATGTAAGCGAAAAAGTGAACCAACCACTGATGGAATAATAAACCTGGGGGCTGCAATACCTAGAACAGTAGAGTTCCTGTATATAATTCTGGATGGTGGCCGGCACTCCACAAACAGATTGACAAAGCCTGGGTGCCCTCCCGAGATACAGCTGGTGCTCCTTAGATAACGTACGAGGATGGGCGGCACTCCAAAGAAGACGCATCACACGGATATACCAACGTTTCAAATGTATTTCAACATTTTTCTTCAGGGTGCATAATAAACAGCACATAATATGGTATTTATACCTTACTGAACAGTGCAGAATCCCCCGCCGTCTAGAGATGGGTCGTTTGCGAATGAAGCGGTTCTTTTGAACGGATCCCATAAAAGACTGAGGGAGCCGCCGATCCCAAAAAGTTGATCCGTCGTTCTTTTACTTCCAGTTTCGTTTTCCATTACAATGTATTTGCCTGATCTCAGCACAGCCACCTGTGGCAGCTGAGATGTACTACCTCTGGAGACTGAGTTCAGTGCTGCTACTGCAAGTAAAAGAAAGAATAACAAGGCTGCTGCTAGGGATGGCCATCGGTGCAGACACTATCGATGGAGATTCTGCACCCAGCTATCGATCAGTGTTTTACTTGGTTATGTATGTTCTTATTTGTTCAGCTCACTGTTTTAAAAAAAAAAAGTAAAAAAATTGGCAATAAATGATTGTAAAACAAATTATGCTTCGTTATTATCAATTACCCCTTCTTTCAAAGTGAACCGCCGACCCGCCTAAAAGATACAGATCTTTTCACTGACTGATCTGCTGGATCCCAGCTCTCATTATTGACCCATTTTGCCCATCACTACTGGCGTCAAGATTCTTCATACGGACACTGGATCCGGAAGTGCACAGCCGGCGTATGACGTCAGCGCGCCAGGGATGGCAAACTTCATCAGAAAGCCCAAGCGATCCAGCTCGCTGAGAACACAGGGAGTCCCCCGGCGTTGCTCATCTCTTAGCACCGCTGTGGGCGCATCATCTCGTCATCACTGACAGTATCCAGTGACAGATCTCTCGTAACGGATACCTGTACATAAACGGGGGTTAATAACTAATCACATCTAAAATAAACATTTGCATGAACAATTAAAGTATAAACTGGTGGATCACATGCCTCCCCTTGTGAGAGGAGGGGACAGAGGTCGTTTATTCTGGGCTAACTAGCCCCTTTATCAAGGTGCAGGAAGGTTCTTCCTGCACCTTGATAAAGGTGCTAGTTAGCCCAGAAACGTTGGTGATATCTACCTGAGTGTGGAGTCTTATTTCAGCAGAGTGCCGCCATCCCCCTGGACCCTATATATATATATATATATATATATATATATATATATATGATCCCCAATATTCCTAAACGCGCTACCAGAAATGCAAATATAACAAGGTATACAAGTTAAAACAATCGTGACTTGGCTGCCTGACCACAAAATTCCCAGAGGGTTCAAGGAATAAAGCCCACAAAATGTTGTTGACAAAATGTTGTTGCTTTTTCAATGATGCAACGAGGATTTCATCCAATATTAGTTTTTATTTTGTCCTTCAATGGAGAGTCAATAGTACAATCAGATGCATAAGGACGTTTTTTCTGCATCTGATTGTACTATTGACTCTCCATTAAAGGACAAAATAAAAACTAATATTGGATGAAATCCTCGTTGCATCATTGAAAAAGCATTATCACTTATGGACTGTGTTTCAATATTATAGGCGCCTTTCCACTATTGGAAAACATATATATATATATACATACTTCATTGTGTTATTGTTTTGAATACAAAGTAGAAGAGAAAGTACTCTTGTTTTTTGGAGGGCACACTGATGCTATCAATTAACAATTAATATTTATTGGTAATACAGTAAAATGCGGGATAATTAGTCCTAATTAAATACTACACAAAATATAAAACAGCAAATGTTAAAAATAATATGTCATTATAAGCAGCGCGGATGGTGTAATGGTTAGCATTACTGCCTCATAGCACTGAGGCCATGGATTTGATTTCCACCATAGCCCTATCTGTGTGGAGTCTGTATATTCTCCCCGTGCTGGTGTGGTTTTGCTCCCACAATCCAAATATATACTGTAAGGTTAATTGGGTCCTGATGAAAAACATCACCCAGTGTATTAGTACCTGTGATAGGGAACATAAGCTCCACTGGGGCAAGGCTGATGTGAATGGCCAAATATAAATATATATAACGTAATAAATAAACTGTTCTTCTGTATCATCAAATCTCTACTGCCACCTAGTGGTAAAGCTCCAATAGCATGTAATAAAGAATTTTGATCACTATATTTTATACATTTCCTATGGGATGGCTTTAGGATGTGTTGCTTTGTTGTCTCTTCATATTTAAGTGTTCTAGGTGCCCATTTGTTAAGGATCGCATTACCACACTGGATCACATTGTAATATGCAATCCTATTGTACAGATGTATCACCCTGCACATGCAGGGACAGGGCATCCAAAAGGGGCCTGTCCCTGCGATGTGCTCAGCAGGGTGCCGGGGGGGGTCTGTACATGCACGGTTAACAGTGCAGCTTGTAGCCCATAGGCTACAATAGGCTACTGCCATCTCAGAATAAAACCTATGGGGGATGCGGCTGGCGGCAGTGCAGGAGGGATCGATGCAGGGATCGTACTGCGGTCCCTCCTGAAGCATTCAGTTGATACTTAATATCTGCGGCTAACCCCCGATGGGTGTTTTAGGGGATTTAGCCTCAAATATTAAATGATAAATGGCCCCTAAAAGATTTTTGTTATCTTCATTTGTATACATCGTATACAGGTATGCATCACCGTTTAATGATATTAATTAATAAATTGCATTTTAAAAAGAATCTTTTGGTAAAGGTGTATGTTTAAAAGGATATATATATTGATCATGATTAGCTGGTGGGCAGGCCTAACTCCCAGTCTGTGGGTGGAGCCATGGATGTGAATAGAAGATCGCACTGTGTGAACAGTGTTAATGGGGAGCCGGAGAAGCACAGAAGACAGCGCGTGAGTATGATCTCTTTAAAAAGGAACTCAAATGGATTCTACATGGACAAGAGGACAGGCCATTAGTGGGCCCATGGTAATGTATGAGTGGATGACTGTAGAATGTAATAAAGTTTTACTGTTCGTATGTGTGGTTTTTTTTTTCACTATTTGTACTGTTGGGACTTGTATAAAAAGTTTCCCCCCAGCTGTGGCATTACCCTGCTGGCTGGGTGGGGCAGGGCCTGGTGTTGGTTCTTGAAACACGAGGGACCCCTACTCGTTTTGTTCCCCATATTTTGGGAACCAGGACCAACCCTTGAGCCATGTGCTGGTTTAAAAAAACAAAGGGACCCCTATTTGGTATGCCCCGTGATTTTTTTAAACCAGGACCGGCTCTTTGAGCCCTGGGACCCCCACGCTGTTTTTAATTAATTTATTTTTTAAACCGACATTACCATGTCTCCAAAATCTCAATTGTCCGTGACTAAAACTCGCACCATATCTCACTGTTCACCTGCAAATTCACATCCCATTAAATAGTCGACTTTAAAAAAAAAAAAATCCCCAATTTCGGAAAATGCAATAATGTGCGATTTCAGAACCTCACTAAAATGTGCATCCCATTAAATGTCACCCTTTGTTCTAAAATTCCGTGAATATGCTCTTACTATTACTGGAATGGACCTTGCATTCCTCGCTCTTATCTTACATCACAAGGAAGCACAAGACCTGCATATCAACATAGGAAAATAAAAAATTTCTATAGTAACAGTACAAATTTGCACATTTTACGCTAAGCAAAAGGACATATACTCAGCTCACCATTCGCACCACTATTTTTTAATTATTTAACAATGACAAAATATAACAATAACATATATTACATGTATATGTATACATGTAATATATTTTGTTAAGTCTTATTTGTTATGTCTTTTTTAAGATTACTATCATGAAAGTATTTTTACAGTACACACATATTATACCTGTAGGTGGCAATGTTATACAAGAGATGAAAAAATCCTGCAGCTAAACTGAAACATCAGCTTGTTTTATTTTCACTTTAACTTCCTATAACCGCAAAAACAGCAGCGGTTTAGCAATTTGCATATTTACTAAGGATTAATTTGCATTGAAGTCACGTCAAAATATATTCCATCTCTACCTCTCCTCTCTGCACAAGATCTGCATCTCTCATAACTCGCTCCCACTTACACTAGGATTTTTGTCAGGCAGCACCCACCCTATGGAATGCCCTTCATGCACATTAAGACTCTCCTGTAGCCTTCAAACTTTCAAGCGTTCCCTGAAAACTCAGCCTTCAGGCAAGCTTATCATATTCTGGAACCCCCAAATAACCTCTAGTAGAATTCATATGTAATTGCATCCCATCAGGCTGTGTTGTAATATGGTGGGACTGCCATGCAATAGATTAATATACTTATGTATCCCTCCTATTACCCTATAGATTGTAAGCTTGTGAGCAGGGACCTCTTACCTCTATTTAGGTTTGTTACTACCCAGTTTGTTTTATCACTGTTGTTTCCAATTGTAAAGCGCAATGGAATATGCTGCGCTATATAAGAAACTGTAAATAAATAAATAAATGTCAAATGTAATTTAGTTCTCTAAATTGCAGCAAATTGCCATTGGAAAAAAACTCACCTAATTTTCACGGAAGTCACATGTCAAAAGCAATTTAGTGCTCCATATCGCGGCAAATCACCAGCAGAAAAGACATCACCTAAATAATTTTGCTAAAAGTGGGAATTGCACTAAGAATTGTCTATGTCAAATCGCTCCACTTTATACCAAAATTGTACTTCAATGCACAAAATCAGTGCACTGTAGATTTTTTGAGCATCTTGACATGTGTGAGACTTTTTTTTGTTTTAGACCCACCCAAAGCCCCTCCAAAATTGCCCAAATATTGCACCACAGTGACCCACTTCCAAAAAGTAACAGGTGCAAAGCACTATAGTTAAGGCTAAACCAATTGCAATGCTTGGTTACCTGCAGAACTCACTTTAAACTCTTAACAATGGCTGCAGCACATTTTGGAGTCGCATGCATCCAGGCAGTGATTTCATGTGGCCTGTGTCAGCTGACTGATACTTATAGGGCATTAAAGTGTGACTTCTATAATGATTCCCATGCAAAAAGAGCATACAGATGGAGCCGCTCTCAGTGTTGCCACCAGACCGCCACCCACAGGTTTCTGGTGGTTGGCAATCTGGCGGACGGCGGTGGGACATGGACGCGCGAGCATCTCACATGCATGCGCGTCCATTGCCGAGAATGGGGCAGACAATCGTCTCGACGTGCACGTGCCCCCAGAATGGGTAAAACCATGTGCGCTGCAGGTAGGTCAGATGGAACATGTGCAGTTAGGTTTGGGTAGTTAATTTTGTTTCTGTGCAGGGTAAATACTGGCTGCTTTATTTTTACACTGTAATTTATATTTCAGTTTCAACACACCCCACCCAAATGTAACTCTCTCTGCACATGTTACATCTGCCCCACCTGCAGTGCGGCATGGTTTTGCCCATTTAGAGAACAAAATGCGATCAGGTCTGAATTAGGCCCTTGGTCACATTTGTAGCCCATTCTGTATCAGTAGCAGAATACAAGTAGCGGACTTGTTCCACGGCACATTTTACATTAACACTTATTAGCAAAGTGCATCTAACTCTGAGTCAGGCCCTAAACAAATAACAGATGCTACATAGTGATGCTCATGATCAAGCCATAACCTCTGCACAAAGCATCTGACAAACATGGAGAGACATTTCTTTCATACAGTGAAAACATCTGAAAAGTATAAGCAGTATCCAGTATTTGTCACTGCCTAAGCACCCTAGCACAATGGCTGGGTATATATTCAAATGCATGAGCAAAAAAATGTTATTATTATTATTTATTAAGTTTCTTATATAGCGCACACATATTCCGCAGCGCTTTACAGAGAATATTTGAACATTCACATCAGTCCTCCCCCAGTGGAGCTTACGATCTAAATTCCCTACCACATGTACACGCACACACAGACATTCTAGGGTTAATTTTGTTGGGAGCCAATTAGCCTACCAGTATATTTTTGGATTGTGGGAGGAAGTACAGGGAGAATATACAAACTCTGCACAGTAAGGGCCATGGTGAGAATCAAACCCATGACCTCAGTGCTGTGAGGCAGTAATGCAAACCATTACACCATCCGTACTGCCCCAAATGTAAATGCATATATATATATATATATATTAAATACGTCTATGGGTCTTTATATTTGTAGATCAGTGGCATCACAAGGCGCGGTGTGAGCTGCACCTGTGTGTCACCAACCGAGAGGTGACACCAAAGTGCTGTCTCCTGCTCAATGACAGGAGCCAAGTGCTGCATTGTAACATTATGTGCATCACCCAGCTCCTATCACCATGTAGTAGCCGGCACTGCAGACAAAGTATCTTGAGGGGCAGCCTGTATCTCCGGGTTCCCCAGCGTGATAGAAACAGGGGTTTGGAATGTTTAGCTTTGTACCCTCCCACTCCAATTTCTGTGAAGCCACACACCCTTTTAGTGACCACTGCACCAGGTGGGATTCAGTAGTGAATCCCGGCGGTCGGGATCCCGGCGTTCAGAATCCCGACGCCGGAATCCCTACAGCCGAAATGCCGACAAGGGGGGGACGTGGATCACCCCCCCTTGCGGGCTCGCTGCGCTCGCCACGCAGCGGGCCCGGTGCCTCGCTATGCTCGGCACACTAATTTATTCTCCCTCCAGGGGTGTCGTGGACACCCACGGAGGGAGAATATGTCGGTATTTCGACGGTCGGGATTCCGGCGTCGGGATTCTGAACGCCGGGATCCCGACCGCCGGGATATTAACTGCATCCCACCAGGTGTCTACTGGATGAGTGTCAACAGGATGAGTGTACACAGCATGAAGGTGAATGTTTTTAATAAGTTTGTATAATAAATGTGTATAATAAGTTTGTATAATAAATGTATTTAATAAGTTTGTATAATAAATGTGTATATTAAAACACATTTTAAACAGAATAATTAGGATTACCTTAGTGTACATCATACAACACACTATTTTCCTTCTTGTTGTATTTAATCGCTTATGCTTGAATATTATGAAGTAGCACTTCCATCGCTATCACAATATTGTAGAAAGATACAATTAAGGGATTAAGGGGCTAAAATGGTAAAACTGAGTCAAATGGATCTTTGCTGGTGGTTTTGGAGAGTCACCTGTCACCTATGTACAGACACCACAGCTATGTTTAAAATCAACACCAATAGTTAGTTTCTTTGACTTTGAAAACGCATACAAGTAACTAAAAGGAATTCATAAAGAAAAACAACCTAAGAGTAATGCACTTTTAGATAAAATAACTACTATTAACAGTCTCATAATTGCCTATTCACTTGAAAACCTGGGGAAGCTCCCAAATTTCAGGATCTCAAAAGAGTAGCCCAGATTCCAGGATTAAACCACATTTCACAGAGAAGTGGGTGAGCTAGGAAATTGGGGGGAAGCGAAGCAGGAAGCACTAACAATGAGATGTATTAACATCTTGTCTTCTGGAGTGGGGGGAGTGAAAACCAAGCCCTCTGAAGATCCCTGCCAAATCCCTAGTGCTGATGTGCTATATCACACCTCCTGCCTGGCTCCAGTGGGCATGCATGAGAACTTATGAGCATTACCAAGATCTCCCATGCACAGCATGGAGCACAGCAGCTGCTGTAGCCAGGAACAGTGCTGTGGTTGGGCAACAATCAGTGCCATTTGTCAGCAGATCAGTGAGCTAATTGGTAGCAGCACAGATAATGACAGGGGCGCATAGTACCCCTGGCTTTAGTTATACATAGTGGTGGCTCTTACCTCGACAGAGGAAAGGGGCTGCCAAGTTGCTGCCCCCCCCCCCTCTGGTGCCACTGCTGCTGGTCCCCGCCGTCACCTCCATCTTATTGTCCTGATAACCGTTGCGAGACTGGTGCATGCACAGTAGCCTCTTTGGTACTGCACATGCGCTGGCCCAAGGTGCTATGGGGCTACTTTGGGAGCAGACCCATTGAATTGTATTGACTTTACCGGGTTCGTCGCATTTGCAGTATCGTCCGTGGTACTGCGCATGCGCAGAACCCGTTTTTAGGGGCAGCCGCGCATAGAAAGGCATCCCGGAGGGATGAAACACCTCCCAATGGGACTGCCTTTGAGTGACTGACAGATCAGACTTCCAATAGGAAGTCACTGACAGTCACAGTGAAGCCAGCGCAGTCTCACAGACTATGGGCGGGATTCTCTAAAATCCGCAGCCCAGTATCGCCGGCATTCGCATTTCTAATGACCGCATATTCTCTAAAATATGCGGTCATTAACGCAAGGGACAGCTCTTGCGGTAAGAGCTGTCCCTTGCGATGCGGCGCCGTTGCTGGACTTCCGGGTCTATGACCCGGGAGTCCGTCTGCGCATGCGCAGACTGACGCGCCGGCCGCAGGGCATGCTGGGAGGGATCCGTGACGGATCCCTCACACACCGCTGTGGTAAGAAGCCCATAGGCTTCTGCAGGGAACCGCCAGCTTTTGCTGGCGATTCCCTCCGCAGCGGTGACACTGCGGAGGGACATTAGAGAATACAGAAATGCGGTAAAAACCCCGATAACGGGGTTTTTACCGCATTTCTGTAATAGAGAATCTCGCCCTGTATCTGGCTTCACTACAGTGGCAGAGTTAAAAACCATCACTGGTTACACAGCATCATACATACAAGGAAAGTGGTTTCTGTGGCCATCATTGCGGCTCCCAAAATCACATAAATGCATCTCCAACCTGAACCTTGCCTACTGCATCTCCATGGGGGCCTGGGCAAAAGGTTAGCAAGTATGAAAATAAAAGTTTAAGGCAGCAAAGACGATTATTTTCCCTAGCCCCACCAAACGTTCTGTTGTTTGGCCTATTACATGTATTCTGACCTACACATTTCACCTTGGCTGCTCTCTATCAATTCCCCCCCCCCCCCTTTTCAACAGGTTTAAGTATCCTGTTATAACAGAAAACACAATGCTAGATTATGTCCCCAATCACAAATTAACATACTGTGGAGTGACAAGTGATGGAAAGTTTGCTGTAAGGCAGCAATGTCTATGGACGCAGTGGAAAGCCCTCAAGCAGAAACATTAATATATATATGCATCTCTCAATATTTCCATCAGAAAAAAAAATCTGAAAAAGACAAGAACGAGCATTTACTGCAATGAGTAGTATTAAAAAAAAACATGACCAGAAGGAGCCTTTCCTGGCCTATAATTGCTGATTATCTAAGAAGAATTACTAGTATTGTCTTAGACACACCATGGAAACTTGCACTAAGCTCTATGGTAGTTGCACTTCCTGTGTTCTACTGTGGACGTCTATGTGTGTAGTTGAGCATGTGGCCCTGCATGAGATACTGGCTGTGTCTGAAGGGGGTCCCACTTTTGGAATGATCAATTTTGCTGATGGGAATTCCTCTGTTGCTGCTGATGGGAGTAAGGATAGGAGTAAGGATGCCAGGAGAACCCCTGCAATGTCACTTGTCACTTGTTGCTTACCAGCTGCTGCCTAGAACAGCAAACCAATGCCCGAATGCCAAACTCTTTGTGATGGTGCTGAAGGGAGGATGCCTGTGGAGCAGAATATGAGGAAGGGAGTGGTGAGTTCTTTCATTATCTGTCACTGACTCCAGCATTCCTCATGGTGCTCCTGGTTTTGTGTGGTGAGTATACAACCCGGCCTTTAGTAACGACTCTACAATACGCTGAAGCAGACATGATAGTAATATACTGTAAGATGCAGGTATTCTTAAAAGCACTATCAATGAACACAGATATAGGACCAATTATAGCATTTCTCAATATAGCAGCCTAAGATTTGCAGACAGGCATTGGCATCATTTTGGTCAGATAGCCCATACATTTAAAGCAGCAAGAAGTACAAGGCAATGCCAACCTGGGTTTGCCTGTAAAACAATTATTGCTTTGAATCTAGCAGCTATCTTACCAAAATTGTGTAGGGGCCCTCAGGCCGTTATATTTCAGCCCTGGATTTATATGCAGCTGGATTATTCCTTACCAGATATCTTTATTGGGCTTTGAAAACTTGGTTGAATCTTGTGAACGTTATCATTTTTTAACACCTGGTCCAGTGGGGATCTCTCAAAGAATGTGAGGACAACTTCTGATCTTGAATACTGAAAAATAATGAATGTAAAGAAATATAAGAACTCACAGAAGAAAAAAAACTATTTATTAGAAATATCAATTTTACATGGAACCAATACAATTTGCAACTGTTTCATGGCACATTACTGTACAACCAGGTGCAAGTTATTTATACTGTACTTATATTAAATGTAAGAATACATAGAATAGGGACAATGTCAGCATCTCAACTACAAGCTTGACAGCTTGAGACATGCCTGTTTACAAATATGATTACATTTATAATGCCTGTACAACTAAATGCTTTAAGTAGTGTTAGAACCATGTCTGGATACTGGAACCGACTTTGTGGTGATATATGGAGTAATTCAGGCCGGAACGCTGGGCTGCGAATTCGTAGCGAGCGTGTGCTATACCATCTTGCAATAAAATCCAGCGTCTTTTCTAAACGCAAGCCATTTGTAAGTTGATTGACAGGAAGCCAGAGTTTGGGGGTGGAAACCAGACGTTTTCTGAGTGTCAGGAAAAAAACAGGCATTTTCAGGGAGGGTGTGTGACATCAGCTCCGGCCCCGATCAGCCGATTTGTATCGCATTGGCCGAGTAGGTCCTGGGTTATGCACAGACTACACACACTGGGAAATCCATTTGAATTGAGCCATCAGTATTCAATTGCAGCCATTTTCACCTGTTTTTAAGCCCTTGTTTATTGATGCAGTTTCACTATTTGGGGGGTCTAAACTGCATCATTAAAAAGCGAAAACTAACTAAAAAAGTTATCGCAATTTCACTCAAACCACGTGGCTCGATTCAATTCCTATTTTTGGTCTCTGACAAATTTTCCACCTAGACACAAAATTAAGCACCAACCGTATACCTCTCAGTGCTAGCTACATCCCAGAGAACACAGTGGTGATGCTGAGGATAAATGACTGATGACTATGGTATCCATTCTAATGAACAAATGTATGGTATTATACTGTACCTAACATAAAATGAATACAATGGGAGTAGGCCAATAATATAATTTCCCTTGCTACATATAATTGAGGATGATTGCTGCCAGGTGTTGTAGTAGTAATAGAAGGAGCTGATTGCCTGCCTGTTTATCACTCTTCACTTTATCACTTTTTGAAGCTTGATATAAAAGGCCCTCAGAGATGTACGCTAATGCCACCGCATCTACGGATGTGTACTCGGATACTGGGGCACATGTATTAAGCCTTAACAAGAGATAAATGTAAGGGTGATAAAGAGAGATAAACGTCCAGCCAATCACCTCCTAACTGCCATGTTACAGGCTGTGCTTGAAAAAAGTCAGTAAGGAGCTGATTGGCTGGACGTTTATCTCTCCTTATCACACTTGCATTTATCTCTTGTTAAGGCTTAATACATCTGCCCCTCAGTTTGAAATATGCAAATACTGCAGCTGCATGGGTGTGTATTGAGACACCCACCAGCGACATGCAGTTAAGTCAATGGCTGGGCATACACTGGCTATTATGAGTGCCGCCTTATGTGGGCACTATATACAAAGTGGAGCACTGCAACTTTAGTGAGCTTTGACTATAAAAATGTGTAGAATAATGCAAAGATGATATGTATAAGTAAAAAATATCTTATTTGCATTTTTCTAATATTTTTAGATTCAAAACTGGAGTATAGTAGAGTATGCCCTATACTGACCACACGTCACTGAGCTGTGTACAATGACGCACCGAATACGTTTTCTGTCACTATGTGTAACCAGCCAGCTCGCTGCAGAAAATATATGCTATTCAGATTAATAATACAAAAGCCCCAAATTACCGTATCTTATTTATTTTTTTTGTCACTTTTTGAAAAAAATCCAAAGCGGAAGAAATCCAATACAGATGAAATCCAAAACCCAAACAAGACAACTATTTATAACCAAAACCAGCAAAAATAATTCGGTGCACACCTATGTAATAAACAATATGCAGCACCTAAAATAACTGTAGCACTTATATTTAGCTCTGTTAAGCGTGTTGTCTGCTGTTTCTTTTACAGAGAGTGGGCATCTGCAAACAGGTTCTTAAGAGGATTAGTCTTCACTATCTTGCCTCAACATTAGATGCCAGATAATGCCAGTCTCCTAAAATACATAAATCCTCTATTCAGATTGCAGATCTGTGAATTCCTATACATTGGTGCACTACCATTACACTCAAATAATGCATAACTGACGTGAAATGCTTTGCCATTTTTACTGTTTTGTCCTAAAACAGTACCGCTAGACTTATGTCTGATGGAACACATAACTAATGAAACTACTTTTTAACACTGCAGTAGAAAGTATGGGTAAGACTTAACAATGGATATATCACTTTTCTTAATATAAAATAAATGATATTTTAGTGTTAATTATATTTTATAAAATAAAATGGATTCAAATGTTATTATATTTACACAACATGTGAATGGAGCCAGTCCCTGCAATGTGCTCAGTGTGCTGCTGGTGCTCCTGCTGGTTACCATTCACGGGAGAGAAAACCTTTCACAATGCGAAGTGAAGCCTATGGGCTACTGCCATTCAGGAAGCTGGTAAATCTGGCACGATTAAGATGATACAAATTTATGGTAAACCCCAGAAAATGTTTCAGGGATTAAGCCGCAAATATTCAATGATAAATGGGCCCCTTAATATTTGTATGTAAAATATGTATTACACAGTTGTTATATTGGGCGTACATACTTTACAAGGCATGTTTATGACAGTCTTCAGGAGTTTTTCCACCTCATTAAGTCTTGCTTCTATTTCATGAGAATCTTTGATTGTGATTAGTCCTAAAACAAAGAACAAAAACAGGAATTAGGTATGGGTACAAGTGAGCTGGTGTAGCTTTTAACTATAGTAATCGCAAAGCAATAATTGTATAGGTATTATGTATAATGTGTTGGCAAATAAAGGTGTCCATACAAGGTACAGTAATACCCCCAGGGCCGGCTCTACCACTAGGCAGCTTTAGGCAACTGCCTAGGGCGCCGGGATCTGGGGGGCGCCACCAAGTCTGCAAATCGAAAAATCAAGGATGTCTATGAGGATCCTTGTTGTACTTAATGCAGGTGGCGGCTGTGGAACTTCTAAGAACTCACCTCCATACTTTCCCTTGAGTCATACTTCCTACATTGCTGCCCCCTCCTCCAGGGTGCAGAGGAAAAGCAGGGGACTTGGCCACCTTCTGGGGGGGGGGGGGTCATGGGGATTGGATGTCCACATGAGCTAAAAATAAATGGGGGGGGGGGGGGGTTTGGGGGGGGGGGGGGGGGGGAGGAGATTGAAGTTTTGCCTAGGGTGCTGAGAAGCCTTGCACCGGCCCTGAATACCCCTTTCACACTGCAGCTCTTAACCGGTATATTGCTGTTTTTTTTACCTTTTAAACAGGATAGAGCTGCAGTGTGAAAGCTCCAGTCTGCATTTACCGGTTACAAATAACTGTTTTGCAAACGGGTAAAAAGCAGAGTCCTACACGGTTTAGAGACGTTTTTTATGCAGTGTGAATGGCTCTGTATGATATATAGGACTCAGGCAACAGTTAGCACTGAGTTGGTTATCAGCGCAGTGAATATTTAATGATCGGGAGCCGCTCATTACATATGTGCACGCCCGCTGCCTACCGCGCCTACCGCGCTGCCGCAGGCAGGTACCAGGGGAGGGTGGGGGTGTTACTAGGTGCTGGCTGTGTGTGTGTGGGGGGATCTGCTGTTTTACCAACACCTGTGGCTGCCGCCCCTGGGTCACCCCCTGAACCCGCTCTGCCTACTGCCGGCATTGCAGCTCTAATGCCCGGCAGTGGGGTCCCTTTGCTTTGGTGAATGAGTGGTATATTACTGGTTAATTACCGTGTACCTTTCACAACGGGTTCAATGTGAAAGGTACAAAAACGGTAATTAACCAGTAATATACCGTTTACAACATGCAGTGTGAATGGGGTTAAACTTGCTCTGACCCGGTTAAAGAAACGTTTAGAAAAACTGGGTCAAAGCAGGTTTAGCAGTGTGAAAGCAGCATTATTGTATTCAATATTGTATACAATATTGCATTTCATCGCATAGGTTTTGCAATGCAATGAGATGAGATGAGATCTAGTAAAAAAAAGTATGTGCAACATGTACTTTTTGAGCTGTGCGATGAGTGACAGGAGCGCGCATCTCATCGCACCCAACAACTGTACCTTTAGTTATTTAAAATGTGATTCACAGAGAAAATACAGGAATAGATGCATTAACCTGAAAGTTGCAGCCAGATGAAGGATTTTGGCAATTTACCTATTAGATTTAACTCTGTAGTAATTTAAAAGGCAAAACCAATCTGGTTAACATATTCATGCTTTTAATCTAGCATTAAAACTACCAAAATCCAGGCAGCTAACTGCAACTCGCAGAGTATTATATTTATTAAGTGCCTAGCTGAACACAATAAAGATCCTTTGATATACTGTAGCATTTGGATACAGGTCCGTCCCGGGAGCGACCCGGCATTTGGGAAGTTCAGCTTCCCACAGCTTCCCGTCAGGCGGGGGCGGGGCAGAGCACTGGACCATCATCAAGGGCAGGGGAGGAGGCAGCTCGTGGAGCAGATGCTGTCTCCAAGTGCTGCCTCCTCCACGGGACCGAGGCAACTTGACACAGGTTACCCGTTCACACTGCACAGCAGTGTCCGACCCTGGATTAACACTTCTTTCAGACCGCATAGAGACTCGGGTAGACCTGGCAACAACCCAGGATTGACCCTGGTTATTTTTGCGATGTGAAGAGACATAGAGGTGTCTCAGATCTGCGAGCAATGAAGAAAAGCGATGAATTTGATGGTCGCCGACCATCAAATGATTTCTCCCCCGCACCCAAGGCTACAAATGGATGATTATGCAAATCAACCATTTGCATGCCTGCGGGGTTCGTGGGGGGTGGGGCAGGGGGACTCGCAGGCTGCGAAATTGCAGCCTTGCGAGTCAACCAAAAAAAGGACCATAGCTTGTAGGTGCTCCTTTAGAATTGGGATTCCGTAATGGTCTTGTAGAATGAATAATTGCACCTTACTGAGCTGCCTTAAATCTAATACAGTTTAACCTAATTGAAACCATATGCTGTGGACAGGAGCATTTGACAATCTCTCCACTAATTAAACTATAAACGACTTAAGCTTAAGAATTTACTAATCCTTAGTGTGTTAGTACGACACATACTATCACACATGTATCGTGATTACATGATACTATAGCAGCTAAACCAACTCTTTAATATTACAATATTGATTCATTCCCTTAATACATTAGTAACATTTTTATTTTTAGCTGTGTACAATTGTTTTTCTCTCTACAAAAGATGTCCAAGTCGACAATGTCTAGATCACAACAGTGACAAAATGTTGACACAACAAAAGATCGATACGGAAAAGGTCGACACATAAAAAGATTAACATGAGTTTTTCACTTTTTTTGCTGTCAATGTCGACACCTAAGCATGTGGACCCCCAAGATCAACACCAAAATCGACATAAACAAGGTCGACAGTGACAAAATGTCAACACAACAAAAGATCGATATGGAAAAGTTTGACACATAAAAAGATTAACATGAGTTTTTTCACTTTTCTGGGTGTCAATGTTGACAACTAAGCACGTAGACCTTCAATTCGTTTACAACGTCGCCGTGCATATCTTTGCTGCACTCAGCAGACTTTCCTGTTCGTGGTCCATGTAAATAGTCAAGTATGATAAAGTTAAAATAATTAAGAAAAAAATCCACAAATACCCATGTCAACCATAGGCATGTTGAGCTTTTGCTTGTGTCAACCTTTTCACCATGTTGACCACATGCATGTCGGCGTACTGACTTCAACCCAGGCATGGTTGACCAACCATCCGAAACCCATACATTTCATTCTGGCCACTTTATGGGCTGTACGAGGGAAAAGAGTACACAGCTAGCCCAGATTTCAATTGTATCTGCTCAAAACTAGTAAATAGTATATAACAGTTATACCCCTTTCAGACCGCACCTAATTACCGGGTTTATGCAGGTTTGTTCCCGGTACGACCCGGTAATAAGTGTGATCTGAAAGGGTTTACCAGAAAACCGGCATTCACCCAGCATTACGGACCAGTAAAAAAAAGCAGGTTTCTTACTGGTTCTTTGCCGGGTTGCTGTGCAGTGTGAATGGGTTAATCAGATCAAGCGACCCAGTTCCTGTTCGCACTGATGGAGGAGGCAGTGCTAGGAGCAGCGCCAGCTCCAAGTGCTGCCTCCTCCACCGCCCTGGATGATGATCCGCCACTCCGCCTGGCCCTGCATTACATCAACGACCCGGCGATATTGCCGGTTCGCTGAAGGGGCCACAAAGAGCAAAATGCAGGGTCGCATTTTGCAATGTGAAAGCAGTATTACTTGATTGTTAAACATCTGACATGTGTGCTTCTATATCATAAGCAGCCAAATACATCCTCACTGACACCAGTGGCGTAACAATAGCCCTGCAGACCCCGCAGTGGTGGGGAGGCGCTGAGAAAGTGTGGTCACCAGGGGTCTGCGGAGCTATGGTTACGCCGCTGCAGCGTCTGTTGCCAGGACTCACTGTTAGTGGCGGCTGTGTGGTCCAGGCTCTCCGTCTCCTCCTTGCTCCTGCTGTAGTGCTACTGAAAACTGACCCTCCACAAAATGGCTGCCCCCATACAGAAGACAGTCTTTCAGGATTCTTAAAAATGGTCTGCTATTAGGGGCAGCCATTTTGGGAGGGTCAGTTTTCATTAAGAGAAGTTCGAGGAGCGCCGGACCGTGGCACAGACCAGCCAAGAATACTGCACATAATAAAATATTTACAGTAAAAATTTATATTTTATTGTATGATATGTGACTATGGGGGAAGATGTGTCAAAGCGTGGTTAGGGATATGTACCAATCATCTCCCTGTCATTCCTCAAACACAGGACCTGATTCAAAGGTGGGCGCAGTGCACATAACTGCTAAGTCTTTACACATCGCGTAGGACTTGACGTCAGACACTTTCGATTTGGATGCTTTTTATGCACTCTATTGCCACAATCACATGAAAAGAGGTCAAATCGAATGTGAATCACCTTGGGTATGGGCAACTTTAAACTGTTTGTCTGCTCTTATGGAATGGCAATTAAGTAGATTGATCCAGCATGCTGGATATTAATCGCTGGGTGATAGCAATGTGCGTGGCCGCTCCTCGCTATTGTTATGGCCCCTACACACAAAGCAATGTAGGGGCATTTTCTGAGTAATCTAGTGACATCGCTTAGAGCACGGGTGTCAAAAACAAGGCCCGCGGGCCAAATCCGGCCCGCCAGACCTCGTCATGTGGCCCGCGCGAGGAGATAGCACGCAGGGCAGTGTGTCCCAGCTCATGCATAGGCCACCTCCTCTCACCCACCCCACCGCGGCCGCCTTACCTGTTCCTCCACTGTCGGCGGCCATGTTCCTGTAGGCACATATGTATGCGGCTACAGAAACATGGCCGCCGGCCTCCACGGCTACGTGGAGGAGGGCCCAGCCGCCTGTTCCTTCTGATGCCCGGCAGTGACGGACACTGGGTGGGGATGTCATGACGATGACGCCGCCCGCCCATGCGTCTGTAGACAAGTAGGAGCAGGCATGGAAGCTGAACCGGGAGTCGGGGACAGTGTGGCCGCAGCAAGCAGTGAAGAAAAGCTGGAAGCCGCAGCAGCTGCAGGACAGACGGAGAAACAGTAAGTGAGGATGAGGATCACACTCACAATAAAAAAAATATATATATCTGCTGTTTCCTGAGGTGTCCCCGTGTATAAGAATAATAATGCCATGACACCACAGGCTGCTCCTCCTGTATAATCATTTATGTATCATGGCATTACTTTTATTATATTATACAGGGGGAGCAGTCTGTGGTGTCATGGCATTAATATTATTATACAGGGGGAGCAGCCTGTGGTGTCATGGCATTCATTTTATATTATACAGGGGGAGCAGCCTGTGGTGTCATGGCATTATAATTATACAGGGGGACCTACAGATACAACCGGCCCTTTGAGGGTGACCAAACTGCTGATGCGGCCCCCGATGAATTTGAGTTTGACACCCCTGGCTTAGAGAATATCCCATAATCGCCCCATTTGTAGGCCCCATTACAGTGCAATTTAGATTTCAGTTTGAACACACCCTGCCCAAATCTAACTCTGTCTGCACATGTTACATCTGCCCCACCTGCAGTGCAGCATGGGTTTGTCCATCTGAAAAAATATCAGCCTTGCTAAAAGGTCTGAAACAGACCACTTGATTTCTAAAATGATAGCCCAGTCCGGGATTAGTGGCAGTGTGTAATTATATATTTGCATGTTGCATATTATCCTATTATATTTAATATAATGTATTATGTATGTGAAATCACATATTGATTCTAAGAAAACATAGACTGTGCACTTCCGCTGAATTTCACGTTAAGTATTGCGGTACAAAACCCTCAGAAACATTAACATTAATACCTGGAGTAGACTAAAATTAGTGACATTTTACCAATGAAGAATAATTTATGCAAAAATATATGCAACATTTTATAACTAGATTTCCTATGAAAACTTCCAACGACCCTTTTGTTCATAAGTAGATTAGCGTGCTTTAATTATTCATTAGCTTTGAGGACAGACATAAAGGAGGTTCAATTATCATACATTTGGCAATAGCGGAAAAACTCCAGCTTATTAAATCATGCATGGGCTTGCTGAAAGGAATACAAAAGACAACTTCATTGATGCTAAGTATAGCATCTTTGCTATTCTGCTAATTCCCAGAATGAAAGTGTAAGATGAATAAACTAATCATTATTTACTGAGTGATTCTTATTAACATTTCAATGCAAAAAGTCCTATTCTCTTTCTCAAGCACATTTAGGCAGTTCTGAATTTTGCATTCAAAGTCAATAAACATTTTCCAAGCAGATATGTAAGCATCCAGTATTGGAATGGAATGTTCAGTTTAAGGTCAGGTTCAAGAACTGGTAAAGAGAACGAGGATCCTGATTGCGCATTGTGGCCAATAGACCAGGCTGCATGTATAAGGTTTCTTTTATACAAAGTGTTTGACGTCTCAATTCTTCTAGTCTGACCGATGAATCAGTTATTAAAAATAATTCTTTGTGTTCTATATTCATTTCTCCATTATTAGTTGTTTTTGCATGACATTTTATATATAACTTTAAAGTCATTAAGTATTCTGTTTTTATTTGAAAACTTTTTCAATTTGAATATGAAAATGATCTATATTAACATTTCTGCTTTACAGATAGTTATTTTTCTAAAATGCAATGAAACGTTTGCTTTTTTTACAGACTTGTCTATATGATCTCATCTGACAGGCAGAAAATGACATGGAAAAAAAACTTCAGTCTAATGGGCCCTACACACATGCCGATGAGTGTAGGGCGACCTAGCTGTGCTACGTCGGGCCGTTCTGCTCAGCACACAGAGCTGACAGCCCACACACAGAGCGAGCTGTCAGCTCTGTGTGCTAAGCGAGCAGACATCGCCAGTGTTCTCCGGTGGGAGAACCCTGCCGATGCCGAGATTGATGGACACTGTCCATCAACCTTGGCCAGCGATAAAGAAGCACGGGGACGCGCACTGCTGCCGATATAGCCCCCACACATACACCGATGTGAGGGCATTTTCTAAGCGACTTTGCCAAACTAAGCAAAATCGCTTAGAAAATGCCTTAATATCGGCATGTGTGTAGGCCGTATAAGGAAAGCTTTTCTTTCTCAGACGTATGCGATAAACAACATGATTTTCTTAAGCCCCGTACACACGGGGAGATATGCACTGAGCGATTATCCCTCAGCGAACATATTGACCAGTGTCCTCTTCTCATCAGCGACCAGCGACCAGCCAGGGGAAGCCACTGATCACAGGAGCAGCAATTACTTCAGGGCTGGTCGCAGGAGCACACTCCCGGCGACTGTCGCCCCGTACACACGGGTATGTTGGTCGCTCAACGACCATATCCCCAGCGATTCATAATGAAATACCCCCTGTGAACGGGGCTTTATACTGCACATAATAAAATATTTACAGTAAAAATTTATATTTTATTGTATGATATGTGACTATGGGGGGAGATGTGTCAAAGCGTGGATAGGGATATGTACCAATCATCTCCCTGTCATTCCTCAAACACAGGACCTGATTCAGAGGTGGGCGCAGTGCACATAACTGCCAAGTCTTTCTTTGCAACAGTAATGTAAAAATATACTAATGGAGCAGGAGGCGTCTATGGGAAAAAGACGTCTGCTTCAGCATCGGATTGATGCACCCTAAAGGACCCCATACATCAGAACAACATCGAACCCGAATGCACAATCGTGCGACAGGTCATGTGCACATCGTGTTCACTGTGCGCACGATCTGCAGCCCCACGGGTCCTAAGGTTAGCACTCAGATCATATACGTTGCACATATGATTAATCGGCTTTCATTACAGGCTTAAGCAGATCGTATGTGCCTTTTAAGCACATATGATAGCTCGTTCGACCGCTCCACAACATGCATTTGACCAGGTCCTATGCAGGTCAAGGAAGAAAAAGGGGATTTGAAATGATGGCACCGGATATCCGGAAACGGATCTCTCTAGTAAGTTATGTATTTTGCTTAAATTTTATGCTTTGTACTGCTCGTTTTTTTAATTAGGACACCCAAGGGGGTGTGGTTTTGTCTCCTATTCTGACTCATCTAATAAGAAATGTATAATAGTTTAACACACGAATGTCCTAATCAATGTGCAACAGGTGTAAACTGATTTTCCCTCCCATTGAGGGTATATAAACCCCATCAGTGAACATCACAGGTATCACCTTGATAAAGCTCATAGCGAAACGCGTTGGTGAAGGGGAGCAGGGACACCCCTATCTACAGACACCCCTTTCATCTTCATCCTGAAACCGGACCAACCTCCTGAACTGTCTCCTTCCTTGAATCAAGCGGCAATACCATCAGGCCCACCAGGTTGAGCACCACCTACCATCAGGAGCTCCCTGGTCAGGAGATCAACATCACTCACATCAAGGAAATCAAGTGGCAACAACATCGAGCCCAACGGGTAGAGCACCCCCCAACATCGGGAGCTCCCTGGTTTGGAGACCAACAGTTCTTCCTTATTCCCATTGCAATTGGCATTCAATAAGATAATTACCTGGAGGTATTATAGGAACGGACACAGGACATTACCACCATTGGACTGTGGGTGAATATCCCTGCTCTTATTATTTTACTTGTGATACCCCCCAATCTTTTTATTGCATTTTTATCGTAAAAAATTTCTTTTTCATATTTACATGTACCCATTTTCAAAATAAATGTTTTAAGTACACCTGTTGCACACCTCTTTTAGCGAGCGCGGTCTCAAATCCCCTTTTTCTTCCACGTATTTCTTTTGGGCTAGACTTCCCAATTCCAGAGACCGCAGCTCCAGCAAAACAACTCTACTCAGGCGCCCTTTGGGCCACTTTTGTGACCAACAACCTTTTTTCTGCCTATGCAGGTCAAGCTCAAGACATAGTATTTACAAAACCATTGTCCATTTGACCCCCAACCCCAAGGTTACTCAGATTGGTCTTTGCATCTCCACAGCTGAGCCCAGCATTGGAAGACGCAGACCCTGGTCATGGAACTAAAAGAAAAATGGGAGCAATGCACCTGTTTTTTCAGGAACACTTCACACAATCCTCGCCCCAACTGCTTACTTGTTTTGAGATTTTGCTTGCAATGTATACATGTATAACATAAGTAACACCAGTGTACGTTTATCTTTTATCCATTTGAATAGAAAATAGATTATTTTTTCTGGAATAAGTGGTGTTAAAAAAAAAAGTGGTAAAGTGGTGACCTGGCCAAACACAGTCTGGAATGGAAGTGTCAACTACGTATGTATGAAAATTCTACAATTGAACCAACAATCGTGAAAAGGATTATACCGTCTTTTAAAAATCAAGTCATCTGCTTCTATTTTTAACTGAAATCATTACTAAAGCCACATACACATTAGATTATCCCCACTGATGCTGATATTGGTGGTGGTGTGGACTCAGCAGGGGGCCGGCATCGATGCCGACGGGGAGAGAGCATAGGCAGAGGGGGGTCGGGGGGAGAGAGGGTAATGCTGCAACATAGCCATCCTTACCAAGAACCTCCCTCATCTGTACAAGGAGGGAGGGGCTTGTTAACGATGTGCGCGCATTGTACACATTGTACACACTATATGAGATTGTAAAAGATATCGCTCAGAAGAGCCCTTCTGAGCGATAACTTTTACTATCTCATCTCATGTATATGGGGCTTAAGGAAGAAAATATAATTGTCAAAATCAGGTTAAGGCGACTTACAATTTTTCAACTGAGAATTCAATAGCAATAATAATTTTACAAATGACGACCAACAAGAATTTATCCTTTACATACAGTAGACTTGAGATTATTCCTGAAAAGTGGTCTCAAATTGACTTTTTAACTCAAATACAGTAAGAGCCATTGTCATTACATTCTCACATACAAATAACAGAAAAAATAGTGTCCAGTAAAAAGACTTCAAGGGAGAAATGTAAAAATTTCCTTGACATTTGACTAATGTACTTAAAAAATATTTGAAGTAATTGAACATAAACCTACTGTCCTGTCCACTAAAATGCTCTTCTAAAAATCTAGGATTAGTTCCTATTAAGGGGTCATTTTTGGCAAAGCATTGCGTGGACAGAAGGACCTCGAGGAGTTCAACCTCAACTTGAAAGAATTATATTGTTGCTTTAGGTACAGATGTCTCATCGATGATGGTGAAAGTAGGAAGGCATGTGCCCTGTTAGCAGCAGCTTCACTGGCTCCACCAGTGAAGTCTGGTATGGATTGTACCGTACCATACTAATAACACAGGGACACTGCTGTACCTTTGAAATTGAAGGTACAGCAGTAGAATCCCACTTCTACAATGCTTAATATCAAGAAATAAATAAAAATTCTATCGGAAAGCATTTGGAGAAATTCAAAATGAACAAAGTAAATCTGGGAAAACCACCTAAACATATCAGATGGAAATAGGGGGTCTATTTACTAATGTCCTAATTCATGAATGTAAGCACATGTAATCACAAGTGTGATTTTCTAGGCCTGGGGTCCTCAAACTATTTTACTCTAGGACCCCAACAGTCAATAAAAATAATGACAGGACCCCAGCAGGTTACTGCAGAAGGTCATCACATCACCTGTGTAGTCAGCAGACAGCACATACATGGCAGCATTGTGGAGGCACAACATGATGGGAGGAGTCTAATATAACAGACAATGCAACCGATTTTTCAGTTTCCTTCAATCACTGACTGAGATTAGAAAAGTCATCAGCCTGATGGTCAGCAACATGGAGTTGCGACCCCATGCTGAGAAGGTCGGGACCCACTTTGGGGTCAGGACCCACAGTTTGAGAACCGCTGTTCTAGGCTTCGGAGCTGCTAATGTTAGCAAGGAAAGCTGCCGCCGAGAAATTAAGACAGACACCCACCGGAGCCATCACAAACTCATTTGCAATTATGCACACACAATAAATGAGGAACAGTGATGTTAAGGGTAGCCTATGCCTCTGTAGTAGCGATGTAGCTGCTACATTCTGCACAGCTGATAGCTGATGGCAGATATATTTCTCAAAAATGGCCAAGACGCCTGTATTTTTCTTACCACTCCCAATTAACACCTCTAGATGGTCACGCACAATTTATTATTTTTTCCATGTTCATGATTCATTAAGTAAAGAATTACCTAAAATAAAAGCAATTAATGTATTCTGTTTAAATTTTTTATTTTTTTTTGCTGAAAAATGATGCGGGATCCACACTGAATCAGTCTGATTCCCACACAAATCCATCAGGATTGAAATGTACTTGCAAACACCTTACATGCTGTCAGGACCTCTGAAGATATAGGAAAATGCACAGCCCATTACAAGATGACCACAGAATACATTGACCTCACCAATCTATTGCATCATAAATAGCCCATTTAAAACATCATTATACGGCTTTAAAAATAAAACACAGGGCCAGATTATAGGTGGGGCAGTTGCCCAGTGGGCCCCCGCAATGCGGCTAACATTGCCCTGGCCTGGCTCACTATGCACCCTACCTGGCTGCACCCAGCAGCAGTGCAGTCAGTGAAGGATGAGTTTTATCTTTTGAGATGGAGACAGCTTTATAAGTGGGTGTGACCTACTATTGGGGCCTAATACTTAATGCAGTGAAGTGCCCTGAGCCATCAGAGATCTGATGCTGTAGAAGTGTCGCCGCACAGTCCTGTATGATGCCCCACACCACCTGCATGTGGCTTGCCGGGTACCAGGAACAGCTCCGCAAGCAAAGATCTATTTACTGGAGTCAGCAACCCCACCTCCATGCTGGCAGCAGTATCAGCTGCCACTCCCCTTGGAGTAGCACAATGACATTGCGATATAAGGGGCAGGCCAGGACAGGGCGCAGTGCTGCCTTATTATGGCACTGAAATGAATTCTAGAAGAGAGCAGTTGACTGGACATGTCTATAATCAAACAATAGTGTGATTGTTAAAATAAAAATATAAATAACCGTAAGCAGCAGACACTTCAAGATATGGCTGGTTGTAGTGTAGTCCAAGAGTATATTCTTATTAAAGGGTGGAATTTAAGATGGGTACCAGAGGCAGAACTCTGGGAGGCAATGGAGTCATCTTCCGCTGGGCTCCTGCTCCCAAGGGGGCACCTCTCCTCCCCATGCAAGTTTAAATCAGTTATTTATATGCCAATGTACTGCTTCTGTGGCTGAGTTCTGAAATATATATGTGTTCTCTATGTATCTATATTTAATAAAATAAATATATATTTTATATAAGGTTATATAGGGTTGTGTTTGTGTGTGTGTGTTTGGGGTGGGGCACCAATATATATTTTGCCTCCGGGTAACTGGAACGAACTTACGCCACTGATGGGTACACACTAGACAATATGTCGTCCGACCTGGTGAATCAGACAGACATAAGGGGCTCATCATCTAGTGTGTACCCCTATGGCGCTGATGATGCGCACTGCATGCAGGGCCGATGGAGGACTTCACTAGCGAGGGCCATACTGCTGGATGATGTCACTGGGTACACACATAATGCAGTGTGAATCCAGCTTTAGGAATAGCTCTCATACTGCTTTCACATAGCAAATGCCGGGTCGCACCCGGAATTTGAACACTAGTCCGTCCTGCGGGTGACCCAGCATTTGCGAGGTGAAGCAACACGGCAATAAGTCGGGTCGCTGATTTCACACGGGGTCGGGCCGAGGTGCTGCCTCCTCCCTATAGTGTAAGCCGGACCCGGGTCGCTTAACCCGCGTCAACCGTTTACACTGCCCAGTAACCCGGGTCAAACCCTTCTTATAACCCGTGTCAGATTGCTTGGTTTGTTGGACCTAGGTTTTTCCTTTTAGGCGCTTTCACACCACACAGAGACCCCGGTCAACCCGACAACAACCCATGTTGGACCCAGGGTATTTGTGCGTTGTGAAACGGGTATCAGTCATCTCTCAGGTTCTAACTTAATGAGGTCTGTATCGGAAATAATAACAATTCCACCTAGATGTAGGTAATGCGTATAAACCAAATGCATCACAGGAGTTGTGGAAATAAGTCTAAAAATAACCTATGCATTTATCTCTCTGACAACAGCTTAGTTCTATTTATTATTGTTTATTTATATAGCACCAATCATATTATGCAGCACTGTACAGAGAATATGTAAGGACTCACTGCAGTCATATCCAGAGTGGAGCTAGCAGCTGGCTTTCATTATTGTAGTGCTCTACATCCTATATAGTACAATTGAAATGCTGCTACACATCCTTGAGGGAAATGCAAGTGTTGTGCACACCAGCGACCACTAGATGGCGACCAATGGAGCAATTCAAGTGTTGCTACGTTCAAGCATGCACAGCCACCGGTGCTGACATTCTGGTTATGTTGCATTTTGACGGGCTGGTAACCAGTGTCATATAAATACAATATCTACACATTCCATCCAAATTGTTAAACAGAGACCCTACAAATATTTTTTTTATTAAAGTAATGGTAATAATAATAATGTTGAAGTTCTCGTGGGTTATAAAAGATACTTGGACAAAGCGGTGTTACATTCCTTCACCATATGTTGTATATATATGCCTTCTTAACACTGAATATTTTTTTATTGTTCGTGTTCTCAAATATATAAGGCTGTGTTGAGATAGATTTAATTTTTTAAACAATTACCAGTATTTTTTAATGTAGCCACAGGAGGTAACTGATTTGGGCATCAGGCTGATGTAAGAGTGTACACATGCATGCCGTTTTGGGCGTGATTCTGGTTCACTTGCAAAAGCAAATTCTCTCTCTAATGGACAAAACCATGTGCACTGCATCTGGGGCAGATGAAACATGTGCAGAGGGAGTTAGATTTGGGTGAGGTTTGTACTCCAAACTGATCCAACCAAAAAAAAAAGCAGCCAGTATTTACTCCGCACAGAAACAAAATAACTCACCTAAATGTAACGCTCTGCATATGTTAAATCTGCTCCCCCCCCCCCCCTGCAGTGCACATGGTGTTATCCATTAGAATTTGCTTTTGCAAGTGAAACAGAATCAGGCCCTTAATTCGGGATGCGGTCAATATGCCGGAATCTCGATGGACGAAATACCGACGCCGGAATCCCGACCGCCGCAATGCCGAGTACAGCGAGGCACTGGGCCTGCTGCTTGGCGAGCATACAAGTGTACGGCCCCCCCTTGTCGGCATTTCGTCGTCTGCATTTCGACCGTTGGGATTCCAACCGCTGGCATTTCATACCGACTCCCTTAATTCATACCTTCTAACATGTCTGAGTTAAGTACCAGTACAGATGAGGAAAGGGGTGTGCCCATGGGTAAAGAGGGCGTGTCCCCGCAACACTACTATAGAAATATATAGAACTCTAGACACCCAGTACAATGCCTGTTTGCTGCTACAGAGCATTAAAAACTGTACAGTTGGAGAGTGTGTATAATTTATTCTTGACTACTGTACTGTATGTGTATATATATATATATATATATATATATATATATATATATATATATATACGGGTTAAAATAGAAGGGAATTTTTTTTTTATTTTGTCACACTAGACTGAACTTTTACAAGCAGCTTGTTTCCACAATCATATTTCTGCTTCCTGAAAAAGATGCCTCAACATGTCCATCAGATGTATTAAGACAATGAGACTGGACAAAAGCATTGCCTTAAAAATACTGAGCCCTTTAGCCATAATTATTACTCACAGAAACATCTGCTTGGGTGGGGTGGAATCAATCAAACGCACTGAAGAAACTTAAAGGCCAAAGTTGTATGTCTGAGTAGGGAGCATCCCTAGGCAGACTACAGGATGCAGTGTCTATGTCACCAGCTGGCATCTCAGAGAAACTTTCTTGCCAAATGTGAAGGATCTCTTTCAAAGCGATGAACAAGGGAAGAATATAAATTAGTAACGGAGTTAACAGGAAAGAGCGATACAACCAGCCCCTTTGCCCCAAAAGCTAATGGAAAACAGAAGGTTGAGGGGGTTGTTTGGCCTACAGGGGAGAGAAAATTACAACAATAGAAATGTGTATAGTCTTAAGCCCTGTACACACGGGGCGATATATCGCTCATGCTGAGCGATATATCGCTCGGTGTCCCGTTTGATGAAAAAGAAACTGCCGGGGGAGCCCGTCAGTGGAAATCAGCTGCTTGCAGGAGCAAGCTCCTGTGACCAGCGATCACTACGAGGAGAAAACGGGAGCGCGCACCCGGCGATTTATCGCCGGTGCACACTCCCATCGCTGGCAATATGGTCGCTCAGCCATATTTCCAGCGATATTTGCTATAATCGCCCCCGTGTGTACGCACCTTTACTTGTCACTCCAACATCTGAATGGTGTGTTTGAAAGTGGGAAGTGCAAGCAGGCTAAGGGGATCTATCATTAAATTTTTGCAGGTAAACCCCAACAGGTTA
The DNA here is from genome assembly GCF_055691185.1 of Crinia signifera. NCBI lineage: Eukaryota > Metazoa > Chordata > Amphibia > Anura > Myobatrachidae > Crinia > Crinia signifera. The sequence goes on along the minus strand of NC_139221.1, from coordinate 126,596,747 downwards.
GCCGCAAATATTAAGTATCCCGTGAATGGTTATGGTATGCATCAAAGACTGTCTCATGATAGACAGTCATATGGTCGACCACTAATGGTCGACAGTCACAAGGTCAACAGGGTCTAAAGGTCGACAGGTAAAAGGTCGACATTGTTATATGGTTAACATGAAAAAGGTCAACATGAAAAAGGTTAAAAGGTCGACATGTAAAAGGTCGACATGGTCAAAAGGTCGACATGAATTTTTTATGTTTTATGGTGTCTATGTCGACATAGGTCGACATGGACACTGTCTAAGTGTAATGCTGCACTGGCCATGCTTCGGGATCGGTGCCTTGCTGCGCTCGGCACACTATTTTATTCATCCATGCCCTAGTGGATGGTAGGGCATGAAACACCACCTGTCGAACATGTTGGCTGAAAATTTAGTAAAAAAACTGTATGTCGACCTTTTCCATGTCGACCTATTGTCTGTCGACCCGTAAACCCTGTCGACCTATTGTGTGTCGACCTTTAAACCCTGTCGACCATATGACTGTCTATCATGAATCAGTCTATGATCAGTTCGGATACCCCCCCCCCCGAATGTATCCCTGCTTCGATCCCAGCTGCATCCACTATAGGTTACTGTGTTGGTTGTGATGCTGCCCGATGTATCAACATCGTACATTAAAAAAATCGCATCGCATGTGATTTGATCGCATGCGTTCGCATGCGATTTTTAACAGAAAAACATCCAAATGTATTGAAATTAGTATGAAACATGTTCAATGGCCCCCAAATGGCATTTCTGAGGCTGTACCACCCCCACTATCAACGCGAACCTGAAGCGTGGCGAGCGCAGCGAGCCCGCGAGGGGCGGCGGTACGCGTCCTACGACCTTTTCATACCCCCACTATCCACGTCGGCGTGGAGTTGAGAATAGAAAGTGTGGCGAGCGCAGCGAGCCACCGAGCCCGAAGCGTGGCGAGCCCATCGAGGGGAGGCGGATACCTTCACAGGTATCCGCCTCCCCTCGCGGGCTTCACAGGTGTCAGCGTCCCCTCGCGGGGTAAGCATTACACTTTAAAAAAAAGGCAGGGAAGTGGATCAGGATGACGTAGATCGCTATCGCTCTTTCTGTACACATAGAGATTTGCATTCACTTTCTAAGCATTTTGACTAGATTTTGCACTGACTTAACTAGCGAGTGATAGTAACATGTGGGACCGTGCATCGCCATTGCTCTGGGGCATACACACTGAGCGATCTGTGCTTACTTTCTAAGCAATCTAGTCAGATTGCTTAGAAAAGAGCACAAAATTTCTCTGTGTGTATGCCCCTTTAAGCTGATAAACGTATCAGCTTATAAACTAAGTTAGTAAGCCTTTTCTAACATACGCACCGCGATGCCAGCACATATGTTAGTACATATGCGCTGGCATCGCGGCGGGGGCGTGGCGACAATGTATATTAATACATCCTGCTCTATATCTTGTTTTTGCATGCAGAAGCTCACAATTGTTCTCTTCCCACATTTAATAACAATTTTTTTTCTACTAAATGCTCCATTGATAGCCATTATTTGCGAAGGCAGAAATATGTACTTCCTATAAAAATGGGTGAAACTGTGCAAAAATAGGTTCACGCCATTACAAATCACCCCATGTTCGAATGACATCACCAGAGCCAAGTGTGGTCATACAGTATGTGGGGTTGTTTTCCTTTGAATGCAAGAACAGCTCTGTCATAGACAGGAAATCATTCAGAGTTGACTAACTGCTTGCTGACATATTTCTGTGAAAGTCTATCAATGACTAAACTGTTCAGTTTGCAGCACTATGTGATACAGCAGCAGTGAGGACAAGCGCTGACAACTGTCTTTTGTTTTGTATCCATACAGTGCATTTATATTGCTATGCAGCTGGGGTACTTGTGGAGTATCACAGCTCCCACGATGGCCATCGTACATGAAAAAAAATCGCATCACATGCGATTTGATCGCATGCGATCGCATGCGATTTTTAACAGAAAAACATCCAAATGTATTGAAATTTGTATGAAACATGTTCAATGGCCCCCAAATGGCATTTTTGAGGCTGTACCACCCCCACTATCAACGCGAACCTGAAGCGTGGCGAGCGCAGCGAGCCCGCGAGGGGTGGCGGTACGCGTCCTACGACCTTTTCATACCCCCACTATCCACGCCGGCGTGGAGTAGAGAATAGAAAGTGTGGCGAGCGCAGCGAGCCACCGAGCCCGAAGTGTGGCGAGCCCAGCGAGCCCCGCGAGGGGACGCGGATACCTTCACAGGTATCCGCGTCCCCTCGCGGGCTTCACAGGTGTCCGCGTCCCCTCGCTGCGCTCGCCACGCTTCCGGTTCGCGTTGATAGTGGGGGTGGTACAGCCTCAAAAATGCCATTTGGGGGCCATTGAACATGTTTCATACTAATTTCAATACATTTGGATGCTTTTCTGTTAAAAATCGCATGCGATCGCATGCAATCAAATCGCATGCGATTTTGTCAAAAACGTTAAAAACCGGCAAAAATCGCATCCCATCGCATGCCACTATATATGGCATGCGATGGGAGCCGTGATAATCCACAAGTACCGCAGCTGGTACCCGGTAGAGCAGTATTGGGTAATAAGAAACCCTCAAGCTGTTGATGAACTACACATCCCTGCATGCCCTGCAGTGTTAGAACGACCTGATACCAAAACTAGAGCTGGGCATGCTGAGATGTGTAGTCCCACACCAGCTAAAGAGTCGCTTATTGCCCAACCCTGCTGTAGACACTATCTACATACAATTCATGCTATCTGCATTCAATCTGCACTACATAGTCATTGCTTCCCTGACTATCTGGGTTTCGATTTGTGCTGTCACAGGAGCGCTCATTGGGATCGCAAGGTAAAAAACCTATGTGATCTTCATACGATCTGCATGCGATTTTGACTATATAGTCAAAATCTCTTGGGATCGCAAGGTAAAAAACCTGTGTGATCTTCATACGATCTGCATGCGATTTTGACTATATAGTGAAAATCTCATGCTAGATTGTACCGTGTGTACACAGCATTAGTCAAATAGCAAGGGAATCTCACCATGTGTGCACACCATTAGACTTGCCAAGCACTGACTTATTTGTTTGTTATTTACAAACTGGCTGATGTTGTCTTAGATGCTAGTCCATCCAGCCTATAAAAGTTGTGTGGTTTACAAACCAGTAGAATTATAAATGGAAGGGGACTGTGATCACACATGCACAAGCAATACAAAAGTGATTGGACTTTGCTTTTGGACCTCCTGCAGAGATGAAAAAACTATCAGGATAAACCCAATAATGGTTGCTATCTTTGCTATCCCTATAAACCAGCCTTTGCTGCATGGATGCCTACATGATTGCATTGAGTGCATTTCATTTTAAATTAATTTAATTGTTACAGTACTACCATACCTCCAAACATGACCCTCTCCAGGACTTCCCTCTAAATTTAAGATTACCATCAACTGTGGTGAAACACCTTTGTTATCAATTAACCTGTCTAAAACAGGTGGTGGCAATCATAAATTTAGAAGGAAGTCCAGAAACAGAGCATTGTGTCCCTCCTGGAATGGATCATGTTGGGAGCTATGCAGTACTTGTAAGAATTGACATACAGTAATACAGGGTTGCCTACCCTCCCGGGATGGCCGGGAGGGTCTCGGAACCCCTCCCGGCCCCTCGGAAAGGGGGGCAACTCTCCCGCATTTCCCTCAATCTTCCGCGAACCATGGGTCCATGGGTCCAATGATGCGATCACTGCATTTTAGCCCCACCCCCGCAGTGCAATGTCTGATATACAGGCTTTGCACAGCGAGGGCGGGGCTAAAATGCCATGATCACGCTAGACACGCCCCCAATAGTGCAGCCCATCTGTGGCCCCGTCCCCGGACTGTCCCTTTTCCCTTCCCGGTCATGGCCCCGCCCCCCTGCTACAGTGAGCTGACTGTCCTCTCCCGGAGAGGGCAGCAAAAACAGTCGGCAGCTATGACATAATATAAGGCCCCGTGACCTGGGAATGAACCATACTTGCCTACCTGACCCCCTCCATGCAGGAGAAAATGTTCTGTTCCTGGACTTCCCTGGTAATGTATGATTGGCAACACCTTAATATGTGCGCATAAATTAGCCTTCAAATATTTTGTCCGTCCTGGACATAAGATTTCAGGCAAGTGCACATCTTTAACAAAGATTTTTCTTAAGATCCCATGTGCGTTCCTATGGATCTTTTGTTAAATCTTCTGATCTTTCATGCTATGGCTCTAGGAAAAAACTGTTGCTCATCGTATTGGTCCTACTCCTAATACAGCTAAAACGCCTGTAAGATCAGAAGATTTAGCAAACGATCCACGGGAGTGCGCATCAGACCGAAATCGGCCGATTTTCGACCGATTATCGGTAAACATCAGACGATAAATCGACCGATTTATCGGAAATCGGCCACTCGGCCAAAAAATCGTTCTAGTGTGTGGGCACCTTAGTTTCCTTCTACGGAAAGCCACAACAATCTCCTTTGTCTTACTAGCATTAGATTGTTTGTTGTAGGATTGCCATCACCTGTAGTGAGCGAGTTAATTGATAAGAAAGGTGTCACCACAGGTGATGGCAATCATACATTACCAGGGAAGTCCAAGAACAGAGCATTTTCTCCTGCATGGAGATGGTCAGGTAGGCAAGTATGGAATGAACTAATAGCTCAAGTTTTCATTTTGCTAGTTGTATACAGATTTCTACTAATAATGACAAATGCTGGCAAAAACATTTTAATACTCATCTATTTTGATACTGCCAACTTCATGCATATAATTTAGAAAGGTTTTAACAATTTACACCATACTTGCCTACCTGTCCCTCTCCATGAGGGAGAAAATGCTCTGTTCTTGGACTTCCCTGGTAATGTATGATTGTCATCACCTGTGGTGACACCTTTCTTATCAATTACCTAGCTCCCCACAGGTGATGGCAATCATACAACAAACAATCTAATGCTAGTAAGACAAAGGAGATTGTTGTGGATTTCCGTAGAAGGAAACTAAGGTGCCCACACACTAGAACGATTTTTTGGCGGAGTGGCCGATTTCCGATAAATCGGTCGATTTATCGTCTGATGTTTACCGATAATCGGTCGAAAATCGGCCGATTTCGGTCCGATGCGCACTCCCGTGGATCTTTTGCTAAATCTTCTGATCTTACAGGCGTTTTAGCTGTATTAGGAGTAGGACCAATACGATGAGCAACAGTTTTTTCCTAGGGCCATAGCATGAAAGATCAGAAGATTTAACAAAAGATCCATAGGAACGCACATGGGATCTTAAGAAAAATCTTTGTTAAAGATGTGCACTTGCCTGAAATCTTATGTCCAGGACGGACAAAATATTTCAAGGCTAATTTATGCGCACATCTTAAGATGACAGATCTTTCTAGTATGTGGGCACCATTACTCAGGTTATGCCAGTACAGATCAGCGGGACAAATCTTGATCATGTCCCTAGTTTCAAATTTGTAGGTACTTATATTTCTGAGGATCTGGCATGGTCCATAAATAGTAAGTGTCTTGTAAAGAAGGCTCATCAACGCCTTTATTTTCTTAGGATACTGAAGAGAAAACAATTGCCATTGCGTATACTGCTAAACTTGTATCTCTGTGCAATTGACAGCATTGTGACGAGTTGTATCTCTGTTTGGTATGGGAATTGTATGTCTGTGGAGCGGAAGTCAATTCAGAGGGTAATTAAATTGGCACAATGGATAATAGGTACTTCTCTCCCAGCCACTGATGATATTCAGAGGAAGTGCTGTTTGCGTAGGGGGCATAATATCCTAAAGGATAGGACTCATCCGGCAAACTGACTGTGTTATTGCCTTCAGGTAGGCATTTTAGAATGAAATACTACTTTGAGTTAAGGAGGGAGGGTTAACGTGATCTAGGTTTTATTGTGTTTACTGTATTTTGGATAGATGCAAAACTTGAATTTTGTTGCCCTAATGTTTAGGGCAGGGGTCCTCAAACTATTTTCCTCTGGGACCCCATCAGACAATAAAAATAATTACAGGACCCCAGCAAGTTACTGCAGAAGGTTAGCAGACCACACATGCGTGGCAGCACTGTGGAGATACACACTCCTGAAGAAGAAAGGATTTTGAAATGCGTTGAGTGTCGTTGGATGGAGGATTCCCTGGTTCGCTGACAGCTTGAGGTGACGCGGTATCAATGTTCCCTCTAATTTTACGAAGGCTGTGTGCGGCAAAAGATTTTGGCTGTGCAACTTTGGAAGGAAATTAAAATTTTTGTGCGTCACTTATATATAACTGGAAAATGACATTCAGCATTTGTGTTAACTTTACTTCAAAATTATATTAAACATTTAAACATTCAAAACACAGCACTCAATGTAGTTAATGGGTGAAATTGAGTCCACAACTGCAAAAAGGGACCACTGCTGCTTTGTGCGCTCTGTTGTAATGTCTGTGCGCACGCTCGGCGAGTTGTGTGCGCGCGCACGCGCGCACAGCTTAGAGGGAACACTGCGCGGTATCCCTGGTCTTTGATTTCCCTGTTCCGGACGGGTCGGTTTTGGACTGCTGAAGTGGATCTGCATCTTGTCACATCTTCACCTGTTGCTGTATTTGCCACTGTGGAATCTACCCATGCTGTTTTATTTGTCTACAATTTGGTGGTTATCATTACAGGTTTCACCAAATCCTGCTCAATCAAATTGGAAACAGTGCTGTTAAATGGTGATATAATAACCTTGTTATTTCTTCTATCTGGTTACACACTGAGCGCTCTTCTGTTCAAACTCCACTACCATTTTGTTCTCTTTAGCACTGTGGAGGCACAGAATGATGGGAGGAGTCTAAAATAACAGACAACTAAACAGATCTTTCAGATTCAATGACTGTGATTAGAAAAGTCATCAGCCTGATGGTCAGCAACATGGAGTCGCGACACCATTCTGAGAAGGTCGGGACCCACTTTGGGGTCAGGACCCACAGTTTGAGAACCACTGGTTTAGGGTGATGACAATAAAGTTGAATCTAATCTAATACATTACCAGGGAAGTCCAGGAACAGAGCATTTTCTCCCTGACGGGGGTCTGGTAGGCAAGTATGATTTACACTTATACCCCTTTCATACCACAGCTATAATGGCATATTGACAATTTATAGGTGTGTCAACACAATTCTAGGTGCAGTGTGAAAGCTCCATAGTCAAAATACTGGATAAAAAAAAAAAAACAGTAATTCAAACCGTGTTAGAAAAAGAATCCTACACAGTTCAAATCAGACCTGGTATTTTGTACACATGACTCTGCAAAAGGAGGTGATAGGCTGTCTCCCTGCCTGATGACACTATCCTCAATCAGGAAACAAGAGAAATAGCATTGGAAGTAGTGGAGAAGCATTGCTTGCATATTTCAACACTAGAGAATACAGTTATGGCAACCAACATGGACTGATGAGGAGGTAAGGGAGTTGTTTAGAATAAGAGGGAGTCAGAAATTGCCAGGCAAATCACTGGCACTGTAAAGGATTCTCTAATATATAATTGGTACAGTATATAGACATCAACCAACAAGTTTATATTTAGCTATTATACAAATATGTGAGCCACAAAAGTCCATTACAAATTACATTACACTGTTTTCTATGGGTGAACCGTGTTCAGTGTGAAAGACACCAACCTGGTAATAACCTCAGCACAGGGTTGCCTACCCTCCCGGAATGGCAGAAGGGTCCCGAAAATCGTGGGCTACCCTCCCGGAATCCTGGACACCCCCTGCTCAGCCCCCTGATTGCGGCTTCCTCTATCCTGCCCTGCCGATCTCCGTGGAGGGGGCGGGGCTAAAGTGTCATAATTGCGTCATTATAGCCCCGCCCCCTCCACGGATATAGGCAAAACGGGTTATTTCCCATCCTGGAGATGTGGCTTAATGTCGTCACACTCAAGCCCCGCCCCCGAAGTCATGCTGAAAGTCTCCTCTCCGGGCTTCTCCCGGAGAGGAGACTTCAAAAGTCGGCAACCCTGCCTCAGACCCATTTCAGAAACGTTTTCAAATACCGGGTTAGAGCAGGGTTTGCGATGTAAAAGCAGGATTAATAAATAGAAGCAGACTCTGAACTAGCAGTTTATAGTCTGAAATCTCCACCACACAAGCACATTTTTATAGGAACACACCAGTATGTTTTAGTCTGTTAAGGAATCTGGAGCGCACACAGGAAACCACATACTGTAGAACCCTCTTTATTATTATTAACAGCTATTTATATAGCTTCTGCGTATTACACAGCATTCTACAGAACTACATAACGCCTTACATGTATTACTCAGCAGTTTCTCAGAGGGGTTATTGTCTGTACACACTGATCATTAGGCAATGTAAGGGGCACTCAGTTGAAAGGTAATAGCTTTAAAAGAAGAGTACACCTCACTCGGTAGATACTAGAATGGAATCTGCCATCCAGGGATATGCCATCCACCACCGAGTGAAGGGGACTCACACGCATGCGCGTACCCGTCAGATGCAGCGCTTCTCCGCCAGCTTTGGGAATCTGGTGATTCCCTTATCTAAGCCTTAATTTCTTTAAATAGCAAAAGGGAAGAACACATCTGGGACTCCTAAACTACAGCTAACAGTGACTCCAGTACAATAAGCATGCTGTATGTGCATGTATAGGTTTATAGAACTATTAAGTAAGTAAGTACGTTTTATTTATATAGCGCACTTTCTCCAACAGGACTCAAGGAGCTTTACAGACATAATGCACATACTGTAATACAAAGGGTTATCAGAAGGAGCAACAATGGCAGTACAAATATACATCACACATACAGATATGCACTAGACTAGACACATACTAATGAGGGACATGGACATGGGGAACATATATTTAATGAGCTGTGCAGCACCCAGGCAGCCATTCAGCGGCGCCACATGGTGATTGCACCAGCCAGATAGGTAGACAAGTAAAACAGTAAAGATATAGGACACCTACAGATATATACTACATGTACTCTATTGAGCGACACGGACATGGGGAACATATATTTACTGAGCTGTACAGCACCGAGGCAGCCATTCAGCAGCGCCACTTGGTGATTGCACCAGCCAGATCGGTAGCAAGTAAAAACGGTACAGATTTAGGACACTACCGGGGTGACACAGGATACATATTTGGCTAGCAGCACAGATCCTAGGCAGCCAGTAGAACAGTACAGGGTACACAGAACAAGACATAACAGCAACAGAAGAACAAAAACAGAGCATAATTAAAGCACAATTCTTAGTACACAATACAGCTGAGATATAGGGAAGTGAATGAGAAGAGATGCAGGTATAGATGGTAGGTGAGTAAGAGAGCTGTAATTAAAATGCAAGAAGAGTGCTGTGAGAACAGGAGGGAAGAGGGCCCTGCTCCAAGGAGCTTACAGTCTAGAGGGAGGGGGAGACAGACAGGTGACATGAGGTGCAGGTCAGGAGAACTGAAGGCAAGAAGTGAGCATGGCAGGGATGGTCAGGACATAAGGCAGCAGGTAGAGAGAATGGGCAGAGTAGTCCTCTCCCTCCTCCTCCTGCACCCTTGACTCCTAACAGCCCTGCACTGTGGCCCACCGCCAGTGCGCCCCGAGGACCAAGGCCAGGAATGCCCGCCACACATGAACATATCAATATGTGGTGCAACCTGCCAATGGAGAAACCATCCATGCAGCCATCTGAGTGAGGCATACTCCTTTTTTATTACATATTTCCTCCTATGATGCATATTATAAAAAAAAATCATAATAATATAGCCATCAGGCAACATAAATGTGCCTTCAAAGCTATTATGATGGGATGTAATAAACTTTGCCGATGCATCCCGCCAAATACCGCTTGGGTTTCGCATCAGCGGCATCTCCAGTCCCAGGGGTGCATTGCGCAATACATCCTTGGGACCGGGATGCTGCTGAAGAGGATTCCCATGGCCATTGTGGCCCCTGGGGGACATGGTCAGTATGAAAAAAAAAAAGGCGGGTGGGGGGTTTTATTCCCCCGCCTCTTTATTTCATACTCACCTCCTCCCCAGGTGCCACGGCGGCCATGGGTATCCTCTTCAGTAGCATTCCTGATGCTGCTGAAGAGGCTTCCAAAGGCCTCCATGGATGCCAGGGGACACCGTGGTTGTAAGGGGACTATCGGGGCACTGCCGGAGACCAGGAAAGTACAGGGGAATTTTTTTTTACAAAATTCGCAAAAATCCCTTATCCAAAATGCTCATGGTCCCGAGCATTTCGGATAAGGGATACTCAACCTGTATATGTAAAATCCCAACTCCATGATGTATTATAAGTGCCCTATTTTGGTTGGTTGGGAACATTTTGTTAAATGTTTCTCAGAACACTATTGTGATATAGCACTTTTTATTAGGACATTGTTTATTTTCTAATCAAAGTTAATATTAAACAATCTGTGACCTTGCTTTGTGTATATAAGTACTCTGTACACAAGTATTGTGCAAAGTTTAGAAGAGTTTGTTATGTGAAGATCACATAGTTGATTTTAAGTTGCCCACTGTTAGTTTATCTAATGTGCTATTGTATTTCACTCTCTAACAAACAGGATATATTTTATTAAGGTTAAGTAATCAGATATCAATTTAGATTGTCCATTGTGTAACGCAGGCATGTCAAACTCAAAATCCCAACTGGGCCGAATAATCAAGTTCCAAAGGTGCCCACACACTAGAAAGATCTGCGATCTTAAGATGTGCGTAAATTACCCTTGAAATCTTTTGTCCGTCCTGGACAAAAGATTTCAGGCAAGCGCACATCTTTACCAAAGATTTATCTTAAGATCCAATGTACATTCCTATGGATCTTTTACTAAATCTTCTGATCTTTCATGCAGCATGTAAGGTCAGAAGTTTTAGCAAAAGATCCGAGGGGGCACGCATCCGATCGAGATCGGACAATTTGCGAGCGATTTACGGATGGTTTTGTGGTAAAAATTGTCCAATCGGTCAGAAATTGGCGAATCGGCAAAATCGGCACTTACTGTAATGTTTTTTTCCCAATACTTGGCATCTCTTTGCTGTCACCAATTTTCCAATTTCAGGAGAAATCTTATTGGATGTTATAACTTTTAAAATTGAACCAAGACGAAGGTCTGTCAATCTGGACTTAGCAGGAGACTCCTCCTGTTATTTAAGGTCAGATGGGCATACAGGGGGTTATTCTAGTTCACTCTTTCTGACAAAATCCTTCTTAGATGGAAAAAACCATGTGCACTGCAGGTGGGGCAGATGTTACTTGTGCAGAGAGAATTAGATTTGGGTGGGGTTTTACTTCAAAGTGAGAGCTATATTGCAGTGTAAAAATAAAGCAGTCAGTATTTACCCTGCACAGAAACAAAATAACTCACCCAAATATAATTGTCTCTGCACATTTTACATCTGCCCACCTGCAGTGCACTTGGTTTTGTCCATCTCAGAAAGAGTGAACTAGAATAAGGCCCACAGTCAGGGTACCTCTCCTCTATATAATAACTATACCACTTATCAGTGTGAGCTGACCGCTGTGTTATACCCCCTCGAATATAACTGTGTAGTCCACTCTCCTCTATATAATAATACTACCATATATCATCAGTGTGTCAGGGACTGTTATTTAGGCTCATATATTAGTTCTCTCTCCCTTATATAATAATAATAATAATACCATATATCAGTGTGTGCCAGGAGCTGTTATTCCCCCTCATCTATAAAAGTACAGTCTTCTCTCCCCTACATAATAATATATAAGTAGTATTATTGCTGAATAGGGAAGAGAGGACCACAATTTTATATATCAGAGTGAATAACAGCACCTGGCAGACAAAGAAACTACTATCTTACTGAGTGTGCCAGGATCTGTTATTCACCCTCATATATATATAAAAATGCGCTCCACTTTCCCCTATTTAATGCTACTTATATTTCTGTGTGCCTCTTATTCGCCCTCATACACAGGGTTGCCGACTTTTATAGTCTCCTCTCCGGGAGAACCCCAGAGAGGAGACTGTCAACTTCACTTCTGGGGGTGGGGCCTGATGGAGACATCATCAGTCCCTGCCCCCAGTAATGCAAATACCGCAATATGCGGGTCTCCGATAAGGGGCCGGGACTAAGTACGCACAATTTGCATATTTAGCCCCGCGAAACGCAGCAATTTAAAGCATTCGTCGCCACCAGGTACATGAGGGGGGGGGACACCGCCGAATCCGGGAGGGTTGCCCACCTTTCCGGGGGCCGTGAGGGGGACAACGATATAGCTGTTATTGGCCATATATGTTTATACATCCGCCCCCAGCAGTGTGCTCTTGCTGTTTTTTTTCAGGGCTCTGGTAGAGAAGTGCCGCCTCCTCTGATCATATTGCAGCCGGTGTCAGTCAGAGATGTCTCCTATGGCGCGGCCCTGTGAGTGGAATCAGGTCCCAGTCCGTGAGCCAATGAAAGCTCGCGGTTCGGCAGCCAATCAATAGCCATAGCTGCCGGTCTGCGAGCTCTGATTGGCACAGGATTGGCTTACTTAAAATAGTAAAAGTCCACTTTAGCCCTTCTTAGGTCGGCATGGTGTAACACATGTGTTTCTTACTATAAGTCTGTTATTATTTAACCTAGAAGTATTTATGTGTGATGTAATATTACATATTACATTATTTGACTGAAATGACTAATAGGTCCTATTCAGCTATTTGATGTGTAGCCAAACTGTGATCTCTGTGCTTGGGTCAAACAGCAAAATCATTGTTTTTCCCAAAAAAGATATTGCTCACTTTGGCCCTTCTGAGTGATATTGTTTAAAAAATAATTTAGTGTGCGTGCTCAATATTGTTGATGCACGCTCTCGCACAACATTAACACCCCACTCCTTTATCTGTGCTGCATACTCAGAGGTGACTATATTGTCAGCAAGGCATGCAGCAGCCCAGAGGGTGGGTGACATTACTGATAATATCATTCAGTGTGTAAAAACTATGTAGTTCACCCAGGCTTACCGCTGATATCATTAATGATATCGGCAGTAGAGCTCATCATTGCCCAGTGTGTACGGGGCTTAACAGAAATGGCAAGTGGCAGATACTGAATTTAAGCCTACATTACTCAGAGACTCTGGTAAAGATTGTACACGTGACAATACTGAAAAAATGCTCAAATACGGAAGATATGCAGAAAGACCTAATGATTTGGAACAGATGTAAAGACCTAATGATTTGGAACAGATGTAAAACTAGTTACAAATTGGTAAATGCAGTATCAACATGTGTGTAGAAAAATGAGTCTCCCAGGATAAGCCCCTTTCTAGGAGAAGTTGTTTTCCAGATCTCAGACCAGGTACAAACGGATTTATTCTAAAACTTCATAAAATAGGGAACAACACTCGAGATCACCCCTCAGCCTCTTCACCCGGAATGACAAATCATATTTCAAAGATATTGTTCTTCCACAGGGTGAAAGTACTCATACTCATTCACCCTGTTGAAGAACAATATGTTTGCAATGCGTTGGTGTTATTGATTGGGCTTTTAACCTTTGGGACTTTCCTTACAACATCCTAAGGACAGATCACCTTTACTCTTGTCATTCCGGGTGAAGAGGCTGAGGGTTGATCTGGAGTGTTGTGCCCTATTTTATGAAGTCAATCAATTACTGAAGGTCAACAGGCTTTAGGTTGACACCTAAGAAAAGTTGACTACCTAAGGTTGACAGAGTCAAAGGTCGACCCAAGCATTATGTCGACAGGTCGATAGTCAAAAGTTCGACGTGTATTTCACGGTTGTTGTTTTTTTGGTTAAAATGTGCTGACAGGAGGTATTTCATGCACTACCATCCACTAGGGCATGAAAGGAGAATAGAATAGTGCCGTGCCCGAAGCATTTTGGGACAAAAAAAACCTGTGGAAAAAACATGTCAACCTTCCCAATGTTGATGTAATGCTTGTACATGCACACTGAGTGATAACATTAACAATATTGTTCAGCTAGGTCATCCTGACATGGCTCTGAACGTGCTGTTGGCAATACAGTATTGTCAGGATTGAGCAGCAGTTACAGACGAAGGCGGAGGTCATCTGTAGATGGTATATACGATATATAACAATTAACAGTGCAGTGTGTTTAGAACCGTAAGTCAATGAAATCTCTCTGTGTGTCTGCTTTAAAATTGAGAGCGCCCGATTAGTCTAGTTTAGGTTTGCAATAAGTACAAGCCGGAGATTCAAGCATGGTATACAAAACATGACCACAGTCATCACAAGCATGGCGGTGCTGGATTCTTGAAGAAGTTCTCCCAGTAAGAGCTGTACTGTGAGATAGAACTTCTGGGTTTAGAACTGCACGTGTCCAGCTTCTGTGCATGCGTCCAGTTTATGCACATGTGGCCAGCTTCTGCGCATGCGTCCAGCGACAAACATGCAGCGTGGAGGGCTACTGGGAGGATTTTTACTGAATACCTCTTGGGGGGAAATGTGAAAGAAGCCAACAGGCCTCTATTGAGCAACTCCACTTAAAGATAGGGTTCCCCACAACATCCATGCCCCCTGAGTGTATCACATTTTGGAGCTTGGTGCATATAAGAAGAGCATCCAAAATTTGGAAAACTACATTTTTCTAAGGTTTGGCCACAGTTTTAAGATTCTGCATCCCACCCACAGTCGCATATTGTCTGTCACTGTTACAGAGGAAATGCCTTGTGGGGGAGCAGGTTGGATGTTAGTTAGCATTATTGCCTTGCAGCCCTGAGGTCACGACCATGTTCCTCCCACACTCCAAAAACATACTGGTAGGTTAATTGGAATCTGACAAAAAATAAATAGAAACGAACCTTACTGTGTAACTGTATACAGTATGTGTAACATGAAATACAAACTCTGCCCATGTGAAATATTGCATGCAATCATTCAATTTCGACCACATCTGGCCGATAAATCGAATGATTGTATATATATTTAAGGGACATGTATAGATCTTATGTGCTGCACATAATATCTATCGAATTGCAGGAGCGAAAGCATGCGGGTGGGGGGCGGAGGGAAGGCTTTCAGCGGCGTGGGATTTGGGGAGAGGGGGCCGGAGGGACCACTGGTGGCGTGGAAGAGGGTGGGCTGAGGGCGGCATTGTAGCATAGCGCTAGTGGGTGATGGGGGTCAGCGGTGGTGGCAGAAGTGTTTAAAACACTGGGCAGCCCTCTGATTGGCTGAGCTCTCTCAGCCAATCAGAGGGCTGCCCAGTGTGTTAAACACTTCTTCTGCCGCCACCACTGACCCCTGTCAGTGCTACTTCTAGCGCTACACTACAATGTCACCCTCAGTCCGCCCTCTTCCAGCACCCGATGTGCCATCTTAAGGTTCGATGGACATCACACTTCGATGTTGGGTGTATGGGCAGCATAAGCGCCACTGGGGCATGCACTGAAATATTTCCTGTAAAGAGCTGTGGAATATGTGTGTGCTGTATATATATATGTAGATTGTAATCTTGCAAGCAGGGCCTTTCTACCTCACTAAGGGGCCCATTTACTATTAAATATGTGCGACATTCCCCCAAAACACCTGTTTTCGGAGGTTAGCTACAAATATTAAGTATCCCCCGAATGTAAGAAAGGGTAACGCAGCAGGAATCTCCAAAGCCTGTTGCAATCCCTCCTGCCCCACCGGCACTCACATCCCCATAGGTTTCTATGGGGGATGCGATGCTGCTTGATGTATAAACATTTGGCAGCATTGCGATGGGTCCTGGAGCTAACTCCATTCTGAGATGGCAGTAGCCCACTGAAGCCTATGGGCTACAGATCGCACTGCCGGAGCGGCAGTGCGGCCAGCACTGGTCATCGCTAGCCGTGCATATGCAGCCCCCGTCTCCCAACAAAGCAGATCACAGGGACAGGCACCATTCAGAGACCCTGGGCGGGATGTACTAACGGGAAAATGCTGTAAAACCCCTGTTTTACCGAATTTTCCTATGTACTATTACCCGGCCGCCACATAACTGCATTGTAGGGTATCGCCACCTTTGGGTGGTGATACCCTATAGAAGCCTATGGGCTTCTTTTCGCCGCCCGACACCTCCACCGAAAAACCCACGACCCCCCTCTCCCCCTCCCTCTGGCTTACCAGGTCCTCCTGGACCCAAAAGGTAACACCTCCCCCCCCCTAGTGAGGCAGCCGGTCATCCTTCCGGCTGCAGGGGGGAGGAGGAGGCGCCGGGGACAGCCTGCTTAGCTGTCCCCGATGTGAGGTATGCAGGAGGGGGCAGGGATGTGACGGAGACCCCCCCGCACACCAAATTCCAGATATCGCGGTACCTCCGTCACTGCATCGCGATGCCAGCAGCATATGTTAGTACATATGCGCTGGCATCGCAGTGGACAGGCGGCGAAGGGCGGCGATGTATATTAATACATCCCGCCCTCTGTCCCTGGTCCGCAGAGACATATATTCAGTTGTTAGGCCTTGGCGGTAAGATCTCGCCCAGATCACATTGTATATGCAATCCATAATATATACAGGCGGATAAATAGTTTATTTTTTACTACTGTTAACTGTAAAGTGATGGGGTATATCTAGCACAAATAGATAGACAGGCACACATAGATATATCTATATATTAGTGTGATGATAAGAGTGACACTTTTGTGGAAAAAAAGGATTGTCCCTTACAAAGTGCCAGTGACCACCAACCTTCCAGAAGAGATGACTGTGACAGCTCCCCACGATCTTCCGGAAAGGATTCCAACAACTTCTTAAAAAGTCGCCCCAAGTCGGAGTAACTCCTGTGCAGATACAGTATATTCCTGTCTGACCACTCAGTCCGGATCTCATAGAACTCCTCCTCGTCCCCTCTCCGGTTTATGATGAGTCTTCTGATCCCGTTCACCCAGCAGTCCCTGACAAACATGTTCACCAGGGAGGTGCCCTCAAACACAGCCGATGCCATCCTCAGCCCGCTGCAGACCCTGGCACCCACATCCCAACAGGAGCCACCGCGTACTCGGCTCTCTCCACAACTGGGCCACTGATACGCTGGGTGTAAGGAGATTCCTGCACGGGTGTAACGCGATCCCCCACAGGGAGCTGCTGTATGCAGATGTGACCGACTTGCAGGCCCTTTTCAGACGCCTGACACTGTGCCAGGAGTTATCAGATGGGGCAGTAAGGTGATCCGGGGCACATGTATAGCAGCGGCCCGGGTAGCCCTGTTATCTGCACCGTTACCCGGCTGCTACTGCCAGGCACTCACAGAACGCCCATCTGCAGCTTCCACCTCCCCGAGCATCGCAGCGGCGCCTGGAAATGGGAGCCCCGGGCTGTAGTGTGTGCCGCTAGCTCAGCCTCAGCCCTCCGGCGATATACACCTCACGTTGATAAATATAACTGATACACTGCCCCCAGGAGTAGAGAGCCCGCGCGTCACAAGAAAGCGAGACCCACTGCTGGAAGCTGCGCAGCCACTAATTGCCTCTGGAAAGTGTTGCACGGGGGATGTATCT
Source organism: Crinia signifera (assembly GCF_055691185.1). Taxonomy (NCBI): domain Eukaryota; kingdom Metazoa; phylum Chordata; class Amphibia; order Anura; family Myobatrachidae; genus Crinia; species Crinia signifera. Next base: position 126,579,226 of record NC_139221.1, on the reverse strand, counting down.
CCTCTGTGACATCGGTAAGTAGCCGGGAACGTCGATCAGGACACTGTAGACTCCGCATACAGGTGATCAGAAAGCGTCGTGGAGGCAGGAGGATGCCCGGGGCCAGGCTGCTGCTGCTGTCAGGGTCAGGGCGATGGCAGCAGGCTACGTGTCCGCTCCAACTTTTAGTTCCCCAGCCCTCGGCTGCTGCCTGTGGATGTCTGGTGTTACTGATGATGATGAGCAGTATCCTGAGTACCTCCCTCTCTCCCACACACAGGCTGCAGCAGCAGCACAACCCTGGCTGGGGGGAGACGGAGGCTGGGGCTCTTCCCTAACTTCGCAGCTATGTATCCGCTGGGAGAGAACTTGGGGCTGGCTCTATAGTGCCAGGAATGCGGAGTGATCACACTGAGGTCAGGCTCCCTCTCCGGGCTGTCACATGCCAAGTTACTGGGAGGCACAGGAGTGTAGCCAATATGGTACCGTACCGCCCTCAGCACCCTCCTGAAATATATGTGATCATGATCAGACACATAAAAACTACTGGCATCCTCTTCCTCAATGATAAACTCACGCAGATACCACGGGACAGTTAAGAACAACAACAAACAATTGTTATAGAATAGATCCATTATTATTGCATTACTTGGGGCTATAGCAGTGGTTCCCAATCTTTTATGGCTCAAAGCACCATAGAGACTATCAGCATCTTTTTCATAGCACCGCTAGGTTAAGTGTATTTTTATTGATGCATTTTGAGGAAAAATATAGAATGAAGTGAATTATGCTTACTGTCACCCTATGGGTCAGTTATGTGGTGTGCACAGTTGTGCTTATGGTTGTCCACATGTTTTATGAATCGCAGCCACTAGCACTGGATTTGCCTGTCACTTTGACCATAAATAATTTGATTTTGTCCCTGACCACTAACCCTAGGTGCCTAGGCACACCGTTTGGGAACCATTGGACTAAAGTAACTGTTGAAAGCATAGATTAAACAGATCTGTGAATACATATTGTATAAAATACTTTAGTGCAGGGGTTCACAAACTTGGTCCTCAGAACAGCACAGTTTACATTTTCCAGGTCACCCGGCAGGTGCACTCATTACTCATTGACACATTTTAAAACATCCACAGGTGAAGCTACTTATTTAACTTGTGATTCTGTGAGGAGAACTGCAAAACATTCACTGAGTGGGGTCCTGAGGACCGAGTTTGAGAACCCCTGCTTTAGTGTGTCTCACAGTGGCATGCCTACCTGGTAAATCTTAGAGGTAGGGATCCCAACCTCAGGGCATTTTTTTAATCCCGGAATTCGGAATTGAAAAATGCCCAATCATGAGATTCCCTGGATTGGCTTCCCTAATAAAAAAAAACCACCACGGCCACCCCGCGTATTTACTTACATGTGTGGTGCTGCCAGGTGAATGGGCTGATGGAAACCCACTGCTGGGGGAAAGGCGAAGCCAGGCAGTGTCTGAGCATGCGCAGTCTAATCCTGAAATCCCGGGATTGGAAACTCCAATCCCGGGATTGAACTGCCGGCATTTGGGGGGGGGGGGGCAAATCCCAGGATCCCGACGATCCCAGGATTGGCCAACCTATTTACAGGGAAGAATATATTCTGTTCTCCGACAGCTTATTCAGAACATCTCTATTTTCCTAGCTGTCACTAATATTTTGCTAGGTGCACACTATGGGCCTAATTCGGTAAAAGTTGTAGTTGTGCGAATAACTACAGCTCCTAGCAGCAGCATTCAGGGGGCCACCCAGCACAGAGCAAGGCTGCCGCACATGCTGAGTCCTTTCCTGAAATACAATTGCATACTTTAACAGTGAAGTGCTTGCATGCTAAGGGTAGCTCCCTGACTGCACAGCCGAGCCGCAAAGCCAGACAAGAGGCCGAGATGTGTAGGGTAGCAGCAGTTGCATGTGACATCACAGTCTGGACGCACCTGCATTGTCCGGACTGTGCCCCCGTAATGCCGTGTCAATGCAATGCTGCGTCACCGCACCCGCCAGCCCATAGAATGCAGTTGCATTTTCAGTGCATGTGAATGCACAGATTCCACATTTCATACTATAGTATAAACCAAAGAACTGAGTTTGGGTCTGTTATCAATTTCAATTCATCATAATCAGATCATAGGACACAGTTATTAATGAGTTTTAGCTATTTACAACTCTTTGCAGTATGATAAATGGTTCTCCAGCCAATCCGCTCCTAACTGTCATGTTGGGAGCTGATTGGCTAGAGCATCATTTTTCATATGCTACAAGCGTTTAATAGCTAAAGCTCATTGAAAAATGGGCCCCCATTTTTTCTATTATTATTTTTATGTACCCCATCATCCTTCTGGATGGACATATGCAAATTATCTTTGTATGAGGCAGATTTTTTGTTTAATTGTATAATTAATACTGCAGAATTTGGGGCTTTTCAGTGGCTACAAACTTGTGTTGGTTGTGGTTTTGATCAAAGAATCAATGTAGCGTGTGTCCAGTTTTAGTCATTTCTCTTGTTACAAGTAATCCAAACTCATTTAAATAGAATAGAATAGAATTCCTTTATTCGTCTCACAATGGAGAAATTTCAGTGTTACAGCAAGGTTCAAAAACAGATAAGAGTAATAGCATAATAATAAGAACACACATAATAAGATAAGATCCAAACAATATAACTCAAGAATCTAGGAACATGCAGGTCTTCTTCAGACCATGACAGTTGTACATTCTGATTGCAGCCGGAAGGAACGATCTGCGATATCTCTCCATTGAGCATCAAGGGTGAAGCAACCTATCACTGAAAGTGCTGCACAGATCCTTCAAAACATTTTTGAGCGGGTGTGAAGCATTATCCAATAATGATGTTATCTTGCTGATCATTCTCCTCTCACCCACAATCTCTACCGAATCTACCGAATTTGTCACATTCTAGACTACTTGTTACATTGAGATACTTTGAAACAAAGGTACTTATGTATTATCTGGGCTCCCATGGTAAATGCACCCCATTTTTTCATACCCCTACTATCCAACTACGCATGGAGTTGACTTTATATAGTGTGGCGAGTGCAGCGAGCCACCGTGCCCGAAGCGTGGCGAGGGGACGCGGTCTCATAAGAAAAACGGGAGCCCAGATATTACATAAGTACCAAAATGAAATATCTAAAAAGTAAAGGAGCCCACACAAGCACCGATCCCTGCCTTGTGCATGCGATGTGCATGCGATGCGATGCTATGCTAGAAAAAGCTAGTACAAAAAGTATGTGCAGCACATACTTTTTGTACTGTGCGATGAGGTGCCGCGGGAGCGCGCTCCCCATCGCATAGCATCGCACTGCCGGCATTGGTGCGTGTGTGGGCTCCTTAAGTCAAAATGCTGGGCTCAGTTGTATTTGACATACATTTTTCTAACGTTACAACACCTTGCATTCGGACACATGAAAATGTTCAGTAAGGCATGTATGTGAAAGACATCATTCTAATGTCTCATACACACAGTTCGATTTGGTCTATTTTTCTATTCGATTTTGGTTATATATGCAAAATCAGATCAAAATCAAATCGATATCAAATGGACATTGACCAGTTTTCAGACGCATTTTATTCCAATGCAATCCCATGACCCCGCAGCATTGAAATCTAATAGAAAAATAGGCACGACTATAGTACCTGCTGCAATCCCTCCTGCTCTGCCGGCAGCTGCATTGCCCATAGGTTTCTATGGGGGATGCGATGCTGCCCAATGTATCAATATTGGACAACATCCAGGGCTGGCCCAAGCATAATTTTGTTGGTAAGCCAACATAGATTTTATCACCCCTCACTGTAGCTATTGTGGGTGGAGCTACAATGTGGCTGGAGTATCAATTCATACTTAAAACAGGGACAGCGTGCACCACATAATAGTAACAATTCTCATTACACCACACAGTAGTGCTACTTAGACACACTGTGCCAGGTATAGCCCTTTAGACACACTGTGCCAGCTAGAGCTCCTTAGGCACACTGCACCAGCTAGCACCTCTTTGATACACTGTGACAGGATTCCGCACACTGTAATGCCCATTATACATTGTGCCAAACACAGTAATGCCCATTACACATTATGACACAACGTGATGCCCATTACATATTATACCACACATCATAAAACCCATTATATATTATGTCACACCGTTATGCCCATTACATATTATACCAAACAGCATAATGTCCATTACATATTATGCCACATAAGTGCTGCTTGCCTAGCCTACATACTCATTGCTAGGGGTTTCTTGCTCGATGCCAGGGGGCTTCATGCTCTATGTCAGAAGAGAAGGCCATAAGAAGCCATCTCAGCTCTAGGAATGCCCTAATGGGGCCTACACACATGCCGATTTTGTGCCATTTTCTAAGCGATTTAGCAAGGTCGCTTAGAAACTAAGCATACATCGGTGTGTGTGTGGGGGCTAAACCGATATAGATGCGCGGCCCCGCGTGTCTAAATCGCATTAAGATGAAGAATGAGCATGTCCCATCAATCTAGCAAAATCGTTTAGCAAGACCCTGCATATCGGGTGCCTTTTGTGTGGTGTCAATCTGGCATGCTTAAATCGCTAAGCAGAATCGCTGAGGCATATCGTTGACACATTTTGCACGTTCTAAGCAATATAGATGATTTTGTGCTCAAAGGAAATCTGCTATGCTAAATCTGGCATGCTATATCTCTGGCCAAAATCGGGATGTGTGTAGGCCCTATTTGGACACATTCAGCCAAGTCCCAGGCAGTGAGGTTCCCCTCTAGGCACCACACGATCTGGAGACAGGTGCTACCAGTGCAACAATCATGCTGTAAACTTGGCCTTAGGTGGTGGTACTGACTGTACTGCTCTCAACACAGCCCTATCTGTGTCTCATGGTTTGGAAATGTATGAAATATGGGTACTTGTTTCCTAGCATGGCGCCAGCGATAAAAATTGTATCCATCGGGACCTAAAAAATTGCATCGATCGCATCGCATGCAACCAAATCGCATGCAATGTGATCGACGTGATCGACGTGATTTTTACATTAGAACCAATGTAAAATGATCCCTGAGACACGGTTTTACATTGGCCCCAATGTTAAATGCCCCCCAGACCCCAATTTTCATTGTATCCCCACCCTGATGGCTCAAATGCCCCCCCATTGTTAACGCCAACCCGAAGCGTGGCGAGCACAGCAAGCCCACGAGGAGCGGCGGTACGCGTCCTCCGACCTTTTCATATCCCCACTATCCACGTCGGTGTGGAGTTGATTTTATATAGTGTGGGGAGCGCAGCGAGCCACCGAGCCCGAAGCTTGGGCCATTTAACATTGTTCCCTATGTAAAATTGGGTCCATCGCATCGGTCGCATTGTATGCCATTATAATGGCATACAATGGACCCGATTTTACTTAGGAATTTAACATTGCATTCAATGTTAAATCGCGTCGGTCGCATCGCATACCTTAAGTTAAGGCATGCGATGGACGCGATTTTTTAATTGTCGGGGAAAAGGCTAAAAATTGCCCTAAAATCGCGTCGGTCGCGTCCATCGCATACCTTAACTTAAGGTATGCGATGACCCACGACGGGCGCTGTGCTAGGAAACAAGTACCGAAATATGTATAGATTGAGAGAAAATGAAGGAAGACTGTGAAAACATTTTTTAGAGGCCATCTCCCAATGTATTCAGTTTAAATTGTTGTAAGCTTCATAAGATGTGGATTTTACTATGCTACAGTTGTTGCCGTACCTGCCAGGTCTGTTTTGCTACATGTACCTGATGTTCTCTGCTCAGAAACATCTGTTTTCTTCTTTTTGAACTGTTTCAGGTGGGCAGGAGCAGCAGCAGACAATGATAGTGCTGTTTGAGGAATTTCCAAATTACTGTATACAGTATATTGAAATACTTCGCTACTTAGTGTATAATATCTTTAAAGTGAGAATGAGGAAAGTTCAGCGATTGGTATTGTTTTTATACTTGCAAATCCACAGGATCCAAACAAAGTTGTGTAATACCCCGTTCTCACTGCAGCCAAATTCCCGGGTCTAGCATGTAGACCCAGGAATTTTCTATTTAACACGGGATTTTTGGCAGTGTGAACGGGTCGCATACCCGGATCTCAGACACGGGTAAAACCCTTCTTTTTACCCGTGTCTGAGATCCGGGTATGCAGACACGGGTTGACCCGTTCACACTGCTGAAAAACCCATGTTAAAAGGCAAAGTCCCGGGTAGAACTTCTTCACCTGGGAATTTGCCTTGCAGTGAGAACGGGGGTCCAGCGCGGCAGTAAATGCCGGGGAAAAGCCGTGTATTTCTCACTCGCAGTGAGAACACGGCATAACAGAACTTTTGTAACTTTTGTCACTCTTTCTGACAAAATCCTTCTTAGATGGACAAAACCATGTGCACTGCAGGTGGGACAGATGTAAAATGTGCAGAGAGAGTCAACATGGTGTTACTACGGCTTCAATGCGGCTTTGTGGGGGGAATGGCCTGTACACACATGCTTGAGCCCTGAAACGGCAGTCCCATTCAGAAAAATGTGACTGCAGTCTATAGGCTAGCAGTGGGGAGGGTGGGGGTTGGCAATGCTGAATTGCCGGGTCATCAACATGGCATTGCATGGGCACGATCCTTACAATGCCGGCATGTCCGTCACACCAGCTGATGATGATGACATGCGCATAGCCGGCCCTAGCCTAAATGACGCCCTAGGCAAGATTTTGGTGGGTGCCCCCTAGCACTGCCACTAGTTCCACATCTGACCCTGCTCCCCTTTCCCAGCACCATCAACCCTCATCATAGCAGCTATCATTATGGTGATCCCACCCACAATATTTTAAATAGAAACAATGCCCACATTCGGCGCGCAGCCTAAACAGGGGTGTGTTCTTGCTGGGAAGGGGCATGGCCACACAATAGTACCCCCAATTTAAATTATGCCACACAGTAGTGCAACTTTATTCACATTATATCATGCGATGTTGTCCCTTATTCATGTTATATCACACAGTAGTACCACTTTACCTTAGTACCATTGTACCTGCATATGGAATGCTATGTTACAGTGATTTCCATTAATACACTATTTTGTATGCAGATACAGCCTCCCTCACACACAGAATATAGACATGCTGCATATCATTTTAATCAGCAGAAGCTGCTGGTGCCCCTAGGCATTCCAAACGCCCTAGGCATTTGCCTAGGTTGCCTATGCCTAGGGCCGGCTCTAGACATGCGGCCCAAACTTGGTGGCCCGGCACCTGCCTTCGCAGCTAGAGTGCGCAGGCAGCAGGCTACCCATAAGATGTGTTCGATTGATGTGCAGCAAAGTGTTCACATCTTTGTGATGCAGTTGCAATTGGGCGACCCCCTGCATGCTAGTGACAGCACTACTTCGCAAAAACAAAAACTACAACTGATTCTGAATTAAGGCCCTTGATTTTTAACTTGTTTACACATGTAGCATACAAGTCGAATGATTGACATGTCACATCTCTAAAAGAAGTGTTTAAAATAAATCATGTCATTATGATTAAGATCACAGTCATGTGTCTCAAGGATTTATAGATAATCAGTCAATTGTCACCTCCATAGTAATATGTTACCGTCACATTGTGTTGGGCCTCACGTAGTGCTCTTCTCACTGCTTGCTTTGCATAGTGCATTGAACTCTTTCTATGTAATCTTCTGAGTGTTTATTTAGTGACAGCAACAATTGTTTATCACAGATGCAGCTACAGTACATACCTGCTACCTGGATAGCAGAATGCTGGGTGCTGTATAGATGGCAAGACAACAGCATGTAGCTCGTGGCCGAGTACAATTAAACTGCCCCCCCTCCCCCCAACCAATAAACATTTCATTGATGGACCCCACGGATGTGATCTTTAAAATAACTCTGGCCTTAAGATCAAACCTTAGAAAGCTCAGCTTAATGTACTGTAGGATTAGCAATCCATTAAGGGCCTGAAGACTATGGGCAGTATTCAATGTGGATATTCAAGGTGTGCAGCGAATCCTGTTTAGGATTCGCTGCACAGTTGCCGTGTTCCGGAGCCTCGCTGTCCCCCATATTCAACGTCGCAGGGGCTTGCTGCCCCTGATGGCGAGTGTGAACCCCTGTGGCGGGCGCCGCAGGGAGCCTGAGGACGGTGGCAGGCAGGGAGATGGAAGTCTCCCTTCCTGCCTCAGAACGTATGTGGGGGGGAGGTGGGTTCCCCCGGGAGCCAGGCAGCACAGGCTGCCCCCCGGGAGAGCCAGCAGGGGACCAGGTATTCACTGTACCCGATCGTGCATATGTAATGATCGGGTGCAGTGAATAAATGAATATGTAATGAGCGGCTCTCTGCTCCCGCCCCCCTGCTGGCTGCTTTGTGTAAAAAAAAATAATATTTTTTTTTAATTAAATATATATTCATGTGCTATAAGCACATGAATAAAAATAGCATGCCCCTTCTCAGAATAAAATTCCTGATTTTTTTTACACCAAATGTAAAACAACAACAACTTTATTTTAAAAGTTCACTTTCCACTTCACCATGAAAAGATGGCGATTTGCTACACGGTGACACACGGCGAAAATTACTTAGAAAGATGGCGAGAAGTGCATGTTGAATAGGGTGATTCGCTTTCTGACCCAAAAAATCACCTTCCAACACGAAAATAGCACAAATCCGCCGTGAAACAGGGTGAATTATCCTCATTGAATACTGCCCTATACATTATTAGAGGATTATTAGCTGTCATCTTTGATTCTTGTAGTAACATACTACTTGTGTGAAAAGATAAACTTAACTTTCCCTGCTCATGTTCCATACCCAAGCTTAAACAGAAGAGGCCACGTCCAGTCCTTCTAGGGCACACACAAACACAAGGCCCGCGGGCCAAATCCGGCCCGCCAGACCTCGTCATGTGGCCCGCGCAGCCGCCGCCACCCACCCCCGCCTGGCGCCGATTACATTACTGCGGGAAGCCATCACAGTGTGAGTGTCACATCACATTCAGTGACACTCACATGACGACTCGTAACTGAGAGACATACCTAACAACGTGAGGAAGCCGGGTGACACAGTCACTCCGCCGCGGCGCTCGCTGTGAGGAGGAGGGAGGCAGGACAGTGAACACAGACTTGTTAGTGTCACTGTGTGACGTGCCCGACTCCTCCCCGGCTCCTCCTGCGGGCAGCGGCTACGGCGCTGCCATGTGTGACACACGCCCGCCTGACAGCAGTGCCAGTGACACCGTGACGTGCATGCTGCTGCGGCTGCCTGTCCAGGGTCATTATCATTATCTGTCCCACTGTCACCACCAGTCCAGAACCCAGAGGCCCAGGACACCTGCTGGGCGATCTGACGTCACGTCACTGTGCCCTGTCCCAGGCCCCCAGCCATTTTCCCTGCTAGTTATTACTTACATTATTACAAAAAACAGTAATAATTGAATGCAGTGACAATAATTTATGATAATAAAGAGTGGACGCATAGTCCTACAGATACAACCGGCCCTTTGAGGGTGACCAAACTGCTGATGCGGCCCCCGATGAATTTGAGTTTGACACCCCTGTTCTAGGGGCTTTAAGAAGGTAACCTGGGAGTGGTAGACCCTATTCACCATCAGATCCAGGTAAATTTACTTATGAAATAATTGGTTAATTTAAAAATGTAGAGGTATATGTACTTACCCTTGGAGAGAGATAAAGTAATAAAGTAGACAGAGATAAAGCCATAATTATAAGACCATTATAGGGTCTACTTACTGTATGTAGCAGAGAAAACCCTTTAACAGTGATGACAGGACTGTTCAATGCTTTCTCCTATTCATAAAATGGGTTACTGTGGAGAAATCTCAGATTTTCGCATTGGTGTGATTGATTGATTAGGGTGAATATATCTACATCATACTGAAATATGTGATAGACATAACACTAACTATACTGTACCTGGGGTTCTGGAGCCAGCACATATGTTGCATACATATCTGTGTGTACGGTATGTTCAAATGTGCTAACTGCCCCCCCGCACTGCAGCCACCACTGCTAATCTTTACCAAATAGGCCCCATTTAAATAAAGGGTTAAATTGGCGAAATGTGGCCTATTTCTTATATTATGAGTACTTTAAGGTCAGATGGGGCCAGTATGATGGGGTACTGGATGGGCCCAGGGATGGAGATGCCGGTTGAAAGGGAGACCCTCCCCCTCCACAAATCCAGCCCTGCTTGTGAGAAGTCCCGATGATGTGCTTCTTTCCCCAGTATAATACAAGGAGACAAAGAGGAGGCAGCAGAAGAGCAAGATGTTCCAACCCAACTGCTCTGCCTGTTATCTGGTTCAACCGTGTCCCAGGGTATGCACAGTCACGTTCTTGCTGTAAACCCAATCACTTGAAGTACCGCATTTCTTACCTGGATCTTGGGGGGATGGCTTCTTAATCACTTTATAGGACTTGTACAGGACAGGCCAACCTGTGGCTCTCCAGCATGCCTTGCCACAGTTTTAACACTCCCTTATAGCAAAACTGTGGCAAGGCATGATGGGATTTGTAGTTTCACAACATCTGGAGGGCCACAGGTTGGCCAGGTCTGGACTAGTAGCTCTAAATAAATCTGTAACTTCAAGATATATCGCATTGATATGACACAATTTGTTGTGAAACTAACTGTGAGCGAATGCCCTATCTTTATGAATAGACCCCTAAGCATGTTGAGCATATTTCTGTGTTTTTTTGTTTGTCAGTCATCATATGTAGTTAGGGAGATGAATTCATTGTCATTACTCCATGATACCACACAACCATGCGGTGTCAGAGGGGTAAGGAGGATCCACGCAGGAAATGCAGTGGTAGGTGGGCATTATTAATGGTTATGGCCAGAGAATGACCATCTATTACAGTAACGATGTATAATTTGAATGCAGAGTCTGGAACCTGACATTGGAGGAATGTGTGGGACCTCAGGTATTGGAGCCTACCAAAGATTACCCCTGTACCAACCCAGGTCTTTGCATTTGATACGGTTGACTGGTTGTAGCCAGACAGCAATTTTGTGTTATATGCAAAAAAAATAAACAACTCTCCCCCACTCTATCGAGAAATAATTGAAGTTACAAAGAGTACACAATGGATTTACTAAAAGTAACAATTGCAATCTGAAAATCCATTAATGAGTTTTATATATCCTACTATTTGGGCATTTTTTAAAAATCTAGAGAAATATAAAATGATATGCAATACAAATATGTGTGCATAACTCATACTTGCCTACCTGACCCTCTTCATGCGTGAGAAAATGCTCTGCTCCTGGACTTCCCTGGTAATGTATGATTGCCATCACCTGTGGGGAACTGGGTAAAGGTGTTTCACTACAGGTGCTGGCAATCGTACATTACCAGGGAAGTCCAGGAGCAGAGCATTTTCTCCTGCATGGAGAGGGTCAGGTAGGCAAGTATGGCATAACTTCAGGAAAACATAAATAAGTTGCACAACATGGTACATTTCTGTCTTAACACAGGGTCAGCAGAAACTAAAACCCATTTGCAATGAGGATCAAGATTATCTACAGGTAATTTTTAAGTGCATTGGAAATGAATAGATCACAGTTACGCACAATCATTAGCTTTGGCTTGAACATGAAAATACATTGCCAGAAATTCAAGAATGTTTTGGAAGTGATCAAATCCAGCAGACTATGCTTTTAAAGGTGAGCAGTTTTACCAACACACCTGTCACTAATCATCTAGGGAAGTGGTTAACATAAGCTATGAAAGCCATGTCCAAACTGTGGCCCTCCAGCTGTTGTGAAACTAACATCCCAGCATGCCTTGCCACAGTTTTAGCATTTCCTAATAGCAAAACTGTGGCAAGGCATTATGAAACTTGTAGTTTTACAACAGCTGGAGGGCCATAGTTTGGACATGCCTGAGCTATAAAGTATAGGTTAAAACAGGGTGCATGAGAGAATTTGACCACAATAAGACTAATTAAAAAATTAATTTAATAAACAATATATACACTAAACATCAGCACTCACCTTTCCTAGATTTGGGGTGCCCTATGGCTTGTGACCACATTGTTTAAACAAATTGTAGGGGGCTCTGCACTCACTCAATTAACTGATATTAATAAATAGTGGAGATTTAGTTCATGAATTGATCAATGCATTTAAGCAGGAGGGGGCTGCAGGCTTAAATGCACTGATCAATTCATGAACTAAATCTCCACTATTTATTATTATCAGTTAATTTTGTGAGTGCAGAGCCCCCTACAATTTATGTTTAAACAATGTGGTCACAAGCCATAGGGCACCCCAAAACTAGGAAAGGTGAGTGCCGATGTTTAGTGTATATTGTTTATTAGATTAATTTTGAGATCTGCTTGTATCACATAATGCAGTGGTAGCCAACCCTTGCCCTCGAGAGCTACCAACAGTTCACATTTTCCAGACAACCTAGCTGCTGCACAGCTGCACTCATTAATCACTGACACATTTTAAAAGATACACAGATGGAGCTAATTAGCTCACTTGTGATTCTGTGAGGAGACCTGCAAAACATGCACTGTTGGTAGCTCTCGAGGACTAGGGTTGGCTACCTAGGACATAATGTGTGCCACAGGTTCTATTCTCCCTCTATAGGGGTCGAGGAGACTACCCCCCATAATTCGGGGTGTCGACTGTCGGGCTTTTAACAGTTGGGATTCCGATGTCGGTCTACTGATCACATTCTGAAAAGGGTAAAATAATAACTATAACTACTTTAGGACCATCCTCTTCATTGAGTTAAACTTTTTTGGTTTTCATCTAAATACTGCTAATGTCTATGGGCAGTATTCAATGAAAAAAATTCGCCGTGCATGGCGAGAGATTTTTTCTCTCGCCATGCACTCGCCCTGTTCCGGAGGGCTCGCTGCCACTCCTGCTCGCTCTATTCAATGTGGTTAAGACTCGCCGCCACTCGCGGCGAGTCTTAACCCCTGCAGCGGACGAGCATCCGCGGCAGGGAGCCGTGGGACAGTGGCAGCCAGGGAGAATAAAGTCTCTCTGGCTGCCCCAGAACATATGTGGAGGGGAGGTGGGCTCCCCGGGACCCAGGCAGCACAAGCTGCCCCCCCCTATAGCCAGCGGGGGACCCAGTATTCACTGCACCCGATCGTGCATATGTAATGATCAGATGCAGTGAATATATGAATATCTAATGAGCGGCTCGAGAGCTCCGGCCCCCTGCTGGCTGCTCTGTGTAAAAAAAAAAAATAATAATTTTAAAAATATATATTTTTTAAAATTAAATATATTAATGTGCTATAAGCACATGAATAAAAATAACATGCCCCTTCACAGAAAAAAAATCCTGATTTTTTTACACCAAAATTAAAAAAAAAAACTTTTAGTTTAAAAGTTCACATTCCAGCTCTCCATGAAAAGATGGAGAATTGCTACACGGAGAGAGACGGCGAAAATCACTTAAAAAGACGGCGAATATTTCACATTGAATAGGCTTGCTCGCTTTTGGAGAGCAAAATGCTCTGTCCAAGGCGAAAAAAGCACAAATTCGCCATAAAACAGGGCGAATTTTTCTCATTAAATACTGCCCTATGATGTGACAGCAGTGCTTACATGAAAGAACAGCACTACTCTTACATTACTTTTTACACTACTTTAATATTTATTTACAGTTTCTTATATAGCGCAGCAGATTCCGTTGCGCTTTACAATTGTAGACTGATAAAACAAACTGGGTAACAACAGACAGACTTGGAGGTAGGAGGGCCCTGCTGTATGCTTACAATTAATATATTTTAAATGGGTATTAAATGTAAGTACTGTACAGTAAATCGTACAGAAAAAGGTAATCGAAAAGATAAGAAAACTCAAAATAAGTGAAAGATGTATTCTCATTTTGCACGGTGAAATGGAGTATACACTAAAGGGATGCGTTTTTGCATGTTCCTACATTATCCTTAATAACCTGTACATCAGAGGTATGATTTGTGCAGATCACAAACAGGTTCAGTCTGTTAAAGCAGATGTTTATTTTACCACCCCAGCCCTGACCCCAGGGTTCATTGCACTGTAAAAAAAAAAGCATAACTTTTTCTGTTCTGCTGAGCTGCAATTTTGTGAAACACATTACAATCAAGTAAAGCTAAATGGATTATGACTGTTCAGTGAAAAAGGTATTGATAGATTACATAAATCTGCTTAGCATGCTAATACACGATTCAAACCAAATTGATTGGGCACCCCTGTGCAGGAAAAATGGTGTGACCTGCAGCAGACAAGTTATAAAATCCAAACATGTACATCAGATCAGATGGATGCGTTTGATGATTGCCAGGAGAATACCTACAGTAAAGCATGGAGGAGGTTACATTAACCTGTGGGCAGGAGCGTCTTAAGCAGGGCCGAAACTAGGGTTTCCGGCGCCCGGGGCAAGGCAGTCTTTTGGTGCCCCCTCCCCCAGGGATGGTGCTGCGCGCCGGAGGCGCGTCGAAATTTTCGTGGGGCGTGGCCTAATTTGGGGGCGTGGCAAAGGCCCAATACAAGTACAATAATAATAATAATGATGGTTATTATGATGACGACGATGATGATGATTTAACAGTTCCCTACACATAATCTATTACACAGCCATCAAAACCAGCTGCGCCTATTATAAGTGCTATGTGATATTGGTCCAGCAATTATCTGTGGCCTACCAGATATCTCATATGAATACAAATACATGCTAGAAATATCCTAGAGTCAGTAATTATCAGCATGATCTCTCGTAATAAATTAAATATATAGCGTCATCGATATAACCACAGGTCTCTCTCTCTCTCTCCCCCTACATTGCATTCAGTGTAACATAACTTGTGTTAGGACGTCATGCAGTGACAATTTGCTCAGCAGGTAGGTACACGTTATGTAAGGTAGCTGTGGTTAATGATTACTATAGAAAACACAGTAACAGCCTTTGACTCCTAGCATAGGAACCATGTCCAGCATCCTGAGAGTGACACCAAGCACTCGCTGTGTACAATGATTGCTATGTGGAACACACGTCACTATATAAGTGAGAAGAGGCTCTTATAAAGCATTAAAGTAATACAAATATATAAAATCATATGTTAGTCATCAGAATAGACTGATGTGACCTGCACATAACAGCTGGTGTCCTTACCTCCAGGATGTCCTCTTACTGGGATGGGTGAAGGTCTGCTCTGAAGGCTGTGGAGCATGGAGTTGTCAAAGGGCCCTGCAGACCAGGCCGAGGCCAGAGGCGGTGCCATATAGGATGTGTAGGGACTGGCATAGGATCCGTTAAGAGACCTGGCCAGGGGTGTATATTGATCTCTGCCATTTACGTTGATGCCGTTGTTGTAGCCACCATCCCTGCTGCCTCCATTGGCCATGGGCGGGCTGGGGGAGTAGTGGTACCGGTTGGATGTGTGCGGACTGTTGCTGCTGTATGAAGAGTTCTCTGAAGCTGGCTGGGGCCATCCTGGATGATTGCTCACAGAGTGGGAGCCCTGGGCAGGCCCACCGCCTTGCAGGTAGCCGCATCTTACTTTGACTTCGTCCGTCTCCTACTAGCGCTGCGGCGGGAAGCGCTGATGACTTCAAAAAGACTTGCCGGACGCTGATTGGCTGAATTCAGCCAATCAGCGTCCGGCAAGTCTTTTCGAAGTCATCAGCGCTTCCTGCAGCCGCGCTAGTAGGAGATGGACGGAGTCAAAGTAACATGCCGCTACAGCGTCCACACACCTGTCACCGGACCTCACAGCGCCCCTCACCTCCAGCGCCCGGTGCGTGTGACCCCCCAGCCCCCCCCCCTAGTTACGGCCCTGTCTTAAGAGAGGAGGACGCCCATGTGCAGTCTCCTCCGGCCGGGCCCCCTCCTCTCTGACAAGAGCAGTAGAGTCTGAGCAATAGAGCTCTCAGACCCTACTGCACATGCAAAAACCTCCAGAAACATGGCACAGCAGCCACTAGTGATTTTCACAGCGCTGCTACACTCTACGCTGTGGAGTCTGAGCACTAGAGCGCTCAGATTCCACTGCGCATGCGCAGATCACTGGAAAAATGGCTGCTGTGGATCCTGTTGCAGCTGGACTCCAGAGGGAATGTATTGGAAAAATGGGTGCAGTGTACATGGTGTGGGCCCCCCTGACTCAGGGGCCCGTGTGCACCAGACACACTGCACCCATTATAGATACACCTGTGGGGCTGTTTCATCTGGTTTGGCATGGGTCCACTAGTTATATAATGTATGTCAGAGTACAAATCTGTACTGTATCTGAACTAAATTGAGAACCTCTGTAAGGAATTGGGGTGACAGGTGCATTCTAGGCCAGGTTAACCATAATGGCAGAACATAAAGCCTGCTATTGCCCAGGAGTTTGTGTATAGTTTGCCAAGAAGGGTGCCTGCAATATCAATGCATGTGGTGAACCTACAAAGAACTTACCTCACTAAAATACCATTGTTCTGTTTGCTGTCAGTATCCAAACTCTTTTGTCTACATACTGTAGTGTACAATTGGTGTTAATAGGATTGTGGCAAGGTTCATTACCATAGCATACATTTTTGCATCAAGCAGAGTCTTGTGAATTGGTCTATAAACTGTATATACTGTATATATGAAAAAGTCATAATCCCTTTTTTCACCCAAGAAGGATCTACCTCAGCTACATCTGATTTCTGATGCAGCCTCACTACTAGGTGGTTCAATATTAATTTCTAGGTAACACCAAGGTCACCTTAAAGTGAATCCGGACCAGGGTACTGGCCAGCATGTGGCCACATCCGAGCAGCCTTGACCATGTCCCTCAAACACTGTAAAAGATAGTGGAGCAATTCTTGCAGCGCCACAGGGGGTACTGATGGTTGAACAGGATACATCTGCTTTCTTCTACAGCAGCTGAATTGGGCCGAACCTCCACTGGGAACCTCCAACAAGCTTGTGCCAGGTAATTAGTACTGCCCACCCATCCTGGCACCACTGGGTAGCAACATCTTGTCATAGCATTACCTTATATCCATCAGTGAGGGACCTGCTTTGCAAGATTGGGTACTTGTTTCCTAGCACGGCCACACCGATTTACATCGGGGTGGTCGTGTCGGAAAAATCGGGTCGATCGCATCGCATGCGATTTGGTCGCATGCGATGCGATCGACGCGACCGACCGATTTTGGACCCGTTTTTTTTTTTTTAATGAAATGTAAATCGGGTCCCTGGGACCCGATTTTACATTGAATTCAATGTAAAAATATTCCCAACCCCCCCAAATTTAACGGCGTACACCGCACCCCACGATAGACGCCAACCCGAAGCGTGGCGAGCGCAGCGAGCCCGCGAGGGGCGGCGGTGCGCGTCCTCCGACCTTTTCATTCCCCTACTATCCACGTCGGCGTGGAGTTGAGAATAGAATAGTGTGGCGAGCGCAGCGAGCCACCGAGCCCGAAGCGTGGCGAGGGGACGCGGATACCTTCACAGGTAAACGCGTCCCTTCGCGGACTTCACAGGTGTCCGCGTCGCCACGGACACCTGTGAAGCCCGCGAGGGGACGCGTATAACTGTGAAGGTATCCGCGTCCCCTCGCGGGGCTCGCTGCGCTCGCCACGCTTCGGGTTGGCGTCTATCGTGGGGTGACGACGGGGACATCTATAATGTGAAATGGGTCATATTGGCCCATTTCACATTTTTCACATTTTTTCACTATTTCAATGTCAAAAAATATTTTAACATTGAACCCGATGGAAAAATCGGGGGCATCGCGTCGTGACCATTGTTAATGGTCCCGACCGACGCGATGCCCCCGATATTTTACCTTTCCCGACACGATTTCAATGTTAAAATATTTTTTAACATTAAAGCCTATGGGGAAATCGCGGGCATCGCGTCGGTCGCGTCGGGACCATTGTTAACGGTCCCGACCGACGCGATGCCCCCGATATTTTATCCTAGCCGGCCAAGTGGACCTGATTTCAAAGGAAATCGGGTCCATCGGGGGTAATCGTGTACCTTAAGTTAAGGTACACGATTACTCCCGATTGTGGCCGTGCTAGGAAACAAGTACCCAAGATTGCCTCCAAGTGACACCACAATGCTGATAGGTGGCCTTTTGCTGCTCATGCACATATTGCTGGAATTCTATGTTGGCAGGCTTAGGCTGTGGGTGAGGGAGAGTAAACATCTGCATAGCAGCAGGATTTTGTCAATCTGAGTGAATGAATTAGGCATAAAATGTGTTCTGTATTGCTGCAATGTATAATAAACTCATTGACCCAGCAATGATGTAGAAACACGTGCCTGTTCACTTTTTGTCTTTTAAGATTTTCCCTTTATGCTCTGCAAATAAGAGTCCACACAGTTAATACTTGTTTTTCTGTATCTCTACTATGAACATGTGGTGGATGTAGTAAAAAGTGTTAGAACATGTTGAATATATTTGAAGCTGTGAAAAGGTGAAAGGCCATGGACAAAACTTTTGATTGTGTCCAGATGGATGAACCCACTTTGGTATATCAGTCTTGAATTCTAACTTATATAATCCATACACAGTATGTGCTCATCTTCAGTGTAATTCCATTAATTGCTCTTTTCCCATGTACCGTAGGACATCTATTCCCTAAGAGCTCAGGAAGCTTTCCTTCCTGTACTAGAATTCCTCATTTTCCCTTTCTTAAGGAGCCATTGTATTGTGCTTAGAGCTTGCTTATTAGGACAGTACATATATTCCCCTGTAGAAGGGAATGGGCTGCCTTTCCCAGGATTATAATAAAACAAGTGTGGCTCAGTTATTGTTATGGTACTGGGATATGTCTGGAATGTTACTCAGTAAACTGACTTCTTACACTTGACATGTGAGCAAATGGGTGTGTACAGCACAATGTGAATGTTCCACAGATTTCCAAGGAGACTGACGGCCATTCATTTATAAAGGGCGTTCTTTACTGAGAACAACAGGATATTACGTAGACGTGCTTTCACATAGTGTGCAGACAATTTGGTGATTAGGTTTAAATTAAAAGACACAGTTTTGCCGCATTACTGCCTTCATGTGATAAGAAAATTCACCGAAAAATATTTTTGGGCTGCTTTAATATTGGATGACATTATGGGCCAAATGTAATTGGGTGTGATAATCAGAAAGTGAGATATTTGGGAGAGTTTTCGAATTTTTTTTACAGCGGCAATCAATTACATGGAAAAATCAACCTGGTTTTACAATGTAAATGATTGCCGCTTTAAACAAATGGGAAAACTCTCCCAAAATCTCTCACTTTCTGATTCTCACACCCTATTTCATTTGGCCCCACCGCACCATATAGAATAAAAATTTTACTTTTTTGTTGAATTTGTAAAATAAGTTTTGCAGTTCATAAAAAATGTAATTTTGTAGTTATGGATACATTTTTACAGTATTACAATAATTGCTGTTGTATAAAAATAGACTAGGGTCCTTATTTAGGTCTGATCGCAGTACAAATTTGCTCTCAAAATGGGCAAAACCATGTGCAAAGCAGGTGGGGAAGATGTAACAAGCGCAGAGAGAGTCAGATTTGTGTGAGTTATTTTGTTTCTGTGCAGGGTAAATACTGGCTGCATTATTTTTACACTGCAATTTAGATTTCAGTTTCAACAAACCCCACCCACATTTAACTCTTTCTGCAAATGTTACATCTTCCCCAATGTAAATGGTTTTTGCCCATTTTGAGAACAAATTTGTACTGCGGTCAGATCTGAATAAGGGCCTAGGTTTTTCACGTGTACAGATGGAGCTCGTTGGCGAGCGCCGGCAATACGGACTGGAGTCCCAGTATCACGGTGGCTGGGCAGCGTCTCCCTGCCCGTCACCGCTTCAGGGAGATGCTGCCCAGTTTGGGGGGGGTCGGGGCGGCGAGGGGGACCGGCGGCAGGCTCCGTTGCCACGCGCGAGCGTCTCCTGTGCACACACCCCTGTCGGTAGCTGGCCGCTGGAGGGGGATGGCGATAGAATCGCCAGCCCCTGCAAAGATGTGGCCGGCTACATCTGTATGCATCAGATTGCTGTCTGGAGATCAATTCCAAAGCTCATAGCTTTTGACCCAGGTTGACCCTTTCACACAGAAGAAATACCCATGATATTCAGCAAATTACCGGGTAGAAATTTTCAACCCGGTAATTTGTTCTTCTGTGTGAAGGGGGGTCAGGCTGCTCCCAGCAAAATGACACGGCATTTGAAATGCCGTGTATTTGCTGGGAGTTTCAGACTTTTCTGTCTGAAAGGGGTTTAAGATTTCAGTTCAACACACCCCACCCAAATGTAACTCTCTCTGCACATGTTACATCTGCCCCACCTGCAGTGCATATGGTTTTGCCCATTTTGAGAACATATTTGTTCTGCGATCAGATCTGAATAAGGGCCCATGTGTGAAAACCAGTACATGCATGTGGGCTAGTCAAGAGTGGAATCCAATGCATGTAGTGAAGTATTGGTCAGACGTTTGGTAGCATAATGGAATTAACAAGCCAGACAGTCTAAAGCCCCGTACACAAGGGGGGGATATATCGCCGAACGATATATCGCTGAGCGATATATCATTCGCGATGAGCGATATATCGCTCAGTGCCCCGTTTACATGAGCGACCAGAGATGGTCGCTTATGAAAAAGAAACTGCCGGAGAAGCCCGGCAGTGGAAATCAGCTGGAGCATGTTCCTGCGACCAGCGATCACTACGGGGGAGAAAACGGGAGCACGCACCTATCGCTGGTGCACACTCCAAATCTACCCCGTGTGTACACAGCCTAACTCACTCAAAGGTGCAGTGCACCTTTTACCAGCTCAGGCATTCTATCTAAACCCGCTTGCTGATTAAGCAGCATGTTTACATTTAGAATGCGCACACAGTTAAAATGCATTCTTATCTCGCAATACTCACTGTGCATATAGTGGCTGTCAAATTACTGCATGGAACTTGCTTTCAGCTCTCTGTGAGCAATACGGTGGCTACAGTACATAATAAATAAGGAAATAAGGAATATGAGTCAAACTTTCTGTGCAGAGGCCGTCTAGCATTTTCAAAGTGCAAATGAGATAATTTTTATATTGGGGAGGACAGAGAAAGGGTGTCTTTGGTTGGTGCAACAAAAGAGAATTTAATAATAAAACATTACTTTTATTGGTTTCATTAAAATAGTTGCGAAGATATAAAAAAACACGAAAAACACATAGGACAACATTGAGTGATTTAAAAAGGATATAATATATCCTCACCTAGTGGGACCCCACTTCACACTATCCCTGAATAATTTTATAATTTTATAAAGCACGGTGGTTGAAATATAAGAGTGGAAAAGTTATGTCTGGTATTGACAGTTTTGGTATTTGACAGTTTTTTCGCAAGAGCTTCTTCAGGACCAACTGTTGGTCCTGAAGAAGCTCTTGCGAAAGCGTACACTTGACTGCACACCTAGTGTGTTAAACTCATCTTCCCTTCCCCCCATATGATTGTATTTTGATCTGTTTAGGCAGGTGGCGACACAGGGTATCCGTAGCACACGGTTCCCTGTAGTACAGTGACACGGACTCTAGCGCAAAAGCCGTGCACACTCCTGTCTGATCTGACACGCAAGAGCGAGGTAGTGCATGGCGGCACACCTCAGACACAGCTCTGCTGTCAGCACACAGGCTGTGGAACTAGCGGCTCCAGCCAGCGGTAGCGCTGAAACGGGATCACACCCGTGTTCAGGCATTTATCGCTACTGCATAGTGAGCCCCAGGAATATATACATTGTATCTGATAATTGTTACATCCTGGATAAGCATACACACTGTAAAACTGTCAATACCAGACATAACTTTTCCACTCTTATATTTTGGTACTTGTGGAGTATCACGGCTCCCACGATGGGCATCGCACAGGAAAAAATCGCATCACATGCCATCGCATGCGATGACATTTTTCACAGAAATCATTGTTAAAATAATGTTAAATGCACCCCAAAGGGCATTTGTTACTGTACCACCCTCACTATAAACGGCAACCCGTAGCATAGCGAGCCCGCGAGGGGCGGCGGTACGCGTCCTATGACCTTTTCATACCCCCACTATCCACGTCGGCGTGGAGTTGAGAATAGAAAGTGTGGCGAGCACAGCGAGCCACCGAGCCGGAAGCGTGGGGAGCGCAGCGAGCCCCGCGAGGGGACGCGGATACCTGTGAAGGCCGCGAGGGTACGCCGATACCTATGAAGGTATCCGCGTCCCCTCGCTGCGCTCGCCACGCTTCGGGCTCGGTGGCTCGCTGCGCTCGCCACACTTTCTATTCTCAACTCCATGTCGACGTGGATAGTGGGGGTATGAAAAGGTCGTAGGACGCGTACCGCCGCCCCTCGCGGGCTCGCTGCGCTCACCACGCTTCGGGTTGGCGTTGATAGTGGGGGTGGTACAGTGTGAAAAATGACATTTAACATGTTTAATACTAATTGGATGCATTTGTGATCAGAATCGCATGCCATGGCATCGCATCGCATGCGATGCCATGGCATATGATTTTTATGACAAATGCATAAAAAATACATACAAATCGCATCGCATGCCACTACATATGGCATGCGATGGGAGCCGTGATACTCCACAAGTACCTATATGTCAACCACCGTGCTTTATAAAATTATTCAGGGACAGTGTGAAGTGGGGTCCCACTAGGTGAGGTTATATTATATCCTTTTTAAATCACTCAATGTTGTCCTACTGTATGTGTTGTTCGTGTTTTTTTATATCTTCGCAACTATTTTAATGAAACCAATAAAAGTCATGTTTTATTATTAAATTCTCTGTTGTTGCACCAACCAAAGACACCCTTTCTCTGTCCTCCCCAATATATTCATTCTCTGTCTATGGTAGCTCACCCTCGCATATCGAAATATTGAATACTAATAGTGCACAAAGAGGGTCCACCCGCATAATAAGTTTGTGATTTCTGTGTGACTGGCACAGCTCTACCCAATATCCTTACCAATTTATGTGAGATAATTTTTACCAAAAGTCTTACAGGAGACAAAGGTGCAGGTGCAATTTTATGTGATAGACATGTCAGATTGTGGTACTGCCCTATTTACACACGGAGCATGCTAAACGCTGGTTAGCTACCTGTATTTACTTGTATGTTCTATATTGTACTGCAGAACTTTGTGGTGCCTTAATTGTTAATAATAATATTGTTGTTGCAAGATCAAGTTAAGATCGGTGCACTCATATTCAATGGTACCTGCTGAAGGTGTTTTCTACATCCCTAGCCACCATGCATGCCTGTTAGGCACAGTGCCCTATCAATAGAAAAGAGATGTATTGGAAAACTTCCTGGACTGCAATTTATCAATATCATGGACTTGTTCCAATGCAAACATCAGAACTTGTTTTTCACTTTGTTTAGGGAAAGTAACTGAGGAGTATGGGCTAGGTAGACAGTCAAAAGGTCGACGCATGAAAAATGGTTGACATGCATTAGAACGACATGGTCAAAAGATTGACATTGAAAAAAAAGTACCGCGTCACTATGCTCGCCATGCTTCGGGCATGGAGCCTCACTGCGCTGGGCGCACTATTTTGTTCTTCCTCTATGTTGGTTAAAAAAAACTCATGAAAAACTCATGTAAACCTTTTTCATGTGTTAAACTTTTGACTGTTGACCAATAGTGATCGACTTTTTGACTGTCTTCGTAGACACTGTTGAAAGACCGCATCCCGGAACTGAGCTGTTAAAGCCTGCCACTACCATCCAAGCGTCAGTAAAATAATAAAGCACTGACTCTAAAAAGGTATATTATAGTGGGGTCAATCCTATTACACCCAAAGGGTGTGGATGCGCCTAGTGTTTGCAAATTGTCACGACACCGGGTGCACTTTACGGCGGGCCGAATTCGCTGAAAACTTCTCGCATTGCCATAGAGGTGCGAGCAATTTTCAGCTAATTCAGCCCTGTGAAGGGTGCGAGTTAGGGTTAATTCGGGTGATGTTTTTCAGCATTAAAGGGAACTCGCACCCTTTGCGGTTAATAGGATCAGCCCTTTAGCTGATGTTTAAGAAATCCTGTAGACAGGGCTGCCATCAGAAATTGCGGGACCCAGGACTGATTAAATAGACAGAGCCCCGGTCCCTCTCCCTTCCCCCTCTCACTGCTGTGCGGTTTAAAAATTACCTTACTCCTTGTAGCCAGCATCACAGTCTAACGCTGACCAGCTGCTCAGCTCCCTGCTCTTTAGGATGGCTGCTGGCGCGGCGTGATGTCAAAAAGTCACGCCACATGGTAGTAGGGGCTTTATGTGGAGGCTCGGCTGTCTGCTTGAGCGCCGGGCAGCAGGAGACCCACGGCCCAGCGCTGGTAAATGAAGGAGGATGCGGGCGGTGTGTGCTGGGCTGCGGCAGCAGACAACCCGCGGCCCACCGCGGTTAAATGAAGGAGGCTGGCTGACTGCAGCAGTTTATGACCCACAGCCCTACGCTGTTAAATGAAGGTGGCTGGCAAGATGCGGCCCACCATCGGTCGGGGGTGGAATGTGCAACAAAACTGACCGGGACAGTTGCACCCATAGCACCCCCTGATTGCGGCCCTGACTGTACATGAGCATGGGCTGTGGATATGACACTGCTTCTGTCACAAGACTGAAACAAGAAGATAGGAAGATTTGTATCAGTTCTGTGTTTAAAGGAGAAAAAGAGAACTTTGGCCAGTGGAAATACTATAAATATCACTGTCATGTACTAAAAAGGTTTCATCTTGTACTGAATGCATTTAACTAACGGAAGCTGCTGTTAAAACAATGTCTGACTGCTAACAACAAATCAATGCTGTCTTCGCCATTCTGTTGTTTAGAAAGTAGGATGTGGTTGATATTTGTGCGCAGTCAGCAGTTTTGTTTTGTAGACATGCCACATTGTGGTATTAGCCTGATTTGTTTTCAGGCATAAGTACACTAACTTCCTAAAGACAAATATAATTGCAGGATTGCTGCAAAGACATAATAGCTGTTAAATCTAAAATGTTTTATACTGTGCTTTATTGATGTACGAATTCACATTCAGCTCATTACTATAGCCACAGAAAACATGCATTTCTGCAACTTCCAGCTCATCAGATATAGATAGAAATACACTATAGGAACCTACAGTATGTGTCTCTAGGAGTATATAGTTATTATGTTGATGTTCAAAAAGCTGACATGGACTAAATGTCATCATTGAACATGTAGGCAGTTACAATGTTGAGAGTACAGAATTTGGGTTAGGTGTTGGGTTAGTGTTAGTGTTAGGTATAGCATACCTCCTTATTATAGCAGGACAGCCCCGCTAATTGGACACTGTCCCACTCTCCCTCCCATGGGCCTCAGTGTCGTGGAGGTGGTCACCACTGTTCTGCTCTGCAAAGCATCACCTAAACAGCAAAAGGCATCAGTAGTTTTGGGGACCAGACCTTTATGCCATGTTTTGACCCTTGCAAGGATTTGGGGATTTCTTCAAAGTGCTGTTCAAGGTACCAGCCTTACACTGTGGCTGACTTTGGCTTCTAACTAGCTAAGTTTTGTGGAGAGAATACCTTTCTGACTTACTTTGGATTACAAAAACATCAACCTGATATATTGCCGCAAGATCGTGAAGATGACTGCTGCAATGCTATCCCAAGGGATTGGCATCCTGTAGAGGTGCTGGGTAACTATAAGTCCAGTGGGCACATCATATGCTATATGCTATCCACCTCATACCTCCAAACAGACTATCAGCCAAGACGGAACATACCAATCCACCCTGGCATACATATGGTCTAAGTCCTACCAACGGATTCGGTATGAAATCCCAACGGTCAAAATCCCAACTGTCAAAATACAGACATTTAAAATACCAACATTTAAAAATCCCGACATGGTCAAAATACCGACATATAGAATGTAGACAGGTGAAAAAAGTCAACATGACTTTCGGTCGACAGATCGTGAGGTCAGCATGGGTTTTTTCACTGTTTTTTCACCCGAATGTTGACACAGCCGACATGGACACAGTTGGAAGTCAACCACAGCCCCTCGCATCGCTCGCCTTGCTCGCAATGCTTCAGGCACGGTGTGCTCGGCACACTATTTTATTCTCTCATCACGCCCTAGTGGGTGGTAGGGCATGAAAATATCGCCTGTCGGCACATGTCGGGTCAAAAAACAGTGAAAAAAACGTAAGTCATGTTGACTTTTTCACCTGTCTACATTCTATATGTTGGTATTTTGACCTTGTCGGGATTTTAAAAGTCGGTATTTTGACCTTGTCGGTATTTCGACCATGTCGGGATTTTGACCATGTAGGGATTTTAAATGTCGGGATTTTGACCTTGTCGGGATTTTGACCGTCGGTCAATGGTTGCCAGGATTTTGACCGTCGGGATTTTGACTGCATCCCCTACCAACACAGTGTTTTATTTATTGTATACTTTTATTTAATTTCAATTTTACCTACATTTTATATATGTATTTTATCTAAATGTGTTATGACCTATAATCATTGTTAATACATTTCTTGGTCATTTTTTCATCAAACAAGCACCACTTCTTTGTTTATCTATTTTCACAATTTGAATGTCAATTTTCAAACTATGTTGACATTTTGAAACTCAAAATTACATACCACACCCATCTCTATGATCTATTTCATTCAGTTAATAATGGACATACCCAGATGCAGTATAAATCAGTGACTTCCAATGAAAGCAGCACTGTCATTCTAATGCACTAATGTGAATGACTCAATACATTGCAGAATGTGATAAGAATACTGTACTTTTGGAATTGTATGGTTTGAGAACGGTTACCCTGGGATGATACACCAGTACATTCCACTAAGGCAGCGGTTCTCAAACTGTGGGTCCTGACCCCAAAGTGGGTCCCAACCTGCTCAGCATGGGGTCGTGACTCCATGTTGCTGACCATCAGGCTGATGACTTTTCTAATCTCAGCCAGTGATTCATGGAGTCTGAAATATCTGTTGAATTGTCTGTTACTTTAGACTCCTCCCATCATTTTGTGTCTCCACAATGCTGCCATTTTTGTGCTGTCTGGTGACAACACACATGTGATGGCCTTCTGCTGGGGTCCTGTCATAATTATTTTTTTTGTCTGATGGGGTCCCAGAGTAAAATAGTTTGAGGACCCCTGCACTAAGGTGACTGTGCAGATTGTTGACAGCTATCCTTTCTTTATATAGGTTTCCTCCCTGGAAATATCTCCAGACTGCTGAACTACACAATACCAACTCCTCAGTCCTGCATACTAGATGAATCTATGTATGATATACTGTACACAGAATGTTCCTTCTAAGGGTGTGGTTACAACTGAATATTGAAGTAATAAGATAACATTAAATCCCCATGTCATGGCGTGGCTGCATGGGTGTAGTGTCATAAGTTAGCATGGGTATGGTCATACCCAGAAGCAAAATACTTGGAAGAGGGATTTAAATCTTGGCAACTAGAGAACACAGAGTTTAGCAACACATGTTATTTTTCACATATAGGTATTTTTATTCTAAGGAATCTATTTACAAGGTAGGACAAGACCTTTTCATTTATTGTTATTTCTATTTCTGATGCTTGACGTACTATGGCCTGAGACAATTTAACTTGCTCAGAATGGCCTTTTCTATTACCGGCAATGGGGACCATCGAAGCCAGGAAGGGTCCACTAGTTACACTTTAGGCAGTATTGGATTAGGGCATGAAGGGCTCACCAGGGAATACAGAAATAAGGCCCTAGGCTTAGGGGTGTGGCCAACCACCAGAGGGGGTGTGGCCAGTCTTCACAGAGCATTGGCTAACCATGGCCTGACCCTTTTTTAAATATACAATATATATAGTAAATACTGCTACGGCATGCAGAAAAATATCCCAATTTATAACAAGAATACACTGTATTGAAAACACTGTCCTGTGCAGTATAATGTAACATATGTAGCATGTATAATTAAAGTGTGGATCCTATTCCCTAGGATTGGGTGTGAACCCTCCAGCCGTGGGGCCCATTGGGGGTTTCCCCTATACCCCTGTGGCCCAGTACTACCCTGGGTCATAGTGGTCATACCACTATGCACAGACATTAGACTCACATGCGCATATCGCAGCTAGTAATCCAGAGAGATCCGGCATTGCTGAGCGCCAACATGCTAAATTATAGCTGTAGAACATTATGTATTGCTGCACCCTTTAATGTTTGTTAAAAAAGTCTCTTGGTAAGAGGACCCCTAAGTCTTTTCTATACAAAGTAGCACCATTAGCATTAGCTCAGTATTTTTACTTGAATGATATTTCCTGAATAATTCTGTAAAGTTGAAACAGTGACCACTATTTAAACACGCTTATCTAACACCAGTAACTATTTTGTTCCATGTACAATCGGTACCTGACAGCTACTTCTGGCTAATGACAGTATAATCAATATTACTGATTTTTATGTCTTAGGAATGTAGTCAGCTTATATGAAAACA
The DNA here is from genome assembly GCF_055691185.1 of Crinia signifera. Taxonomy (NCBI): domain Eukaryota; kingdom Metazoa; phylum Chordata; class Amphibia; order Anura; family Myobatrachidae; genus Crinia; species Crinia signifera. The sequence continues at coordinate 126,550,748 of NC_139221.1, read as the reverse complement.
CATATGAATGATTAATGAATCTGCTACATAAAATACAGTAGCTACAAAGTACATTGAAAATGGCTTTTTAAGCAAAGTAGGAAAAATATATACTGGAACAGTGTTGTGGATAATGGATACTTGATTGTCATATGATCAAGGCCGGTGCTGCCATATTAAAGCTTTAGACAGCTGTCTTGGACTAGAGGACCAGAGGTTGGGCACACCTTGGACTGGTGATGGTTGTGGATCTTGTGAGCTGTTGTCCTAGCACTTCTCCATTATACTTGCACATCTTACCATTTTTCTGATTCCAAGTGTGGCAGGCAGGCAAGCAAGCAAGCAGGCAGCATGCGTCCCCTTCCCTCTCACTCAGACAGTCATGCAATAAACTTTGCCTCCCAGACTATGCAAGGAGCTGAATGGAGCTGGATTGGGTAGGGCGTGAATTAATGAATCTGTTCTGGGTGGGGGAGGTTAATGGGTGCTGACATGGCTGGAAATGTGTGAAATGATTAATGTGAACAAGAAGTGCATGCTTCATGTTAATGGGTGATGACAGTGTGGATGTTTTAATTGGTGCTGTGAGGGTTAATTGAATAATGGATTTTTTGAGGATTATGTTAATGAGCGCTAGGTGGGTGATCTGATTAATGGATTTTTAGAGCAATGAGATATTGGGTGCTGGTTTAATTGATGAATGGATTATTGACAGACATTGGCTAATAAGTACCAGAGCTGGAGTGAAATGATTAAAGTAGTGGCACCCCCCTCCCGTGGGCTGAATTGTGCTGTGGGTGGATGGGGGACAGCCAACGATCACCTCTTCATAGTGGCCAGTGACCACTGATTATCAGCACGCCCCCAAAATTACTTAAAGGGGTCATGGTGCTAGGCCACACTCCACCCAAGGCCACGTCCACTCCTCTTTATACCCCACATATTTGTCAGACATGGTTGCACCTCCAGCCCAGCAGGTCACAATTCCCCAGGGGCAAAATTTTGGAGGTATGAAGTCCTATTATTTATGGGTCAAATGATAGGCCAAACCAGTGGTTGTGGCTGCCAATCATATAATATGCTCACAAACAGAAGAGCAAATCTTTTTTTACCTCTTCCCACCCTCCTGCATAAAACCAGACCATCTCTCATCCTAACCTGTTTATGCTCCCTTCTACCCCTTCTGTGTCACCGCTGTCTGTCTAACCCTCCCCTTTAGAATGTAATCTCTCATGAGCAGGGCCCTCTCTCCTTATGTGCCTTTCTTAGAATATATAAACCTCTGCCACCCTGATGATTGCTTCAGTGTCCTGTCCCCTGTTGCAACTATCCATATTTACCATGCACTTGTCATATACTGTCTTGTACTGTAATTCGGTATGTGTTTTTGCTCATAACTATGCTCTGTAAAGCGCTGCGGAATTTGTGTGCGCTATATAAAAACCTGTTAATAAATAAATTAAATAAATAAATCTGTCCATCACCATGTAAGTAAAGTTTATACTTAATTACTGCATACCTCCCAACTTTTGAAGTTGGGAGGTCGGGACGTTTGCGCGGCCTCGAGAAAAGGGGGCGCGGCCTCACTGGGTGACGCGAACTCCGGCCACGCCCCCCGTTTTCGACGCTCGTCGGCACTGAATAGACGCTGTGCGCATGCGCACAGCATCTATTCTTGGCAAGCTAGGGGGGGCTCCCAACTGTCGCCCCCACCGCGGGACAATGGCGGCCCCGGGCGGGACGCGGGAACGTCCCCGAATATCGGGACGTTCCCGCGGTAAGCGTGACAGTTGGGAGGTATGTTACTGAAGTGAGCCCTGTGATAATATAGCCAGCTTCGGGGCTCACTAAGGATCCCTCTCCTCTTGCACAGCTTTCTCTGATACTAGGCAGGGGACTGGACAGTAGCTACAGTATGTGTGTCCAATGGACACACTGGAAGCCCTTCAGAAGCTACGGTCACCAATCCCCTGGTGTTAGTGTATGTGTGAAATGTTCTTGGTGTAAAAGGGGTATAAGTTATTCTTGAATATTACTGCTCATCTGCAAAGGCAGTAATACAATGTCAAATCACACTGATAAGTATTTTTTTTATTGCAGTGATAAATATAATCATTCCATAAATAGCCTGACAAAGGATTATCCAGAGCATTAAAAGCAGAAATTCAATATCCGATGTATTTCTTTCAGCAATTCTTTAGTAGCAATTAATGAGGTAGCTAGGACAAAAGCCAACATTGCAAATTTTGGCATGGGCCCATTAATTGTGATTGACCCCTTTTGGACCATGTGTCTCTTCCTGTAGACAGCAGAGGTATTGCACTGAAGTTAACCCTTTCCTCATCTGCACTTCAGCCTGCCATATTGCTTAATAAGAGCAGTGTCTCAAGGTTGATAAAATTATTATTCTTTTTTTTAAATATATTACATTAGGCCCAACTTAGTACCAGCAAGCAGTGGCGTAACTATAGAGGGTGCAGGGGATGCAATTGCTATGGGGCACGGGGCTTGGGGTGGCCGGGGCCCTAGCAGGCTATCCCCTGCACCCCCTTGGATCGTCTTCTTTTCTCCAGTTTTCTTTTTAAAGTTGCCGGGGCCGGGCAGCAGTGGAGCAGAGAGCCAGGAAGCAATACCTCCTTGCTCCGTCCAGGGAGTAGGGGAGCCTGGCGGCACCCGGGCAGCAGTGGAGCCCAGCGGTGCCCGGGACTCGGGAGAGGTATGGTCAGGATGGCACAGCCCAGTGAGGAGTGCGTGGGGCTGGCGCCGCCCGGGTAGCATTAAAGACTGTGCCTTCCTGGGAGCAGTAAATCCTGGCACCGCCGCCGCCCAGGAACTTGGAAGCAGTAAAGCACACCTCACCTCAGAGTCTCGGAGGGGAGCAGGGGACCGCGGGGGTGGGAAGCCATACAGCCCAGCACAGAAGAGCAGGGGAGCCCAACACCAAAAGAGCAGCTGGTGAGTGAGTGCATATGCAGATCTGCCACTGCCAGGGGGAATCCAGTCAAACTTTTTCAAACCCTGCCCCCCCCCCCCCATTACCCCACTCTCTTAATCTCTCTTTTTTTTTTGCTCACCATTCCCTTTTTTCTCTTCTCCTTTTCCCCTTCCATATTCTCTCCCTCCCCCACATCCTGCTCTCTTCCCCCTGTCCCCTCTTTCTCTCAACCCTCTCTCACTCCTCCGCTGTCTAAAATCTCTTCTTCTCTCTCTGCCCCTTGTCTCTTTCTCCTCTATCTCTCTACCCAACTCTTTCCCCTCTCCCTTATTCCTCCCTCTCCCTCTCTCTCAGTCTCACCATTTCTTTCTCCCTGCTACCTATACACTTGTCTCTGTCTCTCTCTACCTGATAACCTGTCTCTCCTTCTTCCTCTCCCTGACACTCTCACACACTTCCTTTTCTTCCTCGTTCCCTCTCTCCAGCTCACACTCCTCCCTTTCTATTTCTCTGCTCTCTGTTTACCGGCACCCTTTATCTCTCACTCTACCCACCCTTTCTTCTGACCCCCCCCCCTCCCCCCAGTGGCATTGTAGTGACAATCGGGGGGGGGGGGGGGGGGGGGGGGGATTTTGCTATGGGGCCCAGGAAGTTGTAGTTAAGCCTCTGCTAGCAAGCACTAGTTTAGGCCTGGTCAATCTTTGGCTCTCCAACTGTTGCAAGACTACAAATCCCAGCATGCCCATGCCACAGTTCTATTCAGGAATGTTAAAACTGTGGAAGAGGATGGTGGGTTGTGCAGTTTTACAACGCCTGGAGAGCCCATGGTTTGCCAGGCCTGCGCTAGATGGGGCTTTTATAGGTGAAGAGATTGTGCCCAGATGTGGTAATCACAGAGATAAAGGGCCCTAGTAAGCAGATCCGAGCAGAACTACAAATATTTATTCCTGTCTTTGTCATATAGCAAGATTTGCAGAGAAAGAATGAAAGGAATGTTATCAATGCTGTGAGCAAGGTAACATGACTGAGGACACAACCACTAGACTTTACTTCTCCTGTTGTCCAGCTGATCCAGTCAAGCTGCATTGTTACATTACATTGGTTACATTACATACAAGCTCAGTTGTCACACTGGAAGAACAGCATCATCACAGAGCTGTCACATTCCTAGGCTCTAGTCTGTACACCCATGATGAGTAAGCAGAGCGGAGACAAACATATTACAACATATAAGCCATTTTATGTCTATATGGAATAACTAGTCTCATCTGGATGTAAGAACAATAAAGGTGTATACAATGGCAGAACCCATTTTGTGGGGTAGGGGTACAATCAACAGTTTTTATTCACTTGATAAATTATACAATGGTAAAGATTATTATTAGTTAATGTCCTACGCCAGGCCTGGACAACCTGTGGTTTTCCAGCTGTTGTGAAACTACAAGTCCCAGCATGCCTTGCCACAGTTTTGTTATTAGGAAATGCTAAAACTGTGGCAAGGCATTCTGAGATGGGTAGATTCACAACAGCCCGGGAGCTACAGGTTGGCCAGGCCTGTTCTGAGCCAACAGACGTTCATGATAAAAATGGAACCACTGATTTAATACAATTATTAAATGGAACATATTTTTATACTTGCCTGCATTAAAATGCTACTCTCCAGGAGAAGCTCTGAGAAGACAGACACTTTGCCACTGTGTGGGGCAGGGTGGGCTGCACATCACTCAGCCACACCTCTAAAATGGTGCAATTCATGCATCTGTGGGTGGGGGCAGGGCTAAATTATGTGAAGTGATGGCTATTAGCCCCATCATCTTCATTCAGGGCTTGGGTTCCCATATTAAATGTCACGCCTGGGGTGTCTGTTGGCTAAAATGAACCCTGATATCCTATCCCTAATACCCTAACCCAATATGCCAAACTAACTATAATACCCTAAAACAACCTGCTAAATTATCAGGCATGGCTGTGGAACTTACAAGATTCAGTGTTCACACGTTTTCACCCGTGGGTCTCTGTATTTTTCAAGGGGGGGGGGGGGGATGTTAGGCTGACAGATTGCCTAGGGTACAGAGAAACCTTGCATCGGCCATGGACAGGCATGGACACATAGTATAGTGTGAGGAGCAATACAGTGTGTGCGTATAGTGTGAGCGGCATCATGGTGTGAGGCATATAGTGTAATGGGAATTACGGTGTGTGGTGTATAGTGTAAGGGGCATTCGGTGTGTGGCATATAGTGTAAGTAGCATTACGGTGTGTGGTTTATAGTGTGAGGGGCATTATGGTCTGACATAGTGTGAGGGGCATTATGGTGTTTGGCATAATGTGTACTAGGCATTGCGGTGTGTAGTGTAATGTGTAAGTGGCATTACGGCATGTGGCATATAGTGTAAGTGGCATAATGGTGTGTGGCGCAATGTTTAAGGGGCATTATGGGGGGCGCCCAAAACTATTTTGGCTTGGGGAAGAAACATTTATAGTTACGCTACTGACCGTGATCTTACCTGATTTGGGAAATAAAATAATTCATAAATAGTAGTTTCACCATGCAGTGTCTGAGGAAGGGGTTTCGTTAAGAATGTCCATTATTTTCAAACAGCGGGTGTTAGTGGTGGAAAGACAGCAACCAACACAGCTGTCGGGCTGAAGGGATGATAGCTGTCTTTGGTCACAGCCTCCTTTGAATATACAATAAGTACCATGTATTTACACTTTATCATGGGTTGTTGATATGATATATTATATGAAATTTATATATACACACACACACACACACACACACACACACATATATATATATATATATATATATGTATATATATATATATATATATATATATATATATATATATATATATATATATATATATATATACTTACATATATTTATCTTTATATAATGGTGTTGGGGGAAGACCAATATTTATCTTGCCTCTGGACAACTTGGATGAACTTACGCCACTATGCTGGATGACTCCATGAAATGACTGTTAGTGGTATTTGTGAATCCGATTTTGTGAAACTAAGGAAAACTGGCTTTCTATTCATATCCAGCTGTGCAATGAACAGTAAGAACAAAGAATACATCCCCACACAGAATTTCGGCAAATGTGTGTGCAATAACTGGTATAAATTACTGTCATGCAGATAATTTGACTTCCTTTGTTCTACTGTTTCCTTTAAAAAATAACAATAAACCCAGTTTCCTGCTTAAAAAAAACACAGACACACAAACATAATACATAAGTAACTGCTGAAGATTGCAGAAAAATGAAATCTGCCAGTGCCATGAAAGTAAGCCAACACTTCAGGAGAACATGACTGTGCTGCTGAGAAGACTGAATTATAGCTTTATATGGAAAGTTAAATATAGTTTAGGTAGAAATTTGGAAAATCAAAGCTTCTGTGCCTATAATTTCCTTGCCAACATTGTGTATAAAATCAGCATTGCTAAAGCAGGCCTTTAAATGTTAACTCCAGATTATAATATCAAAGTGATTGGATAGTGATGAAACAAAACTGCTTTCTCATTAAAGTTGCTGTAGGTCAGTGGTTCCCAACCTGGGGTACTAGTACCCCTGGGGGTACTCTGCAGACCAGTTGGGGGTACTTGAAAATAATATTGGTAATGGCGGACGATGAAAAGGTCTTTTGATGGCTGAAGGAGACCTATTGCCATGGTGACAAACCATGTTGTGTCATATGCCTGACCAGCAATCCACTGGGAGCTTCCCATGCTGCCCTCAGACATCAGCAGTCATCTGCCCAGCACTGACAAAGGTGGAGGAAGAAGCAGCATTAATCCTACCGGTGTTAGCGGGAATCCTGGAGATAATACACAACCAGTGTCTAGACACAGAAGGGCATGATTCCTTGCTGTATACTACTCCTTAATATAAGGGCATGCATAAGGATCCGCATACCGCTAAGTACTGTCCATATTTCAAAATGAGAGGAGGGGGTACTTATCAATGAAAAGCCTAATCAAGGGGTACGGGAGAGAAAAAAGGTTGGGAACCGCTGCTGTAGGTGATAGCAATATTGGGGAAATGGGACCAGGATCTGAACTAGAGCATGCATTATGAAATGTGCGCCATATGATAAGTTCAGCAATCAAGCCAGGAGGGGGCACTGAGGCACTGGTGTTGCAATTGCACACATTTCGTGAATCCACACCCCCTTTTACACCGAGGTCACACCCCTTTGGGGTTTTGCCCATTTTCAGAACAAATTTGTCCTGCGATCAGGTCTGAATTAGGCCCCTAGAGCATATAGTTCATCTGAAAATGCCACAAGAGCACAACAGAATTAACCCTTCTTTGCTATGATTTTATTGGGAAAATGCAATGGTGCTAGATAGGATTGTAGCTGCCTAGATGTTGTCCAGTGGAACCAACAAACTAAAACCAAAATTGGTGACTGCATTATCCCAACTGTGAAGTTAGGTAGAGGAGGGAAATGGTATGGGGCGGTTTTTCAGGGTTTCAGCATACCAAGATATTTTGAAAAATCCTTTGCTTACAACTTATACTTACTGATATATATATAGATTCAGGGAAAATGTGAGGAAGAATTACTTCACAGAAAGAGTAATAGATAAGTGGAATAGCCTACCATCAGAGGTGGTAGACGCAAATACAGTAGTACAATTTAAACATGCTTGGGATAAGCATATTGATATCCTTACATAAAAATAAGGATCAAATATGGTTTGAGGTAACATGTTTAAAAAAAGGGGCAGACTAGATGGGCCAAGTGGTTCTTATCTGCCGTCAAATTCTATGTTTCTATGTTTCTATTTTCCAACATATCTGATGACATGGTTTGATGTGATTGGTGTGGAAGAACTTCTAGCCCATGGAGACCCGTGAATTGGAATGGAGATTGCAAGCCAGGCCTTCTCATCCTACATCCTCAGAAATGCTCCACAGAATGAATGGGCACAAATTCACACAGAAAGACTCCAAAATTTTGCGGAAAGCAATCCAAGCAGATTAGAAAATGTTATAGCTGCAAAGGAGGGCAAAATCCATATTAAAGTATATGTATTTGCAGGGGCGTAACTAGAACTCTGTGGGCCTCATAGCAAAATCTTGAAAGGGCCACCCACCCACCGTTGTACATAATTATTTAAAAGGGTGCAGAAGATTGCCTGCTTGGCCCTTGCTCACCTCCCCACCCAAGCAGTCTGGCCCCATTGCAAATGCATCCCCTGTTGCTCCACTGAACATACAAAAAGGTACCATACATGCAGTGCAGCAGACATATATACTGTGCAATACATGGGATGTGTTTTAAGAAAAAAATTTATGCAGGTGTTAAGAAATATGCAATATTTTAATGGTGTCCTGCTGGGAGGACCCCACTGACAGTACCCACCTGGGGAGGACCACACTGAGCCATTTCTATAGTTGAGAACATTAGTAACCTCACACTACAAATTGTTCCTTATACAGAGCCCCACAGCTTCCTTGCCTCCCACACCTTATACTCACACACTGCAGGAGGGGGGGGGGGGTGTTGGTGTCTGGTTGACCACTATCCCCGCACTGCAGCACCCATTTCTGTGCAGGAGGGCGCCTCTCCTTATCCCATGTCACCAGGAGGCAAAAGCCCGATCCAGCACTGTCCAGCAACGGCCATGTCCATGCTGTGTGCCTGCCCCGCACTGAGAGGAGAAGTCACTGGCAGCAACATTTGGCTCCGTGCACGCTGCCTACTCCTCCTCCTGCAGCTTTCTGTCCATGAGCAGCTGGAGTGAACACCCAATGGGGGAGCCAATACACTGGACGCTACCATGCGTCGGGGTCTATACCACAGGGCAGACTCCACGGCACCAAGTCTATAGGAGGAAGTGACTGGCTGGGAAACAGAGAAGATAGCTTCAGTGCCCTCTACTGTGAGGCAGTATACGTGGCTGGCCTTATCTGTCTGTCCTCGGTCCCTGCCTCCTTCCCGAATCCCTACCAGGCAGGCAGGGAAAAAAAACTACCAGCCCCCCACCCCGGTGCTGAATTGAATAAAACTAATTATTCAAAAGGGTGCAGGGGATTGCATGTTGGGCCCTCGGACCCCCCCCCCCCCCCCCCTTCCCCAGTGGCCGGGCCCCATAGCAGTTGCACCCTCTGCACCCTACGGCACTGTGTATTTGAATATAATGTCAATATATATATCTATATATATATATCTATATAGTCAATATAATGTCTCTGTTGGTGTAATGGTCAGGCGGCCGAATACTTATGTCAATATCATTTATATGTCTTTGCTTTCTCCTGAATAAATTAGTTGTATTTGTTTTACTTACTGAAGTTAGAACAAAGAAGACTTTTGACAGACAGATTACAAGCTTCCTGTGGAGTTTAGTTAAGGTGTACATGAGCCTTCTAGCTGACAATTAACTTTCTTTGTGTGGTGTCAGAATGTACATGTAGTAACAAGATGTAAGCCTTCACTTTCGAGTACATCCACTGCAGAGCACAGAATTCAGGAACGGTTATTCAGAGCAAAGCTACAAGTTCATGTGCTATGCCTTAAGGAGCAAAATAACAACAACAAAAATTGCTTTCAAAAAAGTAAAAAGTGCAAACAAATAGGGGTCCATTTATTAAGGATTGCATATACAATGTGATCTGGGCAGAAATGTACCACCCAGGATCACATTGTAATACGCAATCCAAATATGGTGATGTAGTATCCCACTACAGCCATGTTCCGGGGTTCTGCCCATGAGCGATCAGCGCTGACCCCCCACTGACTGCACTGTAGCCCATAAGCTATATGGTCTACCGCCATCTCAAAATGGTGGTAGCCAAGGGACCTGAAGAGATGCTGCCTGATGTTGATACATTGGCCAGCTTCACATCTCCCATAGTAACATATGGGGGATGTGTCTGGCGGTGGTGCAGGAGGGATCACAGCAGGGATTGGAGATTCCTGCTGCGGTCCCTCCTGATAAATTCAGGTGATACCTTATATTTGCAGCTAATCCCCGAATACAGATTTAGCTGCAAATTTTAAATGAGCCCCTAAATACTCACATCTAAAAAGGACCCTCTTCACCACCGCTCTGCTCTCTATTTACACTCGATCTGCACTTTCTGGGGAGACCGTAAATGACGTCATAGCTCTAGAACCGGCTGACAGACCGGCATCCCTGTGGTCAATAACAACACAGTTTACCAATAAGTAGTTTAACATATAATTATTGTTTAAAAACTAACGAATAAAGATATAATAAAACATGATTAGCTCTAGTACATATTAGTGAATAAGATATCCACTGAAGGATAATTAAAAACGTATTTGTGATTAAAATGGTTTACCATATAAAAATAATAAAGTAATCATAAAAAATAATATAGTGCTAAATAATAAAAAAAATTGCTTGACATGTCATCAGATAAGAGTTGTAGTGCCCATACACGTTACTATTATTGTATACAATATTGTATACAATATCGCATCTCATAGCATATCGGTTTTGCGATGAGATCAGATGAGATGAGATCTAGTACAAAAAGTATGTGCAGCACATACTTTTTGTACTAGATCTCATCTCATCTGATCTCATCGCAAAACCGATATGCTATGAGATGCGATATTGTATACAATATTGTATACAAAAATTGTAACGTGTATGGGCACCTAATTCTATAGTTTCAATATTAAAAATGATATGAAATAAAACACATATGCAGTTATCTGTAATCTAAAAACTATTGAATTTAAAAACCAAGTACTTTACAACCTGTACATTACAAAATAGCATAGATATTATTTTATATTAACCATAAAGAACATTGCCAGAGTAATTATGGTACATAAATCAGATGAAGCACCCTAAATATAGGGATTAATTTAGGCCTGCTGTCTTTGAGTGCCAATGTTGCTGTGAGAGATCCTCAAAATATCCTGTAAAAATGCCAGCATCGCTCACAGCGACTGTTCTTTTAATATAAATAATTACAAATACAGCCAAGTCAATTAATTGAAGTTTAGTTAATTATTGCTGCCATTTTTAATGGATATTTTGAGGATATCTCAAAGCAACATTGGCATTTAAAGGAGTCAGCATGTTGATCCACTTACTCCCAAGCTGTAATAACCTATGTGCCCTATCACCACCTCTCAATGAGCAGGGTACATGGTCTACCATCCACTTCGCGGAGGCAAAACATAATATGGCCATGATCCGCTACCGCATGATAGACGACAGCCTCCCTCTTGTAGCATTAGCTAAATTCAGTAATGAATGTCACAGCCAAACTCCATGCAGTTAATCTTCTTGAATTGAACTAACCTCTTCCCCACAATTTTGTGAATTCACGTCTCCAACTATCTATCTAAAAAAATCTTAAATCACAAAGGGAGCCTCAGATTATTTTAATGCGCAGTCATAAAACCAGACTGGGGGCTTGTGTGCCAATGATGGATCTCAAAATAAGCAGATTCAACAGCATAGAACATCATACATGGCAAGCGCAGCGAGCCGAGCCCCACGAGGGGACGCGTATTACTTTACATGTATTCCGCCTGCGCTCGCCACGCTTCGGGCTTGCTGCGCTCGCCACACTATTTAAAATCAACTCCACGCCGACGTGGATAGTGGGGGTATGAAAAGGTCGGAGGATGTGGGCTCGTTGCGCTCGCCACGCTTTGGGTAGGCATTGATAGTGGATGGGCATTTAACATTGTAAGGACCCATCAGGGTGCTTGTACAATAAAAAATCGTATGCCATCGCATTGTATGCAATTGTATGCATACGATGCCATACAATTTTTTTTATTGTACAACATCGCGTCGCATCGTATGCCTTATTTAGTTTTATGGTATACGATGCGATGAGCACCGTGCTCGGAAACAAGTACCAAAAATCTAATATACAAAACTTCAGGTTCGATTCTCTTAATTAAATACTTTCTTCCTTCATCCTAACAGACACCATTTGGCAGTGATTTAGAGACCATTGAAAAAGTCTATTATGTTACCATCTTAATAACCATAGGAAAAAAGAAAAGGCTCCTCTTTATTATGTTACTACAAAAATCTGTACATTTTAAATCCTTTTAGAAAAAATAAATAAATTGGGAAATATATTTAAAAATGCATTAATAACCCACAATTAAGCATCCAACAACTGCCTACTCATCACTCATCAAAACAAAAAATAAAACATATGTCAATTCCAATATTAATCAGTTATTTAAGGAATTACATCACACTCTTCATTAAAACCAGTCTTACTAGTCTAACTTATGTATTTAGAAAGTCTCGCATTTTGCAAGTTTCTTCAAACGATTAATTTTACTTTCATCTTGGACCACATGTTCTGTTGCTTGAAATTAAAATTTTAGAGGAGAGTTTTGGCATGCAGCAAAGTGTCTAGGTACACAATGGTTTCTAACTTTATTTATTTAAAACATTCTCATTTGTTATAGCATATGCTACTTTATTTGTATCCTAGTCTTGCCAACATCATTTTTACCATATTGGCACTTAATTAGATATATTACACATTTTGTTTGACACTATTTGGCTCAAACAAACATATACAGTATATAAAACATCCCAGGTATATCGGCAGTCTTCAGACTTTGGGTGTATAGTAAGGTTTTGGGTGTATTCAATCCGTCATCAGGGAATGATGTTGATTGTTTTATACACGAACCAAGTTCAAGTATTGACGATATACTGGGTTGTTTATTATTACTGATTAAATGTGTAGAATCCTGGCACCCGTATAATTATACATATGTTACCAGAGTCCTGCTTCGGCTGGTGCTGCCAATAGGAATCACCAAGAGAATGGCATGGGGTATATTCTCCTTGGGATTTGAACCTGCACAATAAGGACCTTATTCCGATTGACTCGCGAGGCTTCAAATTTCCATCAGGTGCCTCCTGCAGTGCTGGCTGCCCCCCCTCGCACGTGCAAACCCCCCCCCCCCCCTCAGACAACTGCAAATGGATGATTTACATAATCATCCATTCGCAGGGGCAGGGTGAAATCATTTGATGGTCGCAACCATTGAATTATTTCTCCAGTGATTGCAGTTTAGAGACACTTATATGGTGTCTCTAAACTGCGGGCACCCTGTTTGAGGGGATGTCAGCTGCCCACCTCCCAGGGGCGGGCTGGGCTGGGGGGCAGGGTGCCATGTGCCCCCCGGGCCGCTGTATAAGTTACTGCTGCGGGGCCGCCTGTGATCCAGTGTATTGTCTATATCCAGTTAGTGCTGCAGCAGCGGCTGTGGCTTTTAGTCAGAACATGGCCGCGGCCACAGTAACATGGCTGCCGGCCTCCCTAACTGAGGACATGTCCAGGTCCATAACTAGGGGAGGGCTGCGCATTATAAATGAAGTTCTGCCTCCAGTGACTGTCACTCACTGTGTCTGACGTCACGTGGGAGGAAGAGCCGGGGGTCGGAGGACGGAGGTTGAGGTGGCCGCGACCAGGCAGCTGCTTTGCTGGGCGACTGAGGTGTTCTGAAACCAGTTTCTATATACTTTTCTCCGCCCGCCCGCTCGCTCGCTGCCTCTCATCCTGCCCGCCGGCTTCCTCTCCGGCCGCCGCCTTTCCCCTCTCTCCGGCCGCCCGCTGCCCTGGCACTGTGAATACTGTTACAGTGCACACCAGGCCGCGCCGTGGGTTCCTCCTGTTTGCAGTACAGCAAAATTACCAGGTGACTCTGCCGCCCTACCCCTGCAGCAGGACCACCGAACAGCCCAGCGGGATTATGGAGCCGGAAGCAGCTGCAGTCAGGATTGCGGAGCAGTGCTCCGTCGGCAGATGCAGCAGCTGCGGTGGCACCATAAGCAGGCTGGCTGGCAGCGGTAAGGAGTAGGACTCTGCCCTTTTTTGCATCTGAGTAGTGGCCCCAGAGTAGTGGGCGGGGAAGTGACAATGCGGAGGGCGGTTGTATAATATGGAGCGGCACTAAGCTTGTAATGGGGGGAGCGGGTGTTTGTAAATGTGTTTCGGGAGCCATTTGTTGTATTGTTTGGGAGGGGGTATTGTATATGTGTATGGAGCTGCAGAAGGTGTGTCGATTTATTTACAGTATGATTGGATGTATATAAGCGAGGCAGTGTATGTATATGTTGCGGTGGGTGCATGTATGTAAATATGAGAGCAGCAGTGTACGTATGTATGTATGTATGAGAGCAGCAGTGTATGTATGTATGTATGTATGTATGTATGTATGAGAGCAGTAGTGTATGTACTGTATGTATGTATGTATGTAAGCAGAGGAGAGGTGAAATTTCCCCTTGGGTTCCCTGTCCTATCCTTCTCAGGTCTGGGTGGTTCTCTCTCTCCTACTGTATATGTGACTGCAGAATGGGAATAAAATGGTGGTATGGCCCATGTTGTTTGGCCCATCCCACTTGCGGAAAAATGCGAAAGGTTCCTCGGAAGTAATTCAGATATCATTACTGCCATCTCTGTAAGTTACATTTAGTAAATAGCGGAATAATCATGTTGGGAGTAATGGTGTTGCATTAAACAAGAAATATTTTAAATAATTGTTTATATATGTGTTATTATATGTTAAATTCTGATTATATATCTGGGGATGGTATTACCAGAAAACAGAATACCATCTTGGTCGTTTAAAATTAGGTTTTGCCCAAGGTTTTTTCTTTTGCAGATTGTAAGCTTGCAGCAGGGCCCTCCTACCTCCGAGTCTGTCTGTTGTTACCCAGTTTGTCTTATCACTGTCTACTATTGTAAAGCGCAACGGAATCTGCTGCGCTATATAAGAAACTGTAAATAAATAAATAAATAAATAAATGGACTGCCACTAATAGGCCTGTCCTTTGTGCATGCCCCCCAGGCTAAACTTTGCCAGCCAGCCCCTGCCGCCTCCCCTACCTGCGTCACGGCCTCATTACCGTAAGAACACCCAGTGTTCTCATTGGAATGCCCATGAAACACTGGGCATTCCCATATGATAATGGGGCTGCCTGGCGCAGCCACACCCTTCTCTGCCTCCCGCCCGCTGTGTAGGGTGCATGCACACGAAGAACAGAACATTGGTCGCACACACGGACGGAATCAATCAAAATAAGGTCCCAAATCTCTGGGAACATAGTGCAATTGTCAGAGAGGATGGGGCCCGCAAAGAGCCTGCAAATGACTCCTCATCACTCTTAAACCACCCTTGATATAAACAATTTATTAATTTTGATGCTGGAAGGTGATCAGCCTAATATTTGTTGAAATTTGTCGGATCAGCATGGGGGCTAGAAAGCCCTCAATGGAAAACCGGTTCTGTAAATATTCTCAAAAATGTACACTTTTTTCTTTATAACTTCTTAATCTGTCTGGGAGGTGTGCTATGGACTATCAAGACAGATAAAGTGTATTTGATTGGCTTTATCTTAAGTATACCTTGTCATGCCTGAGGGCCTGGTTTGATCTGGGTTTGCATTGAGTATTGAAGTAAATGCTCTAGGAGTATTAATGCAGCTAGATGGCCTGGGAAGAGAGTCATCCAGAGGTGTGCTCAGGACAATTACTGTATTGTGCAGGAGGATATACTGGAGAGGGTAATGACATTTGATGTAGATCGGCGAGGAGTTGGAACCAGATGAGTGCTGGAAACCAGACTGGAACCAGACTAATGCTGGTTGCCAGACTGGAACCAGAATAATTCTGGTTGCCAGACTGGAAACTGACTTATCCCGGAAGCTAAATTGGAACCAGACTAGTGCTGGGTGCTGAATGCTGGAAATGGACTAGTGCTGGAAGCTGAACTGGTTACCAGAGAAAATCTTGGAGAGGATCTCCCCTGGGAAAAAGAAGCTGGTGGAATTTTGGCAGGAAATCTGGAGAATAGCACCTTGAGTGGAATCGCTGAGAATGGCATGTTGCAGGGAAACAATGCACATAATACAGAAGATTTAAGTACTACAGCAATAGACAAGACATGCAGACAAACAAAAAGAAAACCTAGAGCGTATAGTAAGCACAATGCAAAATTGGTGTAGGCATAATAGCTTCCAGGAGTTGACCCTTACAAGGTACCAAGCTGAGGTAGCCATTTTGGGAGCACTGCGTAGGATTACCCAGGTTACCCCTAGAAGAGGTGGCACAAAATGTGGTATTTGCAGCATCCTAATGCTCAGAGTACAGTCCCAACAAAACAAATACACTATTTGCAAATTTGTTTTTTTCTAACCATATACATTTACTATAAAGCCTTAAAAGTTTACTATATTTTGTGATTGCATATCTGCTCATAAAAGAATGCAAATAAAAATCTGTAAATGTATCACCTCTGAGTCCTTAGCGTCTCATTTTATCCAATCAATCTAACAATGGAATAAATGTGGCTCTCATTAAGATAGACTGGCCCGGTACCTAGGAATCCCAATTTCGTAAAAAAAAAAAGATAAAGTACTTTGATAAAGAAAAAAAATCAGTCTCTTTATTATATTTACAACTAATAATACAAATAATAGATAGTTGTTTGAAGAAAATCCCACAGCAAGATATTTTAATATAGTATTTTACTGAAAACCAAAAACGTTTATTACATTGCAGTGGTACTGATTCTGATTTTGGACTGACTTGCGTGAAATAAACTCCAGTCAGTAGAGAAGAAGGTACTTGTGTACAATCACGGCTCCCACGATGTCCATCGCATAGCAAAAAAACGCATGCGATCGCATGTGATTCGATTGCATGAGATTTTTGACAGAAATGCATCCAAATGCATTGAAATTAGTATCAAACATGTTCAATGGCCCCCAAATGTCATTTTTGAGACTGTAACCTTTTCATACCCCCACTATCCACGTCGGCGTGGAGTTGACAATACAAAGTGTGGCGAGCGCAGCGAGCCACCGAGCCCGAAGCGTGGTGAGCGCAGCGAGCCCCGCGAGGGGACACGGATACCTTCACAGGTATCCGCGTCCCCTCGCGGGCTTCACAGGTGTCCGCGTCCCCTCGCCACGCTTCGGGCTCGGTGGTTTGCTGTGCTCGCCACACTTACTATTCTCAACTCCACGCCGACGTGGATAGTGGGGGTATGAAAAGGTCATAGCACACGTACCGCCGCCGCTCGCCACGCTTCGGGTTTGCGTTGATAGTAGGGCAAAAATCGCATCCCATCGCATGCCACTACATATGGCATGTGATGGCATGCGATGGGAGCCGTGAAAGTACACAAGTACCGAGAAGAATCATGTAATACTCTATAGCAGTGGTTCTCAAGCTCAGTCCTCAGGACCCCACACAGTTCACATTTTCCAGGTCACCTGACAGGTGCACTCAGTACTGACACATTTTCCAAGTCACCCAGAAAGTGCAGTGTACTCAGTAGTGACTGACACATTTTAAAAGATCCACAGGTGCAGCTAATTGTTTCACTTGATTCTGTGAGGAGATCTGCAAAACATGCACAGAGGGGTCCTGAGGACAGACTTTGAGAACCTGAGCTCTATAGAAATGTACAGTAGATAGCAGTGGCGGAACTCCGGGAGACAACGGAGGCTCCAGCCGCCGGGCGCTAAGCCCTGAAGGGGCACATCGCCCTGTCACTGGGCACATAGCTCGATCACCGGGCTTCCCCCCGTCCCCAGCCCCGTCCGCGACAGCCCCGACAGACGCTAGCTCTGCAGTGCCGCAGGCTGTCTATCAGGCTGTCCTAAGCAGGCAGTGATAGACAGCTGCCTGCGCTGCAGAGCTAGCGCCTGTCCAGTAAAACTTCAAACCTGCAGCCCGGGCTCCATGACGGGACGGCACTGCCTAGGCGCCGATTCCGTGGGTGCTCCGGGGCCCGAGCACCCACGGAGAATGATGAGCACCCACCGGCCGCCCAAACCCCGCCCACGCACTTACTGTGTTTCTGTTTGGTTGCGGCGGTACAGATCTGTCAGCCTAGGGACATGGCCGGATTTCCCACTAGGCCTCGTGGGTAGGGTGGTGTTCGCCATTCACCAAAAAGAGTGTTCGCCGGCTGGGTAGGGGAGATCACTGGGGGCAGTGCCGGCCCGACCATTATGCCGGGTACGCGGCTAAGGCTCGCCAGTCAGCTGAGAACTGAAGAGAGCGGCGGCCAGCACTTAGGGAATAGGAGTGATGTGGCAGCGGGCGAGGGTCAAAGCAGGCGGCGGAGTTATCATACAGGAACCGGGCTGAAACATAGTGACTACTGGGTGAACAACCTTCTGTCCTGCAGCCAGAGCAGATAGACAGTTGCTACTCGCACAGGACCCTCATAAGTGTTGAGGATAATAGGTGGACCCCCAAGTAATATATGCAGTATGTATTTTTAGATGAATATAAGGGGTGTGCTACCACTGGACACAAAATATGCACATTTTAACAGAAAGAAACAAGGATGTCCTGGTGTGGTGCACCTTATAGAGACTTCAAAACTAATAAAAATTAACTTTTATTAACAATCTTTAAGAGAGCGAAATATAAAAAAACACAGACAATACATAAATGTGTTTTAAAAAACGGTGACTCTCAGACTCCACACAGTTATTTGACTGTGTATTAGTATAAAGATTTATACAGGTATAATTAGCCGACACTCCTAACCATAATAGGTTTATGTATTAATATCCAGGTGTCTTATTGGCTGAATACCCCTATGCGCAAGTGCACAAACCTGACAAAGATGTGGTTTACTTGTGTGGTGAACACTTTGTGTATGTATCTACACCATACCCGCAGATAAATATTATACCCAGCAACAGGGGGCGGGAGAATATCACTAAAGGAGGACAATGTCAGTGAATCAGTCATGCCCATCAACCAATCCAACGCCGCACCAGATATGGAGCGAGCGGAAGATTGGACGAGACAGACATCAATCAAACTACACCAATGACGCTCAGCATAGGGGATGGTATATTAACAGCCTCAGTTTGGCCAGTCGGGTTGGCCTTGAAAAAGCTATTGCGAAGCGTGCGCCGGCTAGCGGTGACGCTCTCTGACTCTCACACTGACTAGGATGCATTTTGATCTGTACTCTCTATTTACAGGAACCCCCATTATGCGATAAAGTGCTATACCTGACTCAATGTGGTGTATACTAACGGCGATATCTGTCTGCTCACTATAAACTGACCCTCAGAAGGGGTATCCCTGAGTATATTACCTGCACCCAGGGATATTTCTCAAACCCCTTGATCCCTATTTAAAACAACACCCAGCATTGCCTGGGATTGTGTGAACACTAGGGACGCAGAGAAGGGTTTCTACCGCTAAGTGCCGTATGTATCCATCACAAAGGATACTATGTACTCAGGGACGGCTATTTCCGAGCGGTTTATTCCATTACCCTCCTGTTTATAATAAATATGTTCAATTAATGTATATCTGAGGGATAACTATGAAATAAGAGTGTGTATCGCTATACAGAGACACTCTATAAATATTGTAGTGAGCCAAACGCCGAAAACATACACTTAACAGTGACTGACACAATAGTCAACATAACTTGGTGACTACCTTGCAATTAAACAGCAGCAATTAGCAGTTGCCAATTCAATATATGGATGTAAGGTGTAGTTGCAGCAGTTAAATTCAGAGTTTATTTTCACTCAGCTGAATATACCACATATACCAACAATTGTCGACTCATATAGGTTGACATTTATGTTGACTGAGTTGTGTCATCCAAAAGTGTATGAATGTGTAGACCATTAATGATTGACACTGTGATACTTGACCCTGGTAATAATAATAGCCAGTAACACGCCAGTCTGGTAAAAATCAGTGACTATGGTCGACATCAGTGTCAACTTTATCTAACAAAAATTTCGTACACATAAAAAACTGATAAGTTGTTTGGCAGACTCCAAGACTATCATTATAATATTACTCTTGGGTAGAATATTTGTCTGCTGATACGGTGTATATACATACACAAGGTGTTCACTACATCATATATACCTAGATTTATCGACTCATCGGGTTGACATATGCGTCGATTTTGTTGTGTCATCCAAAGTGTATGAATGGGTAAACTATTAATGATTGACACTGGGATACCTGACCCTGGTAATAATAATAGCCAGTAACACGCCAGTCTGGTAAAAACCAGTGATTATGGTCGACATCAGTGTCAACTTTACTCAACAAAATTTCATACACGCAACAACTGATAAAGTTCTTTGGCAGACTCCAAGACGTTACTCTTGGGTATAATATTTATCTGCGGGTATGGTGTAGATACATACACAAAGTGTTCACCACACAAGTAAACCACATCTTTGTCAGGTTTGTGCACTTACGCATAGGGGTATTCAGCCAATAAGACACCTGGATATTAATACATAAACCTATTATGGTTAGGAGTGTCGGCTAATTATACCTGTATAAATCTTTATACTAATACACAGTCAAATAACTGTGTGGAGTCTGAGAGTCACCGTTTTTTAAAACACATTTATGTATTGTCTGTGTTTTTTTATATTTCGCTCTCTTAAAGATTGTTAATAAAAGTTAATTTTTATTAGTTTTGAAGTCTCTATAAGGTGCACCACACCAGGACATCCTTGTTTCTTTCTGTTAAAATGTGCATATTTTGTGTCCAGTGGTAGCACACCCCTTATATTCATCTAAAAATACATACTGCATATATTACTTGGGGGTCCACCTATTATCCTCAACACTTATGAGGGTCCTGTGCGAGTAGCAACTGTCTATCTGCTCTCCAATTCGTATGTGAAGTCTCTTCACTTTCCTCGCTACTCAGCACGGACAGTACAGTGAAATTTGTGACAATTATTAAGTGATTATTCCATATAGTTGAATCCTCAACCTGACTGACCTTTTAGCTGAGGTATCTCATTCTATAGAAACATGCTTAATCCAGAAATATCAATGAATGCCACCCCACAATTTAGTCTGAGCAATGAGCTAGATCTCAGACAAGCCAATTTGAAGAAAAGCAGAGAAACCATGCTGGAAAGAGATTTATCCCACTTTAACACCTCCCAGGAGGATTGGATGGGTGATCTTCAACAACTCAAAATGATCTTGATAAAACAAACCAAGACATTTTGGAACAAAATGACCTTTGAGAGCTATATCAAACAGAAAGTGACCCCTAGGGGGCTGAGGCCAAGGGTTTTTCCCTCATTCGAACTGGCCACACCAGCACTCAAAAACGAATGGGAAAGAGCCCTGACTAACTGTTCCTTTGAACTGATTAATATTCTAGTAAAACATGACGAAACCGTCCTTAATCAATATACTGCTGACATATCGACCCTTAGTAATAAACTCAAACCCTTTGAGGGTCTTGACAAATTTCAAAAAACTTTCTTGAAATTCAAAAGCGAGATTGACAATCTCGAAAAAGAAGTCATTAGCAGAAAAAAGGGCAAAATGCAGAGAGATATGAATGATTTTCTCAATGATAGAGTATATAGGTGGAATTCTAACAACAAAAAAAGACCTATTCCCACCAACTCTGCCAATTATAGCAGTTCCGAACTGGAATCTTCAGGAAATGAGTCAGGGCAGGATAATCCCCTTCCAGGTACCTCACAGAGGAATTTTTTAGGGGCAAGCCCTGGATTTATCAGGGAAACCCTAGGCAGGGATATGGCAGGACAAGGAGGGGGCAGAAGAAGAAAAAGAGAGGTGAGGGACTGGAGGGAAGACCAGAGAGAACGGCGGAGATACCGCAACTAGCAGACTCACTTAAAATCATAAATCTGACCAACCATGTACTTACCAATTCCCAGATGACAGTTCTCCAAAGGGGCCTGTCATTTTCTCCATCAGAATCCTTTGACCGTTTCAACTGTGAAAAAGATGTGCATCTATATGCACGCAAATTACTACTTAAAAAATTCTTTTGTAAGAAGGATAGAGATGGTGACATGGGAATCAGAGCAATATCGCCAGATACACATGACCCTACCAATTTGGGACCCATTTACAATTTATGGTACACGGAGGAAGAAAGAGTGGCACTATTAGCATTGGAAGAGCTCCAGGATGAGAACACCACCTACCTTAATGACAATGAGACAGCTAGGGGTTCAGACACCCACACCCCCCAACTCAGAAAGAAGTCGAATTTCTACCCAGATTTCTCGATATGCCCTGTCATTAAAACATATGTGGATGTAGTAAGCAAGGACCTGGACCAATTACAGAGAGACCAACACCCCTACCAATTTAAGAACAACCTTAGCCGAGATGAACAAGAAGCAATCCGAGAAATCAAAAGTTGGAGTGATACCATTATCAAACCCTCGGATAAAGGGGGGAACGTGGTACTCTGGTCCAGGGACCTATATATAGGAGAATTAGAAAGACAACTGGGAGATACTACCTGTTACAGGAGATTAACATTCAACCCAACAGAAGACTTTCTCGAATCATATTCCCTCATGCTGGACACGACCTTTAAGAACGGAGTCATAACCAAAAATCAATATGAATTTCTGCAGGTCAAAACAGTACGCATCCCCACACTGTACCTTTTACCAAAGGTTCACAAGCATGAACAAACCCCACCCGGAAGACCTATTGTCTCTGGCATAGGAGGTTTAACAGAAAAAGCTAGCGAATTTGTCGATTTCCATCTGCGGCAATACGTAGTCACTCTGCCCTCCTATGTCAGAGACACCATGGATGTCCTGAAAAAAGTACAAGATGTGGTATTAAACAAGAACTCATGGCTCATCACCTGCGATGTGGAAAGCCTTTACACTAGTATACCACACAAACAGGGCATACATGCAGTGAGATACTTTCTCAGTATGGATCGGGAAAATGACCTGCATGAAATTATCATCCAATTACTACGATTCGTCTTGGAGCGAAATTACTTCGTGTGTAATGAAGCCTTCTACCTCCAGGTACGGGGGACCGCTATGGGGAGCACTTGTGCTCCGACATACGCAAACCTGTACCTGGGGTGGTGGGAACGGGAGGTGGTCTTCCACGAACAGAATGAGCTATATACGAACCACATACTTCTGTGGTTGCGTTATATAGATGACTTACTGATCATCTGGGAGGGTGATGCAGATCTGTTTGTCGCTTTCATGAATATCCTCAACAGTAACAACTATAACCTCCGTCTCACCCATGAAATGAGCCAGGAAGGGGTCAATTATCTAGATCTGCACCTCACAATAGAGGAAGATGGAACCATATCCTCTGACATGTACAGGAAAAAAACTGCTACAAACTCTTTATTGCATTTTGAAAGCGCCCACTTTCCTCCTGTGATCAAAGGGCTCCCCAAAGGGGAATTCTTGCGAACAAAACGCAACTGTTCACATGAAGCCACATTTACAAAAAGAGCTGATGAACTCAGCGGCCGTCTTAAAGAAAGAGGTTACAGTAACCGGGCTATTAAATCTGCCTATAACAATACCAAAAGGATCAACCGAGAATCCCTTCTTGTACCCTCGAAGAAAAACACCAAAGAGGATCAAAAGGTCAGATTCATAGGGACATATTGCCAGGAATGGCGGGACATCCAGAAAATTCTTAATCAGCATCTGGACATCCTGAAGACAGATCCCGACTTATCCCCCATTTTGGGCAACAAGATTGACATCAGTTGGCGCAGGAGTAAAAACCTGCGCGATATACTAGTCCACAGCCATCTGGACAAGATCAAAGGACCCGACAAGACGAAAACTGGCTCACGTAAATGTGGTTCATGTAAGGCCTGCACCTATATGATTACAAAGGATTCTTACCAGGATAAATTCAACCGTACCTGTAAAATCAAAGACAATATTACTTGTGACACGACAGGGGTGGTATATAACCTGCAATGTCCATGTAACAAAATGTACATAGGTAAAACTATCAGGCCTCTTAAAAAACGTATATTAGAACATGTGAACAGCATTAAGAACGCCCCAAAAGATAAAAAAGCCATGAAAACTTTAACTCCAGTGGCCCGTCATTTTTTCCGACACCATCAACAAAATCCCTCCGGTCTGAAAGCATACGGAATGCTTAAAGTAAACCTAGGGATTAGAAGGGGCGATTTGGATAAGGAATTGCTAAGACAGGAAACCAGGTTAATTTTTCTGTTGGATACAATGTTCCCCATGGGACTTAATGAAGAGAATAAATACACCGCATATCTTTGAATTATACATATATCAATCCAAGCAACAAAATCGAGCATAACCATTCATATCACATACTTTACTTTCACCAGTATATAAATCACATTCTTGTATTTTTGAATGCATCCCAGCCTAAATACCACCAAACTGCTCTCTTTTTTTGATTACACTCAGTGGATTCTCACTAACACTTATCTTTAGAAATGCCGCTTTCACAGTTGTTCACTCGTTTCACATATGTATGTTTTTTGTTCACATAGAATTCACTGTTAAGTACCTGTCAGCATATATGTACATATTTACTGGATATTATCACCTGTGAGGTGTTTCATAACACCCGATATCACTCATGAACTACAGACGCCTTATTATTTAGCGTCATGTATGTATGGCACTCCCTTCCCCTTTCTTTCCCCCTTTTCTGGGGGGTACAATCACCTTTTTCACTTATGTATCATGGAATGACCAATGCCACCATAATCAGCTCTCACTGACAATAATTTTGTCTACACCTACAAACCTTTCTTATAACACGTAATATCACCTATTAGGTGTATAGCTCAAACACTTTTATTGGAATTATGACATTTCCATATGTACCTTATGAGGGACTCTGATATCTCTCTGCCAGATAAACGCTACAAGCTATGAAATTAGCATAAAATATTATATTTATATAACATCCCATTATCTCTCAGAAAAAATACTATTCCCCAGGGCCTGTCCGCCCATTCTCTTTCTCTCCCCCCCCCCCTCCTCTTTTTGATCTATACGTCCTCAGCTCTCATGAATACTATAAGAGTTTCCAATATTACCGTCTACATGGTAATTTTGAATCTACTAAATAAGCATTTTCCCTGCATACCCAAAAAAAAGGCGATGTACTCACAGATGTTATGTGATCTGCTCATTTATTGATCAAGAATTTTTGTTACATATAGAAGATCACAAATGTACGTATGGATGCTATCTGACTCACGAATAGCACCTACTATTTCCTCACTTAAATGAATGTCCGCTTGGTATTACAAATGATCCCCTCTTATTCCTGCTGTTAAGGAATGAATTCTGACCTGTCACCAAGCGAGGTGTGATACTTACCTAAGATCAACAAACACAGATCTCTGCCAAGAATGACATATTCTTATGTAAACAAATGTCTCTCCCTGCTGGGCTCATGGCGTCCAATCAGCATAAAGATGCCCTGTTTACAACTTGAGCCGTTACCCAGCGATATATGATATATGATATCTTCCTGAGATTAATGAACACAGATCTCTATCATAAAGACATATCTCCATGTCTCTCCCTGCTGTTTTAGCAGCGTCCAACCGTACAGTGATGCCTTGCCTGTAGCTGGAGTTTTTACCCAGCGAGCCACGATACTTACCTAATATGGATAAACACAGATCTCGGGCAGAATGACATGTAAACAAACATCTCTCCCGGCTGTACTCACGGTGTCCAACCAGTGCAGCGATGCCGTACCTGCACGGCTATGATAGGATGAGACGGACGCGCCCAGTAACCAGGGGCGGGCCAGCCGTGCCTGCACGGCTATGATAGGATGGGACGGACGCGCCCAGCAACAGGGGGCGGGAGAATATCACTAAAGGAGGACAATGTCAGTGAATCAGTCATGCCCATCAACCAATCCAACGCCGCACCAGATATGGAGCGAGCGGAAGATTGGACGAGACAGACATCAATCAAACTACACCAATGACGCTCAGCATAGGGGATGGTATATTAACAGCCTCAGTTTGGCCAGTCGGGTTGGCCTTGAAAAAGCTATTGCGAAGCGTGCGCCGGCTAGCGGTGACGCTCTCTGACTCTCACACTGACTAGGATGCATTTTGATCTGTACTCTCTATTTACAGGAACCCCCATTATGCGATAAAGTGCTATACCTGACTCAATGTGGTGTATACTAACGGCGATATCTGTCTGCTCACTATAAACTGACCCTCAGAAGGGGTATCCCTGAGTATATTACCTGCACCCAGGGATATTTCTCAAACCCCTTGATCCCTATTTAAAACAACACCCAGCATTGCCTGGGATTGTGTGAACACTAGGGACGCAGAGAAGGGTTTCTACCGCTAAGTGCCGTATGTATCCATCACAAAGGATACTATGTACTCAGGGACGGCTATTTCCGAGCGGTTTATTCCATTACCCTCCTGTTTATAATAAATATGTTCAATTAATGTATATCTGAGGGATAACTATGAAATAAGAGTGTGTATCGCTATACAGAGACACTCTATAAATATTGTAGTGAGCCAAACGCCGAAAACATACACTTAACAGTGACTGACACAATAGTCAACATAACTTGGTGACTACCTTGCAATTAAACAGCAGCAATTAGCAGTTGCCAATTCAATATATGGATGTAAGGTGTAGTTGCAGCAGTTAAATTCAGAGTTTATTTTCACTCAGCTGAATATACCACATATACCAACAATTGTCGACTCATATAGGTTGACATTTATGTTGACTGAGTTGTGTCATCCAAAAGTGTATGAATGTGTAGACCATTAATGATTGACACTGTGATACTTGACCCTGGTAATAATAATAGCCAGTAACACGCCAGTCTGGTAAAAATCAGTGACTATGGTCGACATCAGTGTCAACTTTATCTAACAAAAATTTCGTACACATAAAAAACTGATAAGTTGTTTGGCAGACTCCAAGACTATCATTATAATATTACTCTTGGGTAGAATATTTGTCTGCTGATACGGTGTATATACATACACAAGGTGTTCACTACATCATATATACCTAGATTTATCGACTCATCGGGTTGACATATGCGTCGATTTTGTTGTGTCATCCAAAGTGTATGAATGGGTAAACTATTAATGATTGACACTGGGATACCTGACCCTGGTAATAATAATAGCCAGTAACACGCCAGTCTGGTAAAAACCAGTGATTATGGTCGACATCAGTGTCAACTTTACTCAACAAAATTTCATACACGCAACAACTGATAAAGTTCTTTGGCAGACTCCAAGACGTTACTCTTGGGTATAATATTTATCTGCGGGTATGGTGTAGATACATACACAAAGTGTTCACCACACAAGTAAACCACATCTTTGTCAGGTTTGTGCACTTACGCATAGGGGTATTCAGCCAATAAGACACCTGGATATTAATACATAAACCTATTATGGTTAGGAGTGTCGGCTAATTATACCTGTATAAATCTTTATACTAATACACAGTCAAATAACTGTGTGGAGTCTGAGAGTCACCGTTTTTTAAAACACATTTATGTATTGTCTGTGTTTTTTTATATTTCGCTCTCTTAAAGATTGTTAATAAAAGTTAATTTTTATTAGTTTTGAAGTCTCTATAAGGTGCACCACACCAGGACATCCTTGTTTCTTTCTGTTAAAATGTCCTGCAGCCAGCCATGAGGGTCAAAGAGCAGCAGACGCAGCGGCGACCAGCACCTGGGGCACAGAAGAGCAGCGGCCGTGGAGCAGGATAGAAGCAGCAAACCGAGAGCATCAGTGGACCATCGAATCAGAGCCAGTGGCAGCTGAGGAGCTATTGAGTCGGGAGGCCAGTGCCAGTGAACGGGATACCCGGCAATCATGGTAAGAATGAGACCCCCTTCCTCTCCGCCTCCACCGGTCACCTCACCCTGTCTCCCATCAGATCATCCCTTTTCTCCCATCAGCTGGCACCATATCACCTCGCTCAGTCACCTCCCTGTCAGCTTGCCCCCCCACCCCATTACCTTACCCCCTAATAGGTGTGTGTGTGGGGGGGGGGGCGGCACCAGCTTATTTCTTGCCTCCGGGTGTCATGGATAAACTTACGCCATTGGTAGATAGTGTGAATAGGGGACGTGTATGTGGTGTTAGCTTGATGGAAATTGAATGGTCAGGGGCCTTTCTCGGAAACCTTTAATCCCCTGTCTCCAATGAATCTAGGATACTTGAGACAGGATACTGTGGACCAATGTTCCCTATAATTTCACGAAGGCTGTGTGCGGCAAAAGATTTTGGCTGTGCAACTTTGGAAGGAAATTGAAATGTTTGTGCGTCACTGGAAAATGACGTTCAGCATTTGTGTTAACTTTACTTCAAAATGATATTAAACATTTAAACATTCAAAACACAGCACACAATGTAGTTATTGGGTGAAACACACATTAATAGAGTCCACAACTGCAAAAAGGGACCACTGCTGCTTTGTGCGCTCTGTTGTAATGTATGTGCGCATGCTCGTCGAGTTGTGTGCGCACGCTCGTCGAGTTGTGCGCGCGCACACACGTGCACATCTTAGAGGGAACTCTGGTGTGGACCTATTTTCTTGGGGGTGGGGGGGGGGGGTGGAGCTGCAAATCTAGAAGCCACATTGTTTAATCTGGCCCTGCCTGGCTCCATCAAGCAGCCAGAAATCAAACATGTACCACACCAATATAAATTAAATACAGCAGAATAAGTGGCAACTACTCCTGTGTATTTTAAGATCATGGTGTATCCAGCACAGGATCCATATGGACAACAAAGACTCCTAAAAATAATAAATGAGTCAGACTAACAGAATATAAAATTTAAATAAATGAAAATCAAACAGGAAACAAAGAGGAGTATGTGATGAACAAAACCCTGGAGGCAATTAAAAAAACAATGGTGAAAAAAAAAAATCATTTCTACAAGCATTTGACAGTATTAAGACCCTTAAACAGAATTCAAAAGCATAAGTAACAGAGCATTAATAAGACAGAATAAAGCAAAACAAATATGGGAATGATTCAAGTGCACTTAAAACATTCACAGAGAATCATTCCGCCTTGGGGTCTACAAGTTAAATCTTGCTCAGATATATACACAGAACATAACAAAAAATATACATCCTGTCTTCAACAACAACCAAACATAATTTAAAAGCAGATGCAAATATTTAAGCATTAAGAAGACATCCAGACAAAATCAAATAATGGTACAGATGTGGCCCCATATATTTAAGTGTCCTTGCATGGACAACAGCACTTCTAGTTACGCCATGCCGAGATGTGATTTGGTAGAGCCATGCATATTTCGGTGCCTCTTTTCTGATAAAATGTGTCTTATTAACAAACTGTTGTAGTAGTAGTAGTAGTACGTTTATTTATAAGGCGCCGCAAAGTGTCCGCAGCGCCGTACATAGCAAACAAAAAACAAATGACAAGGAAATGTACAGGGTGTGTTGAAAAATACAGTATAAATAGGGGTATAGCTTGTAGAAATAAAATCAGCATCAGTTCAGAAGTAGGTGTCAAAATTGTCGAGGAGACTGAAGATGAAGTAGAGGAAGGGAAGAACAGGACAGGAGGACAGGTGATGTAAAGAGGTAGGGTGAGTACGTGAGGCAGGAGGACCCTACTCATAAGAGTTAACATACTAAAAATAGGTGGGTGGACGAACGAAAAACAACATGATAAGTAGGAACGGAGGGGAACGGAGGCAGGATAGGAGGATCAAAAGAGGTTAGGAGGAGGGATAGGCTAGTCGAAAAAAGTGGGTTTTGAGGGAGAGCTTGAAGGAGGTAAGGGAATCAGAAAGCCTGATTGGTGGCGGGAGGTTGATCCAGTGCAGGGGGGCAGCGCGAGAAAAGTCTTGGACACGGGAGTGGGAGGAGGTGATTAGGTGAGAGGTCAGTCGGCGGTCAGCGATGGAGCGAAGAGGACGGGAGGGAGTGTGGATAGAGATCAGTGAAGAGAGGTAAGGAGCGGTGGAGAAGGAGAGAGCCTTGTAGGTGGTGGTGAGGAGTTTAAAGAGAACTCGGAAAGGAATGGGGAGCCAGTGAAGAGATAGACAGAGGGGGGAGGCGGAGGTAGAGCGGCGGGAGAGGAAGATGAGCCTAGCGGCAGCATTAAGAATGGTTTGGAGAGGTGCGAGGCAGGTGAGAGGTAGCCCAGAGAGAAGGATGTTGCAGTAGTCAAGGCGGGAGATGACAAGAGAGTGAATGAGAATTTTGGTCGCGTCAGTGGAGAGGAATGGTCTGATGCGTGAGATGTTGCGTAGGTGAAAGCGGCAAGACTGTGAGAGAGCACGAATGTGGGGGGTGAAAGAGAGGGAGGAGTCAATGATGACACAGAGGCAGTGCGTTTAGTCGGTGGAGGTAAACTCGGTTTCACCAATGCTGATGGAGATAGTGGGAGAAGAGGGAATGTTCGGGGGATGGAAGATTAGAAGTTCAGTTTTAGCCATGTTTAGTTTCAGGAAGCGTTGGGTCATCCAGGCTGAGATGGCCGTGAGGCATTCGGAGACCTTGGACAGGAGTGATGGGGATAGGTCGGGGGAGGAGAGATAGATTAGGGTATCATCAGCATAAAGGTGGTAATGAAAACCATAGGAGCTGATGAGGGTGCCCAGAGAGGTGGTGTAGAGGGAGAAGAGGAGAGGGCCAAGGACTGACCCTTGGGGAACACCGACTGGCTGCGGGGTAGTAGGAGAGGAGGAGCTCGGAGTGGAGACAGAGAAGGAGCGATCGGAGAGGTATGAGGTGAACCAGGAGAAGACCGTGCCAGTGATGCCAAAGGAGCGGAGGGTGTTGAGCAGGAGAGGGTGGTCAACAGTGTCAAAGGCTGCCGACAGATCAAGATGGATGAGGATAGAGAAGAGGCCTTTGGATTTAGCCGATAGTAAATAGTTAGTGACTTTGGTCAGGGCAGTTTCAGTGGAATGTAAAGGGCGGAACCCGGATTGGAGGGGGGTCTAGAATGGAGTTAGCAGTAAGGTGGCTTAGGAGATGATTATAGGTCAGACGTTCTAGGAGCTTGGAGGCAAAAGGGAGGAGGGAGATAGGCCTGTAGTTGGATGGAGAGTTGGGGTCCAGATTTGTTTTTTTGAGAATTGGGGAGACAAGAGCGTGTTTGAAGGAGGAAGGGAAGATCCCAGAGGATAGGGAAAGATTAAAGAGGTGAGCCAGGTGAGAGCAGACTGACGGACTGAGACGACGGATAATATTGGAGGGGATAGGATCGAGCGGGCAGGTGGAGGGAGAAGCGGATTGAAGGATTGTGAATAGGATGTAC
Organism: Crinia signifera; assembly: GCF_055691185.1. Lineage (NCBI taxonomy): Eukaryota > Metazoa > Chordata > Amphibia > Anura > Myobatrachidae > Crinia > Crinia signifera. The sequence goes on along the minus strand of NC_139221.1, from coordinate 126,519,701 downwards.
AAACAGCTTCTAATGATTAAAATGAAATGTGTAATGCCTATATTGTGTGTGTGCAACCACAGCCAGCTGTACTGTATCTACACCAGAAATGCTAAGTTACAGTGTTTTCCTAGAAGCTAACGCTAACCTGATTTTGCCTTGTAAATAATTGCCATTTTCTAAAATTTTGACCATTCTCTGACGAACTGCTGCATCTCTGGCTTCTCACACCCTATTGCATTTACCCCTTTGTTGGGATATTTGATACTATTGAAATTTCGGTACTTATGTATTATCTGGGCTCCCATGTTAAATGCACACCATTTTTTCATACCCCTACTATCCAACTATGCATGGAGTTGATTTTATATAGTGTGGCGAGCGCAGCGAGCCACCGTGCCCGAAGCGTGGTGAGCGCAGCGAGCCCCGCGAGGGGACGCGGTCGCATAAGAAAAACGGGAGCCCAGATATTACATAAGTACCGAAATTTCTCTCCTACTCTTTTTAATTTATGAGTGCCTATATGTTATTTTTTTTTTTTTTTTGTAAATTTAATTATTATATTTTTGCCTAACCCCAAATAGCTTTTTGTTATTATTTCCATTTGTATCAGTGCTCCTTTATTTGCCTTCTGTCTATGTTTAGTGTAGTCAACTATTATAAAGGGGCAAGATTGCTCAGCGCACAGCATTGTGTGCTGAGCATTCTGTCAGCGATTAAGTAGATTTATCCACCATGCTGGATATTAATCGCTGGGTGATAGCAACACAAGGACCGCACATCGCTATGGCACCTACACATGAAGTGAGATCGCTTAGACAATGCCATGAAATAGCCCCATGTGTAGGTCCAATTACTTGCATTTTCAAGTGTAGAGATTTGAGCTTATTTGCATAGTTTTTATTTACCATTTTTCTTTTAAATCCCAATTTCAAATGAATCCTGGGCTCAACAGGACCTTAGCCAAGTAATACTGAAAACCTGGGGCTGACAATCCATAACTGCTATATATGACAATGGATACCAGGGACCAAAAGTAAAATATTATATTGACTAGCAACTTTCTGCAATACAGGACTAAAATGTCCGATCCGCAGGTGGTGGTGCTCCGTGCAGGAGTGGTAGGATCGGAAAGCCCAGCAGCATGACAAGCATTGGCCACTCTCCTAGAGTGATAGAAACAGGGTGTGAAAAAAGGTCATGCCCCCTATTTAGGCAGGTGCCTTCTGTGCACACATAGGGCAGTATTCAATGAGAAAAATTCTCCGTGTTTTATGGAGAATTTTTCCTTTTTTCGCCTTGGACGGAGCATTTTGCTCTCCAAAAGTGAACCACCCTATTCAATGTGAAATATCCGCCGTCTTTCTAAGTGATTTTCGCCGTCTCTCTCCGTGTAGAAATTCTCCATCTTTTGATGGAGAGCTGGAATGTGAACTTTTAAACTAAAAGGGTTTTTTTTTTTTTTTTTTGGTGTCAAGGAGCATGTTATTTTTATTCATGTGCTTATAGCACATGAATATGTATTTAATTTAAAAAAAATATATATATATTTTTTTTTTACGCAGTGCAGCCAGCAGGGGGCTGGAGCGCTCGAGCCGCCCATTAGATATTCATATATTCACTGCACCCGATCGTTAATATGCACAATCGGGTGCAGTGAATACTGGGTCCCCCGCTGGCTATAGGGGGGGGGGGCAGCCTGTGCTGCCTGGGTCCCGGGGAGCCCTCCTCCCCTCCACATTCCTCTGGAGCAGCCAGGGAGACTTTAATCTCTCTGGCTGCTTCCGTCCCCCGGCTCCCTGAAAGCTCCCTGCCACGGACGCTGCAGGGGTTAAGACTCGCCGGGAGTGGCGGCGAGTCTTAAATACATTGAATAGTGGGAGCAGGAGGCTCCGGAACAGGGAGAGTGCATGGCGAGAGAAAAAATCTCTCGCCATGCACAGAGAATTTTGTTCATTGAATACTGCCCATAGAATTCTGACCCTGCCCGAGAATTTGGGGAAATCTCGAACTTCAAGATAAATTCAGCAAAAACCGAAATTCTGGACCTCCACCTCCCTCCTGGCCTAAAGGAAAACTTGGCCTCCGCCTTTTCATGTAAGTGGAGAAACAGTCATCTGAGATACTTGGGCATTAATATTACAAGAAATTATCATAAATTATATGATGCCAACTATCCTAGATTGCTGAATGAGATCTCAAACGACATGAAGGACTGGGCCAGAATCCACATTTCGTGGACAGGAAGAGCTAATGTTTTAAAGATGACCGTCCTCCCACGCTTATTATATGTATTTCAAGCCCTCCCTATTAGAGTCCCCCCTATGGTCCTTAAAAACCTGCAGAGTCTTACTTCCCACTTCTTATGGTCAGGGAAAAGACCACGGGTTCGGCTCAAGACTTTACAGAAGGGCACTAGGGAAGGCGGGCTAGGAGTCCCTAACTTTAAACTTTATTTTTATACAGCCCAAATATCACAATTGGTGATGTGGCACTCAAATAAAGAAACACATAGATGGGTCAAACTAGAGGCGCAATTAGCGAACATATCAACTATATCCACACTGCTTTGGGTACCGAAAAACAAAAGACCTACCAGGGAAAAAGCCCATCCGGTAATTGAATTCTCCCTGTCCCTATGGGATAAAATAACCAAAGAATATAAGATTATAAACACACCTAATGCTCTTTTACCAATGTGGGATAACCCCCAATTCCCAGTAAGCAAGGAATTATCCTTTAAGAAAAATTGGTCAAAAACTAATATATTATTCCTAAACGAATTAGAAATGTCAGGTAGACTCCCGCCGTTTGCAGAAATAGCACTAAAATTCGAGATCTCACCTAGAAGTGCTTATCATTACTGCCAGATAAATAGCTTCCTCTCCCACTCACAGCAGGCAAGAAAGAACCAAGTCAACACGGTAGTTGAAACACTGTGCTTGAAAAGGGCATCATTTAAGGGTATTATTTCATCTGTTTATCAAATACTATTAAACCACAGTAAGCAGGAGCGCCTCCCACAGGAAATGGCATGGGAGTTGGAGCTTGGTAAACAAATAGCCTTGGAAGATTGGGTGAGGATCAGAAAAAATCTGATATCAGTATCCCAGTCAATTCGTTATAGAGAAAACGCTTTTAAGATATATTCCCGGTGGTATTTAACCCCAAGCAGACTAAGCCGTATATATAGTGGGGCCAATGACCTATGCTGGCGAGGATGCGGGTATAAAGGTGATCTCTTACATATCTTTTGGACATGCCCTCAAATTCAACAAACTTGGAAACTAGTTTTTGACTTAATTAAGCAAATCCCAAATATAGAGATTCCTAAGCTCCCTGAATATATTTTGCTTCCGCTAAAAATTCCAGGTATAAAAACATCATCCCAAAAACTTATATGGTTTATATTGGTAAAAATAGCATCTCACTGGAAATCAAAGAGTCCCATCTATGGCAACAATTAAAGAGACGGTGTGGTATTTAGGGGATGCGGTTGATTTCCCGGCGGTCGGGATCCCGGCGGTCGGAATCCCGACACTGGAATCCCGACCGCCGAAATCCCGAAACTTTCTCCCTCCGTGGGTGTCCATGACACCCATAGAGGGAGAATAAAATAGCGTGCCGAGCGTAGCGAGGCACCGGGCCCGCTGCGTGGCGAGCGCAGCGAGCCCGCAAGGGGGGGCGATCCATGTCCCCCCCTTGTCGGGATTTCGGCGGTCGGGATTCCAGTGTCGGGATCCTGACCGCCGGGATCCCGACCGCCGGGAAATCATATCGGATCCGTATTTAGATCAAATGGAATATTTAGCAGGATTAGTTGAGGAGAAAATGGACTTGTTTAGGGAAGTATGGACACCGTGGGCAGAATTCCATAACACTATAATTTGATGTGATCAAAAGGATAGTGAGATCCTAAATAGACACAGGGGAACTTATGTGAGTAGAATAGTCAGGATCAAAGAGACACCTACCCCCCCCCCCCCCCGCCCTTTCCCACCCCCTTTCCCCAATCAGTGTATTGTTGTGTTGTGTTAATGTGTTGTTTGTGTTTGTACTCTTGTCCAGGGTCTTAAGGGACGTTGGAGTGGGAAAAGGGGAATGTTTCCAGGAAGATTGGTTTATAAATAAAGGGATAAAAAGAAAAAAAAAAAAAAAGTCGAATAACATGGTATATAGAGGGGGATAATAGGGGAAAAAGGAAAAACCAAGAAAAATAGAGAGATTGGGGTGGATAATTTTCTATTACTCCCCAAAAAAGAAATCCTAAACACTATACGAGGTCGATAGTTGATGAGAGTTAGAATGAATTCCCTTGTATAACTTTGTGGACAACAGGTTAATGATGCGAAATCAAAAGGGATTACCATACGTAGATAGAATTAGATAAAGGAAAGGGGAGTTCTAAAGAACAACAAACAACGCAGTCCCCCCGAGGATAGATCCCCCCTTCCATCCCCCCTATACCTCCATCTTCTACCTTATGAGAGGTGCGTGGAAGACCCCTATTTACTGTTGTATGTCAGGTTTTTTTTGTTTTTTTCTCTTCTTAATGGTCCGGAATTGTAAGGGCCATAGAGATTAAAAACACATGGTTTACAATTAGTTAGAAAATAAGAGATATTATATTATAGCTATAAATTTATAGAAGATTAAAGATTATAAGGCAACAGATTGTGCTACACTATGTACAAGGCAAATGGTTATTTTTAATGCATTTATAATCTGTCGAAAGATCGCCCTTTTAAGGCTTACATATATATGTACATGTGTATTTATATGTGTGTGTTATTTTGTTATAATGTCGGAAAATTAATAAACAGATTTAAAAAAAAAAAGAATTCTGACCCTGCACTCCCATATATTGGGAGGTATGTGATAGGCTCCTCCACTTCTTGACCTTAAAGAACAAAATGGTACATCAGGTCACTTCATTTTATTACCAATGGTTGTTTGTAAAAAAAAAAAAAAAAACAGTATCCATCTTGGAAAATGGCATTTGTATGTGAAATAGTTCTTGGAAGTAGCACTGTGGCTCGGATGGGGGAGCGTATGCTGCAAATGTTATTGTAGAGAAAGTTGTATACAATTTCTGTCAAAATATTTTGTATTTAACCATAAAATAATAAAATTCATCAGAACACAGTCTATCTTGATGTTGTTAATACTGGGAGTAAGGTGTACAATTTGCATGAGATGGTAATTTATTCAGTGTACATTATTGTTTTGGAACAGTAATAATCTCTTGTGTATTACAAGACCAGAACTGCTGTTCCGTGCAGGTTTTCCAGGCAGAATGTCTCTTTGTAAAACTGTTTGAGAGGAATGTAGGGCATGTGAAGAGATATGTTCTTAAGTGCTCCTCTGGGACCTTATCACTTTGCTGCACATATATAGATACATGCTCTTTTATTAATTCCAGAAAGAAAGACAGCATATAATGAACTCCCAAGGAATGCAGTAGTAATTATATTGTAATAAATTTCAGCACATTATTATAGTAATAAAATATCATTGAGATTCCACATTCTGAAATCAGTGTTAACTCTTTGAGTGCCAAGAGAATTGGTCAAAATAGATGTGAAAATTGACAAGCAAACCATTTTAATAACCCTTTGATTGTCAACGTTCCTGCAAGAGATCATCAAAATATTCACTAAAAATGCCAGTGTCGATCACAGCGACTGTTCTTTATTTGGCTGCAATGTTTAACTAATCTTCAATTAATGGACTTGGCTGTATTTGTATTTATTTACACTAAAAGACCAGTCACTGTGAGCGATGCTGGCATTTTTAGCAGATCTTTTGAGAATCGCTCCCAGCATCGTTGGCCCTCAAAGGTTTAAAAATAAAACCAGACTGTTAGTTAGGAGTTACGGTACTTGTTTCCTAGCACGGCCACAACGATCATAATCGCGGTCATCGGGGGTAAAATCGGGGCCATCGCGGGCATCGCATGCGCAAAAAAATCGGGTGCGATGGGCCAGACGCGATGCCCGCGATTTCCCCATAGAGAACAATGTTAAATGCCTCAATTTACCCGCGATGACCACGATTTCCCATAGGAAACAATGTGAAATGGCTCAATTTACCCAAATTATCATAGGAACAATGGTAAATGGGCCAAAAACACCCCTGAACATTGAAATGTCCCCCCAAAAGTAGTTTACGCCACCACGTGATCAACGTGAACCCAAAGTGTGGCGAGCGCAGCGAGCCCGCGAGGGGCGGCGGTACGCGTCCTCCGACCTTTTCATACCCCTACTATCCACTAGGGCGTGGAGTGAGAATAGAATAGTGTGGCGAGCGCAGCGAGCCACCGAGCCCGAAGCGTGGCGAGCGCAGCGGATACCTGTGAAGCCCGCGAAGGGACGCGTTTACCTGTGAAGGTATCCGTGTCCCCTCGCGGGGCTCGCTGCGCTCGCCACACTATTCTATTCTCACTCCACGCCCTAGTGGATAGTGGGGGTATGAAAAGGTCGGAGGACGCGTACCGCCGCCCCTCGCGGACTCGCTGCGCTCGCCACGCTTCGGGTTCACGTTCATCGCGGGGTGGCGTGAACTACTTTTGGGGGGACATTTCACTGGTCAGGGGGTTTTTTTGGGCTTTCTGGCCCATTTACCATTCTTCCCTATGATGATTTGGGTAAATTGACCCATTTAACATTGTTTCCTATGGGAAATCGGGGTCATCGCGGGTAAATTGAGGCATTTAACATTGTTCCCTATGGGGAAATCGCCGGTGGACCATTTAAGCATTTTTAGGCGCACACGACGCGACCGACCCGATTTTTCACTGTTTTCAATGCATTTCAATGGAAAAATCGGGGGCATCGCGTCGGTCGCGTCGCAGGCCACTAAAATTACCCCCGATGGCCAAGATTTGTGGCCGTGCTAGGAAACAAGTACCGGAGTTACATTTTCCAATGCAGTTCATTGGGCCAATAACACATATGATTACATGAAGAAAAACTTTTTAAAGACCTTAACATATTCATTTTTCATTGCTATGAAGCGGACGGCAAGTTATTTTTCTCTTTTCATGCTGAATTGCGTAATCATAGCCATGCTCCTCTGCTGTGCAATTCCAGTTATCTTGGCATTGCATAGTAGGGGGCGTGGTTTATGATTATGCATTTGTAAAGCTACACCCCCACCCATGCCCTGCCACATAACACCCCATCTTCCCCCACTAAACCAAGCCCCGCTTGTTCAAATGATGTACAGACCTGGTTCCCTCTCCTGGAGGGTGCAACCAGAAAGTCGGCACCTTTGGCGTTACATAGAACACAGACACATACATATGCACAAAGAACACACACACACATATATACAGGGCTGGTGTGAGTGCTATCAACCAGGCTGGGCGGGAGGGTGCGTGCCCCGCCACACACCCGCTCCATTGGGGGGAGGTGGAACTGCACAGGGGGGATGTGTGGCCAACCTGTCTCCCACTCCACGGAGAGGGTGGATGCACCCTGCTGCCTAACCGCCAACCTGCTCCATTCGCGGGCTCAACGGGGTGATGTGAGTTTGGTTGCTGCGCGAGGGGGGGGGGGCACCAATCTGCTCTGGGGGGGGGGGGAAAATATGGCCGCGGGCTCCACGGGGGGGGGGATTCTATATATAGAATACATACACATACAGAAAAAATGCATGCAGACACACACACACACACACACACATACGAACAAGTAATACATAAACTCATATTGACAACTGGACTGAAGCATGTATTGAGGGATGAGGGAGGATGCCGCAGCAGTGCAGGAAGTAGTTATTGATGCTGGATCTGGGCAGGTGCAATTTTTTTTTTTTAGGGGGCCAATATGACATGATGATATTACAAGCGCATCATATTGGCTCTACCCACTCACCACTGATCCCGGCAAACAGCTGCTTGGGTGTGGTGCTCCAAACAACGGCCATCAGATATGAATAGAAATTCTGGATACTCAGAAACCCTCCCTGTGTGTGCTAGTGCCATCTTCCCAGTGATATTCGGGAAGATGGCATATATGCAGAAGAGAGCAAAGACTCTTCTTTTGCAGGGCAGTTGCCTTGATCAAGGGGGGTCAGATACCTGGGCCAATGGGCCCAGCAGCCATCCCGGGTCTGGGTAATTAGCAACCCCCATCTTGAGGCCAGTAGCAGTCGTTGCTCAGTTCACCTAATTCTGCATGGACTGCGAGGATAAAGCCGCCGCGTAGAAAGGATGAAAAAATGCCCCTTGCAAAATCGCCAGTGAATTTCAAATGAATCGCTAATCTTTATCCACTTGCAAATCCACATGGAATTCCCAAAACACCAAAGAGACATGCCGTCTGTGCAAACGTGAGAATGGTCTGAGGCTTCCATTAGTCTATGACTGAGACAGGCTGGAAGTGGTCAGCACTGACGTCACAGACCCTCCCCAGTAACACCTGGGAAGACCTGCATTATCGGACACATCAAATAAACAGTAGGTTTCAAACCCCAAACGCTGACGTACTGTCAGTCAAGTTCTGGCTACTTTGCATTTATGATCCATACACATTTTCAGTCGCTATTTCCGTAACGTATGCATGATGCATATAGTACTTGTGCGCAGTCGTTCAATAACACTTATCCCAAATTGCTGTCTTTTTGCAGATGGACATGCTCCCAATGAACACCTCATCATTGAGCATGACCGCTGTGACAAGGGCAACATTCTCCTTATGTAAATCTTACATTGTTCCCATTTTTAGTTTTTCAGCGCACCTCCGATACATAGACTATTCTTTTACAGGAGAGAGAAGTATATAAAAAAAAAATACAATATTTTCAATAATGTCCCCAATGCCCCCATTGATTGATTTATTTACAGTTTCTTCTATAGTGCAGCAGATTCTGTTGCGCTTTACAATAGTAGACAGTGATAAAACAAACTGGGTAACAACAGACAGACTTGGAGGTGGGAGAGCCCTGCTGCAAGCTTACAATCTATAGGGATATAGGAGGGAAACACTAGGACAGGCACCAGTAATAGCATAGCAGTCCCACCAAGTTACAAGTCCAGAAGGGAAGCTATATAATACATAAGTGCCTCAGAGGGTTATGCGTGTAGAACTTAAATATGATAGGCTTGCCTGAAGAGGTGAGTTTTCAGGGAACGCTTGAAAGTTTGGAGGCTAGCGGAGAGTCTTATTGTGCATGGAAGGGCATTCCATAGGATGGGAGCAGCCCGATGAAAGTCCTGTAACAGTGAGTGGGAGCTGGTGATCCGTGCAGAAGAGAGACGCAGATCTTGTGCAGAGCGGAGTGGTCGAGATGGGAGATATTTTGTGATAAGTAAAGATATATATGCTGGTGCAGTACGGTTAATAGCTTTATATGCAAGTACAAGTGTTTTATATTGAATACGGTAAGATACAGGCAACCAATGAAGGGATTGGCAGACGATGAGCATCTTGCAAGGAAGATCAGCCTAGCAGCAGGATTTAAAATGAATTACAGTGATGAGAGTCTGTTTTTGGGAAGACCAGTTAGGAGACTATTGCAATAATCAATGCAGGATATAATGAGTCCACGGATAAGAAATTTAGTAGTGTCTTGTGTGAGATAGGGTCGTATTTTGGACATTTTTTTGAAGAAATTTTTTGGAAACAATCAATTGACACTAGGTGATTCATCGCGCCCTACGGGTGCTCTTCACACCGTCGTAAGGGGCTGCGCCCCCTTAATTTGTGAACGTTTGTATATGAGAAATATGGTTAGAATTGTATGAAAGATGCCCTGTATTGCAACTTGGGTGTCTGCAAATCGCGGGAGGGGGGGTCGCGGGGGGTGCTGCGAATTGCGGGAGGGGGTGGGGGGGTGGTTGCTGCGAATCGCAGGAGGGGTTGCAGAGAATCGCGGGAGAGGGGGTGGCAGGGGTTGGGTTGCCGCAAATCGCGGGAAGGGGGTTGCGGGGGCAGGGGTTGCGGAGAATCGTGGGAGGAGGGGTCGCGGGGGTTGTGCCGCGAATAGCGGGGGGGTCACGGGGTGGGGTGCAGAGAATCGCGGGAGGGGGGGTCGCGGGGGGTGTGTGTGTGCCGTGAATCGTGGGGGTTGCGGGGGGGGTGTGATGCGAATCGCCACAAGAAAAAATCAACACAGAAAGGTCAACACATGTAAATGTTGACATAAGTGTGGCACTTCATTGGTCACCATGTCGACACATGAGAATGAATATGAAAACATTCAAAAAGTGAAAAATAAATCTTCAAAAACTCATGTCAACCTTTTTCATTGTCGACCATAGCCATGTCAGTGTTTTGCATGTGCCATTTAATCCTGGGGCTGCCGCAAATTGCGGGGGGGGGTGCCGCGAATTGCGGGAGGGGGGGTCGCGGGGGGTGGGTGCCGCCAATCGCGGGAGGGCGGGGTTCACAGGGGTTCCGGTGGGGGGTTGCCGCGAATTGTGGGAGAGGGGGGATTGCCGGGGAGTGCCGCGAAACGCGCCACAAGAAAAAATCAACACAGAAAGGTCAACACATGTAAATGTTGACATAAATTGGTGTCCATGTCGACACATGACAATGAATATGAAAACATTAAAAAAATGAAAAATAAATCTTCAAAAACTCATGTCAACCTTTTTCATTGTCGACCATAGCCATGTCAGTGTTTTGCATGTGCCATTTAATCCTGGGGCTGCTGCGAATTGCGGGGTGCCGCGAACCGTGGGGGGTGCCGCGAATTGCGCAAGGGGGGTCACGGGGGGGCTCTTTTTGCCGCGAATCGCAGGAGGGGGGTTGCCGCGGGAGCGGGGTGTCGCGGGGGAGTTTTTGCTTGCGAATCGCGGGGGGGTCGTGGGGGTGTTTGCCGTGAATCGCGGGAGGGGGGGGGGGTCGCGGGGGGTTCTTTTTTGCCGCGAGGTGCCGAGAATCGCGGGAGGGGGGGTTGCGGGGGGGTGTGTGTGTGCCGTGAATCGCGGGAGTGGGGGTTGCGGGGGGGGGGTGTGATGCGAATCGCCACAAGAAAAAATCAACACAGAAAGGTCAACACATGTAAATGTTGACATAAGTGTGGCACTTCATTGGTCTCCATGTCGACACATGAGAATGAATATGAAAACATTCAAAAAATGAAAAATAAATCTTCAAAAACTCATGGCAACCTTTTTCATTGTCGAGGTGCGAGGTTTGGCTCATGGGGCAGCCTGGGCCGCAGTCATATTGCCGATGGAGTCCCTCGGCAGCTCTTGGTCCACTGTGAATGCCAGCAGATCATAGTACCAGAGCTTGAGCACATAAACTTGGTCTGTACCAGCCCCTGATTTCCTGGATGCCTCTATTTTGTTCAGCTCCTTTTTGAACACTATCCTCATGTTGGCAATCCTTGTCTGCACCCATTCAACGTTAGCGGTGGGGTAGTAAGGGAGGCAGACCTTCACCAACTCCTCCAGTGCTACAGCTCTCTTCTGCCTAGTCGAATAATCTCTGGATTTACTGTTCCAGAGACAATTCTGGTCTCTGTAGGCCTCAATTAACTCCTTCATGAATTCCACGTTCTTCTCAGTCATTTTTGACTACACACACACAACATACATCAATAAAGCATTTGTCATAACAACAATAAACGGTACTCTTTACCTAGAACGGGGCCCACGATGTCCATCGCGGTCATGGGGGTAAAAAATCGCATGCACTAAAAAAACGGGTGCGACGCGATGCCCGCGATTTTCCCATAGGGATCAATGTTAAAAGTGTGATTGGACGCGATTTTAGTGTTAAATGCCTTAATGCCCGCAATTTTTCCATAGGAAACAATGTTAAATGGGCCACAGAGCCCTAATAGTCCCCCTGAAGTCTTAAATGGCCTCCACAATTTTTAACGCCACCCCACGATCAACGTGAACCCGAAGAGTGGCGAGCGCAGCGAGCCCACGAGGGGCGGCGGTACGCTTCCTCCGACCTTTTCATACCCCCACTATCCACGTCGGCGTGGAGTTGAGAATAGAATAGTGTGGCGAGCGCAGCGAGCCACCGAGCCCGAAGCGTGGCGAGCGCAGCGCGCCCCGCGAGGGGACGCGGATACCTGTGAAGCCCGCGAAGGGACGCGTTTACCTGTGAAGGTATCCGTGTCCGCTCGCCACGCTTCGGGCTCGGTGGCTCGCTGCGCTCGCCACACTATTCTATTCTCAACTCCACGCCGACGTGGATAGTGGGGGTATGAAAAGGTCTGAGGACGCGTACCGCCGCCCCTCGCGGGCTCGCTTCGCTCGCCACGCTTCGGGTTGACGTTGATCGTGGGGTGGCGTTAACAATTGTGGGGGCCATTTCTGACTTTAGGGTGACTATTTGGCCTCTGTGGCCCATTTAACATTGTTTCCTATGGAAAAATCGCGCCCATTGAGCCATTGAACACTAAAATCACGTCCAATCACACTTTTAACATTGATCCCTATGGGAAATCGCGGCCATCGCATCGCACCCGTTTTTTAGTGCATGCGATGGTCGCGATGGGCGCCGTTCTAGGTAAAGAGTACCCAATAAACTGCGGTTGAGTACTCACCAAAGGAAAGCATGAAAGGAAGAGTGTGTATACTGTTGTTTACGTCCACGTATTTTTGGCCAGAATGAAGATTCTTTTGTGTCGCAAGCCTAGAAAACCTGTTGCATGCGTGCAGAGTAAACTGTGTGATTGGTTAATAGCGCTCGAATGTCCTGCCCATGCACGTGTTCAGTGCCACAAACAACGTGCCTACAAGGAGCCATGTACTGCTCTCACATCACAAAACTGGCTTTTGACCCTGCCGGTACGCGTCAGCCGGCAGGGTGACTATGGACAGATATGGCAAACTGACTGTAGTCGCATACCCCATCTTTATAGCAATTTGCCATATCTGACCATAGTCACCCTGCCGGTGTCCCTAGGGGCAGATACGGTGACCTGCTATAAAGATGGGCTGCATGTATATTATGATTATTTATTTAATTATATATGGGGAGAGGTGAACGCTTCTTGTGCTGTAGGAGAAATCATGCAGCTACGGAATGCCCACATGGGCGTTCCATCTTTGGCAGTATAGTCGCAAGAATGGCCAGCATATCGATCGAATGTGCGCACACACTGCACTTTTGTTCCGATATGGGCCCGTCCTTTAGGATGAATATTGAACCTTCGACTGACAGAGTATGGACGGACAAGACCGTTTTTGGACGTTTATCGCTCGTACAGAGGGAGTCGGGACAGCGTACACACCTATACAATCTGGACGGCCGGCCGTCCCAGAACAGAAGAACGGCCCGACAATTGTATAGAGGTGTACCCAGCTTTACACATGGAGTCAGGCCTGAGCAGATCTCACAAGGTCATTTCTAGGGTTCGGGGGCTAAGCAAGAGCAATTTTCATCATTAGGCTCCACCCCAAAAATGAAATGCTGCAATTTGTAAGTTGGGAAAGAGGATAGATCAAATAGGACACAAACTAAGAAGCATGTCATGTTGGCTACACCCCTCATTACCGCACTGTGTATCGCGACTGAATGGACATGCCTCCCGGGAGGGGGAGGGGGTGTTTGGATATTCAGAAACCCTCTCTGTGCATGCCATGATGATTTGCTGTGAATTGCATCATCATGGCACATTTCATTGTGCCTCCCTACGGTTGCCTCTGGGAACCCGGCATCTAGGAATCCTTGGCAAGGAATCAAATTTGGATACTCTAAAACAACCGTCTATAAAAATGTATATGTAATAACACAAAACATAAATAATTTTAAGGTATATTGGGGCATAATTATTAAAAGAATGGGCTACTACTCAATAACAAGGACTCCTTATTGGCCTAAATGTATTATTACTGAGCTGTCGAGACAGGACCTCCAACAAGACCCATCTCAACAATCAGTACAAGTAATCTGCAAATCGCTTTACTTTCTGTGGAGTGTAGCCCATGCCCATAGGTTGACAGATTTCAGAGCTTGGTACATTTTTACAGCTTCCCAACCCCCATAGATTATTTGAAAACAAGAAGAAAAAAATAGTACAAGAACCTGCGCTCTAAACAAAGGGTGCAGCCTTATCACAAAGGATAGTCACCAAACTATCCAGAAATAGTAGATGCAAAAACAGAAGGGTCTGATAGGGCGCTCCCACTTGAGATATGAAGGACTTCGATGTCAGTGGATCTTGTAGAAATAGGATACCTCAAAAAGAGAAGAATAAACAAATCGCAGCATTCATAGTGTAGATTTCGAATAAAATATATAATCAAAGCTTCTACGGTCAAAATATATTCTCCGTACCGCAAATGAGCCTTCCCTTAGGCCACAAGATATTTCATATAATGTCGTCTGATAAGAATATGGTTCCCTTTCTCCTCCACTCGTATACCTCGGTTAAAAATTCAATATTTGCACATAGTGTAAAACTGTAACAATTTATTCAAAACACAATAGTACACACAATCAAATTGGCATAGTAACGTGTCTGGCCTTATCATCAAGGCTATTTATGTTGCTTATAGGACAGTCAGAAGGATAATTTCTCAGTGGGATCCCGGGCCTCCACCGAAAAAACAAGCTCCGTCCCAAATAGCCTCAGATGGTGTAATGACAAGTCTAGTCCAACAGCCTCTATGTCCTTAAAAACAACCACCAACGCGTTTCTGCTTGATCACAAGCCTTCCTCAGGGTGTGTGTGCCATGATAGCCGGTCTAGGTTTTTATACCCAACATGCCTCTTAGCTCCTCCCTCATACATTGTCACATGGGTGTAGTCATATTGTAATCGTTTCTCAAAACAAAGCATCCAAGGTATACATATTACATAACATTACATACTGTTAGGAGCAGCGCGGGCTGCGCGGCTCCGGGGGCCTGTGGGCGACGCGCCCCGACTGTTGCTAGGTGGCCAGGACGCCCTCGCGTCATTCCCGTTGCGCTTCCGCCGGATGCGGGTGCAGGTAGCACTGCTCCGGCTAGTCTTTATCCCTGCGCCCCGGCTGTTGCCAGGCAGCCGGGACGCCGCCGCGTCATCAGTCCCGCACTTCCGCCGGACGTTGACGCGCGCTCAGCGGTGTCCTCTCAATTCCTTCCTCCTCTGCCGCAACGGTTGCCTAGGCGGCGGGGGACGCCAGGCGGCCGCGGAGAGGAGGGGACAGTCTGCAGCTGATTTGCAGCAGATGCCGGGGATGCCTTTTGGCGCCCTATTTAAACTCCCGGGCACCACTCTCTGACGCCGGTGATAGTCCTTCCTTGCTTGGTCAGAGTGCTCCCGGTTCCCTGGTCTCTGGTGGTCTTGGCTCCTGTCCTGCTTCCAGCACTCCAGTGTCTGTTCCTGTGTTGCTGCTGAGGATTAACCCTTCCCGTTCTGTTTCCACCTCTCTCAGATAAGTGGGGGGTTATCCTCATCTCATTTTACTCCTGTATGCCATTTCGTGTTACGTACCATCCTTTGAGTATTGTTACTCCTGTACTCGTGTTATTGTTCTTATACCATCATTTGAGTATTGTTACTTGCATATATCGTTTGTTGCTACTAATACCATCCCTAGAGTATTGTTACTCCCAGTGCCTTGCTGGCAAGTTCTATCGTCTCCTAGTCTAAGGAGTCCTCGCCTGTGGTTACAGTTAGTATTTCCCCTTGTCCTCCGTTGGCCTTGACGGGCGCGTTGTCACAAGTAAGACTTGGTGGCATCGGGGGGCGGAGCCTGACTAACAGGCTCTGTCGAACGCGGCTATTATAGGTGAAGCCTTAGCCCTTGCACGCGTCCGTCAATTCTATCCGGAGGCAACGGAGTTAGGGTTGGCGGGGACTCTACGGATCCTAACACATACTTTAAAAAATACACGCTTAAAAACACTATATAAATAAATCCTCTATATATATTTCTATATTTATATCCCATGTGACCGGAACCTGGAAGTGCGGGTGCACCGTTCTTAATCCCCGCTGTGCAACCTAATAATATCTATCTAGGTCCTCCTTATGCTGCTCTATGGCAGCGTGTTTCCTACAGCCGCTATCTATTAGCTACACACGCAGCCCGGGACAGTAGCGCCCGTAACCGGAAGTGCATGTGCGTGTCAGCGGCCATATTTGTGCGCGTTCCAACTGTTAATAGATCATTTGGCTCTCCTATTATAAATCCAGGAAGTACGTGTGCGTTCCATCCACACAGCAATGGTTTTTTGCGTTCCACTGCGCTTTTCTTATGTCCCCTTCTATTATAATACCCTATTGTTCATATTTCATATGAATATATAATAAATACACTACGAATAAATAAATAAATAATTAATTAAGGGGAATTTGTGTATAAATATTAAAACAGGTTAAAAATCCACACTAAGGTTAAATCTCATTCATAAAAACCATTTGATTTCGAAATCACTATTTAATCCCAATGGTTCTAATGTTTCAACCTCATAGATGAGCCTCATTTCATTTTTTGCCAGGAAGCTCTCCACGCCTTTTACTCTCCAATTTCCTTCGATTTTCTTTATCCCCATAATTAATTTGATACCGTCAACTGAGCAATTGTGTATTTCCTTAAAATGTTTAGACAGACTATGGTTAACAAAACCTTTTTTAATATTTTGCAGATGTTCTCCCCATCTATCTCTCAATTTTCTTGTAGTGCGGCCTATATACTGTAGGTCGCATTTACATTGTATAAGATAAACACAATTAGTGCTATTGCAGGTCATAAAATCAGTCATTTTAAAATTCTTTTTATTCGCATGTGACATAAAATCTGTATGTTTGGGTTCTTGTTTTTTTGTGTGTCCGACGTACTAGACACGAGCCACATCTGTGGAATCCTTTTGTTTTGACGCAATCTGATTTTTTATCTGGGGCTGCACTTTTTACTAATCTATTTTTAATATTCCCAGATTTCCTATAAATAAATTTCGGTCGGTTAGGTACAACATCCTTTAAAATTGGGTCTGCTTGTAAAATATGCCAATGCTTTGTTTTAATTCACAATATAGAACAATGGAAAAAATTATAAGTGGATATAAAAGGGACCTTAGGTTTATCCTCTAAGTTTTTACTCTTATATACTAACAAGTCACTTCGGGAATATCACCCATTCTGGAGATCTGGAGGTCTATGCTTTCACTGTCATAGCCTTTATTATTTTTTTATTTGAAAACAAGGCCCGTAGTATTGTTTTAAATATGTCTCCTGGAATGAAAATGTTCCTATGAAAGCTAAAGTTTTAGCTGAAAAATTCTAACCAAATTGTATTTTACAACAGGTGTTTTCAGTTATATCCCCTTTGTCTCGCATCAGAGGAGGCCTGAGAAATGAAGCTGGATATTGGATGCAGTCCAACACATTCCAGTGGTGTAATAGATACGACATTACCTCGCTCACAAATGATCAACATTTTCTAGGAACTGACCTCATGATAATCACATTTTTCAAAAGTCGTAACATACAACTGTGGTAATTACCAGTGTGATTTATTTTTACAATAAATCATGAGAAACGTACATGCATGCATATGTTATATTACATAATGCAACAAAATAACATGACCTTAGCAGAGCACATTGCAAAACACATGCACTTTCACATGGATCCCATTATTTTGAAGAAAAAAAAATTGATTTAATGTGCGTACAGACTGGCACACTGGGCATTTTTGCCCATTAATGATGTGATGAAATCGCTAGCCTCAGTGCATACACACGTAGCTATTTTCACCCGAGATTTTCCGGGATGTGGTCACTAGGTCTACAAGCATTACAGATAGAGCCTTCTTCAACTAGCCTTCTCTGGAGAGCCATGGCTCACCAATGCTTATTGTCATCTATTGTTCTCAGCTGCAATACAATACATAGAACAATACAGTAGGGGATTAGCAGAGGATTAAGTCCGACAGCTCTGGGTCACTTAACCTATTAAATGGCTAGATGAGGATTGCTCTATCCGTATGTCGACAGTCAATAGATCTACCATCACTAGGTCAACACATGAAATTGGTCAACATGGAAAATGTCAACATGAACAAGTGCATAATGAGTTTTTCATGTGTTTTTTTTTTAAGGTGGTTTTTTATACTTGACTATTCAAGTGGGCATAGAGTAAGAATAGTGCACTGAGCGTAGCGAGGCACCTTGCCCAAAGTATGGCGAGCAAAGTGAGCCATGCAAGGGGGCGCCATACATTTATGCGGTGTCCATGTCAACTTAAGTCGACAGACACCAAAAATACATGAAAAACTCATGTCGACATATTGTTTGTGTTGACCTAATGCATGTCGACCTACGTTCTGTCGTCCCAATGACCCATACCATGCATCAGCACTTACTGCCCGCCCACACACACTAGGAGATTTTGAGCTCAAAGTAGGTTAAAATGGGAAAAGTGAGCTACTTTGATTTCAAAATTGTCTAGAGCAGCGGTTCTCAACCTCATTCCACAAGACCCCCACACAGTTCATGTTTTCTAGGTCACCCAGCAGGTGCACAGGTGCACTCCTTACTCACTGACACATTTCAAAAGATCCAGAGGTGGAGCTAATTATTTCACTTGGGATTCTGTGGAAACATGGAATACGTGCACTGTGAGGGGGTCCTGAGGACTGGGGTAGAGAACCACTGATCACTGATAAGTGTATGGGTATGGCCTTAAGTTTGTTAAAGGTGGAATCCAGCCATAAGCAGTTTGGCTAGTAAATGCTCCATAGCCATATTCACAGAATTACTACATTTACCAAAGCCACCACAAGTTTCATCTCCCAAGAGGAGCTGCAGTTGTTGAAGAGCAGGATATGACTTTCTTTCTATGTTCAGTTGTTACGTAGGGGTAGTATATAATTTATTCTAGAAAATTCTTAACAGCCCTTTAACTATTATAGTTCATATTAGGAAGTTTACGGTTAGGAAATGATATAACACTGGGGTGACGGATGAGTGACCGACCGTCCTGATTCTGCCAGTCATTTCTCTGACATCAGAATCCCGACTGTCAGGAGTCCAACAGTCAGAATCTCGACTTACAGGGGCTAATTTTCCCTCGTGGGGGTCCATGACCCCCATAGAGGTAGAACACAATAGGGGCTTCAATTTGCTCTCCCGCTGTTGGGCTCCTGACACTGTAGGTGCCGGAGTTATAAAGAAATGTGATCACTAGGCTATATGCAATGACCTAAACAAAACTGTACAGAGGTGTAGTCAGAATTTCTGTGTAATGTTTGCTGCAAATAATTAATGTAATGGTAGTGGTAGCCCTTTTGTGCCAACATTCCACTGTATTACACCTTATGTGCCATTGTGGTAATAGTCCCCTCCTGGTGCCCCATTTATGCCTAGAAACCCCTTTATGTGTAAGGCCTTCTTTCTTTGTCATAAATTTTCCTTCCATTCAATCATTAATGAATTCCTGAGTTAAAGCTGACCCTTTGCCCTGCTAATATTATTACACCTCTTTATTTCAAATGTTTTTTCCTCTATTCCCTTGGTATAGAAATATAGGCTGGCATCAGCCCACAGGAAGTGAAAGTTTTGTTGAAATGTGTAGAAAAAGTGGTAATGTCATGTGGAATAGTCTAATAAGGTTAGGGCGGTTGGGGAATGAATCTCATAAGATTACCTAAAGATTAATCTCTTTATATTATCAAACGTGATGCTACAAGAAATAGTAGAGAATGACTTTGTAACACAATTTTTTTTTTGTGCAACTTGGAATAATTAGTTTTGTCTAACAATGCAGGTTAGCCGCAAAGCTTAAACTAACCAAGAAAAGGTAAATGCCTTTTGCAGAACAGTGGCATATACATTTGTCACTAGGTTATATCAAATTCACGTAACCATTTTCTTCTTAATGTTATTATGGATCTCATTTACTATAAAAAATAGCCAATTTTATTACAACATTTTTGCACAAAGGATATGTGAACCAATCCTCTTTATCTATTTCCTAGTTTTTTATTGGTCCCTGTGGTGCATTGTTTGCACTCTGATATATACATTAAAGAAAAGAAACAATGGAATATAAAGTGGTAATATTTGTTAATACTGTATTCTATGTAATTTTCAGGGGTACCATATCTCCTAAATTACCCAATTTATGTGTCACTGTCCTAATTCGGGAAAGTTTGGGATATACAGTATGTCCCACAGGCTAGGAGCGGGCAGCAGCAGCAATTATGTACTGTAGTGTCACTAGGGGGTTTATTCTAGTTCATTCTTTCTGACAAAATCCTTCTTAGATGGACAAAACATGTGCACTGCAGGGGGGCAGATGTAACATGTGCAGAGAGAATTAGATTTGGGTGAGTTATTTTGTTTCTGTGCAGGGAAAATACTGACTGCATGATTTTACACTTCAATACAGATCTCACTTTGAACAAAAACCCCACCCAAATCTAATTCTCTCTGCACAAGTTACATCTGCCCCACCCGCAGTGCACATGGTTTTGTCCATCTAAGAAGGATTTTATCAGAAAGAATGGACTAGAATAACCCCCTAGGTGAGGAAGGGTGTTATGAAAAGAGACTTCCTGATACATGGAACATTTCCATTAAGATACACCTTTAAAAGCTTTGTGTCTACATCCCTCCATTTTTATGTTTTTATTACTTGAAAAAATGGCAGTTTTAGATTAGGTCTACAATTAACATGATCTATTTCAACCATTAAAACCATGATATACTGGGTGAAATTTATGAGAATTTCAGAAAGTGAGAGATTTTTAAAGCAGCAATCATTTACACTGCAAAACCAGTTTGATTTTGAAGTGTAAATGATTGCTGCTTTACAAATACTGGAGATTTCTTACCAAATCTCTCACTTTCTGAATCTCTCATCCCATTTAATTTTACCGACTGTGTATAAAGACCAAAGTGGAAATCTTTCCCATATTCAGCAACTTGTGTCTTCTACGCAATTATTTTCTCATGTAAATAATCATCTTGCAAAAGAGAATCATGTAATTTGCATTTGGATGCAACACTGGATATTTCCAAGCACCACAGATTCCCCCCACTGGCCATTCAAAACATTTCCAATACCACATACTCTGCCCACAAAGCTATAGAATAACCGGTACTTGTTCCTAGCACGGCGCCCATCGCATCGTATACCATAACACTAATTAAGGTATACAATGGTATGTGATGTGACACGATATGCCATACAATGGCATATGATGCGATCGTATACGATTTTTTTTGTACAACCACCCTTATGGGTCCTTACAATGTTCAATGGCCCCCATAGTCAACGCCACCCCCACAATCAACGCAAACCCGAAGCTTGGCGAGCCCGCGAGGGGTGGCGGTACGCGTCCTCCTACCTTTTCATACCCCCACTATCCACGTAGGTGTGGAGTTGATTTTAGATCGAGCACAGCGAGCCACCGAGCCCTTAGCATGGCAAGCGCAGTGAGCCCCGCGAGGGGACGCGGAATATGAGCCCGAAGCGTGGCGAGCGCAGCGAGCTCCGTGAGGGGCTGCGCAATACATGTAAAGTAATCCATGTCCCCTTGCTGTGCTCGCCACACTATCTAAAATCAACTCCACGCCGACGTGGATAGTGGGGGTATGAAAAGGTAGGAGGACACGTACCGCTGCGCTCGCCACGCTTCGGGTTGGCGTTGATCGTGGGGGTGGCGTTGATTATGGGGGGCCATTTAACATTGTAAGGACCCATCAGGGTGGTTGTACAATAAAAAATTGTATACCATCGCATCGCATCCATCGTATGCAGCTATATGGCATGCGATGCAATGGCATAAGATGAAAATATTGGGCGCCGTGCTAGGAATAACCTGTAAAAAGGGGATTTTTTTAAGAACTTACCATTCAAATCCATTTCTCTGGGTCCATCCTGGTGACACAGCTAACCATGGGATGTAGGAAGGTCCACAGGAGCAAGGCACCTATGCTAACTTCTTTGAGAGGCAGGCTCCTCCCTTCTGCATCCCAGCATTCCTCAATTCAACTTCCAGAGCACACTAGGATACAATTACTCAGCACAACGCCTGAACATATTAATATACACAATCAAATATAACATGAGAAAACATGAAAAAACATGAACGGTATAAACTTACTGAGCGTAAGGGCAGGGGTGCAACTATGGCGGTACGGGGTGGTACGGCGTACCATTAAAACAAATGGTGCCGGTACCCCGTACCGCCATAAGAAATAGGCCGAAATATTTACTGCGCATGTGCGCATATGTAAGTGGCGGGGGGCGTGGCCACTTACATATGCGCGCTAGCGCCGCTCCCCCCCGCCGGGTCTTCCCTGCTCTCGTCTCCCCCGCTGTGTACGCGGGGGAGACGTGCTGCTGCTGCTACTGCTGCTCTCATGATTTCGTTACAGCTCCTGCTGCTGGACCGCGCGCGGCTATTGGTTAGCGCGCGGTCCAGCAGCAGGAGCTGTAACTATCAGGAGCAGCAGCAGCAGCAGCACGTCTCCCCCGCGTACACAGCGGGGGAGACGAGAGCGTGCGGGCGGGCAGGCACAGGGGGCTGTGTATGTGCCTGCCTGCCGGGGGGGGGGGTTCTATCCCCCTGGGCAACGAGCAAAGTGGCACAGATATATCCCCCTGGGCAACGAGCAAAGTGGCACAGATCTATCCCCCTGGGCAACGAGCAAAGTGGCACAGATCTATCCCCCTGGGCAACGAGCAAAGTGGCACAGATCTATCCCCCTGGGCAACGAGCAAAGTGGCACAGATCTATCCCCTGGGCAACGAGCAAAGTGGCACAGATCTATCACCTGGGCAACGAGCAAAGTGGCACAGATCTATCCCCCTGGGCAACGAGCAAAGTGGCACAGATATATCCCCCTTGGCAACGAGCAAAGTGGCACAGATATATCCCCCTGGGCAACGAGCAAAGTGGCACAGATCTATCCCCCTGGGCAACGAGAAAAGTGGCACAGATATATCCCCCTGGGCAATGAGCACAGTGGCACAGATCTATCCCCCTGAGCAACGAGCAAATTCAGTCCACCTTGGCATCGGCATGAAGCCCCTGGCATTGAGCATGTAGGTAAGTGGCACTTATGTGTCAAATGTGTATGGTGTGTTATACAGTATGTGTTGGGCATTGCGTAGTGTTATATAGTATGACATGGGCATTGCGTAGTGTTATATAGCATGTGATGGGCATTACACTGTGTTATATAGTATGACATGGGCATTGCGTAGTGTTATATAGTATGACATGGGTATTACAGTGTGTTATATAGTATGTAATGTGCATTATGGTGTGTTATATAGTATGTAATGGGTATTACGCT
The DNA here is from genome assembly GCF_055691185.1 of Crinia signifera. NCBI lineage: Eukaryota > Metazoa > Chordata > Amphibia > Anura > Myobatrachidae > Crinia > Crinia signifera. The sequence continues at coordinate 126,496,503 of NC_139221.1, read as the reverse complement.
GTGTTATATAGTATGTAATGGGCATTACGGTGTGTTATATAGTATGTGATGGGCATTACAGTGTGTTATATAGTATGACATGGACATCGCGGAGTGTTATATAGTATGTAATGGGCATTACGGTGTTATATAGTATGTAATGGGCATTACAGTGTTATATAGTATGTAATGGGCATTATAGTGTGTTATATAGTATGTAACGGGCATTATAGTGTGTTATATAGTATGTAATGGGCATTACAGTGTTATATAGTATGTCATGGGTATTGCGGTGTTATATAGTATGACATGGGCATTGCAGTGTTATATAGTATGTCATGGGCATTGCGGTGTTATATAGTATGTCATGGGTATTGCGGTGTTATATAGTATGACATGGGCATTGCAGTGTTATATAGTATGTCATGGGCATTGCGGTGTTATATAGTATGTCATGGGCATTGCGGTGTTATATAGTATGTAATGGACATTATGGTGTGTTATACAGTATGTCATGGACATAGCAGAGTGTTATATAGTATGTCATGGGCATCGCGGAGTGTTATATAGTATGTCATGGGCATTGTGGTGTTATATAGTATGTCAGCGGGCGTACAGACTCTGTGGGGGGGGGGGCGGTGGCATGTAACCACCCCCCCTTGTGTCATATGACCACGCCCATGGCCACTCCCCTGACCACGCCCATTTTTCGCTGCGCGCCGGAGGCGCGCAGCACAGTACCACTAAGTCGTTTTTTCTACTCGCACCACTGCGTAAGGGAGGGATCGCTGTGTCACCAGTATGGACTCAGAGAAAGGGATTCGAAAGGTAAGTTCTTACAAAAAATCCCCTTTTCTCTGTCATCCATCCTGGTGACACAGCTAACCATGGGACGTTCAAGAGACGGTCCTTTGGGAGGGTACACTCAGGCTTGCAGTTCTCATCACTGCTCGCCCAAATGAAGTGTCCTCCGATGCGAACTCATGGAACCTGTAGAATTTGGTAAAGGTATGAACAGAGGACCAGGTGGCAGCCCTGCATAACTGCTCTGCTGTAGCCCCATGATGCACAGCCCAAGAGGAAACAACTGACCTGGTGGTATGGGCATTAATCTTGGAGGGAATCGGTCTGCCTTCCTTAGTGTATGCAAAAGCAATCACCGACCTTAACCATCTAGCAATTGTCTGCTTAGAAGCAGGCCACCCTCTCTTATGCACATCATACAGTACCAAAAGCAAATACATTTTACGAAAATCCTTTACTCTGTCTACATAAACGCGAAGAGCGCGAACCATGTCCAATTTCTTTAGCTTGTCTCTATTTCACACCTCCTCTGGAGGACAAAACACCGGGAGCACAATCTCCTTGTTTAAATGGAAATTTGATACCTTAGGTAGAAACTTCAACACTGTTCTAAGAACAACCATGTTATCATGAAAAACCAGAAACGAGAACTTGCAAAACAAGGCCCCCAATTCTGAAACCCGTCTAGCTGAGGCTATGGCTAACAGAAATGTAAGTTTCCAAGAAAGATATTTAAGATCAGCCAACCTTAAAGGCTCAAATGGAGGTTTCTGTAGAACCGACAACACCAGAGACAGATCCCAAGGCGCCACCGGCTGCCTATATGGAGGGTTAAGTATCATAACTCCCTGCAAGAATGTCTGTACTTCTGGCAACAGAGCCATTCTTTGCTGAAAGAATATGGATAAAGCGGACAGCTGTACCTTTAAAGACTGCAGGCTAAGCCCCGCTGAAAAACCATCTTGTAAAAACTCCAAAAGTCTAGTGACCTTTAACCTAGAGGTTTGTAAATTCTGACATTCACACCACCTGATATAGATTTTCCAAACCCTATGATAATTTGCTGCCGACACAGGCTTCCGAGCCCTGAGCATGGTTTGGATAACCGAATTTGAGAAACCTTTCTTCCTCAATAAAGAGGTTTTAAAGGCCCGGCCGTCAAATTGAGATGAGCTAGGACCTGGTGTAGAAAAGGTCCTTGTCTGAGTAGGTCTGGCCGAAGAGGAAGACGTCAGGATTCCGTTGACAACCTCAGTATGTCTGAATACCAAGACCTCCTGGCCCAAACCTGAGCAATCAAAATGATTTGCATCCCCTGTGTCCTCACTCTCTTGAGGAAGCGAGCAATCATGGGAAACGGAGGGAATACATACGCAAGGCTGAAACACCATGGAACTGTCATGGCATCCACTGTCCATGCCAAGAGATCCCTGCTCCGTGAGCAGAACCTGGGAACCTGACAAGCCTGTGTCTGCAGCAAATAATCATAGGGTTTGGAAAATCTATATCAGGTGGTGTGAACGTCAGAAGGTACAAACCTCTAGGTTCAAGGTCACTAGACTTTTGGAGTTTTTCAGCGGGGCTTAGCCTGCAGTCTTTAAAACGTGCACCTGTCCGCTTTATCCATATTCTTTCAGCAAAGACCACACCCAAAAACTGTTTCTGAGTGGGCGTTAAGTGAGATTTTGGAAGATTTAACATCCACCCATGGTCTCGGAGCAATCATCAGATGTTCCTGCAACTTCTCTGCCGATTCTGCCTTGAACAAGAGGCCATCCAAGTATCCTCTTTAACCTGAGAGCCGCTGCCATGACAGCTATCACATTTGTGAAAAATCTCTGTACTGTGGCAAGATCGAAAGGTAGAGCCTGTAACTGCAGATGAGTTTCCCCTATTGCGAAACGCAGTAAAGCTTGATGTTCCCTGCATATAGGCACGTGAAGGTAAGCATCCTGGATGTCCACTGATGCTAGAAATTCTCCAGGTTCTATGCTTAAAAGCACTGACCAAAGAGATTACATTTTAAGTGGTCCACCCACAGATGTAGGTTTAAAGACTTCAGGTCAAGAATGGGTCTGAAGGAACAGTCCGGTTTGGGGACTAAGAAAAGAATGGAATAAAATCCCTTCTTTCTATCCTCCTGAGGCAACGGGATCACAACTCCCTTCTCGAGAAGTGACGTTGCCGCCCCCAAGAGGGTTTTTTGCAAGCGAGCTTCTCGTGGCAAGGGTATTGGGAGAAATCTCCTTGGGGGAAGGGGGGGGGGGCACCCCTAAGATTGATCCTGTTACCCTGAGAAATGTTGGAGGGAACACAAGGTTCCGGGGTGGTGAGATTACACACATCCCAAAACTGCAGGAAGTGACCCCCCACTCTGATTCCAGAACATGCAGTCTCTGCCCATTCATGCTGAGGACTTATCCACACTTTTGTAAGGGTGTTTCTTTGCAAAGGCCCAAAAACAGGATCTGGGCGCCCTTCCTTTGCCAGAGGGAAACTTTCCCCTACCTGTTAGTCCGCTACTGGACGCACCCCCTCGAAAGGAGGAACGAATAACGGCCTAAATGCCCCAAACCTAGACACTGAGTGCTTAGACGTGGTGGGAAGGGAAGTGCTCTTTCCCCCCGTGGCCTGCTTTATAAGGGAATCCAATTCTGCCCCAAAAAGAAGTTCTCCTTTAAAAGCCAATGCTTCTAGAGACTTCTTGGACTCACTGTCAGCTTCCCAAGCCTTAAGCCCGAGAGCTCTCCTAGCTGTCACAGCGGTGGCTGGCACTTGACACCATCATGGCGCCTTCTTCACCAGCCTCACTAACATACTCTGCTGCACACTTTAGCTTGAATAAAAGTATTCATTTTATGGACACTCTAAGCCGTGTCCTGCATAACATGCAATAAAGCAGGGTCCCCCTGAGATGGGGTAATAGAGCCCACAGAAGGTTGAGAGGAGGAAAAATGCCTAGGAGACTTAACAAGCTCATCGCTCTGCCTATTCAGAGCCTATACTAAGGCATTCATAGATCTCCCCAAGGCAGCCGCCCACACAGGTTCAGGCTGCTCAGACCTGCAATGGACTCAGCGGTCACCAGGGTAAGCGCTGCCCAGGAAAAGCTCTCCACTCAGCTCTGCAGTTTTTTTGTGAAATCCTCCTTCAGCTCCACACAGTGTGGAGAGAAAAGGCGCAAGAACAGAGTGAAGGAAGAGACCAAGTCTCTGCTTCAGTGTTTGGAAAAGCCTTTTGGTGCCATCCCATTTCAGCTGCTCCTACCAAGTGCTTCTCCTTACATCCAGTGTCTCCCCTCAGACTGGGACTACTTGGAAGCATCTGGACTTCTGTAATAGGCATCAACTCCCTATGGATTTCTGCCTATAAGCCTGGTAAAATGGCGGTGCCATAGCGGGGGGTCTGTTCCCCAAGAATCCCCCCTAAGCAGGAAGCCGGTTCGGGATGATAATAAAGAAAATCAACGAATCAATAAATCTATGCTTTTATTATATTCTGTTTTCCTGACTTCTGCTATTATTGCTGCAGATGACTTTAGCTTGTTGCACAATGTACTATTCACTGCGTATGAGGCCTACCCTTTGCGCTAAGCAGCAGGTGTTTGTTAGAAGCAGCAGCCATTTTGTTGAACCATGACTTGCATAATAATATTATAAAATGGCTGATCATTCAGAACAGTGCTGTAAAAGTGATTTCTTATAGAGAATTGTTTTTGGTTTTAGAAGCTTAAGAATGTGATGTTGACAGTATAATGTAGCAAGGACAGAAAGCTTGTCTACACAAACTGAATAATATGGGAACAAGGCCACACATGCGTAGACCCACAAGGCCACTGAAGTTGGGTGTTGGGTTAATTATGACATCATGATTGAAAGCAGAGTTTGCCAATAAGACTCAATGCTTATGAGTAATTAATTAATTAATGTGATAAAGGTTTAAATATCAGAGTGATAGAAGGAGGGGAAAAAGGCAGTTGAGGAAGAACCAGCAAGCACGGGGGGCTGGAGGTAATTATGAAGGAGGTTTAATCATGGCTGATCACTGTCCTTGAAAGGTGTCCATTTTGATTTGATTTAGAATTACTGTTTAAGTATTAGCTAGTCAGTTTTATGTTTCTTGCGTTAGTCTGCATTTGCAAATACCTGTAATGAAGCTATTCTGTAAGTAAAGCATTGCCATACATTTTATAACAAGGTTGTGTGGGTGTGCAATCATTTCAGCGTTGCCGTTATATTTAAAGGTAATAACGTAAATATATTTGGTTTGGGTTATTTATCATATCTAATCTTATCAGATAAATATCTGCTTTATCAGGGACTCACCCCAGGGCCTAGGAAACCTCCCTTTATGGAGGTTAAAGTGCTGTGCAGAGAGGGTAGACAGCGTCTCTCTGCACTCAGAGAGCTGATAGGACGCGCTTCTGTCCGCCTCTGCTGCGCTGTCAGTGTAAAGACACTTCCCCTGGAAGTTTCACACTGTAGCCTGTCACGAAGAGAATATTAATAAAAAAAAAAAAACTCCAAGCTACTCTACAAACGGCTGCAGCCCGCAGTCAGTCAGCATAGGACGCACTCCGGTGGCACCTAAAACAAACTGAGGAATGCTTGGATGCAGAAGGGAGGAGCCTGCCTCTCAAAGAAGTCAGCATAGGTGCCTTTCTCCTACAGACCCTCCTACATCCCATGGTTAGCTGTGTCACCAGGATGGATGACAGAGTAAGCTTTTTTGTACAATGATAACACATACCTCACAAATGTCCCGATTTTCACAGGACAGTTCTGCTGTCCCCCTGTAGGCAGAAGTGGCCTGCGGTGGGGGCGGGGCAGTTGGGAGTCCCCCTTTTACTTGCTGCTCTGCTCAGCAAAGGTATGCGCACAGTATCTATTAACAACAGCCAGGAAAAAGGGACAGGTCACAGAGTGCTGGGCATGCCCCCATAGTAATGAAAACAGGGGCATGGATCACGATCATAGCATTCCCATGAAGTCACACCCTCTTTCACCAAGGCCAAACCCCCCTTTACTGTGAGCGAAAGTAATCATTTACTTAATTTAAATATTGGGTGGTATGAAAACAAAGCTACTTGCAAGAAACTGCAATGCTAAATGATGACCCTGGAACTCACACTAGCACATAACATATGTTTATATCTGTTTGCACCAGTGTGAGTTCGATACACCTTACATAAAAGAAACCATTAAGGGCCTATCCCCCTGCCAGATATGTGAGTGGGGTATGCCTAGGGTGAGGGCAGCTCCAAATCACCTTGATTCCACAGGTGTACAAATTCTAGGAAGATAGACAAGAGCGCTCCATAGTGCAATATTAAAAAGTGATATTTATTTTAAAAAGTTTTTTCAAGTAGAGACAGGTATAAAATAACGTACCACAGTGAGCGTTGCAGTCTACCCATCTTATGCGTCTGAAGTACTGACATCCACGAGTGTAACCACTCCAACATAAAGTGTGTCTGCGACACAATTGTTTATGCTGCTGTCCTGCGGTGGTTGAACCGCTCACTGTGGTACGTTATTTTATACCTGCCTCTACTTATACATACATACATACATACATACATACATACATACATACACACACACACAACAAACGATGCGGTTCGGCACTCGCCTCAATAGGTGCATCCGCCCCCTGGTGCCACTCAGACAAAATAACATACCAGTAAATAAAGAAGGCACTTCAGAGGGTCTTGTTGAATGTGCATATAATATGCAGAAAAGTGCGCCCTCTGGACGATTTGGACTTCACCCTTCCTCTTCACCAAAAAGGACGTATTATCATTTATCTATTTACCTACTGTCCTACATAGACACCCTTTTGGAGTTAGCGGTTACCTAGGGCTGTATTAAGGGGCCAAGTTCAGGTGTCTGCCAATAACTTTGTTTCGAAACAAGGTCCACCTGCAAAAAGATCAACACAAGCAAAAGATCGACATGAGTTTTTCAGAATTTAAAAACAAAACAAAAGAAAACTTGTTCATACTTTACCATCCCAGTGGCCATAGAGGGAGAATATAAAAAGTGTGCTGAACGCAGCGAGCCATGCAGGGGATGCAGCAGACTAATATGGTGTCCATTTCGACCTATGACACCCAAAAAACTCATGTCGACCTTTTTCATGGGTTGAATATCTGCCTGTTGACCAATAGTGGACAACCTATTGACTGTCGACCTTATGCTTGTTAACCCAATGATCAGTGGTGGTCCGTACCTTCACTGGGGAGGGGGGGGGCTGCCTGTGGCCGCGATGCAGGCACCTCACCCCCCCCTTCGTCGCCGGTTCCTCCAGAGTGCCCGGTGCCTGTGCTCTGATACCAGGCGCTGGGACTGGCGAATGCGCAGTACAAAACTCTGTACTGCACATGCGGCCAGCTTCTGCAACGGCAATAGCCCATAGAAGGAATCATGGTCCAGGCACCTGTACAATACAAATGACTGTCACCGGGACCAGCGCGTGCGCAGTACCGATATAGGTACTGCGCAATTGCCGATTTTTCACAGCAGCCTGCAGAAAGGCATCGCGAAGGGAGGGAACACCTCCCATTGGGACTGCCTCGGTGACTGTCAGGTCGGACTTCCAATAGGAAGTCACTGCTAGTCACAGTGAAGCCAATGCAGTCTCACTGACTGCATCTGGCTTCACTACAGTGGCAGATTTTACCTGGGTGGCTGCAGGGGTAGAAAACGCCACTGCTTATGATCCACACCCCTCAGAAAGTAGATGCTGGAAATACTGATATTTTTTAAATACTGGTGATATCCCTGGTATTAATCTAGTTTGAAATAGTTTTAATTAAATTAACATTGTATGTGCTGCTGTCATTAACGAAGATTATTTTCTGTATTCCCATTGTGTAGAGAAAAACAGAATTAGTAAATCATAACTACAGCTACCGTATATACTCGATTATAAGTCAACCCGAATATAAGCCGAGGCACCTAATTTTACAACAAAAAACTGTGAAAAAACTTATTGACTCAAGTGGGACCCTCACTCGAGTATAAGCCGAGGGAGGGCTTTTTCAGCATAAAAAATGTTCTGAAAAAGTAGGCTTATACTCGAGTATATATGGTAAATTGTTATTGAATAATTGCTTAGTGACAGGAATGTCTTCAGCTACAGTATAATTTGCCATTTGGGATGGAATCCACATACTATTCTGGAACCAAGTCATAAACATCCTTGCAGAATAACACACAACAAGAAGCAAGCAGTTTGTCATTAGGACACGCTAAATGTGTTATTGTGTCTCTTCTCCAATGAGACACTCACACATTCCCTTGCTTCCTGTCCTAGAACTGTTTTTGCAGGATAATTTGCAACCAGTTTTCCAAGACATACATCTGCTTAAATAGTTCTATCACAAAAAGCGGACAAATACAGCAGCTGCATACAAATGAAACTTTTGGTCTCCATCAGAGTAACGTAATGCATACAGGCACAGGATACAGCTTAATAAACACATTACATAGGCTGGTAAGGATGTTCTGTGAACTAGTGAGAGCAGAGCCAGTGGTACAGTAATGTAGAATGATAATGAATGATAGTGATCGGAAATGAGGATATGACTCCCTGGCAATGGGATGCAGCAGAGGTGTATTGGGCCATGTGTCCAGGAACACATTAAGGAAACAGATAAAGCGGTTGGAAGTGGAAGCTGAGGAAGTAACTAAGGAAATGTTTATAATGTGTTTATCAATTTTGAGGAATAGAGGATATGGCCCATTTTGTGGCCTATAATTTTTATTATGTTCAGATATATTTTGACACATATTACTGGTTATTTACTAATCAAGCTATGCAGTACAAATGTGCATCAACCCACAATTTTTTATTATTAACAGGTATTTCTAGAGCACATAAAATTCTATTGCGCTTTACACTTGGAAACAGTGATACAACAAACAAGGTAGTTACAGACAGACAAAACTGTAGGACGTTGGGCCCTGCTTGCAATTATACATTCTATAAGGCAATAGGCATTGATTCACAAGGATATGTGTTATATATTGTATGATGGTCTGGCCAGATTACATAGTTTCTCGGTGGGCTGCATAAAACAATGACCCAGCAATGTTGCCAGGGATCAAAAGGAGAAAAAGTGAGAAAGAAATAAGTGAGGATATGTTTGGACTGTACAGTGGGGATGTAATTGGATAGGAAAGGTTTGAGAAGGTTATGGGGGTGGCTCTGGAATTTGACAAGCTTGCCTAAAGAGGTGAGTTTACAGGGAATGCTTGAAGGTTTGAAGACTATGTGATAAGGCAGACACTGATATCACGAAAGATTTTCCTTCAGTTCACCAGTTACAGAATGATTTCTTAGTTTTTTTATTTTAATTAAATTTGCAAAAAAACAAACAAAACCACAATCATTTTTCACGATGTCAATATGGGGTATTGTGTGTAGATTTTTTAGGGAAAAATGTATTTATTACAAGGCTGTAACAAACAAATGTGGAAAAAGTTTTTTGCTGTGAATACTTTCTGGATGCACTGTATATTGTATGGTATATTTAAAACGCATTAGGAAAAAATTTTTTTTACAAAAAAAAAAAAATGGATGATATTGATTTTTTTTGTTGTAAAAATGATCATTTCATTTTGAAAGAATATTTAAAACAGCCAAACTGCAAGTGTTCCTAATTGTCTGGTAGAATATATAGAATAAATAGGCACTAAATAGAGTTGATTATCATTTATAGTCATGACTTCTGACCATTTTTCCATATTAACTTGTATGCAGAGGCAGATTTTCCACAATGCAACCTAGGCACCTGCCTAGAACCCAGCAGGTCCCAAGGGGCCCACAAAAATATCCTGGCCATTCAAAATGTTCCCAGAGGAGCATTGCATGATCCGCACTCCCAACGACCCTTTGTCATTCATAATTGGCCCAAAATTACATCACATCTGTCCGATCTTGACACAGCATGTACACGACTTAACTCATACCACAATTTTCATTCTTGATTCTAAATCAATCAAAAGCTGACTTACAACCACTGTAGATTTGTGGTTAGGTACAGTAGTTCTTCCTAACTCTAAGCGCTCTACTTGTAATCATATGATAGTAATCACTTAGGGTTACCTTTTTTTAATGATTTTCCTTAATAGGGAAGTGACAGCAACTCGATTAGCCTCCTTTGCCTAGCAAACTGCTGGATTTGCCAAAAACGCTTGCTGTTTTTTTGGACACCAAGTACTTTTGAGGAAATTCTGTCCGCCATAAAGTGCTAATCTGCCTGGCACCTAATTGAATCTTTCCCCTATGTTCCCTCTACAGAATCATCACTAACTGGCTTCTTACAATATATATGAAAAGTACATTTATCTTGACCAATGTTTCCCGAAGTAGGTCTTCAAGGGCCCCCAACATTGCATGTTTTCCAGGTCCCCACACAGAACTAAAAGTGAAATTAACTGCACCTTTTAAAATGTGTTAGGGAGTATGGCAGTGATTTTCAACCTTTTTACCTTGCGGCACACTAAATAGGACTTTAAAATTGCTAAGGCACACCATGAGATCCCCACGGGGCAAAACACATTGGCCATCATAGGAAAAAAACAAACCTATTGGCCCCCACATTAAAAATAATCACACTGATTCCCACAGGTAACAAAAATAAAATACATTGGCCCTTTACATGAAAAGAAGAGACCAGTAAATAACATTTGAACTGGTGGTGGCTGTAAATGGGTTTGGGCATCTCTAGATCTGGGGGCACACTTGAGAACAGCTCAAGGCACACTAGTGTGCCACGGCACACTGGTTGAAAAACACTGGAGTATGGAGTACACCTGTGTCCCTGACAGGTGGAAAACATGAATTGTGTGGGCCCCTTGAGAACAGAGTTTGTGAGCCACTGGTCAAGATAAATGTTATGTTCATTATTGTGAAAAGCCAATTAGTGATGATTATGTAGACCACTTTCCCTGGCCTGGCCAGTGGTTCAAACCAGTAGCAGATTGTACTTGAACTACAAGACGCAGTATTAGTGGTGCAACTGACCTGCTAGTGTAAGCAAAGTCGGTGAAACTTACCAAGTTTTCTGTATGTATGATCTGAGCGCTACACTGGCACACTGCACAAGAGAGACAACCGCCCCCCACCCCATGTGCACCACAGTCCCTTTAATCATGCACATCCCAGATTGTGCTCACCTTCCTCTATACACATCTTACACTGTTTTTCCCAATTACCCTCCACATCCCATATTGAGCTTAACCCATCTACATCCCAGATTGTGCTCCCCATTTCGCAACCACAAAACCGTGCTTCACTTCCCACCATCCACATCTAACACTCGGTCCGATTCAGATCAGGTCCGCATTTGGCCCCTTTTCTGATGGTGGGGGTGCATGCACATGGTCTCTTATCCACATGTGCAGGCCCATGTTCATATATTTACTCTGTGCTTAAAGCCGGACGAAGCTGCAGATACACCTGTCAAAAGTCATATTGGATGCTCTTTGTCATGTGATTTCATGAACAGCGTGATTAGGAAATCCTTGATAGTGATTCTAAAAGATTTTATGCAATTTAACTGTCCAGTTCCAAGTGTTTTTTTTAATTTATTATTTAAATATAGCATAACTGCGCTTGTATTTCTGCTATAAAGTTGCAACCCTAGGGCCAGATGCACTAAGCTTCAAAACTGATAAAGTGGATAGTGATAAACAGCCAGCCAATCAGCTCCTAACTGTCATGTTACAGGCTGGGTTTGAAAAATGTCAGGCAGGAGCTGATTGGTTGGTTGTATATCCCTCTCCATTTGATCACTTTTGAAGCTTAGTGCATTTGTTCCCTAAGCTGTAATGTGAAGTAATGACTGGTCCCATTCAGCATTGAAGTCATTATATAAAGGACTATTAATTCAAAGAACAACAACATGTTTCAGCCGGCCAAATAAGGACACACATTTTTGCATCTCCAACTCCTTCTGTGAGCCAGATTTGGAATAAAAACAGTAAATCTGTAAAATATTTATATTCCAAGATTCCTTCATATCATATTGCCAAAAGTTTTATCCACTGATCACACCTGCAGTGTGTGAAGCCAGCAACTTTCTAAGTCATAAAGAAGTTGTAATCAGTTACAGAAGACCAGACTATTCTTCATGTGCAGTTTATCTTTGTATAACACACTTTTTTTTTTTTGTGCCATTTGGTCAGTGGTTAACAAAGTGCTGCCCACAAAGCAATGGTGACTGGTTTGCTGCCTTCCCGCAGATTGCAACATGCAGACATATGCATAGCATTGCAAGCATCCAGCAGTGTAACAGAGTGGAGGAACCTGGAACTCAAATGAGTCACAAACACACCTGGCTCCCCCATCACAGATCATTTGTTACACACTGCTGCCATGGAATTATCAAATGCTGCTATCAATCAGCAGAGTAGAAAAGAACAGCTCTACATCAGGGTTGCCTACCTGACCATCTCCTTCAGGGAGAAAATGCTGTGTTCCAGGACTTCTCTGGTAATGTATGATTACCATCACCTGTGGGGAGCTAGGTTAATTGATAAGAAAGTTGTTCCACCACAGGTGATGGCAATTATAAAGTACCAGGGAAGTCCAGGAACAGAGCATTTTCTCCGTTAAGGAGAGGGTTAGGTAGGCAACCATGCTCTACATATATCCCGAAGTGGTGGCCGGTGGTATAGACAGATGATAGAAAAATGATGACCCCTGCAACACAAAGTAAACAATTGTTGCAATCTGTGACGTTTATGTTACAGCTCAATCATAGTGGGTGCCAGATGACTCGCCGACAGTCGGGATCCCGACACTTAAATCCTGACTGTCCAACTGCCTAACCAACAGGGACTATTCTCCTTCCATTCCATAGAGGAAGATTAGAAACTGTGCAGAGCGCAGCAAGCCCACAATTGGCTTTTGTGCACCCCCACTCCCCTTTGCCCCTTCCCTGAGTGTCTACTGGGCTGCCATTCACTGCTATCAAGTCAGCATGGCAGGACTCCCCCACCCAGCAGTTGCACAGAGGAGCAGCTGGCCAGGTAACTTAAATTAACATTGTGTATGCAATTGCAGAGGAGTTTCGATTGTTCCAAGGGGCAGCTTCATTTGTAAATATCTGGAAGGCAGCTTCACTTGCATATATCTTTAGTTGTGTTGCAGAGAAAATCACACTTGCAGCTGCATTAGCGGCCATCTCTCAATCAGGCCCGATGACCCATACAATATATTCTCATATTAAGAAAGTACTAAAGGAGATATTGATGGATTAAAGGGTCTTCCTAGTACCTCAGAAATTAAACAGATTTGACAATTTGCAATCCGCATTAGTATTTATGCATCTATATATGTAATGTGATGATCCAAGGATTATTTACATTGCCAGAATCCCCTTAAAACAAACCAGACTATGTTTAACCCTTTGGGTGCCAACATCTGTGAGCGATGCTCAAAAATATCCACTCAAAATACCAGCATCTGTGAGAAATTTGCAAAATATCATCTAAAAATGCCAGCTTCGCTCACATTTGTTATATGATTTCAAATAAAATGTTTGCGTTACAAAAAACAAAAAATTATATTATTCCCATAAAAGGTAAACATGACAGGTCAATATAATGAATAAAAAGGTTTGCTTGGCAATTTTCACACCAATTTTGACAAATTCACTTGGCACTCAAAGGGTTTAGTTATTTCTCTAGATCAGCCAAATAAGATGTATCTAGGGATTAAGGAGTGAAGAGTTCAGCTTAATGATGGTCTCTATTAAACTTCAAAACACAAACAATGTATACTAGAAAAACTCTTTTTTTCTATTCTTGGACCAAGTGGTTTTAGGCCGGGGTTATGGACTGGGGAATTTCCCATTAGGCACATGCAGCACAAGTGAGGCAGCACTGGGATGCTTTTGTTGGTACGGTTAGCCTAAAATTTACCAGTAACTGCAATATATATCCATTCTACTATACCATGCAAAATCTTGTGGAGTGTAAATAGTTAATACTTAGTTGGTACTTAGTCTGTAAGCTGTCCTACTTAGTAAATATGCATAGTTAAAGAAAGGGCTACTATTATATTAAATTTGCCAATCATCAAATGATAGGCATATAACCTATAACCTGTAAAAACTTTAAAATTTTTCAGAGGGAGGCAGCCATTACTGTTGTTCCTAGGGGCGCCATGATCCCTCAATGCACAAATGGGGTTTTGTAGTTCTAGATTTTTGTAAACCGATTATGAAGTAACAAACTTGCATTATAAAGAGTAAACTGCATATTCTTTACATACCATCAGAAAATAGGAGTAATATTAATTTTATTTATCAACATAAGTTCAAGTGTGTAATGAATATGTCCCACTTCGGAATTGCAATGGTAGGGGTCACTAAAACTATTGCAACACTGAATGCATTGTCAACCCACAGAGTAACGGTTATGGCAAACGCATTCAATCGGTGAGGTATTTCTATGTTCACTCATTTGTGTACATTTTTTTCAGCTAGATGTTCTGCCTTCCTGCCACAGAACAAAATACCATAGTGGAAGGTTAATTGAGCGGAAGTGACCAGAGTGGAGGAGATGTGTCAGTCAGAAGTGGTGTGGAAAGAGTTGTGGATAACAGGACCGCAGACTTGCATTCATAAGAGAGGCTGATATTAAATCAACAGGAAGAGAGGAAGCGGGGATGGGAGAAGGTGGAGGGACCCCAGAAGGAGGAAAATTATAGGTTTGATCTTGGGCATGCTAAGATTTAGAAAAATGGCAGACAGGCAGTGAAGGGGACACCAGAGAGGATGAATGAGAAAGGTCAAAGGAGAAAGGGTAGCTTTGGGTGTCAATGTATAGATGGTATAATATATTAAATGCAAGGGACAAGGCAGAGAGGAAGAGAAAAGGCCAAAAATTTACACTCGGGAGACATTGACAGGAAGAGAAAGTGAGGGGGGGGGGCTTTAGACAAAGTAAAGGGGTGCTTTATGGAGATAGAAGTCAAACCATGATAGTACTTTATTGCACACACTATTGATTTCCATCTCCTCCAATCTCTCCACTCCATCAGTGTCACAAAGTAGACAGATCAAGGAGTTTGTGGTTAGAGGAGCGACACTATGATTTGGCTATGAAAAAGTTATTGTGGCCATGATAAAGACAGTTTCAGTGTATTGGAGGGGATAGAAGTCAGATCGAGATGGTAAACAAAGTCGCTGGAATGGAACAAAAGTGAGTAAAAAAGGACAATCCCATCATGGAACTTGAAGGCATGTGGAAGAAGAGAGATAGGGAGGTAGTTGAGATGAAGTGAGGGTTTCTTAATGTAGAGGGAACAGAGTTGAAAAGACAAGGGACAAGCTGAAAAGATTGGTGAGGTGGAAAGAAACATCAGAAGAGAGTTGAAGAGGCGGGAGTGTGTAGGGTTGAAGAGAATGACAGAAGCTGCGGACTTCATCTCAGATTATTGGGAAGAATGCAGAAAGTGGTGGGATGAGGCAGAAGATAAGAGATAGCATTGCATCTTTCATTATGGTAAATAAGTCAGTGCCAAAAATAAAGGAACGGCAGGATAAAGATAATGAAGGAGTGGGGATTAAGCAGAAGACAAAGTTGGAAGCACCAAGGAGGCAGCAGGGGCTGATAGGATTGGGAGAGGAGATTTGATTTTTATTTTTTTATAGTAAGAGATAAAGCGTTACGAACAAATATAAAATGGACGTGGTCAGCATGGATTCCTCCAGTACTGTTCAGCTGTGGGGGAGCATTTCTAAATTTGACACTTAAGTGATGGCTGGAGCAAGAGAATTCAGAGCTTGGTAAGTTAGAAAGTGAGACCGCTTGATCAGGACACTAAAATATAAAAATGTGTGGGGGAAGGGAATGTCAAGAGCAACAAAAGCTTTGAGGGGGAAGATAAAGGTTAAAGGAAAAGGATAAAAAAGGAGGGATGGTAAAAGATTGGGTCGAGTGAGTGATTTCTGGAGTGGGAGGAGGTCCATTTGGTGGGGTCACACAGGGATGTTAGAGAGCAGCTTGGAATAGTAACATATATTGGATTATACAGAAGAATACTGAAATAAACCAAGATAAGAGAGGGAAAGTTGGTGGAGAGGAAATGTGAAAGCCACGTAGCACAGTTCTCTTTTAAGTGGTAGGAGGTTCTGGAGGGCAGTAGATGACTGATACTAAAGTAAAAATAGAAAATGACTGCGTGAACCTCAAAAGGAGGAAAAGTAAATGTAGGGTTCAGGGGGTAGGACACAGAAGTAGGCAGTCTAGAAAAATAATTTCAGGTGTTAGGAGCCAAGTTTCCGTAATGGCATAAAGATTACTACATTCAGACAAATAAGAGTCATGGATGAATGCTAGTTTGTTTGTTGACATTCAACAAAGGCACAGGTAAAAGGCTAAGAGGCTAGTACAAATGGGAATTACATTGGCAGATTGATGGTACACGGGAGATGATTTAGGGAAATAGTAGTGTGAATGAAAGGGAGAAAGTGTATATAAGACAGGAGGCAGGGTCAGTGCCAGGAGGCAAAATTAGGGGATGATTGAGAAAGGGGAGGAGGAGCAGGAAGAGTGTGGGAGGAAATTTGGGAATGAATAATACTAGAGGGGGTATTTAGTAAAATGGAAGAGAAGGAAGTACCAGTAGTATATGGGCAGAATAATGAAGGGCAGTGAGATAGATGTAGGATAGTGTTTTTCAACCACTGTGCCGTGGTACACTAAAGTGCCTTGAGCTGTTCTCAAGTGTGTCTCCAGATCTAGAGATGTCCAAACCAGTTTACAGCCACCACCAGTTCAACTGTTATTTACTGGTCTCTTCTTTTCATGTGATTGTTTAATTTATATATGGGGGCCAATAGGTTTGTTGTTTTCCTGCGGGGGCCAATGTGTTTTGCCCTGTGGGGATCTCATGGTGTGCTTTGGCAATCTTAAAATCTTATTTAGTGTGCCAAAAGGTAAAAAGGTTGAAAATCACTGATGAGTTTGGAGAGCAAAATATTAAATGGCTGCATGAAGGTGGGGAAAGGGAATAGGGTAGCATGGTAGGAGAGGGAAAATTAAAATCTATAACAGAGATAAAATAATGCAAGGAAATATAGTACACATTAGGCCAGGTAATCCAGTAGTGGAAAAATGTTTAAGTTCCAAAAAGCTATACCAGTGATGACAATCACCTACCAGAATCCACTCCTTTACCTCCTGTCATGGGACTGAATCAAAGAGTTGAGAGAGGCAGCCAGGAGATGTACAGA
Organism: Crinia signifera; assembly: GCF_055691185.1. NCBI lineage: Eukaryota > Metazoa > Chordata > Amphibia > Anura > Myobatrachidae > Crinia > Crinia signifera. The sequence goes on along the minus strand of NC_139221.1, from coordinate 126,479,465 downwards.
CTCAGCTCTAAAGAGAGACAATTTTTGGGTTGCAGAGGATAGGTAGTTTTATATTGACATTGGATGATGAAGATAGAGGTCGTAGAGCAATAAAATGTCCAGAGGTGGTTTAAGCAGATTGTATAGAGCAGAAACTGGCATGTACTGAGACCTCACTGGGCAGAAATGATGAGGTCGGTCAGGTAGGAAGGGTGGTCAGAAAAACAGCCAAATTCAGACGTTTTTTTTTTAAAAAAAAAGGCAATCACTTACAAGGCAAAACCATATGCCTTGTAATGGACTGCCCCTTAAAAAAAATTAGTCTGGTCACCCCAGATTGTACGATAAATATTCTCTGCAAAGATCTTATTAATATATCAGAGCTATATTAGATTATGAACTAGGTTCATAAATATATTCTGTAACGCGTATAAAGCAATTTTTATAACAGACAGTTAGAAAAATGAACATTAACAATTCAAATGGTCTGGTCAAATAAAAATGATTTCTTTAAGCACTGTACTTAATTGGCCGGAGTGGACTTTTGATCTTAGTGAGATTTTGTAGTGTTTACTAAATTCCACTGCAATCCTAGCTGTCAAAAAGGATTTGCAGGCCCAATATTGTACCATAAAAAAGTATTGAAACCCCCTGCTTTGTTGTGTGATGTAGCAGGTTGTAACCAACCAATAAAGATGCTCCAAGAAATTACATGCCTCCAATGTTTTGGTTAAAGTGCTGCACAAAAGGGGATTTTTGTAAGAACTTACCGTTCGAACCCCTTTCTCTGAGTCCATCCTGGTGACACAGCTAACCTTGGGATGTAGGAGGGTCCTACGCTGACTTCTTTTGAGAGCAGGCTCCTCCCTTCTGCATGCCAGGATACTTCATTTCAACTTCTAAAGCACACTAGGATAAATTACTCAGTACAACACCTGAACATCTCATATATGCAAAATCAACATAACCAATAACATGACAATCCATGAATGTTCTAACTTTCTGAGTGTAAAGGTGGGATCACTGTGGCACCAGGATGGACTCAGATAAAGGGGTTTGAACGGTAAGTTCTTACAAAAATCCCCTTTTCTCTTTCGTCCTTCCTGGTGACACAGCTAACCTTGGGACATTCACGAGCCGGTCCTTTCGGAGGGTACGCTCAGACTTACAGTTCTCATCACTGCTTGTCCAAATAAAGCGTCCTCTGACACGAAATCATGGAACCTATAGAATTTAGTAAAGGTATGAACAGAGGACTAGGCGGCAGCCCTACACAACTGTTCCGCTGTAGCCCCATGATGCACAGCCCAAGGGGAAGCAACTGACCTGGTGGTATGGGTATTAATCCGTGAAGGAACAGGTCTACCTACCTTGGTGTAGGCAAAGGCAATTACGGACATTAACCATCTGGAAATGGACTGCTTAGAAGGCGGCCACCCTCTCTTATGTACGTCATATGACACCAAAAGCGAATCAGTTTTGCAGATATCCTTTACTCTTTCCACGTATATATTCGGAAGGCGCGAACACCGTCCAATATCATCAACTTAGCCCTATTTTTTGCCCCTACACCGGGAGTACAATCTCCTGGTTCAAATGAAAAGAAGATACTTCCTTAGGTAGAAATTAGGCACTATTCGCAGCACAGCCCTATCTTCATGAAAAAAAAAAAATGGAGACTTTCACGACAAGGCCCCCAATCCCGAAACATGCCTAGCCGAAGCAATGGGCAACAAAAAGGTACGTTTCCAAGAAACAAACTTAAGGTCGGCCGACCTTAACGGTTCAAATGGAGGATTCTGTAACACAGACAAAACCAAAGACAAATTCCAAGGCACCCCCGGCTGCTTATACGGGGGGTTTAAGCCTCATGATGCCCTGTAAAAAAGTCTGAACCTCAGGTAACAGGGCTACCCTCTTCTGAAAGAAAATGGATAAAGCTGAGAGTTGCACCTTTAAGGACTGCAGACTGAGCCCTGCAGAGAATCCATCCTGGAGAAATTCCAACAGTCTTGACACCTTGAACCTAGAGGTGTGTACCCTCTGACGCTCACACCACCTGATATAAATCTTCCATACCCGATGGTAATTTACAGCTGACACAGGCTTGTGAGCCCTGAGCACAGTCTGGATAACTGCTTCTGAAAACCCCTTCTTTAATAGGGAAGTTTCATAAGCCAGGCCGTCCAGGTGTAGAAATGGTCCTTATTTTAGTAGGTCCGGCCGAAGAGGAAGACTCGATGAGTATGTCGACAACCGCAGTATGTCTGAATACCACAACCTCCTGGGCCAGTCCGGTGCAATCAAAATGATCTCTGCACTTCAATTAAAGCCTTGCTTCAGCTCCGCAGATAGAAGAGAAATGGCGCCAGCACAGAGACCAAGTCTCTGCTTCAGCGGGGAAGGAAGCCAAAAAGGCACCTTTTCACCCTTCAGCCGCTCCCACTAGTGTTTCTTCTACCTCCAGCACCTCTCCTTCTTCATGGGATCACTTGGAGTCATCCAGCAGCACTGGACTTCCTGTAATAGGCTTCACCTCCCCATAGGGATTTCAGCCTATAAACTCTTCCAAGATGGCGGCTGACATCGCAGGGGGGTCCGTCCCCTACTATCCCCCCTACGCACGGAGCCAGTTCTGGACACCCCCAGAGCCCAGGAAAACCTCTCTTGTGCAGAGGTTAAGCGCTGTGCAGAGGGAGCAGACAGCTTCCCTCCGCACACAGATCGCTGACAGGATGCGCTTCTGTCAGCCTCTGCTGCGCTCTCAGTGTGTGTGAACTTCTAAAATAAGTAACACACTGGAAAAACCTGCACTAACTAGTGAAAATAAAAAACCCTAGCAACACTATTCCAGAAAAAAAAATCCAAAAGAAATGGCTTGAGCCTGTAGGCACACCACCCACTCCTGTGGGCACCTAAAATGAACTGAAGTATCCTGGGATGCAGAACGGAGGAGCCTGCTCTCAAAAGAAGTCAGCATAAGTGCCTTGCTCCTGCGGACTCTCCTACATCCCAAGGTTAGCTGTGTCACCAGGATGGACGAAAGAGAAATTAATTTAATGTAATATACAAAAGAACAACAAATTATCCAATATGGCATGGGTAGGCTTACCATAATATCCCTTTAAACTGGCACAAATATGAACTAAAGTTCTGTGGCTGAGCTTCCAGATTTAAAGGGACGGTATGCTAAACTTAGGCATAGGACTGTCCCATCATGCATAACCAGCCCTAGCACTTTAGCCATGGCTGGTATTGGAAAAACCAGGCCGACAAAGAAAATGTTCGGGCACCATGATGACCTGCTCCTGAACCGGTGATATCATATCAAATATTCCCTTGCAGGCAATGGACCAATAAATTGATTTGAGCAACTTGCCATTTTTGTGCATCAATATCATGATGAATGGACAAGGCTTTTAAAGCCAGAAAGGATGGCTCCCTAGGCAGCAGATTGTCATTCTGCTACTATGGAGAAATTATAGTGCCACTGGCAGCACCTCAACTACTAATCAGTACTTAGATGGCCCGAAAAGAGCAGGAATACCTTAGGATATAAGTCGTGTCCCCCTCCCCCATAGTACCAACCAACCCTACCCTCATAGCACTGCATTTACTTTCCACACACTATGGGTAGTGGGTGTGAGATTTACTAATAATGCAGTGATTGCAAAAACCCTCAAAAACTATGGGTCCCTGGGACCCCTCACTTACAAAAATCGTGGTCCTACTTGACCTTTTCTGAGTCCCAACGGAATGAATCCTCCTCTCCCCTTCCCCAGCATGGCACATACAGAAGCCTGCTCCTCTCTTCCATATGGCATATACCCTGAGCCAAGGGCCAGCCTGAGCCTATTTTTTTTTTTTGGGGGGGGGGGGGGGGGGTAAGCAAACATAAATTTGGGCACCCCCCCAAACTGTGGCTATTGTGGGTTGGGGGGGGGGAGATCAATTGGCAATTTGACCACTCACATAAAGCAAGATACACATATACTAGAAAAAGGCATACTGTCGGAATAGGGACACCTGTACTGCACCGATCAGGATTGTAAAAGTAATGGCAGCAGGAACAGGAGGGATAGGGTTAGTGAAATCCCAGCAGAGTCTATAGGCTCCTCTCCTACAGGCAGCTCTGCCTGTTCAGAGTTAATTGGTGAGCTGCAGCCTCTCTGCCAGCCGTGCAGTGAGGGGAGGAGGGGACAAGTGGGCCAATAACAGCCAGCACTCAGAGCCTGGAGGAGGTGACAGTGACACACGAGAGCAGCACCGCGAGGTAGGAGAGGAGGAGGGAAGTCTGCAGCCCGAGTCCTTCTAGCAATAAATCCCCTTACATGACACAGCCAAGCAGCCTGCTAAATGGACCACGCACCCCTCTTCTACATCCTGCCAAGGTCTGCTCCGTCCTCACTGTCACACCTCCCTGGTTCTGGCCCCCAATGCTGGTTTCAGTTCCTCGTGCTCTGTCCTCACACCAGCCGCAGCTGTTCCCCTGCTGAGCAGCTGCTTCTGGTATTGGCTCCAGCCGTCTGTTGATGAGGCACAGTGCAGGAGCCAGCTTACGCGGCTTCCGTACACTGCTGCCTATGACTCTACGGTGACAGGGACCCTTTCATTTTCGCACCCAGCAGATGTGTGAAGCGGCCGTAAGTCACGCTGTGTCTTCTCCACGGTCGCATCACAACTGAGGGGGAAATAGATCCCTCCGTCCTTGTCACACATATTGTGTGCATGCCGAAATGGGCGGAGCGGGTCCCAGGGGACCCAGCCATTCATAAAAAATGAGTCCCTGGTGCTCCAAAGTGGGTAAAATACTCGCTATAGCGAGTATTTGCGAACCCTGTAATGTATTATTACAGTGATATCTACAATCAGTTCTACAGTAATAAAACATATTTCCACTTTATCATTATAAGATAAAGGCAATAAATGGGAGTATTGATGTTAACTAAAATATAATGGCCATATACGGTCATATCAAACAAACAGACTGACCTTGCCATAAACGTTATAGTATTGGTCAGTCAGTCTGATGACAATTACAGCATATCAGTGGTCAGGGAACTCGGTCCTCATTACCTCATTACCCCACACAGTGCATGTTTTGCTGGTAACCCAGCAGGTGCACAGGTGTACTAATTACTCACAGACACATTTTATAAGGTCCGCAGGTGGAGTTAATTATTTCACTTGTGATTCTGTGAGGAGACCTGCAAAACATGCACTGCGTGGGGTAATGAGGACCGAGTTCCCTGACCACTGCAGTATATCCACGGTCCAACCTGAGTAGCAATTTTAGCACCTGTCATGCATGCTGGAAAATTTTGCATGCCAGACCAACTGATAACTGATGATTGGTCAAAGCCATACAGTGTACAATTATTGGCCAGATCAGATAATAACTGGTTAATTACTTAAATAATTGCAGTATTATGGCCACCTTTACTTTGACATGGTAAATTAAACTTTGTTAATAACATTGTCCATCCATGTACTGTATTTTAACATTTTCTACTGCCACTGTGACACCCCACCTCCTGGAGTAAACAAAGAGCACCTGTTTTCGTACATTTTCCAGGTATAAAGCAGGCACATTCTGTATGAATTAAGAACAATTCATTTTAGCAAATCTAGATTTGTTTCGGTGTGCAATTTTCAGTCGCAGTTTATACAACCCTACATGAACTACTTCGTGGCTAAAATTTATTTTGGAGAAGTCAGTAGGTTGATTGTGAGAAAATACAGTTTAAAAAAAAAAAAAAAGGATGTATTTGCCTCTTTTGTACATTGGTCTGTGGGAAGTATTCACAATGAATTTTCCTGCAGCTGAAACTATTGTCTAATGCTGCAGGCCAGTCATATGGAAAGATTTACTACACTACAATATCTTGCAATAGTTCTAAAAATTCTGCCCAAAAATTGAAAACAGTAAAACATTGAGAAATGGTTAAAATGAAACAAAGCTTGGAAAAATCCATTATTTTTAAAAGCAAATATTTAACTTAAACTAGAACTAAATCAGAATAAAATATGAACCAACTAATGACCTCAACGGTTTCAAACATTTTTAGAAATGATGCATTTTATAGAAGTGTGAAGACTACACCCTTGAAGCACAAAATCAGACAAAAGTACTGTCTGTATTTTGTTTTTTTCCCCCTCAACAATAGTCATTATCTTGCTCATTTTCTTCTACGTTTACTTAAACTAAGAACAGGCCATGTAATGAAGACAATACTATCATCTATGTTCAGCATTACATATATTTTTTAAGGGTCAATAAGAAAAACAATGCTATAATTGTACGTTTAGGTGAACACTTTCTGTCTCAAGAAGAGCAGGCCATATACTGAAGGCATGCATGTGCGGTGATCGTATGCGCAAAATGCATGCACTGCAATCTTGCTCACAATGAAGATTTCAAGGTAAAACCACAGGAAGGGACCATTTGGGAAGTGTTAATGGAGTTTCTATGGCTTTGAAAGTGCAACCATGCCTTGCCCGTTTTGATGCATGTATCCGCTAATGGCTGCTAGCCCATACGTGCAAAAATATGGTGTCTTTAGTTGCTACTGCTGTTTCCAGTTTGTATAGGTATAGCTTTAGCTTTAATGTTCGAAGTTTTAACACATATTTTGTTAATGTTTACACAACTGAAAATCAGTTTGGGATGGTTCTGGTGGGTGTCACCCAAGATCAAAATGATATAAGATGTACGATAAGTGCTCAATAGCTTGTAAGAAGTGAGTGCTCGTCTTGAGCAGGAGGGAACTTAAACTCCTAGGGAGTGTAAGATTACATTTAATTTAGCAGGGAAAAAGGGTTTAAGATAGACTGCATGGTCTTTTCTACTCAGTATGGGGATGGTTGAGCGGAGATTTTTGCCATTGGGTAGTGCTTGAGGCAGGGCTCTGCCTCTTTTGTTGATGTTCTGGCAAGAGGGAAGGGTCTTGCTGTTTTTTTTTTTACATTTTAAGGTCAGTTTTTTTCTTTGCTTAGTTATTTTGTCTTTCTCTAATCTTCGCCTTATCACTTTTCCCTGCAGCAGCGGCAGCTCCAACCTCGGTGTAAGAGTGTGATGCCGCCCCCTCCATTGCGGCCACTGATCCCCGCCATCGCCGGTCACCTCTGCGGTCCCGGGACCAGCATACATGCATGCCCTTAGCTTTCATGGGCTGCTCTGGCAACAGCCCATTTCAAGCTAAATCATGGTCCCAGTGCCTGTACACTGTAGATGACAGGCACTGGGACCAGTGCATGTGCAGTATCGGCCTCTGAACTGTGCATGAGCATACCCCAGATACATACCCGCCAACTGTATCTTTTTGTCAGGTACAGCAGTTCTTTTATGGCCTTTTCCCGCCTCTTCCCTTTATGTTAACTAGCCCTCTTTAACAGTTTCCATGTCCTTGCAACATTCTTCAACTGCGACCACTCTGATGGTTCTTGCTTCTCTCTCTCTCTCTCATCTGTCCAGTTCATTAACAGCAGATAACTCAGTGAGTTTGACACTGAGGTTCCAGCTGCCTCTTTTATGGTCTTATGTATATCCAAAAGATCAGGTGAAGTGTGGTTTGGTACATGGGGAGGGTCACCTTGTCTTCCTTGACTAATGACAGTCTGCAACATGATCAGCTTCACAAGATGTAAAGGATTTTTAGTTTGTGGCACGGCAGCTGTTGTCTTGGGGGCAACATCAGTGACTGCAAATCAGCTAGTCCTCTCATAGTTGTGCACTTCACCAATACAACACTGCTGGGATGTTTGCAACTGCACCTGAGGGTCCGTATTATGAGGGCCATATATGTGGAAGTATCTCCTAAAGCTCGTAAGGTATTTGAGGCAGCACTGAAGGAGGATAATTTGGGGTGCATGGTTGGGCCCTTTCCCAATGCTCATTTGCAGTAGCTGGTGCTGTCCACATTTGGTGTAGATCCCAAACTAGTATCTGGGGATTTCTGCCTCATACAGCACCTACATTTCTGGCAGGCCAATCAATAACACCATCACTGAATTCCATTCCAGGGCCTGTTATCAATCATTTGATGCAGCCCTAAATATTAACTAGAAGATCATAAATCAGCAATGCACACCAAACAGAAAGTACAAAAACAAACTTATAGATATAAAATGTTTTCAATAATTAATAATGAAATTTACACATAAATAAATCATAGAAAATGAATTACTCATAGATGCATATAAAAAATAAAATAACATATTAAAAATACACCAAGATGATGCTTCAGTGGTCTCTCTTGTTAAACGATAAACTTATTAGAAATTACTAAATCAGTGTCAATAATATTGCTGGTGTTTAATTTTTATTAAACCTTGGGATTTACTTAAAATTAACTTATCTATCAGTAAGAACTCACACTATTATTGGCATTTGGCTAAATGGGTTTACGTTTGGGAAGTTTTGTTGTTAAACATCCATTACTGCGTTTCAGTAAAGTTCATTTGTTACAAGGTTGCAAATAGGATGACACTTATGCTGCTTTCCCACTGCAGACCCGTTTTAAGTTACAGGTAATCTTAAACGGTATTTAGCATTCCCACTGCAGCAGATTACAGTTTTAAATGCCATTTAAGTACCATTCCCATTGCAGGTAAAACGTTTTAGCTCTTCAAAACGTTTTTACAGCACAAATGAGTGCCTGTGACTTTAATGGGCTTTTCAGGGTTGTGGGGAGTGTCACAACACAGGCAACAACCAATCGCTTGAATTGTAGCCTGTTTACATTAAGAATACAGTTTAAGATGCATTCCCATTGCCTCTTAAACGGTAGATTACCGTTTAAAACACTGCTTTGAAAACGGGTTGAAATACCGTTTAACTTTAAACGGTATTTCAACTCTGGCGCTTTCCCACTGCAGCCTTAAACTGTATTCTGCCCTCAAAAATCGGCAATATACCGTTTTAAGGCTGCAGTGGGAAAGGGGCATAAAACAGACACACTGACATTTGAGTAAGCTGCTGTTTGTAGATACAGGCTTGCTTGCTTTATTTTGTTGTGATTACCTAAACACAGGCTAACCGCTGTGTATAAAATGTGGACAATTCTCTGTAAAGCGCTGCGGAATATGTGTGTGCTATATTAGAAAAACTGTTAAATAAAAGAATTAGGTTAGCTCCAAAAGGTCGACCCGCACCAGGTCAGCATAGACAAACGACCGACATGGAAAAGATTGATTTATGAAAAGATTGACAACAGTTTTTCCTTTTTTTTGGTGTAAATGTTGACACCTGAGCAAGTGGACTACCAATTACTGTACTGCTTTGCTCACCAGTTTTGTCTATATTGACCTTGTGCAAATCAAACATATAGTGTCAACCTATTGACTGTCAACTTAGACAAAGTCTAAGTCAACCAATCGACCGGATACCGGTCTAATTGACACACTCCCCTCCGTGTACGTTGAGCGCCTGCATATTTGCTCGGTGAGCAGGGGGGGGTGGGCAGCCGTGCAGGCGGCATTCCATCCACAGGCAATGCGTTGCATGTGGACCAGAATAAGGTTCTATTTTTTAGAGCTACAAAGTGCAGTGGCTCCACCTTAGCATAGCATACTGGGTTGTAGAAGTACAGTCAAGACTAGCAGGCCTCAGTCTACATAATTAAAACAGCAATCAACAGTAACAGCATTTTCTGCCATTTGTATTATATAAAACAAAATGTTCATGTTGTCACTGGGACAGATATTTGTTAACTGGTAGGAAGAATACAGCTGCTCAATTGAGTGTCTTTATTGACATGATGCTTCTTTATATGCTTATGTAGTAACTGCTTGTCAGGAGACGAATACTGGCAAATGGTGCATTTGAACATCTCCCCAGTGTGGTGGCGACGTATGTGTAGGTCAAGACTTTTCTTCTGAATACTGCAAGCAAAAAGTAATGTATTTTAAGTTCACTGAACATGGAAACTACTATCCAATAACAAATGAACATGCCAAAAAACATTAGAGTGGGAATTACTATATGCAAGGAGTTGCTTTATGAGCGAAGAACCTGAATATACGTATAAAATTGGACTTGTAGCAAGCAATGTAAAATGGCACTATTCAGGTCAGGGATTAGGAGTTCATGCCTTTGTTATGGTGTAGAAAGATAAAAGTAATGTTCTTATAAACTCACCAACTGTAAGAACAGTGCTGACATTTGTAAGGCTTCTCGCTGGTGTGAGTTCTCACATGTCGCCGTAGAGAACTTCCATCTATTGAGGCGTAAGAACATAATTCACATTTAAAAGGCTTCTCACCTACAAAAAAAGAAAAAAAGAAAAAAGAAAAAAATTACATTATTCTTTAGGTTGTTACAACAGTCAGAGATTACTCCACATGGAGAATAGCAGGCCCAGCTCGGGCAGACAGCAGGATCAAGGAGATGTCTACTGCCCCCAGTACTGCATGCCCCTAATCCCCTCCTTTCTCCCTGTACTGCCCCAGCAGATCCACTTTCATCTGCCCTTACCAAGCATGGCCCAGCCTTCCCCTATACCCAGTACTGTCCCAGCTGTTTGCTGCTCTTACCACAACTGCACCTGGTGGCTATAGGGATTCAGTATTGAATCCCGGCGGTCGGGATCCCGACGCCGGAATCCCGACAGCCGAAATGCCGACAAGGGGGGGGACGTGGATCGCCCCCCCCCCCCCCCCCCTCGCTACGCTCGGCACACTAATTTATTCTCCCTCCAGGGGTGTCGTGGACACCCACGGAGGGAGAATGTGTCGGCATTTCGGCGGTCGGGATTCTGAACGCCGGGATCCCGACCGCCGGGATTGTAACTGCATCCCGGCTATAGGACAGGCATAGGCAACCTGCAGACCTCCAGCTGTTGTGAAACTACACATCCCAGCATGCCTTGCCAGTGTATTGCAATTAGGAAATGCTAAAACTGTAGCAATGCATGCTGGGATGTGTAGTTTCACAACAGCTGGAGGACCACAGGTTGCCTATCAGTGCTATAGGAGATCAAGGCAATGTATTCGTGATACAGATGACAGTCAATAGGATGACACCCTATGGTGGACATGCACAAGGTTGATGTAGAAAAAGCAAAAAGGTCAACATGAATATCTCAAAATATTTTCTTCTTTTGGACTTTCATACCTTAGCATTGCCAACTGGAGTCCATAGGCGTTATTTAATGCGAACCGGCATGGGGGTTTGAACGGAGAGAATGGCTTTTCCTCACCGAAAACATGCCATCCTCACCACATTCAATGTAAGGGAGAGTCTTCGACGGCGAGGATCCCCTTAAACGGCGTGGTTCGCCACAAATGCAGCAAGTACACTGTAATTTGTGGCAAGCCCCGCCATTTTAATGACCACGCTCGCCATTTCCACCTCACCAAAGGGGATGGAGTTGAGTACACGGAAGGCGAGCTTTTGGCACTTCTTGCCTTCAGGGGCATTGAATACGCCTCCATGTGGGGGTAAAGTGGCCGGAAGCATGGCAAGCAAATGCAGTACACTAATTGGGGTTCCACGTGCTTGGGTGTCAACATTAACACAATTGTGAAAACCATGTCAATGTTTTTCCGCGTTGACCTTTCACATGTCGACCCCATGATCCACTCTCAATGTATTTATAAGCGGTATCCATAGTCAAATTAGGAGTACTCTCACCCTCTGAGATCACCGGATAGCTGCGTCTACAACGTTTCATCGCCCTTGGTCTATTTCTCCGAACAAGCTGTACCAATACAGACTTGTAAAGAGATAAAACTCCAAGACTTTATTTAATCCATTTTAAAAGATTTTTTCAGCAAAGTCGACGTTTCGGGTCCAAACATGACTCTTTTACAAGACATGCATCAAACAGATCCCTGAGCATCCCTGATATGAGCAGAATATTCTGCACATATCTGCCTCAGGGATCTAGAGTTTTATCTCTTTACAAGTCTGGTGAGTGCGCTCTTATTCATCTGGAGATCTATCTATCTATACGTTTGAAATATGGATATCAGAACAGTTGGCATTATAAACAGAAAGCATAAATAGCCATGGTTTCCAACTTGTATTTTTAAACCATTTTAAATATTATATAGCACTATATTTGATAGGAGTATATGATGTTAGAATAAACAGATGTAGTGACATCGTAAAACTTTGCTTAGCAATTCTCACACCTACTTTGACAAACTCACTTGGCACTCAACCAGTTAATAAAGTCCAGACTATTGTCTGGATAGTGTTGTGACTATCTCTTGTGATAGGGCTGCACCCTTTGTTTAGAGCGCAGGTTCTCTACTCTTGTTTTGCATTACTCAACCAGTTAAACCAGCTTTAATGGGGGACAATTCAATTGGGTTTTTTTGGGTGCAAAAAGCAATGGGCGTCTGTCAGACCAAAGCAATCGTTGCTCCAGTTGCGCACCCATTACTTCTGATGCACCAAAACGCAATGGGTGTAGCAGCTTAAAACAGCTAAACCCAACTGAAGATGCCACTTGACACTATCCACGCATTTCAGATTGCCATCACAGTAGGCTTAGGTTTGATTAATCTCCTATACAACCAAAGAATACATGACTCCTTGATATTTACAAAAATATCATAAGTTTAGACAACTAGAATATGGCTCCATAATGAATGCTTTATTTCAGAACATTTCGAAACCATATAAAAAAAAAAAAAAAAACATTTACCAATGCAGCAGTCACACATACAGTAGAATATACAGCACAAACTACTATAAATGACACGGTGTCAACTAAACCATGAGCCCAAGGCAGGGTAGGACAGCGAGTGCTGTAAAAACCGGTCAGCAGGCGATTTTTTTTTTTTACAGGGGGAGCAGCCCAGTGTTCCTGAAGCCTTAACAGTGATGTGAAGATTGCTGCCAGTATTTCTGAGGTGAGCTGAAGGTGCAAATCTGCACCTAGTAGGCAGGCAGAACTAGAGTGAACTGGCGCCTAAAGCTGAGGGGAGGTGCTGCAGGCCAGCACACCCTCCCCATAAGCTGGACTAACCCCACCGTTATAATGGAGTCTGTGTAAAATGGAGATCAGTTTCCCTGCCATGGGAACTGTCTGTAGCCTGTGCTCCCTCACCCTGGTGGGCTAATGGAATACCTGCTACAGGAAGCAGTGTCCACGCCAGCGCTGTGACCTGCTCCCCAGTGTACACAGCGATTATGTGCTCTCAGAGAGAGCGCTTATCTTCCCACAACCCGGCCACGCTGTACTGGAAGTCAGCGGCGCCCAGCGGTGGTGCGCTATGCTCATCTTCCGTCTACTCTGCCTGTGTACACCCCTGAAGGTGACAGGAGGTGATGGATGTTGGCAGGGATGACGAAACGGTAGCGCTGGAGTCGGTCGGTAAACTAAACCTATGATCTTTGCATAACCCGTCAATAAATGCATCACACTTATTGGCCCCATGCTACTTTTATGTAAACCATAGAAGTTTTACTAAAATACATTGTATGGCAGTAAAAAAATAACTACACACTTAATTTATTAGTAGTCCCAGAATACTAACCTTTACCAGTTTCTGGGAACCAAAATCTAGAACAGTACACCATGAAAATTATATAGCCCTGTATGTAAGAGGTGTTTCCCAACTCTATTCTTGCAAAGCTTTTCTATAACCTTAAAACTCTGGGACCTAGTTAGATTAGTATCAGAGCAGCGATGTTCTTTGAGCATATATAATACAGTACACCTCATTTCCAGAATCAACACTGTGCTGTTAAAAGTGTGCATGAAAACTTGTTTAAATAGACCTTTAAATGTGTCCCATTAATGTATCTATAAAAAGAGTCATGCTAAGTTTCCCGGCGTTTTATACCTAAGGGCACAGTTCTTCAGTTTACATGGATCAAACATGAAAAACAAAATTCAGTCTGCATCTCCCTATGCAGTACACTTTCAGTGTACAGATTAGAAGCACCTTTCATGGAGGAAAACAAACGAATGAAGGAAGCACTTAAGGGGCATACACACATTGTTATTTTAGCCTATTTTCTACTGTCTCGTGCATCACTATTCACGGCGCAGTCGAAGTCGCTACATGTGTACAGAAACAGTGATAGCGATCTACCTTTTTATTATTTTTTTGGTTAGCATAAATTGTTTAGCAGACATTACTATGTGTGTATAGGTGATGTAGACAACTGGAAGTTCAAGGGAAATCACCGACCCTAAACCGCTTAGCACAGTGGTTCCAAACCCTGGTCCTCAAGTACCCCCAACAGTGCACGTTTTCACGGTCTCCTAGCAGGTGCACTCATTTAGACACATTTAAAAAAAATCCACAGGTGGAGCTAATTATGTCGCTTGTGATTCTGTGTGGAGACCTGGCAAACGTGCACTGTTGGGGGTACTTGAGGATGTGTCTATGCCCCTATATAAAAGGATAACGTGACATTAAACATGTGTACAAAGTGCACACACTGGCCCTTATTCAGATTTGATCGCAGTACAAATTTGTTCTCAAAATGGGCAAAACCATGAGCACTGCAGGTGGGGCAGACGTAAATGTATAGAGAGTGTTAAATTTGGGTGTTGAAACTGAAATCTAAATTGCAGTGTAAAAATAATGCCGTCAGTATTTACCCTACACAGAAACAATATAACTCACACAAATCTAACTCTCTCTGCACAGATTACGTCTGCCCCACCTGCAGTGCACATGGTTTTGCCCATTTTGAGAACAAATTTGTACTGCGATCAGATCTGAATAAAGGCCAATGTACCACAACTATGATGGCCAACCACAGGATCGGCTGGTTCCGAAGATTTGTTCCCAAAATGTCCGGGAATTCAATTTCGGAATTAGATTGCGCATGCACAGTCTAATGTTGGGCAGCGTCTGAGCGCCCACTCAGATACTGACCCCGGCTTGCGGCCTGTGCAGTGTGATTTGGTCACAGGTCATGCTGCACTTCCGCAACCCAACCACTCCCAGCGGCACACAAGTACCTTCGGCATCACACCCGCAAGTATGTTAATGTGCCCTGGGATTGGCATCCCTAACCACAACACTATTTGGCAAGTAAATAAAAAAAAAAAGGAAGCATAGTAGATGTATCACTATATGAGTCAGTACAAATATTTGTTCACTTTAATCTCACCAGTATGAACTCTCATGTGCTGTTTCAGTGAAGCTTTCAGTCTGGTTTTATACTCGCAATGTTGGCAATGAAAGGGCTTTTCTCCAGCATGCACTCCCATGTGCCTCTGCAGTGCCAATTTCGATGAACATTTCCTACAGGAGAGAAAACGAACTGTCATAACTGAAAACAAAAAGCTCATTACACTAGAGACAAATAGGTCATCAATAAATGTAACTCACACTTTCATCTCAATCGTACACACACCTATATATACACACACCATATATACTCGAGTATAAGCCTACTTTTTCAGAACATTTTTTATGCTGAAAAAGCCCCCCTCGGCTTATACTCGAGTGAGGGCCCCCTTGAGTCAATAAGTTTTTCCATTTTTTTGTTGTAAAATTAGGTGCCTCGGCTTATATTCGGGTCGACTTACGGTATACTCGAGTATATACGGTATATATATATATATATATATATATATATATATATATATATATATATATATTTTTTTTTTTCCCCCCATCTTATTTCTCTTTACACCACAACATATGGACAGATGGTATTTTGTATTCTTAAGGTTATACAAATTTCTATTTATTGGTCCAAGAGCGGCCATAGAACTTCTCAGATGTCATAAAATTATTACCTTCCTGCTCTAAAGGGATAATGACCTCATGTCTTTGAAGACTGTAGACTTACCATATTGAAAATTCACTCAATTGTATCACTAAATAGTAAGCATAGTTACACATTTGTTTCCAATGCCTTTCTAAAATAACAACTTGAAAGTGATTCTTCACAGTCAGAGCAGTCAAGATTTGAATTTTCTGCCAGAAAAGGTTGTTATGGCCGATTCAATACATTCAAGAAAGGGCTAGACACATTTTTGGCATAGAAATATATCCAGGGATACGACCGTTAATTGCAATGTTATTGGGAGGTCCAGTAAGGCAATTAACAATCATAGAATACAGGGATAATGACCAAATATTGTTTTGGGTACGTAGGAGTTTTTCTTCTAAGAGACATTTTGATACAATTTTAAATATAGGTTGAACTTGATGGATTTGCGTCTTTTTTTCAACCTCACAAACTATGTTTAAAAAAAATAAGAAAAAGGCATTAGATCAGATTTTTTATTTCACGGAATATTTTAAATAAAACAAATGGCATGAACAAACATGATGGGACACTGAACAGAATATTCTGGTGCACAAGCTTAATATGTAAGCACTGCAATCAAGCAACTTCTTTACCAATCAACAGGTAGCCTGAGCGAATCTTGCTTAGCACACTGCCCCAGTTGTTGCTGGTGTGATGCAGGTGCCTTCTCCAGACTGTTTCTGCTCTTTCCATAGAAGTTTAACAGGATTCAGAACAATGCTCTTCTACATTCTTGGATGTGTGCATCGGCTCATTATTCCATTGTAGGACCGACGACCTGCACATCCAACACCAGGCAGCATGTTTCCCTCCAAAACACCTTGATAGTAAAGCAGGGAATAACCAAGCCTCCCTCATGTTCCACAGCTTGTTTTCTTCTGTGAACATAGAAATGGAACTTACCAAAAAGCTAAAATTTTTACTCCAACGAAGGCAGTGGTGGAACTTGTGAGTGGTTGGCCCAGGTGCAAAATTATAATTTAGGACTCCTACCTCCAGTCCAACCCAAGTTCACAATACACCACACAGCAGTGGTTGGCATCAGTGGGCCCCTTTGTCCTTATGGGCCCCGGTGCAATGCACCTGCTGCACCAATGGTAGTTCCGCCTCTGAACGAAGGGCATTCTTTCAGAACGTTAGAAAACTTATAGGATTCCTCCTGGTCCCTCCACAGAGCCAAATAGCACTCAAAAGCATCAGATGGTGTGATCAGGCATAGACATACCGTGATATTGAAGTTAATATTTTACATTTTCAGTATCCTTCTGTTTAAGTAAGATACTAAACAGCGTATGTGTATTTTTCTATTTTAAAAATTGTTTATGACTGATTAAAAGATTAAATATATTACAATTATTTAATGAAAGTAATTCATTTTAAAAATTACTATAATCCGATTATATTTTCTTCTTGGGTACCAACAAATTTGTCCAGGTTATTTTAGAATATCTTTTGAGAATAAGCAATAAATGCATCTGCTTTCAGTATCTTTGTTTTATTTTGTGACATAGCAAAGGCACATATATATATATATACATATACATACATACATACACACACACACACACACACACACACACACACACATATGCGCAAAAGAAGGAGAATAACGCATTAGTGAGTACTTTAAAAGTAACACTTTACTAAAAAGTAAAAGCTCACATACATCGAGTAAAAGGAATATATATATATATATATATATATATATATATATATATATATATATATATATATATATATATATATATATATATACACACACACACATACATACATACATACATACATACACACACACACACACAATCACGGTTTTTAATTTCATAACTTCAAGAGTAACAAAGCATTGTATCAATAAGCTGTTAAGGAACCAACAAATGAGTCCACATGTAGTGGTCAAAAGTTTTAGAGGTACTTGTGTATTATCACGTCGCCCGATTTCATCTAAATCTCATACGATATCGCATCAGATTTATCGGCCGATTTTTTTGCCCGATTCGATCTGCGATGCGATTTTGCGGCCGATTTTTTGCAGATTATCGGCCATTTCCTGCCGATTTGCATGTTATTCCATCCTTGCACACCCCCAGGTACTATGCGATGATATGCAATGTGATTTTCGGGAAAATGCCCCTGATTGTACAATTAAATATCGCATAGCATTGCATGCCAGCAAGTGGCATGCGATGTGATTCGCAATGTTAAATGCACCCCCATTGTTAACGCCACCCCAACTATCAACGCCAACCCGAAGCGTGGCGAGCGCAGCAAGCCCGCGAGGGGCGGCGGTACGCGCCCTCCGACCATTTCATACCCCCACTATCCACGTCGGCGTGTAGTCGATTTTAGATGTAGTGTGGCGAGCGCAGCGAGCCCCGCGAGGGGACGCGGATTACTTTACATGTATTCCGGTGGGTCGCTGCGCTCGCCACACTATCCAAGAAACTCCACGCCGATGTGGATAGTGGGGGTATGAAAAGGTCGAAAGGACGCGTACCACCGCCCCTCGCGGGCTCGCTGTGCTCCCCACGCTTCGGGTTGGCGTTGATAGTGGGGGTGGTGTTGACAATGGGGGTGCATTTAACATTGTAAGCACCCATCAGGGTGATTGTACAATTACAAATCGAATCGCTTCATATGCATCGCATGGCATGCATCACATGCCACTATATTGCATGCGATGCACTACGATGGAAATCGGGGGTGTGCAATGATGGAACAGCATGCAAATCGGCCGAAAAAAAATGAAAAATCGGCCGAAAAAAAAAATTTGCATCAGATTTTTGCATGCAATTTGCGGCCGATTTCGTGGGCGCCGTGATAATACACAAGTACCGTTTTAGAATGTCTCCAGTATTCCAGTCTGTAAATCAAAATCTATAAATCCATGAACTCAAATTAAAGCACAGAAGAAAAAACAATTGGAGCTTAAACAAAAAAAAAAACACCATATACATTTCAATATACTTAAATTTTTTACTCAAATTTAGTTACTTACTAAAGTAACCTTTTGCAAGCACAACTACTAAACACACTTGTGGCAATGGTGTTTATTGCTTTACTTTAACCCTCCCAGCCAGTTCATGGGGTTTAAGTCTGGAGACTGTGCTGGCCTTTCCATGTTTACAAGCCTACTGTCTTTTGCTTTTCCTCGAAGATGGTGTTTTATTTGAAGCATTGGTACAAACTATATAAATAATTAGTTTAAAGCCCATCAAAATGACAGCTTCTGCAATGTACTTTCACTTTGAGTTGTGACTGTTTCTAGCCCACAAACTCTCCACCCACCCCCAGTCTCGGTCTTCACAGCTCCCTCTCTCCATATCCAGAAAGTTTGAAACAGATCAGTGTCACTGCAAATATTGCTTTCACTTTCTGTTATGACATCTTTTAGCACACAAAGTGGTAATATGGCCAGTTGAGTGGTCACTAGAGGTACTTCACCTCATAGAGGTGAGGAGTACTTAGCCTTTTATATATAGACTAGTAAGCCCGCTATATATAGACTAGTAAGCCCGCTCAAAGCTGTTTCGGATACTCGGACACTGGGTGTAGAGAGAAAAGGGATATAACAGTTTTCCTTTTAGTGCAGCAGCCGCCGTACTGTGTTGTGTCATGATCTACAGCAGGCATGTCCAACAATGGCCCTCCAGATGTTGTGAAACTACACATCCTAGCATGCTTTGCCACAGTTTTGCTATTAGAGAATGCTAAAACTATTGCAAAGCATGCTGGGATGTCTAGTTTTAAAACATCTGGAGGGCCAACGTTGGACATGCCTGATCTACAGTATGGCAGAGCTGGACAACTCCGCTGCTCCCCGGGGCCGGCTGCTGGAGCTCTCCTGCTCCTGGCACCACCTGTTGTGGATGGCTGCCGCCAGAGCTCTCCTGCTCTCTGGCTGCTGGTGCTCTTACAGGAGGAGCATGTTGACCGGCACCATTGCGGAACCGTATAGGCCGGTGCACGGAAGGCAGATGCTGGTACAAGAGCTGCTTCCTCTGCTCACCCGCACACCCTTTCCTCTTTTTACTCTTTACACGTCCCGCTTTTTTATTTTTCTCTCTCTCCAATGCCCTTTCTCTCCACCCAGTCTGTCAACCTCTCTCTTTCCCCTGCTAAAGCCTCCCTTTTCCATATCTTCTTTCCTTTGCCATGCCTCTCCTCTTTCTCTCTCCCTTGTTCTCTTCCCCCGTACCCTTTTTCTCTAAGCCCTCCCACTCCCCCTCTATTCCACCTCTTTCTCTGCCCTTAGTCTTTCCCCTCTCTCTCTGCTCCACATGTCTACCCGCTTTTCTCCCTTTCTCCATCTCTACCTGAAAAACAAACACTATTTTCCCCCTTCCTCTTCGCATGCCCCTCTTTTGCTTGCTTTTTCCAGCTTGGTCTGACACGCTCTCACATTTTCCCTCTTATTCCGTGAGCTTTCGCAACCTCTCTCGCTCTTTTTACCTTTTCTTGCTCCACTCCATTTTTCGCGGTCTCTTTCCCAGACACCCTCTTTGTCTTTAACTCCACTCACTCTTTCATCTGCCCCCTAAGAGGAATTGTAGTGACAATAGTTGGTAAAGTTCAAAAACATAATATGTGGAGGACCAATAAACAGTGGAGTAGGACCCACTTTATAATGCATAAAGTGAGGGGTCCCTGGGACCTACATATTTGTTAACTGAGCGCGATTACGGTGACAATGACCAGTATTGATTGCAAGTATCAGTAAAATATCACATTTTTATAATTGTTACAAACAAATAACAGTTACTACACTCTGAGCACAAAAAAATGTGTAAACAGGACCAATGGGCAACAACCCCCAATTACAGTAAGCAAGACTCAGGGCCTTATTCTAGTTCACTTTGACAAAATCCTTCTTAGATGGATAAAACCATGTGCACTGCAGTTGGGGCAGATGTAACTTGTGCAGAGAGAATTAGGTTTGGGTGGGGTTTTACTTCAAAATGAGATCTATATTGCAGTGTAAAAATAAAGCAGCCAGTATTTACCCTGCACAGAAACAAAATAACTCACCCAAATCGAATTCTCTCTGCACATTTTACATCTGCCCCCCCTGCAGTGGAAATGGTTTTGGCCATCTAAGAAGGATTTTGTCAGAAAGAGTAAACTAGAATAAGGCCCTCAGCTACAAAGAGGAATTGGATCATCCTGTAAGACTATCCGGGTCGCAAACCATTGTGTTTGTAAACATTTAGGATTACTTTACATGTATTCCGGTGGCTCGCTGCGCTCGCCACACTATCTAAGAAACTCCACGCCGACGTGGATAGTGGGGGTATGAAAAGGTCGAAAGGACGCGTACCGCCGCCCCTCGAGGGCTCGCTGCGCTCCCCACACTTCGGGTTGGCGTTGATAGTGGGGGTGCATTTAACATTGT
Organism: Crinia signifera; assembly: GCF_055691185.1. Taxonomy (NCBI): domain Eukaryota; kingdom Metazoa; phylum Chordata; class Amphibia; order Anura; family Myobatrachidae; genus Crinia; species Crinia signifera. The sequence goes on along the minus strand of NC_139221.1, from coordinate 126,458,361 downwards.
AAGCACCCATCAGGGTGATTGTACAATTACAAATCAAATCGCTTCACATGCATCGCATGGCATGCATCACATGCCACTATATTGCATGCGATGCACTACGATGGAAACCCAAATCGAATTCTCTCTGCACATTTTACATCTGCCCCCCTGCAGTGGAAATGGTTTTGGCCATCTAAGAAGGATTTTGTCAGAAAGAGTCAACTAGAATAAGGACCTCAGCTACAAAGAGGAATTGGATCATCCTGTAAGACTATCCGGGTCGCAAACCATTGTGTTTGTAAACATTTAGGAATCTAAACCCTGGTTGCAGTAGACCGGATTCTATAAAACTTTACCAGGTGTCAAAGGTAGTTCTTGTATTACATGGAGGAAGGTTTGGAGTCATTATCTTGCTGTATGATGACCCCCCTCAAAGAACGATGCTTCGTATTGCATGGCGATGCATGTAGACTAAAGCTGCCAATACACGCTGCGATCCCGGCGTGCGTTGTGGGCTTAAATAGCATCCATCACATCGCATTGCATGCCTTGTGCATGCAATGCTATGCAATGAAAAGCAAGTACAAATAGTATGTGCAGCACATACTTTTTGTACTGTGCGATGAGGTGCCGCGGGAGCGCGCACCTCAAAGCACACATCGCACCGCCGGGGAACGCAACGTGTATGGGCGGCTTATCACTATCCATGTTAGGCAGTTGGTGTCAGTGCTTTATTTACTAAAAAGCAGCTTTTTTTTTTTTTAAAGGCACTTCCTGGCATGTCAAATCCCAACATTTAAAAGGGCAATGCTTTTGAAAAATGAAGCATTTGGCCTTTAAAAGCAGTACCCTTTTAAATTATTACTATATTCTGGGGAGTGGCAGCTTAATCATGCCACCACATAGTAAAGAAACTCCACACATTATAGGAATAGCAGTTTAAAAGCCATCTAGTTAAAGTATTAATGCAGAAACAAATATAAATGTATCATGCTCTATGTCTTTGATTTCTAATTGTCCTTTACAACTGGTCTACATCGGTCTCTGCATTGTAAATTTGTTTCTCCTCCTTCAGCTTCTGAGTTTAAAATTGGTCTATTCTTGACATCTCAAATATCAGAGCTATGCTATCCCCCTATACTTTTGTTCCTTTTCATAATGGTATGTAACCCTGATAAAGGGTTAAATGGACATGAGCAGAACTGTAACCCAATGAAGGGGTTAAATAATAATCCATGAGTAAATATATGAGTTAACAGTATGTATTTCATGTATATTTATATTTATGAACATGTATTATACAACATGTATATATGTGGTATAGGGAGAGGCCATAGTGTATAAATACCTATATACATTAGAGGCAGTTATTTTAGGGTTAAATTAATTACTATGTACATTGATGACAGTGAGAGAAAGTACTAGATACTTCATTTGCACAGCTGACTGTGAGGCTGTCAATCATCCAGTCAGCTGCAGTGAGAGGGAGGCAGAAGGCGGGAAAGAGTTGTGGGTGTGGCCAGCTGAGGAGAGGGGTATAGATAGAGCAGTTGACAGAGAGTCTGGGAGACTGCTGATCCCCTGGCCAGAGTTGTACACCTTATCTGTCCCCGCTGCTGCTTGCAAAGTAGCTGGCTGTAAACAGCAGCAGCGGCGGGGGACAGTGGAAGTGAAGGAGCAAGTGAATGGAGAGATCCTCCTGATCTGCTGGCAGTGTCTTGGTGAGCCAGTTTTCAGAAGGGGAAGCAGGAGCAGGAGCAGTTGCCGTAGTGATAGTAGAGGCCTGTTCATGATTAAGCAGTGTCAGGCCTGAGGTAGGAGGAGAAAAAGTGACAGAGGAGCAGAACAGAGATAAACCCAGGAGGGGAGGAATTGTCTGGAGTGGTGAGCCTGCTGGGTTGTGATAGAGTTCAGCACACATCACCCCTACATATATGTGTACTTCACAACTGAGCACTAAGTGTCATTAATATAGACTTACTGAAAGCCCTTACTGCAGGAGTGGGTTGTGCTGCGGAGCCTAGTACAGTAAGGAATAGCCACAACAGCAGCCTGTCAGAGAGTCTGGGGGAGTGGCTGCCTGTCAGGAGCTGAGCTGAGGAGACAGAGCCTTATATTACACAGCTTGCTGCCCCAAGTATTTCTGCTGTATCCAAAGTGACCAGATCCTATCACTATCAGTTGGTGGAAAATACTTTATTAAATAATCTACTTGATGCTGCACATATGGGGATTAGGACCTTCAATTAAATTAGGTTGCAGTTGAATGTATTTACTTCTTGAGCAAAGTTACAAGCTAAAAAGAGACGTTGTATCTTTATAAGTGGCAATAAATACAAGTCCCCGATACTTGGTAAAGACTACTGAGTAAAAGTGGATAAATGATCCCTGTCATACCTGGTTACAGTTATTAAGGGATTGCTGAGGAGAAGTTACAAGCTGATTGTTGTATTCTAGCAGTACATACCTGTTCTATGACACCTAATTGGGGTGAGCTGTAGAGAGCAAGAGAGAAAGGACATCCCTGCTGAGAGATTTCATCTGTCATATATACTAAGTACTTTACAGTATACTTTTACATAGACTCTATAGAGACTGAGTATCACTTACTATAGAAAACCTGGACTCTATGCTATATTGAGCCGCAGCTTTATCCTAAAAAAAGGACAGTGCAGATTCAAATGCAGACTGTCAAAGTACGCATCATAGAGATTTATTCAAGTTTACCTTGGTTACATCCAAAGAAATAAGAGAATATGGGAGCTTGGATGTAAATATTGCTATTATAATATAAATACCTGATATATCACATCGCTGGGAGAAGAAGGGCGGTATAATTTAAATACAAGCGCCATTCAAGGAAGGAAGCTACCTATGGATGGTTATTAAAGTTACCGGAGGGAACAGATTTCTATAATCCTTCAGTATTTAATTGTCCGATTATTCCCTGTGAGAATTACAAAAATTATTTTGTTGAAGTTTCAACTTTTTATTAGCTAACACCTCACCTTACAGGACTCAGGTGGGAACTGTATCATCTAAGGAACTTCAGGACCTACTCCCTTTGGAACTCTACAAAATAAACCAAAGCTTAGGTTTTTTTTTCTCTTTGACTAACTAGTGTACACAGGAAAAAACCCATATTATTGCGCAATAATAATTTATAGTTCATTACTACTGTATAAGGCTTCATTGTTGATATAAAATGTGTGCAAACGTTTGAAGTATCATTTCTCTTGTGCATGTAATACAATGTATTATTGGTTGTAGCCAACTAAGGTAGGAGTGTATAATCTTGGTATTTAAAGGAGGCATCCAAGAAGTCTGACAGAGCTTGACTATCATTCTTCAGTTCCAGTCAAATAAAACTGTGTTTGGGTTATTTATGCCATTGTTTCACCTATTTGTGCTTTGTGGAATTGCCTATGTACACATTCATAATATTATTGTTAGGTAACTAAATTTATTGGTTACTGGATAATTCAAAGGGCGTTTTCCCCAAGCCCGCCCTATTGAAATATAAAAATATCTATATACCACCAAAGCTTGGGGTGGAGGCACAGTCAGACATTAGAGTAATCTACATTCCTATAAAGGAGGGTTACATTATGGAGGCACTGCTGAGATCCACTACTCAGAGTCTGTTGTTACCCATAGGCCTCAGCGGCCATTGTTTATTTTTGTGAGAGACATTTACATATCTAAAAATAAAATAAAAAATATGGGTAAGAAGCAAAGGAACAGAGATAAAGTTGGCCTTAATGCCCTTACTGTGTCAGTTGGGAGAATTGAAGCCTATAAAGAATTTACATGTATAGATAAACAAGAGTACAAGCAGAAACCAGAAATAAAGAAAGAGGTGTTGTGTAAGTTTGTGGATAACACTCAAGAAGTGATCGATGAAAGAACTTTAGATGCATCTATAGAGTTGGAGAAAAGAAAGAAAAGATCAAAGAGTAAGAAAGTGAGATTTGATCCTAACCAAGAAGGTAGTGATGGAGATGTTAGCGGCAACCTAGCTCAAATTTTGGTCACTAATGATGATTATGAAGCAACAGAAGATAATACATTTGTTTCATTGAAAGAGAGTTTACCAGGGGCAGTAGATGATGTAACAGTAGTTGATGAGAAAGAAGAAGATAATAGTAAAGAAAAAAAATAAGGAAATAGAAAATGTAATAAAACAGATAGCTGAGGATTCTAAGGAACATGGACAACTAGTATTAGCTCTTCCAACTGATCAACAGAAGGACCTGCTTTCCCTGTTTCATACTTCTGTAGAGGAACCAATGGGAAGAGATAATCTACAGACCCAAATGGAGGTGATAAAACATATAGCAAAGGACCGGTTCAAACATATTTGTCGGCTGTTGGAGGTTCTAGATGAAATCAGATGGAAGCTAAAAGAAGAACAGTTGTTTAACTCCAAGATTGATGAAAGGAATCAGGAGCTTGAAAGAGAACTTTGGTGGTTACAGAGAGGGGTGGAAACCCTGACATCAGAAGACAGGCAAACTAATGGAGAGCTGGAGCAACAAAAGTTGTTAAGGTACCAGCAGCAGGAATATAATATTCGTGCTCTTGAATCAAAAATAACAGAAATATCTGAATTGTTGGAAGCGGGCAGAGAAACTGAACAGAAGGATCAGATCTGTATAAATGAAATGAAAGAAAGACTATCTCAGCTAGAATCTGAGAATAAAATACTAAAAGATACCAACTTTGTGGGCACCTGCTCTAAAGATAGTCTTCGTCAGTTTTCTGTGCAAAAGGATATTAGAGATATTGCATTACAAACAGAGGCAATGGATGATATATTGCCAATACCATCTTCATTAATTAAAGTGGATAGTAAGGAGACCCAGTATACTTCCCCAAGGATAACAGGTACAGTAAAATGGTTCCATGTCAAGAAAGGCTATGGCTTTGTAAAAAGACATGACACTGGAGAAGACATATTTATTCATTGGACATCCATAGAGAAGAATAACCCCATGAAACTTTTGTGCAGTGTAGGAGATGGAGAGACTGTAGAATTTGAAATATTGAAAGGGGTAAAAGGTGCGTATGCAGCAAACGTGACTGGCTTATGTGGAGTATCAGTTAAAGGGAGTAGATTTGCTCCATACTGGAGAGGAGTATGCAGATATTGTTATCAGCAAAGAGGAAGAGGGGATGGAGAAGGTCGTTGGTATTTCGGACCAAGATAGAGAGAAAGTCAGCTTCAGACGAAAGTAAAGTAATTGCAACAGAGAATAGATCTAGTGAAGAGCAAGGGGGAACAAGCAGAAAAGGAAAGCTCCATTATGGGTAGACTTGAAGGCTATGTAGTTCAATACCTCCCATGTTTGTCAACTGTCTGAATAATTAAGATGAGATGGTTTGCTAATGGATGTAAATGCATATAAAATATAGTAGCAAAAGTGAGAAAGGTAGATGATGCATTCACACAAAGATGGAAAAACAGTGTCAATGCATCAGGGGGAGTATGTAACCCTGATAAAGGGTTAAATGGACATGAGCAGAACTGTAACCCAATGAAGGGGTTAAATAATAATCCATGAGTAAATATATGAGTTAACAGTATGTATTTCATGTATATTTATATTTATGAACATGTATTATACAACATGTATATATGTGGTATAGGGAGAGGCCGTAGTGTATAAATACCTATATACATTAGAGGCAGTTATTTTAGGGTTAAATTAATTACTATGTACATTGATGACAGTGAGAGAAAGTACTAGATACTTCATTTGCACAGCTGACTGTGAGGCTGTCAATCATCCAGTCAGCTGCAGTGAGAGGGAGGCAGAAGGCGGGAAAGAGTTGTGGGTGTGGCCAGCTGAGGAGAGGGGTATAGATAGAGCAGTTGACAGAGAGTCTAGGAGACTGCTGATCCCCTGGCCAGAGTTGTACACCTTATCTGTCCCCGCTGCTGCTTGCAAAGTAGCTGGCTGTAAACAGCAGCAGCGGCGGGGGACAGTGGAAGTGAAGGAGCAAGTGAATGGAGAGATCCTCCTGATCTGCTGGCAGTGTCTTGGTGAGCCAGTTTTCAGAAGGGGAAGCAGGAGCAGGAGCAGTTGCCGTAGTGATAGTAGAGGCCTGTTCATGATTAAGCAGTGTCAGGCCTGAGGTAGGAGGAGAAAAAGTGACAGAGGAGCAGAACAGAGATAAACCCAGGAGGGGAGGAATTGTCTTGAGTGGTGAGCCTGCTGGGTTGTGATAGAGTTCAGCACACATCACCCCTACATATATGTGTACTTCACAACTGAGCACTAAGTGTCATTAATATAGACTTACTGAAAGCCCTTACTGCAGGAGTGGGTTGTGCTGCGGAGCCTAGTACAGTAAGGAATAGCCACAACAGCAGCCTGTCAGAGAGTCTGGGGGAGTGGCTGCCTGTCAGGAGCTGAGCTGAGGAGACAGAGCCTTATATTACACAGCTTGCTGCCCCAAGTATTTCTGCTGTATCCAAAGTGACCAGATCCTATCACTATCAGTTGGTGGAAAATACTTTATTAAATAATCTACTTGATGCTGCACATATGGGGATTAGGACCTTCAATTAAATTAGGTTGCAGTTGAATGTATTTACTTCTTGAGCAAAGTTACAAGCTAAAAAGAGACGTTGTATCTGTATAAGTGGCAATAAATACAAGTCCCCGATACTTGGTAAAGACTACTGAGTAAAAGTGGATAAATGATCCCTGTCATACCTGGTTACAGTTATTAAGGGATTGCTGAGGAGAAGTTACAAGCTGATTGTTGTATTCTAGCAGTACATACCTGTTCTATGACACCTAATTGGGGTGAGCTGTAGAGAGCAAGAGAGAAAGGACATCCCTGCTGAGAGATTTCATCTGTCATATATACTAAGTACTTTACAGTATACTTTTACATAGACTCTATAGAGACTGAGTATCACTTACTATAGAAAACCTGGACTATGCTATATTGAGCCGCAGCTTTATCCTAAAAAAAGGACAGTGCAGATTTAAATGCAGACTGTCAAAGTACGCATCATAGAGATTTATTCAAGTTTACCTTGGTTACATCCAAAGAAATAAGAGAATATGGGAGCTTGGATGTAAATATTGCTATTATTATAATATAAATACCTGATATATCACATCGCTGGGAGAAGAAGGGCGGTATAATTTAAATACAAGCGCCATTCAAGGAAGGAAGCTACCTATGGATGGTTATTAAAGTTACCGGAGGGAACAGATTTCTATAATCCTTCAGTATTTAATTGTCCGATTATTCCCTGTGAGGATTACAAAAATTATTTTGTTGAAGTTTCAACTTTTTATTAGCTAACACCTCACCTTACAGGACTCAGGTGGGAACTGTATCATCTAAGGAACTTCAGGACCTACTCCCTTTGGAACTCTACAAAATAAACCAAAGCTTAGGTTTTTTTTTCTCTTTGACTAACTAGTGTACACAGGAAAAAACCCATATTATTGCGCAATAATAATTTATAGTTCATTACTACTGTATAAGGCTTCATTGTTGATATAAAATGTGTGCAAACGTTTGAAGTATCATTTCTCTTGTGCATGTAATACAATGTATTATTGGTTGTAGCCAACTAAGGTAGGAGTGTATAATCTTGGTATTTAAAGGAGGCATCCAAGAAGTCTGACAGAGCTTGACTATCATTCTTCAGTTCCAGTCAAATAAAACTGTGTTTGGGTTATTTATGCCATTGTTTCACCTATTTGTGCTTTGTGGAATTGCCTATGTACACATTCATAATATTATTGTTAGGTAACTAAATTTATTGGTTACTGGATAATTCAAAGGGCGTTTTCCCCAAGCCCGCCCTATTGAAATATAAAAATATCTATATACCACCAAAGCTTGGGGTGGAGGCACAGTCAGACATTAGAGTAATCTACATTCCTATAAAGGAGGGTTACATAATGGTATCTTATATTTTTATATATTATTATTTTATTATACTGCTGTTCTTCTACTATTCTTTATTGTGTACACTATAAACCACTAATAGCAGAGCTTATCCACCATCTCTGACAAAGTTCAGCAAAAATGTCATCACAGATATAGACATTACAAGGCTGTGTTGTGTACTCCATTACTTACCAAGACCCCTGATCATCTCACATTTGGATTATGTTATCTTTTCACACATAAAAATACCAAAAAAGTAAGTGATAGTCCAGGCAAGAAACCAAACATAATATTGGAATATAATGTGTCAGAAGGTGCAGTGGATACCTTAGTTCAACTTGTGAACTTGTACACAAAAATAAACCGATGGCCACTGATAATATTTTAACCATACCTATGAAATTGTGGGGGTGCGGCCTCTGGAGACGGGGGTGGCCTATAGTCGTGGCGCTGCCACAATGCCACGCCCTGTTTTCCCCGCTGTGGGGGCATGCCCAGCAGCTCTGTGGGCATGCCCCCACAGCGTCTATTTATTGATGACAGGAGTGGGGGATGACTCCCAACTGCCCTGCCCCCTGGGACACTGCTGGCCGCAGGAGGGTCGTGGAAACGTTCCAAAAACCAGGGATGTTCCCGTGATGAGCAGGACAGTTGGAAGGTATGTTTTAACAGTGATATCAGTGCATACAATGCCTTTGTCCTATGGACTTCTTTATACCCAAACTGGAACAATAAGAGACTTACAAAGAAGGGAATATATTTGGAAGACCTTGGAAAAACATCAAGTCTCACATTTCCTTCAGACAAGGAAGTAGAGTCATGTACAATTGTGAAGAACATACAATCAACTGTTCATTATCCTCAACCAGAAACTTCAGTGGGGAATGTTCCAGCAATCAAACATGCCACTTGAAATTTTGTCCATCCAAAAATAAAAAACAAATAATAAGTTTGGAGAATATCCCTTGTTTTAATATGAATGAAAAAGGGTAGTTTTAAGATACGGGTAATATTGACCCAAACAGTACATAAGTATAGTAAACCCAAGTAGTACAGCAGGGTTACGGTTAAACAACTAGGATGCTACCTACTATTCACAAAGCTTCCAGATAGTATTTAACAAGTTGAACGCATGAATAGTGTTTAATATATACGTATTCTCCCATAAGCATACTGAAAGAAACTGTATATATTCAGCATGTTGACAAGGACATGGCAGTTTACAAATGTTGACACACGATCTTTGTAATTTTAGGGTTTACACACCTATTGGAAACTGGTTGACAGTCCAAATCTTAATGGCTCACTTTTTTCTTCAAACATGACACCTACTGTCACACAATCAGACAAATTAACCATTCATCTTCAATCATTTGTGCTACTATGACCAATCAAATCTGATTGGTTACAGTCAACCTGAAAATGGAGGTAATCTGTATTAGGAGTTGAAAATTAAATCCAAAAAGATGAATAGACCCTAGTCAAATTCTCCGTAAAAAGCGCATTAGAGGCATATAATGTTACTTAAAAGGGATTGGTACCTGTAATGCTATCTATATATAGCTACTGGCTATTGGTATGGATTGTTAAGCAACATTCTAGTTGGAAAATCATCACACGAGCAATGACTAACCAATCCAATTATATTATCTCCTACTAGAATGTGCTACTCCTTCCACGGTCTGCTGGCTAATAATTGCTTAATTCAGAAATCAGTTTGCAAAGTAAAAAATATAATCACGAATAACTGATATTTGTTTGTCTTTAAAAAAAAATTGCAACTATTAAAACCACTGAAGTGTAATTACAACCAAATTCACAATATGCATTTCTCAATTACATAGCTCATTAGCAGCTTTCAAGCAGAGATGACAAATGTTTATAAATGTTTATATGCCCAGGTAAAAATAAAAGAAAAAGTCATGCAATTGAAAGCATGTATTTCTGCAAGGGTTCATATTTTAAATACAGGTTGAGTATCCCGTATCAGAGTATCCGTTATCCGAATTATTCCGAAAACCATACATTTCAGAAAGTGAAAAAAAAAAATGTTTTTTTACTAAAAACTCACTGGGGACATTTGTAACAGCACTACTGAGGGAATGATATGTAACTGGCACTATATATGTGCAAGAAAATGATTGCTTGGCATTCAAATTCAATATCTGAGATGATGTTTCATGTTTTGAAACCTTGTTTTTTGAACAAATAAAATATATTTGTGTGTATTTTATGTGGTAATAAAATATATGTGTGTGTATTTTATGTGTTTATACAGCATACATGCAAGATACTTCAAAATACATAATTGAAATATTAAAATATTCCGAAATACGGAATAATCCGTTATCCAAAATTCTCCTGGTCCCGAGCATTTTGGATACGGGATACTCAACCTGTACTTATCACAGGGACATAAAACAAAAAAAAACAAAGGGGATAAAAGGTTAAATATTTCTCAAATCTGAGAAACACAAACAGGTCATCAGTGACAAGGTTTCCCATGGCCGTGAATACACGTTTGTCTAGTGAATGAAAGCATCCTTGTATCCGACCAGAATACATTATCTAGTGCACTGCAGTTGTGGTAACTCTGCAAACAGTACATGATGTCAGTGTCAGTACTTTCCCCTGCTGGCATTTCCCCTCTATCTATGAAAGCTGTACTCGTGGCTACACAAGAGAAATAGGGGTAGAATGAGCCAAACATGATCTCATTGGAGATGGCTATCCATGTAATCTGACTCAGCGCAGTGACTGTTCTCTCAGACAAGAATTAAAGCTTCAGCCTAATTTACTAACCCAATCAGGCATTAATCTACTTTTATTTATTTTCATTTAATTGAGCAGATGAAACTGAGTGTTAAATATAATTGCGTGATTTAGTGTACTTGGGAAAGCCTAGTAAATACAGTGGACGAAAATGTATGTGAACCGCTTGGAATAACATGGATTTCTGGATACATTTGTAACAAACGCTGATGTTCAACTAATGCTGGGTAAACACTAGCATATGGATAGGGAACCTTTGGCACTTCAGCTATTGTTGAACTACACATCCCAGCATGCCCTGCAATGGTATTAGAATAGCTAAATATCAAAATTGCAGCAGGGCATGCTGGAATGTGTAGTTCAACAATAGCTGAAGTACCAAAAGATTCCCCCATCCCTGCACTAGCAGATCGATTTGACCGATCAGATAAACACTCCGATTGGACTGTGGATTGATGCACACCTGTACACACTGATGAAGGTCTTGTTCTATGTACTTCCTACAGAGCTCTTCCTCAGGATTGGGAGGGCAGGAATGAGATGTGAAGCACATCAGATCCCGGCCTCCTGATCGGACCGCTGACAGGAGAACTTTAAGCAGTTCAACAGCATACAGACTAAAGAAATATCAGGTCGATCAGCCAAGTACCAGCTGATTGATCAGATCATTTGATAGAGTGTAACTGGCTAAAATGAAAGACAAACATTTTATTACACAAACAAACATACATTTTGAATGCATTGTGTAAACATTCACAGTGCATGCTGTAAAAAGTATTTGAAGCCCGGAAATTACCAAATCGACCCTCAGCAATATGTTAATTTTAGCAATAAAGTTTGGAAAGTCTGTTGTGACTGGCTTTCTTCAGGACCAGGTAGAGGACAAACCCCTGGGGCTAACTCACAGAGGCACAAAATTCAGTTATGGTGCTTTTCTTTGATGGGCTTGTGCAGGAACGCACTGCATAAGTGAAGATTTGGTCCTGAAAGATGCCACATGATATAGCATTCCAATTAAAGGGGCGTGTTGGTACACTGTGGGGAAGGGGTGCGCCAGTTCCAGTGGCTCTGTCCTTTGATGCAGTTTAACTGGCCCTGGCATCTTAACTTTGCTGTATACCCCGAGTATCCAAAAGGTTTACTGGGATGTCAGAGGGCCTGGTGGTGTTCACGCAGTTGATCCAAAGTCTTTTTACACAAAAAGCCTCTTGCGGCTTTTGCATGCTTTCGCACAGCTGCTATGTCATGTCCCCACTCCAGAAGGTAATTGCTTGTTCTGTTGAAGACAGTAAGTTGTTGATATACTCCTGGGTTTTGAACCGCTAATCAATTGGATAACCCCAATTCAGCTGTTGGACAGCTAGGGTTATATTCCTCTGCAAAATATCTTTAGAAACTTTGGCATTCACTTTTCCATCAATGAAAGCAAGTTGTGCAGGCCCAAAAGATGGTGCTCAGTCCACCAATACTTTTTCCCCATCTCCACCCATAGGGGCCCAACTCAAAGATGGAGGCAAATGTGGGCAAGTCTTTTGGCAAATGTCCATCTGTGACTTGATTCAAATGCCGCTATGAAGCCCTTACCTGTTGTACATCCATGTTATGTGCAAGGACTGAGACGCCCAGCTTCAGCATCTGTACACCCTGTAATATTGGCTGGTGCATCTTGTGATACAACCATCTTAACTTGCATCAGTCCTATAGAAGGTAGAGAGTCACTTTCTGAGCATGGCCTCCATAGAGAATGACAGAGTGTCGGAGTACACAAACAATTACAGTCCCCTAACCTGCCCATTAGTTGGATCATTCTGGTTAGTGTTTTGCATATTATGACTCCTGAAAGATTGACAAAGTTAGTGTAGCTCCACTACAGTATATTGTACTGTTAATAGGATCGGGATCACACTAGATTTACTTAAAAAAACAACAACAAAACTGTATATTAAAAAAAAAAAAAATCCCCAGTCTGAACCACACCCTATAAGCATGTGAAAGAAGACAGCAGACAGTTTTGCAGAAAACAAACATAGCAATGAAGATATAAAATACATCAACACAAGACATTGCACTTAACTTGTTCTTTACTGACACCTCTTGGAAAATATGTATAACACTTAATAGATATATTTTTTTACTTTTGTTCTCTTAATATAACTATCACAGGTACAATGATATATATATTAAAACATAGTATATAAAAACAGTAAATATTTTTATCATAAATAAGTGAATCCAACAGAGCTATTCTGTGGTCAAGCAGAACCTAAATAATAGATTTATCATAGTTAAGGTACAGGGGAAAAGTGGTCACATTGCGTGTATAAAGAAGAAGATAATCCGTACTGCCCATAAAAAACCTGTAACATGTCAAGTTGTACTACATATAAACAATGTGGAAAGCTAGTTCCCATACTGCAATATACCATATATACTCGAGTATAAGCCTACTTTTTCAGAACATTTTTTATGCTGAAAAAGCCCCCTTTGGCTTATACTCGAGTGAGGGTCCCACTTGAGTCAATACGTTTTCCCATTTTTTGTTGTAAAATTAGGTGCCTCGGCTTATATTCGGGTCGACTTATACTCGAGTATATACGGTATATTAGGTACTTGTGTACTTTCACGGCTCCCATCGCATGCCAAATGTAGTGGCATGCGATTTTTGCAGTTTTTAAGCATTTCTTTTTAAAATCGCATGCGATACGATCGCATGCGATTTTTAACAGAAATGCATCCAAATGCATTGAAATTAGTATCAAACATGTTCAATGGCCCCCAAATGTCATTTTGAGGCTGTACCACCCCCACTATCAACGCGAACCCGAAGCGTGGCGAGTGCAGCGGTACGCGTCCTACGACCTTTTCATACCCCCACTATCCACGTCGGCGTGGAGTTGAGAATAGAAAGCGTGGCGAGCGCAGCGAGCCCCGCGAGGGGACGCGGACACCTGTGAAGCCCGCGAGGGGACGCGTATACCTGTGAAGGTATCCGTGTCCGCTTGCCACGCTTCGGGCTCGGTGGCCCGCTGCGCTCGCCACACTTACTATTCTCAACTCCACGCCGACGTGGATAGTGGGGGTATGAAAAGGTTGTAGGACGCGTACTGCTGCACTCGCCACGCTTCGGGTTCGCGTTGATAGTGGGGGTGGTACAGCCTCAAAAATGACATTTGGGGGCCATTGAACATGTTTGATACTAATTTCAATGCATTTGGATGCATTTCTGTTAAAAATCGCATGTAATCGCATCGCATGCAATGCGATTTTTTACTATGCGATGGACATCGTGGGAGCCGTGATTGTACACAAGTACCATATGTTAAACTGAAGTGAGGTGTATGCAATGCTATGATGGCGAGCAGTGTCGATAACTCGCGGTCAGATTATTTAATGGTCTCCCCTTCACTCGCCGTTTCCACCTCGCTGGAAGGAACCAGCGAGGTGGAAATGGCGAGTGAAGGGGAGACAATTAAATAAGTGTGTGGCCATCAAAACGGTGGGACTCACTACATTTGCAGCAAACCTTGCCATTTAAGGGGATCCTCACCGTCCTCTCATGGCGAATATTCAGTCAAAATATTGAATTAGGCGAGGGGCTTGGACAGCGAGGATGGCTCCCCGGGACCCAGGCAGCACAAGCTGCCCCCCCCATAGCCAGCGGGGGACCCAGTATTCACTGCACCCGATCGTGCATATTAACGATCGGGTGCAGTGAATATATGAATATCTAATGAGCGGCTTGAGCGCTCCGGCCCCCTGCTGGCTGCACTGTGTAAAAAAAAAATATATATATTTTTTTTTAAATTTAATATATATTCATATGCTATAAGTACATGAATAAAAACAACATGCCCCTTCACAGGAAAAAAAACCTGATTTTTTTACACCAAAATTAAAAAAAAAAAACCTTTTAGTTTAAAAGTTCACATTCCAGCTCTCCATCAAAAGATGGAGAATTTCTACACGGAGAGAGACGGCGAAAATCACTTAGGGCAGTATTCAATGTCAAATATTCTCTGTGCATGGCGAGAGATTTTTTCTCTCGCCATGCACTCTCCGTGTTCCGGAGCCTCCTGCTCCCCCTATTCAACGTGTTAAAGACTCGCCGCCACTCGCGGCGAGTCTTAACCCCTGCAGCGGACGAGCGTCCGCGGCAGGGAGCTGTCAGGGAGCCGGGGGACGTAGCAGCCAAGAGAGATTAAAGTCTCTCTTGGCTGCTGCAGGGGATATGGGGTGGGGAGCAGGGCTCCCCTGGACCCAGGCAGCACAGGCTGCCCCCCCTATAGCCAGCGGGGGACCCAGTATTCACTGTACCCGAACGTGCATCGGGTGCAGTGAATATATGAATATCTAATGAGCGGCTCGAGCGCTCCGGCCCCCTGCTGGCTGCACTGTGTAAAAAAAAAAAAAAAAAAAAAAAATGTAAAAAAATATTTTTTTAAAAATTAAATATATATTCATGTGCTATAGGCACATGAATAAAAATAACATGGCCCTTCACAGAAAAAAAAACCTGATTTTTTGACACCAAAATTAAAAAAAACACCCTTTTAGTTTAAAAGTTCACATTCCTGCTCTCCATCAAAAGATGGAGAATTTCTACACGGAGAGAGACGGCGAGAATCACTTAGAAAGACGGAGAATATTTCACATTGAATAGGGTGGCTCGCCTTTGGAGAAAAAAAACCTCTCTCCACCGCGTGAAAAGCACAAACTCTCCAGAATTCACAGCGAATTTTTCTCATTGAATACTGCCCTTAGAAAGACGGCGAATATTTCACATTGAATCGGGTGGTTTACTTTTGGAGAGCAAAATGCTCCGTCCAAGGCGAAAAAAGCAAAAATTCTCCATAAAACATGGAGAATTTTTCTCATTGAATACTGCCCTATATAGTGCAGATCTGCACTATATAGTCTAAATTGTATGCAGATAGTCTAAATTGTACAAGTGTGTACACACCCGATCGCATGCGTCTGCACAGAGGAGCACTCATTCGATGGTAGTAGTAGTAGTACGTTTATTTATAAGGCGCCGCAAAGTGTCCGCAGCGCCGTACATAGCAAACAAAAAAATTACGAGGTAACGTACAGGGTGTGTTGAAAAATACAGTATAAATAGGGGTATAGCTGGTAGAACTAAAATAGCATCAGTTCAGAAGTAGGTGTCAAAATTGTCGAGGAGACTGAAGATGAAGTAGAGGAAGGGAAGAACAGGACGGGAGCACAGGTGAGGTAAAGAGGTAGGGTGAGTACGTGAGGAAGGAGGGCCCTACTCATAAGAGTTAACATACTAAAAATAGGTGGGTGGACGAACGAAAAACAACAGGATAAGTAGGAACGGAGGGGAATGGAGGCAGGATAGGAGGATCAAAAGAGGTTAGGAGGAGGGATAGGCTAGTCGAAAAAAGTGGGTTTTAAGGGAGCGCTTGAAGGAGGTAAGGGAATCAGAAATCCTGATGGGTGGCGGGAGGTTGTTCCAGTGCAGGGGGGCAGCGCGAGAGAAGTCTTGGACACGGGAGTGGGAGGAGGTGATTAGGTGAGAGGTCAGTCGGCGGTCAGTGATGGAGCGAAGAGGACGGGAGGGAGTGTGGATAGAGATCAGTGGAGAGGTAAGGAGCGGTGGAGGAGGAGAGAGCCTTGTAGGTGGTGGTGAGGAGTTTAAAGAGAACTCGGAAAGGAATGGGGAGCCAGTGAAGAGATAGACAGAGGGGGGAGGCGGAGGTAGAGCGGCGGGAGAGGAAGATGAGCCTAGCAGCAGCGTTAAGAATGGATTGGAGAGGTGCGAGGCGGGTGAGAGGTAGCCCAGAGAGAAGGATGTTGCAGTAGTCAAGGCGGGAGATGACAAGAGAGTGAATGGTCACCCACCATCGAATGATTTCTCCTCTACTGGACTTTCTCGTGCAAATAGGGAGCAGGCACTGTAGTCATGTGACATCAACCACCCACCCCTAGCAGGCAGACACACACATACATTTGCCGGTGTCCGCCCAGCATTTGCACTTGCAACCGTTTCTGTTGGCGCACCAATGAAATGCTGGGTGGGACCCCAGCGACTGCCCCCTGCCTGTTACTTAATATGCGAACGCCCCGGTGAGTTTAAAACTTGCCAAAGACATTAGTTTTGGAGTTTTGCGCATGTGCGACTATGCGCATACGCACATCCCCATCATCAGAGACGGGGCCAAATTCGGACCTGTACAAGGGTCAAAATCAGCCCCTAAGTTGTGAACTTTTTACAAGAGATGCTGTTATGGTGCATCTTCGAAGAACTTATTTACAGGTTTCCTCATGAAGCCATTTGATTAGATGCTCACAAGCTACTTATCAATATTAGGCATTCATCTATAGTACAAGCTCTCTTAAACACAAAATAACATGTACTGTTGGTTTTTGGTAAAATGCCACTTTAAAATAAGATTACACAGGACAGAAAAGAAGCTTACCTACTGCAGGTGTCACATGTGAATTCTCTCTTCGGAACAGATTGCGGGCTGGTGGAATCACCTATCACAAAGACACTGTGGTTGTTGTCTACTTTCTGCTTTCCAGTTTTATTATTCATCTTGCGATGGAAGCGCTTATGGTGTTTATTCATTTGGTTGATGTTCCTGAATCTCTGATCACATAGCTGACATGTAGTGAGTCTGCGCTTTTTGTGCTTCGAAGAGTGGGCTTTCATCTGCATCCTAGAACAAAAAGTTCTCTGTAAAGGCTAGTAATATGGCAGGCATATTGTATAAAACAGTAGAGATAGTGAAACTAATGTAATACATAAGTTATACCTTCTACATCTAAACACAAGAAAAGATGTCATTTTATAAAAGTCCCGAAGTCTGAGTAACATGTCACCAAGTGTCCCTTTTATAGCACCCAAGCACCTCAACTTCAGGTGTACTATATTAAAAGTATTAAAACAGCCAGTGCACAATGGCCCATAAATATCCCCAACTTCTTTTCTAGCTTTGTATTTTTGGACTAAGGGGGATATTTAATAGAAAACTTGCACAATTTTTTCAAGTTTAAAAAGGCACCAAATGTAATAGAATGCTACTACAGCAGATGTAAAGCATCTGCCCGAACGCATATTTTTGTGGTCCTTTATCACGATGAAAAAAAGTGAAATGTGGCCCTATGGAACAGTTTGTGAGTTGAGTCAGCCCTTTCTGCTCTTCTCCCTCCACCCACATTTGGTCACATTCAGTCAGAAACAGGTCCACACATCTCTTGCAGTGAGTAAACCGTCACCAGGTAGGAGGCACCCTTGCAAGCATCCCACGGCACATAGTTTGGGAACCACTGCAATACCGTGTTTTTTTCTAGCACCCTGCACCTTTCAAAACCCTTGCAGTTCCTCTTCCCTTCCTCGGGTGTCACTATCTGCTGTGGTGCTTCTAGCACAGTGTTGTCTGTATTTCAGCACTGATATGAAAACCAGACCGATGCTAGAAAGCGACACCCCAGACAGGGAAGAGAACCTGCATGGGTTTTGAAAGATGTAGGGTGCTAGAAAAAAACACTATTGTTTTTTTGAGTACATAGGACAAATCTAATGAGTATACATGAAGACATCTGGCACACACTTTCCATTGAGCTCCCCGGGAGAGCTCACTTACAATTTGGCACATGATGTGACAGTTTTACATGCGATTTATCACATTAATGCTCCTGCCCGCCACTCGACAGGGATGCAGAGTGTGGAGAGTGCCTCTCCTGCCTGGTGCTTCCCCACTCTGCAGATAGGTGTGTGCTAATGGTGTCGCACTGCTGGCACACACCTAGTATCGAATGCGATACATTGCGGGTGCTAAAAAGCACCCACAATGTGCCTGCACGTACGACTTCTTATGTGCAGTCCGTCCGACTCCAGTCGGATGTACATAGGACCATGCATTGGATGTCATACACATGCTATTTGGGCTGATTTCAACCGATTTCTTGGCCCGATCCGCCGGAATCGGGTGAAATCAGGCCCAAACTGCATAGTGTATGGGGCCCTTTAGACATAAATATCAACTGTAACAAGACACCTAAAACCAGATCTCCATACTTACTCCAATAGTTTTTAAAAATCTTTACTCCATGTGTAAATGCTATATTTTTCAATTTGAATATTAGTGCATGACCTGTATTTTATTTAATTCACCCTCATCTTCAGAAGAACTTTCAGACATATTTAAAAAAAAAAAAAAAAAAAAAAAGCTACAGAAAAAAAAAAAAAAAAGTTTACCAAAACAATAAGCTTACAGAGCTGGGCAGAATAAAACAGATGTAAAGAATTAGCACGGGAGGGGGAAGGGGCATTTAAAGAGAATGATAAATATGTGGAACTAAGCATTAGAATAATTCGAACATATCTCAGATGTCTTCTGGCAGTGGGATCAGGTTTGAAATATTATTGCCATGGGTAAACATTTAACAGATTGAAGAAATAATACAGTGAAATGAACCATAATTTTAAATTGCTAATGAAAAACATTTTATTCGAAAACAAATTTTGAGTGCCAACATCTGTGAGAGATGAGAAAAATATCAGCTAAAAATGCCAGTCAGATTTTTGATATAATGTAAAAAAAATGTTTGGTAAAAATAAAGATTATATTTCCGATATAAGGAAAAAGTTACAGGAATTATGATGAATAATAATGTTTGCGTGGCAATTTTCCCACCAATTTCGACGAATTCACTTGGTACTCAAAGGGTTAGTATTCAGATGCTTTTCTCTTGACTAATCTATGCCAGTGCCCCCAAAGGATCTATAATAGATCTAATTATTGTTTGTATTCTCTAGAACACACACCGGGTTCTCGGTCAGTGACTGAAATATCTTTTGTGACAAACAAGTTTATACTGTACAACACCTACAGAGACAACTTTTTGTAGAAATATCATATGTATTATACAGTACTAAGCATATATATATATATATATATATATATACACACATATACACATACATACACATAGGCATTAAAGTTGTTTTTTTTCACTTAATTCTTTCAAATCTTCAAGTAAAACTGAATACAAGATAGACAACCTGACTGACAACTCATCCAGGAAGTGACAAAAGAACTCAGATGAACATCTAAGGAGGCAGGTCTCGTACACTCTAATTAAATTAATAGTTAATGTTAGCATTCAAGATTCCAACATACAGTAATGAAGTAAAAAAAGATTCCAGAGTTACAAAGCCAAGACCACTGCTAATATATATAGAAAAATCTGTCACTCAGCAGTGCCCTGAAGCTCCTCCGTGGTAGGTATGTAGATATCGCTTTATAAAGGAAAGGCAATAAGCAATAAATACGCAAAGTCTGGATTTAAGTCAACATTTTCAGAACATGGTTCTTTTACTTTAACATGTTTAAGTCTTGATAAAAGAACCAAGTGTTCTGAAACGCTGACATAAATCCTGAGTTTGTGTATTTATTGCTTAGTGCATCATTTCGACTCGGAGTGGAGTGAGTGAGCTATATGTATACGGCTCGGTCACATTTATATTAATATTATAATTGTGCAGTTAAGCACTAAAGTACACCTCTTCTATGCGCAGATCTTGGTATAGGACCAACAATAGAGACATAGGAGACACACTATGAGCATATTTGGCATGTAGATTTATAGAATAATTTTTGAAAAGCACATTGTATAGGAGAGTCAGACCATCTATACTTATATTTTTAAACAAAATTTCCACGCATAGGTTTTTAATTATTATAATTTTTTTAATTGGTACATTATATACCGGGAATATTGATTGGTCTCTAGTTAGGATTTAGGTATGTACCTTTCATGTAATTTATCACAAAATATACTTTGACAAAACCTAATTATTTAACGATGTCCTGATCTAATAGGAATAGGAGAAATTTTATTTCCTTTAAAGAAAAGGATCTCTACCAATTTCCTTCACCTATAAAACCATGAAAATATACAAAAAGGTATTCTTAGCCTCAAAATGTGCACTATTTTATCTTTTTCAACCCTCTCAAATGTTTTTTCTTCCTCATCGATTTTTCTGACTGGGGTTACCCCCACTTTCTTCTTTCACTGATTCCGTGTACTTTCCGATTCTAATTAATTGATTTTTGAAATTGTGTAAAGTCTATATGTCATTATTTGTATACTGAAACAATGTTTACATTTGTAGATGTCATTTGTTCCCCTGATGAAGTCTGTTTAAAGAAGAAACGCGTTGGGACATTATTGTACTGCTGTAATATCTATGACCACTCATTGAAGAATTTAATAAAAACTTTTATCTTGGAAGAATTTCTCCTTCATTGAAAATTGGATGAACATATATGAACATGCTGGATAAGTTATAGGCGATATACCACTATTGGGGATTAGATAGCTAGATATACCATAGACAAAAGTGGCACTCAGAGACTTTGGAAGATACAAAAAGTGGGCTAGATTTTTACTCCATCAAATCAGCATTTCAGGGCCCCGTCGTCAGGATACATGGAATGTATCGTGACGATGGGGCCCTGAAATGCTGATTTGATGGAGTAAAAATCTAGCCCACTTTTTGTATCTTCCAAAGTCTCTGAGTGCTACTTTTTTTGTCTATGGTATATATTGGAGTTATTAACCCCTCTTATTGGAGGCACCAGAGCAAGTTAGCCATTGACAAATTATCTAAGCCCTGAGCGACTGGTCTTCCTTCTTCTGAGAGATATATATATATATATATATATATATATATATATATATATATATATATATATATATATATATATTTTTTTTTTTATTATTACATACACCATGACAGCTGAAGTGAATAATACAGAACTTTACATCACTGAGAAACCGAACAGTATCTGAGATTTACAAAGGTTGTAGATGTAATTGATGTTGTCGGCCTATTAATCTTCAGGTCTGATATGAATTATGACATGTATTCCCCGTAGGAATATTTTTATGATTGTACAACAGAACCTCAGTGAAAGTAAAACATTCCCTTCTAACAATAATATAATGTCCTACTAGATTGCAGTGTGGAGAGGTAACAGCTTGCACTTTCCAATAGAAAATGTGGTAAATAGTCCAGAATATAAACAAAATTCTAACTACAATTCAAAAGCTTAATGTCCAGCTTAGGACGGTCTACGGAAAACTTACTCCGTTAAGAATCTTTGGCTGCAACTGCTGCAGGTGAACGGTTTCAAACTGCCATCATGATTACACAAATGTTCATAGAGCTTAGTCCAATCTTGTTCTGCAAATTGATTACAACAAAATAACGGTTATTATTGAAAGCAGTTGTAGCTGTGACCTAGAAGGCTTGGTTATAATGCAAAATAATATTTAGCAAAAACATAGTAATACACAACATAGCAAATAAACTGTGTAAAACTTTAATACAGTATTTAAAAAAAGTTAAGTTTCTAGTCTCCAAATTATATATACAAGTTTCCTAGACTCTGCCACTTCAGACCAGGCTTATAGGATACTTATTCTCGATGACAGACTAGATGGGCCAAGAGGTTCCAATCTGTGTTTCTATGTTTGAGTGGTTAATTCAAATAGACTGAGGGAATAAATGTCACCTGTGCTCAAGCATGGATGTCCCTAAAATCTGCACTATAATGGCATCGTTTGGGAAAATCTGCTGTAACCTTTTATCATTATTGAAACAGATTAGGAAAAAAATTATATTGTCCTAAAAGTTATTTATGCATGAAAGACCCCAATCCGCACAACCCCTAAGTGCCTGTTCATTACATTTTGCATCGCTGTGAATATGGCCTTTAATTTCCTGAAAATACTACAGTCCTACAAAATTAGGTTTCTAACATTTGCACACATGTAATGTGTTTAGGGATCCACTATTGGGCGCTCCCCTTGGTTTGGACAGAGGTTGATTGAAAGGAAAGGTAGAGGGGAGTATGGTACTTTCCTTTTGTCTCCTGTGTTGTATTCTTTCCTTTCCTCTAATTTCCAGTCCTTTGTTTCTCAAGTTTGGTCGTCGGTATCTCGAAATGATTGTATGTAAAAAATGAGAAGAATGGAAAGAATCCACAATGTGAAGTATCTTACGGATTGTGATGTCGATTATTCTATATCACTGGGAGATTGGTGGCGTACCAAACTCACTTGTATCGACAGAATTCTATGTACATCAAGGTATCTTTAAGTTCTTAGGGTGGCATACCCTGCGGAAGAGCTTGAATCTGGAAACATGTTGACCCAGACTCCGTGTACTTAACAAGGCAGAGAGGTGTGCAAGGGGAGCGAAGCTAACCCGTGAGTATATTGGCGAGTGTTATCCGGTTTGACTTCACCAAATACCATGTGGTAAGGCACTCTTCCACTCCCAGCCTTTTTTAATTCCCCCATATGTTTTTATCCCACAAAAGTATGTTTAATGTACAAATAAACGCATGAAAAGAAACCTTGATGAGCTTCAGTTATCACCTCACCACGTGAGTACGGGTATGCCACCCTAACTACTTAAAGATACCTTGATGTACATAGAATTCTGTCGATACAAGTGAGTTTGGTACGCCACCAATCTCCCAGTGATGTAGAATAATCGACATCACAATCCGTATGATACTTTACATTGTGGATTCTTTCCATTCTTCTCATTTTTTACATACAATCATTTCGAGATACCGACGACCAAACTTGAGAAACAAAAGGACTGGAAAGTAGAGGAAAGGAAAGAATACAACACAGGAGACAAAAGGAAAGTACCATACTCCCCTCTACCTTTCCTTTCAATCACCCTCTGTCCAAACCAAGGGGAGCGCCGAATAGTGGATCCCTAAACCCATTGTGTTATTGTAACTTATTGAGGTGAAATTTGGGATACACCTCCAGGGACCCACTAGGCAGATCCTCCCAGGTAGCGCCACGGTACTCTGCTTACTTTTTCCATTTGCACACCTGTGTATGAGCGTTATTGATGGAAAGCCAAGATAAACTCCCAAAGAAAAATAATTTAATGCATACCCACTAGTCCACACTGGCAACACTTGTAGACATCTTCGTGATGACAGGTCACATGCAGGTTCCGGACACTTTCACTTTCAAATGATAAAGGGCATTTTGTGCACAGGAACACATCGCTCTTCTTGTCATGACCCCTCATGTGGCTTTTCCATGCACTCTGTGTCATGAACCGTTTTTGACAAACCTGACATTGATAGCTCTTTCGTACCAGACGGTGGCTTTTCAGGTGTTTTTCCATTGGGCTCCACTCACTCATGAAGCTACCACAATACAAGCAAGTGAAGCCACCTCCATATTTGTGACACTGCACGTGTATTTTGTAATTGTCCTTTGTTTCAAACTCAAGCTGACAAGAGGTGCATGTATAGCTGTGTTTCTGATCATCATTCTCTCTGCACTGGTCACCCAACGAAGGCGGCAGAGTTTTTACCTTTGTAGGCTTACTTTCTGTCCTTGCAGTTTCTTGTACAATGCTGCTTTTAGAAAGCTTTGTGTCCATGGATGAAGGAACCTGTCTAATGCTGGAGATCCGGTAAAGACCCAAAGATAAGAGGTGCTCGCACTGAGCATCATCTTCAGCTTTGCTTTTGGGTGAATTAGCTGTACTCATGGGAGGAATGGAGTCACATTGAACTGGTTCATCCAGTCGGAACTCTGATTGTTCTTCTTCAAATAATGAATTTACTTCACTTACATTGACCATATTTGTGTTGCCGCTTTGGCCCCCCAGGCTCATGCTGCATGAACTGGGACTCATAGTGTTTAGCATTCTATACAAGAAAGGCATTTTTTCCAAGTTTTCCTCATTTATTTTATTTTCCTGAGAAATTTCATCACCAATGCCATACGAATCATTTTCTCCTGTGTCTGTGCTTTCTGGAATGAGAGGGGTTTGATCTAACTGGTGGACATTTGACACGTGAAGGCATACTTTGTTTTTCAAACTGCTGGTAAATTGGCATAATTTGCACCTGTAAATCTCCAATAAAAATACTTCTACCAGATTGGTGAACCTGGCATCAAAGTCATCTGCAGTCGATGAATAGAAGCAGGAGGTCGCAATCTCTGCGCCAATATGTAAAGTTGTAGGTGTTATACTCTCAAATTTGTACTTCAGTTCATTCATTTCTCAAATTAGTAAAGAGAGTAGACCTAAAACAATAAATATATGTGATCACATGGAATGCTAAACATTTACATTTTATTTTGTAGAAGTCATTTAAAAAAGTGTAGCGTGAAAAATTTCAGAATCAGATCATGACTGGTCACTCCTCGTTCACTGTAGAACAGGAGTGTGCAATTGCTAACCATCCATAAACCTGATACAGCTTTATATTGTTAAGGACAGGGTAACTTCAAAAACCAAATCTGCTTACTTGTGCTTAAACCAGAGGAATACATACATACATACATACATACATACCACACACATTAATAAAAAAAAAAAAAAAAAAATTATATATATATATATATATATATAGCAAACAGTCCGGTTTTTAGGCCAGAGAGGGCACTCACCACCACAGTAGGTACAACGCTTTTTTATTCAGGACACACACACACACACACAGAGGTACTTCACTGGGAAGGACTGCAGGCGGCACTCGTTGGGCTTGTAGTGAAACAGATGGTGATGTTTATTTAGTCATATCGACGTGTCAAGACATATATGTCTTTCCTTCAGGATAACAAACATGTTTGTTATCCTGAAGAAAAGACATATATGTCTTGAAACATCGATATGACTAAATAAACATCACCATCTGTTTCACTACAAGCCCACCGAGTGCCGCCTGCAGTCCTTCCCAGTGAAGTACCTCTTTGTATATATTATACTTATACTGTAGCGGCACTCTGATGGGCAAAGGGGTCCCAGCAGGGATGATAGCTTAATGGCAATGGAAATGCTGCGGTGCCTTCCAAACTTGAACTCACAACCGTGAGCCAGGTGAACGTAGAAATGTAGAGACGGCGGCACTCGCAAAAAAATAAAGACCCAGGGGAGGTATATGATCAATGATTCTGTATCTCAATGAGGTCAGCGAGTGTCTGGCCTCTACAAAGTGCTTCTACTTTCTTAGGAACCCCCAAGCCTGGCTGCTTTCGGTGCTGTGGCTGCACCACTTGCAGCTATATGGTAGCGGGTGATAAATTTAATCACCCATATTCAGGCAGAAAATTCAACATCAGACATAGGGTCAGTTGTCATACTAAGTATGTAGTATACCTTTTAAGCTGTCCCTGCGGCCGACACTATGTCGGGAAAACCGACAGGGCCTTTAAAGAAAGGGCTACTGCCCACAGATCAAACATCAAGCTTGCACTGGCTGCAGGGCATGGCAAACACCCGGTCAGCAAGCACTTTGTAGAGGCCAGACACTCGCTGACCTGATTGAGATACAGAATCATTGATCATATACCTCCCCTACCCAGAGGAGGTGACAGATCGCTCATGCTGCTACGTGCGGAGTGTCGGTGGATCTATATTCTGGATACACTGGCACCCCGCGGCTTAAATGAAAATCTGGGCTTAAGCTGCTTTTTATGATCTTTAATGTATCAGTAGTTGCTGCATATTCCATTTAAATTATATGTATCTGTGCAGCTACTCTTACGTAGCGCTTTTTGCATTATGCTGCTAATATATTGTGGTTTTGGATTTTAAATGTCTTTTATATTTTATGTATTGCTATAATGTCTATGTATGTTGCATTGCAACATCTTATCATTATTGTTCTCACAGATCACGTGACACAGGTCTCCTTCGTGACTCACGGCGTTGCCGTGGATACATGACGTCATCATTAGACGCAGCAGAGACGGACACCGGGCACCACGAACGACACCGGGGCTATTTAAGTAAGTTTTTTTGTTTGTACACTTGTTCTTTGGCACCTTGATAAAGTGGCGACACCAGCCACGAAACGTTGGTTCAACTAGCCTGCCTTGGGTCTTTATTTTTTGCGAGTGCTGCCGTCTCTACATACATACATATACATATATATATACATATATATACATATATATATATATGAGGATGGGGCAACAGGGCGGCACTCCAAGGGAGAATTTAATCTGGTGCAGGGTCCATAAGAGAAATGCAAATACACTTACCCCCCCCCCCCCCAGGGTGAAGGAGTTCAGACCAGCACTCAGTAGTGAAGTGAAGAAAACGAAGGTTTATTCCAAGTATTTTTGTTTCTGATGTACTTGGAATAAACCTTCGTTTTCTTCACTTCACTACTGAGTGCTGGTCTGAACTCCTTCACCCTGGGGGGGTAAGTGTATGTATGTGATATATATATATATGCATTAATGTTTTATTAAAGCAATTACTGTACTTTTCTACATCTATTACCGCATATGTGAATTATGGTGCTGCGTATCAAAGGTGACAAAGCTACAGCCAGTAGTGAAACGTGTCAGTGTTTCCTCACTCCAGGACTTGATTTTGGGCTCAAAGGCAACTACTTTACCATCCTGATCTATTTGGTCACTGCTCTAATTGTGGAAACCCTCCACGGGACTCACTGTGGTTCCCCATTTACCACCTACAATTTGGATCCCCCCCGGGTGGAATGCCACAGGTGAAATTCACCATTCAATACCATCAAAAAAGAGGATTCCTCCACCTTCTGTTATATTGCCCTATTGTGTTTCCTCCAGTGGTTTTGGGGGGCACCGTACCACCAGAGAGGACCTTTGGGCTACTTGGGACCACAACATCCAGATCCCTACACAGATACCTCCAACGGCACCATATAAGGATACCATACCAATAGAGAGGACCTTTGTTACTTCATTGAAATATCTGTGAACAGTGATCTTCATTTCAATTCCTCTGTAAAGTGCTCTTACCCTGAATTTGTTTAATATTGATATTCATTCTGTCCTGAGAGTGAGCAACTCAATCAGTTTTTAATTATATGTTATGGCTGTGTGTAATTGTGCCAATTTTTTTTATACATAAATAATTTATTATCCCAAATTGTTTTTGTGTTATACATTGTAGTAAAAGCGCTGCGCTATTTGTGTTTTTTTTTCCCTTGTTCTACTTTGTGAGGGATTGACTACCCCTATAATTGAGCAGCTGCTTTTTCTGAAAACCAGTTCTTATCTCAGGTGCCCTTGTCTAGTAGATCAAGACCTCTGTTTCTGTTATTTTCCAAAATCATGTCTACAATGATATTTAGAGGTAGCTGTGAGTCGGCTTGCAGTTACAGTACCTCTGGACTTGCTGATGTCGGCTACTCCAAAAGGTCTGTACAAAAATATACTGTACGAGTCAAGGACAAGATCAGGCTGCACGTTCCTTGCCAATGCAAACAGCATCTCTCTCCACTTGCTGAAATGGCCCCTTAAATGTACTTTGCTTTTTACTGGATAATTGTCTGTTTACTATTTTGTATTGCTTTTCAAAATTATATGGGAGGAAAGTTGGTTCCATCAGATTAAGGGGGTGCATCCATTAAGAAGCACTGTAGAGCTCATACTTATATTGTAATGTGATCATAGCTTTCTCATGCACCCCAGATAAGCTCATTTATCTGACACCTGTGACAGCTGCCCCTTTAATACTAATTCAGTTGTGTTATGTGATTGCTTCACCTTTAAAAGCAATAAAGTAGTTGGCAGGTGAGCTCTAAACCAGAAAAATAACACATGTTCATTTTAGCTATGATGTGTCAGCAGTTGCCAGGTTCTTAAAAGACCAATTGTTAGTGTAGGACTTGCAGTGAAATGGGGTCCCTTGGCGATGGGCTGCAAGCTTAAATGCATTGATCAATTCATGAACTAAAACCCCATTATTTATTAATTTGATTATTTAGATTGGATACAACACATGTTTACCAGAATACTGGAAGTCCCTTTAATTTTAAATAAGACATACTGAAAATACATATACTAGTGTTTATTTTAGCACCGGCTATCTTTAAAAACCCATGCAGTTCATATTCCCTGCTTGGGGTGTCACTGTCTGCTGTAGTGCTTCTAGCACAGTGTGGTCTGTATATCAGCACTAATACGTAAACCAGACCAGTGCTAAAAACACCACAGCAGACAGCGACACCCCATGCAGGGAAGAGGAACTGCATGGGTTTTCAAAGATAGTGGGTGCTAGAATGAACACTAACATGGAGTAAATACATTCTATAACTTACTCTTAAGGCCCATACACACTCAAGCATTGCGCTTGGTAATGACACACTCCCTTGTCGGTACATGCAGACAATGGGGCAGTTGTTATCGATCGCCATGAACATGCATTGTGAATTAGTGGAGGCCTACACACTTGGCGATACAATGAACAATATCGCTCAGAAGTGCCAAAATTAGAGATATTGCTTATTATCTTGCACAGTGTTACCAGGGTTTTTCAACTTATGATACTGTTAAGCCGGAGTACGTTTTTTCTAGCTGTTTTAGCCATTTGGGGTTGGGAAAGTCAATAACTATACTGGCTACAAATGGAATTTTACAATGTTAGGGGCCCTTTTTGCAATGAATTTATTTTATTTAAAAAACTTGTTGGGGATAAATGGTTCTCCAGTCAATCAGCTCCTGACATCTCAAAAAACTCTGACAGTTAGCAGTTGATTGGCTGGAGCACCATGTATCCCCCACAACACATTTGAATAGCTAAAACTTGTTGAAAATGGGCCCCATAATTTCTTACCTCCCCCTTACACTCAGGAACAGGGTCAGAAATGGAACAGTGTAAAACTCTCAGTCCATTATTTATCAATGTGATCACATTGCTGTGGATTTTCAAAGGTTACAAAACTACAGCTATTCAAATAAGTAAAAAGTTGTTTTTTTGGTGGTACAATACCCCGAACCTTGTTAGGCATGGGTAAGTAATTGTAGCAGCAAATGAACCTCTTTGTAAACAATACTTTGAGAGGTCTGGAACAATGCCAAAGATCTTTATTTGATTAGTGACTTTTTCTGGACAGAAAGTGACTTTAGGGCTAATATATAAGTGATCAGATTTGGTACTTGTCTAGTTTCATGGCGGCAGCATAGCAGCACGCTACTTCCAGGTTCGGCGCTCGCCAAACTTTCTAAAATATACTAAAACTCCATGCCAACATGGATAGTTCATACCCCAACTATCCACGTTGGCATGGAGTTGATTTTAGATAGTGTGGTGAGCATAGCGAGCCACCGAGCCCCGCAAGGGGACTCAGACATGCTGCCGCCGTGAAACTAAACAAGTACCGATCAGGCTTTTGTGGCCATATCCCATTAGCAGCAGTAATTTATCGGATAGCTCTGATGTTTGGGACTATGCCTCAGGTACATGAAGCATAATCCCTGAAACGCAGATCTTCAGAGCTGCAGTACCATATGTAATTTAGATCCCTCGTCATTGTCCGTACATGGGTTGGAGGGGGTGACTGTAATAGGATAGTCTGACACTTACCATGCAATATTAGCCCAATTTTCTCTGGCAAAAGAAAACATACAGGGATAATAGGATATCACCCTTAGCTCGGAATGTATAATTTCGTATTGCTGCAAATTGAAATGATAGCCCAACGATATCCCAATCTCTTTCAAAATGATTTTACCGCAGCTGTAAGTCATCCTGCTCATCACTTGGCCATCGTGTGCTGATCACAGTTTGGTCACGAGCAGTGCGAGTCACAGTAGGTCTAGGATCAACGGGCAGCGGTTGAATGGGTAAAGTAATAATAAATTAACATAATATAAAAATTAAATGATCATTTTAGCAGCGATTTTATTAAAATGTTAGTGTCTGCAATTATTGCAAATGACTAGAGTGAGTAGAAGAATAGTGCAGGGGGTGACAGAGCCAGCAAAGTGGTCTCAAGAAATGCCATTACACATCACATGCACTTTAGTGGGCGGATTCAGAAAAGGCAATTTCATATACTGTTAACTCCTAACCATTAATATTGCAAGAACCACTGGGATTTACGGTTCTGAAAATAATGGGTCAGATTTAACTACAAGCAATATTTTTGTTATCACTCTTTAGGATTGGTAAATCCAGCCTCTCGCCTCCTAACTGACATGTACCAGCTAGGAGCACAATGACAGCTAGGTTCTGATTGGCGGGAGCATCATATCGCTTACATTTCTGCAAGGATACTAAAAGCAGTACTTAATTATGAAGAATATGTTGCTTCATCGGCTCCTTTTTTGTAACTAAAGAGAGTACACAAATAACGTTAATGATATGCATGATATAGTTGATATATCATGCATATCGTCTATTGTGTATGTACTAAATCGTTAACGATGGGCACTCATGCTTTACTCCCTCATCTGAACGGGATACAGTTACAACCCCGGCGTTCAAAATCCCGACACTTTCTCCCTCTATGGGTGTACACATCCATCCTTGCAACCAGAGGCTGCCTCTGTCAGCTGCCCGCCCAGTCCCCTCAGAATGTGCACGCAGATCTAAAAGGTGCCCATACGTTACAATTATTGTATACAATATTGCATCTCATCGCATCTCGGTTTTGCGATGAGATCTAGTACAAAAAGTGTGTGCTGCTTTTTGTACTAGATCTCATCACAAAACCGAGATGCGATATTGTATACAATAATTGGAACGTGTATGGGCACCTTAAGGTTGCTCTGAGCAACCTTAGATATGAGTGCATGTTCCACATCATTCGTTGACCATCAAAATATGTGGGTGTTCCGCCACAGGCTACAAATGGATGTTTATGTAAAACATCCATTTGCAAGCCGTGGGAAAGAACGTGCCTTTGCGTATGGTGGGCCGGTGTACAACCATTCGCAAGGCGGGATCTGGTTGATTCGCAGGGATGCAAATTCGCATCCAAGCCAATCAACCAGAATAACTCCCAATGGGTATGTGTGTGCGATATATGTATATTCCCAATTATTAAATGGCTCCACCATAATGTTAGAATGTGTTCGCATTCATACTCATTGGGCGAGATTCAGCAAGCTAAAAATGCGGTAAAAACCCAGTTTTCTGGGTTTTTACCGCATTTTCATATGCAGCAAAGCTCCATTGCTGGGGCTTCGCTGCGGGGGGGTTACGCCAGTTCCTATTTGGCGTAACCCCATAGAAGCCTATGGGCTTCCCTTCGTGTCCCCCGCCGATCTGTGCCGCACCCCCCTCACCTGTGTCCGGGCAGCCTCCTGCTGTGCTGCCCGGACCAGTGATTTCCTCCTGCCTGCACCACTTCTGAGTGCAGGGAGGAGGAACCGGAGCCCTTACAACTGTGTAAGGGTACCGGCAGGGAGGGGAGGACCCCGTGCACATCGCCGGACATCGCTTTTGCGTTAATAATCGCATATGTTACTGCATATGCGATTATTAACTATGCGAATGCCGGCGATGTGCACCGGGGATTATTGGTGAATCTCACCCAATGAGAGCAATGAAATCAGGTCCGGCATTGTTCCTTCATCATGTTTCCCAGATCGTCAATCTTTTTTCCAGATCAATCAAGGAAAATTGAACCTTGTTGTTTTTGTTTTTTTTTAAGTTTCTAAATGAAATTTCCCAAAAACGGCTTTGAGATGCACACCACCAGGTCCAGAGGTAAGTTGTTGCTGAATTTGGCGGCCGAGTGTCACTGTGTCTCCGCAATATGACAGACACACTCTTCAACTTATTATATAGATTGTCAAAGACAACATGTTCAGCAGAGGGGCTTGGTGACATCACTTAATGATATTGTTAACGATATAGTTTAGTGTGTTTGCCCAGTAGCTCCACTGATATCATTGAGATCAGCGGTTTAGCAAATCGTATAGTGTGGTACCCAGCTTAAGGTTTGTACAGTTATGAAGAACAGAGTTAAACAATGCATGCAGACATACTGCAAATTACATACCACGAAAAACTGTAGATGTCAAGATAAATCCGGAACAGCATATTAAAGTTATGACAAAATAACAACTTTTAAAGCTAAAATTAAATAAGTGCAACAACTGCAGCGGGCGGCTGGTAATGTGAGCTGGCAGGCACCGGCGTCCGGGTTATACGGCAGCAGAAGCGCCCTGTGCTCTCTGTCAGCCCCCGGCACACGCCTCATTACCAGCAGTACTGTAACCGCGCTATTCGTATCCTGCGCTACATGTACCCTGCTCACCTGCGTCCGTCCTGCTAGCGGCGGCCCCTTCCTCACTGTCCCCCGCTGCCTGTTGCTCTCAGCGCCGAATGCCACTGTGCTAACTGCCAGACTCAGAGCTGCCGAGTTCCTCTGTGTGCAGTAAGTTCGCCCCTCCCACTTTTTTTTTTTTTAAACAAACTTTAACGCTACAAACAGCTCAACAATGTTACGACTAACATTCTTATTCTCTAACTAAATATTTATATTCTAAATGCCAATTTTTTTTTACATTCACAAGAATAGAAGAATAAAATAGTGAGCCTGTCTTTCTCATCATTCTGCACATATATATCTGTGTTCTAGCTCACACAGCACAGAATGGTAACTGAATGAACTTGGCTAAAACAAAGGAACATAAAAAAAATGGTACTTGTTTCCTAGCACGGCTCCCAGCTAGTGGACTATTAGTTAGTGAACTGTTCTGCGTAGTGACTATTCTACGTAGTGAAATCGCATCGCATGGGCCAATTTAGGGTCATGCGATGTGCGATGCGATTTTCCTATGTAATTTATTCACTGCTCTCTCGGCCCCGGGCCATCGCATCTGCCGCAAAATCCCATGCGATTTTTAATCGCATGTGATCGCATGTGATTTTATAGGGTGTGTGATGCCATGACATTAGGTATACAATTATATGATTGTATATACCAAACCCCCCACTATCCACGCCACCCTGAAGCGTGGCGAGCGCAGCGAGGGGTGGTGCGTGGATAGTGGGGGATTGCGTTAAATCTATTTTTGGGACATACAATTATATTATTGTATAACTAATGTCATGGCATTGCACACCCTATAAAATCGCATCGCCTTCTGCTATAATGGCCCATGCGATGCGATTTCCCTACGGTGCCGTACGTAGAAAATCTGGGTGCCGTGCTTGGAAACAAGTACCAAAAAAACTGCTGTGGAGAGCAGTGATGTGCAGGGGTGAGGCAGAGCCTCTCCTGTTATACTCCAGAATTGTGACTATAAAAATTACAAAGGTTATATAAATATCCTCTTTATAGGTTTCTATTAATTTTTATAGCATCATTCAAAAAGAGACTCAAGACTTTACTGTTTACTCAAGCATTTCCTTAATTCCCTTAAGTCAGGCATGTCCAAAGTCAGGCCCGGGGGCCAACTGCGGCCCGTGCTGTCATTTCAAGTGGCCCGCAGCCTCCAGCTGGAAGCGGGCAGAGCATCAGATGTGGGAAGCACAGCACCATACCTCCCAACTGTCACGCTTACCGCGGGAACGTCCCGATATTCGGGGACGTTCCCGCGTCCCGCCCGGGGCCGCCATTGTCCCGCGGTGGGGGGGACAGTTGGGAGCCCCCCCCAGCTTACCGAGAATAGATGCTGTGCGCATGCGCACAGCGTCTATTCAGCGCAGACGAGCGGCGAAAACGGGGCATGGCCGGAGTTCGTGTCACCCCGTGAGGCCACGCCCCTTTTCTCGAGGCCGCGCCCCTTTTCGGGAGTGCGTCCCGATCTCCCAACTTCAAAAGTTGGGAGGTATGCAGCACAGCACACTAAAGGTGGGGCCCCGGCAAGCGTGCCTTTACCTTGCTGTCTGCTGCAGTGAGGAGGTGCCGGCCGCCACAATCAGATGTGTTTGGCGTCCTACCACTGCTGCTGCAATCATATATATCCCTACTCCACAATCACAGTGACAGCAGTGTTTGGGGAGGGGGCAGCAAGGGGGAAGCTTGCTCCCGTAAAATGCAGAGCGGAGGAGGGCAGCAGCGAGAGCCCAAGCATCTCCTGTCCTTGCAGTGCCTGCTTTGCCTCTCTTTCCTCTGGCTCACACAAGGGGCTGGGAAACATACAGAGAAAGGAGGGGGCAGAGTGGGAAGCATACAGTGAAGAAAGGTCAGGCTGGGGGACATACAGTGAATGGAGGCAGTGATGGCCATTCAGAGAAGGGGAAGCAGGGGCAGGCTGGGGGACATACCATGAATGGGGGCAGAGTGGAGTACATAGTGAAAAGGGGTCATACAGTGAAGGAGGGTCAGGCTTGGGGACATACAATGAATGGAGGCATTGATGGACATTAAGAGAAGGGGGCAGGCTGGGGGACAGAGTGAATGGGTGCAGAGTGGAGAACATACAGTGAATGGGGGACATACAATGAAGGAGGGGCAGGCTGGGGGACATACAGTGAATGGGGTTAGGCTGGGGGAAATACAGTGAATGGGCAGGCTGGGGGACATAGAGTGAGAGTGGGGGACCATTCTTATTTGATTAATGATTCAAAGAATGTCAGGCTGAATGGTCGGCCCCCACACATTTACATTTCACCAAATCTGGCCCTCGTCGCAAAAAGTTTGGACACCCCTGCCTTAAGTATTGTTTATGAAAAGCTTTTTTTGCACTTCAGTGTTCCTGTACTGTATTACATTAATTCTATCTGTTGAGCATCTTGAGTCCTACTGGAGAAAGAGCGCTATATAAATAAAATGATAAGGTACTTGTGTAGTTTCACGGCGGCAGTTACATAGTCAGCGTAGTGTCCCTGTCAAAATCAACGTTGTGTTCCCACGGCCAGCGTAGTCAGCTTGTTTCTGCGACTGTGTTCAATGTTCGCGCCTAACTGGAGCTTGCGCAGTTAGCGAAATCAGTCGGCGTTACGCAGTTAGCGTAGTCAGTCAGCGTTGTGTCATTGTTTATTACATTGTGTGGAAACCATTGACAATTTTTCACCAGCATTGACATGACAGGTGTGAATGTGTTCCTGAAACACCCCCATGTCAGCCCGAAGCGCAGTGAGCCCCACGAGGGGACGCGGTACGCGTCCTCCCGACCTGTTCATACCCCCACTCCACGTCAGAGTGGAGTTGATTTTGTGTTGAAGTGTGGTGAGTGCATGCACCGTTGCCGTCCCTTCCAGTCACTACCTCCTCCCTCTGCCCTGACTCGCCGGGGCAATAGTGAAATTGAATGCACATGTCCGGTGATCACACATGGTCAGCAGACCTCCACCTGGATGTGCGCGCAAGCGCGGAAGAAACTTTATCTAGATCACTCAAAGGCTACATATAGTATAGTATAAAGTGATCCCTCTCCTCCCAAGTGCCCGGGTGCTCACCTCCTGTAGTCAGCACTACCTGAATGCTTCCTGCTCTGTGCTTCATCGGCATACTGCTCAGAGCGGCCCCCGAGTTCCCTTTCACAATCATGGACGGGGGCTCTTCTTCTGGTTCACTCACAAAGGCAAATTCCTTCTCAAATGAATACAACCATGTGCACTGCAGGTGGGGCAGATGTAACATGTGCAGAGATAATTAGATTTGGATGAGTTATTTTGTTTCTGTGCAGGGAAAATACTGACGGCTTTATTTTTAAACTGCCATATAGATCTCACTTTGAAGTAAAACCCCACACAAATCTAATTCTCTCTGCACATGTTACATTTGCAGTGCACATGGTTTCATCCATTTGATAAAGAATTTTCCTTTGCGAGTGAACCAGAATAAGGGCCCGGATGTGTCTCTTCTTAGCTTTAGACCAGGAGACTGGAAAGCAGGGCCGACCTGAGCCTAATTTTTTTGGTAAGCAAACATAGATTTTAGCACCTTCACTGGGAATATTGTGGGTGAAGTATCAATTAATACTTAAAAATAGGGACAGCAAAAAATTAGGGTGTGGCCACATAATAGTAGCAATTCCCATTACACCACACAGTAGTGCGCCTGGTAGTGCCCCCTAGACACACTGTGCTCGGATTATGCACGCCGTAATGCCCATGACATGTTGTGCCACACACTATAATGCCCATTACATGTTGTGCCACACACCGTAATGCCCATTACACATTGTGCCACACACTGTAATACCCATTACACATTGTGCCACACACCATGATGCCCAGTACACATTGTGCCACACACCGTGATGCCCATTACATATTATGCCACACCATGATGTCCATTACACATTTACAGGGGCGGATTGGCCCACCTGGAAACCGGGCTATTTCCCAGTGGGCCGGCCCATTTCACCCATGTAGTGGCTGCTCGTCCCCCCCTGGCTGGGCCGCGGACCGCCCCAACCGCCTTCTCCGCGGTTAGCGGCTGTGGCCACAGCACTTTTACCCAAAACAAAGATGGCCACGGCAGCCTCATCCCTTGATAATGCCCGCGGGAGAGCTGGTGCTCATGCGCGGTCGCACGCAGCAACTCACGCGGCCCTTCTGAGGTGATCCCCAGCAGGCAGCGCGTTGGTCCTCTGTCTGTGACGGCTCTCTACTCACCCTCGCTGCTGCCATTTTCACCTGCCTGAGCGGGGAGGACGCCGCGCGGTGCTTTGTTGCGGCCGGAGCCACGGGGGATAATGTTGGCTGCAGTTACCAAGGACAGACACAACGCCCGGGTGTCTCACCATCATGCCATTATGTGTTATCCAGAATTATCGTACACCTGGGCTGCGTCAATATGAAGATCGCAAGTTGATGCCCTACAGGTCCCAGTATGCACTGTCTCCAAGGGCTGGCTGAGTCAGACTTTTAGTGGCACAAATCCTGCATACTGTAGGGGAACGGGGCGCCAGAATTTTTTTGGCAGGGGGAGCTGCATTTCTAGATACGCCACTGCAGGTCAGTGGGCTGTAAACGCCCGGGTGCTTGTCAGGACGAATCCCCCATTTTACATATATGAAGAAGAAGTGCGTCACTCCAGGACTTGTGCAAAAAAGACAAAATGTCTGAAATGGCGTAGACCAACCACAGTAAAGTTTTGTCTTTTTTCACAAGTCCTGGAGTGACGCTTTTCTTCTTCATATATATATCTATTTATCTATCCACCAACTGCAGCACACCAGTCTATCATAGAAGTGTGTAAATGTAGACTCAAATCATGGGCCCTTATTCTTATCGGCACGGTACGGCCCGCGTGCGGCCGTACCGCCGATGTTTGTGGTCTGCACATGCGCAGAGGTCATTCTGCGCATGTGCAGCCCCCTTCGCCGCAGACGGATTTCGTCCGCCGCAAAGGGGGCGGATAGGGGCGTGAGAGGCATCATGCCCTCATTTCCCTATGTGTACGCCCCGCGTTTCATGGGCGTTCCCATGCAAACGCGGGGCGTATGCATGGTAATGAGGGCATGACGCCCTCATTACCATGACATGGGGGCGGAAAGCTGACGTCGCCGGATGTCAGCTTTCAGCCCCCATACAAGCTACCACACGGACGATTGTCCGTGTGGTCTTAGCTTGCGGGAGCTGCCGCGGCGTGCGGGCCTGCCTTCGATGGTCGTCGACCATCGAAGGCAGGGGGCAGCTCCCACCATGGTGGAGGCGTAGCCTCCACCATTTTTGAGCGGATCGCCAGCCGTCCGTGTATGGACGGCCGTGGCGATCCGTCTGGTGGGCGGCCCTTGGTTTGTGCGGTCGGAGCCCCGTGTGCGGCTCTGACCGCACCAACCAGAATAAGGGCCATGGTTTTGATGCACCATGATTTGAGTCATCAATGAGACCAAAGTGCCAAAGTTTGTCGATTATATATGTGATAGAGTTTGCTGCACATTTGCACCCTGCATGGTGGTATCCATATATATATACCGTAAGATTCCAGGAAAACATTTGTTAATGTTTTTTATAAAGCTCTTGCTTTTGAGAAGGGAGCATCAGCAGACCCCGCCTCTCAGCAGACCCCGCCCCCTATTAGGGCTGCTTCCAAAAATTTCCCGGGCTGATTTTCTAACCCAATCCGCCCCTGCACATTTATGCCACACACTGTGATGCCCATTACACATTATGCCACACACCTTGATTCCCATTACATATTATACCACACACCGTAATGCCCATAACATATTATGCCACACCCCATGATGCCCATTACATATTATGCCATATAAGTGCTGCTTACCTACATACACATTGCAAGGGGTTTCTTGCTCAATGCCAGGGGTTACATACTCTATGCCAGGGGCTTCATGCAGGTTGCCAAGGGGGTTTCATACTATTTGTCAAGGGGGTTTAATGCTCAATGCCATGAGGAATTACATGCTCATTGCCACAGGGGATTGAAATGCTTGTTGCCAAGGGAGATTGAAATGCTTGTTGCCAGGGGGGAATGAAATGCTTGTTGCCAAGGGGGATTACATGCTCATTGCCACATGAATATTAAATGCTTGTTGCCAAAAGGGAATTCATTCTGTTAGTGGGGAAAGCCAGGTGGGAGAGGTGGGCAGCCTGGCTGTATTCAGAGCAGGTCCAAGGCTATTTCAAAGCTCGCACCAGATCTCCAGCCAAACAGAGCTCACGGTCCAGCAGCCAACCAGGAGCAGCAGATTTGAAATTGCCACTGCTCTGAATACAAGCACCATCCTGAGGAAGCCTTATTGGCAAAACTAGTCGATGTATGTGGAGATCCCGCCTGACGGGTAAGTCTGTCGGCAGACCCCCTGTACTCTGGGAACAGGTATTTACTTCAAATCGCTCTCAGGAGCACTGCAAGACTTTCAAACAGCTACTTAAGCTACACCGACATGGCCTGTGCACTGGACTTTTTCATGTTTGTCCTGTGACCCCCTGTCCATTTGTGTATGTATACCCAGGGCCGGTGCAAGGCATCTAGGTGCCCTAGGCAAATCTACTGGCTACTGCCCCCCCCCTCCCATAGGTTCTCACAATTGACGTAAAAAAATAATTCAGAAGCGCCCCGTAGATCCCGCGGCGCTTGCGCCTCCAAGCCACCTTGGGGTCTGCCGCACTGGAGTTACGCCACTGGCGTAGGGGAAGCTGGGTAGCAGCGGGCGCACATAGAAATGTATAGACAGTCAGTGATTGGCTGAGAGCTCTCTCAGTCAGAGAGATCTCAGCCAATCACTGGCTGTCCATTCATTTCTATGTGCAGGGGGCACACACAGCTAGTCCCCACCAGCAGTGCCAACAGTGATGATTTATTTATTATAAATTGTGTACAGGCTTACTGTACAGGAGGCAGCAAAGATTGCCGCTGAGTAGCTGGGCGAGCGGGGGGGAGGGGTTTGAGCGGGCGGGAGCTCCGTGTCCCGCTGGAGATTGACAGGATTGCTGCGGTGTGTGTCCTGTCCAGCGCACCGGGGGGGGGGGGGCAGGCAGCGGATTGCAGCTGGCTGAGTGCTGACTAGCTGGCAGGGGCTGGGGTAGCTGCTGCCTGCCTGCCGCCGAAGACTGACACTGGCCTGGCTGCTGATGACCAGGCCCAGCCAGCAAGTTTAACACAGGTGACAGGCGGGCTCCGGCAGGGTGGAGGAGGGGGGGAAATCACTCACGGTAATCACCAAATAGCTGTGACTGTGAGTGCTTGCTTGGCAGTTAGATCAATGCTGCAGCTTCGGCTTCTCCTTCTTCCGGCTCTCCTCTGCGGTAGCTTTCCTTCTGCTGCTGGCCTGCAGCTCACTGCCGCCCTCCAGTGGCCTGCACCCTAGGCAAATGCCTAACCCTGCCTAGTGGTGGCGCCGGCCCTGTGTATACCGGTAGTAGCCGTCATCCTAATTTTATTTTCATATATACAGCATATACCTTAGCGTAATTTAACACGTATTTACAGTGTTTTATTATTGCTATACTTTTAATACTGTCATTATTCTATTATTAAACCCGCCTTAATAAATAAAATTTCAATATAATTTTTTCACCTGAACCAATGTGTATGTATATCATTTGAATATTGTAAGTGAAGCCCAGGGTGTACATCCCCACTTGCCTTACTGTACACCACTTTGGGTATCTGTAGTGTACCCGCACACCCAGCAGCTAACTACCACTATTACTGGCTTGTGGTGCAGTCATCTCACCCCTCTCACCTCTGAATACAAACAGCCTGCCTACCGCTCTCTGTCCGGCTGTCACTGCTTTCTGCCCGGCTGGCGGCTGGCCCCATTACTATGATCGGCAGTGCACATTAAGGTGTCTTAGTAATCAGGGCACTGTCAGCAATGAAGAAGGCCCTGGTTACTATGGCGCCCTACTCAGCTGAGTAGTCCACAGGCCAGTTGGAAGGTTTATTCCATTTATCCCTGAACTGGTAGCATTTGATCTGTGGTTATTTGATAGAGAGACAGTTTTTAGATAGTGTGGCGAGCGCAGCGAGCCCGCGAGGGGCGGCGGTACGCGTCCTCCGACCTTTTCATAGCCCCATTATCCACGTCGGCGTGGAGTTGTTTTCAGATAGTGTGGCAAGCGCAGCGAGCCACCGCGGCCGAAGCGTGGTGAGCGCAGCGAGCCCCGCGAGGGGACGCGGAATACATGTAAAGTAATCTGCGTCCCCTGCGCTCGCCACTCTTTGGGCTCGGTGGCTCGCCACACTATCTAAAATATACTCCACGCTGTAGTGGATAGTGGGGGTATGAAAAGGTCAGAGGACGCGTACCGCTGCGCTCGCCACGATTCGGGTTGGCGTTGATAGTGGGGGTGGCGTTGACAATGGGGGTGCATTTAACATTGTAAGCACCCATCAGGGTGCTTGTACAATTGAAAACCGCATTGCATGCATCGCATGCCGCTATATTGCATGCGATGCACTACGATCAACATTGTGGGCACCGTGATAATAATACACAAGTATCGTTTTTTGTTCTAAAATGAAAATAATTTTATGGTTAGGCGAAGGGGTGTGGTATTGCTCACAAACAATGTCTTGTCAGACAGTCCAAAAGTAACAACACAAGTAAAACTTGGACATGGAAAATCAATATGTGGACATGGATAACGTATAAATGTACTGCACTAACCATGCTTCAGGCACGGTGCCTTGCTGTGCTCGCCATGCTTCGGGCACTGTGCCGCACTGCGCTCAGCACACTACTCTATGCCCACTGGGATGGTAAAGTATGAACAAGTTGGTTTAAAGTCAGTTGTCAGGATATTGAATGAGTTGGCATGTGCAACTGATGCATGTCTAACTTTTGGTGTTGACCTTTTGACTGTCTAACTCAGGGCTGGGCAATTGCGGCCCTCCAGATGTTGATGAACTACACATCCCAGCATGCCTTGCATCAGTTTCAGAATGGCCACATAGCAAAACTAATGCAAAGCATCCTGGGATGTGTAGTTCATTAACATCTGGAGGGCCGCAATTGCCCAGCCCTGGTCTAACTAGACATTGTCATCCGTCTGGAACCTGGGAAAGGGAAAAGGTCTAGTAAAATGGAGATATCATGTCATGTAACTGTATAACATGGGAAAGGATTCAATTATTTATGGAACAGCAAGAAATAATCTAAAGAAACAACTCCACTAAGAATTAGGAAGACAAATTAGACAACTCCGGGTGCTCCGGTGTTCGGGCGCTCAGGTGGTCTAGTATTTTGCAGTTGGGGCTCTCAGTCATGTATGGGAATGGAGAATGTGACAGTTACAAATATGTAGCTGTCACTTTAAGAAGTGCAGTCTTGCTTAGTAAATTATTTACACATTAGCCACATTAGATGAAAAACAATAGTTGTATTTATTAAAAAAATTCATATAAAGAATCGATACTTTCAAAGTGCACAATGAATTGACAAACAGGACTCACAACACAAAACATTTAATTCTGTTAAAAAATAGTGTATCTAATATATTAAGAATATATCTATATAGAGGCTATAATCCGGCTTGTTTAAAGCATAGACCAATTTTGTGAGGCTTTGAACATATTAGTAATTTTCCTGAGGCTGTGGCATAGTTACCAGTCCCACTTGGTTAATAGTCCCAATCACTGCAGAACATTACGCCTTTAGGTGTTAGATTTAGGGTCATTCTCTCCAATCCATTACCAGAAATGCACTCCAGAGATGTTAGGATGGAAGTGTTTCACCTCAGACCATAGGTTGTGTTTCACCTCAGACCATATGTTATTTGTAAATCCACCAGTGCATCTAATAACAATGATGTGGGATCGGATAGATAGAGGCTCCTACTCAAAAACGCGTTTCTCCGCCTGTAGCTCGACTTGGCGGCTTCCTCAGTTTGTATGGTAATGCTCATGCATGTTCTGGTGAATTTGGGATCTCGGGTGTTCAAGCTCCCAGGTGATCAGTGGGGAGAGCAGTGACTGGGGGTGCGGTCGACAGGGTGTGAGTGTGTGTGAGGAGTGATGATGGCGCACACCTACATGTCAGTGGAATACATAAAAAATCTTCCGGGCTGGCAGTGCAGCTCAGCACAGCTAATTACCAAGCATACCACAGAAGGGGTTACAATTTTTCTGAGGTCTTACCATAAATCTTTATCAAAATGTACTCTTTGCCGGAAATCTTCTGTCCAGGACCGATAGGGAGTTTAAGGGAAATCTTATCTTTTACATCTCTTTTTAGTGTGTGGGCACCATAAGAATAGAAAATATTGGAAATAAATAAAGTGGTCTATGTACTAATCTAGGGTACACACCAGAATGACCATGATTGTTAGATGATAGTGAAACAATTAACTTCCAGGGAGCTCCCAGGAAGTCCCCAGCTCACGATTTGTTAAAAATGTGTTTTTGTGGGAAACGATCTCAATCTGATCTGATCTAAAAAACTACAAAACATGCCCAACATACAATCTACACACAATCGGTCGGAATTGGATCTAAATTGATGGCCAGTCTTTGGTGGCGGGTTTGGGTAGTGGGGACCGGTGCTTTGCGGTGGGTTCGGGGAGCAGGGGCCAGAGCGCAGCACTGTGCAGGAGGGCTGGCGGCAGTGGAGTACAGCTCTGTGAAGGAGCGCTGGCGGCAGTGGGGCTCAGTGGCAGAATTTGAAAACAATTTAATACACTGGGCGGCATCAGCCAATCTGCGTCCGCCTGTCTTAGCCAATCAGAGGGCTGCCCAGTGTTTTATTTTATTCTGCCGCCACTACTGAGTCCCGCTGCCATCAGAACTCTTCCACCACCCAATATGGCATGCAACATCAGGGTGCTGGAAAAAAACACACTTGGGCACCAAGTGACTATTGTAGGAATAGGAGGTCTGACCAGAGCTGTGTGGGTGTGGCCAATGTCATGTGGCATGTCCTCCTTACACTATCAGCTCCAATGTATCCATACATAAATAAAGTAGATTTAAAAAAAATTGTAAGGGAATATAGAAGTACAGTTTTAATATCTATAATTTATGGCTGACCATGTGGTCATCTTGGTGGGTGGTCATTACCATGCTGTCATAATGATGGGCCTATTTATATGTGGAGGACTGGAGCTCTATTCAACCCATTGTTAATATGTCTTTGTTGATACCATACCTCTCAACTGTCCTGAATGCACTCATTGGAGACTGTTGCAGTGCCACAGGGGCAGGGGCAGGTTAAGGATGAATAGATGCTTTGTGCATGCACACAGCATCTATTGGTGCAGGGTGGGGAGATGGTAGTTGCTAAACTCTTGTGGGCTAAAGGCATACTTGCCTACTTTTCTTCTTACGGCAACCCGGCAGAGGGGGCGGGGATAAAGGTGACATCACTTGGCCCCACCCCTATGCCGCAAACCCCACAGAGAGGGTGGGGCTTACATGACAGGAAATTACGCTATCGCGTCATTTTAGTCCCGCTCCTCTCCATGGACCTGCAATTTGCGGCAAATGCCAGTAATAGAATCAGCGGGAAAGGAGGGTGCAGGGGCTCTGGCCATCAAGTGGGAGACTTGCCCACCTTCCCGGGGGGGTGGACCCGATTTTCGGGAGCCTCCCGGCCATTCTGGGAGGGTAGGCAAGC
This sequence comes from Crinia signifera, assembly GCF_055691185.1. Classification (NCBI taxonomy): domain Eukaryota; kingdom Metazoa; phylum Chordata; class Amphibia; order Anura; family Myobatrachidae; genus Crinia; species Crinia signifera. The sequence goes on along the minus strand of NC_139221.1, from coordinate 126,413,952 downwards.
CTGGCTAAAGGACCTTCCACCCCCAGGGGGAGAAACAAGGCCGGGGGGCTTGCTCCTTCACTATACACGCCACCACTGGTTGCCTATAGTAAGCCCGAAGCGTGACTAGTGAAGCGAGCCCGCAAGGGTCCATTTGGATCCCTTGTTCTGACCTTGCTCCTCCTCTATCACCCCCCCTTTCCTCCCCTGTCTCTTCACTAGGGGCCAGATGTATCAAGCTTCAAAAGTGATAAAGTGTAGAGTGATAAACAGCCAGCCAGTCAGCTCCTACCTGTCATGTTACAGGTTAGATTTGAAATATAACAGATGTGAGCTGATTGGCTGGTTGCTTATCACTCTCCATTGTATTACTTTTTGAAGCTTGATACATCTGGCCCTAGGTCCCTTAGCCCACTTGAATTTAGATCTAACCGTGGGAAAACAAATTATGATCAACTGGGGGCGCGATGTGAGGCCACGTCCTGATACTGAAGCACCATCCACCCAACTCGAGGCCTGCCCCTTTTCCGCCTTTGCCTCCATTGCGGCGTAACACGGGCCACGCAGGGCCGGATTTTAATGGGGGCACAAGGGGTCAGTACCCCTGGGCCCCCCTCTAGCTAGGGCCCCCCTGTGGTTGGCATGTTTTTTTTTTTAGCAAAAGGTTTTGTGCATGGGAGTGGGGTAGTGCTGCAGCTTCACCTATCTGCCAATGTGACAATGATTAATGGTGCTGAGCATTGGGATCCAAGACACACTGACTGCACAAGTGTGCAATGCATTACTGGGAGTTGACTAAGTCCCATGACACTTTGCACCAGAGGGCAGAGGCTGAGACGTTTGTGCTGAGCTCTGATTGGTGGAGCTCGTTACATGCTTCTCAGGCCCATGGAGAACAGCAGCAGCCTAGTCATGGGAGGGTTTTTAATCAGAGGCAGCACTGGGACTGTGAGGTATCCTACAGCGTAAGGTGCAGAGGGACAAATACAGGCTTTTCATGTAGTATATATGTGTGTATATATATATATATATATATATATATATATATATATATAGATGCATGGTTATCGGCACTCCAAGATAAATATGACAACTGCCTGGGTGCTGCACTTAAAGAAATGGTTATAAACAAAGATTATACTGCCTTTACTCTGTGTTTTGACAGTGTAATATTCTCCCATGCAGTTTGCGGCCAGTAATGACAAGTGCAAGGGGGCCCCCCTGTCTAAAGTGCCCCGGGCCCCCCAAAGGCTTAATCTGGCACTGGGGCCACGGGTTGCTCTTTACCCAAGTTGGGAGGTATGTCATACAGCTTCTCCTCTATGTGTTACTGCGACGATGTGACGCAAGTTATAGGCACACTATGCGCACGTAATAAACTTGACAGGAGCTGATTGATAGGTACTTCCTCTCTTTTTGGGATTTGATAAAGTTTCCCCTGGGCCTACATATTAATAAAACATGAGTAAAACAACATATACAGAACAGTTCTTCATAGCGCACATAGCGCTATAACACCGGCAATTCCGTGTGTTTAGAGAATACTACTTTGTTCTGTAATAAAGTCATCTATAATCTTCTGCTCCAGGAGGAAAAACTTCCAACCATTGCCAACCAGCACCGGATGTTGCCTCATTGGCGGCGGAGGTGACGCTCCCTTCCCACTTCCGCTCCTGTAACCTCGTCTCCTCCGAGGCTGCTGCTGGAAGCGCTGAGAGGGAAATGGCCGCCGTAGAATCGGAGCTGCTCGATGCAGAGTGAGTGGGGGGCTTGGGCAGGGCCCCTGTATGTGACGGCGTGGAGCGCTAGAACCACTCCCCGTGCGCCAATGTATGAGCAGTGGTAGCGCCGCTTTCCCGGGAAGGGTTGAACGTAGAGAGCGCATCGTGGATCTCCGGGGCGCTTATGTGTAGTGTTTATGTATGCCCCGCATGCGGGTGTGTTGCCTGGGGGGTAGTGGGGGTGCACCTAGTGGCTGGGGCGGGGGAGGATTACACTGGGTGGCGGCGGCTGTACACCGCTGTTGGTGTATGTACACTACATACCGTCGAAGGGGTGATGCATCGTGCACACATCGCTCATATAGTTACCTGTGGCTCCTGTGCAGCGCTGCCACCCGGGCCCGGTATCTGCTCGTCGACAGCAGTGAAACACACACAGGCAGCGGATGTGCTCCCACGAGTATGTGTATATATATACAGTAGTATACTGTGGGGCGGGCTAGCCGCGCACCTGTCAGGTGCTTTCGTAACTTCCAGATAACAATACTGCTACTTTATACCATATGCTGGATCCATAATAATAATGCGATGATAATATATTTAATACCGAAGTGTAATATGAATAGCAGTAATATTTTAATAGCTTTCCTCAAATTTTTGTGTGGGGTCATTCAGATGAAGTTGGTGCCTGGCAGCAGTTGTGTTTTGTACAGCTGCATTATTTCTGATTGCAGCCTCCATAAGTGGTGAACATAAATCTGCGGCACTTGTTTCCTAGCACGGTGCCCATCGCATCGTATACCACAAGACTAAATAAGGTATATGATGGTATGCGATGTTGTACAATAAAAAATTGTATGGCATCGTGGTATCCGATTTTTTTTATTGTACAAGCACCCTGATGGGTCCTTACAATGTTGAATGCCCCCCCCCCCCCTATCAGCGCCAACCCGAAGCGTTGCGAGCGCAATGGTACGCATCCTCAGACCTTTTCATACCCCCACTATCAACGTCGGCGTGGAGTCGATTTTAGATAGTGTGGCGAGCAGATGCGGAATACATGTAAAGTAATACGCGTCCCCTCGCAGGGCTCGCTGCGCTCGCCACACTATCTAAAATCAACTCAACGCCAACGTGGATAGTGGGGGTATGAAAAGGTCGGAGGACACGTACCGCCGACCCTCTCGGGCTCGCCACGCTTCGGGTTCGCATTGATAGTGGGGGTGCATTTAACATTGTAAGCACCCATTAGGGTGCTTATACAATTAAAAATCGTATGCGGCTATATGGCATAAGATGCCAGAAGATGGAAAATTGGGCGCCGTGCTAGGAAACAAGTACCAAATCTGCAAAATATTACTTCTTTGAGCGCACTTAGCCCCATACATATGGAACGATTTGAAGGACAATGAGCGTTCCCGTTTGGGAATGACCAATCATTAAAATCGTTCTGTGCATCGTTAATGATGCGCTTACCCGCCTAGCGTTAACAATGGTCTATGATCTTTCCTGCAGGCAAGGAGATCATAGACCAATATTTTGTGAAGTGTATCAAATCACTCCATGTGTATGCACGATGAACGATTTGATACGCTCATGAACGGTGTCAGAATGCTTCCGGCATCATTCTGTGTGTTCACCTTTTATTTGTGTTGGTTTAACTTTAGGTGTCAAAGCCCAGTGCATTTGGGTACAATAAGTGATGCTGCCCATACACTGTGTGATGCGCACTGTGTGTTTTGCATATAGTTCAAAATGCATGGGACATGCTAAAGCAGTGTGCCTTTTTAACTAGATGCCATGTAGTCCAAAAAGTACATGCTGCACATACTTTTTGTACCTTGCGATATGATGTATGCGGGAGCACACAGCCCCATGTGTGGGCACCTTAATGCAATCACTACATCAGGTGTACATTACCGCAGAAAAAACATTAGTGATTTGCTCTGACTTTATTTTTTTGTGCTAAAGTCCAAGCTATGAGCTAGATTATGTTTTGCTCTTTCTAAAAGTGGTGATTTCACATTGATTTATTTAAATGACACAGTTATATACTGAATAAAAGAGCACCTGAGCCTTCCAGAGAGAACTATACTGTATACCAAGTTGCAGTAATTTTGTTCCCTGACAATGTAGTGTAACTAAGGTACCCAGTCCTAATTTATGTCTTTTTTTACGATGTTTGATAAAGTGGCTTAGGAGAGCACTCTGGCAGGAAATATTGTTGTTGTTTTTTTTTTTTTGGAGAATTGTGGGAAGATATTCTTGTCATTGGTACTTTGCGTTATGTTGAAACTTTTTGTTGTAGCAATGACAGTCACTTCTGTTGGCAACAGATGCACTTCATGAATACAGGCAAACTTTTTAAACAGACTTTACCATTTATTGAATGGAAATACAGGCTTTATTATACAGGTTGAGTATCCCTTATCCGAAATGCTCAGGACCACGACAATCGGATAAGGGATTTTTACTTTTTTGGGGAATTTTTTTTTTTTTTAACATGCTTACCTGATACTTACCATACTTATGATGGTCCCACGGTGGCCTTCAGTGTCTTCTTCAGCGGTCCCACGGGTGCAAAAAAATACAAAATTCGAAATATTCTAAAAAAAACAACCCCACATTTTTTTGGAATATTTTGGATAAGAGATCCCACGAATACCGGAGACTCAACCTGTATTTATTTACCACCAGTTATTTATATGGCAGCGCTTTACAGAGAATATATTTGAACATTTACATCAATACCAGTTCCAGTGGAGCTTACATTCTATATTCTCTACTACATGCACATCATTTTCTAGGGGTATATTTGGAATGTGGAGGAAACCGATGTAAACCCACGCAAGCACAGGGAGACTATAAAAACTCCACACAGTTAGAGCCATGGTGGGAATCGAACCAATGGCCTCAGTGTTGTGAGGCAGTAATGCTAACCATTACTGTCCATGCTGCCCTATTTTAAAAATAAATAGTTTTACTTTCACTGTGTTTTGTGCCATGAAATCAAACAAATCCAATATCTCAACTTGTCATGCTTCTGTTTGTTAATGTTAATATAGGGGCTTAATTATTTTATTGATCCTTAGGTCTTGACATATGTTTAATGTTCTTTATGGTTCTATTATTTAATGTACACAAACCATTAAACAAGGCAAACCATATTTGCTTTATGAAAATTCAAACATGTATGATTGTGCCCAACCTTTTTGTATTAAGTATGTGTATTTGTGTAGTTGAATACAATGTGTTCTCCATAAACAATAAATGTATTATAATAGTGGTTATTCTAGCACCATGCATCTTTTAAAACCCATGCAGCTCCTCTTCTGTGCATGGAGTGTGCTCTGGTGCTTCTTCTAGCACTGGTCTGGTCTGCATATCAGTGTTGAAATACAGATCACACTGCTTAAAGCACCACAGCAGAGAGTGACATTTTTGGCAGGGAAGAGGAACTGCAGGGGTTTTGGAAGAAGCAGGATTCTAGAATGAACACGATTATAAAAAAAAAAAAAAAAAATCTCTTCCTCATACAGCTTTACCTTCAAAGTGTTTATTCTAGCACCCGCTATCTTTGAAAACCCATGCAGTTCCTCCTCCTTGCCTGGGGTGTCGCTGTCTGATGTAGTGCTTCTATCACAGTGTGGTCTGTCTATCAGTACTGATATGCAAACTAGACCTGTGCTAGAAACACCACAGTACACACCGACACCCCAGGCAGGGAAGAGGAACTGCATGGGTTTTCAGAGATGGTGGGCGCTGGAATGAACACTACCTTCCTATTAATAAATAATTTGACCAAGCAAAGTAATATGTTGTTACTGGTATACACTGCACATTCAGGAGATTGTCTAGTGTGTACCAGTTGGTACACACTGGTAACTTTGGCCGATGGGTCGAGGCTGTACACACTGAACATATGATGCCCGATTTCACTATTCTCGTTCAGCAGCAAGATATTGGGTCATCACAGCCAACGACCCAGATTTCGGCAAAAGGGATTACACCTGGAAGAGATGACACACCACTCTCAGTAGAGAAGGTGAGCGGCTGTCAGCGCAGCGGGGGGCGGGCAGTGGCTGGAAGAGCTGACACACTTCTCTGAGTTGAGCAGCATGTCTGCTCTACCAGCTACATGCCACCCACCGCTGCTCTCAACTTGTCAGCATCGCGCTAGGGCGGCAGATGGGCACATACTAAAACATTTTAAAGGACCATGACAGATTAAGAAGTAAAAAAACAGGCAGTGTGCAGCGCCCTGCCCAAAAAAACCAAGTGCAAACAGATGTATTCAGCTATGTATATAATATTTCACTCTTCTGAATAGTAGGGTATTTTCTATTTGTAGAATACGAAAAAATGTAAATGGTGGTCTTTGTTTTGTAAACCTTTAATAAAATCTCCTTAATATGTGCCTAGCAGTTGCACTCCTAGAAATTAGGGTATCTGCTCCCCCTCCCAGTGGCTGCTAGGGACAGAAGAAGGGCATTGAGCAGGGTTTCTAGGAGAGAGAAAGGTGTCAGGACAGAGGAGGAATCCCAAGAGAAGTAAAAATGTGTAAGGAGAAGGATTCCAGGTGAGAAAGCTGACAAGGCAAAGAGCGGGTTTACTAAGGGAGAGAGTGGATAACGGTTCAACGCAGAGTGGAGTGGTCCCAAGAGATAGTGTGGGGCAAGAAATAGCAAGGGATCCAGGAGAGAGGATAGGGAACCAGGTTACAGGAGCATGAGAAGAGAGGGAACAAGCTGGGAAGGCAGAGAGAGCGAATCAAAGAGAGAGCGTATATGGAAACAAGGTCGAGAGAGAGAGAACAAGCTGTCAGGGCAGAGAGTAAAGGTTCTAGGAGAGATGTTGGAGAACAGAGCAGAGGAGAGGGGTCTTAGGAGAGAGATTTATAAGAAGGCAACAAGGTGGTGTGGCAGAAAGGTGGAATCCAGGCGAGAGAGACAGGATATGGGAACAAACTGGCAGGGCAGAGGGGGTAGTGGTCCCAAGAGAGTCTAGGGAACAAAGTGGCTGGGCAGAGAGGTGGCATCCCAGGAGAGAGATTGCAAGAAGGTGGCAGGGCAAAGTGGGGAGGGGACACGGTGTTGTGGGAAGAGGAGAGAGAGGGGGGGGGAACACTGCACAAGAGAGCAGGGGAGGAGCAAATGTCAGAGGGAAATAGGAAAGCTTTGGAAAACAGAAGAAACACCCCCCCCCGCACCAATAGCTAGCAACCCAACATATTACTACAAAGTATTAATAACATACCCTGTATCTAATTGTGTAGATGCGGGAGCCATCAGAGCATATCCAAATGTATCTGTATGCTTGTTTCAAAAATTTGTGGCATTTAGTTTTGTCCAATTATTTTGGATGCAATGGTGTTGGTGGAGTATACCCACATAGCTATATTTGTCTGATCGCTCTAGTTATAAATCTCACTGAACAGTATCACGTTGACTAAACTGTACTAAGTAGTTCTTCAAAACACACTCTAGGTCTGTTTTATCATTTGAAAATTAAAGACCTTTTCATTTTTTTTTTTCATGACAGCATTTATGTTTACAGCTACAAGTGGGACATACAATTTACAGATTTACAGATTGTTTACTATTAACATTGAACCTATTGTTTTTGTCTTTTAAATCTGTTCACAGCATGGAAGATGCAGATGTTTCTGATAAGAGTGTTATTGATGAAAATGGAGAAGTTTCAGAGGTCGATCAGCCCCAGAGCAAGCACAGTAAACACAAGAAAAAGAAACACAAGCATCGAAGCAAGCACAAAAAACATAAACATTCTTCTGAAGAAGACAAAGACAAGGACAAAAAACATAAACATAAACACAAACATAAGAAGCACAAAAGAAAAGAGACGGGAGTTACTGACAAAGATGATCTTTCTCTGTCAAAGAGGGCCAAACTGGATGACTTTGCTCTGCTTGAAGACTTGGAGAAGCAAAGAGCTATGATTAAAGCTGAACTTGACAGTGAATTGATGGAAGGAAAAGTGCACTCTGGCATGGGCTTAATATTGCAGGGTTACAATTCTGGTTCTGAAGAGGAAGGCGAGATTAATGAAAGAATTCGTAATGGAAAAAGGGCATCAACAAAGTCAAATTTAAAGGCAAAGCTGGAGCTTGAGTCAAAAATGATTTCTAAAAGAAGGAGCAGGAGTAAATCCAAAGAGAAGACTAAACACAAGTCTGAAAAGAAAAAAATTAAAATGAACTCTGAAACTGCTAAAGAAAAAGTACCTAGAAGTAAATCAAAGGAGCGAAGAAAATCTAAAAGTCCTTCTAAACGAAACAGATCCCAAGATCAGCTAAAGAAGTCACCAGGTTTACGAAGGCAATCCCTGGAAATTAACACAATCACAAAGTCTCCTACAGATGACAGGGTAAAATCAAGGGACCGTAAAAAATCTCCAGTAGCCACTGAAAGCAGAATAAGAGATCGTAGTAGAAAGTCTAGGTCTCCTATTCCCAGAAGAAGCAAATCCAAAGAGAGGAGGTCACGGTCAAAGGAACATAAACCCAGAAGATCAGAATCGGAAAGAGAGAAGAAACCTCTTAAGTCTCCATCAAAAGATGCCTCTTCAGGGAAAGAAAACCGTTCACCGGGTCGGAGAACAGCCCGCAGCCCAAAGGCAAGAAGTGTTTCTCCAAAACAGCGTGATAGGACTCTGAGGCATAGCAGATCTCCACTTGTTCATGATAGGAAGCCTAAGCAGTCCCCACCTCGAGTACAGTCTCCAATTCGGAGAGCAAAAAGCAAATCTATAGAAAGGAAGAGATGGGAACCAGAGAGGAGGCGGTTATCATCTCCAAGGTATTTTTTTTTTATAGGTTTTCCTACAATACAAACCAATATTTCATCTTGCTGAAAGTAAATATTTATAATAACTTACTGACTTTTTGTGATCAGATCGCGGGCCAGAGATGATGGTCTTATAAGACATGACAGAACAAAAGAAGCTAGCCCGCCTCGGTGGTCCCCTTCTAGAAGGCGATTAAGCAGGTCTCCTGGAAGAAGGAGGTCTCGGTCTCCTCTGAGGCGTAGTAGATCTCCTAGGCGAAGAAGTAGATCTCTTCATAGGAGGTATGTAAGCTTTGTATTGCTTAAAAAGTAAAACACATGGATTGGCGAATAATTTGCCAATCCACGTGTTTTACGACTGTCGGAAACATTGTCACTGATTGAATACCCCCCTTAATGTGTCAGCGTTTTAGACAGGTGTGGAAAAAATGCTGCAAAGTAAAAAAAAATCATTAATAGTTTTTAGCCTTTCGCTTTTTGGGCAGAGGGGGTGAAAAGACATGGGTTAAAAAATGTGTTAAAAAGCGTCAAAAAACACCTAAATTTTGACCAAAAAGTGGCGAAAATGCGTGGATCAGCTGCTAATTTGCAGATCAAGGTGCTTTTTTGTCACGCATTCCAATTAAATAGGTTGAGACCCTATTTACCATGCTATGATTTTGAGAGGTGGGTAATGCCCAGACAGCTGCAACAGTCATTGCTATTTTTTTTATTTATTTATAATATATTTAAGGCTCTGCTGCCATAAATCAGTATTGTGGATTCTTCCTTCGTAAAGCCTGGGGAATTCAGACTTCAAGATTTTTGTGAACAGTGGTGCTATGTATACTAAGAAGACAAGATAACTTTTTATTAGGAGCACCAAACATCCTTTTTTACTGTGAATTTTTGTAGCATATATCATCTCTTAATAAAGATTGAATTATTACTTTGTAGTATTGGTTTTTTGTAATCTTGGTTTTCCTTGTTCAGAGACCGAAACAGAAGAAGTAGATCACGTCTTAGAAGGAGATCACATTCCCGAGGAGGGCGAAATCGTAGAAGAAGAAGTAGGAGCAGAGATAAAGAAGATAAATTTAAAGGAAGCCTTTCTGAGGGAATGAAAGTGGAACAAGAGTCATCTGATGAAAAGTAATGTCATTTAAAAGTTTGGATACTTTATACCTCTGTCTCTCTCTCTCTCTGGCTCTGCTTCACTTTCTATGTGTATATAATCTATATTTCCACTCCAGAAATATCAGCACACCAAGTCCAGCAAATGGTGTTTATTCCATCAATACTTATCAACAAAGTGCATTGGCATATTATATAGTCACCAATCCATGTGCAGCATATCCAGTTAATAACTGTCTGAGAGGACCTGTTTCGGTATCAACCTTTCTCAAAGACAGCATAAACGCGACGGCGATAAAGCGTGATAATTGTTCAGCCAATCAGCCCCTGTCTGGCATGACAGTTGGCAGCATATTGGCTGGTCACTCTATCATCCTTGCGTTTATCTATTTTTAAGGCTTAATGCATCTGCCCCTATCTATCACATATATATGTGTCTAGTGTCCATTTGTTTATCTCTGAAACACTGCCATATGTTGGCAGCAAGTGGAACTACATCTTTGTCTCACACATGCACAAACACAGAGGCAATCACGAGGGAACAGAATAGCTTTCTAAGCATTAGCTTAGAGCAGGCTCTCTAGTCTATATATCTGTGTGTGTGTGTGTGTGTGTGTGTGTGTGTGTGTGTGTTAAAACGTGTGCAGTGTTTATTGCACACACAATTAAAACTATTACAGTTTCATATAGTGTAACCGTTGCTGATTTAACCGCCTCAATCATCTTCTAATACAAAGAATAATATTCAATTACCCACAGGTTGTAATACACAGTCTCTTCTTTTGGGTAAAGTGTGCCTAGCTATTCAATTAGAGAGCTACGAGCTGCCCTGAGGTAGCAGTTAATGCCAATTCTAATTGCATTTTCTGGAGTTAGCAAACAGAAATAGTCACAAACTGATGCCTGCTTGTTGATCATGGAGAGTTAAACAGATATATGCTCTTTGCCAGAGAAGAGACTGCACAACACATAATTCATGGGTAATTGCGTCTTTACCCAAGTTGGATGTGAGTCTAATAGCAATCACTGCAAACAATGCAGATTTATGTCTTTACTTGTAAAGGCTCCGTTTTGCTTGCTCAAATACATTTATAAGCTGCAAATGGAGGGCCTGTCGGCCAGCCTTTAGAATCGCCAGATCTCCTGAGCTGGTGCAGGCTGGTGGACAGGAGCTCCATCTGACTGAGACACGCAAGCATCTTACACTCCTGCGCGTCCTTATCAGCATGGTGGCAGGGAGCGGACTTCCTGCCCATCCCCGCTTCAGGGAGACGGGCAGGGCAAGTGGGGTATACGGGGGAGCAGCAGCGAGCCAGCAGGCTTCGACAGAATGGGGCGCGCGTGCCCCCGGCTGGTGGAAAATGGCGATAGAATCGCCAGGAGCAGCTCCAATGTGAGCTGCTTAATCTGTATAGTCTACAACAGAGTGGAATTAATCAAATTGTCTTACCTCATGACCAGAAGTAAGGAGGAACTTTTTTATGTAAAGAAGGTACTTGGAATGCACCTACTCCAATAAGCACACATATAGATGGAAACAATAGTTAACACTGCAAGCATTAAAAGTTCTATTTTTCATATTTTGTGGAGAATGTTCCCATAAACTCTATTTACGCTGATTACTTTTTATATTTTGTTCTTGACACAACTGCATGCGTTTTGATTTGTTGCGGAATTTATGATGGTTACTACAACATATACAATTTATTTGCTACAGTTTAAATAATAGTCAGTGTTTAGCAGCTTTTTGTTAGATATTCATAAAATATTATCTTATAACATCTAAAGCAGTGGTTCCCAAACTGTGCCATGGCCCTGGGGTGCCTCAGGTTGGTGGCTTAGGACCAGTTCATATTTGTCCAGCACCAATGCAATACTCCAAACCAGTGGGGGTGCCTGACCATAATAACATAAGTTGGAAAACAGAAGCAAATCTGTTCCCTCTCCACAAAAATAACATATAAACACAATTTTCTTAATTTATAATTTTTTCCTAAATTTCTTAACAAGCAACTTTTGGCATAGGGGTGCTGTGAAAAATATTCTGACACTAGGTTGCCTTAACTCAAAAAAGTTTGGGAACCACTGGTCTAAAGATACAGGGCTTGGTTTTTTCTTCTAGCCTTGAAGACTTTGATGTGGAAGAAGAAGACGAAGAGGCTCTAATTGAGCAAAGACGTCTCCAGAGACTAGCGATTGTAGAGGTGAGTTTGAAAATAAGCACAAGTTTCCCTTATTGTACAGTTCAGCCTCCATTTACACAAGTACTAAGAAAATGCAAGGATAATGTAATTATTAATAATGATTAATAGTTATAGGAAAAACACATTGGGGGAAATTTACTGAGATGTGTATTTGACTTCACATGTGATGTTGCTATGGGCAACCAATCAGAATCTACTTTTTATTTAGCACCCTCTAGAACAGGGGTGGGGAACCTTCGGCTGTCCAGCTGTTGCTGAACTACACATCCCAGAATGCTTTGCTACAGTCAGCATGGCCAAATAGCACTGCTACAGTGTTGCATGCTGTGATGTATAGTTCAGCAACAGCTGGAGGGCCAAAGGTTCCCCATCCCTTCTCTAGAAGATAGTAGACTGGATCTGATTGGTTGCCCATAGCAACATCACATGTGAAGTAGAATACACATCTTAGTAAATTTCCCCATTGGCTTTGTAATTACTTCAGTTCTATCCCCAAGCAACAATGATGCTTGTGAGCAGAGTTAATGCATAAATATGTACAATAAAGTTGACGCTGCCCAATATAACAAGTAGTACAGGCCCATTATATGGTTTCTGTGGGTTTTTTATAATCTGAAATTCCTAATATGGCATTGTTTGCGGCTTTGTTCTTGTTCTGGAGCCTGTTAATGATTTTTGTATGTATTTAACTTAACAGTTAAGTTATCCTAACTGAAAAGGGGTCTCGGCGAGATCAGCTAAGTAAAGTCTAGGTGTATGATTCCGGATCCCCAGTCTTCAAGCAGACTTACCAGATACACACTGTTATGTTTCCTGATGTGTTTACCCTGTTTAGCCACATACGTTTCTACCTGTGTCTGCATGTAATTATGTCTCCGCATGACTACTTGATAGCAATCTAGGAGCACCATTGTCTACTCTCGTACAGATTTAGAAAAAAGTGTTTATCAAGTTGGTGTAACTTTTTTTGTCATTTCTGTGACCACCTGCAGAAATACAAGTACTTAAATGAAGACAGCAGTATGTCAGTGACCTCTGAGCCGGGCAGTCCCCAGAGTAGTTCACGGAGTCGATCAGCTTCACCTGACGATATTCTTGAGCGGGTTGCAGCAGATGTTAAGGAATATGAAAGAGAGAACCTTGATAACTTTGAGGCATCTGTTAAAGCCAAACACAACTTAATGACAGCGCAGAATAATGGTAAGAGTGAATCAGCACTGAGTGGAAACGTTCAGATCAATGCATTTCTTTGCTTTTGTTGCTTTTGTTTACTTTCAAAGCACTAATTGTGCCAAACATTTACTTTCACAGGTGCTGCACAGAAGAAAATAACTGCCCCTGACATGTTCACGGAATCGGACGACATGTTTGCTGCATGCTTTGATGTAAGTATGTTATATAACAAAGTATTGGTGGCTGAAGTGTTGTGGGACATGGTCAGTAGAACTTGTATCATCTTTTTTGTTTCAGAGTGCTCGTTTTAGAGCTGCTGGTATTGGAAAAGACTTCAAGGAAAACCCCAACTTGAGGGATAACTGGACAGATGCTGAAGGCTATTACCGTGAGTGTTATTTGTATAAGCACTGACACCTGATACAGCAACATACCGCTACTAATCTCTTGCAACTGCTGACCAGGGCGTGTAATTTGTTTGATGCTTTAAATTCTGCCTGCGTATCATTTAATTTTGTTTGTGTAACATTGTCCCTGTGGTGAGCAGTCACATGGTATGCATCAGACATAGCTTCCTGTGCAAGGCATGCATTTAGACCATTAAGTAAATATAAAATGTTCTACTTTATGCGCTAAATCAAACAGTGTTTAAATAATAATTTTGCTGTATGAGCAGTATGTAATTAAATATGCAAAGAAAAAACACATGATGCAGATTCACACTCCACATTATTAATCAATTTATAGAGGTTTTTGGTATATGCATTGGCCAAAAAATATTTGCCCACCAACCAGCTTCATGGTGACTTTGTATCTCTGGTGGGTCCCTAATACTAAGCTTGAATCTGTGGCGCGGAACCCCCAAAAAGCCAGAATTATTAAATATGGCCATGTTATTTAGCTTCTCTTGGTTAACTCTGGCAAGCATAAACCAAGTAGTGTAATATTTGTAGGAGTAAAGATGCTTTAAGCCTACTTTAATCCTGAGTGCAAGAGATCTGTGTGAAGTTGCAGGGTTTTTTGTGTAAGCTTTCTTCTGAATGGGCCGCATTTTCCTCTGTCTCTATCATAATAGAAGTACTGTATTTTACATACAGGTCTACCCTAACAAATAGCCTGGTTAACCATTCCTGATGATCTTTCTTTTTTTTTTTATTGCTTCTTAGGTGTCAACATAGGTGAAATATTAGAAAAACGGTATAATGTGTATGGATACACAGGTCAAGGAGTCTTCAGTAATGTAGTACGAGCTCGAGATATGGCAAGAGCGAATCAAGAAGTTGCTGTCAAAATCATCAGAAACAATGAATTAATGTAAGCATTAATCACTGGCATTTTGCAAACGATAACCAAGAAATAAGTATTGTAAAACCATAATATACAAACATTCCTCAGTCCCCTAACTGTCTATTTCCAAAGGCAACCAGTTGATTATTTCCCTCAACATTCTGATATTACTCTGCTGACAATCGTGATATTACACTATGTTCAGATATTTGGACAAAATATATATAGCAAAATACTTACCGGTATATAGTTTTGCATAAATATTTTAATTGTTGCTTCCTTTTATAATTAACTAATCATCTGTAGGCAAAAGACCGGCTTAAAAGAATTGGAGTTTCTGAAGAAATTGAATGATGCTGACCCAGATGACAAGTTTCACTGTTTGCGGTTGTTCCGTCACTTTTACCATAAGCAGCATTTGTGTCTAGTGTTTGAACCTTTAAGGTAATCATCTATTTACAGTTTGATACAGTAACCTATCTCTGTATTGTACAACTACAAAATACATTTTCTAAGCAACCACTTTCATCTCTTCAAGCATGAACTTACGAGAGGTTTTGAAGAAGTACGGAAAAGATGTAGGCCTGCATATCAAAGCTGTGAGGTCGTACAGTCAGCAGCTCTTTCTGGCTTTAAAACTTCTAAAAAGATGTAATATCCTTCATGCTGACATAAAACCTGACAACATATTGGTAAGAACATTACTCCTTGTGAATGCATGTATGGTTGATAAGAAATATCAAGAATATAAGAGTTAGTCATACTGTAAATGTGTCATGGGGCCTTATTTTAGTTCACTCTTTCTGACAAAATCCCTCTTAGATGGACAAAACCATGTGCACTGCTTTAAAATGTGCGGAGAGAACTAGATTTGGGTGAGTTATTTTGTATCTGTGCAGGGTAAATACTGACTGCATTATTTTTACACTGCAATATAGATCTCACTTTGAAGTAAAACCACACCCACACCCAAATCTAATTCTATCTGCACATGTTACATCTGCCCCACCTGCAGTGCACATGGTTTTGTCCATCTAAGAAGGATTTTGTAAGAGAGTGAACTAGAGTTAGGCCCATATTGACAAAGAAAGTACAAATGATTTGTAGGGGTTACCGTAAATATTACTATCGTAGAACATACTGCTTGGACTACATATTTTTTTAACCTATGGCTTGTATAACTGTGTAGCTTAGTATCTTCTGCCATGGCTGAATGGTGATCTGTTTGTATAGACAGCTCTTAGCCATTAATAACTGCTATTCCTGTGGTTACACCACTTCACCTTTTTTACTTTATCGTGGGCCGGTTGATGAGCCAATGACCACCCTTTTCCATGTACTGGTTTAAGTCGATCAGCATGGGTTCTCAGGGGCAGATTTATTAAGCTTGGAGAAGACCTAAACTGGAGATAAAGCGGAGAAAAGGTAAAAGGAGATAAAGCACCAGCCAATCAGCTGTGTTTGAAAAAGACAGTTGGGAGTTGATTGGCTGGTGCATTATCTCCTTTTACCTTATCTCCGCTTTATCTCCAGTTTATCTCTTCTCCAAGCTTAATAAATCTGCACACAGTGGGGTAGGGGAAAGTGTTTCTGTTTAGCATTCGATTTAATGTACTGTGGAATCTTTTGAACATTTTAGCTTTATCGTTTAGTTGAATTTGCTTGCTAATGGGCAAAACACACGGTTCGATTTCATCCCCATTTCTAAGCGATCTTTCTAGATTGCTTTTTAGAATTGAAGCACAAATAGCTTTGTGTGTATGGCCTGTGTGTCGCTATCGCTTGACTAGATTTATACTGCATTCAGTATAAATCTAGTCATTGCCTGTGTTCTCTCAATTGAGAACACTGGCCGTGAGAGAGATCTCAGCACACATGGCCGGTGCAGCGCTGTGTGCTAAGCTACATCACTCAGCACAAAGGCAGACTCTCTCCGTGTGTATGGGGTATAAGATAACCCAGTACTTTGTTTTGGGTGTAATGTTAATCTTCGGTCATCAGGCAGTAACTTGTGCCACTGATGATGCATAAAGGAAATTATGCTGAAGTAGTATGTGTAATATAGTTTTTAATGAGAAGTAAATATGGGAGTAAGTCACAGATGGTTGTGCATCTTACTGGTGTCCTTTATTTGTTCCTTAGGTCAATGAGTCCAAAACCATTTTGAAACTTTGTGATTTTGGGTCTGCATCACATGTGGCCGACAATGACATTACACCATATCTCGTCAGCAGATTTTATCGAGCTCCTGAAATCAGTAAGTAGAACCTATACACTTCTAGGGCTTGCATAAAAACTGCGTCCCTAAACTATTTTGTTGTTAGGCTGAAAGAAAAATAACTTGACTGTGATCATATTCATTAAGCTCAATAAATGTACACTTCCAGAATATTCATTATAGTTGTTTTGCTGTGTTTGGTTGACACTTTCTTTTATTTTTCTTTATTTCTGGAGAAAACTAATTGTGTTACCTTCCTTTGCAGTAATTGGGAAAATGTACGACTATGGTATAGACATGTGGTCCGTGGGATGCACCTTGTATGAGCTCTATACTGGAAAAATCTTGTTCCCTGGCAAAACCAACAACCATATGCTAAAATTAGCTATGGATCTCAAAGGAAAGATGCCAAACAAGGTAATGTATTATTTTTTTGGCTCTTTATATATTGTTGGCTTGGTCAAATTGAAAATCTTTGCTTCTAAACAGACTGTAGCACAGTTGCGAAAAAGGGGTTGAACCAGCAAGTTGATTGTGCATGCGCATTTGTGTGATTAGATAATATATAACATGGTTGGCCAAACCGGCCCTCGAGATTTACCAACATATCATGGTTTCCAGACTACCTGTGGATCTCGAGAATGTGCCGGTTAGGAATGAATGCAGCACGTTAGCTAGTAATGATCTGTGCATCATGTTAGGTGGTCTCGGAAACATGTTGTTAGATCTGTAGGACCAGTTTATACAAGCCTGATATATAATATACTAGTTATAATATATACTAGTTAAAACATACATCTCCTCGGGCTCAGTCCCACCTTGCTTGGCACCACCCACTCTTTATTTAATAAAAGTAATACTAACTTTTGACTGTTGGTGACATTTGTGAAATTGATGGACAGACATTGCGCCAATAGACTACTTGTGAATTTTTTTTTTTTGTCCTGGCAATCCTGTTTATATATCTCTTTTTTTCTTTTTGTTTTTTGTGAAAACACACCCTTGTGCAGTTGCAGCCCCGTTTTTGGGATTTTGTTTTGCCTGTCTGAGGCATGTGAAAGGTCATCCCTGATAAGCTGGGGTGCGCACAGGATTGTCGGGTCTAAATGGATAGCCCCAGTGAAACAATTACCCATGGGAAAATACAGTGGGTCATTTGATACCACCCTTATTTTCTTATTGTGCCAAATTAATTTCCAAATTAGCTGTGGTTAACCCAGTGCTGTAGTGTACTTTATTGTAGGACATGTCTACATTAGTTTAAACTGAACTTGGGGCAAACTATTTTTTTGTTTTGGGTGGTATTATAGGAATGCCACAAAAACCTATATTTTGCTTTCAATTGCCATTCTGTATATTTGATGTACAGAAAATTAAAAATGTCCCATTCACAGGGTTTTTTATTTTTTTGGTCCACAGAGAATATTTTAAGATTGTTTCGAGGTCTAATTTTGTTTTTCATCCATTGCATTAACTTTTTAATCTACATTACCTGTATGTTCTATTCACAGATGATTCGGAAAGGTGTATTTAAGGACCAGCACTTTGAATCAAACCTAAATTTCACATACATTGAAGTTGATAAAGTTACAGAGCGGGTATGTTTTGGTTGTTCGAATCACTGTTGACCTAACATGTTTAGTAATCAAGCTCCATGTTTGGTATTAACGATTGCAAGCTTCTATTGTTACGATATATTTCTGTGTATTGTCATTGGTCCCTGAGTAGAAGTAAATCCATACCGATTCTCCACCCTAATGATAAACTGGTTACTATGCAGCAGTGGAATCGAACTCGCTAAGCATGTCTCAGGATTAAGGTCGTTCCTTGCTGCAATTTACAGTGGGAGATGTGCTAAATCTTGTAGTGTGATAAAGTACAAGCCAATCGGCACCTATCTGCTTTATTACTGGTGATCGGTTAGTAGTTTATCTCTCTCCAAAGGCTTAGTACATCTGTTCCCGTAAGAGAAAGTTGGAACATGCAAATAGAAGTTTGGTTCTGGCCATGTTGTAATTCAAATGCACAAACATAGCAACCCCGTTGTCTAAAAACAAGTAGCGAGGATGGTGAACATTGGTTTTTTTTTTTGGAAATGGGCTCTTTAACTAGATGTATTAAAGTCATCCATTCACCCTTCTAGGGACAAAAATAAAGCTTGCCCTCTGTAGCATGTTACAGTACCTCACCGACCTCAAATGACTGAAGATCTTGCTTGCGATTGAGATTACGCTTTATCTTCTATATAGGCACATTATTGTGCAGCAGATGTAGTGTTTCTCAGGCAAAGTTGATCTCCAGGAAAATTGCCGGTACAGAAGTAGGTTTGTGGAAAAAGGTTTTTTCTGAACCTAGCGCTGATCTAGGCAGCAGGCCTCCTTAAATAGGGTTAACGCCCAACCCAACACAATATACATACAGAAAAAAAGAGATATAAGGAGCCTTGCGCACAGAGGTCCTAATGAAGGGCTTCTTAATGGGAATTTTCTTATATATTCCTCTATATTCAGAACATCCCCTGTATTCAACCGAATGGATCTTAACTTACAATATAATTCTGGCAGGGGTTCACGTAATGGTATCTTTACTTCAGCATACAGATAGTGGCAGCATGAACTCAACTTACTTTTTGTTTCAGTCACGCGTTCACATATCAGTTTCTTTATCCACCAGTCGGGAGTCAGCAGTGTAAATAAAGTAGGTTTAATTCCAGACTGAAGACACAACTTAAAACCATATAAAAGTCCAAAAGAAAGGATTCCAGCCGCCTGTAATCTCTGCGCTGCAGACGCGTGTATACAGGCTGAAGGTAGCCGGGAGGCAGCCGCGCTGAGCTCCGTCTGTTGTGATGTGGACGGGACGCTGTCAGAATATCCTGTCTTCAGTACGTGCTGGTCCCGGCTCCCTTCTTCTGCTATGAGGACCACCACTACCTTCAGCCTGTATACACGCGTCTGCAGCGCAGAGATTACAGGCGGCTGGAATCCTTTCTTTTGGACTTTTATATGGTTTTAAGTTGTGTCTTCAGTCTGGAATTAAACCTACTTTATTTACACTGCTGACTCCCGACTGGTGGATAAAGAAACTGATATGTGAACGCGTGACTGAAACAAAAAGTAAGTTGAGTTCATGCTGCCACTATCTGTATGCTGAAGTAAAGATACCATTACGTGAACCCCTGCCAGAATTATATTGTAAGTTAAGATCCATTCGGTTGAATACAGGGGATGTTCTGAATATAGAGGAATATATAAGAAAATTCCCATTAAGAAGCCCTTCATTAGGACCTCTGTGCGCAAGAAGTAGGTTTGTGTATGTGATATTAATTTATATTAACTCTAGTGTTCTACGGTTTTCCATTGCTATAATAGACACCTTACCCAGACCACTAATACCTGTCTATAAGGCCATGCAAGACATAAGAGCGCAAAGTAATATGATAGTGTTACTGTATATATAAATAAGTGTTACTAAGCAAACAATCAGGTGTGATATTAGCGTGACTGTAACCTGTTTATAAAGAACACTTTGCATTTGAATTAGACTATGTATTGTAACACATATATGCGGCTTCTGGTTTGCTAAAATATTCCGCTCTTTATGATGCACCACAAAAATACAGAGTTTTAAAGTAACGTATCAGTGCATAGGACATGGTCTCGTTTCTTTATGTGGATTATTGTATTAAAAAAAGAAAATGCCAGCCAGAGTTTGGATATTTAATCCTCATTCTTGGATCTGTACCTGGAGACATGTAACATGCATTGCTACAGATATTGATGTTCGGCTTGTTCAACCTATAAAATGTACAGCCGTAATAAGTGTAAATCTGTTTCACTTAAAATTAGTGCCTCTTTAAACTTTGAGGTCAAAGACACAACTTTCAAAATCCAATAGCATAGGAAATCTAGTAGCTCCAATTATACCATACATACAAGAGTATAGGAAACACTGTGTAACTTTGTCTTTTGCAGACTTCTAGTAGATTTAGCTTCACTTGCTGCCAACAGATGGCAGTATAAGCCAGCTTGCAGCAAATGCTTCTAAAGCTAGTAGATGTAGTTTCACTCACTGCCAACAGATAGCAATGATTCAGTGCCGCATGGATACTAGACACACACACACACACACACACACACACACACACACACACACACACACACACAGAGTATATATTGCAGTGCTAAAGTGCTGTTAAATGAAGCCAATATAAATGCATGTGGCAGGGGCAAGTGCACATATTCACAGAAGTACATATCATCTCTGGAGAACATAAGGTTAGTAGAGAAATCTATGGGTAACTCATTAGTATTTAGTGTAGGGTATCACAAAGATGCAAATTATTATTAAATTGACCTCTTTATGCCTTACAGGAGAAAGTTACGGTCATGAGCACTATTAACCCAACAAAGGACCTATTGGCTGATTTGATTGGATGCCAACGACTTCCAGAAGAGCAGCGGAAAAAAGTGCATCAGCTAAAAGACTTGTTGGATCAGATCCTAATGCTAGATCCAGCTAAACGAATAAGCATCAACCAAGCACTTCAGCACCCTTTCATCCAGGAAAAGATCTAATTGTGGCAAATGGTTTGACTAGGACTGAAGACCTCCCACAGCAGCTTGTTAATGTATATAAACATATAAATATTTCCCTTGCACAGTTGAGGAAGCATGTATTTGAATTAAAACCAAGGGTTTATTTTACTTTTTTTTTAAATTGTGATATCTGTACTTTTCCTCAATAGGAACGCTTGTAAATTGGCAGAACTGTATACACAGTCCTAATGCAATTTGCTTGGAAAATTCTATTTGGGAAAACAAAGTTGCAATTTAATGTTTGGATGTTAATATTTTATTTTTAGCAGTCAAGGCTCATTACTTTTTTTTATTGTTTTGAGAGAAAACATGTCCAGCATAAATGCTGTTTATATTCACGTTTTCCTAGGTTGTGTGCACAGGCCTGAGCAGCATGCCCTTGGTCTAGTCAGTGCCGAAGGGGGACCTATTCCTTCTTGAACCTGCCTGCAGGGATGGTCTCCTCTTTTAAAGCAGGTTGTGTACAACTTACAGTACACTGAAGGTAAGCCAAAACCATCAACATCATCGGTATTTTAAGATGTCTGTGTAAATATATAAATATATTGTCATTTGACAAATAAGAGTTTGGTAGTTAATTGTGGCAGTATTCTGCCCCTGCATGTTCCACAAGTGTTCTACAGTTTTGTTTTTTGTAATGTTTTGAGTTGGACAATATTTGTGACAGATCCAATCCACACTAACTCTCCTTTCTGCTAAAGTAGAGCGTGTGCACTTGATGGAAAGGGCGTCTTCAGTGTACTGTTCGTTCATTTTTATTTTGTTCTGCTGTTTTGTTTTCCTCTTTGGTTTTGTTTTTAAGTCCACATGCTTCATATTAAAAGTTTCCTGCAACAACAAAACCATACTATCTGCAAAGTTACATTCAAAGATGGGGCAAAGTTCTTATTTGTTTTCTCCATGTTTAAACACTTGACAAAGAAGCATTTAAAAAAAAAAAAAAAAGTACTGCGTATTGAAAATAAATGTATGTAACTGAACAGTGCCAAAGGGGAATCCATTTTTTTCTGGGGGGGGTACAATACCTCTTGTAAATGGATCTCCCTTTTGCACTGTCTTCAGTACCTGGTTAAATTGTTTAATTTGTTCTTCATTTTGTTCATGATCATGTTGTCTTTCAATACAGGAATAAACTCTCCACTCTTGAACAAAAAAGCAGCTGCTTTTTAAAAGCGGTAATTGCTTCTTTACCTTTTTATTTCACTTGTAAATTAAGCTGTTTGTTAAAAAAAAGTCTTCAAAATGTTCTTTTGCATAAACAGTTGACTCACTTTTTGTAAAGTGAAGATTGTTCTTCTGCATGTACAGTGAGCCATGCAGATATCTGTATGTTTTCAGTATGCATCATTAGATAATAAAGTCTTTTGTGAACAAGGCATCCGTGGCCCTAAGATTTTGTTTTGGTTCATAATTGGTAAATGGGAAGTACCACTAATGGTTGAATATTCATTTTTGATAGTGGAATGTATGCATTATTTGGATAAGTGGGCCACCGTTGACTAGATTTCCCAAGATTCTTGACTTTTTATTTTTACAAACGCAAATAAATTTATAATGCCCATACTCCCAATATGTGTAGTGTGTTTATTTATGTCTGTGGTATTGACTAATGTTTGTGCTGTTTTCTCACTTTTCCTCTTGATGGTGCTGAAAGGAAAATGGAAAGCAAGACAAGGCCTCCCAACGGCTGGTTTGCTGAGACACCACCTTCACCTTCCTCACAAGGTCATTCCTGACAGCATGTGTAGATAAGCATTTAGCAAAAAGTTCAGTCCACGTGGATTTGTTCAGTTGCAGTCTTCTAACACTACCTGGTGAATACAAGTGTTTGTTAAAGAATACTGGGCGCAAAGCTTTGGGTATCCTTCTTTTGGCATAAATATTTATAGTGCCATGGGTTTCCTGTGGATATTTTTCGATCAGCAGAAGTGCTTTCAGCTGATCTGGCATACAAATAATGTTAGTACGGTGGGCTGTCCATGGTATATGACCGGCATGAGGAGATTTTTAACACTCAAAAGGTGTTCCCTTTAGTTGTATCTTGAAGGACAGTTAAACATTAGGGTTTGGAGGAATATGACAAGCACACATCTTATTAGATGTACATGTAGCACATTAGAAGAATACAAAATGCAGATTTATCTGCATTTTTAATATCTGTTTGCAAAAGGATAACGTTGCTGGTTAACCTGTCTCTTTTGTTTTAGATGGGGTTTGAAAGAGGAAGATGGCAAGAAGACCTGAACCAAGGTTTCTGTTTACTGTCAGAGAATGTGTGATTTGCCTAATGAGCACAGTTGATGTTTTCCCTAGAATCAGATTTTGCACAAGACTTGTATAAAGACTGTGCACATTTTGCATACTGTACGTCTAGTGGGCAATGTAACATATGCTAGGTGTAATGCGCTCAAATAAGTCTAAGGATCTAGAACTCTGAACTTGGAAATTTTTCTGGTATTTTTTTTTAGTGGAAAGTAGGACATTGGGAGAACCTGCTAATTGGGGGTGTAGGGATTGGTTTCTGAACACTGTACTGCTTTTAATCACAGCATCTCCACAGTGGTGCTTATTTATTAAATGTAACCTCAGCTGCTGCATGCTATATGCACTAGCTACTGCAATGTGCATTGTCCTTAGCTGCTTTAATATTGACATGTCCATCTTTCTACTTCTGACAGCAATTGCCCCTCCTTTTTGCTGACTGGTAGTGATAGTGAGGACATAATGAATAGATATTGGTAAAATACCAGATGTTCCTGAAGTGGTCAAACCCTCAATATACAATAAACTGGCTACTTATGTTCCTGCTTCATGTGTAAAATGTGTTCTATAAAGAACACCTTATTTTCCCTGTATGTCACATAAGTTTGCAGTGCCATATAACTTTTCTGAGGTATATTTCAATGCCAGCCCATCTCTCTAGACCTGAAAAGGGTTACCCAATAGCAAATTTGTTCAAATAGTCATCACTGTATGTTTGCAAACTGTTAGTATCCAACAAATTGAACTAATAAAAGTTTAATTGTAATGTTCCTTTCGTGATTGTAGCACACATGATCTTGTAGAAGGAATGATACAGTATATATGTTATTGAGTGGATGCAAATTATCCGGTTGCACAGGCCAAGAGAATGAAGGATTTAATTTCGACCACTAGAGCAGTGATTCCCAAACTCTTTTTTTTTATTTTATTTTTTATTAGTGCGGGTCCCTAGAGTATCAGAATTGTTTCCACGTCTCCCCAAGGCCAAAGATTTCTTATTGAGAAATGTAGAAAAAATATATAAAATTAACTACACATAGAGCCATCCTCATCCAGCCCTTTAATAAGTGAGCCAGAGCTGTCAGACTTAATCCTCTGCTAATCCCCTACTGTATTGTTCTATGTATTGTATCTGAGAACAATAAATTATAATAAGCCTTGGTGAGCCATGGCTCACCAGAGAAGGCTAGTTGAAGAAGGCTCTATCTGTGTAATACCCCTTTTACAACACACCACAGTTTATAACCTGGATCGACGAACCCAGCAATTTGACCTGTTATAAGAAGGGTTACACTCTGGTTTAATCTGAAGGCGCCGGACCCAGATCTAATTAGCGATGTGAATGGGGTCTAAATTGTGCCTATATGTCATCCTTAAGGGGCATACACACGGGCCGATTTCAGTCTCATTTCTAAGCGATCTGGCTCGATGTGTCCTCAAATGAAGCACAGATCACAGTTTGTATGGGCGGCTGCGATCCCTCGCATCGCTATCACTTGACAAGATTTTGACAAAATCAGTCAAAATCTAGTCATTGCCCATGTGTTCTCTATTGAGAAAAAAGGCAGTGACAGATATCGCTGGTGCAGCGCTGAGGGATCTCAGCACAAAGCTCCCATCTCACTGTGTGTGTGTGTACGGGGGTTTATATGCAGTTATGTGGTTAGGGACTAGATTGGCAGCTGCCATTTCTTGATTTTGTCTATTAAATTGACCATAAATAATTTGAATAGGTACTGAACCAAGGCATCCCAGGGTGCCACGGCACACAGTTTGAGAACCACTGCACTAGAGTTGTTTTTTTCATTGTTTTTATATACATTTTTATTCAACCACATGAATTCTTGTTTGTTTAAGCTTGTTAAGTGGAAGCTTAATGCTTGTGAGCAACAAACATCATACACCTATGGAAACTGTGCTTTTATGAGACTGGAGGCAAATGTATAGAGAGCATCTAAACAGCTCTCCAACTGATCTCCACATTTCCATTCTTAATGATTGTGAACTAGTATTATCTGGAAAAAAAAATGTTGATTTGTAGATAGCCTGATGCAGTTTTTTATCTATTGCAATTCTGTTTTAGAACTTGAAGAAAAGAGAAGCAATATATTTACAATATTGCATTCCAGCAGAAGATTACTAGTCTACAGATTTTTCATTTTGTATTTCGAATAATGAGATGATCTTGTGCATTAAGCATGTTGCTTAGCAATTCACCTACACAACTTCTGCTATGTAAGACCTGATATGCCAGAACTGAGGGTGCTCTGCCATTAGTTATAACTTGCTTTACTCTGTCTGGGATACGGTCATTATGTCGACCCTATTTAGGTCACCATGCAGTGAGTAAACCACTGAAGGCCGACAGTGGGAAGGTTGACTGTCAAAAGGTTTACATGAGTTTTTCAAGTTTATGGTTTTCTCTTTCATCCAGCAGGGGCCACTGGAGTACTTCACAATGTGTATAGATGTGTGCTTAGTGGGAGCTGGGCACTACATTTGTAAGTTTAAGGCTCTTAAGGATACCTGCAGCACCTCACCAAGGGGGCTGTCATACGCATGCTGAAGAAGGAGGTGGAGTCTTCTAACTGTTGGTAATGCACACTGTGTGTGCTGCATGGGTTCTACCTCAGGCACCCTCGGCTTCTGTCCTTTGCCACGGCGTAACCGCGATGGGGATTTGGGGGTGGCTGGCAGGCTGACTCCTGCAAAGGCCCATGGTACTAGCTAGCCCTTTTACTGCAGGGGCGGGCGGCTCCCGGTGTCTACATGCTCCGGGCGCTCTGCATGTGCTGCGATTGATTTATACAGGTTACTTGGCCACGGTGTCCTTTACTTACGGCTGCAGTAAATGGCTCTACACACTGCGCATTCAATGAGACGCTGTGGCATACAAGAGCAGACGGCCGCTTCCCAGCAAAGTGTATGTAGTTACATATTTCAAAAGACTTTAATTGTGTACGTGCATCGGACCTATCAAGATCTGTGGAGAATGGAATTGTGTCGATGGAAGCTCCTCTAAGTCTCCCTTAGCGAATTTGGTCAGAACCAAGTGAATCCACATAAACAATTAAACTGTCAGTACTGGGTTCTTCTGTTTGACCCTGAGTTCATTTGCTCAGACCATGGGCAGAAGATCGGACCTCTTTTCCATCTTTTTAATCTTTGCAGCCTCATCAGTCCTTTCAATGCCATGGCAGAGAAGGTTTTGTACACACCGGAGGTGGCAGAGGCCGCACACGCCCATGTGCTACAGCATGCTGCTAAGAGTCCAAGCCACTTCAGAACCCTGTGGAATGATGGTCTCCTTTCACACTAGTAGTTCAGGTCCTTCAGTAGTTCAGGGTCCTTCTCAGAAGGCCTACTGCTGACATATGTGCTGGAACTGAGGTTTCTCCAATGCTCTGCGCTAAGGGATCATTTATGGGGAGACCAACTTCCTAGGTCACCAGGACCTTCATCCAGGAGACTGAGCTTTAAAACTGGAGTTTTTTCAATTCCTGTAGAGGTCCTCCGGTAGCTGTCATGGCATCAAGGTACGATAATCAGTTACGAAGGTATGTGTCTCACACCAGAACTCCAGCAGTCGCGGTGAATGCTCTTATGATACCTTAGCGGTCCTGAATGGTGTATTTCTTTCCTCCCCTTCCACTCCTTGGTTGTGTCCTCAAGCGAATAAATCAAGAATCTGTCACGTCAATTATCATGGCTCCACATTGGCCATGGAATAGCTGGTTCTCGGGCATGCACCTTCATTTGACAGATAACCTATGGCTTCTGCCTGACTTCCTGCCACAGGATCCATTCACAACAGCAGCACCATTGTCCTGAAATGTTGCATAGACAACCTGTTTTGGCTGCCCCTTACTATCGAATTTGATTCACTATGGGGCATGGTGGTAGAATCAAGGGTTTTCCTTTCATGGCTTTACTTTTCATGCAAGCATGTTTAGATGCGGGTCTATGACTGGGATCCCTGAGGATCCAGATCTCCGTCTTCTCCAATTTCTTCCAGTAGCGATGGTCTTTTTTGCCAGGTCTTTTCATCCTTCCTACTGTTCTATGGACTTGTCATTTTTAACAATCTTCAACCTTTGAACCAAAGAAAGATATTGACTTCTAATGTCACTCGTAGAAAACACTTCTAGCTTTGTTTGACGGGTTCCGGATCTGGAAGCTCTGTATATTGCTGTATTCAATTTTTCAAAACGTACGCAGCCCTCCTTTCTTCCTAGGGTAGTTTTGTGCGAATCGACTGATTGGGGTTTCTTCAGTACAGGATACTTAAGGTACCTTTTCTGCATGGGATGTTGCCTGTGCATTGAAGGTTTATGTGGTCAGTAGAGCATCATTCTGTAGGACTGCTTGTCTCTCTTCGACCTTTACCACACTGTACGTTGTGGTTGGCCATCTTCGAATCAAATGTTGGCCAGGTAAATTCGGTTTCCCATCTAGTGATCGTTTTGTTAATGCCCAAACACAGCCACCTACTTCTCTGTCAGACCATTCCACAGGATCGAATGATGCGTCATGGGCAGCACTATGCAGGGTGTTTACTTTACAGGCTTTCCTGAAAGCGTCTTGATCTTCAGTTCACATATTGGTGAAGTTCTATAGGTTATAAACTTTTGCTTTTTAAGCTGATCAATTTGGCATTTGGTATTGCTGGGTCCTCTGAGCTGTCCCTCCCGTGGGAATAACTTTGGAACCTCCCCATTGTAAAGTACTCCAGTGGCCCCTGCTGGATGAAAGAAATTTGGATTTTGGTGAGCGTCGCGGTACACTTTCTGGACATAAACAGTGAAAAACTCATGTCAACCTTTTGACTGTTGACCTTCCCATTGTCGACCAAATGCTTTTCTCGACCTTCTAACCCTGTTGACCTTAGCCATGTCGACTTATTTCCGGTGTTGACCTTCAGAGGTCGATATAATGCAAATTGACCTAAAATGGGTTGACCCCATAACCCTTTATCTACTGTTTCAATAATACCACTTTCACATAGCAAACACTGCACCGAGCTGGGTTGCCCGTTATACAGAGGGTGACCCAGGTTTAACCCTTCTATAACCCAAATCAAATTGCTGGGTTGTTTGACCTGGGCTATAAGCTGTGGTGCTTTCAAACCACACCTCAACCTGGATCCATCCCAGCAATGACCTGGGTCCACAGTGCCAACAGAGTTACACAAAACTATACATTGGCATTTAGTGGGGAGGTGTGAACTTCTTCTTTTCATAGACTTAGCAGGTTCCAAGAAAAGGAAATGCTGTGTCTCCGGGGTAAGGTCATGAACATGCATGATCCACAACTATGTATTCCTTTGTTTATTGTGGGGAGGACTGCTGCTCAGTTTAATGTGGGTACCACAATGCATTGTGGTGAACAGAAGCAGGATGACTGAAGGGTGCTTTAAGCTGTGTACACATGGTGCAATATATTGCTCAGTGCCCCCTTTTCATCAGTAACCAGAGATGAAAAGGAGACTCTGCCTGGGGAGCCATGGGGGGAAATAGCATGCTCCTGTGACCAGCGACCATTGGGGGCTGAACACAGGAGCATGCACTCTGCGATTTTTATAGAAAGCACTGACTCATTTTGGTTAATGGATTCTCAACCTGTGTATTGTTAGAAAGCTACAATTCTCAAAATAGCCTGGTCCTAGACTGACCCATTCATTCATATGTGTACTAGAAAATGGCTAAAATTGCATGGAAAATATTGCACTTTTAATAAGATTTGTCACACTTAGCACATTTTTAATTTGTGAGTGATAACACTCAAGGAATAGTGTCTTCTGTGTACTTTATTCAGTGGTGTGAATGACCCTATACACATTTGTCTTAATTTTCAAGTTTTTTTTTTTTAAATTGGTTTATATAAGCACATTAACAGCTGGTTGGAGTAATCAGAAATGACCAATAAAATGACCAATTTGCTGCTCTAGAAAAATTATTTATTTTGAAATCGCTTCTTGTTACTTATGTCCCTCTTTTTTTCATGTAGGGTAAGTTGCAGACCATAAAGAGTTTGGATTCTGGTTGGTTGCTGGTGGCTTACAAAGCAAGTTACAAGTTTCTTCTCCTGTTCCAACCTATGGAGGTGCACACCAATAAATACTTTTGTTTATCATGTTTTTTGTGGTCTTTAAATTGTTAGATTTTTGTGAGATAAGTGGATAACCTAGCGCAGTCGCTAGGAGTAGGGATGGCCATCAGCACATCCCCCATCGATGGTTGCCATCGATGGCTTCTAGAGCAGGAACCATCGATGGCTATAAACCATTCTACCTCACACCATCGATGGTTCCTGCCATCGCTTAGCCGCGCATGCGCAGATCAATGGGACGGGTCGCTGCGGGCATCCTGCCCGGCCTGGATCCGCGCACATGCGCAGAAGAAACTTTAGCCATCAATCCAGTTTGTTTATTTTGCGCATGCGCGCACCTCCCGGCGGGTGGGCCGCCCGCAGCGACGCTGCTGGACGCAATGACGCTGCGCACGCGCCCCAACTTTTTCCATCGGAAGCCATCCATCGATGGCATAAAACTATTCGATCATCCACTATCGATGCCCAAAACATGGAGCACTAGGTCCCAACCATCGATATTTTGGGAACATCGATAGTCGATGGCCATCCCTAGCTGGGAGCCCTTGCCCTGTGCTGGGGGAGTCCCCACATCCTAATGCGGATGATTATAGTTTTGCAAAACTATAACCCAGGCTGAATCAGGCTGCGTGTGTGTGTGGTGTGTATGTATGCAGTAATCAATCGGTAGATACCTAAAGCACAAATAATAAAAAAAATATATAATAGGGAACCTACAGCAAACCGTAATTATCACTGTTCTGTCAACAAGCATATTCTGTTATACAACTTAACACTAATGTGTATTATTGAAGTGAAAACTTGTGGCAACAATGTAGTTGAAAAGGTAGATAATGAAAACAAGCTTAGCGAGAGAGAAAAGATTGATAAAACAAGTTTGTAGAAGCATCCATACACTAGTATAAACAATGTTACTTTTGAATGTTGCCCATGGTGATTGCAGACCATAAATTTAGTAATTTGGCTTTTGTGATCCCTGCATTCAATGCAAGTTCACCAGATGCATAAATATTCAGCGTGGTAAATAGAATAAGTAATAACATTAAGACATAATAGCAGCAATGAGACAGTATTCCGAGACCCAAGAAATACCACCAGAGTAATGTATTACTGCAAATAAGAATATGTTTAACCCACAGCAAATGTCAGCAGACAAGACTTGTTATTAGCAGTGGAGCAGACCTGCTGCATTGCTCAGTGTGTTTACAGGCCTCGTAGGTGGTGCCGTTGTGAGGGTGCTCCATCCATGCAACAGAGCAGTGTTGTAGCAATGGTAGCAGCTTTGGTTTGTCGGCCATTTAGCCAGTGGGTCAGAGCTGCAGAGTGCTGTAGCATCAGCAAAGTCCTGATTGCGTTGTTTGTCTTCAAACATCAGTCTAGAAGATAGAGCTGTAAGATCCCAATCGTAAAACAATAGGAAGTGCGAACACCTAAATGGTTTCTCAGCCCTAAAGGAACTTGCCGGTTCCTTGTAGCCCTTTAGGGGAAAGCCACCCCTTTCTGTTCATCTGCTTCCAAATTTTTATTTACACAATTACTAACCGAAGCTTCCAAATTGAGTTCTCATATTAATATGGGGACTTCTATGTGATCTCTTACTTTCTTATCTCTTTAATATCTGCCCAATGCACCCACTCTTACCCCTCGCTCTTCCAAATAGACAACACATTATCAAAAATAGAAATGATCACTAGGATAATCCAAACTATTATCGGCTTATGTGCATTTCCTTTAGTGTCGTGTACTTTGATGCCCCCTGTACATTTTTTGTGCATTATACAAGTGGCCAGCCTCGTCTATATGCAGTTCAGCATGTCGACATAGTGAAAATGATGACATAAATGCATGCATGAAAGTTGCATTGTCGACATATCAACATGGTCACTGTCGAGCTTATATATCATACCCAGTGTAGTCAATACATATTGGTTTTGTTCTATATTTAATTTATATTAAGACAATTATATAGACAATTTATTCACTTGGGTAGTTCAGAGCAGAGTTGAAAATATGGTACTGTGATCGTAATTGGGGACATTTACTTGTGCAAATGAACTGGATTACATATACCAGGCCTACACTTCCTCTACTTAGAGTACAGCGGACTGCTGTATTTATGCACTATGAGAAATGTACAGTTCTTAGCACCCTGTCTAGTTATGAAAGTGCCTGCCACTAGCAAATGTCTTTAGAGATCTCGCCCCTCTCTGACTGGAGGCATGTAGCTGTGTCATGCTAGACCCCAGAGAGCATATGTCCGTTTGAAGACTAATGCAAACTGATCAGTTTCTGTTTACATCACATGGAGGACATCAACTGCCATAGTGCATAAACCTGCACAAAACAGTATCTAGTCATCAGTTATAACAAACCATCTAAAACATCCTTAGAGTAAATGGCAATTTTCTTTCAGCTCATTTTGGCTGTTTGAGCTGCTTTCAGCTCAAAAGCCACCCAGGGGGTTGCGTAGGTTTGCCACGGTGCCGTTAACCTGCTCACCAGGCTCCTAATATATGCAGCCTAGTGAGCA
Source organism: Crinia signifera (assembly GCF_055691185.1). NCBI lineage: Eukaryota > Metazoa > Chordata > Amphibia > Anura > Myobatrachidae > Crinia > Crinia signifera. The sequence goes on along the minus strand of NC_139221.1, from coordinate 126,381,953 downwards.
GGTCTGAATCAGACCCAAAGTACACTTCCAGGTATGCGTCTTCCTCACGGACATGGATAATACAATAGACTTGGGATCACCATTGTCATTTTAAACAACATTAATCATTCTTATTCTTTTATCAACTGAAGTTGGACTAATTAATCAAGAGGTTTTTGATCTACATATTCAAGCTAATGTATCAATATTTACTTACTGGTGCTTCTTATTTTTTTTTTTTATTTATTAACAGTTTCTTATATAGCACATACATATTCCGCAGCGCTTTACAGAGGATATTTGAACATTCACATCAGTCCCTGCCCCAGTGGAGCTTACAATCTATATTCCCTACCACATGTACACGCACACAAAGACATTCTAGGGTTAATTTGTTGGGAGCCAATTAGCCTATCAGTATATTTTTGGATTGTGGGAGGAAACCGGAGTATCCGGAGGAAACCCACGCAAGTACGGGGAGAATATACAAACTCCGCACAGTTAGAGCCATGGTGGGAATCAAACCCATGACCTCAGCGCTGTGAGGCAGTAATGCTAACCATTACACCATCCGTACTGCTTCTTGGAGAGGTACCATAATACAAACAGCTGCTAGATGTAAGTGGACAAATGAACAGAGACAAAATATATGAAGCACAATCTAGAAGTAAGAAAATTGGTCGCAATGATAAAATTACAGAACGTACACCTGACTCACAAAATATTACAAGCTAGGCAGTAGGGTTAGTCACTTGCTTGGAGAATTCAAAAGGCTGCAGGCAAGAAAAAGTTTGCAATCTAACATTGCCAACGGGTCTAAAATCTCTAAGCCTTTAATTACAATTTGTATTTTTAATTCTACCCTAACTTACAACTTGAGGTATGATTCCCTTATTTTCAGCTGGTTACACATCTAGAGATGTATCTGTCCAATCTGGAGCAAAAATATGATCAAGTCAAGTCAACTTTTATTGTCATCAGCAGCGGGAGAAAACTCTCACTGCAGACGAAATTGTGTAGTACATAAATACCAGTACAGTAAAAGCAATATCCGCATAATACATATAAAAAAGGGAAGAAAAATACATAAGGGATACATAAAATCAAACATCACTTCAAGCATTCAACATACGCACTGCTGATGGAAGGAAACTATTGTGCAAGCGGCTAGTACGTGCCCTCATGGTTCTGAACCTTTTTAGCGAAGGTAATTGCTCGAATGAACTAAAAAACGGGTGACTGGAATCGGCTAAAATATTTTTGGTACGCTTTAGAATTCTAGAATTATAGAGCTCCAGTATGGTTGGCAGTTGCACTCCTATAATTTTACCTGCGGCCTTTACAATACGTTCTAATTTTGAACGTTCCCTAACCGTGCAATTGCCAAACCAGACGATAATGCCGAAGGTCAGAATACTTTCTATCGAACATCTATAGAAGTTTGTCATGGTAGGCTTGCTCACACCGGCCGCTTTTAAACGCCTCAGAAAAAAGAGACGCTGTTGGGATTTCTTTGTCTGAGTGAGAACATTGCCAGACCATGACAAATTGGCTGAGACCTGGAGTCCCAGAAACTTGACTGTCTCCATAATTTCAACATCTGCCTCGTTTATACACACTGGTTTCTTCGGCACCACTAACTTTCTCCTGAAATCGATCACTAATTCTTTAGTTTTTCCCTCATTTAACACTAAGTTGTTTCCCTCACTCCAGGCTACCAGTCTCGCTATTTCTTTTCTGTAGTGGGTTTCATCATCCTCACTAATCAACCCCACAACTGCTATATCGTCAGCAAATTTCACAATCTTGACAGAGTCAGAGGACGATATGCAGTCGTGGGTAAACAGCGAGTATAGTAGGGGACTGAGGACACATCCCTGCGGCACTCCAGTCTGAATTATGGTCTCCTCAGATACGGTGTTCCCCATTTTGACCACCTGGGGTCTGTTAGTTAGGAAATTCAAGATCCAGTTGCAAGTAGATCCGCTCAAGCCCAAGTCAAATAATTTAGACACTAGTGACATTGGGATCACTGTGTTAAATGCGGAACTATAGTCAACCAGAAGAATCCTAACATAGGTTGATTTATGCTCCAAGTGCGTTAGGGTGGAGTGCATGACAGAAGCTACAGCATCGTCAGAACAACGTTTTTTCCTATATGCAAATTGGAAGGGATCAAATTCTACCGGCAAGAATGACTGAATCTGTCTTACAAGCAGTTTCTCAATACATTTGGTTACTAATGACGTTAACGCAATAGGGCGGTAGTCATTCAAACATTTGGGGAGGCCTTTCTTTTTGGGAACTGGGATGATGGTCGAGGTTTTTAGGCATTTTGGGACTATACAGTCCAAGAGGGATTGGTTAAATAAAATAGTTAAAATCCCACCCAATTGGTCTGCACAGTTTGCCAGAACACTACCACAGATCCCATCAGGACCAGCTGATTTTTTCGGGTCTGTCTGACGCAAGCAATGAACCACTGTACTAACATCAAACATAATGGGGGGTTCACCCTCCCGAATGTTTCTGGGCACAATGGGTACATTGTTATTATTGTCGAATCTAGAGTAAAAGGAGTTTAAGTCGCTAACTAACAGACTGTTATCACCCCCCATCTCTACTTTCCTCTCTTTGTAACCAGTGATTTCTTGGATCAACTGCCACATGTATCTGGGATTTTCGATTTGGCTACTCTGAGCCTCAATTTTTACAGTGTAGTCAATCTTCGCTTGTCTAATTCCCTGTCGTAATTCAGTTTTTGCAGATTTGTATAATGACAGATCTCCGGATTTAAAAGCCCTGTTCCGGGCTTTTAAAAGAGAGTGAACCTTGCCGTTAACCCAGGGTTTCTCATTGGAGAATATTCTGATATTCTTTTTCACTGTGACACTCTCAATACAACAATTTAAGTAGCCTAAAACCAGTGATGCTAGGTGATTAACGTCAACTTCACCATCTACCTTGCTTTCCTCAATCAACATGTCCCAGTCCGTGAATATGATAATGTACAGTATGTGAGCAAATGGCCATCAATAATTTGCTCCCAAACACTGGAAATCAGAATGGTCGTTCAAACTAATTTGTTCAATCTGTTTGAATAAAAATATTTATTTGAATTTTTTTGTTGTTGTACAGCAGGCATGTCCAACGTTGGCCCTCCAGATGTTGTGAAACTACACATCCCAGCATGCTTTGCCACAGTTTTGCTATTAGAGAATGCTAAAACTATTGCAAAGCATGCTGGGATGTGTAGTTTCAAAACATCTGGAGGGCCAACATTGGACATGCCTGTTGTACAGCATACATTACCAGACTTTTGTTCCCCCTAGACAGATAAATCTTTAGGTGTATACCCAGTAATAGGTGAGTAAGGGGTATTCGTACTTTGGATGTGCTGAGTCATACACATGGACATGGCCAGTGGTGTCACTAATAAATACCTGGAAAATTTATATTTGTCTGGCATCCATAAGGAATACCATGGTAGCTTAGTATAATGGGGTATAGACAGGGGTCCAAAGGAGCCAATGCACATAAATTTGAAAACATACTTTGAAAAGACCGGCTGGATGCTGATTGATGGAATTCTCTCAGCCATTCAGTGTCCAGCCGCTCTTTTCAAAGTATGTTTTCAAATTAAGCAGTGCTTCCCGCCGCGCCACCATGCAAATAGCGCTATAAGCTCCCAGCCGCTGCTGCCTGGACCCCGCTGCTGTAGGTAGGTGCTGCGCGCACACACACCTGCGGATCGGTCTAGTGATGACTCAAAGAAGAGTGTGGAAGCTTTTCCCTTTACATGGGGAATGGCTTTTTGGAGCTTGATCTCTAAGGCTATAGTGGGAAAGTTGATCTTTCCGTTGGCCAGGCGTTCGTATCCGGGACATTCTCTTCAGTCCTTTCGAACCCCTAGGTTCAGGGGAAGGGCATGGGGTGCTACCAATGCAGTCAGGGGCATCAGAGGGAAGCCACGTAAGCTTGCCGCCTCTGCTCCATAAGACCAGGGCAACTGGCTCTGCCTTTTATAAATTTTCAGCCTGACGCCAGCCCTTCATCAGTGGGAGAACTCGATGTGAGGGCCCGCTTAAAATTTTTCGCTCCAGTTTGCCAAGTCTCTTAAGTCAGGATTCCTGGGCGAAGAACCTAGTCTCCCAGGGATACAGACTAGAGTTTGTACAAATTCCCCCAAGACGATTTTTCAAAACAAGTCTCCCGGTTCCTCAGGAGACAAAAATATTATTTCTAAACGCTATTCAGAAGTTGACAAAAGCACAGGTGGTTATACCAGTCCCTCTCCTATGCAGCGGGCATGGGGCTTTACTTAAGCCTGTTCATGGTACCAAAACTAGATGGTTTGGTGAGGCCAATTTTTAACCTCAAATCCCTGAACCCTACTTGTGGGTATTCAAAATGGAATCCTTGAGAGCTGTAATCTCAGGTTTACATGAAGGGGAATTCCTTGTATCTTTAGATATAAAGGACACGTCCCTTCACGTTCCAATTTGGCCTCCTCACCAAGCATACTACCAATTTCAAGCGGTGCCATTCAGATTATCACCAAAGTAATGGCTCAGAGTCTAAGGGGTCAACATAATCCCCTACCTGGATGAAAATAAAAAGCCTCATCCAGGGAACAACTGCTGGACAGCATCCATCATACCATGCAGTTGCTAAGACCACACGGGTGGGTTCTCAACTTGTAAAATTCTCAGTTGGCTCCGTCACAAAGACTTCAGTTTTTGGGAATGGTACTAAACACTCTAACTCAGATGGTCTTCCTTCCAAAGGACAAGATAAGGGCTATTCATGACATGGTCCAGGAAGTTATGTGGTCGCAAAGGGTTTAGGTGCATCTTTGCACACATCTTTTGAGGAAAATGGTATCCTCATTTGAGGCAGTTTAGTACGGCAGGTTTCACGCCACAATTTTCCAACTCAACATACTAAAGAAGTGGTCAGATTCACATTTACAAATGCACCAGATCATTCGTCTTTCCCTGCAGAACATGCTGTTGCTGCTATGCTATGCAGACCCTTCAGCTGTTGGAGGTTCGGAATTCAGAACTGGATCTTCCTCACGAAGGACGCGAGTGTGAAGGGTTCCGGTGCTGTAACTCAGGGACTCCAGTTCCAGGGCAAGTGGCAGACACACAAGTCATTTTTCCCGATCAATATATTGGAGCTTCGGGCAGTATACAATGCCCTGATTCAAGCGGAAAGTCTACTTCAAAATCAGCCCGTCCAGTCGAACAATGCCACGGTGGTGGCGTATGTCAAGCGACAGGGCGAAACGAAGAGCAGGGCCTGTATGAAAGAAGTGTCCAGGGTTCTCAAATGAGCAGAAAGGCATGTGCGATTTCGGCTTTGTTCATCCTGGGTGTGGAGAACTGGCAGGTGGATTATCTGAGCTGCCACGATCTACAGGGTGTGTTTTTTTTTTTAGCAGATTGCTAACTGATGGGGCTATGCGCAGGTAGATCTCATGTTCAGAGGGCTCAACAAGAAACTCCTGCTGTACTGTTCCAGGACACAAAATCCTCAGGTGAGCACTATGGATAACCATGGGTTGTCCGGAAGGTCAGACAGGAGGGGGTAGAGGCGATACTGATTGCACCAGATTGGCCTCGGAGAACGTGGTATACGGATCTCCTAAACATGTTGGTTGTAACACAAAATTTAAATAAAAAATGTATGCAATAAAAAAAAACAAAAAACACTGTTGGTTGAAGACCCATGGTGTTTTCCTCGAAGAAAGGATCTTCTAAACCAAGGACCGTTCGTCTACCCAAATTTAAAGCAGCTTAGTTTAACAGTCTAGTGGTTGAGCGGTTCATCCTAGCCAAAAAGGGTATTCAAGTAAAGTCATACCTACTATGATTCTGGACAGAAAAGAAGTTCTGTCAAAACAATATAGAATAGAATCAACTTTATTGGCCATGTGTGCTTGCGCACACTAGGAATTTTTTTGTGGATTTACAGTGCAGTATCAACAGGGATGAGGGGGTGGGGGTTTTTTTGAAGGCGTTACATACATTACATTGAGACATTACATGTGGGGGGACCACATGCCCCCCGAGCAGCTCAGCGCCTAGGCAGCCATCGGCGGCGCCACTGGTCGCTGCAGCAGCCGGGTAGGTAACGGTATAAGCAGGGACAGTACATTATGGGCAAAGACCGCTCAGTTACAGCAGGGACATTACAGTTATCACAGTGCACAGATCCAAGGCAGCCATTTGCGGCGCCAACTTCCTGTAGGACAGGCATGTCCAAACTTTGGCCCTCCAGCTGTTGTGAAACTACAAATCCCATCATGCCTTGCCACAGTTCTGCTATTAGGGAGTGCAAGATCTATGGCAAGGCATGCTGGGATGTGTAGTTTCACAACAGCTGGAGGGCCATCGTTTGGACATGCCTGCTGTAGGAGAACCGGTGGGGTGAGAGTCACTGAGGGCTGGAGTTGGGCCCTCCCCGGGCTGAGTTCCATGCTGCTGCCCCCTATAGTCTAATTGTACCTCCTCCACAGCATAGAGGGCTCCCGCATCTGCGCTGATGCTGGGGGACAGCGTCTGGGGCCTGCAGGCCTGATCTTCCTTTGTCGTGGCCGGGAGCCGCCTCCGGGTGCTGATGGGGGTCATCATGCCGGGGGGCCGAGCCAGCCTCCATATGTGGAGGAAATATACCTGTTGGTCTGAAGGCCAGAAGTGTTCTCAGGTGGAGTTTAAGTTGGGCCATTTACTACGTTTTCTACAGGCAGGTGTGGATCTGGGCTTATGTCTAGGTTACATAAAAGTACATCTGCTTTTGTCTATTTTCTTTCAAAGAAAATTGGTTATTTTGCCAGAAATTCAGATCTTTTTACAAGGGGTTCTTCATATTCAGCCCCTCTTTGTACCTCCGATGGCACTGTGGTACTTGACGTTGGTGCGGAACATTCTACAGTCTTCATGGTTTGAGACCCTGCAGTCGGTAGAGGAAAAGTTTCTCATGTGGAAGGCAGTTGTGTTTTGGCTTTGGCGTCAACCAGACGTGTGTCAGAATTGGGGGCTTTATCTTGCAAAAGTCCTTATCTGAGCTTTTACAAGGATAGAGCTGAACTCAGGACCTTCCAGAAGTTTCTGTCAAAGGGGGTGTCCGCGTTTCATTTATATCAGCCTATTGTGGTGCCGGCAAGTTCTGAGATATTTTTTAGTGTTGTATGACGTGAAAAAGAAGGGTTTTCTTGCATCAAAGCAGTCTATTGCTCGATGGATTCGGCTAACTATCCAGCAAGCATATGCTTCAGCGGCTTTGCCTGTTCCAGAGTCAATTAAGGCCCATTCTACTAGATCGGTACAGTCATCCTGGGTGGCTGTTAGGGGTGTCTCAGCCTTGCAATTGTGCCGGGCCCGCTATGTGGTCTGGGAAGAATACTTTTGTAAATTTTTACCAATGTGACACCCTAGCCAATGAGGATACTCTGTTTGGATGGGAGGTGCTGTAGTCATCTTCTCATGTTACAGGCTGTTCTGGAAGCTTTGGGATGCCCCCATTGTACTAAACAACCCTAGTATCCTTTACGGATGACAGAGAAAATAGGATTTTATTTACCTACCGGTCAATCCTTTTCTCTTAGTCCATAAGGGATACTGGGTGCCCACCTCATGGTTCCTTGACTGCAGGTGTTATTTCCTTGCTGTTCTCCCTCTTATGAGTTTGTTGTATCAGCTGCTGTTTTACCAGCCGTTGTTGGTCTGTTTTGTTTGGGGATGTTGGTTCACTAGTCTTACCACTCATTTGTTTGTTCCTCCTCTCATGTATGTTTCCCTCCTTTAGGCACAATTTTCCTAAGCTGAGCTGGGGGCATAGGGGGGAGGAGCCAGCACATCCAGTTGAAGAAGTTTTTGTGTGCATTGGCTCCTTTTGATCCCGTCTATACCTCATTGTAGTAAGCTACCCCAGTATCCCTTATACACTAAGAGAAAATGATTTACCGGTAGGTAATTAAAGATCCATTTCTTGATCTGGATCATATACCAATAATATATGTAATAAAAAGGTTGGATGAGCGTTATCTGTTAAAATGACCTTTTAATTAAGCTTCAGTAGAAGATCAAGTTAACATTAAAGAATGATCTCTATCACTAATGTTTCACATACTAAAATTTGTTTTACCTAAATTCTCAACCAAACTTATAATTCTCTTTATTTAGAATCCCTGAAATGTCCTATTTCGATTAGTCCAGAGGTTCCCAAACTCTGTCCTCAAGGTACCCTTAATGGTCCAGGTCTTTTAAATATAACCATACTTGGGTACTTGTCACTTAATTAGTAACTCTGTCATTTAACCATTTGAGCTCAGCCATGGATAGTTTTAAAACCTGGACTGTTGAGGACAGCGTTTAAGAACCACTGGATTAAGCAGACCATAATTTGTAGTATTATTTTAAGGACTTGTATAAGGAAAAATAGAAATAAGGTATTGGGCAAAATATATTCGTGCAGTGGTTCCCACTCTCTTAAATCATGGTGCCCTAGAGCAGTGGTTCCCAACCCTGGTCCTCAAGTACCCCCAACAGTGCACATTTTCCAGGTCACCCAGCAGGTGCGCTTATTATTCTAGTCACATTTTAAAAGATCCACAGGTCGAGCAAATTAGGTCACTTGTGATTCTGTGTGGAGACCTGGAAAATGTGAACTGTTGAGGACCAGGGTTGGGAACCACTGCCCTAGAGTATCTTCACAGTTTCCATGGCAAAGCCAAAGAAAACTTATTGTGCTTACCAGTCATCTGGTTCTGTTATATGGTGGTGGATAGGCTAGTGCAGGCATGTCCAACGTTGGCCCTCCAGATGTTTTGAAACTACACATCCCAGCATGCTTTGCAATAGTTTTAGCATTCTCTAATAGCAAAACTTTGGCAAAGCATGCTGGGATGTGTAGTTTCACAACATCTGGAGGGCCAACGTTGGACATGCCTGGGCTAGTGCTTCTATAGTTTATGCAGAGTTTGCTTATCACATAGACCAGGCATTCCCAACCACTGTCCTCAAGACACACCAACAGTGAAGGTTTTAGTGATATCCAGGCTTCAGCACAGATGGTTTATTCAGAATCCCTCAGATACTAATTAAGTCACCTGTGCTCAAGCCTGGATATCTACAAAACCTGCACTGTTGGTGGGAATGCCTGACATAACCCATCATTTTATTTAGTACTGGACCACCAACCAATGTCATCCCTGTCACAACATCAAGTTTGAAAATAGGCACTTGTCCTGAGATGCTTTTCCTGGGAATCCTGTTATTTTTCTGTGACTTGACAGGAGCTGATTGGCTGGAACATTGTTTTAAAGGGGAAATCATTACAAGGCAAGATATTGCGATATAAGTGATTGCCTCTTTAAAAAAAAAAAGTCTGCGTTTGGCCAGCATTTCACACAGCCACCTAACTTGTGCCGCAATACATCCTGCCCTTTATTATTGTTTGAGGGCTTTTTTGGGGTGGGGGATTACTATTACAATTACTTTTTAATTTCTGAGTTGGCAACACGAGTGGGAAGATGCATGGTGCTTGCGGTCCCAATTACCTCACTTTTAATCTGACCTTGCAGGAACCTGAGATCTGTTACTGATGTTCTGTTCAGATCCAGATTACTCAATTGCTATACTCTGCACTACCTTTCCTCTGCAAAACCCTCTACTGTAAACCTTAATTTGTCTTAAAATCTCCCTCTTGACAGATATTCATTACAGAAACTGTCCCTGTGGTGATTCCTATAATTGCAACACAATTCAGCTTCACATTATGCCCTACCAGTTACCCTATACTTGGAGACTCTGAAAAACAATTTTTTTTAATCTGCTTTATCAAGTCCAAATTCAATTATTTAAGAATGCAACTACCTTCAGGTTACTGAAATATGATTTTCCATTTATTAAGTTTAAAGAGGATAACAGTAAAATGTATGCTCAATGTGCAGTGCTTTTGTTTTTTTAATTGCCCATGGGTGCATAAACCTGTATCTCGGTTTTTTTGCCTTATGAGGTGACCAATTTATTTTTTAACACCTGGCAAAGTGGCCTATCACCATTACTCTTTTTCTATGATTTGTAAATTGGCTGGGTAAGGAATCCATGGCATATATCATAGTTGTAATATGATTTGTATCCATTATTATAGTTCACATCATAAGGCCATACATTTAGTTCCTGGGGATGCAGTTATAATACCAGCAGTTGGGATTCTGGCTGTCTGAATGCCAACAGTTGGGATGCTAGCTGTCTGAATCTTGGTGCCTGAATACCAGCTGCTTCCAGAACACTAGCGCTGGAACTGTCGGGATCATCCGCTTCAGGATGCTGGTTTTGGTCTTTTGACCGCCGGGATTGCACATGTATCTAATAACTGTTCTTGTTCACCACTTTATGCCATGTGTAGGTATTATGGTGAACATTATACAATTTAGTATTTAGGCATCAACTTCTGACCTCATTGCTGATTTGTAAAGTACCAAACAAATGCAAGTGGACAGATAAAAATAGTATAATCTGCAAATAATATATACTCCAACATGGGAGAAAAAGCAATGTTTGTGTAAAACTAAAATCCCATTTAAAAAGGAACATTTTAAAATGGGGGCGTTCTAGAGGAGAATGTTTCTTAATTTTTCCTGGCTGGGAGTATGACTGCGTCATGAAGACCTGACTAGAAAAGGTATAAGGTATAGGGAAGGCAGATGGAAAGAACTTCTTAGCTCCTTTCTCTTTGTTAAGGGACAGTTCCCACCATTTTATATGACATACATATGATATTTTAGGATGAAGCAGGGTTAATGGCAATGTAGCAGTAGATGCCCATTGAGATATGGTGGTTTTCCTTGCAGCAACTGTGCTCTTCACAAACAAGCGATAAGCCCCTCCAGAAAGGTCAGATTAGTGATAACTTGACATAATAGCCCAAGTGGCCCACTCTGGTGTTAGCTGGTAGACACATTTAAATCCACACCTACTGTACCTACCTACAGACAGGCACACATTAAATACACTCACCTAGATGTCCGAAATAAATAAGGCATACAAAGTTTCTTCCATTACATTAGAAACATTTAAAATATAATATGCTGCTAACAACTGATAAAATGTGTTTATTTATTTTATAAAAGCAAATGAGTAATATCAAGGAAGTTGAATCATCAGCAGTGTATAGTATAGGTATGATCCTTATTTTACACTGGAGAAACAAATTCCTCACCCAAATAAGTCCACCCACAATGTGTGACATGGTATACATGGTGACACTTGTACCATTACCCAAGATTACAATGGGCTCCAAACCCTCATAAATCTCAGTAGTCCAGTTCATGTGGTCCCCTTTCCTGTGCTACTGCTGTATAAATGAGGTCACAGGCAGAGAGAGAGAGGGAGCCCAGCACAATAAATGTATTTCCTGTGCCTGCACAGCATGCTTGCTATCACGCCACTGGATCAGAGATGAGCCGAGACACCTACAAAGAGAAGTAGAAGCCTCAGCAGACAGCAGGAGGTTAGCGTGGGCTGGACTAGGCTGGAAAGCAATGGGTCAGGCAGGAATAGGGGGCTGGAGATGAATCAACATGAAGGGAGGGAGACATGAGAAAATACTGAAGAAATACAGGATATTGGGGCTAAGAGACATGGGGGATGATGCTGAAAAAGGGAAGGGGGATAAGGCTAATAGGTTCAGGAATGTAGCTGAGAGACAACAGGGGGGGGGGGAATGGGTCTGTGAATATGCTGGGGGGGGGGGGGGGGGGGTTGAGGCAAGAAAATAAATGGTTCTGAAGAAACATGGCAGGGCTGGTAATGCAGTGAAACATACTAGGATGAGCCAATGGCTGACTGGTATGTACCTTCTGAGAAGGGGTAAGGGCCCCAAAAATATAAGTGTGCCGGCCCCAAGATTTCTGTTGCCGACTCAGCCCACAATAGCTCACAACTGTTCATTGCAGTATAGTTTTGCTGCTCAAACTTTTTTAATTCTTAGCATAATAAACAGCAAAGCAAAAGTGTATGCCCATATGCTAAACAGAGATAATGAAAATGTATACTTGTCAGTAAATGATTAAAACATATAAATAATAAACATTTATATGCATTACCTTCTTCTCACTAAGGTTACAGAAAGAATTGAAGAGTCACTCCTGTAATTTTTCCAGCCAACAGTAGAGGAGCATTAGAACTATGGCACGATTGAGTCATCACCAAATCAATGATGTAACACAAGAGTGTACGAGCCAACTAGTCACCCCTAGAACCCAACAGCCTAACGGTGCAAAACATTAATACACAGTGTGACTACCATAAGAAGTGAATATTAGGGATAATAAAAGGTAATGATTAAATATATGAAAGTACAATTTCCACATTGTGTTTTTCTGTATAATACATTTTAATAGTAATAATGGCAAAGAACCATAGTAATGTAAGATAGTAAATGACAAAAGATAAATCACAGCTTTGCCTTGCGTTGGAAAAAAAGCTCCCTGGCCTTGATGGAGTCCTCAGAATTTGTTCTTTTATGGAGAAGTTCAATTTCCTTCTCACAAATAGCATGAAGTGTCTCCTTCTCCACATCGCGAATCAGCTGCTTGGAGAGGGACAGACACTAATAAAGAAAATTATGGTGTTATTATTTTCTGGAAAGAACCCGTATTGGTTTTTAGGAATTTAAAGAACTATGATTATTCACCGAATTAAAATATTTGCAAAGTATACAATATATCCTCCAATATAATAATTTTTTACCTGTGTAATAGAGCAGTTGTTACAGCAGATATATACTCACTTTCAGCATACAAAAATATACTCTACGGATACCATACATAACACTCGAGGCCTATTGTAATTTGACCAATCTAGGCAAAAAAAGCATGGGTCACAAGGTCGACAGGTGAACACATGAAATAGGCTGCCCTGGTCACTAGGTCGACATGGAAAAGGTTGACATCAGTTTTTCGTGTTTCATCGGTGTCCGTCGACATGGACACCCTCACGTCCTTCGGGAACACTATTATAATACTGTATATTCTCACTCCATGCCAACTTGTATAGTAAAGAATGAAAAACCACCCTTTAAAGAAAACATGAAAAACTCATGCCAACCTTTTTCATGTTGACCTATTCCATGTCGACATATAGTGGTCAATCTAGTGACCACATCCCATCTGAATGTCCATCTTGCTCTGTAGTGGTATCATTTGCTATAATGTTGCAGCTTTAAATCAGCTAGTAACACTACATATGGATGCATGGCCTACAGTTTTCCTTGGCAATCAGGGAATACATTTAAACAGCCCAGCGCCTGAGTAGGTTCATTCATATTAGTGATTCTAATAACTTTCAGATAATGTAGTTTCTAAGTAACAGCTGACTATGGGGGAGATGCATCTAACCTTGGAGAGAGAAATAAAAGTGGGGAGAAATAAAGTACCGGCCAATCGGCTTCTAACTACCAATTTTGAAATACAACCTGTAAAATGTCAGCTAGAAACTGATTGGTTGGTACTTTATCTCTCTCCAATGTTTAATACACCTCCCCTCTCTGTTCTATTGGGCAGAACCTTATAAATAACAAATCAATAGATCACTGGTAATATTACATATGATTTCTGTTTCTGAGGTGCAGGCTACACTTGGATAACTATCCCCTGCATGTAATGGAGAAAACGTCAAATTACAAAGCATGGACTAACAGTTACTACACTTCAAATTTGTAGGTACCTACAGCGCTGGATTAAGCCATGGGGGTGCCTGGGATACTTAAGACAGGGTGCTCAGTGGAAGGTGGTGTTTGGGCATTATATTATTCAAGTTAAAAGCCCACCAAAATGATGGCTTCTGCAATGTACTTTCACTTTGATATGTGACCATTTTTATTTTCCCTTTGAGCTGGGACAGTTTTTAGCCCACAAACTCTACACCCCACCCTATCTGCTCCTACTTTCAATCTCTGTCTTCACAGCTCCATATCCAGCATGTATAACACAGGTCAGTGTCTCTGCAAAGATTGCTTTCAGTTTCTGGTATGATATCTTTTAGTTTTAGCACACAAAAAGAGTAAGTGGTCACTGGTGGTACTTCACCTCATAGAGGTGAGGAGTAGGTTTGCCATTCAGATAGGACACAGCAGGCAATTTTTTCGGTATTTGGGCTTGTATTTATGTCATACATGCCAAAACTCCACTTTAACGCACCATAAGGTTCATACAAACAAACAACAACAAATGTTATTTTGTCCATGCAGTGCCCCCGAGCACTGGCAGTCCTAGTCCTTGGCTCTATAACACCTCTCCCTGCTCACTGGCCCCTATTGAGCATCAGCGCCATGAGCACCAAACTAAACAAAATTTAAATCTCTTCTCCTTCCATTAGCCCAGTTCCCACATGAGGCTGTGCAGGTCTGGAAACCTGGACTGGAGCCGTATGTTTGGGAGCCCACACATCTAACCCCAAAACACACATTAGAGTCCCATTCCTGGCTTTGCAGTGAACCTGATTCAGTTACCTGGCTGCAAAGCACTCTATCTGATGCTGGACTGCTCCTTAACCCTTTACAGAGCAGCTGTGGCCAGAGAAATATATATATATATATTTATATATATATATATTAAAAAGAAAGATGAGAGCGCTCCATAGTGCAATATCACAAGAAACTTTTATTTTAAAAACAAAGTTTTTCCAATAAAAAACAGGTATAAAGTGACGTACCACAGCAGGCGGTACAACCACCTCAAGATAATCGCGTAAACTCGTGTCTCAGACACACGACCCAGGGGCGTGGCCTGGCGTTGCAGTCTGTCCATCAGATGTGTCAAGACATCTTTCTTTTTAGTGTCTGTACACCTGTGGAATTCAGGTGACCGAGAGCTGCCGAGAGATAAAGATCCCTTGGTGCATGAAAAATTGGAACGGGACTTTTTATACAAAAAAAAACCTCTCTTGTGTGTGGATAATCACAGCAACATCCACTGTTAAAGGTTTTTTCAAATTTGCGCACTTATTTCCTTTGTTATATATATATATATATATATATATATATGTATATATATATAGAGAGAGAGAGAGAGAATAGAGGAGCGCTGTGTTATATCACCACTGAGTTGCTATGTACATACAATAAATCAAGTAATAGATAAAACGCGTTTCGTCCTTCAGGACTTCATCAGGGACAATGAATCATCCCAGAGGTAATAAATCCTCTAATGAATAAGTGAATGAAGAAGGTGTATCCTTTAATTTAATACAGTGATCAACTGCTGGTAATTAATGCAGTCGTCTGCTGCAATAATTGATGGTAGTTGTTTGGACCATCTATTTAACAAAAGAAACTTCAAAAGAAGTGTTCAATGACAGGTTAATGACAGTAGCTGGATATAACTTTCTCCTTTCCACAATATGCAAATGTAGCCTCTAAGTGGGACAGGCAGTACCTCACAGGGAGCCAGTGACACTGGCTCCCTGTGAACCTGTGAGGTACTGCTTGTCCCACTTAGAGGCTACATTTGCATATTGTGGATGAACGAATGTGGCCCTACGAATAGACCAGAATAAGGTACTATGCAAAGAATAATAGTTTCAGAATTCCTGCTACCAGTGCCAGGAATTACAAAGGATGCTCTAGCCAGCACCCCAACAGTGATTGTGGCTGCACAGTGCCACTGCAGGTGGGTGAGTGGCGCTACTACCCACAGGGCTCTGTGAAGTGGCACTATTCACACACTGTTATTTGCTACTCTGGTGAGACATCAGAACAATTGTGACCATCCCAATAAAGATCAGACTAAGGGACTCAGCAGCTTACCATACTTACAGTTTTAGGCAATGTAGCATACGCTGTTAACTTGGACCAAACTTCCTTTTGGAACGTGATGTCTGGAAATACTTCAGTGACCAGGCCCAGGTCACAAGCTTCCTGAGCTGTTAAAGTCTTGTTGAAAACAAGTACCTCAGTAGCCTGCCCCCAAAACATTGTAACACAAATATAGGTTTACTGATGGTTAACATAATAGTATATAACATGTAGCATACATCTGAAAGTATTGCCTGGTGAAGGATCTGCTTTCTTTTTTTTCCCTCTCATTATTTCTGTTCTGACAACAGACAATGAGATAAAAGGTTAAGGTGCGTACATACGGACAAAAATCACTGGCAATATGGTCGCTGAGCTTCCCCTGCCTCTTCTCACGGCAGTGTCATTTCCATCAGCAATCATCTCAGGTCGCTGATGAAAACGGGGCACTGAGCAATATGATTGCTGAGCAATATATTGGCAGCAATCATATTGCCCTGTGTGTACACAGCTTACGAGGTGCCCCCCTGCAGTGCACATGGTCTTGTCCAGCTAAGAAGGAATTTGCCTCTAAGAGTGAACTAGAATAAGGCCCATGGTTTTGTCCATCTAAGAAGGATTTTGTCAGAAAGAGTGAGCTAGAATAAGGCCCTTTGGAAGATACAAAAAGTGGGCTAGATTTTTACTCCATCAAATCAGCATTTCGGGGCCCCGTCGTCAGGATATATAGAATGTATCCTGTATGTATCCTGACGACGGGGCCCGAAATGCTGATCTGATGGAGTAAAAATTTGTCAGAAAGAGTGAACCAAAATATCCCCCAGAGTTTCCCACGCTCTACATTAGTCCAGGTTTCAAGGAAATCCATTCTTGAGTCCAGATGGTTAAATAAGATTGATTTAGATATTAATTAAGTCACATGTGCTCAAATATGGATATTCTTAAAACCTGGACTGTAATAACCGAGTTTGGGAAACTCTGCTCTAAGAAACAGAATAGTAGTTCAACAATGCCATGCCTCCTCTTCACTGGAGAAGAGATATATTTGAACTTGCATGGATCACACAGGAGCGTTGTTTATCAAATATCAGAAATAAAAGTAAAGTGCAATGTGCGTGTGTGTGGGGGGGGGGGGCATGTTGCATTGAGCATGGCCCTCATTTCAATCTAGCAGATCGAAGCGGAAATAAGACTTGCCTGCACTTGCCATTCGATCACAATTCTGTGGGGCCGCACATCGGGATCAAATCTGTATCAAATGCGACTGTACAGAAAGTGACCCTGAATCACAGCATGTGTACACAGCATAAGACTGCAGAAATAATCATTTGCAAACTAAAACTGTCACATTGAAACAAGTGTTAAAAATAACAATCTTATTAACAGCTATAGGGGGTTATTCAGAGATGATCGTTATTGTGCTAATTCGCAATCCTATTGATTATCGAAAGACTTTGCATGCATACGGATCGTAGGAGGCATGTGCAAGGCTAAATAGTAACAAAAATAGTGAAAATATCTAATCGCAATTTGACAGACAGGACATTGCCGTTAGGGGGGGGGGGGGGGGGGGGGGGCTGACAGTTTCTGTGAGTATCCCAAAAAAAATGCAAGTGTGCCCAGGTGTTTTACGGGAGGGTCTATGATGTCAGCGCCAGCCTTGATCAGCCTGTATCTGTCGGAGAGTTATAGTGAAGTCAAACTTACTCACATTTGCACAGACTGGGAAAATCATTTGATGGTGAGTAAAGTGCGTATGGATGTGCGACAGGATACTTGATTGTGACATTTTCGCAATTCACTCGCAGATTGACACAGGGTGGGTTTTTTCTAATTCTGGGTGGTGACTAGCCACTCGCAGCTATCTACAAATTTGCAGATTAACTCTGAATCGGGCCCATAGAGTGTGACTTACCTTTGCTAAACCCATTATCTTA
Organism: Crinia signifera; assembly: GCF_055691185.1. Lineage (NCBI taxonomy): Eukaryota > Metazoa > Chordata > Amphibia > Anura > Myobatrachidae > Crinia > Crinia signifera. The sequence goes on along the minus strand of NC_139221.1, from coordinate 126,364,233 downwards.
GGGAACGTATAAGAAGAACATCCTTCTGGATGTTGGCCCAATTTGCTAAAAGGTGTATTAAATGTGGCCTGCATGAGAAAGATATGATTATTAGTTGTTCAGCATGTACCAATACTATACTTATAGGTGCAAGTGTGCCCTGATAATGATGGATGACCAGGGCCGTCTTTTCGTATGGGCTTAATGGGCACTTGCCCAGGGGCCCCAGGTGTATAAGGACCCTTTTCTGATAGCTGAGGATCCCCTTTTTCCAGGGATACCAGAATTTTGAAAATCGGCCTTGGGGAACTGGAGATATCCAACTTCAAAGCAGCAGTCCACATTAACTTCTGCTAATTACTCATTTACTTCCCAGTCATATTTCTCAGGTTCTCTCTGACTTGGTTTTTCTGAGAGTATAGTCCAAAAGCTGGGACTCTCCCCTTTCTGTCAACACTAGCGGCTTGTCTCTATCTTTTTCAGAACCAGAGATATTAGGCTTACAGCAGCCGGTCCCTGCTCCAGCTCCAAACGTCTGGTGTACAGTTTTATAGTTTTGTCAATGGATTGCTCTGGCTCCTGATCTCTGATACCCAAGTTCCCAGCACCTCCTGAACAAAGGGACTCTAGGTTTTTATACTATTGAAGGCTAAGAAATCTATTTACAGATAATTGCCGATATCTGCAGTCAAACAAGCTGCCCATCCACCGGAAAATGGCGAATATTAAGCCCACTCCATTATCCAACCCTCCCCTGTGTATAAAACTATACCCTATCACTACCTCCCTGGAAGTCATTTACAAGGGACCCGTCATTCAGCTCAGTGCCCCTTCCACATGTTAGTGTTCTCCCTCCCACCACCTGTGCAGTAAAGGAGTAACTAGCAGAAGTTACTGCTCCAGGTCCTACATGTTGAATGGAAGCTAGAGCACCCCCTGCCACCCGTGGGACATCAAAGCTGCTGCTAATAGCACCCCCCACCCCTAGGAGGGGAGAATGGGTAAGGGCCCCAGTGCATTGCTTTACCCAGGGGCCCACACTGCTGTTAAGACGGCCCTGATGGTGCCCCCCTGTCATTTTCTCCTGGATCCGCCCCTGTATGAACATATACATATATATACACACATACATACAGTACAGTGGCACCCACAAGGTTGTGTTGGGAGGGGCCCCGCTGGACTGCTTTGCCCGGGGGCCCATAATGCTGTTAAGATGGCCCTGTGGATGACATCTATGAAATCAAGTTCATACTGTAGATAGGGGTAGTGCAGTCATAGATCTGTGTACAAATGTCAAATATTCCCCTTAAGATACATGCATCCAATGCAAGTGCAATTGCACCCAACTGTGTGCAACTCTGAATGGGCTCCATAGACTTTTGGACATTTTCCGTAATGTTATTACAGGTTGAGTATCTCTTATCCAAAATGCTCTGGACCAGAAGAATTTTGGATAATGGATTATTCCGTATTTCAGAATATTTTTATATTTTCATGATGTATCTTGAGGTATCTTGCATTTATGTTGTATAACATTAAACACATGAAATACACACAAATATATTTTATTTATGCATAAAACACGGTTTCTAAACATGAAACAAAGTTTGTTTACTAACTCAGGCACTGACTTTGAATGCGAAACAATCACTTGCCCATATTTAGTGCCAGTTACATATCATGTCCTCAGTAGTGCTTTTACCCAAAAAAAAATATATATTTTTTCACTTTCTGGAATGTATGGTTTTCTGAATAATTTGGATAAGGGATACTTAACCTGTACCAAAATCTCACTAGCTAATGTAAGCTAATAATAGTAAATATATTATAAATTAATATTGCATATTCTATATAATAAATTCTAGTGTTGCTTCGTTCCGTTCTGCATAGCCACCATTGTGGTATTACTGTTATGTTGGTCCCTCATTTTGACGGGCTTGTAACTAGTGTGTTTATAAACACTGCTAAACTTTTCATCTACATTAGTGATTGTTTTATGCTTTACAACCAGTGCTGATTATAGTGTGCGTTATTCCTATATGTATCGTCCCATACATCTTACCTTGTCAGAGGCATACACAAGGTCAAACAGACCAAGAATAGTTGTAGCAATACCAATTGCAGGTCCATTAACCATGGCTACAAGAGGTTTTGGAAAATCAATGAATTTACAAATAAATTTCCTGAAAAGTTATAAAACACGTTATAAATCAGACAGTTTAATACCAGAGACCACACACAGTCATAGATGTGACATGACAAATATATGAAATATTACAATCTTATCTAGTTTTATTTATTTGACTTTTATTTTACTTTGTTTAAAATACAAAATTGTTTTGATGTTTATTTATTGATTGCACAATGTGATGTTTATAATATGGCATACACATAACTGTATTCCTTTTCTATTTTTATCACCTTTTAGTAATAGAGTGCCTATAAATAATTTTGAACATGGGATTATATTGCAATTATATTGCTCCTTTGTACTGTTTGTTACGTATTTGATATTTGGGACTGAGAATGGAGTTTCCGGCTGCATGTAAATCCATATCATACACCCTGTCATGCTGAGACTTGTGTGCTGTGATGCATATGTATCACAGATGCTATGTAAAAGGACACATTTGTAGTTCTTTTCTTTTAGAAAAATAAAGCATGTTCGGGTAGTAACAGGAAATAAAGGGGCAGATGTATTAAGCAGGGTTGCCTACCCTCCCGGAGTGGCCGGGAGGCTCCAGAAAATCGGGTCCCCCTCCCGGCCCCCCGGAAAGGTGAGCAACCCTCCAAGATACCGGCAGCACCCCCTGAATCTCCGTAACCGCAGCGGTAAATTACTGCGATTTGTGGGGGTTTTTTTGGGGGGGGGGGGGCTAAAGATGCAAATTGCGTCTACATCAGGCCCCGCCCCACGAAGAGCTGCTTTTCCCGGAGAGGAGACTTTAAAAGTAGGCAACCCTGGTTTAAGCCCTGGAGAGTGATGAAGTAAAGAGACTCAGGGTGAAATTTAATAGGATGAGAGATTCAGAAAGTGAGAGATTTGGTAAGAAATTTACAGTTATTTTTAAAGTGGCAATTATTTACTGTACAATGCAAAATCAAACGGGTTTTGCAGTGTAAGTGATTGCCACTTTAAAAAAACTGGAGATTTCTTTCCTAATTGCTCACTTTGTGAATCTAATCCTATTAAATTTCCACCATAAACTATAAATACAGAGGTATATTATCAACCCTTGTAGAAAGATAAAAGATCAACCAATCAATCCCTAGCTGTCAGTTTACAGCCCATGTTTTAAAAATGATAGTTATGAACTGGTTTGCTAGTAATTTATCTCTCTCCACTTTATTGCTCTCCAAGGTTTATTATCTACCCTAGAGTGTAACCTCCAGACACTGATTGGTGTGTACTTTATCTCTCAAAGCTTTTAAATATATGCCACACATCCTGTAACATGACAGTTAGGAGCTTATTGGCTCATCCCTCTCCACTTTATCACTGTACAAGGCTTAGTATATCTTCCCCAAAATATGATAAATCGTTTATAACCAATGGTGGGCACACACGGTGCAATTTAATTGATAAAAATTAAGTGCAAATCTTACCACGTATGCCTGCATCCGATCCCGATGTGTGGCCCCAGGATCGAAAGTAGAAATATACTGTGCAGTACATTCTATTACTACTAAGACAGAACGAAGGGCATACTGCTCAATCGCCCTGGCTCAAACAACCCCCCCCCCCCCTTTCGCCAACCCTCCCTCCCTGCCAGCCGATATCGCCACCCTAGAATCGATATCGCACCCTGTTTACACGCATTGATAATGATAATGGTTCAAAATTGTTATCCTAAGTGGTGAAATTGACCTTCAGTTAATACATTCATTCTAATTATGTTACAGTAGTTTAAGTGATTGTGCTTTTGTGTGTGCTATACTTGAATATGAATATAGTCAGATAAAAGACCAAATACTGTGTTCTACAAAGAGATTATAAATATATTAGGATATTTTTTTCAAATGTGCATAAAACAAAAACTTTACATGTGGCCCATGTTAAGCAATTGGCTATCAGAGCATAACAAAAGTAAAAATTACCTTATTAAATCTAGTGGTGTTTTTATCAACTCATCTTTTGCTGGTGTTATGAGTTTAGCATTATTCAGGTCGTTACCACTACTAAAGTAGTCACCATATCCTGCAAAAAATGAATATAATTAATAAAATTATAAGTTAATTATTTATCCAATTAGAACTTTGATTCTGTAAACTTTCATTCTTATACAGTTTGTTGTAAGCCAAGGCTATTACAGTACAAAGGTTTTTTTTTTTTCCAGGACTTTTATTGGGATGCTGGCAGTATTTTTACCTGACCCCGGTTAGGATTCCCTCCATTGCAATGCCGGCATCGGTATTCAAACCACGGCCACCCACCGCTGACCATTCGTATGTATCTCCTTTTACTAATGCCAAAATATAATGTATATGAGTAATGGGGCCCATATTTCTATGACTGATAACCACAATTCCCAACTGGCTCCGGGGTTTAGAGAAATCCAACATGTTGGATTCCCCAGACTCGCCATTTCTGATGACAATCTGGTTGGATTTGAAGAGGCAGGATATTTTAACATATCGGCTTCCCAATATTTGCCTAATGATCACTGATCAATGATGGTGGTGGTCTTGATAGGCAGCAGTGAATTGCATCGCTGATGTATGTTGCACCTAGGACATTTCTGCATTAATTGCAGTGTATGTACACATTTGTATTTTTTCTGTAGCAGGGACTTTACAGAAATCTTCTGCAAAAGGATAATTAGCTCTGCAAAACACTGTCCTTATTTTTATAAATGGGATCTATGATTTGACCCCAATGTACCAAAGTGAAACTTTATTGAATTTAACCTCTTTGTTTTCCACCCCCGTTAGATAACGTAAACTGGTTTATGCCCAGCTATGATCTGCTTCAGGGACCACTCCAGAGTCCCCTTTCACACCACACCTTGGGCCCAGGTAATTGCTGGGTTGGTGTTGGTTCAACTCGAGTTGAGGTGGGGTATGAAACCACTAAAGCTTATAACCGGGTAGACCAACCTGGCAATTCGACCTGGGTTATAAGTAGGGCTAAACCTAGGTCGCCCTCTGTATAATGGGTCGCCCTCGTATAATATGAAAGCATTGGACCCAGGTCAGTGCCACCACCCACAATCCTGCAGGTGCAAAAGTTGACAAGTCGCTGTATCACTTAGCAGGGGTCCAATGATCACTACTTTCCCTAGTGGTTCCCAAGGACTCCCATCAGCGACCATATTGCCAGCGATAAGTGTACCGTGTGTACACAGCTTTAGGCATATCTGGGGAATTATATTGCTTTGAGTAAGAAAATTTCCAATTGTCCATCCAATACCTGTTAAGACTGTTAAAACAGATTCATCCTTTTCAGCTTCATCCAGTGCACAAATAATTTCATAGTACATCTTCAATGAAGAAGAAACATATGTTATTTTCAAAGTAAATAGTGGCAGTTTCCCCCTCTTCTCTCTTGCCAAGTATACTCTAGATCAGTGGTTATCAACCTCGGTCCTACGGACCTCCCCAACAGTTCACGTTTTCTAGGTCTCCACACAGAATCACAAGTGAAGTAATTAGCCCCACCTGTGGATCTTTTAAAATGTGTCAGTGAGTAATGAGTGCACCTGTGCACCTCCAGAAAAATGGCATGTTGACATTTTTCTGGTGTTCTGGTGAAATGTTTCTCCCCTACTATGCGTGCACATAACTCCATGAAAATAGACAAGTTATTTTCCCAGTTATTTTGCTGTATTGAATAATCGCAGCAATCAATAATGAGTAATCGCCAGCAGTGGCGTAACTTGTGTAAGGCAGCCCCCGCGGCCGCTTGGGGGAGCGGGGGCTGCGTGGGCGCCAGCACGGGACACTGACTGACAATCATCAGATTCATCACTGCTGCCGCAGTGTGCTGCCTGCCGCTACCCGCCGCGTCTCTCTGCCTCAGCTGTGTGTGTGAGCCGGAGGTGAGCTTAAGTTCACAGCCCCGGGCTGTCTCCAGCTACTACTCCTCTCCCGCATTTATACAGCAAGAGAGGGCAGCCGGAGCGCACACCCACAGCAGCAGCTTATTAGGCTGCTGCTCTACAGTACCTTGCTTTCTGTGCTCTGACAGGAAGCAGCCAGCGCTAGCAGCATGACCTCGTGAGTATACCCCCCCTGCTGCAGGACTCAGGAGTCATCATGCTGCTGAAGACAGGCAGCAGCAGCACGCTCACCTCCTCGTCCTCACCTCGTTTCCCTATCTCCCAGCCTCCCCCTTCCATCAGAGGGAGGGCACCAATTCTCCTTCCCCTTTTTTTTTTCAAGTTGCTGCTGAAGGCTGGAGCAGAAAAATGGAAGTCACATGGTGCAGCACTCTGGAGGAGCCTCAGCTCAACAAGCGGAGCAGTGTCCTGTCAGCCACCACAGAGAGCAGCAGTTTATCAGGTAGATACTGCTGTGGGGAGGGAAGGGAAAGATTGTCACAAAGAATATTGGGGGAGGAGAGGAGAGTGTCACAGAGCAGTGTGGGGGGAGGGGAGTGTCACAGGGTGATGTGTGGGGAGGGAGGAGAGTGTCTCAGAGAATAATGGGGGAAGAGGGGAGAGTGATGAGTGTCACAGACACAGAGTGATGTGGGCCCGGGGGGGAGGGGGAGAGTCTGACAGAGTGATGAGGGGGTTTTCAAAGATTGATGTGGGGGGGAGAGTGTGACAGTGATGTGTGGGGAGGGGGGATAGTGTATTATTATTATGTGTGCTAGGAGGGGGGATTGGTGTATTATGTATGCTGGGGGAGGGCTGATGGCATGAATGTGTGCACTGGGAGGGGGGAATGGCGTATTAATATGTGCGCTAGGTGGGGGGAATGGTGTATTATGTACGCTGGGAGGGGGGAATGGCGTATTATGTGCGCTGGGAGAGGGAATGACATTAATATGTGCGCTGGGTGGGGGGAATGGCGTATTATGTACCCTGGGAGAGGGAATGGCGTATTATGTACGCTGGGGGAGGGGGGGAATGGCGTATTATGTATGCTGGGGGAGGGGGGAATGGCGTATTATGTACGCTGGGGAAGGGGGCAATGGCGTATTATGTACGCTGGGGGAGGGGGAAATGGCGTATTATGTACGCTGGGGGAGGGGGGAATGGCGTATTATGTATGCTGGGGGAGGGGGGAATGGCGTATTTAATATGTACGCTGGGAGGGGGGAATGGTGTATTATGTACGCTGTGGGAGGGGGTAATGGCGTATTATGTACGCTGGGTGGGGGGAATGGCGTATTATTATGTGCGCTGGGAGGGGGTGGCATATTATTATGTGCGCGGGGTGGGGGGGAATGTGATATTATGTGCACTGAGTGGGGGGTGGCATATTATTATGTGGGATGGGGGAATGGCGTATTATGTGCTCTGGGAGGGGAATGGCATAGTATTATGTTCCAACAGTAGTTGCCAATGGATGCAGGCACGCATCTGTAGTATGCAGGATAGCAAATATAGGCTCTCATTCTGGTTGACTCAACCAAAATGCCGCCCGCACAAAGAGGCTGCAAATGCGCATAAATATTTATTCACAGACAAAACATCGCTCCCCAGCACAGGGAAGTGAATCAACCAGAATGAGGGCCATAGTGCAGTGTATGTTGAGAGGGGGGTGCAAGGTACCAGCAGTAGTATGTGCAAGGGGGTGGGTGCAGGTTAGCAACGTTAATGTGGGGGGAGGGGCTGTAGAATGTTGGCAAAAGTGTAGTGTGTGTGGAGATGGAGGTGCAGGGTAGCGGTGGTAGTGTGTGTGTGCGTGTGTGGAGTGCAGGATAGCTATAGAGCTTGATTCAGTAGCAATTGCAGTTTTGCTTAAAAGCACAGAGCAGGGCCGCCCAACATGCAAGGTCCCTCCCTGCAGAAATGTGATCACATTGTAAAAATGTGATATGATCGCATCTTTAAGGAAATCCCCTGCCTGCGCAGCTCAGCTGCGAAGGCAGGCGCAAGGCCAATATTTTCCATATTGCTGCAGCTGAGTGTGATGTCAGGCAGATGTCCAAAAATGGTCCTGACACGCCAGCGTTGTCCTGACCGTGCCCTGCCTTGCTGTCCTGTTTCCGCCCAACACTGACAAATAAAATGCGATCACATCCTTTTGGCCTAATAATTGATTTTCGCACTTGTCAAGCTGAATCAGGCCCATAGTGTAGTGCTTGCAGGGAAAGGGGTGCAGGGTAGTGGTGGTAGTGTGTGTGTGTGTGTGTGGAGGGAGGTGCAGGATAGCAGCAATAGTATAGAGGGTTCGGCGCGGGGTAGCAGCAGTAGTGTAGTGGCTTACACTCTCCATTTTCGCCCACTGACACTTACCCTCTTTCCATTACCATATAACCGTGAAACATTTTACAGAGACATGTAGAGAGGATATACAGATGTATCCCTTTTTGACTAAAGGCTATTAACGGCAAACGGGACTCAGTTGTCGTGATAAGCTTTCCTGCTGGTGTGCGTAGGATCATATAGGCCCTTATTCTGTTTCGTGCGGTACGGCCCGCGTGCGGCCGTACCGCCGATGTTTACAGTCTGCACATGCGCAGAGGTCATTCTGCGCATGTGCAGCCCCCTTCGCCGCAGACGTATTTCGTCCGCCGCAAAGGGGGCGTATAGGGGCGTGAGGGGCTTCATCCCCTCATTTCCCTATGTGTACGCCCCGCGTTTCATGGGCGTTCCCATGCAAACGCTGGGCGTATGCATGGAAATGAGGGCATGACGCAGCTCATGGGGGCGGAAAGCTGACGTCGCCGGATGTCAGCTTTCAGCCCCCATACAAGCTACCACACGGACGATTGTCCGTGTGGTCTCAGCTTGCGGGAGCTGCTGGGGCGTGCGGACCTGCCTTCGATGGTCGACGACCATCGAATGCAGGGGGCAGCTCCCACCATGGTGGAGGCGTACGCCTCCACCATTTTTATGCGGATCGCCAGCCGTCCGTGTACGGACGGCCGTGGCGATCCGTCTCGTGGGCGGGGATTGGTTTGTGCGGCCGGAGCCCCGTGTGCGGCTCTGGCCGCACCAACCAGAATAAGGGCCATAGTGTGTTCACTCCCATGAATGGGTTCTAGCGGATGTGATATATATATATATATATATATATATAGCAGTCGAGTGGTCTGGCACTCTGGACAACCACCGGGGTGCCTTCCTGAGGTAGAAATAGAGCTGACTTTGGATCCACAGCAGTGGAATCACGAGGCGGCACTCTCCGGATTTGGTGCAAAGTAAATTGTATTAAATCATGAACAAAAAATAAAGTGCAAAATCAGGTCATAGTTGTGAACAGTCTCAGGGAGCAATCCCCTTCCTCAGGACGACCAACAGGGTAATAACGTGCAGGATGTTTTTGTTTTTTTGTCCTTCACGTTATTACCCTGTTGGTCATCCTGAGGAAGGGGATTGCTCCCGAAACTGTTCACAACTATGACCTGATTTTGCACTTTATTTTTTGTTCATGATTTAATACAAAATTGGGCTCTGACATCTGGATCATCTTGGGAGTGCTACCCTTAATCGTATCATTATATTTAGATATTATGTATATGTATATATAGAGAGAGGTACAGAGGTTCCTGAGAGAGAAACCAGGCGGCACTCCACCAAGGTGTGATCCAATGTTTATTCACTCATCAACGTTTCAAAGCCCCATCGGGCTTTTTCATCAGGATATGCAAACCTTGAAACAAGTCCGTGGAGTGCCGCCTGGTTTCTCTCTCAGGAACCCCTGTACCTCTATTTGCTTCTTTGGGAGGGCACCCCGGCAATTAACCCCTTCCCCTTACTGGCAGGGGGCTGCAGACCTGAGTGCTGGTCAACACGTTGTGTATATATATGACCCAGCAAAAAATCAGACAATAGTCTCTTGTCTCTATATTTCCCATAGCCAGGATGGATGTGCTTACCTTGCTCCCCACTGTCCCAGCTAAGGCTGCTGCTATGTGAGTGGCCAGTGACCATTGCCCCATCTGAAGGAAGAGGACAGCCAGGTGGTCTGACCACACTACCCCCAACGTACCCCACAGATACCACTTATTATGTCTGTACCTTTATTATTAGTACTATTATACAGGGACAGAATAGTGGCCACTATGTACACACTGGGAGGTAAGGAACTCCCCCCACCCCACCCTTACAAATCCTGTGTTTGCCACTAGCCTCCCATTACCCCATCTGAGCTATGAGCTGATGTATGGGGAACTAGGTGATCTAGTCCAGTGATGGCTAACCTTCACACTCCAGCTGTTGTTGAACTACACATCCCAGCATCTCCTGCATCAGTTTTAGCATGGCCAAATAGTAAAACTTATGCAGGGCGTGCTGGGATGTGTAGTTCAACAACTGGAGTGTCAAGGTTAGCCATCACTGATCTAGTCAGATCGCTTAGAAAAGGGTCTGAAATAACCCCATGTGTACGCCCCTTAAGGCTTTAGGAGGGGAGCTCATGAACATGTTCCCCCTGCCTGAGAGGTGCTCTCCCTCCTCCCATTGTTCAGAATAATACATGGGCTGAAAACTTCATATACATATTTTTTAAGTGTAGTAATCAGCCCTGTTTCCTGCAGTGTCCGCGGCTGAATGTTTTGGCGACACCCGTGACTAGGTGGAAACCCGTGCATCTTTCAGCTTCAACTTTAGCAGGTATACTGATGTAGTAACCCCGCCTACTGTTATACTGGCCCTGCCCATTTTGATTTGGTGCCGCCCACATGAGGCCACTTCCAGAAAATTTCCAGGGCCACTTTTTGTCCCCAATCCGCCCCTGTGCGGCAGCCAATAAAAATCCTCAGCGTCACACTAACCAATCACAGTGCAGCCAGCAGCTTCATCCATACGCTGCCTGAGACCTCTGCACTTTGTTCCCTGGCTGCCTGCAGAGCCTGTAATAGCATGGAGCCTGTAATAGCGGCTACATAGTTCTCATACAGGGGTCTTTCCCCTGGCCCTGCAGCCACACCTACACTCGCAGCCCTGGATCATACAAGTGACAGTTCCCTGTGTGTTTCCAAGCCCTAGATGATGTCCATGCTGAAAACAAATGACAGGTATATATACACACACCTATACAACACATACACATCCCAATATTAATACCCCACCCCCACAACCTTATCCCTATACTACAGGTACACAGATCACTATACAGCACATGTTTCCAAATGTTTGAAAATTGAGCATACTGTACATCCCTGTATGCCGTACATACATTCCTACTTACAGATAGATCCCTATAGACATTAGGGAGATATATATAGCAGTCCCCTACATACAGTACATACTTCCCTATGTACAGCATGTAGAGTCCTATATAAAGCAGGTATATACAGTATGTAGTTTCCTAAAAATAGCAAGTATATACAGCACAAACAATATATAATATACACACACATACACCTACATAAGATCTCAAACACATATGACACGTATACAGCAAGTACATTAATCATAAAATATCTTTACCACATACAGCTGGCATACACAGCACATACGATCCCTATCTGTGTACAGGACTATATATATATATATATATATATATATATATATATATATATATATATATATATATATATATATACATACACACACACACACACACACACACACACATATATACCACACAGGATCCCTACAAACATACAGCATTATGGTGTGTGGTATAATATGTAATAGGTATTACGGCATTTGGCATAATGCAAAATGGGCATTACAGTGTGGCATAAAATGTAAGGGGCATTATGGCATGTGTGTATGTATGTATATATATATATACACACACACACACACACACACACATACATATATATATATATATATATATATATATATATATATATATATATATATATATATATACCACACAGGATCCCTACAAACATACAGCATTATGGTATGTGGTATAATATGTAATAGGTATTACGGCATTTGGCATAATGCAAAATGGACATTACAGTGTGGCATAACATGTAATGGGCATTATGGCATGTGGAATAATATGTAATGGGTGTGTGACATGTAGTAGGCAGTACGGTGTAAATTTTTGGTGCACTTCCCCTATTTTTAGATTGTCTGGCTCCTACACTTTCATCCTGGCTCCTAGATTTTACAAAAATTTGTCAAGCCCTGCCTTACAATATATTTTGTAGTGCCATTGTGATATTCATATATGTGTGTGTGTGTGTGTGTGTGTGTTTGACCAAAAATGGAAGGGGGGGGGGTGGGGGGCGCCAGATTTTTTTTTGGCAGGGGGGAGCATTTGGATAGCCGGAGGCATAAAGGTAGACAGGCTGGATTTAGGGGACACATAATGTAATATATACTATATAGGAGGGTACATTAGGGAAGATATGTTTCATGAGAGATAAGTGATGTCAAAGAGCAGTGTATAAGTGGCACTGGTACCCTAGGCATTATGTGTATAAGTAGAGCTGCTACTATGGGCATTACGTGTATAAGCAGAACTGCTAATGTGGGCATTATATGTATAGGTGGCATGGCTACTGTGGGCATTATATGTATAAGGGGCACTGCTACTATGGGCATTATGTGTATAAGTGCCACTATTACTGTGGGTGTTATGTGTATAAGGGGCACTGTTACTATGGGAATTATGTGTATAAGTGGTACTGCTACTGTGGGTATTGAGTGTATAAGTGGTACTGCTACTGTGGGTATTGTGTGTCTAAGTGATACTGCTACTGTAGGTATTGTGAATTAAGTAAACCTGATTGGACATCTAAGACCTACAGTGTTGGGTCGTGTTACTGTGGGCATTATGTGTATAAGCGGCACTGCTACTGTGGGCATTATGTTACTGTGGGCATTATGTGTATAAGCGACACTGCTACTGTGGGCATTATGTTACTGTGGGCATTATGTGTATAAGCGACACTGCTACTGTGGGCATTATGTTACTGTGGGCATTATGTGTATAAGCGACAATGCATTTGAAATGAGTTCCACCACCTCCAAGCACTGGTGATGGGATATCTAAATCCTCCAGTGTTGGGTGGTATGGTAAAAGAACATTATGTTATTGTGACTGAAGTAGTCCTGCTTGGATATCTTTTGTAAGCGCTGAAGTGCTGGCTCAATGAGACAATAACAATGCTGACGACTGATAGCACTAACTAGTAGCTTCTATTTGGATGTTTGTGTATTCTGCTCTCCAGCAGACATTATTTAAGTCATTATTGCGGTTGTTATATTATATGAAGTTTTGGTGTCTCTCTATGCATTGTGGCGTAGGTGAATGACGGCTACACTTCCCTGACAGGATTCTCTGTTGTGCATTTAAGCCGCATCATTATAATGTTTCTATGTTGCACTTGTTGGTCCTTACGTAATCTATACTAGGTTAGCAGACCTCAGAGAGATGCTTCCAACCTGTGCCTGTAATTATACATTTATATGTGTTGTGTGTTCCTGCATCAAACTCTACATGAGCCCAAGTGAGGTCCCCACATCACATAAATCTGATAAAGTACAAATGAAATCACTAATAAAGTAGTAGCTAATAAAAAACTCATGACAATACCACAAAGCTGACAGCATTTTTTTTCTCAGGCCGTTTCATTATTATTTTAGTAATGTTGTCTTGGTAAATAACTTGAAGGGTTTCGTATTTTGAAAGATTGTTTCTTGATGACACCAGGTTTGGTATAGGATGGACATCTTTTCGCTCCTCTGTGGCCTGGAATTGTAAATAAGCAATAGCTGAGATTGTACAGTATGTAAAACTGAACACTTTCTATCTAGACACACAAACACACCATATTTGTATAGTCTTCGTGTAATTACTTGTGCCATTTATGTTTACAATGCAATACTACGTTGTTATGTCTGGATTATTATGCAGCGCAATAACTTTGTACCAGCTTCTCCTTGCTCACCACCAGCCCAGGTATATCCACTGCACAAAAATACCTTAAATATAGTACTTAGGGGATGATTCAGGTTGGTTTGCGAAGCACATTTGGTTTGCTAATGGACAAAACATGAGCACTACAGGTGTGGCAGATGTTACGTACAGAGGCCCTGATTCTGGTTGGTACGCTATGTTGGAAATTCGCAATGGCAAACAATATTTTCTGCCTGGGCATACACATGATCTCTCTGAGCATGTGCAGGTGTTCACTGCGGGCACCCTCGGAGACTTGCTTAGTCTCCGTGTTGCTCACAACAGGGGGGGGGTCACGCTGGAGGCAGGGGTGACTTAGATTAGCGGGCTCTTCTGAAATCGTTCGATGGTCGGCTACCATCGAATGATTTTGCCCACCCATGCAAGGCTGCGAATGGATGTATATGCAAATCATCCATTCACAGTGCTGCGGGGAAAATATGTGAATAGCGGGCGGGGGGGGGGGGGGGGTCAAACAGCAGGCGGTGCTACTACAAGGCTCCCAAAGCAGTGAACTAATGCTGCTTTGCGAGCCAAACAGAATGAGGACCAGAAAGATTTATATTTGGGTGAGTTATTTTGTTTCTGTGCAGGGTAAATACTGGCTGCTTTATTATTACATTGCAATATAGATATCAGTTTGAAGTACACTCCCCACCCAAATCTAACTCTCTCTGCACATGTTACATCTGCCCCACCTGCAGTGCCCATGGTTTTGTCTATCAGCAATCCAAATGTGCTTTGCGAACCAACCTGAATCACCCCCTTAATTCCAATGTCACAGCTCTAGAAATGACAGATTTAATATATACAGCAAGACATCCTGCAACCCGGATGCCCTACAGAGGAAACACTGCTGTCAGTTTGAAGAAAAACTGGTTTAACAAACTGGGGACTCTTCTTGGACTTTTAGGGAGACTGGTTTTAAATCCCTTTGGTGATTGTGTGATGTTTACCTATCAGGCTGGTGCTGGATTTTATTTTTCTTTTAATAAATGTTTGATTATAAGGCACCTTGGGGGAAAAGTACTAACATCCCGGAATACGGCTGATCCCGGGTACAAATGGCTACGACTGGCCGTATTTCAGCAAAAATATGAATACGTGAATAGGGCAAATATACTAATCAGCCATATTCACCTGATTCATATTTTCCGATGTTGTAGCTGTTCCTATCCATTCATATTTGTATCCATTCATATTTATGGCTGCAAAATATGTACAAAGCAGCATCAGCATTGCACAAATCAGTCAGATCTGGGCAATGCTGCAAGAAAAAAAAATCCATCCTAGGGTCCCCCCACCCAGCCCCAGGCTCATAGAGCTGGTCCTGGTTGCAGAAATACAGGGAGGGAGGGGGGTTAGGGTTAGGCAGTGATAGGGGGGTGGGTTAGGGTCAGGCTGTGGGGAGGGAGTAATAAGGTTAGGCACCTAGAACAGTGGGTTAGGGTTGGGCTAAGGGGGCTTGGGTGGCGGGTTATGGGGGTTAGGATTAGGCAGTAGCAGGGAGGGTTAATGTCATGTTGTGGGTGGAGGAGGTTAGGGTTAGGCTGCAAAAAGGGAGGGATAGGGTTAGGGCGGGGTGGCACAGGGAAGGTGAGCATCAGTATTCTGACAGCTAGCCATTTGTACGTTTCCCTAAAAACTTCAGCCACTTTACAAATACTGTGCATACATTATATTTCACCTACTTGAGAACAGTTTACAATTTTAGCAATTCAATAAATATAATTTTCTTACCATTTTTTTGAAACGAAGAGAAATTTGTGCAAGCGGTATACTGCTATTTAATGTAGCCTGCACTGAAAGAGAATTAAACATAATAATAATTAACATGCTGTACTGTGTGCACAGGTGACAAGGTATGACAGACATTGAACATAGGTCAAAGTTTGTAAACACAATGTTTTGCTTAACTCTAAACTGTTCACTCTATAATAACAAACAAGTGCCGATAACACGGCAATAGAAAAAATATTTTCACATGGTGCCTGAAAATTTAAACCTGATTCTAGGTATTTGTGTGCGGCTGATTCAGAAAATACTATACAGGACATAATAAAAGCTCTAGTTTTTGAGATATTGCTGACTGCTGACCTATTGTTCTTATGCTCATTTTATAGATACAGTACGTTTTACTATTTTGCTGATACAATACACAAAGATTGGGGATTTCCAACCACGGGCGCAAGATGAATTGGTAGTCTTATGGATCCTCCTGGATTCTCCCTAGCAGTGTCTCGACCATGTAAGGGAAATTCAGAAGGAAAGATCGTGGTTACTACTACCCATAATATAATTTTACTGCAGTAAGCACATATAATGTTTCTTGTAAACCAAAAGAAGCGTACCCTACTTACAGTAGGCAGGGCAGCGTAAATACACGTAGCGTTTTTTTTTTTTTTTTTTTTTTTTCTTGTCCTCCTTCTTGATTATTCTTCCTTCTTCCTGTTTTCTTTCTTTCTGTGGACCAACTCTCCCAATATATTCCTCAGTTGTAATTAAGAGTGATGAATATTGTAGGAAAAAATATACAATATGTATGGTTAGTGGTTTGTTCACGGTGTAGTGAAACAATAAAAAGGAACACCCAGTGGTCGAATGGAATGGAGAAGTGGTGATTAGATCGTACCTTACTCACCAAAGTAGAGGTAAGGTACACACATAAAGGTTTCTTTATCTCGGGGAAGTTCTAATAAACCCAAGAGATGATGGCGTACCCCAACTCACGTCAGTAAAGGATTTCTTTACACCCGTAGCGTGTTCTTTAAAGAGGCTTGACCTTGGCCAGAAGACAGCAATTTTCCTCTCCAAGTTGTGTGGTGCAAAAACAAAACAATATAGTACAGATGTGTTAGATCTTAGTGGGTCTCTAAATTATATAGCAGAACACCCGGTGATCACATGAAGTGGAATGGTGATGATTGGATCGTACCTTACTCACCAAAGATAAAGGTAAGGTACATATACAAAGGTTTCTTTCAATTTGGAGAGGTTCTATTTCATCTATAGACCCAAAAGATGATGGCGTACCCCAACTCACGTCAAGGGAGATTTCTTTACACACGTAGCGTGTTCTTTATATGGGGGGGGGGGGGGGGGCTTGACCTTGGCCCGAAGATGACAGTTTTCCTCTCCAAGTGATATAGTGCAGAAAAACAATATGATATGAAAAAGGATGTGTTAGATCTGATTAAATGGGTCTCTATGTCATAAAGGCATGGAGGTTGCTCATATTAGAGGGTGTTTAATTTAATATAGCCAAGAGGTACTCATATCGTACCATACTGTAACTCACACGTGACAGTGCAGTTGAACACCTGTAAAGGTATCTTTATCTAGAGGTGACGTTTTTCCACAGTGGAAGTGCTTCTATTAGACGGTGTAAGATAGGGAAATCTCAACAGAAGATTTTCATTGGCGTACCCGAACTCACAGTTATACGGCGTTTTCACCACATATAACGGTTTCTTTAATCCTGGGTCTGGGGGAGCTTAGCAGTTGATATAAGTAGTTCCAAACAGATGGTTCCAAAAAGGAGATAGTCTCTTCAAAAAATGTATTTATTTATAAAAAACAATGGCAAAAGATATCCTTCATCCCAACAATGAAAGGATATTAATAACCATCCAAGAGGACTTCCACAATAAGTCCCAAAATTTACAAAAAACGTATAAAAATACAAAACATGGTAAAAAATCCTAAAAAACTTTTTAAAAAATACATACAAAATCCAGAACAAAGGTATCCAGGGGAAATGATGGCTGCTCACCTTCCACAGAAGTTTGTCAACGCGTTTCGGTGTCTACACACCTTTTTCAAGACATATCTGTGGACAGTGAGCTACCATCTTTTATACCGAGAGCAGCCAATCGGGGTGCACAGGAAATGAGATCATTGACATTACACTAGATTGTTCAAAACTTATGTACACAATGTGAATCATACATTTTATATCATGACACATTAAGGAACCAGATATAGTTCACAAAAATCTGTATAGAGAGTCCATAAACAATGATAAATGTCCATTCGTCTGAATAGTATAAACGGTCACCATAGCAACCATGCGCGTCACTTCCTGTTTCCAGGTTCGTTTTCCAATATGATGTTACTACGGCAATCTGATGCGCCAAATATGTGCTATATACCTGCACACATTATCGCTGGAGCTCCTGAATGTCAGAGATAATAGAGCGAGCTGCGATCTTAGGTTAGAGAAGACGCGCTGCTGTTAATGTTCCGCTTCCGGTTGCTGGAACGCAAACTACGGAAGCCTGGATGGATCAGGTGGCTGGGAGTGAATTGCAGCTTCCGGTTTTTGAACCGCATAACGCGGAAATAGCTGGTTCAGACGGCCTGGCTTTGAAGTGCGTTGCATGTTGCCATGGTGACCCGTATCTGGCAGCAAAACAAGTGCAAAAAGAGAGGATTAGAGGTTATTAATAACGACAGTATGCATCACATTATAATAAATCAATTAGTAACCAGATTTCTGGTATGTATATTTATCAATAATATCCATTTAACCATTAATGAAAAATACGCTGTGTTCTAAGAGGCTCACATACACAGCCTGCTTACACAAAAGGATTCATTTGAAACAAAAGCATTATATATGTATTGATCCACTAATATATTTAACCACTTGTTTTTAGGCGATTAAATTGTGCTCTATATGCACTGGATGGTAACCAATTGAACTTATACATATTTAAGGCAATGAAAAAACATGATTTTTGTGGAGAACAGTGACTTCAAGCCTAAGGCATCCTATTAGAGGAACCATTTTAGCTCGAAGTCACTGTTCAATCCACCTGGTATTAGAGAATTGCAATTGAAGATGAGATTCATCTCCATTTTTGCCAATGGGGTAATATTGTCATTATGTCTGAGGTTGTTCTTTACAACTCTAAGTCCGCAGAATGAAGCAATTTCTGCGGGAGAGCAGTTGTGTACCGCTTTGAAATGAGCTGATAATGCATGGGATTCAAAACCGTTCTTAATGTTTCGAATATGTTCTCCCAGTCTGGTTTTCAAGGCTCTGGTTGTGCGGCCGATATAATGTTTTTTACAGCTACATTCTATAGTATAAATGAAATTTTTTACATTGCAGGTTATGAAGTCTCTAATGTACATTTTGTACTCATTTATCGTATATTCTGTTATCTTATTGGAACCCTTACTTTTTATGTTCTTACATCCCACACAGCTACCGCATCTGAAAAAACCTTTTGTGTTTATTCTCGACATTGGTGGTTTTGAGGTGTATGCACTCTTTACCAATGTGGATTTAATGTTGGGGGCTCTGCGGTATATGTGTTTGGGTCGATCTGGGAGTAGATTCTTTAAAATGGGGTCGCACAATAGGACTTTCCAGTGTTTTTTAAACACTTTTTCAATATTTTTATGTTCCTGTGTATAAGTGGATACGAAAGCAAAGGCAAAATTATCCCTCTTAGTCTTTATTTGGCTGACAGTCACGTGGTTTGTGGTATTTGTTTCCACAAGCTCTATTTCTTTCTCTAGTTTTTCTTTTTCATATCCGCATGCAATGAACTTTCTTTTCATGTCAGTTGCCTGCTCTTGAAAAATTTTGTTATCGGAACAATTTCTACGTAGTCTTTTAAATTGCCCTTTGGGGACTGAATTCAGCCATTGGGTGTGATGGCAGCTTGATCACAAGCAATCTATCCATGTTTGTAGACCATCATCTTCAACCCTTGGTATGCCTGAATAAGTCACATTTAAAGGACACTGGAGATTTTATTAAACTCATAGATTCTATTACATGGAAATCAAACTCCTTGTTAGTCACGGCCGATGTAGGCTCACTTTATACTATAATTGAGCATGATGTGGGCATACAAAGTGCAAAGTATTTCCTCTCTCTGTCAGAAGAACCTCAAGGCCTCCAGGATTTCATCCTAGAAGGTATATCCTTTATTTTACAGAACAATTTCTTTTTATTCAACGAGGACTTTTACGTTCAACGTACCGGTACTGCGATGGGCACCAGATTCGCCCCAAGTTATGCCAACCTGTTTATGGGGGCATGGGAGCTGAATAACATCTGGGCAAACAACCCACTTGGGGCGAGTCTGGTGTCCTACGCTAGGTACATTGACGATATTTTTTTCGTGTGGGAGGGAGATAAACAAACCCTCAACACCTTTTGTGAGCATTTAAACAACAATAATTGTAATATAAAGCTCACATTTGAAATAGATGAGGAAACTATACATTTTTTAGATATAACAGTTTATGTGGAAGAAGGGAAGCTTAAATATAAAAATTATCGCAAACCCACAGACTCCGGCACATATATCTCCTCATCAAGCTGCCATCACACCCAATGGCTGAATTCAGTCCCCAAAGGGCAATTTTAAAGACTACGTAGAAATTGTTCCGATAACAAAATTTTTCAAGAGCAGGCAACTGACATGAAAAGAAAGTTCATTGCATGCGGATATGAAAAAGAAAAACTAGAGAAAGAAATAGAGCTTGTGGAAACAAATACCACAAACCGCGTGACTGTCAGCCAAATAAAGACTAAGAGGGATAATTTTGCCTTTGCTTTCGTATCCACTTATACACAGGAACATAAAAATATTGAAAAAGTGTTTAAAAAACACTGGAAAGTCCTATTGTGCGACCCCATTTTAAAGAATCTACTCCCAGATCGACCCAAACACATATACCGCAGAGCCCCCAACATTAAATCCACATTGGTAAAGAGTGCATACACCTCAAAACCACCAATGTCGAGAATAAACACAAAAGGTTTTTTCAGATGCGGTAGCTGTGTGGGATGTAAGAACATAAAAAGTAAGGGTTCCAATAAGATAACAGAATATACGATAAATGAGTACAAAATGGACATTAGAGACTTCATAACCTGCAATGTAAAAAATGTCATTTATACTATAGAATGTAGCTGTAAAAAACATTATATCGGCCGCACAACCAGAGCCTTGAAAACCAGACTGGGAGAACATATTCGAAACATTAAGAACGGTTTTGAATCCCATGCATTATCAGCTCATTTCAAAGCGGTACACAACTGCTCTCCCGCAGAAATTGCTTCATTCTGCGGACTTAGAGTTGTAAAGAACAACCTCAGACATAATGACAATATTACCCCATTGGCAAAAATGGAGATGAATCTCATCTTCAATTGCAATACTCTAATACCAGGTGGATTGAACAGTGACTTCGAGCTAAAATGGTTCCTCTAATAGGGTGCCTTAGGCTTGAAGTCACTGTTCTCCACAAAAATCATGTTTTTTCATTGCCTTAAATATGTATAAGTTCAATTGGTTACCATCCAGTGCATATAGAGCACAATTTAATCGCCTAAAAACAAGTGGTTAAATATATTAGTGGATCAATACATATATAATGCTTTTGTTTCAAATGAATCCTTTTGTGTAAGCAGGCTGTGTATGTGAGCCTCTTAGAACACAGCGTATTTTTCATTAATGGTTAAATGGATATTATTGATAAATATACATACCAGAAATCTGGTTACTAATTGATTTATTATAATGTGATGCATACTGTCGTTATTAATAACCTCTAATCCTCTCTTTTTGCACTTGTTTTGCTGCCAGATACGGGTCTCCATGGCAACATGCAACGCACTTCAAAGCCAGGCCATCTGAACCAGCTATTTCCGCGTTATGCGGTTCAAAAATCGGAAGCTGCAATTCACTCCCAGCCACCTGATCCATCCAGGCTTCCGTAGTTTGCGTTCCAGCAACCGGAAGCGGAACATTAACAGCAGCGCGTCTTCTCTAACCTAAGATCGCAGCTCGCTCTATTATCTCTGACATTCAGGAGCTCCAGCGATAATGTGTGCAGGTATATAGCACATATTTGGCGCATCAGATTGCCGTAGTAACATCATATTGAAAAACGAACCTGGAAACAGGAAGTGACGCGCATGGTTGCTATGGTGACCGTTTATACTATTCAGACGAATGGACATTTATCATTGTTTATGGACTCTCTATACAGATTTTTGTGAACTATATCTGGTTCCTTAATGTGTCATGATATAAAATGTATGATTCACATTGTGTACATAAGTTTTGAACAATCTAGTGTAATGTCAATGATCTCATTTCCTGTGCACCCCGATTGGCTGCTCTCAGTATAAAAGATGGTAGCTCACTGTCCACAGATATGTCTTGAAAAAGGTGTGTAGACACCGAAACGCGTTGACAAACTTCTGTGGAAGGTGAGCAGCCATCATTTCCCCTGGATACCTTTGTTCTGGATTTTGTATGTATTTTTTTAAAAAAAATTTTAGGATTTTTTACCATGTTTTGTATTTTTATACGTTTTTTGTAAATTTTGGGACTTATTGTGGAAGTCCTCTTGGATGGTTATTAATATCCTTTCATTGTTGGGATGAAGGATATCTTTTGCCATTGTTTTTTATAAATAAATAAATTTTTTGAAGAGACTATCTCCTTTTTGGAACCATCTGTTTGGAACTACTTATATCAACTGCTAAGCTCCCCCAGACCCAGGATTAAAGAAACCGTTATATGTGGTGAAAACGCCGTATAACTGTGAGTTCGGGTACGCCAATATAAATCTTCTGTTGAGATTTCCCTATCTTACACCGTCTAATAGAAGCACTTCCACTGTGGAAAAACTTCACCTCTAGATAAAGATACCTTTACAGGTGTTCAACTGCACTGTCACGTGTGAGTTATGGTACGATATGAGTACCTCTTGGCTATATTAAATTAAACACCCTCTAATATGAGCAACCTCCATGCCTTTATGACATAGAGACCCATTTAATCAGATCTAACACATCCTTTTTCATATCATATTGTTTTTCTGCACTATATCACTTGGAGAGGAAAACTGTCATCTTCGGGCCAAGGTCAAGCCCCCCTCCCCCCCTCCCATATAAAGAACACGCTACGTGTGTAAAGAAATCTCCCTTGACGTGAGTTGGGGTACGCCATCATCTTTTGGGTCTATAGATGAAATAGAACCTCTCCAAATTGAAAGAAACCTTTGTATATGTACCTTACCTTTATCTTTGGTGAGTAAGGTACGATCCAATCATCACCATTCCACTTCATGTGATCACCGGGTGTTCTGCTATATAATTTAGAGACCCACTAAGATCTAACACATCTGTACTATATTGTTTTGTTTTTGCACCACACAACTTGGAGAGGAAAATTGCTGTCTTCTGGCCAAGGTCAAGCCTCTTTAAAGAACACGCTACGGGTGTAAAGAAATCCTTTACTGACGTGAGTTGGGGTATGCCATCATCTCTTGGGTTTATTAGAACTTCCCCGAGATAAAGAAACCTTTATGTGTGTACCTTACCTCTACTTTGGTGAGTAAGGTACGATCTAATCACCACTTCTCCATTCCATTCGACCACTGGGTGTTCCTTTTTATTGTTTCACTACACCGTGAACAAACCACTAACCATACATATTGTATATTTTTTCCTACAATATTCATCACTCTTAATTACAACTGAGGAATATATTGGGAGAGTTGGTCCACAGAAAGAAAGAAAACAAGAAAAAAAGAAGAAAAAAAGAAACCGCTACGTGTATTTACGCTGCCCTGCCTACTGTAAGTAGGGTACGCTTCTTTTGGTTTACAAGAAACATTATATGTGCTTACTGCAGTAAAATTATATTATGGGTAGTAGTAACCACGATCTTTCCTTCTGAATTTCCCTTACATGGTCGAGACACTGCTAGGGAGAATCCAGGAGGATCCATAAGACTACCAATTCATCTTGCGCCCGTGGTTGGAAATCCCCAATCTTTGTGTATTGTATCGTTTTTTCAGTTATTGGGTGATAACTGGGGGTCTGTACAGTCCATAGGCAGCATAGCGCCATCACAGGTCATTTTCTATACTTTTCGAGAATACTATTTTGCTGATGTTTGTGTGTGTACCCTACATGTTCTTGGGAACTATAAGGATGCTTACTGCTTTGAACTTGTGGAGTATATACGCTTTCTGTTCACTTGGTTGTAGCATAAGCAACAAAGTGCATTAACTCTACAGTCATTTGAATCAATTTCCATTGTATTGGCGATGTAAGTGAAGGACATAAGTGAGTGATTTCACTAGGAAATTATATATATATATATCAATATTTATCTAGACGAAGTTCTCCCAAGCGGGAATGTACACTCGCCACAATATCGAAGAGACTTGCTCTGATAAAATTCAAGGTAGTCTTTATTTCATAAGGAGATATCCAACAGTTGTGCCATAATATTAAAGCCCCGACGTTTCGGTCCTACATCTGGACCTTTATCAAGGAGCATAGGCAGAAATAGTCAAAGTGTGCAACAACACAAGGTAGCAGATCAGCATGGTTCAGGAACGCCAACGTCAATATGTATGTATCTCTATGTCTAGTGTCCGTGAGTCTCTGAATCACTGCCATCTGTTGGCAGAGATTAAAACTACATCTCTCTCTCACACATGCACAAACACAGAAGGTAGCAGACTAGCTTTTGAAGCTCTTGCTTCGAGCGAGCTATAAAATAATAATTGCACCCAACAAATGAAATGCACCAATCTGTATAGCACATATCATAGCTGCTGTAATAGAATGTTTACACTTTCCATTTTGCACAAAAATGTATTGTCTTAATTTTAATATGGATTGGTATTTTTACTATGTAATTAAACTTAATATAAATAATTAAATCTTAGTGCAAAATGTATATTGTGCACATAATTTATATAGAATTTTCTGTTATCGCATGTGCAATGTTATTAGTTTTAAAATGTTGATAAACTGTTAATTTTTAAATGTTATTCATATATTATTCTATATTATTCACATCTAGAGGCTGATAAAAATAATAATAATGATAATAATAATAATATTTAATTGAATACTGCATGAGAGGCTAAAAATTCAGTAGATAATTAATTTGAACTCAATGTTATAAGTGTATCGATTTAACTATACATTATGTAGATGTTGTTTGTTTAAATTACAGTATATACATAAGAAATGTAATAGGATGAGAGAATCAAAAAGTAAGAGATTTGGTAAGAAATCTCCAGTTTTTTTAAAGCCGCAATCATTTACACTGCAAAATCAAACCGGTCTTGCAGTGTAAATGATTGCCACTTTGAAAAAACTGGAGATTTCTTACCAAATCTCTTACTTTCTGATTCTCTCACCCATTACATTTCTATTACACAGATGTCAATTTAGTCTATTCACACTGATATTATTCATGTCTGATATGTAAACTACCTACTTTTAATGGCTCAATGGTGAGTGCTTATTTATTTTATAAACAATCTATCTATATATTAAAGATATACAGTTAATCTGCGTAAATATTAGACAACATGCGAACACAATGTCACAACAATTTTCCCTGGAACTTCCAGACAAATGATATACAGTAGTGCAATCTTGTAAAATACATTGTCAGTGCCCACATCCAGAAGTACGCCGTCGTTAAATATACATACAAATCTTCCTGCATGTTCAAAAGATCAGCAGAAATGACAAGCGACCAGCAAAAATGAGCATCGGCATTGTGATAGAGAGTACGCACTGTACGATTTACATGATTTGTCATCAGGAACCCATCATTATGATCCACCTCATTTAAAAAGTTGTCTAATATGTATGCAGCTATATGTATCTTTCTATCTACACATTAAAACAATTACAAAGTTTCAGTTTGCAGACTAGAATTTGTAAAGAATCTTTACAATGCTGCAGTGGTATTGTGTAGTAAAAATCAGCATTATTGACCTTAGCTACAGTAGAACACTATCTGACTACAAAAGCATGTAACACATTCATTGAACTTTAGAAGCATATTCTATACACACAGCTTGAAAGAGTTATCTAGTTTCAGAATCTGATGTACAGTATATATCTAGTTAAAACCTTGTATGAGTACACATAAGCATGCTTTTGTTTGCCTTGATGAAGTATTCCTACCTCTTACAGGTTTCCCAGCGTGCAGCATACTGTTGCCTTCTCTTCCTGGAATCTGAGAACAGCTACAAGTTTTAAAGGGGCAGTGCTGCCTACATTTAAAGTGGCAATGAATACATTTAGATGTACTTGTACTGAAGCAAAATTGTACATTCTATTAAACAACGTCAAGCTTCAAGGACCATTTGTAGGCAGAATGTAAAAGGAATCATATCACCAAGGTTTTTTTTTATATTGCTCATTATGCTAGCAAAAAAAAAGTTTAATCTTACTGTACTTATAAACTTTTCTATATATATTTTTTTACTATGAATTGTAGTTTCTACCCATTTCATACAAAATCCCAAAAAATATTTACTTAAAAACAATGATGTTGCTGCAGGGCTAGAATCAATCCATTGTCGCAATATACGTTTTTTTTTAAACACATCTGATCTGATACTTATTAGTGTTTTTCCTTGAGTAAATCTTAAATTCCGCCAATATTGCCCATTCTGCTGTCAGATGCACATACCCTGCAGAATGTGTATATGCAAATTTTTGTACTTGTTCCAAAAAGTGTTTATTTTTTTAATCACAGAACGGTACTTGTGTAATATCTGGGCGCCTGATTTTTTTAATCGCATGCTTTAACTTAACTTCCCAATGGGAACCGATTTTGGGGTTTTTTAAGATGTTCCTGTACAATTAAAAAAATCGGTCTCATTATTATAATGGCATGCGATGCGACGCGACCGACCCGATTTTGCCATTGGACCCAATGTTAAATTGTACCTCAGACCCGATTTTACATTGGATCCAATGTTAAATGCCCCCAGACCTGATTTTTAATTGTATACCCACCCTGATGGTTAATTATTAGGTCAAATGCCCCCCCATTGTTAACGCCACCCCACGATCAACGCCAACCCGAAGCGTGGCGAGCGGTGGCGGTACGCGTCCTCCGACCTTTTCATAGGTCAAATGCCCCCCCCCCCATTGTTAACGGCACCCCATGATCAACGCCAACCCAAAGCGTGGCGAGTGGCGGTGGTACGTGTCCTCCGACCTTTTCATACCCCCCACTATCCACATTGGCGTGGAGTTGATTTTATTTAGTGTGGCGAGCGCAGCAAGCCACCGAACCCGAAGTGTGGCGAGCGGACGCGGAATACAAGCCCGAAGCGTGGCGAGCACAGCGAGTCCCGCGTGGGGCGCGGATTACTTAACATGTTTTCCGCGTCCCTTCGCGGGCTCGCTGTGCACGGCAGTCTTCGGGCTCGTATTCCGCGTGCGCTCGCCATGCTTCGAGCTCGGGGGCTCGCCACACTATATAAAATCGACTCCACGCCGACGTGGATAGCGGGGGTATGAAAAGGTCGGAGGATGCATACTGCCGCCCCTCGCGGCCTCGCTGCGCTCGCCACACTTCGGGTTGACGTTGATCATGGCGTTAACAATGGGGGGGGGGCATTTCACATAGTAATTACCCATCAGCGTGGGTATACAATTAAAAATGGGGTCCGTGGGGCATTTATCATTGGTTCCAATGTAAAATCGGGTCTCAGGGACCATTTAACATTGGATCCAATGTAAAAATCGGGTCGAATCGGTCGCATGCGATGCGACTGATTTTTCGGACCCGATGTCAAAATCGGGCGTTCAGATATTACACAAGTACCCACAGAACATTCCCACAAACAAGGTATAATTTATGTATTAGCCAATCCCATTTTATATCCCTTCATAATACACATTTTTAAGCATTTTCTGTAAAATATAAAAAGTGTGTGTGTGTGTGTGGGCAGGCTTTTAGTGTGCCATCTGGGTACTTATGTAGTATCTGGGCACCCGATTTTCGGATTGTATGCCTTTCCTTAAGGCATACAATCAGATGCGATTCGACGCGATTTTCGGCAAAATCGCTTCGAATCGCATCCGATATCGCATGCGATGCGATTCGATTTTGCATAGGGTTCAATGTTAACAAGGTCCTGTTCATTTCCCCACTATCCAAGTGGGCATGGAGTTGGATATAAACCTGTGGCGAGCGTAGCGAGCCACCGAGCCCGAAGCGTGGCGAGCGGAAGCCGATTTTTTAAAAAGTATTCTGTGTCCCCTCACGGGGCTCGCTGCGCTCGCCACGCTTCGGTCTCGGTGGCTCGCTACGCTCGCCAAAGGTTTATATCCCACTCCATGCCCACTTGGATAGTGGAGGAAGGAAAAGGACCCCTTTTCCCCATTGAATTCTATGTTAAAATGGACTCAGACCATTCTAGAGTATTGGAACCAGGGGGAAAGAGAGCCATGCAGGGCCCCAGTAATAAATGGGGATGTAGCCTAAAATATGGGCATGGAAATAATAGAATGAAAAAATAAATATCATAAAAATGCAAATACATTGCACTTATGCAATGCATTCACATTTCTGCGATGCGACTGCAATTATTTTGTAATTGCATCACAGGTATGGACTATACTGTATATATGCTGGGCAGCAATTCCCTGTGCTAGGCAGCTCCCCAAATCTACAACTGAAGCTGAATTAGCCTCTATATCAAGCCCATGACAACATTGGGGGGTATGGATGATTGGGTAGACAGCAAGATGGTCGACAAGCATTAGGTCGACAACACTAGGTCGACATGCATTACGGTCGACATGGGTTAGGTCGACACAAGCATTAGGTTGACATGGGGAATGTCGAAAATCAAAAGGTTGACATTAGGTTTTTCACTGTTTTGTTTGTCCTGAATTTCGGCACAGACACTGCAACGTAGCACCACGTACCCTCGCAGGGCTCGATGCACTCACCCTGCTACGGGCACAGTGCCTCGCTAAACTCTGAACACTATTTTATTCTCCCACCACGACCTAGTGCAGTGGTTCCCAAACTGTGTGCCTAGGCTCCCTGGAGTGCCTCGGGAAACTTGCAGGGGTGCCTTGGATTAGTGGTCTAGAGGCAATTTAAATTATTTATGGTCATTGTAAAAGGCAAAAACATTGCTGTGGGCTACCAATAATAAAATATGTGGACAAATAGAAGCTAATCTTGTCCCTCACCCATAAATAAACCCATGTATGACATACAAATCAATTTACAGAATAAGAAACTTTTGGACTAGGGGTGCCTTGAAAACAATTCTGATATACCGCCTTAAGTATTGGTTGAATGGCCAGAAGGTTTACTCCTGGAAGAGGGAGGTCCTGTGGAGAAAGGACCTAATGCAGATGGCTAGCAGGATCATCATTGCACAAAATCTCCTAGTGTGTATGGGCGGGAAAGGGGAGGGGGGTGAGTGAAGGCTGAGCATGTTTAATTATTGTATGAAATAAGTGTGTATTAGTACCTGTCAAAATTACGGCTTCTGCAATGTACTTTCACTTTAATCTTTGACAGTTTTTAACCCACAAACTCTCCACACCACCCCTATTAGTCCTGGATCACCAACTCAGGCCACCCCTGCAAGTGACCCGAGGCACCCCAGGGTGCCAGGGCACACAGTTTGGGAACCACTGGGCTGGGAAATAAAATCATCTTGATTAAATTTACTTCATTCATATAGGTAAGAGACAATTTTTGCCATCTATGCAGGGCCGGAGCTACCACTAGGCAAAATGTGCTGGGGGAAGTGTCAGACTCCCCTACAACGCACGAAGACCAGTAAAATACTTAATTTACATGATCATGGTACTGGGGCGCCCTCTAGTGGCCAGCGCCCTAGGCGCTGGCCACTAGAGGGCGCCCCAGTACCATGATCATGTAAATTAAGTATTTTACTGGTCTTCGTGCGTTGTAGGGGAGTCTGACACTTCCCCCAGCACATTTTGCACATTGTAATGCTGTTACCCAGGCCTGGGAGCAGGTACTGCGTTCTGTGGGTGATTGCTGGGCTCAGCTTCCAGCAGCAGCAGCCGGCAGTTCTGAGGCTTGTGTCCCTGCTCTTCTGCTTCCTGCTGCTGCTCTTCACAGAGATCGTCTGGTAGCTCCGCCCCCTCCAGCACAAGAGCCGATCCTGCCAGCAGCCAGATCATCCAGACATACAGCACAGGTGACTGGCACATACTTTATGTATTTGAGGGAGGGGAGGTGCAGGGATGGTTTTACATGTGAGTTGGGGGAAGTGCAGGGCTGGGGACATGTGTGTTGCAGCTCTGGGGAACATGTGATTTGGGGGAGGTGCAGGGCTGGAAGACATGTGAGTTGGGGGAGGTGCAGGGCTGGGGAACATGTGTGTTGGTTGAAGTGCAGGGCTGGGGACATGTGTGTTGCAGCTCTGGGGAACATGTGATTTGGGGGAGGTGCAGGGCTGGGAGACGTGAGTTGGGGGAGGTGCAGGGCTGGGGAACATGTGTGTTGGTTGAAGTGCAGGGCTGGGGGACATGTGTTTTGGGGGAGGTGCAGGGCTGGAGAACATGTGTGTTGGGTAAAGTGCAGGTCTGGGTGACATGTGTGTTGCAGTGCTGGGGAACGTGTTTTGGGGGAGGTGCAGGGCTGGGGAACATGTGTTTTGGGTGAGGTGCAGGGCTGGGGAACATCTGTGTTGGGTAAAGTGCAGGTCTGGGTGACGTATGTTGCAGGGCTGGGGAACGTGTTTTGGGGGAGGTGCAGGGCTGGGGAACATGTGTGTTGGGTAAAGTGCAGGGCTGGGCGACA
The DNA here is from genome assembly GCF_055691185.1 of Crinia signifera. Taxonomy (NCBI): domain Eukaryota; kingdom Metazoa; phylum Chordata; class Amphibia; order Anura; family Myobatrachidae; genus Crinia; species Crinia signifera. Next base: position 126,333,652 of record NC_139221.1, on the reverse strand, counting down.
TGTGTGTTGCAGGGCTGGGGAACGTGTTTTGGGGGAGGTGCAGGGCTGGGGAACATGTGTGTTGGGTAAAGTGCAGGGCTGGGGGACATGTGTGTTGGGTAAAGTGCAGGGCTGGGGGACATGTGTGTTGCAGGGCTGGGGATGGAACATGTGGTTTGGGGGAGGTGCAGGGCTGGGGAACATGTGTTAGGGATGAGGCTGGGTGCAGGGCCTGGTTACATGTGAGTAAGGGAAACAGCAGCGTGCAGGACAGGGGTACAGGTGTGTGAGGGATACTTTGAAGTACATTGCTGCGCACCGGGTGCCCGCACAGAAACATATATATATATATATATACTTTATTCCTAACGAAACTGGGTAGGGGGGGGGGGGGGGGGCGCATTATTAGAAGTTTTGCCTAGGGTGCCAAACTGCCTTGCACCGGCCCTGCATCTATGCAGTTCTGTTATACCCAACTTAATGGCCCTTTATTAACCCCTTGAGTGGTGGGTTTTCCTGGGGCATGACAAACCTACCAGGGCAGGTAGGTATACGATGGTGGCGGGTGGGGGGGGTTACAATGTGAGGGATGTGTGTGCGCCAGTGGTGCACAGCTGGAGGCCAACCAGTTAGGGACATGCCTGGAAATTTCTCGGGAGAGCCCGCACCTACGGGGCAGCTCAGCCTGAGAAATTTCTGGGCATAACAACGAAGATTGAAAGAAATGAGAAAGTAATGACAGCGCCTGGATTACTGCTGCCCAAGATCACTCTTGGAACCTTGAAAAAGGGCTCATTTTTAGCCCGAAACGCGTTGGTTGGAGGAGAGAGGGACACCTAGGAGGCTTGTGGACTGGTGCTGTGTGTCATCTTCAGCTATTGGGGGATCCTTCCATCCGGATAGGGAGGTAACCCAGACCACCACTTGCCCAAGGAGTCTCTTCTTGTTTTAGCACCTGTTTTTATGGAATTTTTGTCATTGTTGGAAAATAATTTGCATTTATACAAGCAATTGGAGTGAGCGAGTCACCTGTGTCCTGTGAGGAGAAGGAATGGAATTAAAGAAACCTTTCAGTGCACATAGGGCACTTGATCTTGGTGAGTGTCACCTGTTGATGTCATATGATTGGTTTCATTCTACATGCATGCAGAGATAGAGAAGATTAAAGGAACTGCTACATGCACATAGGGCACATATTCCAGGTCAGTTCAGAGTTGTTAATGGGAACGACCAGACGGAAGAGGTGCAAATATTGAGGAGTCCAGTACACAGCCCATTCGGGACTCATTACACCATCTGTCAGAAGGGGGATTGCAGCGCCCTAGGATCACCATTCGTTTTTGTATAACAACGTTGAGGTTAAAACTGTAAATCTTATCAATATCTTTTGGTGGTGAACCTCCTGACCATCTTGGTTTATTTTCTGTTTGTATTTATAATGCAATCAATTTATCAGTTACCTGCAGGGCTATTTTTCAGCAGGCTCCAGCAGGAACTGAGGCCCTTATTCTAGTTCACTCTTTCTGACAAAATATTTCTTAGATGGACAAAACCATGTGCACTGCAGGTGAGGCAGGTGTAAAACCCTACCCAAATCTAATTATCTCTGCCTCACCTGCAGTGCACATGGTTTTGACCATCTAAGAAATATTTTGTCAGAAAGAGTGAACTAGAATAAGGACCTCAGTTCCTGCTGGAGCCTGCTGAAAAATAGCCCTGGTTACCTGTACCTGAAAATCCTGACCAAATTGTATATATATATATATATATGTATATATATATATAATCACAGACAATAGTGTTATATAGCGCCTTTATACAATTTACTAGATGATTCCTGTCTTTCCTTAACTTTATAAGACCATAATCGACGTAAGTATTTTTCAAATAAAAAACATTACCGGGTCAATAATGACGTTTATGCAGTGTGAAAACAGCATTAATGTTACTGTAGATAACATATGTTTGATTTTTTTTTGGGGGGGGGGGGGGGGGGGTGATGATCTGTATGTACTATTGCTCCACATTGCTTGCTCCTTTCCAAACATCTTCTGTAACTTATTTGTACAGGATATCACTAAATTAGGGGTGATGGTAGTTACTTCCCTGTTTCCCATGAATAAATCCCCAGGCCCTGGTGGTTTACCAGGATACTACTACAAAATATAAAATTTAAACATATCTCCCTTTATTAAGACTCTTTAGCAGGGTATCCATAGGGAACCAATTTCCTTTCCAAGGGGTTAATATATGAAACGGTGAGTTTCGGTGAAAATTGTCAAGCAAACATTTTTATTCATCATAATGACCTGTAATGTTTACCATATATAGGTAATTTTACCTTTTTTTACACAATATTTTACATTTTCATTTATATAACAAATGTGAGCGATGCTGTCATTATAGGGAATATTATGCACATGGCATAAAACATGGCTAAATTACAGGTATTGGTACTTGTTTAGTTTCACGGCAGCAGCACGAGGCACTCTAGCTTGAATATTGGCAGCTTGACAAACTGCCTTAAGCGTAGCGACTGTTTGAATTCTGGCAGCTTGCCAGCTACTTACTTGTTTAGTTTCAGGGCGGCAGCGCGAGGACGGTCTAGCAATGAATTCTGGCAGCTTGCCAGCTGCTTAGTTGTTTAGTTTCAGGGCGGCAGCCTGTGCCGCCTTACTTCTGTAATGTACGTTATCAGCGTGCTACGCTGACTCCTCTAAGGCAGCCCAGCGCTGCTACTCCTAAGCTCCTGTGAAGCCTAGTGAGTGCCTCTCACACTGCGCTTGTGCCCGCATGATATCCTCTCTCCTGTGGAGAGGGGATCATGAGGGCACCGGCGGAGAGACGCTCCATCTTTGTGATACGTAGGAGCGTCTCAGACGCTCCAGCAGCAATGCAATGATACACACTCATCTGTGCGCTGACAGGTCATTGTGGCGCCACAATGACCTGTCAGCGTAGTGACTTGCGGCACTTCAGTGCTGACAGTGCGTCTGAATTTTGTGTCTACTGCTTAGACGCTTAAGCGTCCAAGTAGAACACGCAAAATCGGCTACTGCTTGGACGCTGTAACTTCCAAGTAGTAGACGCAAAATTCAGTCGGGTATAGGGGTACAAAGAGGTGCAGTGTGCAGAACACTATTAAACCTGTTCACAATGACAGTAGTCAACGTAACAGCTGTTGACCTTGTTTATTTCACCATCCACGCCATTCCGAATCGTGGCGAGGGGACGCGGTACGCGTCCTCCCGACCTTTTCATACCCCCACTATCCACATTGGCGTGGAGTTGACTCTATATAGTGTGGCGAGCGCAGCGAGCCCGAAGCATAGACCTGAGACAGTAATGACGACATGTGTTAACTGTTTTTTTTAGTTAAAGATGAACGAGGAAAAAATTGATTACATGAGAAAACAATTAATTAGAAGAACAATAAAAAGACAGAAAAAACAAGATAATCTAGGAAAAAGTCATTATTGAGGAACAACAGTGCCGTCATCAGCACTTGCAGAGGCAGAAGTTGCGGACGTAGATGCTGTCGACTCAGGCTGTGCGGTGTCGACTTTGTCGGCCTGGGGGAGCAGGGTCAGCGCCTGCAGAATGCGCTTAAAGGGGTCCTCCGCGCCAAGACTCTTCCTCCAGATAAATTCCTGGAGCTATGAGCCCAGGTGATGACGCGCGGTCCCCCTTTGGCGCTTATTCCGCCACTTACAGGACCTCCACAGCCTCTCTATGTTCTGCGTATGCACGCCGCTCTCTGGATCCACGAAGTGGAATCGATGATTCACCCTGGCATGAGGAAAGCCAGCCTGCTCTAGCTGGTCGGTCTGGTAGGCCCTCCAGCAGTCGCTGTATATCGTGGTCCCTGGGAGCACGTGCCGCTCAATGGCAGCCATGAGCATGCTGGCATCCCGCCTGTCAACTGCCATCAAGAAGCACTCTCCGGTCTGCCTGGAGATGCCCCGAAAGACCCACTGCTGGGGCATTAGGCGTCCGACATTGGCTTTTCGATGGGCAAAAAGGCTCTCATTGACCTCCACTATGATGCCTGGCCCGCCAATCTTCTGCTGAGGCTGCGAGAGGAGGTCGACAGCACAGGCCTCCCGGAGCAAACTGTTGTACTGGACAGTGGTGGCCTGGGACACGGAGAGGTGGCGTTTGCAGAACCGCACACTGGTCAGCTCCTCAGTCCAGCAAAATACAAAGGGTCACAAAGGTCAAGTGGTATCCTACAAACCACTGAGCAGCCCTCAAACTGACCTTTCTGCCACAGGCCCCGATATGGCAGTGCCACATCCGCTCCCTAATAGAGAGCCTCATCGGGTGTCCATTTGGGCAGGTCTGGGTCTCTGGCAGGAAATGCTTCTCCTGCAGAAAAGACACTGCCTCCTCCTCACTCTGAGGCAGAGTTAATAAAGTCAGCCTCTCTTCAGCCATCTCTATGATATAATAGTACGTCTGGCTCTCACACAATACAAGAGCTGACTGACTACGTACAGTGACTAGGCAACATCTGCGCGCTCATACAGTTACTAGGCAACATCTGGGTGGGCAAACATCTGCGCGCTCATACAGTTACTAGGCAACATCTGCGCGGTCAAGGTAGTCTGGCAAGCTGCCAAGATTCTTACCTAGAGTGGGCTCGTGCTGCCGCCGCTGGAGCGTCTGAGACGCTCCTACGTAACACAAAGATGAAACTCCTCACTTCACAGGAGGTTAGGGGTAGCAGTGCTGGCCTGCCACGGAGAAGTCAGCGTAAGGCGATGTCGCCCTGAAACTAAACAAGTAGCCTGATAACGTAAGGCGGCTAGGCAGCTGGCAGAATTAAGCGTAGCTTAAGGCAGTCTGGCAAGCTGCCAATATTCAAGCTAGAGCATCTCATGCTGCCGCCGTGAAACTAAACAAGTACCCAGGTATTATATCTGTGGCCAATCATGACGACTCTCTGGCTATCATGGACTACTAAATATCTTAAAAAATTTGGTGTTTATTTGATGAAAATCATCCACGTCTTGCATGATTTAAGGGATGTTGTGGGTTATTAATTATTTGGAAACAGTTAATGCTTTTCTATATTGGCCAAATACATTTCTATTAAAATGATCATGTTCCCTAAACACCTCTACCCAATGCAGAGGTTGCAGATTCTCTTGTCTGTGACAGATGACAAATGTTTATATGAGGCTTTCTGCAAATGTATCTAGCAGAATAAACTAAAAGATTGGTAAAACGTCATGATTCTCTTGCTAATGATGGTATCAACGTCCCTGATTTAAAGTTTATAGTCATGCTTTATACTTAAGTATATTTAGATTGGATAAACCAGTCATTTCTGCCTAACCAACATATACTCTCTTTTCTACATTCTCATAGACAGTAAAACACAGATGGGATCCTTCACAATCCCTCACTAACGACATGATGACTATACTCGGAAATTGTGGCACTTCAATGACCACCATTCTCCGATTGTTTCATTAATCTCTAACCCGTTTTTATAAATGGCATGTGGGTGTGTTTCCTCATATCTCATGTCCAGCAACTATCAATTTGCCTCCAATGAGCTTCCATTATCCGCAGAATGGAAGATTTCAGAATTAATCCTGCAAATATTAAACGCTTTAAAAAAAAAAAAAAGGTACTGATTATATAAATGGTGTTTAGATGTTTACCACACAAGTGCTTAGTAAATCATCCTCCCAACCGGTCTTTGTTTCAAAGTTAATTTATATTATGCGTTCTTATTGGATTGGCTACAATTATAACAAACCTTGTGATCTATGTACCTTTAAATAATTTGTACTATTTTCCATGTTTTTAAATACTTGCAAAGAGACTTTGAATCCTGCTGGAGAAAAGCTCTATATAAATAAAATTACTATCATTATCTATAGAATCCTAAATTGAGACACCTTCTACAAGTTCTGACTTTCTGACTTAAAGGCAACATTGAGGTCACTGTAGACTCTGCAACACTACAGGCCGGCTGACCCAGAGTCAATCTTTGATTGCATTCCTGGACAATAAAAAGTGTATTTAATTGTTCTGCAGTTTGACCAGGAAAATTATATAATCACTTATCTATTATGAAATATATATCAAGAAGTGCTCCAAAGGACCAGAATAAAATAAATTATGATTTCTGTAATGCTATGAGCTTCACCTTTTTTTTTAGGTGAGCAGAACTACACTGGGTTGTGTAAACTCTCAATGTATTATACCATATACATTGGGGAAATTCAATTAAGGGGTGAATCTGTTTGCATGGGTGAATCTGTGCCGCAATCACCATGCTTTATGTGGAAGCCGGATAGCTCACCCTTCACTGGCAATTGAATTGCAACCATTATATCTTTCTTTCATATTACTTTGCTGGATAAAAATCTAAGCAATCGATTAAAGACCCAGCAGAAACATGATTTATGTAAGGAATGGATTGTCATTTAAAACGGGGTGAGATTAGAACTGATTGTGAACTCATTTCACAATGGGCTGATTCAGATGCCATTTTGGGAGAGAGAAGAGGCCAAGAATCTCAGTCATTGCAAGAAGACTCTCTGGCCTCTGCAATGGGTGCCGCAAGCACATACTGTATACAAAGTGTAAGAGTGTGGATCCATAAAGTACAATAGAATACTGCTCCAGCACTATTACAAAATGCTACTAATTAATTCAGTACTTCTAACAATAATACATGTAGAATTAAATTACTCATAGAATTCATTAGTTCCTAAACTTTAATAAAAATAAAAGATAATCTTCAAAAAGTCTCACAGTAGAGATGAAAACATGTCAGCGCAGGACTGGTTGTGTATGGGATTAAGTATAAGCATCTGTTATATTTTCACTACAATTAAAGAATCAAAAAGAATAATTTAGTCACTAAGATTGTTAGTGTTTTGTGTATTTGACACAGCATTTTCATATCGCATGTTCACAAATATCAATGTCAGGGCTATTTTTTGGAATATAAGAAAAAAGTATTTAAATTGACCAAAAATTGAAGAGAGTGAAAATGATGAAAAAAAGACCAACAGATAGTGAGGGGCATACTGTATATTATTACAAAACTACAGTATATTATAATGTTACGGCAACTATTTTTGAATTAATATAAAACCCCCAAATGGTGGCATTGCTTTTATGAAAACTTCGTTACAAAATGAGTTTCTTGTGTATTAATAAGGTTATTATACAAATGAAATATTCCTGAACTTAAAGAGCATTAAGGTAAAAATCATAACTTTGCTTTCTTTTGGAAGAAGCTAATAATTGCGTTCATGCATTCCTCCGACAGCCAGCGTTCCTTCAGGCGCTCACACTCTTGAATATTCACAGCATGTAGCTTCTCCTTTTCAGTCTCACGAATCAGCTGCTTGGAAAAAGCTAAGGACTGTTGGAAAAAAAGCCAAAAAAATAAATTTTTGAATTTTTAGGACAATACATTTTCTTTTTCAATGTGCACAGGAAACAAAAAAGGGGAAAGTGCATTTGTAAAGCATATACAGTACATTAATCCTAAACATGTTTGTGTCATTATTTGAAGTTACAGAATGAAGTACATAAATAACTGGAGAAGACAGACATTTTGTGTCCCAGGGACTTGGAAGAAATTTAAATATAAAAAAGTCTTTCATATCTTAGTATTTATTTCTTCTGCATTTATTACTGTAAAAAAAATGTAACTGCTAAGATGGAGAACTGGTTTCAGCATGATTTTTGCCATGATTCACTGTTTTGATTCACCGTTTTGCATTCGACATATATATATATATATCTATCTATATATATATATATATATATCTATAGATATATATATATATATATATATATATATATATATATATATATATATATATATAGTAGAAGTTCAGTAAAGAGCACTCACCAGGCTTTCAGATAAGATGCAATTTAAAAGGTTTAATACATCACGTTTCAAGCCTCCCAGGGCTCTTTGTCAGGACCAGCACAAAGATGGTTTACAGCTCAGAAAGCAACTGCTTTCTGATTTGGCTGTAAACCCCATGTTTGGACTTCAGCCTGGGACTTGCACCCCAGCAGTTGGACGAGTAGTTTGTGAGTGCCGGCTCCTCCCCTCCTATATATAAATATAAAACGTCGACCACCTTTTAAAATGGACTATTAAAGTTTTGTGCTTTTAAACACGCTAACTCAAGACAATTATGTAGGTGAATAAATGATTATTTTTCCCTTCCTCTCTATGGTTGCCTATCTGAGGGCAGTATTCAATGAGAAAAATTCACCCTGTTTTAGGGCGAATTTGTGCTTTTTTCGCCTTGGACGGAGCATTTTGCTCTCCAAAAGTGAGCAACCCTATTTAATGTGAAATATTCGCCGTCTTTCTAAGTGATTTTCGCCGTCTCTCTCCGTGTAGCAATTCTCCATCTTTTCATGGAGAGCTGGAATGTGAACTTTTAAACCAAAAGTTTTGTTTTTTTATTTTGGTGTAAAAAAATCTGGATTTTTTTTCTGTGAAGGGGCATGTTATTTTTATTCATGTGCTTATAGCACATGAATATATATTTAATAAAAAAAAAGCTGGGGGCCGGAGCTCTCGAGCCGCTCATTAGATATTCATATATTCACTGCATCCGATCATTACATATGCACGATCGGGTGCAGTGAATACTGGGTCCCCCGCTGGCTATAGGGGGGGCAGCTTGTGCTGCCTGGGTCCCGGGGAGCCCACCTCCCCTCCACATATGTTCTGGGGCAGCCAGGGAGACTTTATTCTCCCTGGCTGCCACCGTCCCACGGCTCCCTGCCAGCTCCCTGCCGCGGACGCTCGTCCGCTGCAGTGGTTAAGACTCGCCGCGAGTGGCGGCGAGTCTTAACCACATTGAATAGAGGGAGCAGGAGTGGCAGCGAGCCCTCCGGAACAGGGCGGGTGCATGGCAAGAGAAAAAATCTCTCGCCATGCACTGCGAATTTTTTTCATTGAATACTGCCCTATATCATTAAACCACCCTCTTCTCATACTTTGAAAAACTTAGCAAAGTCTTTACAAATACTGAATGTACTTTACATAATAAGAACAAATCTTACAATTCCTAATGAGTACATACTACAGTTATCAGCCTTTAGTGACAGTATAGAGATAATGAGGTGTCAAACTTACATTCTTAGGTAAGCTGCTATAAGCCTTCAATCTTTCCCAAACTTCTTTTTGGAAAGTGCTGTCTGGAAAAACCTCAGCGACGAGTCCCAGCTTACAGGCTTCATGTGCAGTCAGCAACTTGTTGAAGAGAAGTACTTCTACAGCCTGTTGTAATGACATGGACAAGCTTTATAAAGTTTGCTTCTAAAATGCCAAACAAGGCCGGACTTTAGCATTTAGCAGAGCAGGTCCTTATTTCTACAGTGCATTGGCCAATTCTGCAATAAGGGTCACATTTCTCCTATGTGAAAATCAGCAATAGAAAATGTCTGCAATTATAGAATTGAACACAGTTTTTTATGGCTCAATGTTAATCTTTAATGTTATACTTTTCTTGTTTCAAGGCACAACTGTTCAAAGGACACTTTATTGATAAACACTTCTACATAAGGGTCCTGGTTTGCATGGATAGTGTTGAAGCCTTGCATTCTTTTTGCTTTAAGAAACTTGTACACCTCATTAGTTATGATGGGGAGAAAATCTGCTCTCTAGTAGCACAATTCACGGGGCAGCAAAGGAAAGGATATGACTTTGCTTCCTATCTGACAGTCTCATCCAGAAACCTGGTTCTCTGCAGGCCACTACACTGCCAGGAGTGCAGTATGACAGTAACACCAACCACTGGTGCTTCCTTCTGAGAGGTAGTATAAGCATAGTGCTAAACGAACAGTGCAAGTATTTCCTCTACTCCATACCTGCTCATGCTCTCAGCCAGGGGTGTCAAACTCAAATTCATCGGGGGCCGCATCAGCAGTTTGGTCACCCTCAAAGGGCCGGTTGTATCTGTAGGTCCCCCTGTATAATTATAATGCCATGACACCACAGGCTGCTCCCCCTGTATAATATAAAATGAATGCCATGACACCACATTCTGCTCCCCCTGTATAATAATAATGCCATGACACCACAGACTGCTCCCCCTGTATAATATAATAAAAGTAATGCCATGACACATAAATGATTATACAGGAGGAGCAGCCTGTGGTGTCATGGCATTATTATACACGGGGACACCTCAGAAAACAGCAGATATATATATTTTTTTTATTGTGAGTGTGATCCTCATCCTTACTGTTTCTTCGTCTATCCTGCAGCTGCTGCAGCTTCCAGCTTTTCTTCACTGCTTGCTGCGGCCACACTGTCCCCGACTCCCGGTCCAGCTTCCCTGCCTGCTCCTACTTCTCTACAGACGCATGGGTGGGCGGCGTCATCGTCATGACGTCCCCAGCCAGTGTCTGTCACTGCCGGGCATCAGAGGGAACAGGCGGCCGGGCCCTCCTCCACGTAGCCGTAGAGGCCGGCAGCCATGTTTCTGCCACGGTGGGGTGGGTGAGAGGAGGTGGCCTAGGCAGGAGCTGGGACACACTGCCCTGCGTGCTATCTCCTCACGTGGGCCACATGACGAAGGTCTGGCGGGCCGGATTTGGCACGCGGGCCTTGTGTTTGACCCGTGGCTGAGAGTCTCAGCCATTGCTCTGCTAATATAGGAGCCGATTGGTGTAAGTGTAACACCATGGTTATCTCCTGCTTTCATTGCTTCTGGTGCACAGTGATTGTCAAAGGAAATGGAGACTGGCACAAAAAGCTGGTAATAGTCTGTGGGCCAGATGCACAGAGCTTCCATAGTGATAAACAGCCAGCCAATCAGCTCCTACCTACCTGACTTTGAAAAATGTCAGACAGGAGCTGATTGGTTGGTTGTTTATCACTGTCCATTTTATCACTTTTTGAAGCTTAGTGCATCTGGCCCTGTATCTGCACAAACGCAAATCAATAGATATTTGTTTTACTGTTTTTTTTTTAAACCATCATTACTGAACACAGTGACTCACATTTTTGCATTTATATTTGTTTTGTGCTAAATTAACTGTTAACCTGCAAATCCAATATTTAATTCAAAGAACTGGTTGTTATAAATCTGCATAAAATGCAACTTACTAAAGGCCCATACACAATGGGAGGCTTTGAGCTGAAAGCAGCCTTGTTTTGTTTTTTGAGCTGCTGTCAGCTTAAAAGCCGCCAAGTGTGTACGGGATAGCGACAAGTGGTTATTGCTGATGTGCTCTCCCACATCAATTGCTGGCCCCGCAGCTCATCTACTGGTATTACCAATAGATGAGTGATGGGGTGTGTGGCTTTCCATAGCGTCTAGCTACGGAAAAAGTCCTCCACCCCTGGAAAAATTGCTCAGAAGGGCGAAAAATGCTCAGTGTGTATGCATTGAGCGATTTCAGCCCAGCGATTTTCCCCTTCATCGTTGTCCATACACGATGGGCAAAATCACCCAGTGTGTATGGACCTTAAGATGACTAATATTTTTTTTTTTTACTAACCCTCATGTAAACAGGCTTTTTTTATTAATCACTTTACCCACTTTATTTGGCGATTATTAATTTTTTGTAAACTAAAGTTTAGCATAACAGCCATTCCTTTCGTCTCTACTACAAAATACCTTGGAGTTTTTCAAATCCCTCCTGTTATTCCTATTTATTTATAGGCCTTTTACATTACAAGCATTGTCTAATGGTAGGGGATGGTTATTATCAGGGCTATTTTTCAGTAGGCTCCAGCAGGAACTGAGGCCCTTATTCTAGTTCTTTCTGACAAAATATTTCTTAGATGGACAAAACCATGTGCACTGGTGAGGCAGATGTAAAACCCCACCCAAATCTAATTATCTCTGCACAAGTAACACCTGCCTCACCTGCAGTGTACATGGTTTTGTCCATCTAAGAAATATTTTGTCAGAAAGAACTAGAATAAGGGCCTCAGTTCCTGCTGGAGCCTACTGAAAAATAGCCCTGGTTATTATTTAGGAGGATCAAAAAGGAGACAGAACTCACTACATCTACTTGTAGTGACCATGTGACTGTACCATGTAAAATTCAGCAAAACCAGTTCTTGTGTCGACAATACAATGCCTCTTCTCCTCACAGGATATAGTATACGAGTGACATATCATAATTTGGAAAATTATTATTTGGAACAGAGGACCAGTGCATGGGAATATCAAGACCAAGTCCAGATCTTTTTGATGCTTAGTTCAGCGAGCATGAAACATTCGATATTAAGGCACTAATTAGCAAGCATCCACCATACGTTCGCACCGGGGACCAATGGTGAAGTTCTGTGCATGCGCATATTGTCATATGCTCATGTGCAGGGCTTCTGTGCAAGCGCCCTCGCAATCCTGCACTGTCGATGTGGCGAACGCACAGTGGGGGGAGGGGGGCGGCGTTCCTACATGGGAAGCACAGCGTTTCATGGGCGTTCCCATGCATGGTCCCCCCCCCGCATTAGTTGCAAGGGGAAACAGCAGTGATTGGGTGTGTGGGGTGTAATCACCAGGGCGGCATTACAAGGACTTGGTAAGCTGCAAGCTTTGCAGCTTACCAAGTCAATTAGAATGAGGGCCTACAGTAAGCGTGAAGTTTATTCATCTTAACCGACTTTGACGATTGTGTAAGGCTCTGAGGATATCATTCAAGGTCTAACCAGAGCAGTGTGGGTGTCCTTGGTAGGGGCTTTGCAGCAAGTCTTGGCAAGAAAGATGCAATGTATCATTTATTTATTCATTAAAGGATAGGCTTTTCTGGAGCTCATAAATAATTTGTATATATTATTAGGTAAATATTAAGCCCTTAGGTATTTGAAGCATTAATTTTTGCAATGTTTGTATTTTAGGTTTTGGGAAAGGTCAGGTTACCATACAGTTTCTATGATCTGAAAATTGTCATTATCCGAAGTATACATATATATAAGCATACAGTAAATAATACTTCTACAAAAAAGTAAAACTTCAAAAATAATCTGACTACTTTTGCTAATCACTATTGCAGAATGTACCAAAATGTATTTAAAAATATTTTAAATTGGAAAAAAAATCCCGTATCTGGCATCAGCAATTCAACTGCACTTACAGTATATAATTTCCAACTGCAAATCTGCAAAGATTGCAGACTTCATTATGCATCATGACTTACTTTGCTTACTCCCATAATACGTGGGAAAGTGTACGAAGAACAACCCTCTGGACTTTGCCCTAACTGGCTGAAAGGAGTGTGGAAAGTTGCCTGCAAAAAAAAAAAAAAGCGACATGGTCATACTTGCAGTGTGCATGTATTTTACCAAAAGAAGTGAGAGCTGCATTGTCGAAAAAATAAACCAGTGCAATCTAGTATAAGTGTTCACTCTAGCACAGTGCACCCAATCAGTAAGGAGGGCATATTTTTATTTTGAAAAGAAAACTTTATATATCAGTAATACATCACATATACAATTTTGCCCTCAGGGTTCTGAGCATTATACACACTATGTATAGGTAATGAAATGAAGGCAAAAACCCTTGTAATGCCACAGACATTTTTTAAAGAAACTCTTCTGGAAAAGATGTTCAAATTAAGAATTTAATTTAGCAAAAAGGCAGAAATGCAGTTATAAATCTACACATTAATAGGAACATTTACTAAGATTGTGCATTTTGGCAAATTTACAAAGCTTCCAAGTTCTCTGGATTTGTATTTTCTGAAGGTAAAGGGGTACGTATTTGGCTGTTTACTGGCAGCCATATACAGCGGAGCCTGAAGCATCACACCAACATCAGTAAGATCTGTGTGCTGCTTCTATGTGTAAAACTAAAAGAAAGAGTTAAAATAAAAAAAACAACAACAAAAAAAACTGTGTGTGGTCCCCTCTCCCAAGCATAACCAGCCCCAGGCTCTTTTGGCCATCTTGGATCTAAACATTTTGGGAAAAATTATGTAGGTTGCCGATATTTAAAGAACCAGCACTGGGCTCTTAGACCAGTCTGGTCCTAGTTCCAAAACTAAAGGGGAAAAAGAAATAGGGGTCCCCCGTATTTTTTAAACCAGCACTCCACCAGTCAGTAAGCCAATTCCACTGCTGGGGGACACTTTTATATAAGTACCGCGACCGTGGCATTAACCCCCAACTGGTCAGTGTCCTTGGGGGAGTGGGGACCCCTCCAAAAAGGTATCCGCCAAGGGCAGGGGTTGCAGCCCGTGGCTATGCCCGGCACTCCTGGGCAGCGGATGCCGTGTTGATAGTACAGAAAGTGTAAAATTAAAGAGTTAATATTTGGTTTGGCTTTGGAACTAAAAGTCCCAGCAAGCCTCCCTCATATGCAGATACTTGGATAACCACAAGTACCAGCATACAGGGAATTAAAGGGCCCTCTGGGACTTGTAGTTCCACAGTGAAACCAAAACTAAAATAAAAACACAAACACGCACAACGTGGCTGAATTTTCTCATTCGAATTATAGTAAATTTGCTGATGTGTCCTGTGCCTCAGGTAAAGTCTTGCTGAGTTCTATCAATGGTCTATTGATTTGTATGTTTTTGCTGCCGTGACTTCTATTTGTAAAAGTGAGAAATCAGACAAATTCTGAATGTTGTATATTTGCAGATGTGCGATTCGCAGCCGAGAATGGTATTGAGTGGGTACTAATGGATAAATTCATACCCATTCGATCTTCGTAAATTTGCTTTTTATATTTACCCTTCACTTACATTAATACCTACATGCTATGTTTATTGAGAATCAGAAGGAACAAAATGTAAATAGATCAGCCACAACATGTTTTTAATCTGCAAGTTATTGTGTTCTTGCTATTACAATGGTGTAATAAAATTATATTTTTGTATGGTCCATTAATCACACTCCCTTTAGGGTTCTAGTGGGTATTTGCTGAAATAAGTAATCTATTCTTTCCTTTAGGGGACAGTAGATTACTTAATAGCGGACAAGAAATTATAGATAAAATATTATATATTTTAATCAGTTTAAATATATTAAATCTAAATATACTGTGCCGGTTAGTGAAACTTACCCTGTCTGTAGCATAGACCAGATCAAACAACCCCAATATAGTCACTGAGATGCCAATTGCAGGACCATTTACAACAGCAATGAGTGGCTTAGGAAAATCAATGATTTTACTGACAAATGCCCTGGTGAAAAAAAAAATATGAAACCTTTATTTACATCACAGGTCTTCAACCTTTGGCCCTCCAGATGTTGTGGAACT
The DNA here is from genome assembly GCF_055691185.1 of Crinia signifera. NCBI lineage: Eukaryota > Metazoa > Chordata > Amphibia > Anura > Myobatrachidae > Crinia > Crinia signifera. Next base: position 126,318,446 of record NC_139221.1, on the reverse strand, counting down.
ACATTTCCCATCATGCCCTGACAGTTTTGGCATGCTCTTATAGGAAAAAATGTGGCAATGCATGTTGGAACATGTAGTTTCACAACATCTGAAGGGCCATAGGTTGAAGACCCATGATTTACATAATAAATTTCCCCACCCATGCCACAAAAATATACACATTTCCCAAGTACATCTAGCCTCATTTTGTGTGAAACAGCCTTTCTCCGTACTTTTTTTTTTTTTGCAACTTTTTCCATTAAATGCACATTATTAACAAAACGTTATACACTATGCACAAGCAGCTTCTGCTAATTAAAATGATATGCAGCATGTCTACATTATGTGTGTGACTGCTGCTGTATCTGCCACATATCATTTTAATCAGTGGAAGCAAAGCAAAGATGTCCGGTGCTACAGAGTCATATGGCGTTCACATGTTAGCTGTAAAACAACTTGTATCGCATGGAGGATAGATGTATTTGAACACATGTGTAATAAATTGTATTATTTGCAAGCACACTTGGCTAATGGCTCCCATACACAAGACTAACGGCTCTCATTATACTGATGTACTATTCCTAACATTCACATAGAGAAGTGAAGCCATATGACATTTTTGGCAAGGATGAATGGATTTACAGTATATACTGAATATTTTGTGCAGCTGCTTACTCCGATTCACCCAGCGAAACCTGGTGTGAATGCACAAACAAAACATTTCTGACTTCATGCAAAAGGTTTAAAGTGAGAACAAATTCTGAGTATAACTCAATAATGTATTTGTAGAAAGACTGTACTGACTAGCAGTATGAAGAGCTTCCTGTTTTTATAGATATACTTGAATGCATTTGGTACAGGGTAATGACTGGTATCTATTGTGTGCCAGTGATGGGCAGCCCGAAATATTTTAAGTGCTGCATCTGGGGTCCAGTAACCTGCAAAATGTTACTTCATGTTTCAAGTAACTGTATGTATCTTGTCCTAAAGTGACAACGCTGCATAACAGCAATGCTTTATAAATAAGATAACAATAGTACCCTCAAGGAAAATGTAATGGTCACAAAATGCCCTAGAAAACTCCCCCCGCCCCCACCCCCCAAAGGGGAGTATCGGTGTGCACCCACTAATAATAAATAATTACCACTAATTGATAGCTACCACTAATTGAATACCACACGGTCCAAAGACTGCACGTACTGTATCCTGTCAGCCATGATACAGGAGTCTTTCTTCTGATGGAAGGAGAGATATCAGTAGGTGCTGAATGGCCTGGACTGCAGTTCGCTCCTCCACTGATACCACTGTGGGATCCTGCATGTGTGGTTTTGTAATGGTGGCTGCATGATCATCCTGTACTATACAAGTCCCACAGCTTAATCAGTGGCCACAGTTCTGCTTTATTAAAAAAGGAAAAACAAATTGTTTCCCCCATTTTACAATGAATGATAACCTGGTAGTAGGATTCAGAGATCTTGGTTACATATATTTGCCAATGATTTTTGGGGTGCCGTACTACGTACCTAGATATAGCTACATGGACCCCAAATAAGCATTGAAGGATGGCTTGCCCATGTATTTGCAAATATGTGCCTTTTTGCAGATGACACAAAGGTATGCAACAGGGTAGACACACCAGGAGGGGTAAATCAAATGATTGATGATCTGGATAGATTAGAGGAATGGTCAAGAGCATGGCAGCTACAGTTTAATGCCAAAAAAAATGGGAAATCATGCACTTGGGTCTAAAAAATACAAAGACTAAATATAGTTTAAATGGCACTATAATAGAAACTACTGAGGAAGAGAGGGATCTAGGTGTCACTATTTCAGGGGACTTACAGGCAGGTAGGCAACGTAACTTAGCAATGAAGCAAGTAGAAAGAGGAATCAGTAGTAGAAAGAAAGAAGTAATAATGCCACTGTATAGGTCCTTGATACGACCTCATCTAGAGTACTGTGTTCAGTTCTGGAGGCCATATCTCCAGAAGGATATATAGAGGGGATCGAAAGTTTGGGCACCCCAGGCAAAAATATATTTTAATGGGCAAATAGAAGCCAAGGAAAGATGGAAAAACCTCCAAAAGGCATTAAATTACAGATTAGACATTCTTATAACATGTCAAAAAAAGTTTAGATTTTATTTCCATCATTTACACTTTCAAACTAACAGAAAACAAAAAATGGCGTCTGCAAAAAGTTTGGGCACCCTGCACCCTGGCATACCTTGTACTGCCCCCTTTGGCTTGTATCACAGCTTGTAAATGCTTTTTGTAGCCAGCCAAGAGTCTTTCAATTTTTGTTTGAGCTATCTTCACCCATTCTTCCTTACAAAAGTCTTCCAGTTCTTTGAGATTCCTGGGCTGTCTGACGCACTGCTCTTTTAAGGTCTATCCATAGATTTTCAATTATGTTGTGGTCAGGAGATTGTGAAGGCCATGGCAAAACCTTCAGTTTACGCCTCTTCATGTAATCCACTGTGAATTTTGAGGTGTGTTTAGGATCATTATCCATTTGTAGAAGCCGGCCTCTCTTTAACTTCAGCTTTTTCACAGATGGCATCAAGTTAGCGTCCAAAATTTGCTGGAATCTTATTGAATCCATTTTTACTTCTACTCGTAAAATGTTCCCTGCGCCACTGGCTGCAATACAACCCCAAAGCATGATTGATCCACCCCCATGCTTAACAGTTGGACAGAGGTTCTTTTCATTAAATTCTGTGCCCTTCCTTCTCCAAATGTACCTTCAGGCTTGTCTATATGTTCCTTTGCAAACGTCAAATGCTGATTTTTGTGGTGAGGACGTAGAAGAGGTTTTCTTCTGAGGACTCTTTCATGAAGACCATATTACAAGTATCTCTTTATAGTGGAATAGTGTACCACAACTCCAGTGTCTGCCAGATCTTCCTGGAGGGATTGTGCAGTCAAACGTGGATTTTGACTTGCTTTTCTCACAATCCTGTGAGCTGTTCTGTCTGATACTTTTCTTGGTCTTCCAGATCTTGCTTTAATTTCCACTGTTCCTGATGACTGCCATTTCTTAATTACATTCTGAACAGATATGGGAATCTGATAATGCTTTGCTATCTTCTTATAGCCTTCTCCTGCTTTGTGAGTGTCAACTATTCTCAGTTTCAGTGTTCTACACAACTGCTTAGAGCAAGCATGTCCAAACTATGGCCCTCCAGCTGTTGTGAAACTACAAGTCCCATCATGCCATGCCACAGTTTTGCTATTAGGGAATGCTAAAATGGTTGCAAAGCATGCTGGGATATGTAGTTTCACAACAGCTGGAGGGCCATAGTTTGGACATGCCTGGCTTTGAGGAACCCATGGTGCTGATTGTTGGAGCAAGGTCAGATGAGTCTGGGCTTTTAAAACCTTTGAGATTGGTCTTTCCAGACAATGATTGAAAAGAATCCATGACACTGCCAGGTCTCAGCTGTCCAAAGGGGGCGGTGCATGCTATAAACTCTGCAGGGTGCCCAAACTTTTGCAGATGACATTTTTTGTTTTCTGTGATTTTGAAAGTGTAAATAATGGAAATAAAATCAAACTTTTTTTTGACATGTTATAAGAATGTCTAATCTGTAATTTGCTGCCTTTTGGAGCTTTTTCCATCTTTCCTTGGCTTCTTTTTGCACATTAAAATTCATTTTTGCCTGGGGTGCCCAAACTTTTGCTCCCCACTGTAAATACATTAGAGACTGTACAAAGAAGGGCAACTAAAATGGTGCATGGCATATATTACAAAATGTACCAGGAAAGACTAAAATATCTTAATATGTATACTTTAGAGCAGAGAAGGGAATGGGGGAACATGATAGAAACTTTCAAGTATAATCAAGGGCTTTAAAAAGGTACAGGTGCGAGACATTCTTCACAGGAAGAGGAGCAACAGAACAAGAGGACATGCACTGAAACTAGAGGGAGGAAGGTTCAGGGGAAGGGTAGTGGATAAATGGATTCGCCTTCCATCAGATGTGGTAGAGGTAAATACAGTAGAGCAATTTACACATGCTTGGGATAGGCATATTGATATCCTTACAAAGAAATAATTATCAAATATGGTTTGAGGTAACATGTTTAAAAAAGGCTGCAGACTAGACGGGCAAGGTGGTTCTTATCTGCCGTCAAATTATTTGTTTCTATGTAACCAAGATCTCTGAATCCTACTACCATGTGCTTTTTAAATCTGGTTACTGATATCTTTCAGTGTGCTGGGGGAACCATTTGTTTTTTCCTACTCGGTATTATTACCCCTTCCTTTCACCAAATTGATTGAGTGCCTACCAGTATGTATTATTTAAAAAGGAGTCAGACCAGGGTAATCAAGCTGGACAGGGCTGAGGGTCATATCTTGCCATGCCATCATTGTTGCACTTTGTGCATGAGGCTTATGGCACAATTATTAGTGTCAGATGTACTCTTGCTGATCCTTTGCTATCTAGTACCCCTTTCACATTGCACCTAATTACGGGTTCATGCCAGTTTGACCCGGTAATTAGGTGCGATGTGAAAGGGGTTACCGGTTACAGCTAACCGGTAGCCACACAGCAATACGAACCAGGTAAAAATAAGGGTTCTTACTGGTTCATTGCTGTGTTGCTGTGCAGTTCGAACGGGTTAATCAGGTAGAGTGAACCGTTTCCTGTTCACACTATGGAGGAGGCAGCACTTGAAGCAGCGCCAGCTTTAAGCGCTGCCTCCTCCCCTGCCCCCGATGACGCTCCGACACGGTCCCACATGATGTCAGAGAACCGGCAATATTGCCGGTTTACTGATGCAATCTGAACAGACCACAAATGCAGGGTCACACCGGACTCAACCGTTTTAAGGTCCCAGTGCGACCCTGCATTTGCGGCTAAAAGCCGTATAAGTAAAATTAACTTAATTATATCAATTATTTTTATCCAATCTATCTTAAATGAAACCAAACAGCATGCCATTACAAAAATGGGGTATCTAGAATATGTACAAGGTGAATACAATAAACTGACTAATAATTCACACACTCTAAAACTACTGCAGAATCGCTAGCCATCTTCTCTTTGCCTCCTGCCGGAATGTTTGTGAAATTATTCAAGTCATTGCCACTGCAAAAAAAATCACCATGTCCTGCAATACATAAAGAGAGCACATACATTGAGATTAGCCACATTAATGACATCATAGGCCTATATTAAATACACAAGAAATACCGTATATGCAAAATATCGCCATATATTTTTGATAGTAGTGATATCACCGGTGTTACATAACATATAAGATGGGCCCAAATGAAGACTTTTGCTGTAGCGGCATCATATCTAATCGTAGTGGGTTAATCCGTTTGCCGATAGATAGCGCTGCGTTTTATCCAGTTGCGCTTGTGCAGTGAACGGCTTCGATTCAGTTTCTTTATTCCTGGAAAGTTATTTTGCTTGGTCAGATGGGTGATGGATTCCTCCAGATCAGTGGAAAGAGCTGTTATCCAATTTCTTTGCACAGAAGGCGAGCATGCTTCAGAAATATAGGATGAAGGCGGTGTACGGAGAGCAGTGTCTCCGCACGATTTGGGCTGTGGAGGATCTCATACGTCAGAACATGTAAAATTGCTGCTGCACAACAAGTTTGGTTATGGCAAAGTTTATGCACAGTGGGTGCCCAAGCATCTGTCAGAAAATCCGAAATTGGTAATAATGGGCATTTGCTTGACCCATCTGTTTCGGTAAATGGAGCAAGGAACAGATTGCATTGCTATTGCAGTGCAGCAGCAATTTCACGTGTGGTAATCTGACGATTCTGAAAAGGGCGTAACTACCATAGGTGCAGGGGGTGCAGCTGCTATGGGGCCCAGAGCTTAGAGGGGCCCACTTTGCCTGTCAAAGTATCATGTGCTGTATACATTTTTCAGCATAAGGTGATAAATAGGGGCCCTTACAAACTTTTGTTATGGGGCCCACATGTATCTAGTTACTTCATCCTGCAATAAATTTCTGAAGCATGCTCGCCTTCCGCGCAAAGAAACTGGATAACAACTCTTTGCACTGATCTGGAGGAATCCATCATGCATCCAACTGTGCAAAACAACTTTCCAGGAAAGAAGAAACTGAGGCGAAGACGTTCACTACAGTATTCGGTCACTAGGTAGACCTTAAAAAAGGTCTACATGCATTAGGTCAACCACTGAAGGTCAACATGGCTTTAGGTCGACTCAAGCATTAGGTTAAGATGGGGAAGGTTGACATTCAAACGGTTTACATGGTTTTTTCCCTTTTTTCTTGAGCCGACGTGCCGATAGGCAGCAATTCATGCCCCACCATCCACTAGGGCAGGGGTGGGGAACCTTTTTTCTACCAAGGGCCATTTGGATATTTATAAAATCCTTCGGGGGCCATATAAAAATTATCAATATATTCATGCGGGCATTATACACACGGGCAGCGGCATATACATGTGGGCATTATACACACGGGCAGCGGTATATACATGTGGGCGTTATACACACGGGCAGCAGCGTATACATTTGGGCATTATACACACAGGCAGCAGTATATACATGTGGGCGTTATACACACGGGCAGCAGCGTATACATGTGGGCATTATACACACGGCCAGCGGTATATGCATGTGGGCAATATACACATGGGCAGCGGTATATACATGTGGGCATTATACATACGAGCAGCGGTATATACATGTGGGCATTATACATTCAGGCAGCGGCATTTTCATGTGGGCATTATACACGCGGGCAGCGGTATTTACATGTGGGCATTATACATATGGGCAGCGGTATATACATGTGGGCATTATACATATGGGCAGCGGTATATACATGTGGGCATTATACATACAGGCAGCGACATATACATGTGGGCATTATACACACGGGCAGCGGCATTTTCATGTGGGCATTATACACACGGGCAGCGGCATATACATGTGGGCATTATACACACTGGCAGCGGCGTATACATGTGGACATTATACACACGGGCAGCGGCGTATACATGTGGACATTATACACACGGGCAGCGGTATATACATGTGGGCATTATACATACGGGCAGCGGTATATACATGTGGGCATTATACATACGGGCAGCGGTATATACATGTGGGCATTATACATACGGGCAGCGGCGCATACATGTGGGCATTATATACATGCGGGCAGCGGTATATACATGTGGGCATTATACATACGGGCAGCGGCGCATACATGTGGGCATTATATACATGCGGACATATGCATAACAGTTCTGCCCACCACTGCAGAGACACCAGGGTGGGCTAATTAATGTGCAGTGGTGTGAGGGTGATATGGATGACTGACAGATCCAGGGGATGTAATTTATTCATAAAAAGTGACAGTGTGGAGGAAGGGGGGTGTCAACCACAAACAGGTTTATGTGATTATGTCGGATAATCAGACATAATCACATAATCCTGTTTGGGGGAGACACCCCCCCCCCTTCCTCCACACTGTCACTTTTTATGAATAAATGACAACCCCTGGATCTGTCAGTCACTGGGGAAGGGAGGTCGGCATGAGTGAGGCTGGGTGGTTGGCAGCTAGGGAAAGTGATGAGCCAGGAGCAGCATTTACTTTTTTTATTTATTTTTTACAGTAATTACTGTAGGTCCGGCTGAACAGGGTAATGCGGCTGCTGCTGCTGTGGCTGATGGACTCCGTCCTCTCGCAATGCTCCCGCCCATGCAGTGCATGATGGGCGCATCACAGCACTCGCGAGAGGATGGAAGTCCCTACAGCCCGCAGTGATTGGCGGGCACGTCACCACTACAGCCCGCAGTGATTGGCCAGCGCGTCTCCACAGCTCTCCCCCTTATCTGGCCGGGCGATCAGGCGGCGCATCACCGCTTCTGTTTGACAGGAGGGAGGGTAAGCGGGCATGTGTGCGGGCGGGCAGCCGGGCCGGACAAACTGGCTGCGGGGGCCGTATCCGGCCCGCGGGCCGGAGGTTCCCCACCCCTGCACTAGGGTGTGGAGGGAGAATAGAATGTTGCGCCACGTGTAGCGAGCCACCGTGCTTGAAGCATGGCGAGCGCAGCGAGCCACACAAGGGACACGGTGCACCGATACGTTGTCTAGGTCAATAGTATTGACATTCGGGACAGAAAAATGGGAAAATCCATGTCGACCTTTTGACTGTCCACCTTCCCCATTTCGACCTAATGTTTGTTTCAACCGAAAGACCCTGTCCACTTAAAGCGATGTTGACATTTTGAGTGTGTCGCCCTAAGGCCTGTCAACCTTCCTGTGGTCAACCTAATGATCCACACCCGTTCACTACATATGTATAATTGGGGGAAACCGCCACTCAGTCTATCGGCAAAACACATTAACCAACAGCGATTAGATACAACGCCTATACAGCAAAAGTTTCCTTTTCATTTGGGCACACCTTATATTTTGAAAGTGTTCTATGCTGGAACATATAGTGGTCAGAAAAGGCAAATAACAATATAAAAAAAAGAAAAAAAAAAAAGAACCCAAAAACAACATCTGTAGAAACTGAAACTTGTGCAAAAGGAAAAATAACTACTAAGTCACCCGAGTTCTGTGACATTTGTAAAAGTGCTTAGTCTGTCTGAAGCCTACCAAAAGAGATCCATATGTGTTCACATAATTGCAAATAGATGCAGACCTCTACAAAGACACATATACGCTTATAAGTATCTGTATCAATTGTTGGTGCATTAGACTGCTGCAAATACATATTGATAAAGATGGCTGCCGGCTCATTGTGCATTAACTACTAAGGGTGATATCCAATTAGCAGTGGGGTCATTCCATGTCAGCTCAACCAGGGGTGTCCACCACCCATCTCAGATTTTCTGAATTTTTTTTATTTAAAAGAGTATGTCAAAACAACTGTTTCTGCCAAATATCTTGACTGTCTCACAATTAGCTTATTAAATATGGATTTTTACATTATTAATTATTGCTATGGTAACTTCCTTGCGAATCCAAAAATCTAAACCAAATTACTTTATTTATTATATCTGTCTTCTGTTTAGCGTTACAGTAAAAATGCTCTTTTTCGACCAGAATTATTAAATTGTTAAATTGACATTAGACGTCTTAATTTTTAACAAAGGTACAGTATACATTACTACCCAACAAAAAAACACTTTTATAGTGGAGAAAAAAAAAATCATGAAGTTGATGTTTGATTATTAGCAAAGAAGAATATAGAGACTATAGAGAATATAACTCGAGTCCACAACTTTAGTCGAGTCAAACAACTAATTTTTCCTTGTTTGGAACCTTTTGTAACTGCCTGTAATTTCCTTAAAGTGTCAGCAGAAAGTGTTTACTGCCTTCCAGTACTTTCTTGGAAAGTAGTCACTTCTGTTACACAGAGGATGTGAGTACATGGAACGAAAAAACAATTGTCATCTCTTACAGACTAGGACAACACATGTATTGATTTAATTAGTTTCATTAAGCAGTACATCTTGTTCCTCCTCATTACATTGAATAATATGCCCAATGTACCTGATTTTATCATTCACTTCTGCTATGTATGTTCCAGGTTGCAAATCAGTTTTGTCTAATTATTTTCATTTTCCAGACATTCCAGTTGGATTGTCTATGTTTTTTTTTTCTTACGACCTACATGTCAAAAAACATGTATGCTTCATCAATATAACAAATGCCCAGGTCTGGAAGCAAATTCAAAAAAATAGTAGAAAAACATTTTTGCAATAGTGACATGGATGATTGTTTAGGGGACCAATTTAGACCTGATTGCTCATCTGCAAATTTGCAGATGACTGCGAGCAGATAGCCGCGATCCAGACAGAGTGAAAACCCTCACTGTACATGAACTTAGCTATTTGGTCCTTATTCTGGTTCACTCGCAAAGGCAAATTCCTTCTCAAATGGAGAAGACCATGTGCACTGCAGGGGGGGTATCATGTGCAGAGAGAATTAGATTTGGGTGGGGTTTTACTTCAAAATGAGATCTTATTGCAATGGAAAAATAAAGCAGTCAGTATTTTCCCTGCACAGAAACAAAATAACTCACCCAAATGTAACTCTCTGCACATGTTACATCTGCCCCACCTGCAGTGCACATGGTTTTGTCCATTTAAAAAGGAATTTTGCGAGTGAACCAGAATAAGGGCCTTTGCTATTCACTGCCAATCCAAACGCAATTCACTAACCCTCAAATGATTTCCCCATTCTGTGCAAGTGTGAGCATGTTATATATAAATAAATACTATATTGAGAGACAGATTTTTAAAAAGAAAAAATTATTGGAGGGAAATCAATTCCGCCAAAATGTTTGATTTTTTTTTTCATGATCATAGATTTGTTTCTGACCCATCCTATCCCATTTTTTTTGGCCCGAAAAATTCTGTATTTTCATTTAAAAAATTGAAAACCGCCCACTGGGGTAGATGTATGAAGCAGTGATATGGGAGAAGTTGCCTATGGCAACCAATCAGCTGCTCTGTATAATTTTATATTATGCAAATTATAGATTTTACTTTAATGCTGATCGGTTGCCATGGGCAACTTTTCCACTGGCTTACTTCTCCTCCCGTATCACTGTTTCATACATCTGCCCCAGTGTGTGCTATCTGACACCAAATAAACAGTCAACAAAGTGCATATAAACATACCAGTGAAGACTGTAATAACAGAATCATCTTTTGCGGCTTCCTCTAAAGCCAGACCAATCTCCTCATACATCTGAAATGAAACAAAAAAACTCATGCCCATTAAAACTGGCACTCAGCAATTACTGAAATACTTTTAAAGACTTTTCTAAGAATTTGTCTTGTGTGAGAGTTGTATGGGAAATGTCATGTTTTTCTGGGATAACTACACCATAGGACAGAATTCATGATGAGCCATCATTCCTTATATAGTCATAAGCTATACATTTTATATAATGTGAATTTACAAATGTAGGCCCTTATTCAGATCTGATCGCAGTACAAATTTGTTCTCAAAATGGGCAAAACCATGTGCAGTGCAGGTGGGGCAGATGTAACATGTATAGAGAGAGTTAGAGTTGTGTGAGTTATTTTGTTTCTGTGCAGGGCAAATACTGGCTGCATTATTTTTACACTGCCATTTAGATTTCAGTTTCAACAAACCCAACGCAAATTTAACTCTCTCTACACATGGTACATCTGCCCCACCTGCAGTGCACATGGTTTTGCCAATTTTTAAAATAAATTTGTACTGCAATCAGATCTGAATAAGGGCCTTAGTTCTTAGTTCAGATATAGCTGATCTTGCGATTACTATCCTTTACCTTTCACACTTGCTACTAGATGTTAATATGTGCAGAAGCTAAGCTGAGCATTGGAACCCCACTACTATCTCATCATTTCCATCCAATGGCGTTCAAACTGAGAAACACTGGTACCATTGCTGCATATTAGTTTGTCACGCAGATTCTGAGTGCCTCTGAAGGTGTGCAGGCTGGGTGGCTCTTCTTGGATACAAAGGGCTCTCCAGTAGCAAGTAAGATTGCAACTGGTTCTTTATGCATCATCTAAACAGACATGACAGGCCTGCTTTAATCCGACTCCCTGTTACCACCTCCAAAAGTCTTTATGATACTTTTGTGATGAATCTGTCGTTGAAACCGCCATTGCAAATCAATCGCTGCACACTTTGGTTCAGATGTATATGCGGTTATTGATTTGCATGCAATAGTTGCTTTGCAACCGCTTTTGAATTAGGCCCTCTGTGTAGAATGGCCAAGAAGAAAGAAAAGAACTCTTTTTAAAGGGGCACGACTTATTGACTTAAAATATAACTTTTAATAAAAAGTGTAGAATTACAATCTGGGGAAGAGCAAAAAAAAACGTAAAAGACACTATGTAGTCAAAAGTGATGGGACACTGACAGCAAAAAGATCATCAAGATTTTACGGATGTCAGTATTTTGTTGGTCAACCAACTGCAGTGATTATTACAGACACCCCTCTTAGAGAACGGTCCACAATTTATTTTACAAGAGCAGGCAGTATGTTTTGTCATTTGCCTTAAGTACAGTGACTATCTGACACTGAAGGTCGAGTCCTCACAGAGGACCTTATTCTAGTCCACACGCAACTCTGAATTTCGCAGTGCTGCATTGTGGCTTTAACGCTGCCCACCATGCGCACAGCAGCCTGCCCCGCCTCGGTGACTTCCCCGCAAGGTTGCAAATAGGTGTTCTGCATAAACATCCATTCGTGGCCTTGGGTGCGGGGGACAAATCATTTGATGGTTGCTGACCATCGAATGATTTGGAAGAAGCGCGCAAAACTAAGACACTTTCTGGTGTCTGAGCTTTGCATGCTTCCAATACGGAAAGAGGGTGGGCAGCTGACATCCGATGATGTGAGCTGCCTGCCACGGGCAGCCGCGTAACTGCCAAATTTCCATGGCAACGCCCAGTGTTTTCATGGCAACACCCATGAAATGCTGGGCGTTCCCCATGGGCGCAGCCTGTGGCCGCCATCCCACACCCACTATCCACCATTGATAGGTGCGGACGGGATGGCGAACTAGCAGTTTGCCATGCCCGCTCACACCAAGTGTATGCAAATGCGCAGAAATGTCCATGTGCAGTAGTAAAACATCGCTCCCCCGTGCGAAAGCCCCCGTTGCTTCAATTTGTTTAAGAGGTTCTCAATATGGCTAAGATCTGGACGCGGAGTTCACCTGCTAATTCTGGTTATAGAATTTTCTTCATATCAGTACAGCGTTGCCCTGGAAACATGACAAGTGACATTTTTGTCCTGAAAAAAACATTTCCGTAGAACTGCCACAATGCATTATTGAGAACATCTCTATACTTCTCATAGTTAATGTGACCATGCATTACAACTGATGTACACATGCCAAACCAGCTGATGCCACCACCTCCATACTTAACTGTAGAGACTGTACACTCTGGCATCAGATGTTCTCCTTTCAATTGCCGAACCCAAACACGTTAATCTAATCTACCCGCCATTGTTCCACTGTCCAATTTTTTTTTTTATTTTGGGCTACATTCTTCTATGTGATTATAGGTTTAAGAGCAGCTGCCCATAATAGCCAAGTGCAAGAGCCTCCCTACGAAGTGTTCTTGTCAAATTAAAAAAGCCACATTAGTAGCCAGCCATTTGGAAGTCATGTGCAATAGTATGCATGGAACACCGCCTGCTCTTTTGTTGCTCTCTCTAGTCCTTGGATTGCAGTTTCAGGGCGAGGTGTATACCATTCTTCTTCCACACATTAATTACAAAAGACACCGTGGATCAAGGGACTTTGTGCTAATATCTGTAATGATTCTCACACTCATACCTCAGATAGAGCAGCCACACGATGATCCCCTTTTCAAGCTTAGTTAGCCCCTGCCTGTAAGGCATTTAGGACTGATTCAGACCTGCGTATATTCAGAGCCTAGAGAGCATGTTAACGCCGCCCTGTGTATTGCACCCCCCCCACTACCGAATCCTTCTCGCTACACTGCGCTTTCATATCCGCATGCATAGATAATTCATTTGATGGTTGCTGACCGTATCGTTTTGTGGGCAAGCCCATGAAACACCGGGTCCCCACCCCAGAATGCCCGCCTGGCTGCCAATCAATGTGCAAACGCCCTGTCGTGTGAAAAAATTGCTGAAGGCGTTCGCTGCGGGGGGTTTGCACATGCTCATTACTGCCTATGCGCCTGCGTAGACCCCCACCATCAGAGATGGGGCCAAATTCGAACCTGAACGAGTAAGTCTGAATTGGGTCCTTAGTTAGCTGCTAATGTTTTATACAATTCTGAACACGTGTTGCTGTAGGAACACATGATTTTGCTTGCGCGTGGTGTCCAGGCACTTTTGTCTACACAGTGTAGTATTTGAAATGAATTCCCCGGTTCTGTCCTAAGATTTAAATCAGAATTTTAGATTAGGACTACTTTGTTTTGTTGGGGTATTATACTATATTATTATAAGACATTATAAAAATGATTTATCGCTATAAGCTGACTGTTGAAGCTACAGAGGAAACGCCTCTCATTCAGTGCGGCAATTGCCAGAATGTCCTCACTGGCGATTGCTGGTGGAGAGACGCTCCATCTGATAGGGACTCGCCAGCGTCTCACACGCACGCACGTCCCAGGTTTTCACCGGCGGGGGACTGAATCTGTCCGTCTCGACTTCAGGGAGACGGGCAGGGTTTGGGCACCGACGGGGGAGCGGCGGTGGGCTCTGTTGGAAGGGGACATACGAACGCTTTGTGCACGCACACCCCCTTCCAGCGGAATGAGGGGTGCTAGATCTGTAAATGAAAACATGAAAGAACCTCAAGAGTGTTCTTAAGAGAGAGAGCAAGCATATAAACAAATAATATAAAACTCAGCGAAAATATGTCATTTACATTTAGTAAGGCTTATGGGGTTCATTATTCGGAAAACTGTATGTCCCTAGCATTAGAAATTGCTAAGTGTCAGTTCATACTCACCTGGCAAAATCTCAAAGGACTAACACCCCATTATAAGCCATGCAGAGACCTTTCAAGTGTAGATTTCATATAGGTGAATGTGCTAAGTGGAGGCTTAACAAGGCGCATGGATATATATCAACAGTAATCACTTAGGTCAGAGACACACTGGCCAAAACAATACACAAAAACAAAAAATGTACTTCACCTGCAAAGTGATAGCATTCTTCTTGTCGGGCCTGTCCAAAAATATTGTAGTCATATTATTCTGGCACGTAACTTGTAGCGTTTCATATTTCCGTTGAGCTCCTGATAATGATGATGATGATTGATTTGTGGTAGGAGACTCGGAAGAGATGAGATTAGAAACAATTTCTATATAGGTTTGTCTGGCTTCTTCCTGGACACATAGGTAGAAAAGAAAACAATGATAAAATTTCCTTTTAGAATGGATATTCTCTCCATTTTATCACTCAAAGGAGAGGGATATTGCAAAATGGAAATCTAAAAAATATAAAGTACAGTAAGTTCTTATTACAAAGCCTGAAATTCATTTTAGGGTTTATTAAAACCTGTGGGCATTTCTTCCAGGTTCATTAGTTTAAAAACATTTTAATAAGGCTATAATTACTGAGAACAATGCTTTGTGTGGGTAAGAGGATATTTTAAAAGATATATAATTATGTTTGTTGATTACGAAAGAAACTAGACTTTATATTGCTTGCCAAACAAACAGAGCAACAACTGAATTGAAAATATTCCATCCACAAATAAATTTAAGTTAATGAAACAATTTAAGTATTATAGTTTTAATTTATGATTTAATCTTACCTCAATAGTTAAGCTTATCAAAATGTCATTTTATTAAGTATGGCACAGTTCCATTAACAAATATTCCGGTATTTGCTAAAGCTTAGTTAATTAAACATCGGTCTTAAGAAATGAAATACTCATGATTCATCCCTAGACATTTTTTGGCAAGCCTTTATGTTCATGGTACACTATGTGAATGGGTATGGTATAACTTACCGACAGCCGGATTTCTACAGTTGTTACTCTGACATCGGAATCCTGACTGTCAGGAGCCCGACAGGGGGGCAAGCAAATTGAAGACCCTTGTGGGCTCGTTATGCTGTGGGCTCTATTCTTCCTCTATGGGGGTTGTGGACCCCCACGAGGGGGCAGGCTGGAGGAGAGGCGTCCCATTGGACGAGGATGCGCAGCAGGGGGAGGGGCGGTTTTGGGGTCCGTTAGAACGGGATGCGTGAGCATCTAGTGTGCGCGCCCACTTCTGGCAGCTGGCAATTCTATCGCACCCCCTTCAGGCAGCTGGCGAACGGTGGCAGATGGCGATACTATCACCAGGAGCAGCTCAAATGAGATCTGCTCCATCTGTACATCGGGTTCCTGAAGCAATTGTTGGGTAGAGGTGAAAGGCACACCCTTGTTTGGGGCCGAAAAGTGTTCAGTCTATTTTGCATTTAAGCTCCTTGGGTGTCAAAAGGAGCACTGGTGTGCCAGTGGTACAAGGTTCCAAGCACTGCTCCTGAGGAAGGTGTTAGCTAAAACACCAAAACGCTGAGCTTCCTACATCACTGTTCTGGACCAGCGCTAAAACCACTGTGGTCGTGAACCCTGCCATCTTTATTGTTTGCCTTGTGAAGTGCCATTTGCCATCACACAGATTATTTTAGACAGACTTGATGCACCATCTAGGGTAATTATCGTACCCCAAGCTGAGTATTATACCGGAACCTTGTACCACTGGCACACCCATATGTGCCTTACTCCTTTCAACATGGCGCCCCAGGGGCAGGCGGCTCATGTCACAGGACATCAACCCCTGCCCCAACTTTGACGATTTGGGAAGGAAATAGAAGTAATTTTCGACTGATTTTATTTATGAAGGCAGGAGAAATCATTTGATGGTCGGCAACCTTGATATGTTTCTACAGCTTTATTGAAAACCACCTTTGATGAATTCAGTTGATTGGACAGGATTTGGAAAGGCACACACCTGTATATATAAGGTCCCACACTTGTGCATGTCAGAGCAAAACCAAGCATGAAGTCAAAATAATTGTCTGTAGACCTCCGAGACAGGATAGTCTTGTGGCACAAATCTTGGGAAGGGTACAGAAAAATATCTGTTGCTTTGAAGGTCCCAATGAGCAAAGTGACCTCCATAATCTGTAAATGGAAGAAGTTCGCAACCACCAGGACTCTTCCTAGAGCTGGCCGTCTAAACTGAGCAATAGGGGGAGAAGGGCCCTAGCCAGGAAGGTGGCCAAGAACCTGATGGTCAGAGCTACAGCGTTCTTCTGTGGAGAGAGGAGAACCTTCCAGAAGGACAACCATCTCTGAAGCAATCCACCAATCAGGCCTGAATGGTAGAGTGGCTAGGTGGAAGCCACTCCTTAGTAATAAGTACATGGCAACCTGTCCGGAGTTTGAAAAAATGCACCTGAAGGACTCTCAGACCATGAGAAACAAAATTCTCTGGTCTGATGAGACAAAGATTGAATTCTTTATCGTGAATGTCAGGCATCATGTTTCAAGGAAACCAGGCACAGCTCATCACCTGGCTAATACCTTCTCTACAGTGAAGCATGGTGGTGGAAGCATCATGCTGTGGGATGGTTTTCAGCAGCAGGAACTTGGGGCCTTATTTTGGTTCACTCTTTCTGACAAAATACTTCTTAGATGGACAAAACCATGTGCACTGCAGGGGGGCACATGTAACATGTGCAGAGAGAGTTAGATTTGGGTGAGTAATTTTGTTTCTGTGCAGGGAAAATACTGGCTGCTTTATTTTTACACTTCAATATAGATCTCACTTTGAAGTAAAACCCCACCCAAATTTAACTCTCTCTGCACATTTTGCATATGCTCCCCTGCAGTGCACATGGTTTTGTCCATCTAAGAAGGATTTTGTCAGAAAGAGTGAACCAAAATAAGGCCCTGGGAGACTAGTCAGGATAGAGGGAAAGTGAATGCAGCAATGTACAGAGACATACTGGATGATAGCCTGCTCCATAGCCTTAAGGTGCCCATACATGTTACAATTATTGTATACAATATCGCATCTCATCGCATATCGGTTTTGCGATGAGATGAGATCTAGTACAATTACTTCACAGAAAAGGTAGTGGATACTCCCCAGTTGGCTAGGTAAACATCAGAGATGATGACAATATCCAGGTGATAGAAGGGGTTTTGGGGGGAAAAATAGAATTTGACGGCAGATAAGACCCATTTGGCCCATCTAGTCTACCCTTTTTTTAACAGTTTTATTACCTCAAACTATATTTGATCCTTATTTGTTTGTAAGGACATTTGTAAGGATACTCTTAAAATTGCTCTACTGTCTCAGCCTCTACCACCTCTGAAGGGAGGATATTCCACTTATCCACTACCTTTTCTGTGAAGTAATTTTTCCTCAAATTTCCCCTGAACCTTCCTCGCTCTAGTTTCAGTGCATGTCCTCGTGTTCTGTTGCTCCTCTTCCTGTGAAGAATGTCTTCCTCCTGTACCTTGTTAAAACTGTTGACATATTTCACATGTTAAGAACTTTAATTATTTTCATTTAAGTTTTCTGGTGTAGGCAATGCACCATTTTAGTTGCCCTTCTTTTTACAGTCTATAATGTGTTAATATCCTTTTAAGATACGGCCTCCAGAATTTAACACAGTATTCTAGATGAGGCTTTACCAATGACATACAGATGAGCCGCACTCATGGCTTCAGCCAGACCACCATCCGCAGGTTTCCGGCGGACGGGGACAGTACATGGATGCTCGCGCATCTATTGCCGAAAATAGGGCGTGGCAGTGCATCGATGTGCATGCGCTCAATTCTGGAGCAGGGTGGTGGAAAGCGAAATGGGAAACACTTAGATGAGAGCGGCCCCACCTGTATACAGTGGCATTATTACTTCTTTCTTTCAGCTGCCGATTCCTCTACCTATACAACCAAGCACATGGCTTGCTTTCCTCATTGCTTTGCTACAGTGCTTCCTTGATTTCAAGTTATCAAAAATACAAAAATAGCGACTCTTAGATCCCTTTCCTTCTCAATAGTTTCCAATCTAGTGCCATTAATACTATATTTAGTATTATAGGATAATAGGATTTTTGAGACCCAAGTGCATGACTTAGCATTTTTTTGCCATTAAACTGTAAACTGTAATTGCCATGCTCTTTACCATTCCTCTAGTCTGCCTAGATCATCAGTCATTTTTTTAGCCCGCCAGATGTGTCCTCCATGTTGCATACCTTGGTGTCATCTGCAAAAAGGCATACTGTACTTTCCCTTCAATTACGTTTGTAATACCACCAATAAAGATATTAAAATCAGTGGTCCAAGTACAGATCCCTGGGATACTCCATTTACTACAACTTGCTACTTTTTATCCGGCAACTAAAATCGTAACCATTCAACCATATTAGGGGGGTATTCAATCTGGGAGTCATAGCTGTCGAGCTTGCTCGACAGCCGTGACCCTGTCCCATTCTCGGTCTGCTCAACACGATTCAATGTCCCGCCTGCAGTGGGACAAAAAGGGGCGTGGCCATGAGTTGCGGCCAGGTAGAGGCGAGCTGCAGCCGGCAGCTCGTCACTTCCCGGCCGTTCTCGGCAGAACGAGCCCGACTGCACAAGCAGGGAAGACAGCACTGAATAGGGCCCGGCAGCCATCTCCCCTTACTCTTCGGCTAGTCAAAAAGACGGACTTTAGTATTCTACTGCGGCAGTTTTTGGAGGGTTTTAAAGGCATTTTTCATTGATGCAGTTTCATTTTTTTTTTAATCTGCACTGGTGAAAAATGAATGAAAATTAGTCGACGGAGGTGAAAAATGTGACTGAACCCTGCTCTCCAAAACAGATCACAGGGGCTCTATGATACCGATGTTTGGCAATAGGGGTGGCCAGAGCAGAGTAGACACCTCATCTGCATGCTCAAAAAACTATGTTTGGAAGACAATGAGCTGTATGACCCTCCACCATGCTTCACTCTTGGCACCAGACAGGCTCAGTGTTCTCCACACGTAAAACACATCCTGCAGTTGGAAACAAATGATCTGATCAGATGGCTTCCTCTTAAAGGAATATCTACATAGGTGTATAGAGGCATAGTACATTGTGTTTGCTAATCATGTTAGAAGACTAATGGATGATTAGAATACCCTTGAGCAATTATGTTAACACAGCTAAAACTGGGTTTGCTAATTAGAGAAACTACAAAACTCTCCTTTCAGCTAGTTGAGTATCTGGAGCATCACATTTGCTCTGGGTTCAATTATACTCTCAAAATGGCCAGAAAAAGAGAACTTTCATGTGAAACTCAGTGTATTCTTGAAGGCTATTCCATGCGAGAAATTGCCAAGAAAATGAACATTCCTGCAACGGTGTGTACTCCCTTCAGAGAACAGCACAAACAGGCTCCAAACAGAGTAGAAAGAGAAGTGGGAGGCCCCGGGGAAAGAAGACAAGTACATTAGAGTACATTCTAGTTTGAGAAATAGATGCCTGACAAGTCCTCAACTGGCAGCTTCATTAAATGGAACCCGCAAAACGCCAGTGTCAACGTCTACAGTGAAGAGGCGACTCCGGATGCTGGGCATCTAGGCAGAGTGGCAAAGAAAAAGCCATATCTGAGACTGGCCAATAAAAGGAAAAGATTAATATGGGCAAAATAACACAGACATTAGATAGAGTAAGATTGGAAAAAGTGTTAAGGATAGACAAACTGAAAATTTAGGTGTTTGCGCACAAAGAATATTTGTGAGACACAGAACAAGTGAAAAGATGCTGGAAGAGTGCCTGACGGTGGAGGTAATGTGATGGTCTAAGGCTGCTTTGGTGCTGGTAAAGTGTGAGATGTGTACAATGTAAAAGGGAATTTGAATAAGTAAAGCGATCACTCCATTTTGCAAATAAAAGTCAGTTTTCATGTAAAACACAAAATTGTCTGGGGGGGACCCCAAACTTTTGAACGGTAATGTATTCCTTTTTGAAAGAAGTGGTTCTCTACATATTATATACTGCCTTGTTCAATAATAACCAAAATGAGTCAATTAGGTTAATTTCTGTTATTAGTAAGTTCTTATTACACCAGCCCTGAAGAATGCCTTGCATAAAAACAAAGGCGCATAACCTAAGTAAGCAGTGTTAACAAGGGTCTTACCTTTGATAAACTTCCAAGAGATCTCCAGGCATCCCACTTTGCTTTGTTTACGAAGTCGATCATACTTGGTTTAGGAGTACTACAAATTCCCTGTGTTCCCTGCAAAAGGCATAACAACAAAAAAGAAACATTTGTAAAACAGTTTTTGTACTATAGAGCGAAGTCCTAAGGTTAAAGATAACAAAATAGAATTCAGTCATGTACTAGAAAGGCATACAAATTACCTGATGAATAACTAATATATTGGACTTTGGGACTAATTCAGGTTGGTTTGCAAAAGCAAACTCATTCTTTACCGAACAAAACCATGCTGCACTGCAGTGTCCAGAGAGAGTTACATTTGGGTGGGGTGTGTTCAAACTAAAATCTAAATTGCAGTTTAAAAATAAAGCAGCCAGTATTTATCCTGCACTGGAAAAAAATAACTCATCCAAATGTAACTCTCTCTGATCATGTTACATCAGCCCACCTGCAGTGCACTGCACATGTTTTTGTCCATTAAAGAAGGAGTTCGCTTTTGCAAATCAACCTGAATCGCCCCCTTTGTAAGAGGTGAGAGTATTGGAAAGAATAACTACTTTAAGAGAATCTTAGGGAAGTAACTGATGAGCAAAGTGGTGTTGTAAAGGCGCACACTGTAGTTCACAGGAGGAGAACTTTAATATCAATCAAACATATGGATAGTGTTCCCGCTAGGCTGTTTTAGCGGTTCGCTGTGCCCTACCCGATTTTTAAAGGGCAAAATGCACCCTGCCCGTCTCTCAGCGCCCCGCTAAAACAGCCTCACGGGGAAGCCCAGCGTCGCCGTTGACGGCGATGCCTGGCGCTTCCCCGGCAGCACAGTGGCTTTGGAGGGGCCGGGCCCGCCCCCTTTGATGACAATGGCGGCCCAATCACGCCTCTCATTGGTCTCACACACACACACACCTAAACATTTACATCTCACTCTGAGCATATATATACACACACATACAATAAAACAAAATATACTGTAGTATTCCTGCAACATCACTTTGTATGCCCATTTGGCCCTATGTAACCGCCCTCTGTAAAGGCCAAATTGCACATATTAAGCAACTTGCTGTCTATTCACAATAAGCAAATTTAAGGCGTACATCCACTAGTACGATATGGCCACTTTTTATGTGATTCTGATGCATTGCTGCTTCGGATCGCATAAAAAGTGACACATGTAATTTTCCTGTGATTGCGATGTGAGGAATGTTCCCATGCACCTCACATTGCAGTTGCAGATCCTAAGGGCTGCCATGAATATTAATATTCATTTTATGCAAAAGGACCATATAAAATATATCATATGCGATACTGCAACCCGGCATATGTAGGTGATTGCAGGATACCAGGTGATTGCAGGATACCTCCAGGTGATTGCAGGATACCTCACCCTGGTGGATTTGGGCCTTAAGACTTCCTGTTTAGCTGCAAATACATAGACTAATTACTGTAGGAGGAAAATGGCTGCTTGACAAACACCACTAATGTAAGGCCAGTGTAAGAGAAGATGGCAGAGGTAAAATATCTTAAATATTATAATAGGGTATTATGAGGATATGGGTCATAGGGTCAACACAATTATGGTCGGCAGTCAATAGGTCAACCACAATTGGTTGACAAGCCATAGGTCAACACCATGTCGACCTTAGCTATGTCAATCTTTTTCATGACCAATAGTGGTCGGCCTATAGACTTTCAACATTAATTGTGTCGAACTGCCGACAGGATCCCGTATTATGTAGACATAATTATAACAAGGCATACATACATATTGCTTTTATTGAATGCAGTGAGGTAATGCAATACTGTATGTCCACCTAACTTTGGGGGAATTCAATATTGTGCACTGTTAATAGGTACGCAACACAGTTTCTTAATTGTTAGCCCAGTACTTTAGAGGAATTATCTGCTTTACACAGGGCTGGGCAACACCGGCCCTCCAGATGTTAATGAACTACACATCCCAGGATACTTTGCATTAGTTTTGCTATGTGGCCATGCTGAAACTGATGCAAGGCATGCTGGGATGTGTAGTTTATCAACATCTGGAGGGCCGGTGTTGCCCAGCCCTGGCTTTACATAATTAAACTCTGAGCAGTTAGAAGTAACAAGTACAATAAGTAATAGGCAACCAAACACAATTAAATAGCTTAGTAGGGCACCAGTAACTTACCAGCATGCACAACACAATTCAATTCCAATTCCAAAAAAAGTAGTATGATATTACCTGCTTAAACAGAGCATACAACTTTAATTTTACTTCATTGCCAGGGTCCTTTTTCAGCAACTTCAAGTCATTCTGTGCTTTCTCAAAGTCTTTCTGATTTGCTTGCATGTATCCTCCTGTTGTGTGTAGGCCAACGAAGGTAACACGGCTCCAGTTAGGGGCTCGGTTGCTACCACATCAATATTGCCACAAAATTAAGAAATATTATTTATAGAACTTGTATTCTACATCACTTTTGCTACATTATTTTAAGACAGAAATATAGAACTATACATCTACAAGAGCACAACTGAAGTTTCAGGTTTTAAATAGTAAACTGCTGTAGTTTTATTTTACTTACAATAATAATAATAATAATAATAATAATAATAATAATAATAATAATAATAATAATAAATCACTTCACTTTCTTGACCGGTAGGCTAAATAGATAAAGTGATTTACAAGTGTTTTACAAGGTATGTAGTCACTGACAGTCAAAAGGTCAAAACCAAAGTCAACCGTCATAATGTTAACATGCTGACATTTTAGGTTTAGGCTGAAAATTGGGTGTTAACTTTTTGAAAATGTTGAGGGACAGCACATCAACATTATTGTATCTAGATAAAGAATGTCCACAATACACAACAACCCTTTTACAATAGGGTACTCATAAAGAAGGGTGTGCCATCTCACATGTCCCTCACCTCCTACTCCAGTACTCCTTTCCTTTAAATAAAAGGGCCTGATTGATAGGGTACAATATTTTATTCTCAGCTACGATGGCGCTTGCAATTTATTTGCCAAAATATTATAATGCCTGTCAACAGACTCTTCTGCCAGTATTCAATGCCTCAGATTCGCCGTTTTTTTCAGTGAATCTGGCAATTCGCTGGGTTAAACTGCGAATTTTCTGTTAGAAAAAACAATTCGCCATATTCAATGGAGGCAATTCGCCACAAATGAACAGCGAATGTCTGCCGATTCGCCGTAAATGATTCTCCGCAATTCGCCTGTGATTTTCAATGGGGTTTTTAGTGGAATTCGCAGAGAGTGTATTCAATGCTCAAATGGAGAACTGCTTTCTCCATTGAAATTCGCCATGATTCTCCATTTAGCATTCGGCAGCTTTTTATGGAGAACTGAACATGTTTCTTTAGAAATAAATGTTTTATTTCCTTTTTTTTTATGTAAAAAAATCAGTTTTAATTTAATCTGATGGGTCTTGCTTATATTCAATCATTACTAGCGCCTCTTTAATATATTTAGAAGTTTTATTACTTTCCCCCCCCCCCCCTCAGTGAACTGACACAGCCAGCTGAGCAGCGAGGGGGGGGAGACATGAGCTGACAGGCAATTGCAGTCATGACTGCAGTGTAGGTACCTTGTAATTCAGGCAGGCTCTGGTGGTCTGAGGGAAGGGGAGAGAGCCCGGACACTAATCAGCACGGAGCCCCGACACAGCCTGAGGGCGGGGAAGGCTCCAGCAGCAGCAGACCTCCGGCACATCTGATCAACATGGAGCCCCCGCACAGCCTGAGGGCGGGAAAGGCTCCAGCAGCAGCAGTCCTCCGGCTCTGGCAGCCCCAGCGTGGTGATAGCAGATGTCAGCGCTGGGACTGCTGGAGGTCTGCTACTGCTGCTGGACCCGTCCCCGTCCTCAAGCTGTGCGGGGGCTACTGGCAGCATCAGCGTGCTCCCCCGCTGTGACTCCGCTCAATCCCCTGCAGTGGCATTGTAGCCACAGCAGCAGGGGAGAGAGCCGAGTGCAATTCGCCGCAGAGGGTAATTATCGCCGTCAGGGGCTGAGAGCCCCTGACGCGTTGAATAATGTGAACGGGCGGCTGCCAGCGAATCTCCCAGCAGGGAGAATCTGGGCGAAAGTGCAGCGAATCCTACACAGGATTCGCTGCTGCCCTCGACCCCCGGCCATTGAATACTGGCCTTCATCTGAAATAACGTTCAATGGACAGAACACATGTTTGTCAGAGCTGGATCCAAGTAGGGGCAACAGGGCCAGTCGTCTCGGGGTCCCCACACTCTTCCCCTCCGGCAAAAGGCTCCAATGTAGTCCTCTGCTGAGCTGGCCGACACTGGCCCTAACAGACACTGCAAGCCAGCCAGCCTGGTTTTCAGCACAGAGGGCCAGGATAGTAGCCACTACACACCCACCGCCTGCTAACCTTAACAATACACACAACCTCCCCCAGGAAATAACTAGAACCATACACCCCCCTCCCTGCAGCATAATCAAACCCTAACCATACACCCCCACCTGAAGTCTAGCCCTAACGATACACCTCCTTCCTGATAAATTATAGTTTATTTGTACAACCCTCATTATATCACTTTTATTGATAGGGCTCCCACAAGTTTGTTGTCCATGGCCCTGACAGACCATAATCCGGCCTTGATGTTGGTACGCTGACTCTTTCTACCAGCATTGTGTGCACCGCCATCTATGCAACATTGGCCACAAGTCATGGGCTGTGCAAATCCCGGTGGTTTCTCATTCGCAGACAAACCCCTGGAATTCCCATAACATGCCCACAGACTTTCCTCATTTTTATGCTCACATTCGGCTACCTCCCTATCGCCACACAGAAACACTGATTGCTTTGGTCTTCTCAGAATTTAGCAAACATAACCAGTCTGCCGCCATTGCTCCTGGCCACAAGCATGGTGTGCACAAACAGACTTTTCCACCATAGCCTGACATGGCTGCCAAGTTTTTCCCCAGTCACATGTAATTTTGAGACAATCATGTGTTGTCTGGTTCCCTGTCATAATTGCCCAGCCAATCCTGGCTTCTCAGTGGGTATATGTATGCTGGGAGATCCAGGACTCATTGCTAGTTCTTCAATTGTCTTCTGTTGGTACAGTTGTGTCTCTCTGGATCACAGGAGCTGGAATACCTGGAATGAAGCAGAGTCCAGTATATGATACTCACCTTAGCGGTTCCTTGCCTAGCTCCAGTCGATGTTCCAGCCATCGTTCAGCATTCCTTCAATGTTCTAATCATCGTTCACTATTCGATGTTTCAGCCATCGTTCAACATCTCAGCATTCCAAGTCATCCGGGTTCCAGGCAACTCCAAGTAACATATTGCCTCTGCATGGTTGTTGGCTTACTGCCATTTATGGACTTCATCAGAGCTCTGCACTGCACCTATAATAACGGTCTATCATAATCATTGCATATCATTCTGCATACGTTACTTTCTGCCCGTTGCCAAGTACAATCTTCTTGCTACCATGTGCTTCCATAAATCTGGTTGTACTTTTACCTCTGCTTACTTCCTGCCCCTGGGTCCACTACGGTGCTATTAAATGCACAAAGGTCTTCTCAAGCCTCCCCGATTTATTCATCGGTCCGAGCCCACGCCTGAGGTCTTCGTCACAGTGACTCAGACCCCTGGAGTGACTAAGCAGAATTTCTTTCTGTTTTGTATCATACATACAATATTGTGTTTACGGTCAGTATATTGATGTATAACAATTTATTGATGTATTTTTTTTTACCTTATGACCTGAACTTGAGGTCCCTTTCTTCCACCTTGAAAATGACCTTGTGTTATGTTTCTGTTAACACTTTGTTGTTAAATACTATCTAACAATCCTTCAACATAATATGTTAAGAAAAAAGTAGAAGGGTCTTTCAATGCATTAGCTCTGCATTTTCACTAACATACAGTATATTGATGTATACATTCTGTATAACCCCAGCAGCTTTTGTAAAATACACTGCTTTATCTGTTTAGCTTACTATCTTTTAACTAAGATGTTTATCTTTAGACAGAATTATTGTTTACAATGCAAATATATAACCTTGGCTGTATGCAAGGGACAACATTAGTATGTAACACTATAGATTTGGTACTTATGTAATATCTGGGCTCCCGTTTTTCTTATGAGACCGTGTCCCCTCGCGGGGCTCGCTGCGCTCGCCACGCTTCGGGCACGGTGGCTCGCTGCGCTCGCCACACTATATAAAATCAACTCCATGCGTATTTGGATAGTAGGGGTATGAAAAAATGGGGTTCATTTAACATGGGAGCCCAGATAATACATAAGTACCATAGATTTTAACCATAAATCTGACAAATTCAAAATGATAAATTATGGTACAATATTCTTTATAACTCCTCTTATTTACTTAAAGTTATGAATGTCATTTTTAATAAAAGAAAGGAATATTAAATAATTAATCTTCCTACAGCATAATGAATGCCAGGTCATTTCTACTTAATTAAACACAAATAATGCCTTTGGGCTTTTAAAGATAAAATCTAAATCTAAAATAAAAGAAGTCAGCAAATTCATTACATAAGGAAAGTATTGGCATATTTATATCTAAAATGGTTAGTATGTATGTATGTATGTGCGGAATAAACTCAACAACCACTGAATACATTTTAATTGGGTTTTCACTGACATGTTCCTTGAGATCCTCTGAGTAACAGTATGAATCACGTCACTAACATGTTAAATGGCTAATTAGCACACAAATAAGAAAAAATGTTATGAGGACCTCTGGTGGGCAAAAAGTAGAATGTGTATAATATAGGCTATGATCTATCTTACTATCATGTCAATTGGCACACACACACACACACACACACACACACACACACACACACACACACACACACACACACACACACACACACACATAGGGGCACATTTATCATTAAATATTTGCGGCTAAATCCCCGGGTTAGCCGCAAATATTAAGTATCCCCCCCAAATGTATCAGGGGGGGACAGCAGCATGAATCTCTGATACCCGCAGTAATCCCTTCTGTGCCGCTGGCGGCTGCAGCGTCCATAGGTTTTTATGGACGAAGCGATGCTGCACGATGTATCAATTTCGGGCAGCATGGCATCATGATTATCACTATTCTGATATGGCGGTAGCCCATTGTAATCTATGGGCTACAGACCACAATGCCAGCAGGGCAGTGCAGTCAGTGTGTGTGGGGGGGGGGGGGGCGGCAGCACTACCACGCATGTGTAGGGCACATGGCTGAATGTATTGCAGGAATGGGCTCTTTTCATGTGCAGGGACATCCATACCCGTGATAGGTTCCTAAATTGCAACGACGCAATCCTGGGCGTTATTAATCTGCCCTGATCGCATTGTATATGCAATCCTTCATAAATGGGCCCAATAAACTGAAATGTTACTGGAGATCCTCTGAGTAACATAGGCTATGAATCATCTTGCTATCATGTTGATTGGCTAATTAGCGAACAAAATAAACAAAGCAATAAATTGTCTGTCGTCAGGTAATGCAGGGATCAGAGCCACACATGGGTAATGGGGGGGGGGGGGGGTGTGTGTGTGTCAGAGACACACATGGGTAATCAAGCCCATAATAGTGGGGCACAAGGCCATTTAGTGAAAATGTTTATTGATGCGCAGCAAAAGGTGCGGGTGGTTTCTAAACTACCCCCCACCCCGATCCCCAAATCCACCTATACATTAGTTTGTTGTTGGCGCATCACTACCACCACATACCCATTAAAATAAAAATGTGTGGAAGTGAGGCAAATCTATGTCTACAGCGATCCTGGTTACACAGGTACTATGCAAGCAAGCTCCTTATGCATCAGGCGGCTCCATGGGATCTTTAAGAATTTTCAAATTTATGACATCTTCACATTTCTATTTAGATATCATATATTGCAAGCTCAATATAGTAGTGTGGCGAGCGCAGCGAGCCACCGAGCCGGAAGCGTGGCGAGCGCAGAGCACCCCGCGAGGGGACGCAGAATACATGTAAAGTAATCCGCGTCCGCTCACCACGCTTCGGGCTCGGTGGCTCGCTGCGCTCACCACACTATCTAAAATCAACTCCACGCCGACATGGATAGTGGGGGTATGAAAAGGTCGGAGGACGTGTACAGCTGCGCTTGCCACGCTTCGGGTTGCCGTTGATAATGGGGTTGCATTTAACCTTTCTGAATTGCATCTCATCGCATGCCACTTTCTGGCATGCAATGCTATGCGATATTTAATTGTACAATCAGGGGCATTTTCCCGAAAATCGCATCACATACCATCGCATAGTACCTGGGGGTGTGCAAGGATGGAATAGCATGCAAATCGGCAGGAAATGGCCGAAAATCGATAAAAAAAAAAAAATCGGATGCAAATCGGACGCTAAATAGCATCGCAGATCGAATCGGCCAATAATCGGCCACAAATCGGATGCGATATCATATACAATTTACCTTACATCGGGCTCCCTGATAATACACAAGTAACAAAATATGAACTGCAAATTGCTGGAAACTAATCTTTGCGTAACAGTTAGAAGGAATTTTAGATGTTAGATGGCATGGTCAGGATGGTATAGAATAGATTTGTCAAATACGAGCTGATTAACATATATGAAATATAGAATTGCCACTTCATGTCACAGCCCCAAAGAGGCATACAAGTGGTTGCAGAATTAATGCAGTAGGGGTGAGAAGAGTTGCCAATGAGTGTGGGGTGGTCTAAATTTCCATACTGTATATTGGAGAATGATATCTCAAAGGCCAGGAAAGCCAGTTGAAAGTCATATAAGACTAAATCAGCTGTATATGTATCCATCAGTGGTAATTGATATAGCCAGTCTGGGGCTATCATTGGTACAAATTCCGCATTATGGTTAATTGTTTGTGCCATGAGTGAGACTGAAGGTACAGTATATTAGCCGAGGATAAGCTAGAAAAGTTAGACTCATGACATGTCAGAAGACATTTCAGAAGTGTCAGACTCTGAAAGTAATGTGGGCTCGTAAAAAAAAAAAAAAATCACCCCAAGGCTAGCTTCACTGAGGTTATCAGCCTCTGAGCCATTTTGAGCCAGAGAGGGTGATTCCATGCGATGAAGTTTATTATTCAAAGAAGTCTGAATACTATCAAGAGAGGATAGTATACAATTGAGTTTGTTGGTAATTGTATCAATTGCAGGCATTGTGAAAGTAGGACAAGTACCAATATTAACAAGCAATTATAAATGAGAAGTATATACAATTACAAAGCAGTATTAAGGCATACAGATAGTATAGTGGTACAGTAGTGTTTTGCAATTGTAAATAACGAACATTGATAAATGTAATAGAATGTCAAAGATTTGTTTAGCAATAACAATGAGGGTCCATTAAGTGTTGACTCAGACACTGGTGACAGACAGAGTTTGCTGGATTTGCCAATTAGAGTATATAGGTATTATGGAGGGAAGATGTGAGAGAAGTAGCCTTTAGTAGAGATTTAACAGTGAACCTGAAAATACTTGTTTTAAAGTGGGATAATACTTGTAGGTAGGTGGGGTATTTGTCCGAGAAATATCAGTCAGAGGATGAAAGTTTGTATCCCCAAGGATGAGTAAAGGGGAGTTTACAGGTAGTGTTTTAGGCTTTGCTTCAGCAGCAGAAAGGCTTGTCACTCCGTCTGGGGAGGACATCCGTTCCACGAATCTCCGGTCAGTGTACAGGGGCCTCGGTAATCAGGGATGAGGGCTATAGCAGGGGAAGGGCGGCAGGTCTTGGGGTGTGCACACATGGCTACCGCTATCAGATTCTCAGCCGCCGCACCGGGAATCTTGACCTCCCCAGCGAGCTCCTGCTCGGCGGATAACACAGTTTTCAGCAGCGTCTCCCGCAAGCAGAGCCATCTTCAACAGAGCAGTCACCCAGCATCAACTGACCAGTGACAAGGTCTAATGTACACTACATGGACAGAAGTATTCCGACGCCTCACAGTTACACTAATACCCCTTTAACACCGCTGAAAAAAACCCGGGTCTGCGGTGTTGTAAATAGGTCAACCCTTGTCCCTTTACACAGGTCCTGACCTGGGTTGAACACGGCTAGGACCTGGGTAGAGGGCAGTGTAAACGGGTATGCCAGGTCATCCGTGCGGCATCCATTCACCTCACGGACGGTGGCTGGGGGGGTGCACAGGGGGAGCCCAGCAGCTTACCCCAGCATGGCAATCGGTGGGCCCGACGGGAGTGATCATGGTCCTGGCGCTTGGAGATGATATCATCTCCAAGAGCCACCTCCATCTACACCAGGGCTGGGCAACACCGGCCCTCCAGATGTTAATGAACTACACATCCCAGGATGCTTTGCATTAGTTTTGCTATGTGGCCATGCTGAAACTGATGCAATGCATGCTGGGATGTGTAATTCATCAACATCTGGAGGGCCGGTGTTGCCCAGCCCTGATCTACACAGAAGGTAGGCACCGCAGTGTAAACTGTGCAAATCCCGGATCCGACCTGGCTTGGATCCGTGTTCCAAATGCCGGGTCGGATCCAGGATATTTGGTGTAAAAGGGGTATAACAGGGACACTGTATTCAAATACATATACTGTAGTATGGGGTTGGTCCCCCGTTTGCAGCTATATGTTGGATGAGAAGGCCTGGCTTTCACTGTCACTTCCAGTTCATGCTAAAGGTACTCAATGGGGTTGAGGTCAGAGCTCTGTGTGGGCCTTGCACATCAAACCACGTCTTTATAGTCCTTGCTTTGTGCACTGGGGCACAGTCATGTTAGAATAGAAAATGGGCTTCTTCAAACTGTTGCCACAAAGCTGGAAGCATAGCACTGTTGTCTTGGTATGCTAAAGCATTAAAATTACCCTTCGCTGGAGAGAAGGGGCATAGCACAAATACTGAAAAACAGCCCCTAACCAATATCCCTCCTCTACCAACCTTCACAGTTGGCATAATGCAGTGAAACAAGCAACATTCTAAGGCATCCAAACTCGATGTCTGACTGCCAAACACAAAAAAACTGATTTGTCACTTCACGTAACACATTTCCACTGCTCCGCAGTTCAGTGTCCGTGTGCTTTACACCACTCCATCTGATGCCTGGCATTGGACTCAATGATGTGAGGCTTGCATGCAGCTGCTCGGCCATGGAAACCCATTCCATTCAGCTCCTGTTGCACACATTTTGTGCATATATTAATGCCAGTGGACCTTTGTCTATGGCGTTGGTGACTTTTACACACCGTGGACCTCATGGTCATTGACCATGCTCTGTGATTTTTACATGGTCTCCCGCTTCGCGGCTGAGTTGCTTACATTCCTAAATGATTTCAGTTTCTTATAATATCACTTACAGTTAATCATGGAATATCCGGCATGGATTACATTTTATAACCCGTCTTATTCCAGAGATGGCATCGCCTGAACTCACTGAGCTCTTCAGAATAACCCAGTTGGTATCACAAATGTTTGCAACATGGAGACTGCATGGCAAGATGCTTAATATTATACACCTTTGGTAATGGGTCTGATTAAAAAAACCTGAGTTAAGTAATGAACAGGCGCAACCAAATATTTTTCTCCATAGTGTATTTCCATATCATTTATCTATACTAAATAAAAAAGAGCAGTAACAAAAGATTAGTGGACACTTTAATTTGCCTGTCAACAATCAAAGACTATTTGCTAGATGGTTGCGATCGGTTAGCGAACTGTTTACATTTGCACCAATGATAGGTTCATAAATAACCACAACTGTATAAAGTCGGTACTTGTGTAATATCTGGGCATCCGATTTTTTTATCGCATGCCTTAACTTAAGGCATGCGATGAGATGCGATGGGACCCGACCGACCCGATTTTATATTGGCATGCGATGCGACACAACCGACCCGATTTTGACATTGGACCCAATGTTAAATTGTGCCCGAGACCCGATTATACATTGGATTCAATGTTAAATGCCCCCCAGACCCCAATTTTATTGTATACCCACCCTGATGGTTAATTATTATGTCAAATGCCCCCCCCATTGTTAACGCAACGGCGGTACGCATCCTCCGACCTTTTCATACCCCCACTATCCACGTCGGCGTGGAGTTGATCTTATATAGTGTGGGCCACCGAGCCCGAAGCGTGGCGAGCCCCGCGAGGGGACGCGGAATACAAGCCCGAAGCGTGGTGAGCGGACGTGGAATACATGTTAAGTAATCCGCGTGCGCTCGCCACGCTTCGGGCTCGTATTCCACGTCCCCTCCCACGCTTCGGGCTCGGTGGCTCGCCACACTATATAAAATCAACTCCACGCCGACATGGATAGTGGGGGTATGAAAAGGTCGGAGGGCGCATACCGCCGCCCCTCGCGGGCTCGCCACGCTTCGGGTTGGCGTTGATTGTGGCGTAGCGTTAACAATGGGGGGACATTTCACATTGTATACCCACCCTGATGGGTAATTACTAGAGACAGGAGTATATGCATTTGCATATTTTGCCCATTCTCACTGGTTATTGCATATTTTACCTAAAATCTAGTGATGGTGCATATTTTAGGTCCCCCTTCTTCCCACACGCGAGTCACAGCACTGCTTTGCCCTGCTGCTGCTGGCCAGGTAGTGGTAGAGTGTGCAGGATGGGACAATATGTGCGCAGTGTGGGGAACCTTGGATGTACGGTATGTCTGACACTGCTCTAGCTGCCAATCCATGTTGATAAAAGTCAGTCAGGGCGGATGTCATTAAGAAGCTCCTGAACCTTTGCCTGCCCCTGGCCTGGGACTTTACACCAAGAGACAGACTTCTGCAGCAGAGAAGGCAGGCGGAAGGGTTGTGACATCACGCGGCACAGAGGAAATGCTGTGTCACAGTGAGTATGCGGCGCAGGGAGGAAGCCTTCCACTGCGCCACCCTCACACACTATGCTGACATGTGATCCATCGGTGCTGGTGATGAGGGTCCGTGTAGTTGATGCAAGAAGAGCTTTGGACGCTGCAGTATGCTGTAGCAGCCAGGAAGAAAAAAGTTCCTGTATACAGCACTAGACATCTGCAGATGCTGTAGGCAGTGGCGTAACTACTGTAAGGCAGCCCCAGCAGCTGCTTGGGGGAGCAAGCAGCAGCAGGGTCTGTGTGGGCGCCGGCACCCGTTCGACACACTGACATGCTGCTGCCTGCCGCTGCCCACTGACTGAGCACTGGAGGCGAGTCAGCCGCAGCACGGGTGGGACCATTGCAGAGATGACAAATTCCCCACTGATTCAATTAACTGTACACAGAACCAGCTATTGGCTACTGTGTGCAGGATGGGCGTGCTAGGGCGGCCTGGGATGCGTCGGTGCTAAGGGAAGCAGCAGTGTATGCTGGTCTCTCTTCTGCTTCAGCTTCTCACACGCTGGGTAAACATGCTGGAGAGGAGCCTGGAGGGGGGCCTATTTTGAGGTTTATCTGCAACTAATTGTATGCTGATTTTTAAATAAATAAGTTAAAAATTACTTTTTTTATTATTTAATGTAGCATATTTTAACACTTTTCATGCATATTTTAAGTATTTTTCATGCATATGACCATATGACAAGTCCATATTCGTGCACGCTTGGACGGAAATGGGCGGGCAGCTGACATCCGGTGCTGTCAGCTGCCGCCCCCCGCACCCACGTCACGGCCTCATTACCATGAGAACGCCCATGAAACACTGGGCATTCCTATATGAGCTGCCTGTGCCCCCCGCTCACCTTGTAGGGTGCACACCCTGCATCTGCACATGCGCAGAAATATGCCTGCGCAGATGCACAATATCGAATGTATCTGAATAAAGGCCCATACACACTTGAAGATTTTCATTTCAAAAGACTTTGCCAAAATCTCTGAAAGATATATCTGTCACCAAAGTAGTGCGTACACACTGAGCTATTTTCCCCAAAGAGCAAGAGATTTTCAGGAGGTGAAAGACTTTGCTGAAAATCTTTCATTATAAGGCTATTAATATAATGGGCGGGGTTTGAATCCCAAGGGTGGGAGCAGGGGGCCATTTTATTCAGTGCATTTCTGTTCTTGGGGGCCTGATTCAGAACTCATCGCTGGGCTGCATATATTTGGAGCCCAGGAATCAGGTAAACGCCGTTGTGCACAGCTGCAATTTTATTTGCAGCCCTGCATGTAGGGAGAAATCCATTTACCTGTGTCAGCAATGTATAGGCTACTGCTATAATGTTTTGTACACCGTAATGCCCATTACACATTATGCCAAACATCGTAATGGCCATTACACATTATGCCCCACACTGTGATGCCCATTACATATTATACCACGCACACTATTACATATTATGCCACATAAGTGCCACTTACCTACATATTAATTGCTAGGAGTTTCTTGCTCAATGCCAGAGACTACATGCCAGGGCCTTTATGCAAGATGCCAGGGCCTTCATACACGATTTCCATGCCTTCATACTCAATGCTATGGGGGAGGGAAGTGCTTGTTGCCACAGGGTAGTTTAAGAGCGGTGAGTGTGGCAAGAGTGGCAGCCTTCTGAAAGCATTGCGCAGCCGGAAGCAAAATAGCTGCAGACCTACTCGTCAGGCTGGCTATTTCTCCCAGCAGAGCGCGCACACACAGCGTTTCACAGACTCTCACCGTGAATATATTATACATCAGCGTCCGCAAAGAGTAACTAATGTTGGCGCCGGTGATGGACTCTGCCTGTTCCCGGACATTCTATAGTCCGGGAACACCACCCTTCTGGACACCAGGGCTTAATTACTAGACTGCACGGAGTCGGCCTGGATGGGTGGTAACTAAATAAAATATATATTGGTGGCCAGTGGCGGCGGTAACATACACATAGCCGGCCTGCGCCAGCCATGTATACGTTACCGCCATAAAAAATATGTATTGGTGGCTGGTGGTGCTGGTAATATATACATTGCTGGTGTGTGCCAGCAATGTATATAATATGGCTTATAAATGACATTGGTGACCAGTGGTGCCAAAAATATATACATTGCTGGTGTGTGCCAGCAATGTATATATTATGGCTTATTAATTACATTGGTGCCCAGTGGTGTCAGTAATATATACATTGGTGGTCAGTGGCATGTGTATTCTCCACACAGTGGAGCATAGGGACTGAGCTCAGCTGATGCCGGGGGGCTCTATGTCCGGCCAGGGGAGCAGTGAAGTGGAAGCCGTGCAGCTGCAGATTTGGCGAGCCAGGCGGCGTTGGGACGGGGTGAGTATGAACAGGGGGAGGGAGCGGGATGTCAGCCGGACTGAAAGACTTTCATCTTTCAGCCCAGCTGCTGTACACACTTGGCGATGATGGCTGAAAAACCTTCCATCATCGCTAGGTGTGCTGGTAAAACCAGCAGATTGCCCACCTCGCTAGCGATGATGCGGGAGCGCGCATCATCGCTAGTCGGCAATCTCTGTGGCATACACACTAGGCGGTTTTCAGCTGAAAATCGTCAAGTGTGTATGGGCCTTAAGGTCCTTTGACTATCTAGTCAAAATCTCCTGCCAAAATCTCTCTGTGTGTACACCCCTTTAGACCAAATTTGCTGTGCA
This sequence comes from Crinia signifera, assembly GCF_055691185.1. Classification (NCBI taxonomy): domain Eukaryota; kingdom Metazoa; phylum Chordata; class Amphibia; order Anura; family Myobatrachidae; genus Crinia; species Crinia signifera. The sequence continues at coordinate 126,282,289 of NC_139221.1, read as the reverse complement.
TATGGGCTTCAAGCAAATTACGAAACTGTTCAACAGCATTGGGAGAGACGTAGAGGTCAGAAATGAAAATTTGCAGGAATGAAAAGAGTGATTGTCTGCAATTAAAACCCAGCCGGCATGGTTAAGGCTCCCCATCCACTAGCACGATAAGTGTCTTATGCAGGTTCTTTTCCTGCAATTGCGATGCATGTTCCATGTCGACCTATTTCAGGTGTCGACCTAAGCTCTGTTGACCTTCAGTGATCGACCAAATGCATGTTGACCTAAATAGGGTCGACCTAGAGACCATATACCGTATATTGTTCCCTATCAATTAAGCGCCATAAGGTTCAATGTCTGAGACAGCAAACTGGTGACATGTCCTATAGGACATGTGTGACGATAATGACATATGACGCTCGGATTCAGTATGAAATCCCGGCGGTCGGGATCCCGGCGTTCAAAATCCCGACGCCGGAATCCCGACCGCAGAAATCCCGACAAGGGGGGGGAACGTGGATCGCCCCCCCCTTGCGGGCTCGCTGCGCTCGCCACGCAGCGGGCCCAGTGCCTCGCTACGCTCGGCACGCTAATTTATTCTCCCTCCAGGGGTGACGTGGACACCCACGGAGGGAGAAAGTGTCAGGATTCCAGCGTCGGGATTCTGAACACCAGGATCCCGACCGCCGGGATTTAAACTGCATCCCATGCCGCTCATATGCACCATGTGTTTTAAACTGGATGCGATGCAATCTAGTTCAAAAAGGATGTACGGCACATATTGTACGGTGCGATATGCGATGCACGGGAGCATGCATTGCCTTGTACAGTACAAAATGTACCATGTATGGGCACCTTTAATGCTATAAGTATTGGTGGTATGTCATATTCAAAATATTGTCTGTTCCCATGGTGACAATATCAGCAAGCAATTGTAGCTGTAATTTTTTGCTATGTCAACACATAACATTCAACATCCGACCTGGTGTTGACCAATCATTGTTGTGCATCCTATTGGTATGCAGTCATTAGATCTACAGTGTCTAGGTCAACAGTCAAAAGGTCGACATCTATTGGTCGACATGGTCAAAAGGTCACCATTCAGAATGTCAACATGGTCAAAAGGTCGACATGAGGTTTTAATATTATTTTTGAGCCGACATGTATCAACAGGCAGTATTTCATACCGTACGGCATGCTGGGAGAATATAATAGTGTTCTGAGCGCAGCAAAGCACGAGCCATGCAAGGAGACACGGTAGACTTAGACGGTGTCCAAACCGACCTACAGTATGTCAGCAGACACAAAAAAAACTCATGTCAACCTTTTGACCTTGTCGACTGTAGACCTAGACATTGTAGATCTAATTTACCATATCCATCCTATGGATGGCAAAGCTTCTTTTCACAGGTGTTTTTTCCCCACTCGGATTTCCATTCCCTGCGTATTGCCCTTGTATGCCACATCTACCATCCTCTGTGCCGTCTTACTCTAACCTCAATGGCTATGAAAGTTACATAGCACTTTACTTGCATATGAAAGGTGCCCTGATGACCCTGGTTCAGAGTACATTAACATATGTCTGTGCCTTCAGTCATCTTAGCAATGACCACTCTGCATGTCAGCAACAAGAGTTGTTTCCTTTACACTAATGGAACTTGCATGTAAATACCTGTAATATTTGTTTGCTCACATATAGAAAAGACGCTCACCTGATTGCGCTAGAAATGTGCCGTCTCAGTGTGCTCTGAGCACAGTAGAAGGCAGCAGCCATAGCTGTCATCTCTATGAAGGGCAGCAGCGGCAGCCAGTGAGGGAGCAGCGAGCAGACCCGCCCCTTCCCTCCTGGCAGACACGAGCGTATGCTCCATGCATAGAATTATAATTAATACAATGAAAATGTTAAATGTTCTCTGATTGGTCAATGATAGCAGCTCCGGTTGGACGTCAGTGTGCTGTCCAAAGGTTCCTTAGAATTCTTACTCCTAAACCCCATCTGCTGGCAGACAACGAGTATTGCTTTTTATAACTTATAGACAACGCGTTAAATAAGTTTTTTCGGGACATTAGGCCAGCTACATTATTAAAGAGTTTTTTTTTTTTTATGAAATATTGATGTATATAAATACTCTTAAATCCTCATGCCACAATTAAGTATGCATATAGGGTGGTATGTGTGTTTTGTTTATAAACCCCATATATTGGGGTATACCCCTATATACTGTAGTCAGTATGCAATAAAATACATTTAATACATGCAAGAAGCGTGGTGATCTGGCACAATCCACTAAAAGTGCAGGTGCCCGCAGGGCCGGCGCCACCACTAGGCAAATCTAGGCATTTGCCTAGGGCGCCGGCCACTGGAGGGCGGCATTTCGCCCCCCCCCCCCGTGCCGCGAGGTACCTGTCCTGCGGCTGTGTATATAAAGCTTGCGTCGGCGGCGGCAGCGGGGGGTCCCTGCAGTCAAGAAATAACGAGCGCTATCCGCCTGGCTACGCGGAAGCGCTTCTGTTGTGGAAACACTGGCCGCACGCTGATTGGCTGAGATTCAGCCAATCAGCGTGCGCCGTGCTTCCAGTGTTTTCACAACAGAAGCGCTTCCGCGTAGCCAGGCGGATATCGCTCGTTATTTCTTGACTGCAGGGACCCCCCGCTGCCGCCACCGCCGCCGCAAGCTTTATATGCACAACCGCAGGACAGGTACACCCCCCCCCCCGGCACCGGGGCGCCCCCACCCCGACTCGCCTTGCACCGGCCCTGGGTGCCCGCATTCCAGTTCAGCAGCCGCTGACCGATAGATACATCACAGGGATATGCAGAACTCCAGCTCCATAGAAAATGTACTTAATGAGGAAATTGACAGCAACATTTCTATACAAACGCCAGCCTGATGAAAATATGTTTGTATAGAAACATTGCTGTCATTTTCTTAATTAAATACATTTTCTATGGAGCTGGGGTTCTGCATATCCCTGTGATGTATACTGTATATAGGAGTTACTAGGACACTTTTAAACTGTGATGCTTGCCTCATATTGTAAGCCAGATCTATTTTAAGGGGACTATGTAAAAACCGGACCTGGACAAGACTCTGGACTGGACATTCAAATCTGCAGTCCGGAGCTTGTAGTGTCTGGTTCGGGGGGGTGTCCTGTCCTGGGTTGTCCTGTCCAGGGGGATGCCTGTGATAGCTATCACCAGGGACATGGGGAAGGGGAGATTACAGCCTCCCCATATGGTCCGGACCGTTCCGGTGTTTGCTACATTCCCGGACCATATAGCGAGGCTTTATTCTCCCCCTCCTCCACTCCCTGGTGACAGCTGTCACATGAAGCCCCCCCGGACAGGACACCCCCAGACAGGACACCCCAGATTTTGATGTCCGGCTGTCCAGGATATTGTCCGGGTCCGGGTTTTACCCATACCCTATTTTAAGTAATATGCTGTTCTGACTTTCGTGATTAAAGATGTTTTAAACTTAAAGCATTACTTTAATTAGCATTACAGCTCAAAGCATGGCTGACTTGCAGTGGTATTTTCTTCATGTCCCTTGTTGATATGTATGGATATGTATGGATTTACAACATGAATACTACTTTAATGTTCCTACTGCAAGATGGATTTGAATGAACTTTTTTCTTATACAATTTTGGTACTTGTTTCCTAGCACGGCGCCACCGATTATAATTGTAAGCCATCGGGTCGGAAAAATCGGGTCGATCGCATCGCATGCGACCAAATCGATGATGCGACGTGACCGACCCGATTTTTACATTGGAATCAATGTAAAATGGTCCCTGAGACCCGATTTTACATTGGACCCAATGTTAAATGCCCCCCAGACCCCATTTTTATTGTATACCCACCCTAATGGTAAATTATATTTCAAATGCCCCCCATTGTTAACGCCACCCCACGAGGGGCTGCGCATTACTTCGCAGGTATTACGCGTCCCCTCGCAGGGCTCGCTCGCCGCGCTTCGGGCTTGGTGGCTCGCTGCTCTCGCCACATTATGTAAAATCAACTCCACGCCAACGTGGATAGTGGGGGTATGAAAAGGTTGGAGGACGCATACCACCGCCTCTCGCGGGCTCGCTGCGCTTGCCACGCTTCGGGTTGGCGTTCATCGTGGGGTGGCGTTAACAATGGGGGGGCATTTGACATACAAATTACCCATCAGGGTGGCTATGCAATCAAAAATCGGGTATGGGGGGCCATTTAACATTGGTTCCTATGTAAAATCGGGTCCATCACATTGGTCGCATTGCATGCCATTATAATGGCATGCGATGGACCTGATTTTACATAGGAATTTAACATTACATACAATGCTTACAATGTAAAATCGGGTTGGTCGATTATAAGATGTTTCACACTTGGACACAATTTTTCAATGTAGAAAAGAGGTAAGTACCAGAGTGGGTATGGTCAGTGTTTCATCGCCAACTCCAAGACGCCCAATGCTCAACCAAGATGCCCAATGACCTGAAATGGTCATTCTATAAACTGCTAAGTACACTACAGTTCCTTATGAATTATGGTTCTAACCATGTATACTTTTTTCCTGGTAGAAATTCGTCTAACCCTTTTGTAGAGCTATCCATTGAACCTTCCTTGCTTGGTACAAAACGTCATCTCCTCTACCATTAATGGATGACCACATTTTTTATGCACAGACATCATGGTAAACTGATCAACTGATAGTTCTCTATATTGACCCTTAATATATTTATATCTCTACCTCTTTTCTAATGCAAACTTTCCTCACAGCCCAATGGCTTCATACCCTTTAGTACCCTTTATTAATTTAGTTGGTTGAAATATATCAAAATAAGTGGGATTGGTATAAAGGGGGGGGGGGGGTTTAAGCGATTTTGACTTAACAACAGGATGACTGACAGGGCCCTGGAAATCGTATAGCACATCGCATCTTAAGCATATCGCAAGGCACATACGATGCATGCGATATGCTTGCGATTTGTGCTAGATAGAGTGTGCTGCCCACTCTATCTCCCCTCCGATCTCTCCTTAAACGGGAGCGCGCATCGGGCTAGGAAGCCCTTACAATGCATACAATCAGTATGCGATATGGCTTCCGATGTTGACGATATCGTCAACATCGGAAGCCATATCGAACCGTGTGTACACACTATAAGATATACAAAAAAAATCTCACGAGTAGTTCTCGGAGTTCTCTGAGTCTTTTTACTGGCTTTGCCTGATAAGTCTCCAATGGCTGTAAAAAAAACGCTGTTAAAAGTTGAGAATCCATATTTTGAAAGGTAACCTATTATGAAATGTAAGGCATATATTTAAGGTATTTTGCTACTATATTTGTAACCATAATTTGTCATTCATTTCAGTTATTAAAGTAATGAAGGTACGATACATAAAAGAAAATTGAGAATGAATCCTCTGATGTGACAATACAAAGATTAACAGTGAAGTGTCTAACCGTTTTATGAAAATGTAATACAGATGGGGCTGTTCTCATTGCGTCCACCGGTGCGCCATCTGCTGGTATCTGTTGGATTGTGATCCATTTCCGGGAATGGGGCGCGTGAGTTTCTCCGAGGTGTGCACACCCCATTCCACGGATAGCGATCGGTGCGCCGGGAGCCGCTCAGATAAGAGCTGCTAAATCTGAATGTCATTAAAGGGCATATTGATTTTTTTATAGCAAAATAATGTGGAAATGGGTGTTTTTTACACCCATATACATTACTGCTGCCCGGAATTGGGTAGTTCTTTGAAACACAAGTGCTAGCATGCCTAGACCTTATAGGCCTGCTGGAGCTTGTAGTTCCCCTGTAAAAAATTGTAAACAAATAAAAGACACACATACACACCAAATGGACAGACTGCTGGCAGAGACATTATTGATTAGCTTGCAAAGAGATGTGGTATAGATTGAGAAAAGCAGAGAACCTAGAACATTGAATGAACAATTAGATAAGTAGGATGAGAACCAAGGTAGGGTGGAGTCCTGAACACCTAGGGATTCTAGTCTCTATGATTTATCAAGCTCGGTGAAGTGATAATGTGGCTGGTAATTTATCACTGAACAATCAGCTCCTAACTGTGAAGTTAGAGGCTTGGTTTGACAGGTAGGAGCTGACAAGACACTTTATCACTTCACCGAGCTTAATAAATCTATCCCTATATGAGAAGAGAGTGTTCAATATTGTTAAATATAGCAGATAGATTGAGAAGAAGAAAAAGCAGTGATTATATCCAGCGGTGTAGCTAGGTGCCATGGTGCCCGGAGCAAGGGCATATTTCGCACCCCCCCCCCCCCCGGTAATGATTTGGGGGCGTGGCTAACATGTGTTGGCATGTTACATTTGAAAAGAAAAAACTTAAAAAATAAGACACTATATAAGACACTATAACGGGATCTGCTGCACTATATAAGACGCTGTAACGGAATCTGCTGCGTAGCAGAGGCAGGTGACTCTGGGAGGAGTCTTTAGTGCTGCTACGCTGCGCTGCCCGGAAGCCGAACCGAGCAGCAGCAGCAATTGAGGACAGAGAGGAGTGTCAGCCTGCCTCCCGGCCTCACCGTCCGTGACACTTGGCAGCAGGGACCGGGGCGAGCAGGGCAGGAGGCAGACGCCGGGCAGGGCAGCCGCCGGCGCACGCTGCCCGTTAGATAGTATTATACTTGAACTTGTGTCAGTGGCGTAACTAGAAATGTTGTGCCCCCCTGCCAAAAAATCTTTGGGGCCCCCATACATTAATTATATATTTTTTCATACATATCCTTCCTTTTCACCCATCACTATTTCCCCTCCTATCACAATTATCCCTCCTCCTGTCCCTCCCATCAAAGTTATCCCTCCTGTTCCCCCACTGAACATACTGTATAATCATAGAAGTTTCAGACCTGGTCCTGGGGTGGCAGGCAGGCAGGCTCCAGGTGCAGCTGTCCGGACTCCGGACACAGACAAGTTCATGTGATTGTTTCAGCTCACTCAGACTGTGGCAGCCTTTATAATCAATCTAAAGCCTCACTGTAATATGCTTTACTGTGAGAATTTAGGTTGATTGTAAAGCCTGCCACAGTCTATAAATCAAGTGAAGTGTGGCAGTCAGGACCGGAGGGCGAGATCGGAAGTCACGGAGACAGGCGCAGGCTGCTATGGGCAGTGACAGCATTGAGCTCACCTCATCTCAGCAAGGGAGCAGAGCAGGGAGAATTCCTCCTTGCTTCGCATACCTTGCTGAGCAGCTATCGCTGCCAAGGACTGAGCCCCGGCATTCTCCTCCAGTCTCCAGCTCCTGCCTCTACAGGTACTGCTGCTGCACTGACACTGCGCCCACGTATGGCTGGCTCCCCCCGCAAATGCTTGGGCTACGGAGTACGGAGCCTTATTTACACCACCACTGACTTGTGCAGGGATCATTTGCGGAGGGGGGGGCAAGCCGGCGGCGCCATTTGACCAATCGGCGCCCGGAGCATGAGCTCCGGTGGCTCCGCCCTCCCTACGCCTCTGATTATATCATTCACTACCTTAGTCAGTGATGTCTCTGTTGTATGATGCCAATTTCTGAGTACTGAGAATGACTTTTGTGGATTCAATACATTGTGTGATATAAGAAAGTGTGTGAGGTGAGTGTAGGCCCGTCTCTATAGTACAGTAGCTATTGAAACCCCAAAAAACTAAAACAAATAACAAGAGTTTGGAATGGGGTTTTATTTACATGTATGACCCACAAAATATTTCTCAGGAATACTACAATTCACCAATGCATGTTAACATAGACATTTAGAAACCTAGTAGAGGCCAAAATGACATGGATTTTCCTCTTAAAAACATTCTCTCCTGTGGGAATAAATGAGGAATTTGCATTAAAGTAGTTCCTGAAATATACACTTTTGGCACTAGTGTGTTGGTTAGGGTGCGGGGAGCCTGCAGCTAAAGGAAGGTTAGGATTTGGTGGCTGGGAGGAGGTTAGTATATTTTTTGGACCCCTGTGTGGGATTCTCTCCATTGGGATGCTGCTGTCGATCTTCTGACCTCCAGTTATCCATATTTATTCCTAATTTATAATCTTGCTGTTAATGTTCTGGCGATGGATGCGCACCCCCGGCATTGAGATGGGCAGTACCCAGCTGAAGGGATCGTAGGCTGAGGCCACCGGATGTGGCGAATCCCTAGGCCTGGAGGATCCGCTGACAGAAGACCCAGATGGGAGGAGCAATCCAGCCAGCGGGTCCTGGCCACAGTCCTCCCCTCAGCGAAAAGATGGAGGATGCCCCGCCAACGCAGAGACCCCTAACCCAGGGGGGAAACATCCCAGCCTGCAGGATCCCCTATATAAATACAGCAGCAGCTCTCACAGGGAGAACCCCCAGAGTAGGAGGTAAGGCTCTTTACTTGGGGGGCAATGGTGATGGGCCCATCGAAGACCCAGCCTGGGCCTTCGTCCTCACCTCTCTCCCCACACTCTGGTCCACCCCGCAGCCATGGCCCCAACCATGGTCCCTGGAGATGCTGGTCACCCCACATATCAGGATATCGAGACTCAGCCATACAACATGCTGAATAAGAAAAGTGGCGCCGCTGATTTGGCTGCCTGGGTGATGTGCTCAGCCAAAATTTGTACCCTGTGTTTCCCCTGTCCTTGTCCTCCACCCTCCTTAGGGTGCATCTAGTGTATACAGTATCTGTACATGATATATGTATATCTGTACTGCCACTGTTTACTTGTTACCTACCTGGCTGTTGCACAGAAATCCAAATGAAATTCCTAGTATACACAAGTATACCTGTCCAAATAAAGTTGATTCTGATTCTCATATCAAAATATTTAAACAGTCTATAATTTCCTATTGGATATTGCATATTGGAAGGCATGCAGTTCCGGTTTGCGACCTTACCACTTGCAGTTCTTGGGAGTTTCTACAAACTAAACAGCTTTTATTTATAATTGATTAATTATATGCTGCTTTTTACTATATACAGATGTAGCTTTGCTCATCATTGCCATGCCAATCGCCTGTGTTATGTGGCAATTGGCGCAATCCCATGTAATTTGCTCTGAATGCTCATAGAAATGCATTGAGCGGTGATGATGCTTCATAGCAATTCTGGTCTGTGGGTGTAACATCACCTTGGCAAGAGCTGATACTAACATTAGCATTAATTTGTGACTTCGACATAAAATGTGAAAGTATGCACTCCAGCATGTCAGTATTGGGTGCCAATATGGCAGACCTAGTGAGTCCTGGAGATATGTGCAAAACCATTTGATGTTTGTAAATCCTGTGATGTTCTAGCAATTAATTTCTGTGGGGTGTTTATGGAGCATTTGTGGTTACAGACAAACCAATGCAATTTACACTATAAATATGTGACACATAAATAAATCCCTAAGTATGGCAATAGAATAAAGATATCAAGTTCTATCTTTTAAACAAAAATTGAGTAATTTAATTGTAAAATATACATATTCACAAAGCAACCAGCATGTTGTGCTTGTGGGTGGTGAGCCCAGGTGCAATAATATATAAAAGACCACCCTCTTCCACTCCAACCCAAGTTCAAAACTACAAAACTACAGTGGGTGACAAGGATAGGCATAGGGTAACAGGGAGAGGCGGGGGGGGGGGGGGGGGGCAGAGCATGACAAGGAAAACAGTGGGTGAGAGGAAGAGGGTGATGGGAAAGCAGTGGACCCCTTAGTCCTCAGTGGCCCTGGTGTACTGCCAGGGCCGTTGCCAGCACCCTCTGTGGCTAGGGTTGCCACCTCTCCCGGGATTCTCCCTGATTTGGTGGCAACCCTACAGGAGGCTTGTCCAGTCACCTGTATTGGACTGGAAAAGCCTGGACAGCAGAGGCTGCAGGGGATGCGGCTGCTGGCTTGGCGCTGAGATGTCTGTGGAAAGAGGCATAGACGTCCCAGTAGGCAGCACCGCAGCAGTTGATTCAGTGGGCAAGTCTCATGTTACCTGTCTCGGCGCAGCCCACTCCCCGTGAGTGCCCATTTGCCTGCTGTACTGCAGAGCATGGAGTTATCGGGCTGCACTGAGCTGAGCTTCTGCTGTTCTGCGGAAGACAGGTGGGGGAAGGACCTGGCTGCTGCTTGCTGATGCTGTGTGGACAAAGTTTTATGCTGGCTTTCCGGTGCGCAGGTGAGTGGCAGGGGGAGTACTAGGTACTGAGTGAAGGGGTATATATATATATATATATATATATATATATATATATATATATATAATACTGTCCTCCTACATCATTGTGAATCTACACTGTACCCTCCTATGTGTGTATACTAATATATATATATATATATATATACACACACACACACTGTGTATATATGTGTGTATATATATATATATATATATATATATATATATATGCATACCCTCCAGCATGGCCCATTCCATTAGGTACAAAATGCTCTGTTGCTCTGGACTTCCTTACCAGTGGCATTTGCAAAGGTGCCAATATTCAAAAAGGGGAGCCACACCTAATGCCACTCCAAACATCACTGTCCTGGACTCACTGGCAGTTGATGTGATACATGTCACACATCTCCCTGTGGCACTGTCTATCCTCCGATGTCTCCTATGGCATTCGGGGAAATGGGCGCCGCCATGACACCCAGGGTCAGCTGGCCGCTGTTCACCAATCTGCCGTCTCCTGCATTAATACACAGGTAAATCCAGGTATCTCCACCAGGGGCGTAGGGAGGGCGGAGCCAGCGGAGCACGAGCTTCCGGGTGCCGAAATATCACAGGGGGCCGGATCCCTGCAACTCAAGCTCTGCCGCTGGCTCCTCTGCCCTGCTCGTCCACTCCCCTACTCCCCACTGCGAGTCTCCCACTGTGTCAGCCGAGGGCAGTGGCACAGCCTCTTGTGCAGGCTGACAGAGAGCTCCGGCACTCCTGTCAGCCCGCGACGAGCAACCAGAGATGCTAGGTCTCCTTGTGGCTTCCAAGCTCCGGTGGGGATTGCGTCTTTGGTGCTGGTCACGCGGCAACCAGAGACACTCAGGCGGCGCACCATTACCCACGTGCACCATTAGGCCAAGGGGGTTGGTCAGACTGGCCACTGACTATTGGTCACCAAATCCCTTGATAATTCCCCTTTAAATTAACATCAAAGTAAAAGGTCTTATTATAATTACAGGTTGCGATTAAATATGAAGTTTAGGCCTATAGAGATTACAAGAGTGACTGCGTGGATATTATCCATATGCTTCAGAATAAATTTAACACTGACATGGACCAGTAGGTAAATAGGTTAACATAAAATAAAAGTCTTAGAAATTTGTATTTTAGTAGTTTAAGATTAATTTTTAAGGAAGTTTAATATGAATGAAATTGACATCAAACTATTGTAGAGGCTCAGACCTCCTAAATAAAAAATAAAACTAGCAACATCAAAAAATTTTTTTTTTGAGAGATCAAATGAACATAGAGGTGAATTAGGTTTTACATAAGAGTCTTTTTTTTGTTAATGTTTCACGTGTGCACAGATTGGTAGATTTTCTCACAACTATGTCAGAATCACATTATATTAAGCCACTGTACTCAGTTGCTGTGGATAGCGCAGCTCTTATATAGTATTGTCTGAAGTATTATACATAGATGCATAATGCACATTAGCACTTTATATTATTGAGCACATTGTTATGAATGTTATGTGCCCATATAACACTATGTATTCACAATATTTACGCTGCACTGGATTGTTGCCAGGTTACGGCAGCAGCCGGATGACATCACTTCCTATGCGCCCCGCACTCTGACTGGGTAGCCGGAAGAAGATGGAGGCGCTTCCAGTACCGTCCTGGAGTGTATTTAATGGTGAGTGTTACACTGTTTATTTTGATACTGTTCTTGATAAAAACACGTAAGCGTTGAAACGTTGAACATCAGACGCTGTCTACTTGACTCTTTCATTAAGTCGAGTGCCGCCACATCGCCCGCATATATATATATATATAATACACAGAGCTGGCAGCACACGTCAAAATAACGGACCAGGAATCACGTTCTTGCAGTCAACGTTTCGAAGCTTTTATTGATATGCTTCTTCTTCAGGACAAGATACCATAATGCAAAACATACAACATATTTATACATACCGATAAGCACACCCACACGTACCTTGATTCCCGCGCTCCACCATTCACGTGGCTGACGTCATCAACTGTGGACAAGCGTGTCTGTCGGCGCCTCCGCACTGACACTGCTCGTTCCTACCACAGCTGTGCTTCAAACCACCTGTTGGCTCTGAGCCGCCGTTGTCATGGTAATCGTGATACACAAAAATATATACAACATAATAAACAGCGTGTCAAAGAATAATGTGAAACAAATACATACAAAATAACACCATACATCACCAATTAGTGATACAATATATAAATTGCGGTAAAGCACTCTGCATTCCATCTGAAAAAAATGCAGACTATTAGCGGTATATACAAAAAGATAAAGTCGACATCATAAAAAAGTTGACATGACAATATATCAAAAAAATTCAGAATAAATTCAACATACTATTTAATAATATTGAGGGGAGTAAAGTTCCTGTCACGACTGAAGGGCTGGATGAAGTCGTGTGGTGTGTAGCAACCGGAGACGGACCAGAGGAGGAAGGATTAAATCGTGCAGGTTTAATAATAGAATTCATAAATGGAACAATACACACTTGAATACTTTCTTTAAGTGGCAGTTAATGGTAAATAATAATTGAGCCAGCACGGCACTTTGAAAGAAGAAAAGTTCATTTAAATAATGACAGTTCAAGGCACTGAGGACGGCAGGCTAGGGTCTTGAAGAATGAGAGGATCCGGAAAGAGAATGTACTTGATGGTATGAAGGATCCTTGAAGACTGAAAGAAGATGGATGATGACTGAAGAATGAAGAATTTGCTTGGAAGCAGAAGACTTGAAGAGCGAGGCCAGGGAGCTCAGGGATGCAGGCAGGAACCAGACTGTGGAGAGAACTGGCAGCGATGGGGTTAAGCAGGACCTGGATCAACCACAGAGCACTGGAAGCAAGGCACCAAGTCAGGAGAGGTGAGTCAGAGAGCCGGAGTCAGCTGGGAGCTGTGAACGCCTCTGGAGACTCTTTGTACTGACACTGAACAGGCCTAGGCAGATCCCCTATATCCCTAGAGGGCGGCTGCCATTCGCTGTCAGGTCAGTATGGGTGGAAACCTCAGACATGAGCCAATCTGCTATTTGCCCTTAACCAAGATGGCGGCGCCGGCCTCCCGGCACCCCTACAGCACACACCGCTACACTTGCCGGCGTCCCACGCTGCCTGCTGCCCACCAGACTGCCGCTGCCTGCTGCCGCTGACCTGGAGACCACTACACGCTAGCCGACGGCGGGCGCGGACGGGTGAGTAGTATGCCCGCCGCGCACCACCGCGGCTGCGTGTGACAGTACCCCCCCCTTTCTGGGTGACCCCAGGGCACCTACGCACCTTGTGTGGATTCCTTTGAAAGAATTGTCTCACCAGACGGGGAGCATGGAGGTCTGCAGCATCAACCCAGGAATTCTCTTCAGGACCGAATCCAAGCCACTCTACCAGATACTGAAGATGGGTATTGCGACAACGTGAGTCGATAATGCGCCTCACCTCGAACTCTGTCTCTCTCTCTGAGCCAATCTTGGGCGGCTTAGGCACCTTCTTCTGATATAAGTTCAATCTCAAAGGCTTCAGAAGAGACACATGGAAAGAATTCGATATCTTCAAGCAAGAAGGGAGCTGTAGTCTGTAGGCCACCGGATTAATCACTTGAGTGATTGGGTATGGCCCGATGAACCGGGGAGCCAGCTTCATGGAGGGTAACCGAAGGCGTATATGGCGGGTAGACAGCCATACTCGATCTCCAACCTTCAATCTAGGAGCCGCTCTTCTTTTTCTGTCCGCCATCCTTTTATATCGAGCGGATGCTTTGAGGAGAGCGGTATGAACGTCTGACCAGATTTTTGCAAACCGTTGTAGAGAAGAAGCAGCTGCAGGGACATCGGAAAACGATAAATCTGAGAACTCTGGAGATCGAGGATGTTTGCCAAAGACAGTAAAAAAGGGAGTGGTGCCGGAGGATGAATGATAGGAATTGTTGTGCGCAAATTCCGCCCAAGGCAGAAGGTCTACCCAGTCGTCTTGAGAGGAAGAGACAAACAAACGAATGAAGGCTTCCAAGTCCTGGTTGACACGTTCTGTCTGTCCGTTGGTTTGTGGGTGGAAAGCAGTGGAGAACTTGAGCTTGACTTGTACAGCGGAACAGAGGGCCCTCCAAAACTTTGCGACGAACTGTACTCCACGGTCGGATATAATCTCTTTGGGCAACCCATGGAGTTTGAAGATGGTGGAAATGAAGAGCTGAGCCAAAACTGGAGCGGATGGAAGGCCTTTCAATGGGAAGAAGTGCACCATTTTAGAAAACCGGTCAACTACCACCCAGATTACCGTATGCCCTTTGGAGGGAGGAAGTTCGCAGATAAAGTCCATAGACAGGTGGGACCATGGTTCTGTTGGTATGGCTAGAGGTAGAAGAGGACCGGCAGGGGACGTTCTGGAGGACTTATGCTGAGCGCATTTTACACAGGAGGCAACAAAGCTGGTTACATCGCGACGAATGGTAGGCCACCAGTATGAACGCAACAGGAACATTAAAGTCTTCTGTGCCCCCGTATGCCCTGCAAAACGGGAAGCGTGTGCCCAGGACAGCACTCTCTTGCGGAGATTGAGAGGAACGAAGGTCTTGCCTGGTGGGGGTGAAGGCTGGACTGTTACTTGAGCAAAGACCAGCGGATCAAGGATTGGTCGAGGCGGAGTCTCAAGGTCTGCTGGGGTTTTGAAAGAGCGTGAAAGAGCATCGGCCTTGGCATTCATCGTCCCGGGTCTGAATCTGATTTGAAAATTGAAACGTTCGAAGAACATGGCCCAGCGGGCTTGACGAGCTGTAAGACATTGGGCGTGCTTGAGGAATGAGAGATTCTTATGGTCTGAATATACAGTGATTTTATGTCGTGCCCCCTCCAGGAGGTACCGCCACTCCTCCAATGCTGATTTGACTGCCAGTAACTCCTGCTCCCCAATGGGGTAATTCTTTTCCGCTGGAAGAAACTTCTTGGAGAAGAAGGCACATGGGTGAAGTTCCTGGTCCTCCCCTCTCTGCGACAAGATTGCCCCTACCCCTTCTGAGGATGCGTCCACCTCGAGAATGAAGGGTTTGTCTAGGTTTGGCTGGAGAAGGATTGGGGCGGAGATAAAAGCATTCTTTAGTTGCTGGAAGGCTTGAGAGGCCTCAGGTGACCACTGACTTGGATCTGACCCCTTACGGGTTAGAGCAGTAAGAGGTGCAGCAAGGGTGGAGAAGTTCCGGATGAAGCGACGATAATAATTTGAAAAGCCCAGGAACCTCTGGATGCCTTTGAGCGTGGTGGGGGCTGTCCAGTCTAAGATGGCTTTTACTTTTTCTGGATCCATCTCTATCCCAGTGCTGGAGAGGATGTGGCCGAGGAATGGAATGGAGGTGACCTCAAAGACGCACTTGTCTAGCTTGCAGTATAGTTTATTTTGGCGAAGACGCCGCAGGACTTCAGATACTGTTTGACGATGGAGATGGAGGTTAGACGAGAAGATGAGGATGTCATCGAGATACACCACAATGGAATGATACAGCAAATCTCGAAATATGTCGTTTACAAATTGTTGGAAGACGGCTGGAGCATTGCAAAGACCAAATGGCATCACCAGGTATTCGTAGTGGCCGTCTCGGGTGTTGAAAGCCGTCTTCCACTCATCTCCAGAACGGATCCGGATCAAGTTGTACGCCCCTCTTAGATCCAGTTTAGTAAAAATAGAAGCCCCTCGGATCTTGTCAAAAAGTTCGGTGATAAGGGGTAAAGGATAGCGGTTCTTGATCGTGATATCGTTCAGACCCCTGTAGTCGATACACGGCCGGAGAGTTCCATCTTTTTTCTTTACGAAGAAAAACCCCGCTCCGGCTGGCGAAGTAGATGGGCGAATGAACCCTTTATTCAAGTTCTCACGAATGTAGTCAGACATAACCTTGGTCTCAGGTAGAGACAAGGGGTAGATGCGGCCCCGAGGTGGAAACTTCCCAGGCATCAACTCAATCGGACAGTCCCAGGGACGATGAGGCGGCAGGGTATCGGCACCTCCCTTGCTGAAGACGTCAGAAAAAGAAGAATATGGTGTGGGTATCGACAAGGGTGAAGCTGGTGAAGACGAAAGACTGGGGCCTCCCTCTTCTTGAGGATTAGTTTGATGGAGTGGAATGACACGAGGCATGCAAGTAGTTAGGCAGTTCGTACCCCAGGCTTTGATCTCCATACTGGACCAATCAATATGAGGATTGTGTTTAGCAAGCCATGGTAGGCCCAGGACTACCTGGTGTGACGACTGAGGAAGGACCAAAAACTCTAGAGTCTCTTGATGTAAAGCACCCACGAGAACCGTCACAGGATTGGTTTGAAGAGTGATTTGCCCACTGCTGATGCGACTCCCATCTACTGCAGTGAGGACCAAGGGATGGGCCAAAGGTTGCACCGCCAAGGAATGTTGAAGGACGAAAGAAGAAGAAAGGAAGTTTCCAGCCGCTCCGGAATCTAGTAAGGCCTGAATCTTGATTTTCCCCTGAGGGCACACAAGGGTAACCGGAATGGTGGAAACAGTTGAGGAGGGAGATGAAAGCAGGACTCCTAACCTGACCTCCCTCGGGGAGGTTAGGAGCGGTCGTTTCCCGGACGCAGTGGACAGGAAGACAGCAGATGAGCGGAAGAACCGCAGTACATGCAAAGATTCTCTCGACGTCTACGGGATTTTTCTTCTAAGGAGAGCCGGGAGCGGTTGATCTGCATGGGTTCATCTGGGGGTGTAGTTGTGGAGGAACCTGGTCTAGGAACAGGAACGGCGTTGGTGGTGAAACGAGAGCGGAGACGATCGGAGCGATTTCTCTCTAGTTGACGCTCCTGCATCCGTAGATCTACTTTGTTGCACAAGGAGATGAGTTCAACCAAAGTAGCAGGAGAGTCACGGGTAGTTAATTCGTCCTTGATACGACCTGCCAGCCCATTCCAGAAGGCGGAGACGAGAGCCTCTTCGTTCCATTTTAATTCCGAAGCCAGAGTCTGGAACTGCACAACATATTGTCCCACTGATCGACTACCCTGGCGAATCCTCAGGATCTCAGTAGCGGCAGAAGAAACTCTGCCAGGTTCGTCGAAGATGCGACGGAAAGAGGTAATGAAAGCTTCATAGTCATTGAGCAGGGGATCAGCGCGTTCCCAGAGAGGAGACACCCAGTCCAGAGCTGACCCTGCCAGGAGAGACACAATATATGCCACTTTTGCCTTGGAGGTAGGGAAGTGAGATGACTGTAAGGTGAAATGAACATCGCATTGGTTCAGAAACCCACGGCATCCCTTCGGTGAACCATCATATTTGCTGGGGGTTGGTAATTGCATATGATGAGGAACTACGGGTCCAGGTATAGGAACAGGAACTGGAACCTCTGGTGCTGCAGTCACAGAAACTGAGGGAGCCGCCTGGGGCGGAGACAAGGCCTGAAGAAATTGAGCCACTTGGCGTTGGGTAGCCTCTACTTGCTCCAGACGAGCCACGATGCTGTGAAATGCGTCCGCCATGGAAGCCTGTTCTTCACCCGACTCCATCGGGTCAGTACAAACTGTCACGACTGAAGGGCTGGATGAAGTCGTGTGGTGTGTAGCAACCGGAGACGGACCAGAGGAGGAAGGATTAAATCGTGCAGGTTTAATAATAGAATTCATAAATGGAACAATACACACTTGAATACTTTCTTTAAGTGGCAGTTAATGGTAAATAATAATTGAGCCAGCACGGCACTTTGAAAGAAGAAAAGTTCATTTAAATAATGACAGTTCAAGGCACTGAGGACGGCAGGCTAGGGTCTTGAAGAATGAGAGGATCCGGAAAGAGAATGTACTTGATGGTATGAAGGATCCTTGAAGACTGAAAGAAGATGGATGATGACTGAAGAATGAAGAATTTGCTTGGAAGCAGAAGACTTGAAGAGCGAGGCCAGGGAGCTCAGGGATGCAGGCAGGAACCAGACTGTGGAGAGAACTGGCAGCGATGGGGTTAAGCAGGACCTGGATCAACCACAGAGCACTGGAAGCAAGGCACCAAGTCAGGAGAGGTGAGTCAGAGAGCCGGAGTCAGCTGGGAGCTGTGAACGCCTCTGGAGACTCTTTGTACTGACACTGAACAGGCCTAGGCAGATCCCCTATATCCCTAGAGGGCGGCTGCCATTGGCTGTCAGGTCAGTATGGGTGGAAACCTCAGACATGAGCCAATCTGCTATTTGCCCTTAACCAAGATGGCGACGCCGGCCTCCCGGCACCCCTACAGCACACACCGCTACACTTGCCGGCGTCCCACGCTGCCTGCTGCCCACCAGACTGCCGCTGCCTGCTGCCGCTGACCTGGAGACCACTACACGCTAGCCGACGGCGGGCGCGGACGGGTGAGTAGTATGCCCGCCGCGCACCACCGCGGCTGCGTGTGACAGTTCCCACAGAAAGCGCAAGCACACCCATAGAGAGACTGTACAATATGTAACCCTATAGGAAACAGTGGAGTCCCGCAAACTCATTAAGCCCTTTAGGGGCTAATGTGTTGAGTCTGTGGATCCACTGTGCCTCACATCTTAATAATTTAAGACCCCGATTTCCCCTGCGTATATCTTCAGGCACGTGGTCGATAATGATATATTTTAACATCGGTAAGGAGTGTTTAGCAAGCAGAAAATGTCGGGCCACAGGTTGGTCGCTGGACCCACTCTCCAGCGCCGCCTTAATGGAGGACCGATGTCCCGCCATACGTTCTCTCAAATTTCTTTCTGTTTTGCCGACATAGTGCAACCCGCACGGACACGAGATCATATAGACTATGTAACGTGTCGTGCAGGTCACCCTATGTCGGATTTGATACCTCTTGCCACTCAAAGGGTGACAAAACGTGTCAGCCCTTGTTAATGCACGACACGTTGTGCACCCAAGGCATCTGTAACAGCCTGGTTTAAGAGATAGGAACTGTTCACTGCCAGCAGCCTGTAATTGTGCAACATCTGTTTTGACAAGTCTATCACGTATGTTCCTGCCCCTCGTATAGCAAGGCATTAGTCTGGTGGTAGTGAGTTGAAGCGCAGGGTCACTTTGTATAATAGGCCAGTTTCTTTTCATAATCTGAGTGATCATAGGGCTAGCTGTATTAAATTGATTTACCCAGGGCAGTATATCCTGATTATTGGTCTCATTTTCTTTAGATTTATATTTTAACAATTCACTGCGCGATTTAGAAAGCGCACGGCTTTTAGCCTGTTGCAAGAGGGTGATGTCATACCCTCTCTGTGAGAAACGATCAATCATCTGGTCAATTTGACATTCTGCCTCATGTGGATCACTGCATATCCTTCTCGCCCGAATAAACTGCGAGTAAGGGAGTCCAAACTTCAACGCTTTTGGATGGCAACTACTGGCATGTAATACTGTGTTGCGATCTGTTTCTTTTCGAAACAATGTTGTACTAATAGAACCCTCTCTAATAGACACTAGAACATCCAGAAAAGACACTGCCACAGTGTCGACACTACAGGTAAGTTTAATGGGGCTGCTAGACATATTCTGCTGCTCGATGACCATAGAAAGCTGTTCCTTGCTGCCACTCCATATGACAAACAGGTCATCGATGTATCTAGTATAAAAAACAATATTCCTAGACACATCGATGTTGGTGAAAAAAAATGTCTCTCTCGACTTGAAGCATATACGCATTGGCATATGCCGGTGCAAAATTACTGCCCATTGAGCAGCCACTTGTCTGAATATAAAATCTGCTGTCATATAAGAAATAATTATGTGTAAGCACAAGTTCCAACAGGGACAATACAAACTGAATATCGGGACCCACATAGAAAGGATTGTCCTGCAGAAGCCTTTGTACTGCCAGTAATCCGCCCTCATTCGGTATAACGGTATATAGACTAGTAACGTCTATACTGGCCAATATGCTATTTGCTGGTACAGTCCCGATGTCAGATAAAAGGTTGATAAAAGTAGTCGTATCCAACAAAAAGCCAGGGCTGGCTTGGACACATGGTTGGAGCAAGGAATCGATATATACAGCCACATTCTGGAATAGCGATCCCCTAGCTGCAATAATCGGGCGTCCAGGGGGGGCTATCAGCCTTTTATGAACCTTGGGGAGAGTATACAGCAGCGGTACAGTGGGGTAAGGAACTTGCAAGGCATTAGCTAACTCAGAGGTAATCTGCCCTTCACTGACCGCATGCTGTAATATCTCCACAAGCTTCTCTGAAAACAATTCGGTAGGATCACAGTCAAGCAATCTGTATACAGAGGAATCAGCCAATTGTCGCATAATTTCAATCTTATACTCCACTAAATCTTGCACTACCACCGACCCGCCCTTGTCGGCGGGCCGGATAATAATATCTGTATAAGAAGATAAATCATTCAAGGGTTTAATTTCACCTGGAGATAGATTAGACAAAGGCACATACTTTCTGCATGATAAATCCTTAACCCCTCTACCCACTTGCGTATCAATAACACGAGTAAAAGTCCTAATCGATGCATTATTAGTCAATGGGTCAAAGGTAGATTTACCTTGCAGCTTCTTTAACTGCGGCGGAACGTCACTATCAAAAGGGGCAACGGAAGGAAGCATAGCTTTAGACGATTTGCAGAAGTGTTCTTTAAGTTTCAACTGTCTTGTCACTTTATATTTTTCAATGTCCCAGTGTAGTTGATCAAAGTGGACAGTTGGGACAAAAGAGAGACCACGGCTAAGCACCCGGGTCTCGTCTCCCGTCAGCTGATGTTTAGACAAGTTAAATACTATCTGTTGAGGGGTGGTCTGCCTCGCTTTCCTTGCCCTCTGCCTTTTGCCGCCGCGGCGCGTCCTGAACCTTTTGGGGTGTTCCTTCCACGTCTCGTGGTTACCCCTAAAGGGCCCTGGGAATTGGTGATTCCTTGTGAGCCAAACATATTAGTATCAGACTCACTAGTAGTCTGATGATCAGATGATGAGTCGACATAAGCTCCAAAACGGCGTTGCTTATACTGGCGTCTTTGGAAATGTTGACCATTGAACTGTGTCGACCCTTGTGTCCATGTGTACACCCTATTTTGTTCATAATCGGTGTTAACCTTTTGTAATTTTTGGCGCTTGAATTGAACAAGATCACGCTTGTAGATAGCCATCTGCTTTTCAAGTTTTTCCAGCCAGTTAATATTAGTGTCGGCTTCAAATGCTGCTTTATGTTGATCTTCAAATGCTTTAATACGATCCTGTGCAATCTGCATTTCTCTCCCCGCCTCCTCTATCACCAGTAGTATGAGGTCGAGACTGCATTTATTAACAATTGCGATCCATTTCTTGCAGAAAGCAGTATTAAACCGACCAATTGTCGGAGAGTTCTTCACTCGGAAGCCACGCGGTATAAATTTGCTTCTATAATAGTCACTCAGTGAGATACTGTGATATTGATAATCTATCTCTCTCTGCTTGAGCTTGAGCCAATCTCTGTACATAAAGTCCAAAGGTCTTGTACCAGCGTCTTCATCGAAACACTGTTTAGATAAAATACCGTCTGCTTCTGATTCAGAGTAAGAGAACGTTTTACCCTGTGTGAGTAAGGATAGATTGACACTACCCAAAGGTAAATCACCTCCACCATCCGTAAGCTCAGCCATCTGGAGAAAATGGCAGAGCCAATAAAAGTCTTGTGCTTGGTGGTAAAAGTAAATAAGCGGGTGCTTATTTTCTCCAGATGGCTGAGCTTACGGATGGTGGAGGTGATTTACCTTTGGGTAGTGTCAATCTATCCTTACTCACACAGGGTAAAACGTTCTCTTACTCTGAATCAGAAGCAGACGGTATTTTATCTAAACAGTGTTTCGATGAAGACGCTGGTACAAGACCTTTGGACTTTATGTACAGAGATTGGCTCAAGCTCAAGCAGAGAGAGATAGATTATCAATATCACAGTATCTCACTGAGTGACTATTATAGAAGCAAATTTATACCGCGTGGCTTCCGAGTGAAGAACTCTCCGACAATTGGTCGGTTTAATACTGCTTTCTGCAAGAAATGGATCGCAATTGTTAATAAATGCAGTCTCGACCTCATACTACTGGTGATAGAGGAGGCGGGGAGAGAAATGCAGATTGCACAGGATCGTATTAAAGCATTTGAAGATCAACATAAAGCAGCATTTGAAGCCGACACTAATATTAACTGGCTGGAAAAACTTGAAAAGCAGATGGCTATCTACAAGCGTGATCTTGTTCAATTCAAGCGCCAAAAATTACAAAAGGTTAACACCGATTATGAACAAAATAGGGTGTACACATGGACACAAGGGTCGACACAGTTCAATGGTCAACATTTCCAAAGACGCCAGTATAAGCAACGCCGTTTTGGAGCTTATGTCGACTCATCATCTGATCATCAGACTACTAGTGAGTCTGATACTAATATGTTTGGCTCACAAGGAATCACCAATTCCCAGGGCCCTTTAGGGGTAACCACGAGACGTGGAAGGAACACCCCAAAAGGTTCAGGACGCGCCGGCAAAAGGCAGAGGGCAAGGAAAGCGAGGCAGACCACCCCTCAACAGATAGTATTTAACTTGTCTAAACATCAGCTGACGGGAGACGAGACCCGGGTGCTTAGCCGTGGTCTCTCTTTTGTCCCAACTGTCCACTTTGATCAACTACACTGGGACATTGAAAAATATAAAGTGACAAGACAGTTGAAACTTAAAGAACACTTCTGCAAATCGTCTAAAGCTATGCTTCCTTCCGTTGCCCCTTTTGATAGTGACGTTCCGCCGCAGTTAAAGAAGCTGCAAGGTAAATCTACCTTTGACCCATTGACTAATAATGCATCGATTAAGACTTTTACTCGTGTTATTGATACGCAAGTGGGTAGAGGGGTTAAGGATTTATCATGCAGAAAGTATGTGCCTTTGTCTAATCTATCTCCAGGTGAAATTAAAGCCTTGAATGATTTATCTTCTTATACAGATATTATTATCCGGCCCGCCGACAAGGGCGGGTCGGTGGTAGTGCAAGATTTAGTGGAGTATAAGATTGAAATTATGCGACAATTGGCTGATTCCTCTGTATACAGATTGCTTGACTGTGATCCTACCGAATTGTTTTCAGAGAAGCTTGTGGAGATATTACAGCATGCGGTCAGTGAAGGGCAGATTACCTCTGAGTTAGCTAATGCCTTGCAAGTTCCTTACCCCACTGTACCGCTGCTGTATACTCTCCCCAAGGTTCATAAAAGGCTGATAGCCCCCCCTGGACGCCCGATTATTGCAGCTAGGGGATCGCTATTCCAGAATGTGGCTGTATATATCGATTCCTTGCTCCAACCATGTGTCCAAGCCAGCCCTGGCTTTTTGTTGGATACGACTACTTTTATCAACCTTTTATCTGACATCGGGACTGTACCAGCAGATAGCATATTGGCCAGTATAGACGTTACTAGTCTATATACCGTTATACCGAATGAGGGCGGATTACTGGTAGTACAAAGGCTTCTGCAGGACAATCCTTTCTATGTGGGTCCCGATATTCAGTTTGTATTGTCCCTGTTGGAACTTGTGCTTACACATAATTATTTCTTATATGACAGCAGATTTTATATTCAGACAAGTGGCTGCTCAATGGGCAGTAATTTTGCACCGGCATATGCCAATGCGTATATGCTTCAAGTCGAGAAAGACATTTTTTTCACCAACATCGATGTGTCTAGGAATATTGTTTTTTATACTAGATACATCGATGACCTGTTTGTCATATGGAGTGGCAGCAAGGAACAGCTTTCTATGGTCATCGAGCAGCAGAATATGTCTAGCAGCCCCATTAAACTTACCTGTAGTGTCGACACTGTGGCAGTGTCTTTTCTGGATGTTCTAGTGTCTATTAGAGAGGGTTCTATTAGTACAACATTGTTTCGAAAAGAAACAGATCGCAACACAGTATTACATGCCAGTAGTTGCCATCCAAAAGCGTTGAAGTTTGGACTCCCTTACTCGCAGTTTATTCGGGCGAGAAGGATATGCAGTGATCCACATGAGGCAGAATGTCAAATTGACCAGATGATTGATCGTTTCTCACAGAGAGGGTATGACATCACCCTCTTGCAACAGGCTAAAAGCCGTGCGCTTTCTAAATCGCGCAGTGAATTGTTAAAATATAAATCTAAAGAAAATGAGACCAATAATCAGGATATACTGCCCTGGGTAAATCAATTTAATACAGCTAGCCCTATGATCACTCAGATTATGAAAAGAAACTGGCCTATTATACAAAGTGACCCTGCGCTTCAACTCACTACCACCAGACTAATGCCTTGCTATACGAGGGGCAGGAACATACGTGATAGACTTGTCAAAACAGATGTTGCACAATTACAGGCTGCTGGCAGTGAACAGTTCCTATCTCTTAAACCAGGCTGTTACAGATGCCTTGGGTGCACAACGTGTCGTGCATTAACAAGGGCTGACACGTTTTGTCACCCTTTGAGTGGCAAGAGGTATCAAATCCGACATAGGGTGACCTGCACGACACGTTACATAGTCTATATGATCTCGTGTCCGTGCGGGTTGCACTATGTCGGCAAAACAGAAAGAAATTTGAGAGAACGTATGGCGGGACATCGGTCCTCCATTAAGGCGGCGCTGGAGAGTGGGTCCAGCGACCAACCTGTGGCCCGACATTTTCTGCTTGCTAAACACTCCTTACCGATGTTAAAATATATCATTATCGACCACGTGCCTGAAGATATACGCAGGGGAAATCGGGGTCTTAAATTATTAAGATGTGAGGCACAGTGGATCCACAGACTCAACACATTAGCCCCTAAAGGGCTTAATGAGTTTGCGGGACTCCACTGTTTCCTATAGGGTTACATATTGTACAGTCTCTCTATGGGTGTGCTTGCGCTTTCTGTGGGAACTTTACTCCCCTCAATATTATTAAATAGTATGTTGAATTTATTCTGAATTTTTTTGATATATTGTCATGTCAACTTTTTTATGATGTCGACTTTATCTTTTTGTATATACCGCTAATAGTCTGCATTTTTTTCAGATGGAATGCAGAGTGCTTTACCGCAATTTATATATTGTATCACTAATTGGTGATGTATGGTGTTATTTTGTATGTATTTGTTTCACATTATTCTTTGACACGCTGTTTATTATCTTGTATATATTTTTGTGTATCACGATTACCATGACAACGGCGGCTCAGAGCCAACAGGTGGTTTGAAGCACAGCTGTGGTAGGAACGAGCAGTGTCAGTGCGGAGGCGCCGACAGACACGCTTGTCCACAGTTGATGACGTCAGCCACGTGAATGGTGGAGCGCGGGAATCAAGGTACGTGTGGGTGTGCTTATCGGTATGTATAAATATGTTGTATGTTTTGCATTATGGTATCTTGTCCTGAAGAAGAAGCATATCAATAAAAGCTTCGAAACGTTGACTGCAAGAACGTGATTCCTGGTCCGTTATTTTGACGTGTGCTGCCAGCTCTGTGTATTGTATTTGCCCCCAGTCTGGGGAGCTATTGGCCGGCACCGCTACTTACTGTGATTGAGGAGTGCTGCTTCATCCCGAATTATATATATATATATATATATATATATATATATATATATATATATATATATATATATATATATATATATATATATATATATATATATATATATATATATATATATATATATATATATATATATATATATATATATATATATATATATAAAAAAAGGACGCACTCTCCAGTATATAAATGCAAGTAAAAAAGCTGTGTATTTTGGCAATTCAAAAATATAGCAAGAAATGTACTCAACGTTTCTGTCCCATAAGGACCTTCATCAGGAGTTCTGCAACAATTCAATTAAAGCACAGCCTGGGCCAAGCTGTAGGATCCTACTGCTTGGCCCAGGCTGTGCTTTAATTGAATTGTTGCAGAACTCCTGATGAAGGTCCTTATGGGACAGAAACGTTGAGTACATTTCTTGCTATCTTTTTGAATTGCCAAAATACACAGCTTTTTTACTTGCATTTATATACTGGAGAGTGCGTCCTTTTTTTCTATATAAATGGACTCCTATGTGTTCTGGATGTCACCCTAGAAGATGTATATGCTGGATGGAGTGCGGTCTTATGTTATGGTTATATATATATATATATATATATATATATATATGATGCATAAGTCACGTTCACAGTGTGGAACCTGATCCCTTACGAAAAGACAGTGCGGCCCATCAATGGTTTCCCTGTAACCCTGTGGTGTCCCCAGTCTGACACTTGAAACAGGTCCTGGAAGTCACTGTTCACACTTGAGCATAGTCCACAACCTGCATAAGGTGGATATAAAGAATCTGCAGTCCTGTAACAGCCACTTCGCCTGGGGCCTTAGTAAGAGAACCCTTCTTAATCCAAAATTATGGCTACTGCTAGATGCTGATATTACAAAACTAGTAAGTCCACTCAAAGCAAATGCTTTGAAAGCTACTAAGAAAATATTGCATATAAATTCCAAGAATACATAACATGAAATTTAGGGCCATGAATACATTCTGTCACGATCCGGGTTCTACGGCAGACTTTCTTACCGGCTAAGTGCCTCCGCAGGTTCAGCTTGCGGTCCAGACGTCATCTCTGCCGGCCTCCTGTCCCCCAGTGACAGTCCCCAGTGCACGGCAATCCACCTGTCCGCCGCCATTGCTCCCAGTATCCAGCATGGTGTGCACAAACACACTTTCCTGCCATAGCAGACATGGGGGCTGCCATGTTCTTCCCAGTCACATGTCTGTGCTGTCCAATCCTGTTGGTTCTGATCTCCCTGTCATACTTCCTCGGCCAATCCTGGCCACCCAGTGGGGATAAGTATGCTGGGAGCTCTCAGAACCATTGCTAGTGCTTCAGTTGTCTCCAGTGTGTGATCAGCTGTCCTTGTCTTGTTCAAGTTGTTTTCTTGCTGGTGCATATTATCTTCCATCTGCAGAGTACTCCAGGCATACCATCTCCTGTGAAGTCCAGGTTATACATCTCCTGTGATCCTGCATCTCCGGCCCAGCATTCCAAGCCTAGCTCCAGGACTCTGGTCCATCGATGTTCCACCATCGTTAGTCCGATACTCCGGACCTACAGTCTTCCTGCAAGTCCGATATTCCGGACCCACAGCTCCAGCTCCAGTCCGTCATTCCGGACCCACAGTTTTCCTCTTCAAGTCCGTTGTTCCGGACCCACAGTCATCATCTCCATATTCCTTCCGATGTTCCACCATCGATTACATCATCCGGACCAGCAGTAAAGTATTGCCATTACAGTGACTTTGTATATTCATCATCTGCATACTTTACTGTCTGTGTGTACAACCATCTGCAATAATAAAACTCGGTTGTATCTTACCCTGACTGTTTTCTGGCTCCAGGTGCACTGTCACGCATTGCATGCGTAAGGGTCCTCTCCAACCTCCCCGGTTCAGGTACCGGTCCAGGTCCCCACCAGAGGTCTCAGTCACGTTGACTCAGACCCCTGGTGTGACAGTAAGCACTAGCCAAATGGATCCAGCCGCGAGCCAAGCCCCTCCACCCAGCCCGGTACAACAACTGGCTGTACGCTTGGATCAGCAAGAAGCTGCGCAGGGTCAAGTGATCCAATGTCTCCACGACCTGTCTTCCCGGCTGGATAAGCTACAGACCACTCTCAGTGGCCCCGAGCCTGTCAGTGTACCTTCCGTGTCTATTCATCCTCCTGTATTGGCTGCTGCACCTCGTCTTCATCTCTCTGTGCCCACCAAGTATGATGGGAATCCGAAGACCTGCAGGGGCTTCCTCAATCAGTGCGAGATTCATTTCGAACTGCAACCCAGTAACTTCCCTTCTGAAAGGGTCAAGGTCGCCTACATCATCTCCCTCCTATGTGGAGCAGCGTTGGAATGGGCGTCCCCATTGTGGGAAAAATCTGATGCCATCCTGTCCAATTACAAGAACTTTGTGACATCATTCCGACGCATCTTCGATGAGCCTGGGCGAGCAGCGTCTGCCTCCACTGAACTCCTCCGACTCAGGCAAGGATCCCGCTCCGTCGGGCAATACCTGGTCCAGTTCCAGATCCTTGCATCCGAGCTCTCCTGGTGTAATGGGGCCTTATACGCAGCCTTCTGGCAGGGTCTATCCGACCGCATCAAGGATGAACTTGCTACAAGAGACTTACCGTCTAGCTTAGACGATCTTATCTCACTTTGCATTAAAGTGGACCTGCGCTTTCGTGAAAGGGCTATAGAGCGCAACCGAAAATTCTCCAGTTAAAGTGTCGACTACAGCTAAAATGCCGACTCCCTCGTCTTCTTTTCCTGCTACTCCGGTGGTCCATCCTAAAGAAGAACCCATGGAGATAAACCGTTTCCGTCTATCTCCAGGAGAACGGCGACGCCGTCGACTGGCACAACTCTGCCTATACTGTGCCGACCCAACACATCAGATTTCGGCATGCCCAAAGCGTCAGGAAAACTCCTCCTCCTAGCCCATCAAGGAGAGGGTAGGCTAGGAGTAATCAAGTCCTCTCCAACAGCAATCGATTGCGTTTTGTCAGTCTCCATACGAGTTGGCCAGCATTTCAAGACTGTTTCTGCTCTTCTTGATTCCGGTGCTGCTGGCAACTTTGTGACTGCTGAACTGGTCCGTAAGTGGGGGTTACCCACTGAATGTCTTCCCCAGACTGTTTTCCTCACTGCTGTGGATGGCAGTAGGATTCCTGATGCAACAGTCTCCCGCAGAACTTTGCCACTTACTGTTAGAGTGGGAGCTCTGCACACAGAACTTTTGTCTTTCCTGGTACTACCCAGAGCCACTCATGCTCTGGTCCTGGGCTTACCCTGGCTTCATCTTCATAATCCTCGTCTTGATTGGAAGACATCCGAAATCCTTTCCTGGGATCCCTCCTGCTCCGGTACCTGCCTCCAAAAGGTACTTCCAGCTCGTCATTCTTCATCAGATGCAACAGACCTTCCACCTCTTCCCTACAGAGAATATTCTGATGTTTTTAGCAAATCTGGCGCTGATGTTCTGCCTCCTCACAGACCCTGGGACTGTCCTATTGTTCTTGTGCCAGGTAAAGAACCTCCTAGAGGTAGAACTTATCCGTTATCTCTTCCAGAAACTCAGGCCATGACTGACTACATTAATGAAAACCTGGCAAAGGGATTCATTCGTCCTTCATCTTCTCCTGCTGGTGCAGGATTCTTCTTCGTGAAAAAGAAGGACGGAGGTCTACGTCCGTGCATCGATTATCGTGGTCTCAACGACATTACTGTGAAAAACAGATATCCGTTACCCCTCATCACCGAGTTATTCGACCGTGTCAGTGGTGCGACCATCTTTACTAAACTCGACCTGAGGGGTGCATATAACCTTATCCGTATACGAGAGGGC
The DNA here is from genome assembly GCF_055691185.1 of Crinia signifera. Lineage (NCBI taxonomy): Eukaryota > Metazoa > Chordata > Amphibia > Anura > Myobatrachidae > Crinia > Crinia signifera. The sequence goes on along the minus strand of NC_139221.1, from coordinate 126,252,768 downwards.
GACGAGTGGAAGACGGCGTCCAACACCAGAGACGGCCACTACGAGTACCTCGTCATGCCCTTTGGGCTCAGCAACGCCCCAGCCGTATTCCAGCATTATGTTAATGAGATATTTCGAGACATTCTATATCAACATGTAGTTGTATATCTCGATGACATCTTGATCTACGCCAATAACATCGAAGAACATCGTTATTGGGTCAAAGAAGTCTTGTCCCGACTCCGAGCCAATCATCTGTATTGTAAATTGGAGAAATGTGTCTTCGAGGTGAAGTCTATACCCTTCCTAGGGTACATCGTCTCCGGTTCTGGTCTTCAAATGGACCCAGGAAAATTGCAGGCTATTCAAGATTGGCCAATCCCCTCTACGCTGAAAGGTGTTCAACGTTTTCTCGGTTTTGCCAACTATTACAGAAAATTCATTCACAATTTCTCGTCTATTGTGGCACCCATCACTGCCTTGACAAAGAAAGGGTCTAATCCAGCGAAGTGGCCGGCTGATGCCATCGAAGCCTTCCACCTGTTAAAACAGAGGTTCACTTCAGCTCCTGTGTTACGACAACCTGACACCACTCTACCCTTCATCATCGAGGTCGACGCCTCCTCTGTGGGCGTGGGGGCAGTTCTCTCACAGAAAGCGCCTGATGGACGTCTTCACCCCTGTGGGTTCTTTTCTCGTAAGTTCCTGCCTGCAGAGTGTAATTATGCCATCGGTAATCAAGAACTCCTCGCCATCAAATTGGCACTAGAAGAGTGGAGATATCTTCTAGAGGGCGCTGTTCATGAGGTCACAATTATCACAGACCACAAGAATCTTCTGTATCTCAAGTCTGCTCAATGTTTAAATCCACATCAAGCCAGATGGGCGCTCTTCTTTTCCAGATTCCGTTTCAAGCTGTCATTCTGTCCAGGGACTCAAAACCGAAAAGCTGATGCCCTTTCCCGATCATGGGAGCAAGATGGTGAGTCTAAGTCCACAAGTCAACACTTTATTATTGACCCGTGGCCTTCTCCGCAACAGGAGTAACAAATCTCACGCCCCCTGCAGGGAAAAGTTATGTAAAGCCAGCTCTACGAAAGAAATTGCTCTGTTGGGCGCATTCTTCAAAATTCGCTGGCCATGCAGGCATTCAGAAAACTTATGAGTTTATCACCAGGTCCTACTGGTGGCCGTCCCTCAAACAGGATGTACAGGACTTTGTGTCTTCTTGTGCTAAGTGTGCCCAGCACAAGATCAGTCGTCAGTCTCCTCCTGGGCAATTGATGCCATTGTCAGTACCACATCGTCCCTGGACTCATATTTCAATGGACTTTGTAACTGATCTTCCAGAGTCTGACAAATTCAATACCATCTGGGTGGTTGTCGACCGGTTCACCAAGATGGCTCACTTCATTCCCCTCACCGGTCTTCCCTCTGCTTACAAATTATCTCAACTTTTCATAAAGGAGATATTTAAGCTTCATGGACTGCCTCTAGAAATCATCTCCGATAGAGGGGTCCAATTCGTAGCCAAATTCTGGCGAAGTCTGTGCTCCCTGCTTCAAGTCAAGCTAAAGTTTTCCACAGCTTATCACCCTCAGACAAACGGCCAAACGGAGAGGGTGAATCAGGATCTTGAAGCTTTTCTACGCACATATATTTCTTCTTCTCAAGACGACTGGGCTCAACTTCTTCCATGGGCAGAGTTCTGCCACAATAACCAATACCACTCTTCTTCAGATGCCACTCCATTCCTCGCCAATTATGGGTTCCATCCTTGAGTTCCTGACTTCAGTCTGCAACCTGTGTCTTCAGTTCCAGCGGTCGACACGACCATCCGGCAATTCGTCAAAGCCTGGAAGCTCATTCGTGCTTCTCTCCTGAAAGCTTCCAGCAGGTACAAGAAATTTGCCGACAGGAAACGCAGAGCTGTGCCAGCCCTCTGTCCAGGAGATCGTGTCTGGCTGTCAACAAAGAACCTTCGTTTGAGAGTGCCATCCATGAAGTTTGCTCCCCGGTATATTGGTCCATTTCCAGTTGAGCGAGTCGTCAACCCCGTGGCCTACAAACTCAAACTGCCGCCTTATTTGAAAGTTCCAGCTACCTTCCACATTTCGCTACTCAAACCGCTGGTTCTCAACCGCTTTCATTCCAGGCTCCCCAAGGCACCTAAAGTTTGCACCCAGCGTGGAACAAAATACGAGGTCAGTAAAATCTTGGACTCTCGCATCCGATATGGTCGACTGCAGTATCTGATCGATTGGAAGGGCTACGGCCCCGAAGAGAGATCATGGACCAATGCCAGCGATGTCCATGCTCCCAGACTGATCCGGGCGTTCCACTCCAAGTTTCCCCGCAAGCCGAAAAGGTGTCCTGGGGCCACCCCTAAAGGGGGGGGGGTGCTGTCACGATCCGGGTTCTACGGCAGACTTTCTTACCGGCTAAGTGCCTCCGCAGGTTCAGCTTGCGGTCCAGACGTCATCTCTGCCGGCCTCCTGTCCCCCAGTGACAGTCCCCAGTGCACGGCAATCCACCTGTCCGCCGCCATTGCTCCCAGTATCCAGCATGGTGTGCACAAACACACTTTCCCGCCATAGCAGACATGGGGGCTGCCATGTTCTTCCCAGTCACATGTCTGTGCTGTCCAATCCTGTTGGTTCTGATCTCCCTGTCATACTTCCTCGGCCAATCCTGGCCACCCAGTGGGGATAAGTATGCTGGGAGCTCTCAGAACCATTGCTAGTGCTTCAGTTGTCTCCAGTGTGTGATCAGCTGTCCTTGTCTTGTTCAAGTTGTTTTCTTGCTGGTGCATATTATCTTCCATCTGCAGAGTACTCCAGGCATACCATCTCCTGTGAAGTCCAGGTTATACATCTCCTGACTCAGACCCCTGGTGTGACACATTCCCAGTGTTATTTTTCAAACAGCCTGGTGAGTGCTGCTACCTTGTGATTGCCTCTGTGAGAGAGAGAAAGAGATGTAGTTTTACTTGCTTTCAAACAGATTGCGGTGTTTTGTGACACACAGACATTAGACATATCTATATATATATATATATGGGGTGTACGGTCCGGCACTCTCCCTTGAAATATAGCTGCCCCCGGTGCCCTTCACATGAATGGACACTTGCAAAAATGAAAGCTGGCACTCCAAGGAGACTGTGAAAAAAACTTCCCAGATGCTGAGGGCAGCTAGGATCACTAGTGATCGGTCCCAATTGCCCGATGTACTGGATGATTTTGTCTCCAGATTTGAAGACAGAGGATATCACAGAAAAACCCTCCTACAACAAAAGGAGGAAATCCTCAAAATCGACAGAGACGATCTACTTCATCCAAGGATGGTCAACCCCACCCCAAGAGACCACAGGGATGATGTGATGCCTTTCGTGACCCGTTTCAATACTGCAAGTGCCATTTTACCGAGAGCCATAAAGCCCATTGTAAAGACAGATAAAGAGTTGCCTTGCTTTAAAGGAAGAAGCCCCATGCTGTGTTACACTCGAGGTAAGAGTGTAAAAGATTTTATAACCCATAACGACATCACAGGCTTTACATCGAGTCCCAGGTCCAACAGTCATTTCCCCACTCGAGCTCCAGGCTGCTATAAATGTTTGAAAAAGTCTAAAATGCACAACCTGCAAGCATATGGTCACAGGCACAACTTTCACACACCCCATGGACCTTCGTGAATTTAAAATAAGATCCCATCTATCTTGCTTGTCCACAGGTGGTATATGTAATAATATGCCCATGTAACCTATTATACGTGGGGAAAACTGTGAGAACTGTGAGAGAACGAATGCGCTCCACAGATCGGCCATACATCATACACTTCAAGGCAAAGGCAACAATCAACCAGTGGCCAAACATTTTGTCACACACAAACACGAACTAAGGAATTTAAAACACATGGTAATAGACTAGGTTCCTTCTTCCATCCATAGAGGAAATCGGGATGATTTAGAGGCCACATGGATCCATCGACTCAAGTCATCAAAACCCACTGGATTGAATGACCGTTTGCCCCTCTCTTTGACCGGGACGTGCAGTGTGATGTCGGGGACCGGGACGTGCAGTGTGATGTCGGGGACCGGGACGTGCAGTGTGATGTCGGGGACCGGGACGTGCAGTGTGATGTCGGGGACCGGGATGTGCAGTGTGATATAGGGAATGTAGACGTGCGGTTTGATGTCAGGGAAAGGGACGTGTAGTGTGATGTCGGGGACCGGGACGTGCAGTGTGATGTCGGGGACCGGGATGTGCAGTGTGATATAGGGAATGTAGACGTGCGGTTTGATGTCAGGGAAAGGGACGTGTAGTACTATATGATGTACGAAATGTGGATGTGCAGTGTGATGTATGGAATGGGGACATGTTGTATAATGTCAGGAATGCTGTGTGATGTCGGGAATGGGGACGTGATGCATGATGAAGGGAATTGGAATGTACTGTGTGATGTAGGGGACCAAGACTTGCTGTGTAATGTCGGGAATGGGAATATGATGTGTGATATCAGGAATATGGACGTGTGGTGTAATGTCTGGGACTGAGACATGCAGTGTGATGTCGGGGACCGGGACGTGCAGTACTATATGATGTATGGAATGTGGATGTGCAGTGTGATGTATGGAATGGGGACATGTTGTATAATGTCAGGAATAGGGATTTGCGGCGTGATGTATGGGACAAGGACGTGCTGTGTGATGTTGGGAATTGGAACGTGCTGTGTGATGTCAGGAATGGGGACGTGCGGTTTGATGTCAGGAATTGGGATGTGCTGTGTGATTTCTGGAACCATATTGGTTAGTCATTTCCTGAAAAAATTTACAGAGATTGATAATGTACGGCATATTTATCCATGTTTAAGAGGCCGGCAAATACTCTGGTCACAGAAGAGGAGACTACAGAGTGTCAGTGCACAGAGGCTTACCACAGGTGGGGGTCGTGCTGTCTGCCCTGCGGGACACGTGGTGTGGTCGGGATGCCAGGGAGGAGGAGCACACAGGAGGCAGGATCCGGGCGGCATGATGCACAAGGGAGGCCACCATTGTAGCACATGCTGTGGAGGGGCAGACCTGCTGCGTGTCTGTGAGAGGAGGTGTGCCTGGCTCTCTGCAGTGTCTCCAGTATGGAGGCAGCCATGTTGGAGACCAAGATTTCTCCAATCCCCTCGCCAGGGGTTTCTCCAGCCAATCCAGTGTGTCTTTCCATGATAAAAGGGGTCTGTACCTTGTCTCCCTGCCAGTGCTGCAGTCTACCTCCTGGAGAGTGGTTCTGTGGCTTTGCGATCCACAGTTGTTCCTGTCCAACCTGCTATTGCTCCTGTTCGGTGTTTCTTAAAGGTAACCAGTGCCGGATGGGTTCCCGACAGTCGGGATCTCTACAGTCATTTACCCGACGTCGGGATCCCGACTGTCAAAACGCCGACAGCCGGGTGCCTGACGGCCACCCGCTATTTTCCCTCGTGGGGGTCCACGACCCCCATAGAGGGATAATAGAATAGGTGGCTCACATAGCGAGCCACCATGCCCGCAAGGGGCTTTTTTGCGCTCGCCATGCTGTCTGACTCCGGGCAGTCGGGATCCCGACATCGGGATAATGACTTTGGGATCCCGACTGTCGGAGTCCCATACCACACCAAGTGCTGCAGTGATCCACCAGTGTGCTGCAGACGACCCACCTCTCTCCTGCTGGGATAGCTTCTCTGTGCTTCACAGTTGTCGCCAATGCTTCACAGTTATCCACAGTCATCTCCAAGTGCTTCATAGTTGTTCACAGTTGTCTCCAAGTTCTTCTGGCTCATAAGCAAAAAGAGGATTCTTCAGTGGTGACCGAGGAAGCGGTGGGGCCAGAAAGGTCTCTGCCACCTAAAAAACTTGACAATTAAAGTATGTGATTAAATGTTTTGGGTGTGGTATACTAGAACATGCTGTTGCTATTTGTCCAGTGATTCAAGAACGCATGCAATGTGATGCTGTCTTTGATTGTCGCCGAATGATATCCAGTAGTAGTAGTAGTAGTAGTAGTAGTAGTAGTAGTACATTTATTTAAAAAGGCGCCGCAAATTGTCGGCAGCGCCGTACATAGCAAACAAAAAACAAATTACAAGGTAACGTACAGGGTGTGTTGAAAAATACAGTATAAATAGGGGTATAGCTGGTAGAAATAAAATCAGCATCAGTTCAGAAGTAGGTGTCAAAATTGTCGAGGAGACTGAAGATGAAGTAGAGGAAGGGAAGAACAGGACAGGAGCACAGGTGAGGTAAAGAGGTAGGGTGAGTACGTGAGGAAGGAGGACCCTACTCATAAGAGTTAACATACTAAAAATAGGTGGGTGGACGAACGAAAAACAATAGGATAAGTAGGAACGGAGGGGAACAGAGGCAGGATAGGAGGATCAAAAGAGGTTAGGAGGAGGGATAGGCTAGTCGAAAAAAATGGGTTTTGAGGGAGCGCTTGAAGGAGGTAAGGGAATCAGAAAGCCTGATGGGTGGCGGGAGGTTGTTCCAGTGCAGGGGGGCAGCGCGAGAGAAGTCTTGGACACGGGAGTGGGAGGAGGTGATTAGGTGAGAGGTCAGTCGCGGTCAGCGATGGAGCGAAGAGGATGGGAGGGAGTGTGGATAGAGATCAGTGAAGAGAGGTAAGGAGCGGTGGAGGAGGAGATAGCCTTGTAGGTGGTGGTGAGGAGTTTAAAGAGAACTCGGAAAGGAATGGGGAGCCAGTGAAGAGATAGACAGAGGGGGGAGGCAGAGGTAGAGTGGCGGGAGAGGAAGATGAGCCTAGCAGCAGCGTTAAGAATGGATTGGAGAGGTGCGAGGCGGGTGAGAGGTAGCCCAGAGAGAAGGATGTTGCAGTAGTCAAGGCGGGAGATGACAAGAGAGTGAATGAGAATTTTGGTAGCGTCAGTGTAGAGGAATGGTCTGATGCGTGAGATGTTGCGTAGGTTAAAGCGGCAAGACTGTGAGAGAGCACGAATGTGGGGGCTGAAAGAGAGGGAGGAGTCAATGATGACACCGAGGCAGCGCGTTTGGTCGGTGGAGGTGATCTCGGTTTCACCAATGCTGATGGAGATAGTGGGAGAAGAGGGGATGTTCGGGGGATGGAAGATTAGAAGTTCAGTTTTAGCCATGTTTAGTTTCAGGAAGCGTTGGGTCATCCAGGCTGAGATGGCCGTGAGGCATTTGGAGACCTTGGACAGGAGTGATGGGGATAGGTCGGGGGAGGAGAGATAGATTAGGGTATCATCAGCATAAAGGTGGTAATGAAAACCATAGGAGCTGATGAGGGTGCCCAGAGAGGTGGTGTAGAGGGAGAAGAGGAGAGGGCCAAGGACTGACCCTTGGGGAACACCAACTGGCTGCGGGGTAGTAGGAGAGGAGTGGAGACGGAGAAGGAGCGATCGGAGAGGTATGAGGTGAACCAGGAGAAGACTGTGCCAGTGATGCCAAAGGAGCGGAGGGTGTTGAGCAGGAGAGGGTGGTCAACAGTGTCAAAGGCAGCCGACAGATCAAGCTGGATGAGGATAGAGAAGAGGCCTTTGGATTTAGCCGATAGTAGATCGTTAGTGACTTTGGTCAGGGCACTTTCAGTGGAATGTAAAGGGCGGAACCCGGATTGGAGGGGTTCTAGAATGGAGTTAGCAGTAAGGTGGCTTAGGAGACGATTATAGGTCAGACGTTCTAGGAGCTTGGAGGCAAAAGGGAGGAGGGAGATGGGCCTGTAGTTGGATGGAGAGTTGGGGTCCAGATTTGTTTTTTTGAGAACTGGGGAGACAAGAGCGTGTTTGAAGGAGGAAGGGAAGATCCCAGAGGATAGGGAAAGATTAAAGAGGTGAGCCAGGTGAGAGCAGACTGACGGACTGAGACGATGGATAATATTGGAGGGGATAGGATCGAGCGGGCAGGTGGAGGGAGAAGCGGATTGAAGGATAGAGTGGACTTCAGCAGCAGCGGTTGGGTAAAATGAGGACAGGGGTTGGAAGGAGGGGAGTGGAGATGTAGGAGGGGAGGAGTGAGAGGGTGAGGTCATGGCAGCAGTGATGGCAGTCCTGAGAGAGGAGATTTTGGTTAAAAAGTAGGTAGCAAAATCAGCGGCTACGATGGAGGACGGAAGAGCTGGAGGAGGGGGGAAGAGCAAGGAGTTGAAGGCGGCGAAGAGCCTGCAGGGATTGGATGATTGGGAAAGGATGAGGGACTTAAAGTAGGATTCCTTGGCCAGAGCAAGGGCAGAGCTGAAGGAGGAAAGAATGAATTTGAAATGGAGATAATCCGCAAGGGAGCGTGGTTTCTTCCAGAAGCGCTCAGCAGTGCGAGAGCACTTTTTAAGGAATCGGGTGATAGGCGAGTGCCACGGTTGGGGGTTGGAGCATCAAAGGGGGATAGAGGAGGGAGGGCAGGCAGAGTCCAATGCTGAAGACAGGGTGTCATTATAGAGGGAGGCGGCGAGGTTCGGGCAGGACATGAGGGCGATTGGGGCGAGAAGAGGACACAGCGTGTTTGAGAAGGCATTAAGATCAAGTGTGTTGACGTTATGCCGTGAGACAATGCGCTTGGGAGGGGGGGTGGGAGAGGGGGAAGCAGTGAGGGAGAAGGAGATGAAGTGATGGTCAGAAAGAGGAAAAGCCGAGATAGTGTAGTCAGTAAGGGAACAAGAGCGAGAGAAGACGAGATCGAGGGAGTGTCCTTGGATGTGGGTGGGAGAGGTAGTCCACTGAGATAGGCCAAGAGAGGAGCAGAGAGAGAGGAGTTTGGAGGTGCCAGGATCAGCGGGGTTATCCAAGGGGATGTTAAAGTCACCAAGAATGACAGATGGCAGGTCAGAGGAGAGGAAGTGTGGAAGCCAGGCGGCGAAGTTGTCAAGAAATTGGGAGATAGGGCCAGGGGGGCGGTAGATTGCAGCGACACAGAGATGGTAGGGGTAGTATAGATGGATAGAGTGAGACTCAAAGGAGGAGAAAAGGAGAGAGGGTTCAGGGTGAATGACACTGTGGGTGCATGAGGCTGAGAGGAGAAAACCCACGCCGCCACCTTGGCGACCGTCAGGCCTGGGAGTGTGAGAGAAAGAGAGGCCACCGTGGGCCACCGTGGGAGAGAGCAGCTGGAGAGACAAAATAAGAGGTGAATGAATAGGTCATGGATGGCAGGGAGTTTGTTGGAGATGGATCTGGCGTTCCATAGTGCACAGGAAAGAGGGGGGGTGGGTTGTGTATTTACAGTATGTGGATAAGGTTTTTGGGATTGCAGAAGCGAGGGGGAGTCGTTGGGAAGGTGGGGGTGCGGGGGCGAGTGGTCAGGATAGGTATGGGATGGGAGGGGGAGGAGCGGTTGGAGAAAGTGAAGTTGAGAGATTAACAGCCATGAGGACCAGAGGTGAGAGGGTAGGTTAGTGAAAGCAGACAGAGGGATTTGGGAGGACAGACAGCGTCTGTAGTAGATTTGCGAGGATATGGTAGAAAACAGAGTGAGAGAGAAGGTAACAGGCAAGGAACTACTGTCAGAGAGGAGACAAGTGGGTAAAATCAGGTTGATTGAGTAATCCAATTAAGTATGAAACAACAACAAGTGAGAGGATGAAGGGAACAGAGAAGGTCAGAAGTGAGGCAAATGTGAGCAGGCGTGAAGAGGGAAACAGAGTGCAATAAATGTGTAGCAAAGATGAGCTGAGCCTGGTAAAAACTGCTTGTATTGTTCTCTTAGTGAGTTTCCTGCATATAATTTGTGCCAGAAGTCAAGGAATTTATTTTGTTATTTAATTTCTGTTTCTGTCCAATAACTGTGTTTGAGGACAGTTGCACCAAAACCACTGACTAGTGTGATGTCTAAGTTGCTGCAAACTGCCAAATAACCAGTGAACAGGTTCCTGATGGTAACTGTTCCCCTGACAGTAATCTTTTTCAAGGTCCTTCATTTGGACCTCGATAAAGATTGCTGTTGTAATCGAAACGCATTGGTTAGGAGGGGCGCATTCTGAGGACTGGAACCAGCATCTGTCACTGGCTACCATTGGGACACTGTACCGCTGTACTGTTGCACCATTGCCAGTAATTCTTTGTTTTCCAGACACAGGATTTCCCCATACATCTGTATTTTATTTATCATTTTAATTTTATGTGATTGTACATTATTTTTATTGATTGGAATTTATGTGTTTTTATTAAACCGTACTTCACCAGGCTGTATCACTGATTTTATCTCTACGCATGTCCTAATGAGCAATAAAGCTTGATCATAAAGAGCGAGACAATACGGATATCATTGTCATCTCCTTGTTGAGTGAAATATTTTGCTTGTTCCTATATTCTGGTGAAGTGTGAGGGAATTCTTCTGTTGCACACTACTGTACTAGCAGCATATGCTAATAGTTTTGGGAAACTACTATATTTTATAAACATATTAAGATATAAAATCACTAATTCGGTAACATACTCAGGACCTTACTTTGGTCCACGCGCAATGATGTTGGGGAAGGCAATCTTAAACCTGAATAACATTGTGTGTTACCCCGAGCAACAATCTTTAACAATAACTGTAATATCACACAGGAAACGTGTAAATAAATCTTCTAATCTAAGCTTATAGGTGGCATGTGATTTTATAAAACACAAATGATTTTTCCTAGGCATCACCCCTCTGCAGCACCTAATTTTCACAGTTTGGGACCATTGCCCCTGGCATAACTGTGATAACTAAATACTAAAATCATTGTAGCTATTATTAGATAATGTCTAATCTCTGCTAATTACAATTAGCTGTATGGTATTTTTGTTCAAAAAATTACTTACAAGTGCCAGAGCTGTACTGTAGCTTTCGCTAAAGGTCCATACACACTGGATGTTTTTGCCCAGCATGAATGGATAACGATTATGGGGAAAATTGCTGGGTTGAAAAACGTTAGGCCGGAAAACGCTAAGTGTATACCAGAGGCGTAACTCTGGGAGGAAATTGAGTCATCTACCGCCGGGCTCCTGCTCCCAAGGGGGCACATCTCCTCCCTTGCTAGCTTGTTTCAGTTAACTGAAACCCATCAATAACGCTTGTACAGTAGTGCTGACTCACCCTCCTAACATCATTTTTGTGTCACATCCTGTTATTAGAACCATGACCTGTCTTACTGGAGAGAGACACCTTCCTGACTGAGCTAAGCTATTTGGGGGGCACCAATATTTATCTTGCCTCCGGGCAACTGCGACAAACTTACACCACTGGTGCCTACACAAGGAGCGGTTTTCTCCCTTTTCACCGATATTTCCCGGGGTGAACGGATTTCCATAGCAGGACGCTATGGTAAGCTGTCCACTCCGTTGCTCACCTGCTGGTATTACCAGCAGATGAGTGGCCAGGGCAGCGATTATGCGGGAGTGCGCATCAGCGCTCATTGATCATTGCTGCCCCGTACACACTGGGCGACTTTCGAGCTGCAGGCTGCTCAAACGAGTAAACTGAGTGGCTTTCAGCTAGAAGTTGACCAGTGTGCATGGGGCTTTATAATGAACTGTTATAATGAAATACTGTTTACTGACAAAAATCAATAGCAAGCACAAGTTTCAATTAATGCATTATCCTTTATAAAATACTCTTACTTCTGGCATTGAAACAAACTCAGTGCAACTTAATATTTCACACAATATCTCATTCAATTGTACCTAAAAACATCTGTTAGTATTTGAACTGGGATGTATTCCAAGCAGAGCATCCGGAAATGTCTTAAGCATAATAATGCAATCAATATTCTAAGATGCAGAATACAAATTGTTTACTTCTAAGCAACTACAGTTCATCAGGAATTTCATTGTAGGCTTCTCCAATAGTAATTGTTTCTACTGTATATTGTCTAATTATATGAGCACCATGTGGGAACAATTTTATTTTTATTGTTTTTATTATACATGTCACATGACCAAGAATGTGCAATTGTTTGAATGAATATTTTTTTTGTTTTCCCATTGTAAGTTTTTTGGTACTTGTTTCCTACCACGGCGCCCACGATTTCCATATTATGGCATCTTGTACAATTTAAAATTGTATACCATTGTATATGGCATACAATGGCATACAATGAGATGAGATGAGATACGATTTTAAATTGTATAAGCACACTACCAGGATGTCTGTGTCCTTGCAACCACCACTGCCTCAGAGAGCCCCCAGAAGACATTCTGCCTGGACTGCTGTGGGCTCTGAAAGGCAGAGACTGACAGAGGGCATCAGACACATTCCCCAAGTGGTCACACTGCAAAACTCATATGCTGCTCTTGCAAGGTTGGAATGTATGACCAACGTAGGCAATAAAGAACAGGAAGATATGAGGACTTCTACCTCTACTAACTGTAGGACCAGGAAAATTTCACCTCCAAAAAGGACTGCACTTCTTTTGGGAGATTCCATCATTAGAGGAGTTCATCTGGGAAATGCTACTAAAGTAGAGAAACTAGTAAGGTGCTTACATGGAGCCACAGCTCCAAGAGATAAAGAACGCATGCTAAGAATTGTAAAGGCAGCACGAAAAAGATGGGGAGGTGGATGTCATCATCCACCTAGGCACAAACTGTCACACCAGGGGGCTTAGTCGACAAGACTGAGACCTCTGGTGGGGACCTGGACCGGTACCTGAACCGGGGAGGTTGGAGAGGACCCTTGCGCATGGAGTGCGTGACAGTGCACCCAGAGCCAATAAGCAGTCAGAGGTAAAATACAACCGGAGTTTATTTGCAGATGGTTGTAATATAAACAGGCAGTAAAGTATGCAGGAGAAATAACAGAGTTCATGCAGATTGCAATACTTTACAGATGTGATGTGATGTGGGATCGATGGTGGAACATCGGATGTGAAGACTGTGGGTCCGGAATGACGGACGGAAGACTTGAGCTTGACTGTGGGTCCGGAATGACGGACGGAAGCTTGGCTTGGAGATCCGGAATATCGGACTATCGATGATGATGTGGGAACATCGGATTCGGGTATCGGATATGGAAGGAGACTGTGGGTCCGGAATGACGGACGGGAGATGACTGTGGGTCCGGAATGACGGACGGAAGCAGGAGATCCGGAATATCGGACTAGCGATGAAACATCGATGGTGGATGATGCTGGAGCATCGGAAGGACCAGAGTCCCGGAGCTAGGCTTGGTCGCTGGGCTGAGAGGCAGGATCACAGGCGGTGGAATAACCTGGACTTCACAGGAGATGGAACAACCTGGAACACACTGCAGCATGGAAAACAACACCAGCAGAGAAATACACTTGCACGGAGACAAGGACAGCTGACCATACACTGGAGACAACTGAAGCACTAGCAATGGTTCTGAGAGCTCCCAGCATACTTATCCCCACTGGGTGGCCAGGATTGGCCGAGGAAGTACAGTATGACAGGGAGATCAGAACCAACAGGATTGGACAGCACAGACATGTGACTGGGAAGAACATGGCAGCCCCCATGTCTGCTATGGCGGGAAAGTGTGTTTGTGCACACCATGCTGGATACTGGGAGCAATGGCGGCGGACAGGTGGATTGCCGTGCACTGGGGACTGTCACTGGGAGACAGGATGCCGGCAGGGATGACGTCTGGACCGCAAGCTGAACCTGCGGAGGCACTTAGCCGGTAGGAAAGTCTGTCTGACAGCTCGGATCTTGACAGCACCCCCCCTTTAAGGGTGGCCCCAGGACACCTTTTAGGCTTGCGGGGAAACTTGGAGTGGAACGCCCGGATAAGTCTGGGAGCATGGACATCGATGGCATTGGTCCATGATCGCTCTTCGGGGCCGTAACCCTTCCAATCGATCAGATATTGCAGACGACCATATCGGATGCGAGAGTCCAAGATTTTACTGACCTCATATTCTGTTCCACGCTGGGTGCAAACCTTAGGAGCCTTGGGGAGCTTGGAATGAAAGCGATTCAAGACCAGCGGCTTGAGCAGCGAAATGTGGAATGTAGCTGGCACTTTCAAATAGGGCGGCAACTTGAGCTTGTAAGCTACTGGATTGACGACTCGCTCAACTGGGAAAGGACCAATATATCGGGGAGCGAACTTCATCGATGGCACTCTCAATCGAAGATTCTTAGTTGACAACCAGACACGATCTCCTGGACGGAGGGCTGGCACAGCTCTGCGTTTCCTGTCGGCAAATTTTTTGTACCTGCTTGAAGCTTTCAGGAGTGAAGAACGAATGAGCTTCCAGGATTTGACGAATTGCCGTATGGTCGTGTCGACCGCTGGAACAGAGGACACAGGTTGCAGAGTGAAGTCAGGAACTCGAGGATGAAACCCATAATTGGCAAGGAATGGAGTGACATTTGATGAAGAATGATATTGGTTATTATGGCAGAACTCTGCCCATGGAAGGAGTTGAGCCCAGTCATCTTGGGAAGAAGAGACATATGTGCGGAGAAATGCTTCAAGGTCCTGATTCACCCTCTCCGTTTGGCCATTGGTTTGAGGGTGGTAGGCTGTGGAAAACTTTAACTTGATTTGAAGCAGGGAGCACAGGCTTCGCAAAACTTGGCTACGAATTGGACTCCTCTATCGGAGATGATTTCAAGAGGCAGCCCATGAAGCTTGAATATCTCTTTGATGAAGAGCTGGGACAGCTTGGAAGCTGACGGAAGACCGGTGAGGGGAACGAAGTGAGCCATCTTGGTGAACCGATCAACAATCACCCAGATGGTGGTGAACTTGTCAGACTCTGGAAGATCAGTTACAAAGTCCATAGAGATATGCATCCAAGGACGATGTGGCACTGACAGTGGCATCAATTGCCCAGGAGGAGACTGACGACTGGTCTTGTGCTGAGCACATTTAGCACAAGAAGAAACAAAGTCCTGTATGTCCTGTTTGAGGGACGGCCACCAGTAGGACCTGGTGATAAACTCCTAAGTTTTCTGATTGCCTGCATGGCCAGCGAATTTTGAAGAATGCGCCCAACAGAGCAACTTCTTTCTTAGAGCTGGCTTTACATATCTTTTCCCCGTAGGGGGCGTGAGATTTGAAACTCTCGTTGCGGAGAATGCCACTGGATCAATAATAAAGTGTTGATGTGTGGACTTAGACTCACTTTCTTGCTCCCATGAGCGGGAAAGGGCATCAGCTTTTCGGTTTTGTGTCCCTGGACAGAACGACAGCTTGAAACGGAACCTGGAAAAGAAAAGTGTCCATCTGGCTTGACGGGGATTTAAACATTGAGCAGACTTGAGATACAGAAGATTCTTGTGGTCTGTGATAATTGTGATCTCATGAACAGCGCCCTCTAGAAGATATCTCCATTCTTCTAATGCCAACTTGATGGCGAGGAGCTCTTGATCGCCGATGGCATAGTTACGCTCTGCAGGCAGGAACTTACGGGAGTAGAACCCACAGGGATGAAGACGACCATCGGGCGCTTTCTGCGAGAGGACTGCCCCGACACCCACGGAGGAGGCATCAACCTCGAGAATAAAGGGCAAGGTGGTATCAGGTTGTCTTAACACAGGAGCGGAAGTGAACCTCTGTTTCAACAGATGGAAGGCTTCGATGGCTTCTGCCGGCCACTTCGCTGGATTAGACCCCTTTTTAGTCAAGGCAGTGATGGGAGCCACAATAGAAGAGAAGTTACGAATTAATTTTCTGTAATAATTGGCAAAACCCAGGAAACGTTGAATACCTTTCAGCGAAGAGGGAATTGGCCAATCTTGGATGGCCTGCAGTTTTCCTGGATCCATTTGAAGACCAGAACCGGAGACAATGTACCCTAGAAAGGGTATAGACTTCACCTCGAAGACACACTTCTCCAGTTTACAGTAGAGATGATTAGCTCGCAGCCGGGACAGAACCTCTTTGACCCAATAACGATGTTCAGTGATGTTATTGGCGTAGATTAAAATGTCATCGAGATATACAACTACATGACGATACAGAATGTCCCGAAAAATCTCATTGACATAGTGCTGGAACACGGCTGGGGCATTGCTGAGCCCAAAGGGCATGACGAGGTACTCATAGTGGCCGTCTCTGGTATTAAACGCCGTCTTCCACTCGTCGCCCTCTCGTATGCGGATGAGATTGTATGCACCCCTCAGATCGAGTTTCGTAAAGATGGTTGCACCGCTGACACGGTCAAACAGCTCGGTGATGAGGGGCAACGGATATCGGTTCTTTACTGTAATGTCATTGAGGCTGCGATAATCAATGCAGGGACGTAGGCCTCCATCCTTCTTCTTGACGAAGAAGAATCCTGCGCCAGCAGGAGAAGTCGAAGGACGGATGAATCCCTTTGCCAGATTTTCCTTGATGTAATCGGTCATGGCTTGAGTCTCTGGAAGAGAGAGAGGATAGGTTCTACCTCTGGGTGGTTCTTTGCCTGGGATAAGTTCGATAGGGCAATCCCACGGTCTGTGAGGAGGTAGGACATCAGCGCCAGACTTGCTGAATACATCTGAGTACTCTTGGTAGGGAAGAGGCGGAAGGTCTGCTGCATCGGCTGAAGAATGACGAGCTGGGAGTACCTTTTGGAGACAGGTACCGGAGCAGGAAGGATCCCAGGAAAGGATTTCCGATGTCTTCCAATCAAGATGAGGATTGTGAAGACGGAGCCAGGGTAAACCCAGAACCAGAGCATGAGTGGCTCGGGGTAAAACCAGGAAGGACAAAAGTTCAGTGTGCAGGACTCCCACTTTTACTGTAAGTGGTAAAGTTCTGCGGGAGACTGTCGCATCAGGAATCCTACTGCCATCCACGGCAGTAAGGAAGACAGTCTTGGAAAGATTTTCAGTGGGCAACCCCCACTTGCGGACCAGTTCTGCAGTAACGAAGTTGCCAGCGGCACCGGAATCAAGAAGTGCGGAGACAGTCTTGAAATGCTGACCAACTTGTAGGGAAACTGGAAGGACACAATCAGTTGCTGATGGAGAGGACTTAATTACTCCTAGCCTACCCTCTCCTTGACGGGCTAGGAGGAGGAGTTTTCCTGACGCTTTGGGCATGCAGAAATTTGATGTGCAGGATCGGCACAATACAGGCAGAGCTGTGCCAACCGTCGACGTCGACGTTCTCCTGGAGACAAACGGAAACGGTTTATCTCCATTGGTTCTTCTTTGGAATGGACCGCAGGAGCAGTGGGTAAAGAAGGCGGAGGAGTTGGCACTTTAACTGGAGCGCTCTTGTGACGTTCTATAGCCCTTTCTCGGAAGCGTAGGTCTACTTTGACACACAATGAAATAAGGTCACTTAGACCTGAAGGTAAGTCTCTGGTAGCGAGTTCATCCTTAATACGATCGGATAGGCCATGCCAGAAAGCTGCGTATAAGGCCCCATCACACCAGGAGAGTTCAGACGCCAGAATCTGGAACTGGACCAGATATTGCCCGACGGAGCGGGATCCCTGTCTGAGACGGAGGAGTTCAGTGGAGGCAGATACTGATCGCCCAGGCTCATCGAAGATACGCCGGAATGTTGACACGAAGTCCTTGTAATTGGACAGGATGGCATCAGATCTTTCCCATAAGGGAGACACCCATTCTAACGCTGCTCCACACAGGAGGGAGATGATGTAGAAGATCTTGACCATTTCAGTAGGGAAGTTACTGGGTTGCAGCTCGAAGTGAATCTCACACTGATTGAGAAAACCTCGACAAGTCTTGGGGTTCCCATCATACTTGGTGGGGACAGACAGATGTAGGCGAGGTGCAGCAGTCATTACAGGAGGATGAACGGGACTTGGAAGTTCTCTGACAGGCTCAGGGCCACTGAGAGTGGTCTGTAGCTTATCCAGCCGGGAAGACAGATCTTGCAGACAATGAATCACTTGGCTCTGCGCAGCCTCTTGCTGATCCAAGTGAACAGCCAGTTGCTGTACAGGGCTGGGTGGAGAAGCTTGGTTTGCGGCTGGATCCATTTGGCTAGTGCTTACTGTCACACCAGGGGGCTTAGTCGACAAGACTGAGACCTCTGGTGGGGACCTGGACCGGTACCTGAACCGGGGAGGTTGGAGAGGACCCTTGCGCATGGAGTGCGTGACAGTGCACCCAGAGCCAATAAGCAGTCAGAGGTAAAATACAACCGGAGTTTATTTGCAGATGGTTGTAATATAAACAGGCAGTAAAGTATGCAGGAGAAATAACAGAGTTCATGCAGATTGCAATACTTTACAGATGTGATGTGATGTGGGATCGATGGTGGAACATCGGATGTGAAGACTGTGGGTCCGGAATGACGGACGGAAGACTTGAGCTTGACTGTGGGTCCGGAATGACGGACGGAAGCTTGGCTTGGAGATCCGGAATATCGGACTATCGATGATGATGTGGGAACATCGGATTCGGGTATCGGATATAGAAGGAGACTGTGGGTCCGGAATGACGGACGGGAGATGACTGTGGGTCCGGAATGACGGACGGAAGCAGGAGATCCGGAATATCGGACTAGCGATGAAACATCGATGGTGGATGATGCTGGAGCATCGGAAGGACCAGAGTCCCGGAGCTAGGCTTGGTCGCTGGGCTGAAAGGCAGGATCACAGGCGGTGGAATAACCTGGACTTCACAGGAGATGGAACAACCTGGAACACACTGCAGCATGGAAAACAACACCAGCAGAGAAATACACTTGCACGGAGACAAGGACAGCTGACCATACACTGGAGACAACTGAAGCACTAGCAATGGTTCTGAGAGCTCCCAGCATACTTATCCCCACTGGGTGGCCAGGATTGGCCGAGGAAGTATGACAGGGAGATCAGAACCAACAGGATTGGACAGCACAGACATGTGACTGGGAAGAACATGGCAGCCCCCATGTCTGCTATGGCGGGAAAGTGTGTTTGTGCACACCATGCTGGATACTGGGAGCAATGGCGGCGGACAGGTGGATTGCCGTGCACTGGGGACTGTCACTGGGAGACAGGATGCCGGCAGGGATGACGTCTGGACCGCAAGCTGAACCTGCGGAGGCACTTAGCCGGTAGGAAAGTCTGTCTGACAGCTCGGATCGTGACACAAATGACCTGGTTAATGCTGAAGTCATGGCCGTAAAAGATGAATTTAGAAAGTTTGGAACTGCTCTAAAACAGGTGGCAACCACTGTAACTTTTTCAGAAGTATTGCTAGTACACAAAGGGGAAGATAGAACTCTGAGAATTAGAAACTTCAATGTTTGGCTAAGGAATTGGTGCAACGAGGAGAGATTTGAATATTTAGGTCAAAGTCAAGCTACCTGGCAAGACCGAGCCTTATATAAAAGTGATGGCCTGCACCCATCTTCAAGGGGAACGAGAATATTAAGTGAGAAGTTTGGAAGCTTCATAAAGCAACTTTTTAAACTAGCAGAGGGGGGCAGTGAACAAATAAGAATGAAGAAATCTGCTCCCCCAACCTAGAGGTATTGTCTCTGCAGGCAAATGGAACAGGAAGCCTATTCACTGCAACAGAAGATAATGCCGATCAAAACCGAATAGATATAGGCAGAAAGATGAACATAGCTAGCAGCAGGAGAAGCACAAACACAACTTTAAGAGCTATGTGTGCAAATGCTAGGAGCTTAGGAAATAAAATCCCAGAACTAATTGCAATAATGACAAGGGATGAACTGGATATTGTGGAGACCTGGTGCAATGAAAATCATGACTGGGACATAGCTATACCAGGATATACTTTATATGGAAGGACACAATGGGAAAAATTGAAGGAGGGGTTGCAATATATGTGAAAAAAATATAGACTACCTTAATACAAAGTATTGAAGAAAAAACGGAGGCCCTTTGGGTGACCATAGAAACAGGGGAGAAGGCGATTCTTCATATAGGGGTGATCTACAGACCACCAGGTCAGGAAGAGGAACTAGACAAGAGCCTATTGCAGGACATCAATAAAATGGCATTAAAAGGAGAGGTGATAATCATGGGAGACTTTAATCTACCTGATGTAAACTGGGAGCTGCCTGTTGCAAGTTCCACCAGAAGTAGGTACATGCTGAATTCCTTGCAAGGAGCATCCCTCCAGCAATTGGTGAAGGAGCCCACTCGTAAGGACGCAATATCAGACAGTTGTAACACTGTAGGGGAATTTGGATGTAGAAGGCAGCCAGCAGCAGCAGCTGAGAAATCATATAAGTCCAGTCTTTGTGGTGCAACTGGCCGCAACCAGTTTTATTCAGCAGAAAATAAAATAAACAACAAAAGAAAATACCTTGCCTGTCCGGCACTAACTAAACACAGGATATTCCTAACTATCTCTAAACAAAACACAAAGTTTCCCAGTCAACACTGGGTGGCTCACTTGTATAAGGCAGCTTGTTTCTCACACAGAGATTCTGCAGTTTCCCCCAGGCAGTCTGCTCACACTGCTGATTCTGGCAGCCTTTTCACAGCTTGCTTGCTGATTAGCAATCTGTGAGGCAAAACACCTGTTTCTAAAAGGTGTAGGACAAGAACCTGGGAGAAATATACCTGCCCTCAAACACTACTCCAGTGTTCTTGTCACATATCCCCCTCCCCTGTTTCGACCTAGGGGCCGGAACACTTGTAGCCCCCAAACAGAAGGTGCGGGACAATGCATCTGCATTGGCCAACTGTGAACCTGGTCTATGTTCGACCTTAAACTTGAAATCCTGTAATGCTAGAAACCATCTGGTTACCCGAGCATTCTGACCTCTGTTTACATGCATTCATTTTAAAGGGGCGTGATCTGTCACTAGCCTGAACTGTCTTCCCAAGAGGTAATACCTCAAGGTATTCAATGCCCATTTAATGGCCAAAGCCTCCTTTTCCACAATGGCATACCTTTTTTCATGCTCATTGAGTTTCCTACTCAAATAGATGATAGGGTGTTCATCCCCATCTCTGGTTTGGGACAACACAGCCCCTATCCCTACCTCTGAGGCATCTGTCTGTACAACAAATTCTTTTGAAAAATCTGGCGTTATCAGTACAGGTTGTGAACACAAAGCCACTTTTAACGCTTGGAACGCTTTTTCTGCATCAGGGTTCCATTTCACCGTATTTGACTGCTTCCCCTTGGTAAGGTCTGACAAAGGCACTGCTGTGGCTGCAAAATTAGGAATAAATCGTCTGTAATACCCAGTTATTCCCAAAAAAGCCCTTACTTGTTTTTTATTCACTGGCCGAGGCCAGTTTTGAATAGCATCAATTTTATTTAATTGGGGCTTAATCAGACCTCTACCAATGGTGAAGCCCAAGTACTTAACCTCCTCCATTGCAAGGCAGCACTTCTTTGGGTTAGCAGTAAACCCTGCTTCTCTGATTGATTCCAGTACTGCTTGTACTTTAACCAAATGGGACCCCCAGTCCGTACTGTGAATTACCACATCATCCAAATATGCAGCTGCATATTTTCTATGGGGCCTCAGAATTTTATCCATCGTCCGTTGAAAGGTTGTTGGAGCCCCATGCAACCCAAAAGGTAACATCTTATACTGAAACAGCCCCTCTGGAACTGAAAAGGCTGTTTTTTCTTTTGCGCTATCAGTTAGGGGTATCTGCCAATAACCTTTAGTCAGGTCCAATGTGGTGAGAAACCTGGCTGTTCCCAGCCTTTCTATAAGCTCATCCACACGGGGCATGGGGTATGCGTCAAATTTGGACACCTCATTTAATTTACGAAAATCATTACAAAAGCGTATGCTACCATCTGGCTTCGGGATGAGAACTATAGGACTGGACCACTCACTGTTGGATTCCTCTATGACTCCTAGTTCTAACATGTTTTTAACTTCTTTAGAGACAGCTTCTCTCTGAGCTTCAGGAATCCTATATGGCTTTAAATGAACCCTGACCCCTGGTTCAGTGACAATGTCATGTTTTATTATGGTCGTTTGGCCAGGCAGCTCTGAAAATATCTCCCTATTTCGGTTGAGAAATTCTTTAACCTGATTGTTCTGATCAGCTGACAATGTCTCTGACACCTTCACCGCGGGAAGCAACTGAGATGAAGACGCCAAAGAGCAAGGCTCCGCTGACAGAGACAACCTATTTTTCCAGGGTTTGATTAAGTTAACATGGTAGATTTGTTCAGGTTTTCTCTTACCTGGTTGGTATACTTTATAATTGACCTCATTCACTTTTTCCAAAATCTCAAATGGTCCCTGCCATTTAGCTAGGAACTTGCTTTCCACAGTGGGCACCAACACAAGAACTCTATCCCCCGGAGCAAATTCCCGTATCTTGGCACTCCGGTTATATACCCTCTGTTGAGCACTTTGGGCTTGTTCCATGTGCTCTCTGACAATAGGTACCACAGTTGCAATCCTATCCTGCATTTGTGATATATGTTCAATAACGCTTTTATAAGGGGTGGGTTGTCCTTCCCACGTCTCCTTGGCAATGTCCAACAGCCCTCTGGGGTGTCTACCATACAACAAATCAAACGGAGAAAACCCAGTAGAGGACTGCGGAACTTCTCTGATGGCCATCAACAAGTAGGGCAATAAACAATCCCAGTTTTTCCCATCTTTGTCAACAACCTTTTTTAACATACTTTTTAACGTTTTATTAAATCTTTCCACCAACCCATCAGTTTGGGGATGGTAGATAGACGTCCTGAGGTGGGTGACCTTAAACAACTTGCACAATTCTTTCATGACCCTTGACATAAATGGAGTACCTTGGTCAGTCAAAATTTCTTTTGTTATTCCCACTCTACTGAAAACCTGCACCAGTTCCCTAGCTATCGCTTTGGTTGTGATAGTGCGTAAAGGGACAGCCTCAGGATATCGAGTGGCGTAGTCCATTATTACCAAAATATACTGATGGCCCCGAGCGGATTTTAACAAGGGCCCCACGAGATCCATGGCTATTCTGTCAAATGGGACCTCTATAATAGGCATGGGAACTAGTCGGCTCCTGAAATGAGGTCTAGGGGCATGATACTGGCATTCAGGACAGGAAGAACAATATTCAAACACTTCTTTATAGACCCTTGGCCAAAAGAACCTTTGTAAAACTCTTTCAGTGGTCTTTTCTGCCCCTAAATGTCCTGCTGTAACATGACTATGGGCTAAATCTAGTACCGTTCTCCTATAAGGCTGGGGAACTACCAGCTGATCCACCACTTCCTCACCCTTTTTGACAACGTGGTACAAAAGCTCATTACAAATAGCCATGTGGGGATAAGAAATCTTGGCACCTGGTACCACGGGTTCCCCATTAACAACTTTAACATTTTCTCTAGCCTTCAATAAAGTAGGGTCCTTTAACTGTTCAGATATAAATAAATCCTTCTTTACCTCTAGATCGGGCACTACTATCTCTCCGTTTCCAGCAAGAGGATCCTCACTGGACTCTCCATCTGTCCCCTCCCCAGCCAAACTAGCAAAAGGTAAAGGGTCAGAAGGTTCAAAGGACCCACATACGTCCACAAAATGATTGTCATTAACTACTGACTCTTCACTTCTCCCATCTGTGGCTAAACGTGATTCCCACAGCTTCCAAAAATGAGGAAAATCCCTCCCTATTATGGCCTCATGCACCAGAGAGGGAACCAGTCCTACTTTCACAATGGCTGACCCACAACAAGTTTCTATATGTACTTCAGCAGTGGCATAATGTTGGGTATCCCCATGTATACAAGTAACCCCAATAGGTATTTGCTGGACCTTTAAGGGATTCACTAATCCAGCTTTCACAAGGGTAACCAAACTTCCTGAGTCCAGCAAAGCCTCTACCCGGTTACCCTCTAAGAACACATCACACATTTGTCTTTCGAGTTTAGGAGAAGGCACCACAGTACAAGCTAATCTAGCAAAGAAAGACATTCTGCGATTTTCAAAGGCAGCATCACATTGCATGGGTTCCTGCGTAACTGGGCAATTAGCAATAACATGACCTGGCATTCCACACCTGAAACATTTAATCACACGATTATCAACCCGTTTGGGCAGCATAGACCTTTCTAGTCCCATTGGCCTGTCTCCAGGGCCACTGTTTACAGTCTCTCCAGCCTTGCGCTCTCTTAACCGCCCAGCAACATTTTCCCATGGAACAGTCTTACCAGTCTTCACTGAAGGGCGCTGTCGGGGATCTGTGGGGTGCTGGGTGGTCATCAGTAACTCCTCTGCCGCCAGATACCTCTCTACCATGTCCACTAACCGGTCAGCAGTATCCGGATTTCCATGGCTCACCCACTTGCGCAGGACCACAGGCAAGGATCTCAAATAGCGGTCCATGACGACTCTTTCCACCATCTGGGGACCAGTTAATGTCTCTGGCTGTAACCATTTTTTGGTTAGCTGAATAAGGTCGTGCATCTGTGAGCGAGGAGGCTTCTCCAGGGCATATACCCAGCGGTGCACCCGTTGGGCTCTTACGGACAGTGTGACTCCCAGGCGGGTTAGGATCTCAGTTTTTAACTTGTCATAGTCCCGAGCATCTGCAGGGCTTAAATCAAAGTATGCTTTTTGGGGCTCACCCGAGAGAAAAGGTGCTAGCAGACTGGCCCATTGTGCTTCCGGCCAGTTCTCACGCTCAGCAGTCCTTTCAAACGTGGTCAGATAGGCCTCCACATCATCAGTCTCTGTCATTTTCTGCAGGAAGTGACTGGCCCGGATAGAACTAGAGCTGGCTGGAGCACTGACGGCCACATCACCGATCCGTGTTGCCAGGCTTCGCACCACTTCGGTTAAGGCCTCTCTATCCTGATGCTGTTGCCTGCAAAGTTCACCCATTGCCGCCTGCTGCTCTCTCCTATTTTCCTCAATGGCCACCTGCTGAGCTGCTGTGGCCTCCTGCTGAGCTGCTGTGGCCTCTCGCTGTACCGCTGTAGCTTGCAGCAAGGCTTTAAGCAGTTCCTCCATGTTGACAGATTTTTCAGGTGGCTTTGTAGCTGCTTTCACCCAGGACATATATAAAATCCTCAGGCAATTCTCAGCAACTTCACACTGGGC
Source organism: Crinia signifera (assembly GCF_055691185.1). Lineage (NCBI taxonomy): Eukaryota > Metazoa > Chordata > Amphibia > Anura > Myobatrachidae > Crinia > Crinia signifera. The sequence continues at coordinate 126,227,924 of NC_139221.1, read as the reverse complement.
TGTATCTGCATAAACCACTGTTTTCTGCAGGGCTCACACAGCTGCGGCTCTCACTTATGCACAGAACGGAGTGCTCGCATTCTCCACCAAGTTGTAACACTGTAGGGGAATTTGGATGTAGAAGGCAGCCAGCAGCAGCAGCTGAGAAATCCTATAAGTCCAGTCTTTGTGGTGCAACTGGCCGCAACCAGTTTTATTCAGCAGAAAATAAAATAAACAACAAAAGAAAATACCTTGCCTGTCCGGCACTAACTAAACACAGGATATTCCTAACTATCTCTAAACAAAACACAAAGTTTCCCAGTCAACACTGGGTGGCTCACTTGTATAAGGCAGCTTGTTTCTCACACAGAGATTCTGCAGTTTCCCCCAGGCAGTCTGCTCACACTGCTGATTCTGGCAGCCTTTTCACAGCTTGCTTGCTGATTAGCAATCTGTGAGGCAAAACACCTGTTTCTAAAAGGTGTAGGACAAGAACCTGGGAGAAATATACCTGCCCTAAAACACTACTCCAGTGTTCTTGTCACACTTAATACTTACAAATGGTGACAGAATATCTGACATAAATGTGGGTGAAAATCTGGGATCCAGTGACCATCAAGCAGTATGGTTCAAAATAAAGACAGAGACTGACTCATCACACACAAAAACAAAGGTGTTAGATTTTAGGAAGGCTGATTTTGTAGAGATGGGAAACTCTGTAAGGGATTCTTTGGCAGAGTGGAAGAACTTGGAAGGAGTGCAGGATAAGTGGGAAAAATTAAAAAGTGCAATTCTAAAAGCAACAGAACTTTGTGTCAAAAGAGTTAGGAAAAACACAAGAAAAAGAAAGCCATTGTGGTTTGCAAAAGAAGTAGCAAGTATTGTGAAAGCAAAAAAGTTGGCCTTTAAGAAATTTAAGCAGACGCAGAAGAATGAGGACAAAGAGGTGTAACTTGTTAGACAGAAGGAGGCTAAGAAGGTAATCAGATGTGCAAAAGCACAGGCTGAAGAGAAAATGGCCCAGTCAGTGGGTAAAGGGGGAAAACTTTTTTTAGGTATATAAGTGAAAGGAGAAAAACAAAAAGTGAAATAATTAGACTGAAGACAGAGAGTGGAAGTTTTCTTGAGGGGGACAATGTAATAGCAGATAATATTAATAATTATTTCTGCTCAGTATTCACTGCTGAAAGAGAGGGGAAGGGGCCACAGTTAAGTTGCAAGTATAGTCAGAAAACTGAGGGAGAGACAAGTACATTTACAGAGGAGAAAGTCCTCACAGAACTCTCAAAACTAAAAGTGGATAAATCAATGGGGCCAGATGGGATACATCCAAGGATACTAAAAGAGCTTAAAGGGGAGCTGGTAAAACCAATAACAGAATTATTCAACCAGTCACTAGCTACTGGAGTAATCCCAGAGGGCTGGAAAACAGTGAATGTAGTCCCACTGCACAAAAGTGGAAACAAGGAAGAGGTAAGCAACTATCGACCAGTGAGCCTTACATCAGTAGTAGGGAAATTGATGGAAACACTCTTAAAACAAGGAGTTGTAGAATATCTCAAAACCAGCAATTTACAGGATCCAAAACAGCATGGGTTTACTGGGGGAAGATCATGTCAAACAAATCTTATTGACTTTTTTGACTGGGTGACTAAAGTAATAGATCAAGGTGGGGCTGTAGATGTAGCTTATCTAGACTTTAGTAAAGCTTTTGACACTGGCCCACATCGCAGACTGTTAAATAAACTTGAAAGCTTGGGATTGGATTCTAAGATAGTTGAATGGATAAGAGCGTGGTTGCAGGACAGAAAACAGAGAGTTGTAGTAAACGGAGTACAGTAAAAGGAGGGAAAGGTTACAAGTGGAGTACCCCAGGGATCTGTACTTGGACCGGTGCTTATTAATATCTTTATTGGTGATATTGCAAATGGAATTGAGGGTAAAATGTGCCTTTTTGCAGAGGACACAAAGGTATGCAACAGGTTAGACACACCAGGAGGGGTAAAACAAATGATTGAGGATCTAGGTAGATTAGAGAAATGGTCAAGAGAATGGCAACTACAGTTTAATGCCAAAAAATGCAAAATCATGCACTTGGGTCTCAGAAATCCAAAGACTCAATATAGTTTAAATGGCACTATAATGGAAACTACTGAGGAAGAGAGGGATCTAGGTGTCACTATTTCAGGGGACTTAAAAGCAGGTAGGCAATGTTACAAAGCAATGAAGAAGGCAAGTCAGATTCTTGGTTCATAGGGAGAGGTATCAGCAGTAGAAAGAAAGAAGTAATAATGCCACTGTATAGTTCATTGGTACGACCTCACCTAGAGTATTGTGTTCAGTTCTGGAGGCCATATCTCCAGAAGGATATAAATCAGGGCCGGTGCAAGGCGGTATGGCACCCTAGGCAAAACTTCTAATAATGCGCCCCCCCCTACCCAGTTTCGCTATTCGTTAGGAATAAAGTATATATATATATATATATATATATATATATATATATGTTTCTGTGCGGGCACCCGTTGCGCAGCAATGTACTTCAAAGGAAGAGCCAGATCACTCAAGACTGTAATATATTGTATATATTTCCTTCCCACACCTGTACTCCAGTATCCCTCACACACCTGTAACCCTGTCCTGCACACTGCAGATTCCCTTACTCACATGTAACCAGGCTCTGCACCAAGCCTCATCCCTAACACATGTTCCCCAGCCCTGCACCTCCCCCAAACCACATGTTCCATCCCCAGCCCTGCAACACACATGTCCCCAGCCCTCACTTTACCCAACACACATGTCTCCCAGCCCTGCACTTCAACCAACACACATGTTCCCCAGCCCTGCACCTCCCCCAAACCACATGTTCCATATCCAGCCCTGCAACACACATGTCCCCCAGCCCTCACTTTACCCAACACACATGTCTCCCAGCCCTGCACTTCAACCAACACACATGTTCCCCAGCCCTGCACCTGCACCTCCCCCAACTCACATGTTTCCCAGCCCTGCACCTCCCCGAAAACACATGTCCCCAGCCCTGCACTTCCCCCAACTCACATGTAAAACCATCCCTGCACCTCTCCTCCCTCAAATACATAAAGTATGTGCCAGTCACCTTTGCTGTATCTCTGGATGATCTGGCTGCTGGCAGGATCGGATCTTGTGCTGGAGGGGGCGGAGCTACCAAACGATCTCTGTGAAGAGCAGCAGCAGGAAGCAGAAGAGCAGGGACACAAGCCTCATAACTGCCGGCTGCTGCTGCTGGAAGCTGAGCCCAGCAATCACCCACAGAATGCAGTACCTGCTCCCAGGCCTGGGTAACAGCATTCCAATGTGCAAAATGTGCTGGGGGAAGTGTCAGACTCCCCTACAACGCACGAAGTCCAGTAAAATACTTAATTTACATGATCACGGTACTGGGGCGCCCTCTAGTGGCCAGCGCCCTAGGCAGCTGCCTAAAGCTGCCTAGTGGTAGCTCCGGCCCTGATATAAATACATTAGAGACTGTACAAAGAAGAGCAACTAAAATGGTGCATGGCCTACATCACAAAACGTACCAGGAAAGACTAAAAGATCTTAATATGTATACTTTAGAGCAGAGAAGGGAAAGGGGGGACATGATAGAAACTTTCAAATATATCAAGGGTTTTAACAAGGTACAGGTGGGAGACATTCTTCACAGGAAGAGGAGCAACAGAACACGAGGACATGCACTGAAACAAGAGGGAGGAAGATTCAGGGGAAATGTGAGGAAGAATTTTTTTTACAGAAAGAGTAGTAGATAAGTGGAATAGCCTACCATCAGAGGTGGTAGACGCAAATACAGTAGTACAATTTAAACATGCTTGGGATAAGCATATTGATATCCTTACAAAAAAATAAGGATCAAATATGGTTTGAGGTAACATGTTTAAAAAAGGGGCAGACTAGATGGGCCAAGTGGTTCTTATCTGCCGTCAAATTCTATGTTTCTATGTTTCTACCATTGTATATAGCATACAATGAGATGAGATGAGATACAATTTAAAATTGTATAAGCACACTAATGGGTGCTTTCAATGTTAATTGGCCCCCCTATAAGATTTTTAATTGTATAAGCACCCTAATGGGTGCTTACAATGTTAAATGCACCCCCACGCCACCCCCACTATCAACGCCAACCCAAAGCGTGGCGAGCGCAGCGAGCCCACGAGGGGCGGCGGTACGCGTCCTATGACCTTTTCATACCCCCACTATCAGGGGCTGACTGGCAACTTTTAGCCTAGGGGGCAAGTACAGAGCACTGGCCAAAAAAGGGGGTGTGGTCACTAAAAAGGGGGCTTGCCATTAACACATATGATATACAGTCACACATATATACAATATAGATACATACAGACACAAATACATTCACACTCATAGTCACACATACATAGTCACTTATAAACACAAACCTACATAGTCACACACATACATGAATACAGACACACATATTATATAGTGGCCCTTCCACAAGCAGGGTATATATTGTACCTCATTGCATGACTGTAAAAGATCCTCCGTTCTCTCTATCCATACTGCTGGGCAGCTGGGGCTTGGGAGTGAGTGCTGTGTAGATATATCCATAGGGTTGAGTACCATATAGAAATCCCCCCTATAAGCTTCTTAGACTCCACTTCCCCGGCGTCACTGACAGCCAGGACCAGTATTGGCTAGCATAGAGATGTGCTTCTGTGGGCCCTGCCGCTAAAAATGGCAGTGGTGTTGCAGCTGTTTCTTCCCCGACATGGGACATCCCATCTCTCCCCCCTTACCCGCGCGGCGTGCACCCACGCCACGCTTCCTTTTCAAACAGCGCGCCAGCGCTACCCAAATCCGCACTTCCGGGTAGCGCTGGACGCACTGTTATTCTTTGAGGTCTAGTGTCTGTCTCCTAGAAGGCGGCGGCCATTTTTGGAGGGGCCATCGCCTTCACATGCAGGCTGGCGGCCGGGAAGGCTGGAAAAGGCGGCGGAGGCACACTGGACCACCAGGGCCCTTCATGTATTTTATAATGGCGGACTGAAGGCGGCCCTGGACACTAGGTAACCAGGTGGCCTGGGGGGCACATGGCACCCTGCCCCCCGGCCCAGCCCGCCACTGCCCACTATCCATGTCGGCGTGGAGTTGATTTTATATAGTGCCCAAAGCGTGGCGAGCGGCCGCGTTTTATCTTATAGGGGGGCCAATTAACACGTGGGGTGAAGGCATCTCCATATATCATACAGACCCGCCCCGGCAATGCAGTTACGTAATGTGATTGAGTTTGGGTTTTGGTTACCATGTACGGGGCCAGATATATCCATAGGGTTGAGTACCATATAGAAATCCCCCCTATAAGCTTCTTGCCTCGCCTATACATTTCAAATTCCTGGAAAAATTTCCTAAAGAATTTAGCTTGGCCAGTGTTAGGGGCTTAGAAGTTGGCCAGTGTAACCTCCTCATGTCCAAATTTGCACTTATGATAAGGTAACGACCCTCACTATCACATTTAGAATCTTGAAATTGGAAGGGAATAGAGTTTCTAATGAGAATAGTTACACCGCAACGCTTAGTTGAATTATTGGAGTACCATGCTAGAGGGAAAGATTTAGATGTCAGAGAGGGGTGAGAGCTACTTTTTAAGTGCGTTTCTTGTAGGAATACTATGTCGCCTCCTAAGGTCTTTAGTGATCTGTGCAGATGGGAGCATTTCTGAGGGGTGTTAAGGCCTTTGAAATTTATGGACACACACTTTAAAGGCATGATGCAAGTGGATCAGAGTTAAGTGTGGTTTTGTAACGATTATGAGACCCCAGACTCCGATGAGAGGGGAGAGAAAAAGGAAAAGGGAGAAAGAAACAAAAAAGAGGAGAAGAGGAGGGGGCGGGGGGTGGGGGAAGTAATATAGGAGAACAGTAAGTAGGCCTAAGATACACTGTAAAACCAGGGAAATTGTCCACTAAGGTGGGCTCTATGCCAAACTGAGCTCACTGGTGCGAAATAGGTAAATTATCAACAGCACGAAGGGTTTAAACCCAACAGGTAAAAGCACAACAGTTATCCCAATGAGTGGAGGGTGGTGGCCAGCCAAAGAGGCTTGGCTCCCCCGCTCCCCACCACTGACTTTAAACATCAGTAAGTAAATAGATAATGCTCAACTCCAAACAGAGCCCAGAGACCCAACAAGTAAAGAAGTGTAACAGGGGTCACGGCGCTGACCGGGATGTAGACGCGGAGCATCAAATAGTACCTCTATTGTGAGTATCTGCCACAAGGTGCCACATAAAGTGCGTCCATCAGACCAGGCAGAGTCGCGAAAATGGAAACCCAAAACATAACATTAACAACTCAGAGCTGAAATTTAGAGTATGGTTGGCTGATATTCAGTCAGCCATGGTGGTAAAGAGAATTTATCTAGAAGTTAAACTGTAACAGTAATTTTCAGGTTCATACCATACCCAGGATAAGTCCGATGATATGCTGCATAGGAAAGGAAAATGTTTATATAAGCGGACTGGTTTCATCAGAGATGTGTGGGGGACAAACCGAAGAGAGTGGGATCATCACGGGGATGAAGCTTTAGATGATGCTGGATCAGTTCCAGACTGAGGTACCAGCTGGAGTTTACATAGTAGGCGGTGACCTTCCTCAGGTGAATGGATGGTTTGAATCTGTCCCTCAATGTCCACTATTAGGCAAAAGGGGAAGCCCCAGCGATATTTGTATCCATTGTCTCATAGCACGGCGGTGACAATACGTAGGTCTCGCCTTTTGGCGATAGTCACTGGTGACAAGTCTTGGTAGATCTGGATGCGAGCTCCCTCGAATAAGATCGATGAGGAGTTTCTGCTTGCCATTGTGGTGCTATTTTTGATTTTGAAGGAGAGGAATCTAAGTATAACGTCCCTAGGGTGTTCAGAGACCTTTTATTTAGGTCTTAATTGGCAATGTGCCCTCTCTATATCCTCTCCCACTTTGTTCTGAAATTCTAGATGCTTGTCTAGCTGTAGCTCTATTGACCTATGGCTGACTGGAAAGCTGAAGTGAAAGAGTTCTTTAGGGCCATTATCATATTTTGGATAGATTGAATATCTTCTTTGGTAGATGGGGCGTTTTTAGGGTCAATTGTTTACAAGGGTGGTGAGGACTGCAGTGGTAAAGCAGGAAATGGATTCTCTTTACGTGGAAAATATTTAGAAATATCCTGTGGTGCTCCTTTGTTGGTCCGCATGCTCGCCCTGCTCATAACTATTAGGGTTGAGAAGTTTTCGATTCGCTATCTTGAAAAGTCTCCTTGGGCTTAATAAAATTCCCAATAGTGGAGGGGGACGGGGGAGCATATTGCCCTTAAATCCCATCATATGAGGGGTCTAAGTCTCAGGTGAATGGGAAAAGCCAGCAACAAGAGTTCCCGGGAGCTGATTCTAATTTATAGTGTAAACGTGAAGGACCCCAATTGTGGGGCTGTAGGTAGCTCAGAGGATCCTGACGGTGGTGCGCCTATGTGAGCGGGCTGTAGCCAGGGTAAGGGGGAGCCTTAAGCTACAGCTACCTGAGGTGTCCCTGTATTCAGCAGGGGGCTGTGTGGAGGACAAATATGAGGGTTCTGTGACTCACTGCTGGAATAATCCTCCTCCCCCACCGCCTTGGGTCAGCGCTGCGAGGCTGTAGATCTGCAAATGGAAGCGGGAGGCCCCTGGTCAACAGCCGCCAGAGACTAGGGCCGTGCCACTGCTGCAGCGTCTGTGTAGGGAGAGCCAGGGTGGGAGGGAAGATGGCTTCCCGCCACATCTGCCGCTGTCCTGTCCAGTTCCCTGGTTCGTCGGCCCATCCCTCAGTGCCTCCAGGATTGAATTGGATGTGAGGAAGGGAGCAGCGCCACACTGGACACCAGTCTGGTGTTTCAGTCTCTTTTTTACTGGCTGCGGTGTTGGGTGGGAGAGACTGGGCACTCAGCGCTTCTGTGAGAGGTCTGGGCAAAGTTGGTGGATTGGCCCAGGAGTCACAGGCAGGGGAATGCAGCCCAGGGGTTCACCACAACCCTGTCATGTGGGGCACCCCGCTACACCTCCTGCCTCCACTCAAAGGTGGGAAAATGTATTATCTAGTAAGGTTAGGAAAGTATCGGCTGCAGGCAGTATGGCTGCAGTGGGGTTATCCAGATTAGGGCTCAGGGGATGTTTTCTGCCACTTGTTGTGGCAATTTAATGGGCTCTCTTGTGGCTAGCTGGCCAAGGAGGGGATAGGGAGAGGCAAGGGGAGCTGGGCTTAGTGAGCACAGCCCACGCTGTTTCTGGGTCCTTAAGGGTGATAAGCTGCTTAATTAAGTGGCCAGCTCCACAGGCCTCTACGCAAGGGAGTCTCTCACCTTGGTGTGCTGTGAGGTCCCGTGCTCCAGCCAGTGAGCGGTGGCTAATCAGTGGGGTGAGTAGTTCAGGTCTGGTCCCGGCGCCCACGGTGATCAGGGGTCAGCTCGCAGACTCTATGCCTCTCTGTGGTGGCTCAGCGTGCTGTCTGTGGACAGTGGAGCGGCGTCCCTGTTGAGGCTGTGCGCAGCCTGTGCCCGGCAGTCTCCTTCGGCAGTCTCTCATATAATTCCTTTTTTAATGCTATCCAACTTGTTTTATTTTCTTTTAAATCTGTTTTTAGCAAATATGATTATGTTCTGTGCTCTGGTGCCTTCCCTTCATACTTATAAATCAGTGCAACTTGTATGAATCCCCTCTTTAGTTGGGTATGGGTCATTGGGTCAACCCATATTAGGTCGACATGCATTAGGTTGACCACTGAAGGTTGACATGGCTTAGGTCCACACATGACATAGGTCGACACAAGCATTAGGTAGATTATGGGAAGGTCGACCCAATTTTTTACAATTTTTTTGTCCTGAATGTCGACATAGTCAACATGAACACCTAAGTATGTCGCTTTCCCTCGCATGGATCGCTACGCACACCATGCTTCAGGCACATTGGCTCGCTGTGCTCTGAACACATTTTATTCCCCCACCACTTCATAGTGGATGGCAGGGCATGAAATACCGCCTGTCTGCACGTCGACTCAAAAAAAAGTGAAAACCTTTTGACTGTCGACCTTCCCATTGTCAACCTAATGCTTGTGCCGACCTTCCAACCCTGTTGACTTTAGCCATGTCGACCTATTGCATGTCAACCTTAATAGGGTCAACTTTATTAAGGGGCAATTTTTTTGTTTCCAAAGCAACTGCAAGCCACAATATTGCTATTTTTAATAAAGACGTCAAATGCTCAACTTTCATAACATATTGAAATAATGTAGGGGGGAAATGTATTATATTATTACATTGCTGTTTGCACTTTAATAATACAAAAATGCATGTTCTATAGTTCCCTTAGCATTCATTACATTGTTGTGCTATTACCCTCATGCAGATAAAGACTGAATTGTAAGCGCTATTACACATTTGCTGCTCCCCTCTTTATTATTCACTGAAGTGATTATCCGTATGTTAAGCCTGAAACTGATTTACAATAAGTACCCTAACTATAACTGATTTATATTCCTACAGTTTTAGCAAAATATTTTGTAATAACCAAGAATGGCCAATAGAGATTTTATTGTGGTTGCCTACACTTACTAATGTGGACCAACCCAACCCCAAATGCTATAGTGAACAAAATTATTTTGTGGAAGTGCATTTGATTAGTTTTATGTATGAATAAATAATTGCAATAATACTATTCAAAAATAAGTAAAATGGCTATAATATTATTTAAATAATGCTTGTCTAGCAAAAAGAAAAATTCTGTTTCAGAACTGGCTTAGGGCCTTAAGGTGCCCATACATGGCACAGTATTCTCGTGCGTTTTGAACTAGATCGCATCGCGCACAAATCGCATGCAATGCCATTCGAAGCTACTGAAGTTCAAAAAGCACAGGCTGCACAGACTTTATGTGCTGTGTGATGGGATGCCCGTGGGAGCGTGCATCGCATTGTACAGCACCCTCACACCGTGTACAGGTATAGGCACCTTTATTGTTTCATTCAGGCCCTGGTGTGTTTGCATTGGGTACTAATGGTGAAGTACTGCGCACGTGCATATTCTCATGCGCATGTGCAGGCCTCCTGTGCGGGTGCATTTGCTGACCTGCACAGTTGGCGTGGCACTCACACGGGGGGGGGGGGGGGGGCATGATGGGGGCAGTGGCAGTGCTGGAACATGGAAACACCAGCGTTTAATGCATATGCTGGGCGTTTCCGTGACGCAGTGTGCTGGGGGTGGGTGGCCCCACGGGGCATTTCAGATCATTCGCCCATATTTCTGGAATTCTCTGATGTGACTGAAAGAGGCCAGGGGTTCTGGAAGCTAAACCCCTCATGGTTGAACTATTTGGGGCAAGAGGAGAACAATAAAAAATTATGGCAGGAGTTTTGGGAATCTAATCAGGGTACAACTAAGGCCGCCACGGAATGGGATGCCTTTAAGGCCTTCATGCGAGGGATATTTAGAAAGCAAATAGCGGAAACTAAAAAAGCTAGCAGGGAACGATTACAGACCTTGGAAGATAGTTGTAGGGAATGTGAGTTAAAATACATACTAAATAAATCTGAAAGCACACGGCAATATTGGCTGGAGGCCCAACAGATATGGCTGACGGCAAGACAGGACGATAATATGAGAAGGATGAATCAGCAGTCCTGTAAGGCCTACCAAACAGCCGATAAGACAGGAAGATACCTTGCATACCTGGCTAAGGCTGAAGCCCCTCCTTCCACCATTGGTCCAATAAAGGATGTACATGGCCAGATGCTATATGATACTCCACAGATAGGTAATGCGTTTTGTGAACATTTTAGAGACTTATACTCCTCGGAGTTCGATAGCACTCCTGAAGAGCTACAGTCATACATAGATAAGATTAACTTACCTAGCCTATCTCAACTAGATAGTCAAGAGATGGATAAACCATTAGATATCAACGAAGTGCGTCTGGCTATAAAAGATCTACCAGGTAGCAAGGCCCCGGGGTTAGATGGCATCCCAGTAGAGGTTTTCAAGAAATACATTGATATACTAGCTCCGATATTTCATTCAACACTCACCCGCTGTTTTGAAGAAGGCCAGATACCTGGATCAATGGTTGAAGCAAAAGTAGTAGTAATACTAAAACCGGGGAAGGAGGCTGATAGTCTCGACTCATACCGCCCTATATCTCTACTATCAAATGAAGCCAAAATTCTTGCAAAAATCCTGGCCAATAGACTAAAAAAATATATACTTAAAATCATACACCCTAGTCAAACTGGCTTCATGCCAGGTAAAGCGACAGCGGAGAATCTCCGGAGGCTATTTGCCCACCTACAGTTGCCACCTGAACCGGATAGCCAGCCAGTGGTGGTATCCATGGATGCCACCAAGGCTTTCGACGTCGTGGAATGGCCATATCTTTGGGCTGTCCTGACAGCGTTTGGTCTAGGTGGAAACTATATTAAATGGGTACAATTGCTATACCAAGGCCCTACGGCTAGGGTCACCCTAAACGGGTGGACATCACCAGCATTTGAGCTCACTAGGGGTACTAGACAGGGGTGTCCCCTTTCCCCCCTATTATTTTCTCTTGCAATTGAACCCCTGGCGTGCTTGCTGCGAAACCACAGGAGTATAAGGGGACTGCAAATGGCCCATAATATAGATGTAACATCTCTATATGCAGATGATCTGCTGGTATATTTATTTGATTACAGGACTTCTCTTCCTGTCGTCCTCAAATTAATTTCTGAATTTGGACGATTTTCCAGTTTCAGAGTTAATTGGAATAAATCACATGTGATGTTTCTGGGAAACACGCCGGTTCAATCATTACCGCCACCTCTCCCCCTAACCTGGTCAAACAAATTTAAATATCTTGGGATACAGATAACCCGCAACTCAGAAGAATTTATACAACATAACATCACCCCATTAATGGAAAAACTGGATAAGAAATTTAAATCCTGGAGCAGACTACCTAACAAACACACTACCTTTAACAAACACAGGGCGGATTAATTTGATTAAAATGGTGGTGCTTCCCCAGTTGCTTTATATAATCCAGCAATCCCCTGTTTTCCTCCCTAAATCCCTATTCAGGAAACTCAACAGTAAACTGTCCTCCTTTATATGGCACAATACCCGGCCAAAAGTACAGTTAAAAAAACTAATGATGGGTCGAGGGCGCGGGGGCCTGGGTTTACCAGACTTCCGGCTTTATTATCTGTCTGCGCAAATGGCGCAACTGCGATCCTGGTTTTTAGACCAGGAAGACAGTGATATTGCATTGGGGGTGGTAAGTTTGGCTACACCCAGATCCCACCCTAAAAATAGAATAGTTCAACCATCTTTGTACACAGGCGACCCACCCTTAGTGCGACAAGCCATAAAGTCCTGGCAGGAGGTGGGAAAGCTATTGGGAATACAGGGGATTGACCCGATGCACCTAATAGATGACCCCATAACCTTTAATGAACTGAAGTCAATCCAGGTTCGCGAGGTCTGGAATAGGTACTCCATTTTCACTATCGGACAGATCTATCTCCCTGGTCGAATAAAAACCTTTATGGAGCTACAGGAAGAATTTAGCCTACCAACATCATACTTCTACCGCTATCTGCAGTTGAAGACAGCTCTGGAGGCACAATTTTCGAGGGGCCAACCAGATATCCAAGAGTCCCTAATAAAAAAGGTGATAAGAGCTGGAGGCAATAGGAATTTAGTTAGCAGAATATATAAACAACTCAACCAAGATAAAGGGGTGGAATTAATGGACGATCTGAGAAATAAATGGGTTCAGGATTTAGGGCCTATCGACGAGCAAGAATGGCAAGGTGCAGTAGCATCCATAGTACAGTCTACCAATGCCCTTAGAGTACAGCAAGTACAATTTTTTGTAATTCATAGAGCCTATATATCAGCCACACGGTTGGTTAAATTTAAAGGCTTAGCCTCAGCAGTATGCCCTAAATGTAAAGACAATTATGGTACGTTCTTCCATCTCTTATGGCAATGCCAGCATGTAGCTAAATTTTGGGAGGAGGTGATACAAATAACTGTAGATTCCGGTATACCTAGAGAAGTTATGACCCCTAGAGGATGTATACTAAATATTCTAGACACAAGCCTGCTGAATCCTGGGGATCGACAGTATATTAACAACCTTTGTTCGCTGGCAAAAGTGGTAATTGCAAGATGCTGGATGGCGAATAAAGGCCCTGATTTAAATTGTTGGAAGGGGTTGGTTAACTACACGCTCAAGCACGAAAAATATTTATATATAAGTAGAAATGTATTATATAAGCACAATAAAATTTGGCATCGGTGGGAAGAATTAGATTCCAACACAAATATATAGAACCACTTGATTATGCGGGGAATAAACACAAATGTTTAATTCAATTTTCTTATCAATTTAAGAGATGTACTGACTAGATACACAGGAGGTTTTTTTTTTTTTTTTTTTTTTTTTTTCACTGTATATGAACGATATCATTATCTAACACCTATGTATCACTAATCCTAGATAATATAGACGTATAGTACGAAGGTATGACCGTAACCCCATCACCAACATGTAACGATAACAGCATAGGTGGCAGGACCTGAACATAAAACTAGGTGAATGTGCAGAATAGTATTAACGCAAAGACTACCAAAAATATCAATAAATTGATACCAGAACAACCAGGCGGGGGGAGGGGGTGGGGGGGGGGGGGTGGGGTTTGTAATTATAAATATGGACTTTGTTATATTTCTTTTTAATATGTCAACTTATTATTGTAACACTAAAATGTATAAAGAGATGAAATTGATATATGTATATACGTGATATTAAAATGGAATAAAAAATTATATTAAATAAAGTATGTCGCTTTCCCTCGCATGGATCGCTACGCACACCATGCTTCAGGCACATTGGCTCGCTGTGCTCTGAACACATTTTATTCCCCCACCACTTCATAGTGGATGGCAGGGCATGAACTACCGCCTGTCTGCACGTCGACTCAAAAAAAAGTGAAAACCTTTTGACTGTCGACCTTCCCATTGTCAACCTAATGCTTGTGCCGACCTTCCAACCCTGTTGACTTTAGCCATGTCGACCTATTGCATGTCAACCTTAATAGGGTCAACTTTATTAAGGGGCAATTTTTTTGTTTCCAAAGCAACTGCAAGCCACAATATTGCTATTTTTAATAAAGACGTCAAATGCTCAACTTTCATAACATATTGAAATAATGTAGGGGGGAAATGTATTATATTATTACATTGCTGTTTGCACTTTAATAATACAAAAATGCATGTTCTATAGTTCCCTTAGCATTCATTACATTGTTGTGCTATTACCCTCATGCAGATAAAGACTGAATTGTAAGCGCTATTACACATTTGCTGCTCCCCTCTTTATTATTCACTGAAGTGATTATCCATATGTTAAGCCTGAAACTGATTTACAATAAGTACCCTAACTATAACTGATTTATATTCCTACAGTTTTAGCAAAATATTTTGTAATAACCAAGAATGGCCAATAGAGATTTTATTGTGGTTGCCTACACTTACTAATGTGGACCAACCCAACCCCAAATGCTATAGTGAACAAAATTATTTTGTGGAAGTGCATTTGATTAGTTTTATGTATGAATAAATAATTGCAATAATACTATTCAAAAATAAGTAAAATGGCTATAATATTATTTAAATAATGCTTGTCTAGCAAAAAGAAAAATTCTGTTTCAGAACTGGCTTAGGGCCTTAAGGTGCCCATACATGGCACAGTATTCTCGTGCGTTTTGAACTAGATCGCATCGCGTGCAAATCGCATGCGATGCAATTCGAAGCTACTGAAGTTCAAAAAGCACAGGCTGCACAGACTTTATGTGCTGTGTGATGGGATGCCCGTGGGAGCGTGCATCGCATTGTACAGCACCCTCACACCGTGTACAGGTATAGGCACCTTTATTGTTTCATTCAGGCCCTGGTGTGTTTGCATTGGGTACTAATGGTG
The DNA here is from genome assembly GCF_055691185.1 of Crinia signifera. NCBI lineage: Eukaryota > Metazoa > Chordata > Amphibia > Anura > Myobatrachidae > Crinia > Crinia signifera. The sequence continues at coordinate 126,212,924 of NC_139221.1, read as the reverse complement.
AAGTACTGCGCATGTGCATATTCTCATGCGCATGTGCAGGCTTCCTGTGCGGGTGCATTTGCTGACCTGCACAGTTGGCGTGGCGCTCACATGGGGGGGGGGTGCATAAAGGGGGCACTGGCAGTGCTGGAACATGGAAACACCAGCGTTTAATGCATATGCTGGGCGTTTCCGTGATGCAGTGTGCTGGGGGTGGGCCGCATAACGTCAGCCACCCACACTCTCTTTATCCCATATAAGTCAGTCTCCCAGGAGAAATCATTCAATGGTTGCCGACCATCTAATGATTTCTCCTTCTGTGGGCACATGCGAGGGGATGTGTTTTCATAACATATCCCTTCGCATGGTTGCGTGGGGGGTACTTCTATATTAGTTGGGTGCCCACTAAGCTATTTGCTTAGTTTTCCGCGTCTCCTCGTGGTACGGCGGTGGAGGCATTTTTTTCAGTGGGTTGGGCACTCTGGAACTTGATCAGCTGTGCTCTTCGCAGCTTACTGAACTTGAATGATGATGGTCCTTCTGCTGAGTGTTTTTGTTGGAGAAGAAATCCAGTGTCTAATCCAGTGTCTAGGTTGTTCACCTCCCAGTGGCGGAACTTGTGAGTGGTGGGCCCAGGTGCAAAATAATAATTTAGGCCCCACACCAGTGGGTGACAGGGTTACAAGCTGTTGGTCTAGACAGCAATGGGCCCCTTAGTCCTCAGGGGCCCCGGTGCAATGCACCTGCTGCATCAATGGTAGTTCCGCCTCTGTCACCTCCTCAGCAGACATGTTTTGTGTACATTATTTGTATAAGCTTCCCTTTACTGAGAAAGTATGTTATTATTGTAATCTTGATATTTCATTCATATATAAAAATAATTAATTTACTTGGGCCAATTAAGTTTCCAAATCAAAAAACTCTTGAAAACTTTACATGTTGGGAGAACTAAATTAGATGGCATTGAAAAGCCTCTTCTTACACTATATTGTTCACAGTGGTTATAGATCATGGTGCTAATGCTCTGGTTATGAATGAATTGCTCAATTTAAAAAGAAATACATTTAAATAATAATTCACAATAATTCTTGGGAACAGACAAAAGCTTATAATTCTATACAAAGTGTTTATGGACATTTATGTAAATCAAGAAAAAATGGAACCATCTAATCTATATTCACAAAATAGACATACTTTGACAGCCTTTATCATGACATCTTATATTACCCTGGGATGACCAACAAAACAGAGAGTGTATATGGAGAAGAAAAAGCAAATCAGTTTCACTATGACGCACTCCTAATTCACACAGTGTCAACGTATGACTGAAATTACAGTATATCTTTATTAAATAATTTGTAGTAATAAGTATCACTCACAGGCCATCATGATGGCCTGTGAGTGATACTTATTACTACAAATTATTTAATAAAGATATACTGTAATTTCAGTCATACGTTGACACTGTGTGAATTAGGAGTGCGTCATAGTGAAACTGATTTGCTTTTTCTTCTCTATATGAATTCATATTTTCTAATCAGTAGACAGCACCCTTAACCTAGGAGGACAGTGTTTATATATAACAAACTTCCCATAGGTGGGCATATTGCCATTCATACATATATAAAAACCCATGTGAATATCCTACGTACCACATATGGTGCGGGTCGCTTACTCTCTCTTAAAACAGAGAGTGTACCTAGTAGTGTGGCCAATCCCGGGATCGGGATCGGCGGGATCCCGGGATTTGGCCTAAAAAAGTCCGGGATTTCAATCCCGGGATTGGAGAATCCAATCCCGGGATTTCGGGATTAGACTGCGCATGCGCAGTCTAATGCCGGGCAGCGTCTGAGCACTCGCTCAGACGCTGCCCGGCTGTTCCCGTAACCTGACCCGGCGTGCGGCCTGCGTAGCGTGACAGTAGAGGTCACCCTGCGCAGGCCACACGTCACCAGTGACCGCCTGCCCGCCTACCGGCCTCTTCTCCGCCGCAAGCACGCCGGCCTGACTCCGCCCGCCTCCGCCTGCCCGCCTCTTCTCCGCCGCCCGCCTGCCTGCCTCCGCCCGCCTGCTGTCTTCTATGGAGGTGCACTTGCCGGGAGGCACCGTGCACCTCCAAACCCACTCCCGCCCGCCCGCACCCTAATGTAAGTAGATGTGCGGGTCGGCCGGGGTGGGTCCTATGCTAAAAATGTTTTTTTTTTGGTGGGGATGCCAATCCCGGGATCCCGGGAATCCCGGGATTGAGCATTTTTCAATCCCGGATCCCGGGATTGAAAAAATGCCCCGGGATTGGCATCCCTAGTACCTAGCTTCTGTCTTCTACTGATTTTGGTCTGTCTAACCATGACCGTTTTATTTTTACTGAACAATATCGAGGGCCATGTTTCCTTCATTTTCATGTAATTTACAGTGCCGCATAAGTATTTTGGTTAGATAAGAAATAAAATATAATAACGTGCTTTGTGAGATATTTTCCATCCAAGATGTAATTTAAACATGCATTTAACACAAAAAAAAACCACTTGCCTGTGAGCCATACAATTTCTATTATAATCATTGTTATTTTACAGCTGTTTTATTTTCAAAATGATAAGAGATTTATATACTGTAAAAGAGTTTTCTGTTAACAAATGGGACAATCATGTATGCGTTCATCCATCCATTTTATATTTCAGAAAGAAAACCGATGGCTGAATAAGCTGGAGGTAACATAAACTACCGAAGGAGTCTGAGATGCCTGCACTTTGGTTGTGGTTTATGTTTAGGCTATGATGCTGCAGCTATAGCCAATTAGGGAGTAGGGAGGAGTTTCCTGTTGTAGGAATAGCCAGAGGTCAGGTGATCTGCACTCTGGTCCGGTTTTCCAAGGAGCAGGTTGGTTTCAGACTCTCTCCTGTACTTATTCCTCTGTCATCCTCACTTATTCCTTCTACTGTCAGAGATACTTCTCTCCCTCTGCCTTATCCACATATCTCTTTCTCTTCTGTCAGGCTGCTCCTTGGGGGATTTTGTGCCAGATAGTGTAGCGCTGCTGCTGCCAGGCCTAGCATGCCGCGCCCGCGGAGAAACATCCACCCTCCCTCCCGTTTTGCACAGCCCGGCTCCCCCTCTGCTCCCCCAACGGCTAGCGTCACGCAGGCCGGGCGGGGAGGCAGAGCGGCGGCGAGAGCGGGTACACAGCGGCGGGGCGCGAGGTCCGCGTCATCGGCTGATGACGCGGTGGCGCGCGGTGCTAGGCCGCAGGCTAATAGAGCGAGTAGCGCTCCCGCCCGGGGTAGCGGAGGCACCCCAGGCGGAGGTAGTCAGCGGGGCAGGCGCACGCGGTCTCAGGGTCCCGCAGCAGCAGACACAGGTGCATCCGCGCCTATCCAAGATGGCCGCCGGACGCGAGCTGCGGGTCCTGGGACGCAGCACAGGGGTTCTCCTGCTCAGTCAGCCCGGCCTACGTTGCCCACACAGGGCCACCCCTCCACGGGGTCCCCCATGACTCCCTTAAGGAGGGCAAGGAGTGGGTGGCTCTCTAGGGCGCGCTTGCTATCCCAGCGCGTCAGGCTATCACAGGCAGCGCAGGCTATTTCAGCCACGGCTGCAGAGACAGTGTCCCCTGGAGTTGCGCAAGCACCCTCCACAGAGGTAGATATGGCAGTGGTGCGGCAGCTGGTAGCGATGCTGACGCCGAGGGCGGGTCAGCAACCTGTACAGTCAGGGCCTAGGAATCTAGCTACTACTGTCCTCCCTTCTGTTCCTTCTAACCGGGACCCTGCGGCACACGTGCTGGCAGCTCTGGGCACGCCTTTCGCGAGTATGGCTTCCACACCGCCGAGGGACGCAGTCGTGCCGACACCATCGCAACCCCAGGCAGAGGGGGCCATTGCCGGGCCGTCAGAGGTGGCTGGTCCCTCCGGAACAGCAGATGCGGCTACAGCGGGAGCTGTGTCAGGTGGGTCAGCCAGAGCACGCAAGAAGCGCAGGCGCAGGTATTCCCGTACATCCTCCTCCTCGGGGTCAGAGTCCGTGACCTCCGGCGAGGAGGGGGGACGCAGATCCAGGCACAGGCGCAGACGCTCTAGGAGACACCGGAGGCGCTCGCAGTCCTCCAGTGGCGACTCGGGCTCCCCGTTGTTTCCTAGGGGGCAGGTGGTCCACTGCGAGAATACGGCAGTGCTAAGAGGCCTCAGGCGCAGCGTAAGGGATAGGATAAGGGAGGGCAGATACGTCAGCTTCTTTACAATGACTGCGCAGGATGAAAAGGATTATCGCGAGGCAAAGCGTAAAGGGGGGATTGGCGAGGCGGCCTACTGCACGTATCAGAGATGGCAAGTGGGGCTGTTTATGTTTGCCGCATGCTACTTGGAGACCAGACCCCAGGAGCATATGAACGTCATTAGATACATCCATATGATGCACGCCATGTATATGGACGACGGTGAGAACGTCTGGCGGGCTTATGACGAGCAATTCCGACGGAAGCAGTCGGGTTGTGAGATCATGGCCCTTGGCGCTAAGGATGTCGAGGTATGGATGGGTAAGAAACCGTCGGTTTCGACCTCCGCCGCCCCGGCTCCGGTGGTGTTAACACCTGCGTCAGCCCCACGCAGGGCCCCCTCGTCCTTTCGCGGGGGCTCTGGAGGGGGGCAGTCGGCGGGCAGATGCTTTGCCTACAACGGGGCAGGATGCGCAGCGGGTTCCCGCTGTAAGTTTCGGCACCAATGCTCAAAGTGCTGGGGGGGACACCCGGTTAAGGAGTGCACGCGTGGCAAGCAGGCTGGGGGGGCACCCAGGCAAAATGCCGGGGCCAATCCAGCCCCTGCTCCCCCTCAGTAAAGCCCCGTCTCCCGTGAGGGGCGACCGCCTAGCCAGTTGGCTGGGGCGTTACCCCCTCCGGGATGAAGCGCAGTTTCTGGCCGCGGGTTTCTCGGAAGGATTCCTCCTCCCCATTCAGGGGGAGGTGGCGTCCGGGTCCCCGAGAAACCTGAAGTCAGCAATCGACATGCCTCAAGTCGTCCTGGAGAAGGTCGAGAAGGAGGTAAAATTGGGCAGGATGGTGGGTCCATTTCCTGAACCTCCGGTTCAGGGTTTGGTACTGTCACCTATTGGAGTAGTCCCCAAGAAAGAGACAGGCAAGTTTCGCCTGATACAGCATCTGTCCCACCCACCTGGATTGTCTGTAAATGATGCAATTCCTATGGAATTGTGTCATGTACGGTACCAATCCTTCGAGGAGGCTTTAGCTATTGTGCGCGGCTTCGGGGGGCGGGCCCTGCTAGGCAAGGTGGACATCGAGTCGGCATTCCGACTGCTGCCCCTGCACCCGGACTCCTTTAGGTTCATGGGATTTAGGCTGCCTTCAGGTTATTATGTAGACCGTTGCCTGCCTATGGGCTGCTCGGTGTCCTGCGCCTACTTCGAGTGTTTTAGCAGCTTCCTGCATTGGTGCGTCACGGAGTATACGGGCGAGCCGGGGGTCGCCCATTATTTGGTCGACTTCCTGTGCGTAGGCCCGGCTGATTCCCCGCGTTGCGGGGCTCTCCTGAACGCAATGCAGCAGCTGTTCTTGCATTTCGGAGTCCCAGTCGCGGAGGGCAAGACAGAGGGGCCGACTGAGTGCCTATCATTCTTGGGCATTGAGATTGACACGCGGGCCGGGTGCTGCAGGTTGCCCCTTGATAAGCTTGCACGGCTGCAAGGGGCGATCTCCCAGTCCCTGGCCTCCGGCAAACTCCGGGTACGCCAGCTACAGTCCCTACTGGGCCTGTTTCACTTCTCCTGCAGGGTTATCCCCATGGGGAGGGTGTTCTGTCGGAAACTGGAACTGGCCATGGCAGGTCCAAATAGGCCCCAATTCTTTGTCCGCCTGAATGCGGAGCTCAAAAGGGATCTTAGAGTCTGGGATGTTTTCCTCCGCGACTTCAACGGTGTGTTGCTGTGGCCTAGCCCTCCGCGGTACAGCGAGGAATTGCAGCTATACACCGATGCGGCCAGGGGAATCGGCTTTGGAGCCTTCCTGCACGGCTCTTGGTGCGCTGAGACCTGGCCGGAGGAATGGGCACTAGAAGGCCTCACCAGGAACATGCTTCTGCTGGAGCTGTTCCCTATTGTGGTGGCCCTGGAACTGTGGGGCAACCGCCTACGTGATGCCTGCATCACCTTCTGGTGTGATAACCTGTGGGTGGTGCAGGCCATCAACAGACAGAGCTCTTCTTCTCTCCCTGTTGTGCGCTTGCTCTCTCGCCTTGTATTGGTATGTCTGCGGCTTAACCTGCATTTTGTGGCCAGGCACGTTCCCGGGGTGGACAACTCGGTGGCCGACGCCCTGTCCAGGCGTGACTGGGCTAGGTTCCGGTCCCTAGCTCCGGGAGCGGATTTGGTTGGTGAGCCGTGTCCTCCTTATGTTTGGCAGGTCATCAGGCCGGCATGGAGGAACTAGCCATGCGGGCTATTGCTCCAAGGACGCTGCGTTGTTACCAAGCTGGCTGGCTGGAATGGGAACAATTCAGAATGTCCGCGTCACAGCAAGGTAAGGCCCCGGGCGACGCCATGCTGGCGTTTGTGTGGAGTTTGTACTCCGGAGGGCGGACTGTGTCAGCCGTGAGACGGCTGTTGGCCGGCGTGTCGTTCTTCTCATCGCTGTATGGGAGATCGGACCCCGGTCGGTCTTTTCTTGTGTCTCGGGCCCTGAGGGGCTGGCGGCGCGCTTCCCCTGTGGCTCCAGATAGCAGAAGGCCCATTGACGTGTCCCTGCTGCCTCCCTTATTGGGGGCGGTTTGGGATGTATGTCACTCTGAGTATGAGGTCCGACTGTTTCGCTTGGCATATGCCATGGCATTCCATGGAGCTTTCAGGGTCGGCGAGCTGGTAGCCCCATCGAGGCATCGACCTTCTCCTCTGTTGTTAGAGGATGTATTGATACAGGGCGATTTGGTTTGGTGCCGGGTAAGACGTTCCAAGACGGATCAGACTGGGAGAGGCCAATGGCTGTCACTGCAACCGTGCCCGGTGGAAGGGATTTGCCCAGTGGTGATGGCAAGCGCCTACGCCCTGCTGCGTCCTGACCGCCCTGGGGCATGGTTAATGCATGAAGACGGCTCTTCATTGACAAAATACCAGTTCTGCCATGTTTTGCGACGTGCCCTGGGATCTCTTGGCCCGGATCCGCGGGAGTTTGGTACACACTCCTTTCGGATCGGGGCGGCCACATCTGCTGCTGCTGGGGGTCAATCCGACGCAGAGATACAGTCTCTGGGTCGATGGCGCTCGGCAGCGTTCCGCAGATACATTCGGCCTGGCCTGTCTCTCCATCTGCAAGACTGTAACCGACTGGACGCATAAGTACTCGTCTCACTTTAGCGGGAGTCTTGAGGTGGTCCACTTTCCCCCGGGGGCACAATTCGGCTTAATTCCAATCTGACATGGCATCCTGGTTAGTTTACTCCGGGGGTTTTCTGTGCAGTGTGCCTCAAGGTCTGGTCGGTTACGGTTTTCTTTATCTTTGCCTTCTCCGGTGTGGTTGGTCTGTTAAGTGAGGTGTGATTTTGATGGCATGTGTCCTAACCTGTTTACATCTTTCAGGTCGCAGGGACTCCAAGACGGTGTGGGTGATGGGACACTCTTTTGTCCACTGGGCATCAATGGCGTGTGGCAGTTTGAATGAAAGTATGCGAGTGAAAGCTCAGAAAGTGCGTTGGTTGGGTGTGCGAGGCATGCATTGGGGAGCGCTACAGGGCCTTTTGCTAAGGTCGGTGCGGGACTTTGGAGTCCCTGAGGTGCTAATTTTGCACCTGGGCGGAAACGATCTAGGCCAATGCACCGCCTTAGAACTGCGGTCAATTATCATCAGAGACCTGCATATTGTGGCTCAGGCGCTCCCTTGCTGCAAACTGATTTGGTCCTCAATGATTCCTAGGCGAGTCTGGAGGAATGCTAGGTCAGGGCCCCGCTTGGATAGCGCACGGAGAAAGGTCAATGCTGCGGTGCAGCGATACCTGTTGGCTAATGGGGGAGGGGTCATCAGGCATGACTCCATCACCTATAAGCGGGGTTCCCTGTATAGGCCGGACGGTGTCCATCTGAGTCCTAAAGGAATGGCCATATTCCTGGACGATTTTTTAGAGGTTTTTAGTTGAAGTGTTGTTGTTTAGTAAGTGCTGAGCGTTTAGGGTGGCGGTGCTGCAGCCTAAGGCTTGGCTTGTGGCGGTAAAGAACGGTCCTTGTTCAAATGAAGTGTTATGAGGATAGTGGGGTGCGCTCTCCCGTCAATGATACGCTTGTAGCCCATGCCCCTTGGACAGGGGTGGGATGCACCACTTGCCCGAGTGGGTAGCGTGGGAGAGTTGAACACCAATGATGTATGAATGGTGTGATGTCATCTTACCCCTCTTTTCTCTATGACCGTTCTTTAGGGCCGCCACCCTCTTTTATAGATTAATATATATATAGTTGTCAATTAATAAATTTGACATTCATTATTTGAAACGCCAGCACTTGTGTCTGTCTCTTTATTTGTAGTGTTAAGTTAGATAAGTTTAGATAAGTTATTAAAGTGTTATGTCATAAAGATTGCCGATGGTACGTTTATGCACTTTAATCTGAAATCTTATTATTAGATTAAAATTATTTTTATTCAATGTAGCAATCCTTGTTTCTGGTTACAAGACTGATTTTTATTTTAGTATTTTATATTCACACATTTCCTTGTTGTTGTTACTACTTATGGATGATTACATACTGAGATGCATTTAATGCATCTCACTTATTTTCTCAGCTGCAAGAATGACTCTAGCAATGAATACAATGAGCCTGTTGAATTGATCCAAACACAGGGGCTGTCATAATCGGAGTTTACCCCTGTGCATGGAAAATCAATCATGGTGTTGTGTAGGATTTCTACATGTCAGCCTCCATTGCGTCACTATCTGCAGGGAATTGCTGAATGGGTTTATTGGGTTATGGATGCATTACGAGCAGCACATACTTTTTCCAGGACTGTTTGCATTGTTTTATGTGTCTTTTATTAGAGATGAAAACATTGCTTGTTCGGTGGTTAAATGCAAATTGAATGCCTTTAACAAATGGATTAAGCCAACAGCTTTTAGTATTTCTAATAATGAGCTTTGGGACCTAGGTACATGGAAACCAAGCAATCGGCCCTCTATTATATAGCTAATCGAAAATTCAGAAGTGATGTACACATAAAAAGCAAATATATTCTGAATTAAAAACCTAAAAATTGACAAGTTATGATGTACTGTAATGCTCTAAGTTTAATTTTAGTTTTAGAAAGCAAAGCCATAGCATGATTATACACAGTCTTATTATGGCTGGCTTAATTCAAGCCTGTGCTTCAGCTGGTTCCTCAGCCATAGAACCTGTTTAATTAATGAGTTTCCCAGGTTTTGCCATACTATATGGGTAACACCACACTAAGGGCATTCAGTTGTTTTTCACAAGCATTTCAGCTTGCTATCCCTTGGGGGTGGTGAGCAAAAATGTCCGAATGAATGGCTGTACTTCACCATAATGAGCGTGATATGCCCAAAAAATAGATCAATTGAATATTGCCCTACAATCTCCTGTCTCTTTAGACAGAAGATTTGTTGTGATACAACAATTGAATACCACTCTGTTTGGATTTATTGTACCGGAAATGCTGTCATACTGTATGTCTATTACATGTGTCTGGTGGAGAAACGTGCTGTACTGCATATGGCCTAAAATTGCACTGGTAAATGTAATATACAGTATCATGGTGTAGATTGTTGTTGGTTACTGAATTCATAAGGGCATCTTATTCTGTTTGTCATCCTTCATAAACTCTGGCGTTAATTATTAATTTAGAAAGAGAGAGAGACATGTTGCTAACTTAATTTATTAATTAGTACATTTCATCAGGACAACCACTGTCTGGATACTTTTGTCCTTGGTGTTGCTTTTCATGTTTTAGAAGAAGTAGTGTAATTGGAGTGCAATAAATTGAGGTCATTAATAGGTCTTTCATGTGAAAGAAATAAGTGAAGAGGCTGAATTGGTGGTTTGTATGGCTGAATTATTTGTAGCAGTGAACCTAGCTGGACCGACTGCTGAAGGTTAGACTTGCCGTATGGGTGAACTGGATTGGAGCCAGTTGGACTTGGTCCAGCTGGGCATTAACTAAGCTGAACCTAGAGATGACTGGACCAACTAGAACCATTTGGACTTGGCCAGGCTGAGCCTGATGATGACTGGTCTGGTTGGCATTGGTTGGACTTTAATCAGGCTGGACCTGGAGATGACTGGAAGGAACCAGCTTAACTTTGTCAGGTGAATTTTTGTTTCACTTGAAGTTAGCTCTGATAATGGTGCAGAACTAGAGCCAGGAACATAGCAGGTAGCAACATGGTTCAAGTGTAAGATTTCTGTCTGGACGCTCCTTTTAAACCGTCTCCTGGAGCACCTGTGGTGGTTTAGAGCTCATAACCAGCTGCGATCCTGGGATTGGTCAAATCGGTCATCTGACCTATGAAAGAATAGTAGTGCCCATGGAAAAGAGTCAGCTGGAGACCTCATCATTTTCATATCTGTTAGAGTCACAATGTCACAAAACAGAGGTTCACAGTGCTCCCCAGCCATGCCTTGTATTACCTGCAACACTATCCTAAGCGCTGTCTGTCATCCACTGTCCCAGCTGGCATTCCTGTACTGCCATCACGGCATTCTGTCACAGATGTCTGCCCAGTCACCACACATCACTGTAGGCTGCACCATGCAGCCTACAGTGTTCCCCGACAGTTCTCTCCATGGACAGTGCCATGACACTTCTTGGTTCTGCTCCAGCGCTATAGCCAGTCAGGAGACAGAATCCAGGCAGAGTTCCACTCCAGCCAATCAGCACTGAGCAGGTGGTATAAAGCACAGCTCAGGAAACAGAACCCTGTCAGTGCTTTGTTATCTGTCAGAGTGTAAGGAGCTCCTGCCTTGCTCAGCTCCTTAAAGACACAGGGCAGTGCTGTGTCTTTAAGGAGCTGTGTCTTTAAGTTTTCCTCATTACATACCTTAAATGTATTTGTGCCTCTTTTGACCAAATACAAGGTATGTTGTGAGAAAATCAATGAAATTAACTTTGTAAAAGGTTTCTAATCTGTGAATAATGTAACATCCCCTATGACACAAATAGGTCAAAACTATATAAATCCACCAATAGAGGAATTCAACCCACACCATTGGATAGTTAAAGAACTCCCCAGCCTAAAAGAGGCACAAATACATTTAAGGTATGTAATGAGGAAAACTTTTGTGAATTTTTTCATATCCACATCCTTTTAAGAACGTAGCATTTTCAACCTTAAGGAGTTCTGTTCCCTCCAATAGACCCCATCTGTTCAAATTAAAATTTTTATACATATTAATGTATACAATTTTTATACTAATGTATACTGTTTTAAATAATTTTAAATTATGTCAATGTATGTGATTATATGTAATGTCAATGTTCAATGTTGATATAATGTCAATGTCAGTTGTTTATATGGATTTATGTTATTTTATAGACAAAAAAACACCTGATGAAGTTCCTAACCGGAACGAAACACGTTGAGTGTTGATCAAAATAAACGGAGAATTATTCCAGAAAATCAGAAGCTACAAGCGTTTCTCTATTGTATTCTATTTTATTATATATTAGAATGGACATTACATATTGTACATAGGGCGCTAGAAGACACTATTGTGGGTTGTTGAGATATATATATATGTATGTATATATATATATATATATATATATATATATATATATATATATATATTAGATATCCTTCACGTGGCACTCCTGGATGCCCGGGTATTTATAACCCAAATGTCAATGATAATGTTCCGGTGCCTTCCAAAGATATGGTGTATAGTCACCACTCTGATACATTCAAACTTGGGTGAGGAGGCACTCACAAATAATCCCACCTGCTGTAGTGTACTTATTTCTGAGTGCCGCCTCACCCAAGTTTATGTGTGTGTGTGCATGCAGGAGGCAGCAAAGGGGGTCTTGAAGAAGGTCCAGGGAAGGACCGAAACGTTGAGCTGTACCCACTGTCACACAATGGTGTTATTATCGGTATGTGATTAAAATTTCTTCTGCAAGCAAATCCGGTGAGTGCCCCATCATTTTTCTATATATATATATATATATATATATATATATATATATACATACGGATTTGTAGGGCAGCACTTCCAAATACTGTGTAGAACTTGCTCCGGTGCCCGGCCAAACGTTACTGTGGTAACCAAAGTAGAGCTGGGGACAGGCAGCACCCGGAGTCTGTAAAAATGATACTAGCAACGCTTTATAGATCAAACGTTTTCGATGCCTTTATTGCATCGTCATCAGGATGACGATGCAATAAAGGCATCGAAAACGTTTGATCTATACAGCGTTGCTAGTATCATTTTTACAGACTCCGGGTGCCGCCTGTCCCCAGCTATATATATATATATATATATAAATATATATATATATATATATATATATATATTACATACACAAGAAGGACCCAGAGTGCACCCCAAATGGTCAAGCAGCTACTCTATAAATCCCCCCTGTTAGTGGGGGATGCAAAGCAGGAGAAAATGGGGTATATAGAGAGCGCTAGTACAATCCACCACCTTGTAGGTTTTCACCATAGGTTTGCACAAGTATGAAGAATGTACAATGTACAAAATTATAAAACATAAAACTTATGTTTATTTATTAAAAGTTGTCCATTCCACATCTGTTGATTCAAGACGATAACAAGTCCAACCCTATGCATTTTGTCTTATACAGACTTCATCAGGCGTTACGCTGTAGGTGGTAGAGAATGCATACATAAACTGTATCATAGATTTCATGGAAATAAGACTTATTAACATTATTTTTAAAAAAAATTACACAAAATTGAATGGTCGCAGCATGAGATGGAGGAGAGCATGTACAATGATAAACATAGAGAGGATTTCACATACCGACGGTGAGATGGCGTGTCTCATAAGATTCAAAACTCTTTATGGAGTGCAGGTGGCAGCTGCCACAAGGTAATTTGCCTCATGGAGGATTTTAGACGATAAACTGCTATTGGTTCAGTATTTCTATATTCCACAATTTTTTTTATATATATATCTTTCAATTCCTGTCTTGTTAATGAAACTGTAACCCTTCAAACGGCATATTCATAGGGTCCTAAATAACCGTAGTGCAAATGTTCCTAAATGGCAATACAGTGAATATACAATAATAAAAATGCTTCTAAATGGCATTACAATGGTATATAATCATACTGAATAGATAACAATATTAATACAATTGAAGTGCTTCACAAAAAATCTTAAGTGGAAAACTTTTTTTAGAGACCTTAGAGACAACATTTTTTAGAGACGTTAAGCTTCACCACTAGCATAGGGTCATAAAACTATTTAAAATAGACAGCATAAATAGGTTGTCCAATGAGATTACATACAAAAAAATCAAATAACAAATACAGTTGCAGTAAGACCGTTTTTAGTCTCATGTAAATCAAATTCATCACAACGCAACCTACCTGAACAAGAAATTCAGATTGGATATCCTGAACATATGTGTAAAGGAGGCTAGTACTGGCCCATATATATACCGATAGGCAGATGACGTCACATCCGGTCAGGAAATTAATGACCGATGTGATAAAAGGCATATACCTAGACAAAAAAACGTCTAAATGCCGTTAACCTATAGCCCAATGTATAATGGATATGTAGATGGATATGTAGTTATAAGTGCCATACCTGCAGGACATGTAGCGGCGCTCGGCTCACTTAATGAGCCAGCGTGCGTTTCATTATGCGGTCCACCACGCTATCCGTGTGGTGGCTTCCGCTTCCTACTGCCGTGTAATCCGGCCGTTGTTAGGAGACCGCTAGTGTCTCAAAAGCGTCTCCTATGCAGGGTGACATTTAAGCCGCCGTAGTACGGGCAGTTGGAGTGGCGTGTGAATACCACCATATGGGGAGATAGATTTAATGTATCCTAAGGGGTTATATCTACAAAGGGAAATTACGGTGCTACAAAACGTGTCCAAGCTCTATAATTGGGGAATAAATAAAGTGATTACATATAGCTATATCAAAATAGGGTACTTATGTAATATCTGGGCGCCTGATTTTTTCATCGCATCGCATTGCACGCAATATAGTGGCATACAATTCATGCGATGCGATTTTTCATTGTAAAGACCCGTTTTTTTTAATTGTATAGTAACCCATGGGTGATTGCATACCCCCACTATCCAACTACGCATGGAGGTGAATTTATATAGTGTGGCAAGTGCAGCAAGCCACCGAGCCCGAAGCGTGGCGAGCGCACGCAGAATACATGTAAAGTAATCCGCGTGCGCTCGCCACACTTCGGGCTCGGTGGCTTGCTGCGCTCGCCACACTATATAAAATCAACTCCGTGCGTAGTTGGATAGTGGGGGTATGAAATCACCCATGGTTGACTATACAATTAAAAATCGGGTCTTTACAATGAAAAATCGCATCGCATGCCTTGAAAAAAATCGGGCACCCAGATAATACATAAGTACCCAAAATAGTAACATTTTCTGTAGTGGTAACAATTAGTGTAATATTGTAATCTCCCTTATTTATCTAACTGTCTAATAACTCTAAGGGATACATACCTACATATTCAAAAAATGCTACATTAAATGTCTATGGTAAGGCAAATAACACATAATCAGAATAGGGGGTGTCAATATTATATATTGGAAGTGTTAGAAAAGATACAAAATATAGATGTGTAATTAGAAAGAATACAAAGTGTAGATATAATATAAAAAATTGTATTATGATTTTTATTTTAGATCTCAGGGCCCCCCTGTCTTAAGGACCCCAGGCCCTCTAGGGCCTTAATCCCTTAATCCACATTTTTTTTTAATCATTACTGTACCAACAATGCAATACTCTGGCACATCATTCTTTATTTCTAAGGTAATGATTTAAAATTAGCAGCACTACATTGCAGTTTCCACAGTTTTATTAATAGATAATGTTTCATTGTATTTGCCTTTTAGGGATCATGGGACCTATATGTTAAATTTGAGGGTACTTGTCTCCTAGCAGGGCGCCCAGATTTCCTACGTACGCTCAGTAGTTAATTTAGTTAATTTATTCACTGCACCCTGAGTGAAATCGCATCGCATGGCCCTTTTTTGTGGCGTGAGATGTCAGATGAGATGAGATCTCAGTAGTTCATATGGTAAAACACCTAAAACAGCACCACTCTCCACGTCACCCCAAAGCGTGGCGAGCCCCGCGAGGGGTGGCGGAATGCATCCTCCAACCTTTTCATACCCCCACTATCCACGTCAGCGTGGAGTTGATTTTATATAGTGTTGCGAGAGCTGACGCGGAATACATGTAAAGTAATCCGTGTACGCAAATGGCTTAGTGGGCGCCCTGCTAGGAAACAAGTACCAATTTGAGATATTACTTTTTATTCACCTATTTCTTATTTGAACAAAATCCACATATCTCATTACTGCCATAGCCTCATTAATATTTTTGTGGCAGTCATTTTGTATTCCAATAAATACCTTGATAAACACTAACAACTCGATATTTTTATTATAGGAAATATTATTTATAGATAGCTGACAAACATCACACAAGAGGATTGTGTTAATCAGATTTGCTGGAAAAGTTATTGTTTCTATGGTAGCAAAAATCTCTGTGGCTTTGAAAAACTTGAAGATTTAATTTAGAGTTATTTTTGCTCTTTGATACTCTTTACAGAAATGATTCAGATTACGGCAAACATATTTTATTGTGCTTCATTTCTTATTAATAAATTGTAAGAAAGTTTTAGCTCATCACATTCTGCACAAAGGGCTACTTAAGATCAGTGGCTCAGTGATTTCTATCAAAACATATGGGCGGAAACTTACTAAGAATACGAAAATTTGTATTCATATTCTTAATATTCTTAATACGAATGCATACAACCGGCATCGCCATCCTATGGCATTTACAAATTTGTATTCCGGAGGAAAATGTACTAATCAGTTGTTTTGACTGATTAAAATTTTCTGATGATCATAGGGGTGCACCGGACCACCCATTAGCCCATTTTGTAGCTGAGGGATGGGGCTTTCCAACGAGCCCAGCCCCGTGTCTCTAGCCCCCTGGGAACCACAGATACTGCCAGGCAAAACTGGAACGTTTTCCCTATAGGATAACATGGGACCCGCTAATTCCGACCCCCACCCAGTTCAACGGCTGCCAGTTCCCCCTTCGGCATCACTGAAGCTCTAAGGTTGATCTAAGACTAACCCAAATCACTGGGCCTTCAATCTGATACCAGGCTGGATCCATATGGGTTAATTGGTTCCAGGGATATTGAGGTTAAACCGTTTTTTTTTCATTTCTTAAATGTAATTTCATGACTGTTTATGTTCTTTGAGGGCAGATTTCTCTGGAACCAAACAGCCCAGTTTCACGGGACAAAAATTATTCGAAGCCAACTCAAAAGTTCTTCAATATGATACTTGTCTCATGTAAATGGGTCAGTTGGTTCCGAAGATATAGCTGGTTGGTTAAAGGGGGGTAGGGAGAGGGGAGTGGTTGTCTCTCCCCCTCACACCAGAAAATGCAGGGACTAGGCTGGTGTATAAGGGTTCAGCCTGGGAATGTCCCTGCATGATCCTGGGACCATATTCCTGGGTAAATCCCTGCATTTTCTGTTTTGAAAGGGGTATTATTTCAAACAGCCGTGGCCTGCAGTGCTCTAAATACAGCCGGGGAGCCCCCTGCTCTCTGCCCAGCTGTCAATGACTGTCACCCCTGCAGCTTCCGCTCCAATTCTTCTCCCCGCTTTCAGCTCAGCCCGCCCCCCCTTTAATCATGTGGTGCCGGCGCCCGGCGTGCTCCCCCGACATCATGCACAAAAACAGCGCGCACAATATTTCAAATGTCCACTCGGCTAGAGGGGACACCAGGAGGGGAGTGGGAGTGGGCACTGCGCTGCGCTCTGCTCCTCTCCCCATAGAAGCAGCTGCATCGCTCTCCAGCTTTCCCTGCAGCAGCAGCAAAGGCTCATATAAAAATTTACAGTAAGTGGCACTTTTGGGGGCATTGCTTAAGGGACGCTACATGTGGCGGTATGTGGGGGCATTACACATAATGTGCAGCATCATGTGTAAGGGGCATTATGTGTGCAGCATCATGTGTAAGGGGCATTATGTGTGCAGCATCATGTGTAATGGGTACTATGGTGCGCGGCATCATGTGTAATGGGTACTATGGTGCGCGGCATCATGTGTAATGGGTACTATGGTGTGCGGCATAATGTGTAATGGGTACTATGGTGTGCGGCATCATGTGTAATGGGTACTATGGTGCCATCAAGCAAGAACCCCCTAGCAATGAGCACGTAGATAAGCAGCACTTATGTGGCAAATATGTAATGGGCATTACGGTTTGTTATATAGTATGTAATGGGCATCATGATGTGTGGCACAATGTGTAATGGGCATTATGTTGTGTGGCCTTATGTGTAATTGGCATTACGGCGTGTGGCTTTATGTGTAATGGGTATTACGGAGTTTGCTAAAATGTGTAATGGGCATTACTGTGTATGGTCTAAAGCAGGCATGTCCAAAGTCAGGCCTGTGGGCCAATTGCGTCCCTCACTGTCATTTCAAGCGGCCCTCAGCCTCCAGCTGGAAGTGGGCAGAGCATGTGGGAAGCACAGGACACTAGAGGTGGGGGTCCGGCGAGCACGCCTTTACCTTGCTGTCTGCTGCAGTGAGGAGGTGCCGGTCGCCAGTCAGATGTGTTTGGCATCCTGCCCCTGCTGCTGCAATCGTATATCACCCTACTCCACAATCACAGTGACAGCAGTGTTTCCAGAGGGGGGCAGCAAGGGGCAAGCTTGCTCCCGTAACATGCAGAGCGAAGGAGGGCAGCAGCGGGAGCCTAAGCATCTCCTGTCCTTGCAGTGCCTGCTTTGCCTCTCCTTCCTCTGGCTCACACAAGGGGCTTGGAAACATACAGAGAAGGGAGGGGGCAGAGTGGGGGACATACAGTAAAGGAGGGTCAGGCTGGAGGAAATACAGTGAATGGAGGCAGTGATGGCCATTCAGAAGAGGGAGCAGTGACAGACTGGGGAACATACAGTGAATGGGGGCAGAGTGGGGTACATAGTGAATGGGAGTCATACAGTGAAAAAGGGTCAGGCTTGTGGACATACAATGAATGGAGGCACTGATGGACATTAAGAGAAGGGGGCAGGCTGGGGGACAGAGTGAATGGGTGCAGAGTGGGGAACATACAGTGAATGGGGGACACACAGTGAAGAAGGGGCAGGCTGGGGGACATACAGTGAATGGGGGCAGAGTGGGGGACCATTCTGATGTGATTAATGATTCAAAGAATGTCAGGCTGAATGGTTGGCCCCCACACATTTACACTTCACCAAATCTGGCCCTCGTCGCAAAAAGTTTGGACACCCCTGGTCTAAAGTGTAATACCACACCCCTTTTTGTGATGCCACGCCTCCTTCCCATGAGGCCACGCCCACTTACCCCTGCGCAGCTACGCCGCGCAAAGGTCCCCCTGCTATTATGTCTAGGGGGTTTATTCTAGTTCATTCTTTCTGACAAAATCCTTTTTAGATGGACAAAACCATGTGCACTGCAGGGGGGCAGATGTAACATGTGCAGAGATAATTAGATTTGGGTGAGTTATTTTGTTTCTGTGCAGGGAAAATACTGACTGCATGATTTTACACTGCAATATAGATCTCACTTTGAAGAAAAACCCCACCCAAATCTAACTCTCTCTGCACAAGTAACATCTGCCCCACCCGCAGTGCACATGGTTTTGTCCATCTAAGAAGGATTTGGTCAGAAAGAATGAACTAGAATAACCCCCTAGATCTGGGACCACCCATTACCATAATTCTAGATTCGCCTATGCTGATGACATATGGATTCGTATTTTTTCTGATATGAATTTTTTTATTTTAAATACAAATACGTATTTTTAAATATAAATTCATATTTTTAAAAACAAATTCGTATTGGCTGCTGTGTTAAAAAAACACAATTTTTTGAATTTTTTCTTCTTCTTATTTTTAGACTGAAGCCTGCACGATATTCTGCCAAATACACCAGAAAAACTAAGTATTTTCCTTGTGTATTTGACCAGCAATTAGCAGCCATTTACCGCTAATTTGCGGCTGTATGTAAATAAGGAATCACCTTTTTTTTTAATGGTGATTCCTATTCATATTCTGATGGTGTATACATTCGTATTTGTAAATACATATACAAATGTGCCACGAATAGGATTTTACATATTTTCAGGATAGTAAATTCCGAAAATACGAATTCGTAAAAAATAGGTGTATTTTTGTATACTAATAGACCTATTTTTTCGCATTTAGCTTAGCTCATTTCCCCCATGGAGTTTAGCCCTTAAGTAATAAATTATCATGAGAAGGTGTAGGAACTTCTAGTTGGTGATTGGTTAATAGCTTCAGCTTTCAGTCTAGTGTCAGGGTCTCTAATCTGTGTCCAATGGGTAATCTTAATTGAAAAAGATTTTGGGCCAGATGCCCTAAGCTTCAAAAGTGATAAAATGGAGAGTGATAAACAGCTAGCCTACCTGCCACCTCCCAGACTGTGTTTGAAAAATGTCAGGCAGGAGTTGATTGGTTGGTTGTTTATCACTCTCCATTTTAGCACTTTCGAAGCTTAGTGCATCTGGCCCTTTGACTGAAGTTCTGACCTAATCCAAGTAATTACACAAAAATAAAATAAAAACAAACACAATTAAAATGTGTATACTTAACAAAATAAGAAGCTCTTTCCCAAGCTTTGGTTAGTATAAACAGTCTAATATTAATTCAACCTTGCATTATATTTCTTGACACATTTATGCTCTCATGCATTAATGAGAATAATACCAGCGGTCTTTACATTTATGCAGGCTAGGGGCCAGATTCAGTAAAGCAAGTAAAAAACCAACCATGTTTGAACAAACCATGCTGCTATTCAAGGAAAGCAAATACATTTATATATTTTCTGTAAATAATGTCTGCTTTTGCATGTAAACTACAAATGTTAGGCAGGTCTCTGCACGTAAAATTTCCCCACCTGCAGTACAACATGGTTTTGCCCGTTTGCTTGCTTTTTTGCTTTGCTATCAAGGCCGGAACAGGCCCTGAGTTTGTATATTCAAAGCTATCCTGTCAACTGAATATGTGACCTATGTGGTATGCTCAGGGCCGGCTCTACCATTAGGCAGCTTTAGGCAGCTGCCTAGGGCGCCAGGATCTGAGGG
The DNA here is from genome assembly GCF_055691185.1 of Crinia signifera. Lineage (NCBI taxonomy): Eukaryota > Metazoa > Chordata > Amphibia > Anura > Myobatrachidae > Crinia > Crinia signifera. The sequence continues at coordinate 126,192,620 of NC_139221.1, read as the reverse complement.
GGTACCACCAAGTCTGCCTTTCAAAAAATCAAGAATGTCTATGAGGATACTTGTTGTACTTAATTCTGGTGGTGGCTTTGGAACTTCTAAGACCTCACCTCCATACTTTCCCTTGAGGCATACTTCCCAACTTTGCTGCCCCCTCTTCCTTGTACTCTGTTCTGAGTGTCAAAGGGGAGGTGCATGGAGCCTCCAGGGAAAGCAGTGGACTTGCATACCTCCCCGGGGGGCTGGGAGGACCACCCAATTTTTTGAGCCTCCCTGTCATTCTGAAATGTTAGGCAGGTATGCCTTAAGGGGTTGGAAGTGGTTATTGGTGTCAGTAGGGGGGTGGGGGTTGGGAAGGTACAGTAGGTTGAAGTTTTGCCTAGGGTGCTGAGAAGTCTTACACCGGCCCTGGGTATGCTATCACATTCTTTTTTTAATGCCAGAATCTCGACCAAACTTGAGTAAGTAAGTTTTATTTATATAGAACACATTCTTCAACAGGACTCAAGGAGCTTTACAGATATCAAAACAATGCAAATAATACAGATGGAGCTGCTATCATTAGAGTGGCTCCCATCGATTGCTGTCCACCACCGCGCACCAGGAAGGGGGCGCACGTGCATCCCATTTTCCCTGCAGCCTTGTCCCGTCTCCCTGCCCGTCTTCCTGTTTGTCTCTCCACTCAACTTTTGCGCCTGATTATGTTCTTTGTAGTTTTTGTCTCTCCGCTCTGTCTGCTCCCTGCCCATCTCCCTGAAGTGAGCACAGGGGTTGGAGCTACCGCACTAGATCTTACTAACTTGTTATGAATTTTAGAGTGATGTAGGGAACCCCTCCTTTATATTTCCTTGGCATCAGTCAATGCTCTTGTTGAGGGGGTGCAGCCCCAGACATATATAGGTACTGGATAAATAGAAATGGAAAGCAATAATCTCTGTTTGTGGCGTACTAAGTAAACAAATATATAGAATTTCACTTTTGAATAGAATGATTTTGATATACTGGGCGAAATGTAATAGGGTGCGATTTTTAGACTAAAAAAAAATCGCACCAAATCGCACCTTTAAAAATCGCATTTTTTGCCGCGAATTCGCATATGTAATGAGATGCGAATTAGCGGCAAAAAATGCGATTTGCCGCGATTTTTAGTCATGAAAATGTGCGCATTTTCAGTCATGAAAATGTGCGCATTTTTATAAATGCGATTTTGTGCAAAAAAAAAAAAGTTAAAAAAAAAACGGCGTGGGGTCCCCCCTCCTAAGCATAACCAGCCCCGGGCTCATTGAGCCGGACCTGGTTCCAAAAATACGGGGGGACAAAAAGCATAGGGGTCCCCCGTATTTCTGAAACCAGCCCCGGACTCTTGGACCGGTCCTGGTTCCAAAAATACGGGGGACAAAAAATCTGGGGGTCCCCCGTATTTTGAAACCAGCACCGGGCTCCAACAGCCCGCGGTGTCATGCCACAGCCGGGGGACACTTTTTATACAAGGTCCCCCGGCCAAAACATGAGCACCGTGGCTGGTCAGCCTTGGACGGGGTACCTGGAGGAGTGGGGACCCCCCCAATAAAGGGGTCCCCCCCCCCCAGGCTTCACCCGTCCAGGGCTGAAGCCCGGGGCTGTCACCGGCGTCCGTGGCCAGTGGACGCCGGCCTGATAGGGTTAAATCCATCAGTCCTGATTGGCTGAGCTATGCGTCTCCATGGAGACGCATACTGTAGCTCAGCCAATCACGCTCTCAGCCTCTGTAGCACTCGGACAGCGCTACAGAAGCTGTTAGAAGCAACGGAGAAAGCCGGTTCTCCCCGCTGCCTGTCAGTGCGGGGGGAGCCGGCTGTGAAGCAGCCAGACCAGCGCTGGATCCAGGAATGGTAAGTATGCTGGTGTAAAATTGAGGTGTGTGTGTGTAATAAACTTGTACTTCTCTGTGTGTGTGTTTTTTATAAACATTCTTTTTACAGGTGGACTACAAGTCCCAGCGGGCCCATTAATGCCCCTCATGCTGGGACTTGTGGTTCTCCAAGTCCCAGCATGCGGGGGAGGTCTGCTGGCACTTGTAGTTCGCTGGTAAAAAGCAATGTAATGATATGTATGATGGATTTAACCCTATCAGGCCGGCGTCCACTGGCCACGGACGCCGGTGACAGCCCCGGGCTTCAGCCCTGGACGGGTGAAGCCTGGGGGGGGGGGACCCCTTTATTGGGGGGGTCCCCACTCCTCCAGGTACCCCGTCCAAGGCTGACCAGCCACGGTGCTCATGTTTTGGCCGGGGGACCTTGTATAAAAAGTGTCCCCCGGCTGTGGCATGACACCGCGGGCTGTTGGAGCCCGGTGCTGGTTTCAAAATACGGGGGACCCCCAGATTTTTTGTCCCCCGTATTTTTGGAACCAGGACCGGTCCAAGAGTCCGGGGCTGGTTTCAGAAATACGGGGGACCCCTATGCTTTTTGTCCCCCCGTATTTTTGGAACCAGGTCCGGCTCAATGAGCCCGGGGCTGGTTATGCTTAGGAGGGGGGACCCCACGCTGTTTTATTTTTATAAAAACACTTTTACACATTTTTATTAACAGAACCATGCACAGATCTCAATGATCTGTGCATGGTTCTGTCAAATTCGCCTGTCAGAACCTGGTCTATTTTTTTTGCGATTTTTGGTAACATTGACCAAAAATCGCACCCTATTACATTTGCGAGTTGTATACTTTATAATGGGAAAACATCTGGATGCGAATTGAAATGTGACTAAAAATCGCACTTCTAAAAGTGCGATTTCGCGGTAAAAAGTGCGATTTTTTACCGCGATTTTCAACCTATTAAATGTGCGATTTTCGGAAAATGTGCGATTTCGGCCGTTTTTGACCAAAAATCGCACATGTCTAAAAAATCACACCCTATTACATTTCGCCCACTGTGTTTAGAGAAGAGAAAAGGTGTCTAGTTCTTAAAGCTACAATTAAAAGATAACTTTTAATACTGTAGTTTGTTTCCATACAAATATCTTCATTTTTAATATATTTCGCTGAAGTAAAAAAGAGTAATTTTATAACAAAGTGTGAATTAAAATGAGGCTATGTGCTGTTTCATTGATGCGTGTGTTATTTATCTGCTATGTCCTCCAGTAAGTTTATTATGATAAACCGTGGTCAGTCGTGCAAGTGTCCCATCGACACATCTCATGTTATCCTTGGGGTTGCTGCTGATTTATCAAAGATTCATTTCGATAATGTGGAATCAGGTCTCTATTGGTCCTTTTTCTCTCAGATACAACTCTAGTTTGGAGGAGTGGAATAAAAAAAAAAAAAATATATATATATATATATATAAAAGAGTGAGACGGGCGCCTTCTGGTGGTGCAGTAATTAGATATGGATCCCTTCACCTCTAGTGAGAGAATCACCCCAAATTGTACAAGTATACCGTTATCAGTGGTCACCGATCACCTTTATATGAGCCTGTTCACAATATGCCTCTGGGTACCAGGATGCCCTGATATCTGTCCCACGTTTTTTTTCACCATGCATATAGAATGGAATGAGGAAATAAAATAGTGTGATATTGCTAAAACAATTTATTTATCCACGCAAAACAATGACAATAAGTGCCCGTACAATGTGTTAAAAGATAAATGCTTATCTGATGTATCGATGAGGTCAGTCAATCGTCATCACCACAATGCAAGAATCCCCTCAACGCGTTTCATCCCCCGCCCATAGGCTTGGGGACTTCATCATATATATATATGTTAGGACTCTGGGAGAATCCCTGAACTCTGACCCGTTGCCTCTGGCTGCGATTGAGGGATGCGTGCGATGCTAGGCTTCACCTATAATAGCCGCGTTCGAAGGAGCTGGTTACGCCGGCTTCGACTCCGATGCCACCAGGTCTTATGGGTGACAACACATCCATGAAGGCAGGGAGACAGCAAGGGGAAAACTAACTAAAGCCCACAAGGGACGGAGAACCCCCAGAGTCCCCAGGGGAACAACAATGCTCAGGAGATGACACACTACATACAAATGACTGGACCGGTAACTATGGTGCCAGTACACAGTGTAGGCGCAACAATGCACAGGGATGGAAACACAATAATACGTTAACCCCCAGTCCGCTGCGCTGGGGTGTACAACCACAGGGGGCTGCACTAACCAAGCCGTACAGTACACTTAATGCAGATGGAATAGCAGGTATACAGGGAGTGTCATGATTGCAGGGAGAACCCTGACTTATCTGGGAGTTGATGAACCACAGATGGAGCATGGAATGACGCTGCACTGGGACACCAGGAGAGGACTGGAGACACCAACAAGGATAATCCTGGGGTCAGGAACACACCGGGGACTGAGGCAAGACAGAGTCCAGGATGCTGGGACAGCACAAGCTTGCACACAGAACTATGGCTGGGAGCTCTGAACTAAAGGCTATGACTAATAGGGTTGCACAGGTCAGGATGCCTTATCAAGGCCTCAGGTAATTAGGGCAGCTGTGCACCATCCAGTCCAACATGACTGATGAGGTCAGACTTGTGCATAATTAACCACAGAGGACTGGGCTGAAATGGCACAGACTCATCACTGGAGGCCACCATAGAGTCAATTCCAAAAACAGGCAGAAATTGACCCATGACAGGCAAGAAGGATAGGAGTCATACTACTGACTCCTAACAGTACCCCCCCCTGAGGAGGGGTCAAGGGACCCCAATACCAGGTTCTCCATAACATGTAACAGTGCCCCCCTCTTGAAGGTGGCCCTAGGACACAACACGACCAGACAAATGCATGTGACAACAAAGGCAAAAGGTCAGTGCTTATTCTTCTTTTTGCTATTCTTATGTGCATGATTGGAATAGCTGCAAGAAGAGAGAATAGCACATCCCGCAGTCAAGGCAATAGGCTTAAACTCTTGTGCTAGCTCTCTAATATCTTGAGGACTTTCAGCGGACAAGACAGGCGATTTAGAAGTATTTGAGCAAAATTCTTTGGGACCAAATTTCTTAAGAACTGCATCACCAAATGCATGGACATCCATAAGAATGGGATCTTATGCTTTAATCAATTCGGACACCCATTTGAAAGGCTAGATCAAATAGGCCACAACATTATCTAAAAGTGATACCTAAAAATGGTCTGGACCCCATAATGGTGACATAGTGGTTAGTGAGCGCAACATATTGGGATAGGTCCCCATCAAAGACTATAGATGTAGAGATATCATCCAAAGAGTCACAATTTGCTTTATTATCACCTGACTGACTAGATTGCATAGTTGGGGTTATGGCACTTGAGGCTGTGATTTTAGGGACCTTGGCTGAGGCAGTGGCCCTCGGGAACTCGGCTGAGACAGCGGCCCTCGAGATCTCACTTGGGACTAGAGACTGAGACTGTGGGCCCCCACTTGGTCTGTTATAGACCATCATCAGGAAACTATACAACCTTACAATGGATATCATCAGAAAGGCATCCTGGCATCTTTCCTCCTGAGAGTATACGTATCCTCTCAGGAGAAAGGATGCCTGTCTGATGATATCTATTGTAAGGTTGTATAGTTTCCTGATGATGGTCTATACCAGACCAAAACCTTGCTTACATTGGTGAGTGCCCATTCTACCTACGATATCTACTGATGTTTAGTCAACTGTTGGCCCACCCCCGTTTTCTTGTTAACAATTGAGTGTGAAATTATATATATAGTAGGTGGAGAGACCGCACTCTCACTTTTTGCAATAAGAACAACAGTGGGGTGCCCGACAAAGGGTGGTGATACCCGAAATATAGAGTGTCCTCCAACTGGAGGTGTGGGGCACTCTCCAAGACAACGTCACTTCAATATAGGGTTGTCCAATCAATAGTACAATTTACAATTCATCCAATGTGCAAAAGGGTTTAATAATCCATAATCAGATATCCAAACATGCCCCAACATTTCGGTCAAGGAGCTTTGTGTCTGGTGTGAATAAGCATAAATAAGGCTCAAAACCTCATCCTGATGGGAGACAGCCTCTCTCTCTCTCTCTCTCTCTATATATATATATATATATATATATATTTCTAAAAAGACAGTGTGGGACGCTCCAATAGTGCACATTACCATTTTTATATGAAAAAGTTTATTAAAACACGGTACAAGGCAACGGATGGGGTAACGTACCACAAGGGGCGGCTCACAAAATGCCGCAGGTTGACAGCATAAGATTGGCGTTTAACACCACAATGTATCCAGAGCAGTTCTACGCCGTCGGCTCACAGTCACGTTGACACTAGGCCATGCCCCTACGTGTTTCGTCACGATGGACTTCATCAGAGGGCTGTCCTAGCGTCAGGCGCGCTCCTCTTATATATACAAAACACAGGTGCACATAATCTATGCCTATAATTAACCCTGCACTTGAGACACACACGATACATACATATATACCGGTAACATATGAGAAACAAAAGAACGCAAAATACATCAGCGAAATAAAAATAATAATGATATATATGTATCACCACATATTATACACACACGAATCGAGTGTGACATCAATCGGGCAAACATATCCTCATATATGCTGACTTGATCCGACTGTCCATAAAATATTGTCATGCAAACATGTAAATTCATAATTTCCAAAACATTTTACACAATAAAAAGATAAGAGAAAGAGACGATCCTTTTGAGAACATATTTTAGGAACTAATTTAAATAAAAATATTTAGAGCGGTAGAAACTTATTTTAGAACTTATTTTAAGAATGGGGTAATTTCCATCCCTTCGTTTAGTCCCACTGGACTTAACGTATCTACAGTAGCATATAGATCCAGTATGATTCTTTTTGCATCAACAATTAGCCTCGGTTTCCGCCTCTAATATCAAGCGTGACATGTTCTAAACCTGTAAACTTCATTCCCCATGGATTGCCTGCCTGATATTTCTTAAAGTGACGGGGGACGCTGTGTGTTAACTCATTTTTTATATTGCGATAATGTTCCAATATTCTTATCTTTAGCATCCTTTTTGTCTGTCCTACATACCTCTTCCCACACAGGCATGTGAGGAGGTATACTACATAAGTAGTCATGCAGTTCATGAACCCTTTTATGCATAATTCTTTTTTCTTTCTGGATTAAATTTTCTTTATTCCCCTTAAACTGTTGGCACACATTTTACACTTGCCACAATTAAAGAATCCTTGCGGTAATGGCAGTTGTTGTGTCATTTTTACAGGTTCTACTTGCAATAAACTTGGTGCTAGGCAACTCTTTAGCGTACTAGCACGTCTAAAGATTAATTCTGGTCTATTGCAGACTTTTTCCCTTTAAGTATGTGTCCATTTTAATTACTGGCCAGTGTCTGGTTAAGACTCTTCTAATTTCATCATGCTTAGTATTAAATTTGGTGATAAACGGGCAAAATAATTCCTTCTTATTCCTTTTTTCGGATTTATAGTGCAGCAGCTCTTTTCTTTCTAATTCTCTACATTTCTTTATAGCTGCTTTTATCAGGATATCTGGATAACCTTTTTCCCTGAACCGGGTGCAGTAGGTGTTAACTTGACTATCAAAGAGTTCGAGGCTGCTGCAATTGCGGCGCAACCTCAGAAGTTGGGAGTACGGGAGATTATTCTTCCACTTATTATGATGACAGCTTTTATACTCTAAATAGTTGTTTGAATCAACAGTTTTAAAAAATGTCAAGGTCACTATATCAAAGGTGGGGAAAAAGAAATCGAGACAAAGGGGCAAGAGAGGGGGGGAAATACCCACCTTAAAAAAAAGATTGTTGAACTAGAAAAAGAAGCCCCCAAAGGTATATTTAATTTGTCCAGTGTACAATTGACCCCCCAACAGATAAAATTAATCCAAAATGGTTTATCCTTTGCCCATGCAACAACAGTTAACAAATTTGAATTATTTATAGATCTAAATCTGTTTATAAGAAAGCTGACACTCAAATGGCACTTCATTAAAAATGCCAGTGAGAGGCAAGAAACAATTGATATAGTGCCAAAAATAAATGAAACTGGCTTGAAAAAACATACTACTTTCTACCCAGTTGAGTCAAGGGGCCCAAATATTGACCTTTATCTCCAATTGGTAAAGAAAGATCTTGACAAAATCCAAGATCATTTAAAAATCAATGAGCATAATTTAACGATCCAAGAAAATGTGGCTTTAAAAGAATTATTAGCCAATAAAAATGTTATATTCAAACAGGCTGATAAGGGGGGCGACCTGGTTTTAATGAACAGGGAAAACTATATCAGAGAAATGAAGAGATTACTGTCAGATCCCACATCTTACAAAGTTTTGCCAAGAGACCCGACAGTGGAGTTTGTTGAGGATTTAAAAGAACTTTTAAACAAAGGGTTATTTGATAAAAGCATATGCAAAGATGAATATGAATATATGCTAAACGATCAGCTAAGAGTGGCAACCATATACCACTCGCCCAAGGTCCACAAGAGCCAGACCGCCCCCCCCCCCCCCCCGGATGCCCCATTGTGTCAGGGGTTGATTCTTTTATCCTCAAGAGTCTCAGAATGGGTGGACTCACATTTAAATAAATACGATCCAGGCTTGAAATCATATGTAAAAGATTCAACATCTGTGTTGCAGCTGGCAGAAAAGCTCCAATGGGATAAAAATACCTGTTGGGACCATTGATATAAACTCATTATACACGTTAATACCACATGAGAAGGACCTGGAATGCATTTATCCGGCATTATTACGTGATGTAACCTTGTCGGAGACAAAGAGACGGTTCATTTTAAATTGTCTTAAATTTGTGTTGAAATTTAATTATTTTACTTTTTTGGGGGTCTTCTATTTACAACAGTGCGGGACAGCGATGGGGACAGTATGTGCCCCGGGTTCGCGAATCTCTACCTCGGCGAGTGGGAGTGCGAATGTATCTATAAAAATAACCCTTTCAGTCATCTGATTACGACATATAAAACATATATCGATGATTTGATATTGGTATGGTCTGGCACTCAGGAGCAATTCGCAGAATTTGTTGGATATATACACACTAATACCTACAGTTTATCGTTAAATTTGAACCCAACACTGTAGATTACTTGGATCTAAATTTAAGGGCACCTTAAATTTAGCACCTTTGATATAGTGACCTCGACATTTTTTAAAACTGTTGATTCAAACAACTATTTAGAGTATAAAAGCTGTCATCATAATAAGTGGAAGAATAATCTCCCGTACTCCCAACTTCTGATGTTGCGCCGCAATTGCAGCAGCCTCGAACTCTTTGATAGTCAAGTTGACACCTACTGCACCCGGTTCAGGGAAAAAGGTTATCCAGAGATCCTGATTCAAGCAGCTATAAAGAAATGTAGAGAATTAGAAAGTAAAGAGCTGCTGCAATATAAATCCGAAAAAAGGAATAAGAAGGAATTATTTTGGCCGTTTATCACCAAATTTAATACTAAGCATGATGAAATTAGAAGAGTCTTAACCAGACACTGGCCAGTAATTAAAATGGACACATACTTACAGGAAAAAGTCTGCAATAGACCAGAATCAATCTTTAGACATGCTATTACGCTGAAAAGCCGCCTAGCACCAAGTTTATGTGTGCCAACAGTTTGGTTTTCGGGTTGGAGCTTTTTCAAAGAGTGCAGCCAGTAATGCCACTTACACATAATGCACAGGCTAGTGCTGCTTACACATAAGCCTAGAGTAGTGCCCTTTCATATAATTTCCAGAATAGCGCGGTTTACACATAATGCCAAGAATAGTGGTGCTTACACATAATGCTCACAGTAGCTACATTTATGGTTAATGGCTAGGCTAGCGCCCCTTTACATATAATGCACACAGCGGCATCGCTTACACTTAATGCCCACAGCAGTGCAGCTTACACATAATGCCCACAGTAGCGATGCTTACGCACCATGACCACAGTAGCGATGCTTACACTTAATGCCCACAGCAGTGCAACTTACGCATAATGCCCACAGTAGCAAAGCTTATGCATAAAGCCCACAGTAGCAATGCTTACGCATAAAGTCCACAGTAGTGACGCTTACGCATAAAGCCCATATTTATGCTTAATGGCCAGGCTAGCAGCACTTACACTTAATGCCCAAAGTAGCGCATACCTCCCAACATGATCCTCTCCAGGAGGGACACAATGCTTTGCCCCTGGACTTTCCTCTGAATGTATGATTGCCATCACCTGTGGTGAACAAGTTAATTGATGGAAAAGGTGCTTCAACACAGGTGATGGTAAGCATACATCAAGATGGGAGGCAAGGAGCAGAGCATTGTGTCCCTCCTGGAGAGGGTCATGTTGGAAGGTATGCTAGTGCCCCTTTACGCATAATGTCCACAGTAGCTGCGCTTATGTATAATGGCCAGACTAGAGCCACTAATGCAAAATGCTAACCATGTCACTTACATATATAATACCCAAAGTAGACCCCTAGTAGTGAGCTACCTTCCTCCAGCTCCTCCTCCATGCTCCCGTGTGTTGTAGCTGCTTTCTGTTTCAGTCTGACAACATGAGTCCCCACATGGCGCTGATCAGTGCATGGCTGCAGGCATACTCTGTGAGCAGCATCATGACAGCAGCTTTGTGATGCTGCCTGTGGGGAGCTTCTGCCCGGCTGCCTGTGCGGTGTGCTGTCCCCACCGCTGGTGCTGTTGCCGGACTGTCACATACTTTAACAGGCACAGGCTGAGGCAGCGGGCAGCCCGCAGCTGCAGTGTGAGAGGAGGGGGAGGGGATGAAGCGCCTCTCAGGGCTGGCACCTACCTGCTTTGCAGATTGTGCTGAGTGGGTAAAGTTCCCATTAAGACCGTCTGGTCCATGTATTTTTCATCCCATCCACAATTGTACCAGATGAGGCAGTCATGTTGGGAACACTACGAAGGTTACACTGTGGGCCTCATTCTAGTTCACTCTCTCTGACAAAATCCTTCTTAGATGGACAAAACCATGTGCACTGCAGGGAGGCAGATGTAAAATGTGCAGAGAGAATTAGATTTGGGTGGGGTTTTACTTCAAAGTGAGATCTATATTGCAGTGTAAAAATAAAGCAGCAAGTATTTACCCTGCACAGAAACAAAATAACTCACCCAAATCTAACTCTCTCTGCACATTTTACAGCTGCCGCCCCCCCCCCCCCCCGCAGTGCACATGGTTTTGTCCATCTAAGAAGGATTTTGTCAGAAAGAGTGAACTAGAATAAGGCCCTGTGTGAGGTGAGCCATATAAGGACCCAATGCAGATATAAAGAGGCGGGTATTTGTAGTATGATATACAGTGTAGGGAAACATCCATTTGAAGCACATCCTGCCCACGGAGGAATCCTCTGAGGCAACCAGCTGAGGTGCACTGCATAGGTCACTGCAGGCAGGGCGTGCGGTCAGTGGAGTTGAACTGTACAGGAATAGCACAAGGTGGGGTAAAAATACACTGTTGGTAGGGGAAAAAATAAAACACACACATGACAAAAACACCTTTGGAGGGGACCATGAAAGGGGGATAATTGTATTAAAGGTAAGCAAGTGTCATGCTGAAGGTAAGTTCCAGGGCCATGAAAAGTAGCACAAGATTTGTGGAACCCCTGTCACATAAATACTATATATAGGTTGAATCTCTAATGCAGCAGATGTACTAAGCCTTGGAGAGTGTTAGAGATAAAGTGGAGAGATAAACTACCAACCAATTGTCTCCTGACTGCTTTTTTTTTTTTAAAAGCAGTTCTCTCATAGGCTTAGTACATTTCCCCCATATCTGAAATGTTGGGACTAGAAGTATTATGTTTTTTTTTTTTTACATATCTTTGAATATCTGCATACCATAATGAGGGTGTGACCGGGTGTAAACACAAAATATAGTTATTTTACATATAATGTACACTTTATACTCGAAGACTGAAGGGGTGTGGTCTAATTGCAAGGCATGTGGCCTAGCACAGGAAAAAGTGGAGGTGCGGAGGTGGTCTGAGCTACAGGGCCATAGAAACTATTAGGTCGCCGCCTAAGTGCCCTGGCCACTGATCGCCGGCATCCTGACTGCTCAGTTTTCATGTTATTTCTATGGTTTTATTTACATTTTTTGCTTTAAAAATTAGCACAGTTTATTTATTTTCCCTGGTGGTCTAGGGTGAAACTTTCAGCAGGTGTCCTTTATCCCCCAAACCATTCCCCCCTCTCTGAGATGTATTGGAGAGGTGTAGTGGTATACTTTTCCATGGCAGTGAGCAGGCACCAGCGTTTATAATTGTTTCCCCATTGCTGTTCCTCCTGGCCTGACCATGGACCAAAGGACAGATTGGAATGGAAAACAATCATGCTAAATTACTTACCCTAATAGAGGTGGAGTTTAAGCCGCTTTAAGGACCTTATTCTGGTCCACATGCAATGCTGCATTGCGTGTGGATGTAATGCCACCCGCCCCCCCCTCGCTTGGCAAGTTTTCTGCATAGCTGCAAATCGCAGGTTTGGGTGCGGGGGTGAAATCATTTGATGGTCGCCGACCGTCGAATGATTTCTACAGCACTTGCAGATGTATCTCTGGTGTCTTACATGTGCAGGTGCATTGTGCGGGAAGCAGGCAGGCATCTGACATCCGCTGATGTCAGCTGTTTCCCCTTCCCAATAGCATCACTGGCACATTTACATAGGAACGCCCAGTGCAGGGTACAGGGAACGGTAGGTGGGATGTTGTGATTTAGTGCAGAGATTCTATCGTGAGATCCAACTTCTAGTATTACAGTAGGTCACTGCAATCCCTTCATTTTGTCATCTCTTCTAGGCATGACCTATTCCACTCAGAGTAATGCTACATAGTATGTGCAAAATTAATGCCTCCCCTTGCGGTGGCGTAATACACAACCCATGGAAATTTTTACCCAAAATGTGCTCTCAAGGGTCTTTTTTTACATCTTTATTACTGTATTAATCTGTAAAACTGCACACTCCTCATCCTGCATTGAATTGACAAAGCTGCACTGAGCGCGGCAAAACGCTTCTAAAGGACTACATTGACTGGCCGGCACAGCGGTAACCCCTGAGGCACTGTTCACAACCATTGCCCACCCTGCTATTGACACATCCCCTCCAGCGGGTCCCTGTGCAACGGTACTAACGGCGGCAGCTGCAGCTGTAGTGTTTTTTGAGTTGATAATAGCCTTCAAAACCGCAATGGTGGGTATCGCCAGCAAAACCTGTTGCTACCCCATAGAATCATATGGGTTTCTTATTGCGACCCCCACCACCCAGCATAGAGATCCACCGCTTCCCCCTCACCTGTGCTCGGGCAGCCTCCTGCTGTGCTGCCCAGGCCACTAACCGCCTCCTCCCTAGCACCTTCTGGGTGGATAGAAGAGGAGGCGGAGACCAGCAGCAGCAGACAGGGAACAGCAGGAGGGGTGAGAGCTGCTGGGGACCTGCTCACCCCAGTGCCATCTTAACAGCATTTTAGGCCATGGGCAAAGCAATGCACTGGAGCCCCTACCCAACCATTTTTGTAATAAATGGAAATAATAGCTACCCTACTTTCCTGTAGCCCCTGCACAATCTCTTCACATGAATCCATATAGTAAATGGCTTCAAACACACAGATTAGTGGATAACTACAACCATCATCCATCATTCAATTCTCACTGCCCACTCTGTGTCATTCACGGCAATTCTGGATGCAATGGCTTGGTGCAAATGCAACAGCCTAGAATTCATCTGCTCAAAGGCCCCTAGAATCAAGGGCCCCTGGGCGGCGGTAAGGGGGCAGCGCCCAGTATCTATTATCTTTTAGAAAGAGCTAAATAAATAAGAACTAGAATCTCATTGGTTGCTATGAGCAATATCCCATCTTCCATGGAACTCTCATCTCAGTCATTTTACCCAAAGGAGTGCTTTATGAGATAACCTTTTCTTTTCACTCTTTCACTCACTTAAATTAGAATTTATAGTACTGTAGCAATTTATAAATTCTTCATAGGAGAATGAATGCAATAGTTTATCTTTAACAGCATTGTTATCCTAAAAAATAATGTAATTTAGCTGCCATGTTCCAAACAATATCACCCATCTTCTGACAGAACCCCACCACATACTCGGGAGAAGAAGACCCTACCGTGGAATTTATACATTATAGCTCAGCAGTAATATTATGTTGGGGATCATCCAATGCATGTAGAAACATTGGATAAAAATTGTTGTTCAAAAAACAGTATAGTCCTATATTCATTATAAGATAACAGGACACAGCAGAAATAGGTCAGATCTGGCATATTATTAATAATGTATTACACAGATATGTTGCAAATGCCACCCGCTATTCATTTCAGTCTCTATCATGCCACCTCTGTCCACTAATTGATAGATTTTCTTGTTAAATTAATACACTTAAGTAGCCTGTTTCTAATACTGTTGATCCAACTGATAGATTTTGGAACTAATTACATTTGTAATTACTATGCTGTATTACTTAAATGTCTTTGCCCACAAGCACAACACACCACTGTGCACTCGCATGCGCACACACACACACACACTCTTTTTCTAAATGAGAAAAAAAGCACACAATTATCGTTAATAATTGTTAATACAGCTAATACTATAAAAAGTCTGTTATGGTCAGGACACACATAATCATAAAATCCATCATACTGTAAATATAATCTATTGCATCCATTTTAATATCATAATAATAATACTAACTAAACAATAATCCATAGTACAGTGTGTAGGGGAGAATCTGGCAGAAGGTGAGAACAGCTCCTGTTTAGCTTTCTACTCATTCTATTAACATCAATCATCCACATATAAATATTAATAGCCACAGTGCAAAAAGTTAAAAGAGCCTTATGGGGCCTACGCACATACTGATTTTAAGTAATTTTCTAAGCAATCTGACTTAATTTGACTAGATCATTTACTGTAGATATTAAGCACACATTGCTGTTGTGTGTAGGGTCCATAGCCATAGTAAAGCGTGGCCCTGGGAGATGCAGAACCAGTATGTGGCATAAATCTAGTTATATTGCTTAGGAAGAGACTGCACATCGCCCATGTTTTGTGTAGCGGACGATAGCGATCAGCGATCTGTGTCACAAGGACACTCCCTGCCTCTCTCTGAGCTCTCCCCGTGAGCTTAACATAAATCTCCCGTTTTTAATTGTGATACTAAATCGCCATGCTTAAGTGCTGGTGCACTTTCTGAGCAATCTAAATTCTGGGAAGCTCAAGGGGAATCTCCCATTCTAAATCGCTTTCACAAATCTATGTGTGTAGGCCCCATCAGACTAATATCTAAAGTAAAAATACCAAAAGGGAGCTAACACTAATACTGTATATTATTTATTATAAATGTTAAAAAGGCACACAAAATACCACAGAGATGTAGAAATGTTACTACTAAAGAGAATCACAAAATAGCCCTCAAACCTAATTAATAACATTCAAGTGATCGCTTGCTCTGACTAGCTATATTCTGCTGTCTACTTTCACAGAGATTGACAGGACGTGGGAAGGAAATGGCTGTGGTGTATATTCAATTGATGCCGGATCCATTCAGAATTATTTTGCCGGAATGGACCCGGCATCTATTATTCAATGCAGTGGCCAAACACAGATGTCTGCTGATTGATGCTCACCTGGCTGGCGCGGGGACCAGGTGAGCACGGTGGCAGAGGGATATGGGACGGAGCCTAGACGGGGCCGGGTGAGCTGCTCCAGGCCCCGTGGCAGGACAGGTGAGTGCAGCGGGTGGGTACGGGAGTCAGTAGGAGGGTGTAGGTGGTGGCGGACAGGAGGACGGTGCCCTGTGAAAACTGTTGCTGCTGCTCACCAGGCGCCGTTCTCCCTGCTTCAATCCGGCATCTCTTCATGTCAGATTGAGATGCCAGAAGCATGGCCAAAACCTTTCAGTTGTGGCTGTTTTTCCGGCAAAAACAGGTGGATTAGCGGATATTCCGTCAATCCACCTGGTTTTTGGCAGGTGGGAGCATTTCGACCTGCCGGAATAAAACAGCTAACATTGAATAGATTGGAACCCCTTTTCAGCAAGATGGCAGTTTTGACATGCATTGAATATACCCCTATGTGAAGTACAGCAAGCTAATGGTAGTAGTAAAGTATACTGTGCAATATGGTAAACTGTTGTGGACACTAAATTAATAAAATATGGAAAATTGATTTTTGTGGATTTATACATCTCTAATAAATCCATTGCTTCTGACAAAAAAAAACAAACAAACAATCAAGGATTGTTATTGGCATACTTTGATTGAGAGATTCTTGCAATTATTATCAAATATATATATGTAAAGCTTTTCATAAGCAAAATTATATACTTTTCTTCACTTCCTTTCAAAACCATGGAACATACTACATTTACTGTACATTCTAGAGAATTGCTCTAGCAACCAAGGGGAATCTATTTTTAGTGCATCGTAGTGAGTTCATTCTAGATCTGCATTATGCAGAATTACAATAATGCTTAGATCAGTTTGCGAATTAGAAAGTCGCAGCATAATGTAATGTTTTACTTAGATCAAAGCAGCTACAAATGATGTACTATCATCTGTTTCAACAAACAGATTGCTGAAATAATTTAACTTTGAATGAAGAAATCACTTGGGATATTAACACCGACCTAAATATAACAATTATATTACATAGTATAAAGAAAATTCATAAAATACTATTTATTTACATTCCTTTATGTTTTTTAAAACACAGGATAATTTATATTGCTCTGTGTGTTACATATCTGTTATTTAGCAATTGATGGATCTCACTGGGGAAGATGCTGAGGTTTTTTTTGAAAGCCTGTCACAATAAAAATCATACTTTTACCTAATGCACATTTATTTCAGCTGAGGAGTGACAGGAGTACTGTAGTTTATTTCTACATGACTAAACCAATTATGAGTTTAGGACGAGAAACAGTATTTTATTAGTTTAAAACGGAATGAACAGTTTGTGAGAATAAAATGCAAAGATTTTTCCAGATGAAAGTCAATAACTATTATAATAAATACTGTAAGCATTTTTCACTTGCAGCAAGACTTTATTTCAATTACCAAAAAATATATTTACATAAGGCAACTATAAACTAATTAGGACTGCTATTACAGCTTAACGCAATTATTATTTTTATTTTTTCCATCAATAGATTTTTATTGGTACAGAAAATTTTTATGGGGTACAAAAAAAAGAAGAGGGGGGGGGGGGGCAATCAAGGGGGGGGGGGGAGGGAGGGGGACATGGATAGCAAACTGAAGCAAGTGGGGTACAGATTGGTAAATAACCCATAACACGTCACTGCGCAGAGTGACCAAGTAAGGCAACATAGGCATAAACAATGCAAAACTTGATAGAGTACAATCTTCCAACAAACAATAGTTATCTAACAGACAGTTTTGTCTAACACTTCGGTTCAGTGGCCCTCACAGTTATACGGGGTGGAAGGAGCTGAGCTGTGACATTGGGCTTGAGGGGGGGAGGCATCTTTAGATTCAATTAGACTGAACTGTGGTAAACCTAGAGTGGCCCCGGAGGGGAGAAGTTTGGCACCTTACCCGTCTGTGATGTACTTGAACCAAGGAGTCCAGCGGGGGTGAGGGGGGTAAGGGCTGGGTGAGATAGGCAGGGTGTTGGTTTCCATATGGTAATGGTGGTTGGTTTTCAGGCTAACCTTAAGGAGGGATGGGGGGGAGGGTTGTTTCCATTGCTGAGCCAGGTTGGCACGTGCAGCAATGAGGATATGCCCAAGGACATATGTTTTCTGTGTTGGGACATTTTGGGGGTATATATGGAGCAAGGCGATGCTCGGGGAGGGGGTGATATCGATCTGGAGGACCGTGGAAATCAAATTGAAGACCCCCTCCCAGTACTCCTGGAGTTTTGGGCAGGACCAGAAGATGTGGTATATGGTGCCCACAGAGCCACACTGCCTCCAGCACAGGTTAGAGCATGAAGGCCAGAAGGTGTGGAGACGGTCGGGGGTTAAGTAAAGTCTGTTAATAAGTTTGATGTGCATCTCAGTGTGGTTCAGGCATTGGGACATCGTGTAGGCGGATAAAAATATATTTTGCCACTGGGCAGGGGACAGAGGGCCGCCTAAGTCCGCCTCCCATTTTCTATGGGCCGAGGTCTTGGTAAAGACAGAGGGGGTCACCAAGGCCCTGTACCAAAATGAGATGTCCCCTTTGGAATGCACCATGTTAGGTCTAGAGAGAACTGTCTGAGAGAGGGCATTTGGGGAGGGGTAGTTATGGAAATGAGTTCTCCACCAATGTGCAAGTTGCATATAGTGGTAGAGTTCCGATTTGGGGAGTGAGTATTGATGCTGGAGGGAGGAGAAAGGGACCAAGGAGTGAGCTTCCAGGACGTTGCCCAGGGAGGCAATCACGCATGTCCTCCAAGTCATTAATCGGAGGTTGGGAATTAATTTTGCTACTGTAATGATAGGCAGGGTGGCGATAAGGGAAATCCGGGTAGGGAGCTTAGTAGTAAGTTGGTCCCATACGTGGAGGGATGCTTTAGTGGATGGGAGTAGGTTTGGAAGGGAGGGTCTAACGTGTTTCAGGATCTTGAGGAGGTCTGAAAGCGGGATCTGGGGGAAGTAGGTCTGTTCGATGGTCACCCATGCTCTAGGGGCGCTAAGATCATTGTAGTGCTTAACCGGGGCCAGCAGACATGCAGAATGATATTGAAATAAGTCAGGGAGGTATAGTCCCCGAAAGCCTTGGGGATCGACATCTTCGAGCGGGCCATCGCAGGGGGTTTCTCCGCCCAGACATACTTTGTCAGGATAGTGGTGGCTAGTTATAAAGACTTTTTAGGGAAAACATAGGGGATGGTGCGGAACAAGTACATTAGTTTAGGGAGTAGTGACATCTTAAAAGCCGCCATACGTCCCAACCAGGAGATTTCAAACGACAGCCAGGATTTGGAGAGGGCAGCAAGGGAAGCTAGGAGGGGGGATAAGTTGGCGTCGAAAACATTTGCCATGAGAGGTGTAATATGGATGCCTAGGTATTTTATTGAGTGAGTTTGCCAGTTGTATGTGTATGTATCTTTCAGCAAGGGCAATGAGTTCGTGAGATTTATCGGGAGGGCGTCTGTTTTGGTGGTGTTGAGCTTATAGTATGAGGCAGCACTGAAGGAGGACAGTGTTGAATGGAGAAAAGGCAGGGTAGTAATAGGGTTAGTCACGAAAAGGAGTACGTCATCCGTGAACAGGCTAAGTTTGTGATTAATAGAGCCCGTGCACAAGCCAGGAATGTTTGGGTCATGTCGAATGGAGATAGCTAAGGGTTCTATGGAAAGAACAAAGATTAACGGGGATAGGGGGCAGCCCTGTCTGGTGCCGTTAGAAATTATAAATGGATCAGATACAAAACCGTTGGTGAACACCCGGGCCGACGGGGAGCTATACAGCGACAGGATCGAGGTGAGAATCCGACCACTAAAGCCAAAGCGTGACAACACCTCCTCCATATATTTCCAATTCAATCTATCAAAAGCTTTTTCAGCGTCTAAGGATAAAAGGAGGAGGTCTTGCTCCACCGAGAGAGAGTCGACCAGGTCAAACACTCGTCTGGTGTTGTCTGAGGCCTGTCGTCCTGGGACAAACCCCGTCTGGTCCGGGTGCACCAGCTGGGGTAGAAATTGGTTGATACGAAGTTGATACATAAGTTTGGCGAATATCTTGATATCGGTGTTTAATAGTGCAATGGGTCGATAGTTCTGGCAGAAGGCCGGGCTTTTACCTGGCTTTGGGATAGTGACTATGCGGGCTTCCGGGAGCTCTGGGGCAGCTTGACCCGTGGAGGACAGGTCGTTAAACAGGTTTGTTAGGTAAGGGGACAAAAGGTCTTTAAATGTGATACAGAACTCAATAATAAACCCATCTGGTCCTGGTGCTTTGTTGCGGGGTAGGGATTTAATGGCCGCCTGGACCTCTGAATCTGTCCATGGGGCATTCAGGGAGTCCAGCTGTGCCGGGGTAAGAGAGGGGAACTGCAGGCCATGGAGAAAGTCAGAGATGGTGTCACTGGAGGGTTGTGGCATGGAGGGACCTGAGGATAGGTTATAAAGTTTGGAGTAATACTCTGCAAATTGATTAGCTATATCTTTGGGGTTACTGAACTTCACTTTGTCAGGAGAGATGATGCATTTAATTCTATTCCTGGCTTGTTGGGCACGTAATTTACGAGCGAGCATTCTGCCTGATCTGTTGCTAGAAAGATAAAATTTATGGCGTCGTCTATTTAGGGCGGCCTGGGTACGTGCCAAGAGAAGTTTTTGCAGTTGGTCTCGCACCTCAGCCAACTCCTTTTTCAAGAGGCCGGACGGGGCTGTTTTGTTTTGGGTTTCCAGAGTGGACAGCTTGGATTCTAGGGACTTCTGGGTTGCAATGGCTCTCCGTTTAAGAATAGCCCCCGCCTGTATGGCCGCCCCCCTGGTGACCGCTTTAAAGGCACACCAGTGAGTGGCCACAGAGGTGTCTTGTGGCGCATTATTGGACATGCAAGATTGGATTGATTTTAGGATGTGTCTTTAGCGGAGGGGTCTGTTAGTAGGTGTGGGAAAAGTCGCCAAGGTCTAGGGGGGATTTTGGACGGTTGGAAATCCCATTGCCACACCACGGGGGCATGGTCGGACCAGGTGATTGGGAGGACATCGACGCTCGTAGTGTGCTGAAGGGCCCATTTATCACAAAGGATAAAGTCGATCCTAGAGTACGTATTATGTACGGGGGAATAAAACGTGTATTCACGTCCCGAGGGGTAGGTGGTCCTCCAGGTGTCATATAGGTCGAATTCTAGCAGGAGGTTGCGAAATGCAAGGGAAGCATTGGTGGAGGAGGATTGGCGGCCAGGGGGCATCGGGACTTATCTAGCAGGGGGTCTAGGGTCAGATTAAAATCACCTAATAGTGTCAGGGAGCCCGTAGCTGAGTTCTTAACCCGGGAAAGTAACTTACTCTGGTTAGAGTTGGGAGCGTAAATGCAAACGATTGTGGTCAGCCTGTCTTCGAGGAGGCCTGTCAACAGCAGGTACCTACCATTCTTGTCTGATATCTGGGATTGTAGGACAAAGGAGGTGTTTTTGCTAAACATAACCGCCACTCCATTTCACTTAGCCGGGCCGTTGGCATAGAAGGCTACAGGGTAGTTGGAGTCTCTAAACGTAGGGGGGTTGGAAGCAGCGACCACTTCTGCTCTTTGTTTGTGGAAATATGAAAGGGCCAATCTGCGCTTGTTAGGGGACTTCAGTCCTTTAACATTTAGTGTTAAAAATTTAGGCATTTATAGGGTTTAAGGGGGGGGCGGTAGGAAACCAGCCAGTGACTGTGTGGGGGGCACTCGGTTCTGGGGGTGCGGTGGCGGCGTTTTTTGCCATCCAGGTTAAGGGGGGGAGGGGGTGGGGAGGTGGGGGGGAGGGTGGGAACAGAGAGGAGGGAGAAGGGGAGAAGGGGAAAGGGGGTACGGTTGGGGGTGGTCATACGCACAGGACACACGTTATTATAATTATGTGGACTGGTGGCCCCCCATCCAGGTATTTTGTAAACAATTGTTTATGGATTACCAGGGGGTGTGCTACCACAGGACAAAAATTATATGTAAATTCAAAAGAGAAGGAGAGATTTGTCACGGTAGTGGTGCACCTTGAATTAATTACGAGACATTAAAATGTAATTTTTATTAGATCAATTAAAAAAGAAAAAATTGGGCTGCGAAATATGACAAACAACATGTAACATGTAACGTGGACAGTGCAAATGTGAGTTTTTTTTAAAAACTTGGGCTCATGCGGCGTCCCTTGTTACTCTTAAATGATACAATGTGTAATAGCGAATCTCACCCTAAGTGCTGGCTAGACTGCCTATTGCGCACTCAGGGGGATTCTATGTTGCTTTAATTATAAACAATTGTTCATCTGCCTGTGTCTCAACTCATATGTACATCACTCTTCAAAAGGAAGAAAATTTCCCTTTTCCTACAAAATAAAATGCTGACAGCTGGAACGTCTCTGTTATTCTGGCTAAAGACGCTACTGTGTGTTCAGAGAGGTGATTGTTGCCTCGAGATAAATCAGCACTGTGCAACGTTAAGATCCTGGGACTGAATCAACACAGTGTCGAGGTGGGGTTAGTTGGCAGTTTGGCGCAATCGCCTGGTGTGTACTGCTTATTTCTCCCTCCAAGTCACTTCTCACACATGTGCGTGGAATAAAGAGTTAATTTACCAAATATAACAATTATGGATAAATTTCAGCAAACAGCAAGTATTGTAATGTCGTAGGTGGTATCACATGGGACCTGGCTGCTCTGTCCCGTCTCTGTCAGGTTGTGGGGTCACAGTGTGTATCCCCCAGGGCTGGCAGGCGGTTTAGACTAATTGGCTAGCCAGGTAGAATGAAATTTCTTTTGTGTTGATCTGGGTGCTAACAACCGGACAATCTCCGTTAGGTAACTGGAATGCACTGCTATATATTAGTGGGAAGCGGTATTATAGACGTCTAGAATAGACACTGTGCAGCGTATGATCTTGTGGAAAGATCAGCGCAGTGTCCTTGTGGGTGTTATGAGCGGTTGGCGCAATCGCCTAGTGTGTACCGCTCTAATAACCCTCTAGGTCAAAAAAACGTCTTATAGGTGCATAAAAAATAACCAGTATGGCGTAAGTTGGAGTTTCCAGCATCTAGTACAGATAAATATCTCAGGCAGTATCACCTAGGGTCTGGCTGCTAAGCTCCGTCCCCGACAATTGGTGGGGCTACAGGTAAGTACACCCCCACGGCTGGCGGGTCGGATTAGCTGTCAGCTAGCTCACGATCCCCTGGTTCTGCTAGCGGAGTGATGCGCATAAGTTAGAGACAATTTTTAAACTAAACATTAGAGTCCTTAAAAGGACTAGAAATAATGACAATCAGGCAGGAAGGTAACAAAGATGAGGGAGCGACCGCACGGCTTGTGGAGGCCGGCGTACGCTTCGCAGTTTCTTCTTCAGGGCGACCTGTATCGACGTCACCGGCAGGTTTAAGTAGGCGCTTGTATTTCGTGAAGCCAATGGGATATGCGGAGATACCTCTATTGCCGCCCCCTGATCAGGTGTGTTGTATAATCATTGTACGCAGGTTAGGGGCGTTATTTCCTTTGTTTGACTCGGCAACCGTATCCAAGATACTGTTGCCAGGGACACGCTTGTCAGCCTCGCCGCTGGAGTCCGTTCGGTTGCGTGTATATGCATCGTGGGTGAGGTCGATGTGCAGATGCCATCATGTTCAATTATTGTAGAGACACACAAGAGGTGACAGTGGCCATATTGACGGGGATTGCTTCCTTCTGACTCATTTGGAATAGATTTTTGACGTGCATTGAAGATGCTAAGTAAGTCGTTCATTTGTCATCTCCCATAGTAATCAATGATTCGCATTGGTGTGTCGACAATATTATATTCTATTGTCTCTCACAGAATATGTGTGATAGGGGGGGAAAGGATAGGCTGGGTTGTCGTTGCATATTGCCATCTTATGATACATTCTGTATTCATAATTTAAAGCGGTGGGGAATAATTTAGGCATAAGGTAACTGACAGGTTATGTGACATATCCTCATGATTAGTGGTTGACATCATGCCATGTCGTCTAAATTGTAGAGTCGTTCTTGTGTTTATATAAGGCTAAAAACTGTGACCCTGTGTGTCTAAACGTGACCCTAGGGTCAGTGGGCTACGCGTGATAGGAGTAAAAAATTACTCGGGTGATAGGGTGTGTAATACTCCATAGGGATTAGGTTGGCATAAAACTGGTGTCAACCCAATTCAGGATTAGGTGAATAAATGTGAAAAAAGGAAGGACAAGAAAATAACAAACCACTCAGTGATATAAGCTGTGACAGAAAAGGTGTTGACAGAAGCACTAGTTGTGCATCAGTGGTGTGTGATGACACCTATCGGTGTCAGATAGATCATTAACATCAGTGATGGTGGGGTCCGTAACACGGGTGTTCATTCGAGTGACGCCCGATATTGGGTCGTTGAATATCACCCATTGGGGTTAAAGGTGCGTGAGGGTGGGTACACAGATCAAAAAAGGTTTAAATAATTTTTTGAGGGATAGTGTGCATGTTTTAACTTTATTCAAAGTTGGGGTTCTTTATAACCCCTTATATAATGTGTCGTTTATTATAGAAGAGAGGTTGGAGTTCGAGCTCCTAAAGAGAATCCCTCATAGATAACATGCATAGCTATTTTCTTCGTTAAGTCCTTTGGGCACCATAGTGTCCATAAGGAAAATGAGCCTGGTCTCCTGTTTTAGCAATGCTCTGTCCTTATCGCCTTTCCTATCACCCAGGTCAACCTCCACCATGCCAAAGGCTGTTAGTCCCATGGGGTTACTCTGGTGATATTTCTGGAAGTGTCTGGCAATGGGTGTAAGGGTTTTGAAATTGGCCCTGTCCCTGTCTGCATTTTTGATGCTTGATAGGTGTTCTAGCAGTCTCTGTTTAAGAGGTCTGATAGTCTTGCCTATGTAGTGTCTCTCACAGGGACATTTAAGGTTGTATACCACCCCTGATGTTAAACACGTGATGTTACTCTTGATCTTCCTTTCCTTTCCGAATTTATCTGTATAGGAGCTGGTGGGCACCATAATTGGACATGCTTTACATTTCCCACATTTGCGTGAGCCTGTTTTCTGTTTGGTTCGAGTAGTGGGTTGGCTCATATGGCTATGGACCAGGGCATCCTTCAGATTGCTGCTTCTTCTCCAGCACATCTGGACTCTTGGTCCCAGGATTTCATTCAAATCTGTGTCGGTCCTTAGTACATCAGTGTGTTTATTAATGATGCTCTGGATGGTTCTCCACTCCGAGCAGTAGGTCCCAATGAACCGTACTACTTCCTTTGGTTCTGCCACATCCCTAGATTTGGATGTGAGGAGTGTATCCCTATTAATTTTGCCTGCTTCCTTGGCTGCTTTTCTGATCTTCCTTTTGCTGTACCCTCTGTACTCTAACCGTTTGGACAATTCTCCAGCTCTCTTTTCATATGTCTCTTCCCTCGAGCAATTCCTCCTTGTCCTCAGGAATTCTCCCTTGGGGAGGCCCCTTAGCACTGGTGGGAAGTGTGAGCTTTTGTGGTGAAGGATTGAATTGGTTGCGGTCTCTTTGCGGAATAAATCCGATGTTATATGACCGTCTGGTTCAATGCTGAGTTTCAGGTCCAAAAAGGAAACAGAGTCCTGACTGATGTCAAACGTCAGTTTGAGGTTGAGCTGATTGTGGTTTAATTTGGTAGGAAAAGGGAAATTTTCTTCCTTTTGAAGAGTGATGTACATATGAGTTGAGACACAGGCAGATGAACAATTGTTTATAATTAAAGCAACATAGAATCCCCCTGAGTGCGCAATAGGCAGTCTAGCCAGCACTTAGGGTGAGATTCGCTATTACACATTGTATCATTTAAGAGTAACAAGGGACGCCGCATGAGCCCAAGTTTTTAAAAAAACTCACATTTGCACTGTCCACGTTACATGTTACATGTTGTTTGTCATATTTCGCAGCCCAATTTTTTCTTTTTTAATTGATCTAATAAAAATTACATTTTAATGTCTCGTAATTAATTCAAGGTGCACCACTACCGTGACAAATCTCTCCTTCTCTTTTGAATTTACATATAATTTTTGTCCTGTGGTAGCACACCCCCTGGTAATCCATAAACAATTGTTTACAAAATACCTGGATGGGGGGCCACCAGTCCACATAATTATAATAACGTGTGTCCTGTGCGTATGACCACCCCCAACCGTACCTACTGTCAAATCTACAAGTGACCCTGAGTCACGCTCTCGGTCAATCAGCACGGACGACACCAAAACAGAATATTAACTACAATTCCTTAAAAAACTGTATCGATGTTACCAGCTGGTCGCAACCCAATTATGTCTAATATAGAGGTACCAACACCGACCGCCCCCAACTTTAGTCTCAGCCAAGACCTCACAGAGAGACAGAAAAATTAAAAAATTGTATGGATAACCTTCTAACCAGGGACATCACCCAGATCCAAACCAGCGATGACTGGGTTAATGATCTCCATTCCCTGAAATTTACCCTCATCAAACAGTCCAAAGCCTTTTGAAACAAGGCCACTTTTGACAGCTATACAAAACAAAGAGTCACAACAAGAGGCCTACGTCCCAAAGTATTTCCATCATTTGAGCTAGCCTCTGAGAACCTACGCACTGAGTGGGAACAGACACTCACGAACTGCTCACTTAAATTGATCAACATTTTAACAAAACATGAAGAGATCAAGTTAGAGCAGCACGCGACAGAGATAGCTAGGCTAAGCACTAAGCTCAAGGAATTTGAGAACTTAGATAGATTCCAAAAATTATACCAACGCTTTAAGACTGAAATAGACGGCATAGAGAGGGATACTATTAGCCGTAAAAAATCCAAATTACAGAGGGACCTTCAGGATTTTACCACCAATTCGGTATACAAATGGAATTATGGGAATAGGCGCACACAGGACAATCGCAACCCCAATTATACAACATCCGATGTGGATTCATCAGGGAGCGAGTCCCCATATGAACAGCGCAATACACGCAAAACTACACAGGATTTTTTAGGGGTTACCCCAAGAGAGACCAGGGACAATATAGGAGGGTACCAAGAAAGATCAGGAGGGGCAAGAAGAAAAAGACCAAACAGAGAATGGAGGGAGGATCACAGGGAGCACAGACGGTACAGGAACTAGAACCTGTGGACCGATTACGCATTATCAACCTGATTGACCATGACTTGACCCCTGCCCAAATTGAAGTACTCAGTAAGGGATTATCCTTCAGTCCCACGCAAACATTTGACCGCTTTGACTATGAGCGGGATATAAATCTCTTTGGGAGGAAGCTCCTTTTAAAAAAACTGTTTAGTAGAAAGGACCATGATATCCCCAATTACCAACCGAACATATCTGATAACGCTGACATGATTGACAGACAACCTAAGATTACTAGTTTCTTTACCAGAGAGGACCTTAACACTCTGGCAATACTGAATGAATTGATAGATGAAGACCCATGTGACATGAATGAAACCATCGAACAAAACCCGGGACCATCTCTCAGAAAGAAATCCCAATTCTATCCAGACTATAAAATCTGTCCACAAGTCAAGACTTATATTGACTTAGTCAGCAAAGATCTGGACTTACTGGAGAAACATAAACTGGCAAACCTTCCAGGCAATTTGTCAAAAGAGGAACAACATGCACTCAAGGAGATCACGAAATAGGATGACACTATTATCAAGCCCTCTGACAAAGGGGGCAATATTGTGCTATGGAGCCGAGATAAATACATCCAAGAGCTCAACCGCCAATTAAGAGATAAAACCTGCTACAAGAAACTAACGTTTAATCCCTTGGAGAAATATCTAGAACAATATAAACAGATACTCAAGGATGCAATGAACGAGGGCACCACCAATAAAACACAATTGGACTTTTTAACAGTGAATCATCCCAGAGTACCCACACTGTATCTTCTACCTAAGGTGCACAAAAATGACAAAAACCCACCTGGGAGGCCCATTGTCTCAGGGATGGGGGGTTTAACTGAGAATGCGAGCAAGTTCGTGGACCACTGGCTACGCAGATATGTACTTACCTTGCCATCATACACCAGGGACACGATGGACGTCCTTAATAAGATTCAAGACGTGGTCCTTAACAAAGAGTGTTGGCTCGTGACATGTGATGTAGAGGGGCTTTACACCAGCATAATTCACGAACATGGGATCAATGCCACTAAATATTTCCTCAGTATGGAACAAAATGAGAATTTTAACAAATTCATTGTGCAGCTCCTCGAATTCATACTCACGAGAAACTTCTTTACTTGCAACGAGAACATCTACCTCCAGGTACAGGGGACCGCTATGGGTAGCGCTTGCGCACCAACCTATGCGAACCTGTACCTGGGGTGGTGGGAGCGTGAAGTGGTCTTTAGCGAAGAAAATGAACCCTACACCAGACATGTCCTACTATGGCTCAGGTATATAGATGACCTGTTGGTCATCTGGGAAGGACCAAAAGAACAGTTCACCCTATTCATTGCCAAATTAAACCACAATCAGCTCAACCTCAAACTGACGTTTGACATCAGTCAGGACTCTGTTTCCTTTTTGGACCTGAAACTCAGCATTGAACCAGACGGTCATATAACATCGGATTTATTCCGCAAAGAGACCGCAACCAATTCAATCCTTCACCACAAAAGCTCACACTTCCCACCAGTGCTAAGGGGCCTCCCCAAGGGAGAATTCCTGAGGACAAGGAGGAATTGCTCGAGGGAAGAGACATATGAAAAGAGAGCTGGAGAATTGTCCAAACGGTTAGAGTACAGAGGGTACAGCAAAAGGAAGATCAGAAAAGCAGCCAAGGAAGCAGGCAAAATTAATAGCTATACACTCCTCACACCCAAATCTAGGGATGTGGCAGAACCAAAGGAAGTAGTACGGTTCATTGGGACCTACTGCTCGGAGTGGAGAACCATCCAGAGCATCATTAATAAACACACTTATGTACTAAGGACCGACACAGATTTGAATGAAATCCTGGGACCAAGAGTCCAGATGTGCTGGAGAAGAAGCAGCAATCTGAAGGATGCCCTGGTCCATAGCCATATGAGCCAACCCACTACTCGAACCAAACAGAAAACAGGCTCACGCAAATGTGGGAAATGTAAAGCATGTCCAATTATGGTGCCCACCAGCTCCTATACAAATAAATTCGGAAAGGAAAGGAAGATCAAGAGTAACATCACGTGTTTAACATCAGGGGTGGTATACAACCTTAAATGTCCCTGTGAGAGACACTACATAGGCAAGACTATCAGACCTCTTAAACAGAGACTGCTAGAACACCTATCAAGCATCAAAAATGCAGACAGGGACAGGGCCAATTTCAAAACCCTTACACCCATTGCCAGACACTTCCAGAAATATCACCAGAGTAACCCCATGGGACTAACAGCCTTTGGCATGGTGGAGGTTGACCTGGGTGATAGGAAAGGCGATAAGGACAGAGCATTGCTCAAACAGGAGACCAGGCTCATTTTCCTTATGGACACTATGGTGCCCAAAGGACTTAACGAAGAAAATAGCTATGCATGTTATCTATGAGGGATTCTCTTTAGGAGCTCGAATTTCAACCTCTCTTCTATAATAAACGACACATTATATAAGGGGTTATAAAGAACCCCAACTTTGAATAAAGTTAAAACATGCACACTATCCCTCAAAAAATTATTTAAACCTTTTTTGATCTGTGTACCCACCCTCACGCACCTTTAACCCCAATGGGTGATATTCAACGACCCAATATCGGGCGTCACTCGAATGAACACCCGTGTTACGGACCCCACCATCACTGATGTTAATGATCTATCTGACACCGATAGGTGTCATCACACACCACTGATGCACAACTAGTGCTTCTGTCAACACCTTTTCTGTCACAGCTTATATCACTGAGTGGTTTGTTATTTTCTTGTCCTTCCTTTTTTCACATTTATTCACCTAATCCTGAATTGGGTTGACACCAGTTTTATGCCAACCTAATCCCTATGGAGTATTACACACCCTATCACCCGAGTAATTTTTTACTCCTATCACGCGTAGCCCACTGACCCTAGGGTCACGATTAGACACATAGGGTCACAGTTTTTAGCCTTATATAAACACAAGAACGACTCTACAATTTAGACGACATGGCATGATGTCAACCACTAATCATGAGGATATGTCACATAACCTGTCAGTTACCTTATGCCTAAATTATTCCCCACCGCTTTAAATTATGAATACAGAATGTATCATAAGATGGCAATATGCAACGACAACCCAGCCTATCCTTTCCCCCCCTATCACACATATTCTGTGAGAGACAATAGAATATAATATTGTCGACACACCAATGCGAATCATTGATTACTATGGGAGATGACAAATGAACGACTTACTTAGCATCTTCAATGCACATCAAAAATCTATTCCAAATGAGTCAGAAGGAAGCAATCCCCGTCAATATGGCCACTGTCACCTCTTGTGTGTCTCTACAATAATTGAACATGATGGCATCTGCACATCGACCTCACCCACGATGCAAATACACGCAACCGAACGGACTCCAGCGGCGAGGCTGACAAGCGTGTCCCTGGCAACAGTATCTTGGATACGGTTGCCGAGTCAAACAAAGGAAATAACGCCCCTAACCTGCGTACAATGATTATACAACACACCTGATCAGGGGGCGGCAATAGAGGTATCTCCGCATATCCCATTGGCTTCACGAAATACAAGCGCCTACTTAAACCTGCCGGTGACGTCGATACAGGTCGCCCTGAAGAAGAAACTGCGAAGCGTACGCCGGCCTCCACAAGCCGTGCGGTCGCTCCCTCATCTTTGTTACCTTCCTGCCTGATTGTCATTATTTCTAGTCCTTTTAAGGACTCTAATGTTTAGTTTAAAAATTGTCTCTAACTTATGCGCATCACTCCGCTAGCAGAACCAGGGGATCGTGAGCTAGCTGACAGCTAATCCGACCCGCCAGCCATGGGGGTGTACTTACCTGTAGCCCCACCAATTGTCGGGGATGGAGCTTAGCAGCCAGACCCTAGGTGATACTGCCTGAGATATTTATCTGTACTAGATGCTGGAAACTCCAACTTACGCCATACTGGTTATTTTTTATGCACCTATAAGACTTTTTTTGACCTAGAGGGTTATTAGAGCGGTACACACTAGGCGATTGCGCCAACCGCTCATAACACCCACAAGGACACTGCGCTGATCTTTCCACAAGATCATACGCTGCACAGTGTCTATTCTAGACGTCTATAATACCGCTTCCCACTAATATATAGCAGTGCATTCCAGTTACCTAACGGAGATTGTCCGGCTGTTAGCACCCAGATCAACACAAAAGAAATTTCATTCTACCTGGCTAGCCAATTAGTCTAAACCGCCTGCCAGCCCTGGGGGATACACACTGTGACCCCACAACCTGACAGAGACGGGACAGAGCAGCCAGGTCCCATGTGATACCACCTACGACATTACAATACTTGCTGTTTGCTGAAATTTATCCATAATTGTTATATTTGGTAAATTAACTCTTTATTCCACGCACATGTGTGAGAAGTGACTTGGAGGGAGAAATAAGCAGTACACACCAGGCGATTGCGCCAAACTGCCAACTAACCCCACCTCGACACTGTGTTGATTCAGTCCCAGGATCTTAACGTTGCACAGTGCTGATTTATCTCGAGACAACAATCACCTCTCTGAACACACAGTAGCGTCTTTAGCCAGAATAACAGAGACGTTCCAGCTGTCAGCATTTTATTTTGTAGGAAAAGGGAAATTTTCTTCCTTTTGAAGAGTGATGTACATATGAGTTGAGACACAGGCAGATGAACAATTGTTTATAATTAAAGCAACATAGAATCCCCCTGAGTGCGCAATAGGCAGTCTAGCCAGCACTTAGGGTGAGATTCGCTATTACACATTGTATCATTTAAGAGTAACAAGGGACGCCGCATGAGCCCAAGTTTTAAAAAAAACTCACATTTGCACTGTCCACATTACATGTTACATGTTGTTTGTCATATTTCGCAGCCCAATTTTTTCTTTTTTAATTGATCTAATAAAAATTACATTTTAATGTCTCGTAATTAATTCAAGGTGCACCACTACCGTGACAAATCTCTCCTTCTCTTGAGAAGGGGAAAGGGACAGAAAAAACAAAAGGGTCCAGTACATTGGACCCGCATGACTACTGCAGGGTAGAGGAACAAGGGGGAACTCGTGCAGTAGTTTGTAGAGGTGAGGGGGATGGCCAGGCTCTCGACAGGAGGGGGAGAGAGCAGGGCCGCCACTTACATATGCACAGCTGGTAAGGGAGGCATAATGGGGGGGAATCTAGCATACTATAGAATTGCTAATCAAAAGAAGAGGTAATGCAAACATACCATATATCAAGTCTAAATAAACCTGGAGAAACCAACGTCAGACTGTATGAAATTAACCTGTCTTAAAGGCTACAGAACAAACAGAACAATAACACATAGTTAACCAGTGATAGCGACACTGCAGCTACTGGACCGAGCGTCCAGCGTCCTGCTTTGCTAAGTAAACAATGGGAAAGATACTCATCGCTAAGTCCTCATCCCAGCGGAGAGAGAATCAGGAGGGGTAGCTGTGTCATCCATGAAACTTTAAATATGAACAGGTTTAACGAGAAGTAGATGTTCAGGTGTCGGTTGAATCCTGGCGCAGGGACTGCGGGCGTCTCGGTTCTTGGGGATCTTTGACCGTTATGTCCCACTCGAGTAGGAGTTTAACCCCTGCATCCAGGGAGGATACGTTGTAGGTGGCGTCGTCATGGTATATTATAAATTTGACTGGGAACCCCCAGCGGTACCGGATATCGTGAGAGCGCAGGGCCGAAGTGATGGGGGCAAATGCTCTCCTGTTGGCCAAGGTTGCGGGGGAAAAGTCCTGAAATAGTTGGAGGCCGCCCAGGATATCCGTGTTCTTTCACTCACGGGCCGCTCTCAGCAGCAGCTCCTTCACCGTAAAGAAGTGGACTCTGAGGAGGGTAACTCTGGGTAGGTCGGCAGAGACTGTCTTCGGTCTGGGGAGGCGGTGAATGTGGTCGATCAGCAGCTCTTTGGGATCAATGGCGGGGAGGAGTTTACGGAACAGGGAGATGGCATAGCCTTTGAGCTCAGGGTTAGCTACGGAGTCAGGGATGCCTCTGATTTTTACGTTATTATGTCTGGAACTGTCCTCTAAATCCGCCAGCTTGGACCTCAACTGGGTGATCTCCTGTTGCTGCTGGTCGTAGGAGGATATAAGATCATTGTGGGATGCAACTAGTTCCTCCATTTTCCGGTCAAGGTGATCTGTTCTGTCGCCTATCGCCACCAGCTCAGTTTTGACCTCTCGTATGGCAAGCTTGAGGTCCTTGGCTATCTCTGCCTGGAACGCGGAGAAAACCTGGCATAGGGACTTCACCGTTACCGGTTCATTCAAGTTAGCATCGATACCCGCCACTGCAGATGTGGAAGTCAGCTCTTCAATTACTCCCAAAGGAGAGGGCATCTGCTTCGGGGGGCTGTTATGGGGTACCGGGATCTGGAAGGATCTCCTGGAGGACATGGAGATCCTCACCGGCCCAACGTCCTTGGCTTTCTTGGAGGGCATATTAGCGACACTAGTGCGGTGAAGCGGAGGAGAGATGAGGTGTGGTACCGAGGGGGTCACAACTCCGAGTTACAATAGCATGGTGGTAGCTAGAATCTGGTCGTTAGAGAGTGGTGGCCATGCCTGCAGGGCGCTCACATTTAAGCAGGTAGAGAAGTGGCTTCTGCGGTACCCCCGCACTTACTGGGGGTTATGTTACCAGTACAGGCATATGGCTGGGTGGCTAGAAGGTCCGCTGGGCAGCCAGAGTCAAGATGGGCCTCTGGAGGTAATTCCAAAATTGGAGGGCAGATGTGGGGTAGTGCGGGTCCACACTGCCAGGCTGGCTGAGCAGAGTAGGGGGATGTCGGGTATGGGCCCCTGGGTTCAGGCCTGGGGGTTCAGCAGGAGCGCCTGAGGGAGAGGCTGGAGGGGGAAGAGGCTTTATGCCAGAGGCTGTGGTAGTTGTGGGGATGCTGGCTGTGATGGGAGCTCCGGGTTAGGGTGTAAAATGGCGGCCACAGGGAGACTGAGAACCCCGTTGAGGCCCCAACTCGCCCTGGTAGCTGTGTGGCAAGAGGCCGAATCTCCCCCAGAGGGGTACTCACAATTCGTCTGGGGGGGTCCTTAGAGTCCCGGCCGAGGATGGGGGCAGAGCACTTCAGAGAGACATGGCCCGTCCACTGGGCGCAGTGTCAGTGCTGCTGGTGGCTCTCCCTCCTGCCTGAGGGCTGCGGGCGCCTGTCTGACCCAGCCCGGGTGATTCTGGAGTCTGGGGTGTGTGCGGGGGGCTGTCTCAGAGGGGGAAACGCGTCCCCTCTCGTGCTCCGGAGATCCGGGGAACCGCTAGTCTGCCCCGGCTCCAAAATTGAGGCCCCGGCTCCGGCCGCCTGACCAGGCCGCAATCCACGAAAGCGTTCAGAACCGCTTCCCGGCTCCGCAGCAAGGACCCGGCGTGACCGGAGGCGATGGGGCTGCTGGTGGTGTGGGTTGGAGGGGGCAAGGTCCCCAGGAAAGCTGCTTTTAGGGTGCTTAAAGTGCTGGGCGGCAGGAGCACTTCCAAAGCACGTCTGGTCCGTTGCGTGCCAGGCCACACCCCCAATGCAATTATTTTTTAATCTAAAGTAAGAGAAGGGAATAATAATATCCATGGTGTGGCAATTATTCAATTTACAAATACTTCTTGGATCCAGGACCTACCTTCTTAAACAGAGCAGTGACAGGGAAGGCCGGTCATATAGGTGGATGGTCATATAGGTGTGTTATAATGGCCAAATCCCAGCAAGGATTCTGAGCAATGGCATTAGTACCTGATTAACCAATAGGATGATTTTTTTTTACAAAATCCGGACAAATTAAGACATTTCTACACTTTGTGGTGCTAACGTAACTAGAGGTAGAGACGTTAACGATCTACTGTAGATACCTCCTCCCTGTTAAATCATTTACAGTGAATTCAGTTCAATCAAAAACTGGAAAATAAAATAATGAAAAAGTTTAGCATCAGGTTCCAGCAACATGGATAGATGTACCAGAACATTATATGGTAGATGTACCAGAACATTATTATAATATTTTCATCACTTTAAGCATCAAACTTCTCATTGGCAAGTTGGATACAGGGCTCCGTCCAATTGCTAAGGCAAACTGACTCCTCCCCTATACACGGTCCACAAGAAGAGGGCTGCTGCAGCAGGTGGTGAATCTTCACCTCAGGATCAGTGCCGATGAGAAGGGGTCAGTGATAGTGTATACTAATGGCCCACTCTTGTTTAAAGGGCTTGGCAGGGCCCAGGTTCCTCCACCCCCAAGAATATCCCAAGGTACTGTAGACGTGTTTTTCCCTTGTCTTCCAGTTATATATTTGGGAAGAAGGCAACATACAGTGCGAGCAAAGACTCTTGCACTGTGCCAGAGACTTTTCTCTTTCGTGTATATAGTTATTACATTTAGTGGGTGATTATGTTTTTCACATGGGTGATGTATATGTTGGGTAACTATTTTATTCAATAAATAAAGTAATTATTTCAAAACTGATTTTGTTTTTACTCAGCAGGTTGCCTGTGTTCTAGACTAAATTTGGAAGGCCATAAACAATTACCGTATTTTCCGGCGTATAAGACGAATTTTTACCCCAGAAAAAAATGCCTCCAAGTGGGGGGTCGTCTTATACGCCGGGTGCACGGCGTGACATACTGGTATTATTATTTTCCGGGTGCGTCATACAATTATTACAGGGTAGCTCTCCCACCCCCCTCTTATGCATACGGTACCTTGAAATAATAGTATCCAGGTATGCCAGCGCTGCTCCTTCCGTTCTGCCTAACCGCCGGTCACGTTGAGCATTGAAGTCGGCGGCAGGCTCGGGTGTTTTCGGCGCGGCTCGGGAGGACTTGTGTGCCTGAGCGCTCCCGAGTCCCCCCGAGCTGCGCCGAAAATACCCGAGCCTGCCGCCGACTTCAATGCTCAACGTGATCGGCGGTTAGGCAGAACGGAAGGAGCAGCGCTGGCATACCTGGATACTCTTATTTCAAGGTACCGTGTGCATAAGAAGGGGGGTGGGGGGGCTGAGGAGAGCTACCCTACAATATATTTTATGCCTGGGGGGGGGGGGGGGGGAGGACAGCGGCATGAGGGGGTCTTAAAACTTTGTGGTGGGTTTTGCTGGGGCAGGACAAACCTGCCCTGATAGGTTTGTCCTGCCCCAGCAAAACCCACCACTCAAGGGGTTAATATATGGTACGGTACTATAATACTGGTCCCTGCTCCCTGTCTGCCCTCCCTGTCTCCCTGACTCCATGTCAATAGCAGCAGTCTGTGGAAGGTGTGCGGAAGAGGGGGTAGTCTTTTACAGCGAGTATATAACAAACTCTGTATTTTGAGTGGAAATGTTGGGGGGTCGTCTTATACGCCGAGTCGTCTTATACGCCGGCATATACGGTAATTGTGACAAATATGTAACAAAAAGAAGAAATCCGGAAGGAGGCAAAAACTTTTCCACATCACTCTATATATATAATTCTATGCCTCATGCATTAGTGATGCCATTGTGCCTATTGAGATTATATTAATTCATCCCTGAAAATACCTGTGTTTAAGTGATTGGTCCACTTTAAATAACTGCCATGTATGTTGCACTTTATTAAATAGAACACTGGTAATTTATTCTATTGCAACCTCTTCATTTTTGCAAATGTTATTCCAAATTTGTACAGACATGATAAATCATGCAGATTAATTAGGTAGATAAAAACAACCATGCCAGTTTCAAGGACATTAACGCAAATATGCAGCCATTGTACCACTAACAAAATACTGTAGAGAGTTAATCAATCTAATGTTTAAATTCACAAAAGACCTGCTACTGTACACCTCCCTTGTGGGTCATTATTTTATCCCACCCTGTATGCATGATTAAAAGGCAATCAAACACATACATATTCATGTTATTTCCCTCAGTCTTGCACAATTGATATGACTTCATCAAATATGGAAAAACAAATATAATAAAGGTTAAACACTTAAATTTAGTAAATTATTGAGTTATCACATGCAATGATTGGTGTAGCTAAATTACAATTTTGAAATGTCTATGGCAAATAGCAAAGGTTTCAAATCCTTTCCAGTACAACAATATACTTTTTATAATGTGGAGCCCAGAATTGCACCCCGAACTCGAGGTGAGGCCTTGCCAATGCTTTATAGAGTGGCATGATTACAGTGTCATCCCTTGCTTCTATGCCCCTTTTTTTCAGGCTAGTATCCTATTCGCTTTAGTTGCGGATCCTTATCACTAAGCACTGCAACCAAGTTTATTATCAATCTGTATATCTACTGTAGGTCCTTCTCCAATTGTGATTTTCCGAGCTCTACCGCATTTTATTTGTAGGTTGCATACTGGTTATTTCTCCCAAGATGCATGACCTTAATTTTATCTATGTTGAATCGCATTTTCCATTTATCTACCCACTTCACCATCTTATTAAGTTCCTTTGTACCAAGGAGGCATCCTGATTTTTTTTTAATCACACTGCCCAATTTGTATTGCTTGCAAAGATGAACACTTTAATTTGTAGTCCACCCCCACTCAATATCGTTAATAAATCCAGTAAAGCAGAGGTCCCAGGAAAGAACCATGTGGTACACCACCTAAAACTAGATTCCAATTTGAAAATTAGCAGTTTACAACCACTCTCTCTTATCTGCCCTGGAGCCAGTTCTTAACCCAGGATTAATTTTTTTCCCCTAGTCCAGAACCTCTAATTTATGGACTAACCCAGGGGTTCCCTATCTTTTTTGAATCACGGCACCCTAGAGTATCTGAATTTTTTTTTACAGCACCCCTAGACCAAAAAAAAAAAAAGTATAAAAGTAAAAGAATAAATATAACATTGTTAACAAGTAGATTGTTATGGGATAGCTTGGCGCAGATTCATAAATAAAATGTGAGTTGTTTATACTTTAGAAACAACATTTCCAGTGGGAAAGTGCAAATGCGTCCTTTCAAAGTGTCCTAGTGCCAAGAAAGTGTTAGTGCACTGGGGAGTTTAGCAGCAACGCATTTCGGAGAATGCTTCTCCTTCCTCAGGCTGTGTACACGTGTTGCTGCTAAACTCGCCAGTGCACTAGCACTTTCTTGGCACTTGGACACTTTGAAAGGACGCATTTGCACTTTCCCACTGGGACCCTTACCCTCAAGCCTTCTGCGGTGGTGCTGCAGGTCTTATTGCTTTAAGAGAAAGCCCACCGCAACCATCAAATAGGGTGATGTATAATATCTTGTATAAACTGTACCCAGTGTTTGGATAGAAGTGTCCATGTGTACGTTGTATGTATAATTTTTATTCTGCAAATAAATGTTGTTTTTAAAGTATAAACAACTCACATTTTATTTATGAATCTGCACCAAGCTATCCCATAACTCCTACCATATAGAAATACAGTTCAAGGGGGACGGTATCCCTCCTATGGGAATATAGCAGGCTGCACGTTCATAATTTATGCGCACTGATCACAAGTAACATTATAAAACAAGTAGATTGTGTTTATATGCGATTCTTAGGGTCAGTTATGTGGTAAAGTGCATGATTTGCTTCTGTTTGTACACATTTTATGAATGGCACCCACCAACCAAAATCAAGGTAGAATACGTTGACTGCATCACCCTTGTCTAGGTTCGAGCTGACTTCATCGCAGAAACTATTTAAGTCAGTTTGTCAAGACCTGTCCCTTACAAATCTGCACAGGTTCCCACTAATTTTCTTATTGAGCACTAAATAATCCAGAATGTAGTCTCTTAATATTTTCTCAAACAATTTCCCTATAACTGATGCTAGGTTCACTGGTCTATAATTTGCTGGATCATCATTCCCTTTTTTAAATTTTGGTACTACTTCTGCTAATCTCCAGTCCGTTGGAACCACACCAGACACAATTAATTTATTAAAATTGAATACAAAGTATTCGCCAGCTCCTCTCTCAGTTCCTTCAGAACTCTATATTTAGCAGAATTGCTTACGTACATTCTCCGCAGTAAATTCCATATTTAGTAATACTTCTTTCTTGGCTTTATTGGAGGCTGCTACTGTAGTTCAATTGTTTGCTTCTCTCTAGTGTAAACTGAGGAAAGAGTTGTTTAACACTTTTGCCTTAGCCATACTGTATCCTCAGTCATGTTTTTGCTATTAACATTTGTTATGAGGAATACTGCATGTTTTCCTTTTTTAACCTTTTACTTTTGATGCACTGAAAAATATGGGGATTTGTTCTTTCTAAGGCCACTTTCTTTTAATTTTCCCTTTTAGCTGCTCTGATTTCCCTTTTTAAAATGAATTGTTTTTGTTGGTCCCTTACATTAGCGCACACAGGGGGGGTTTCTGAGTACCCAGAAACCTCCCCAGGAGTCTAAGGACCATAGGGTCCCCTCTTTCCATGGGAACAAGAATTTAAAAAATCGGCCCTTGGGAACCGGAGATATCTGACTTCAAAGCAGTGGTCCCCATCCAAGCCTGTTAATTGCTCTT
This sequence comes from Crinia signifera, assembly GCF_055691185.1. Taxonomy (NCBI): domain Eukaryota; kingdom Metazoa; phylum Chordata; class Amphibia; order Anura; family Myobatrachidae; genus Crinia; species Crinia signifera. The sequence goes on along the minus strand of NC_139221.1, from coordinate 126,153,385 downwards.
CCCAGTCAGATATTTCAGGTTCTGTCTGACATATATTCCAAAAGCTGGGACTCTCCCCCTTTGATGGACACTAGTGGCTTGTCTCTATTGTGCCCAGAACCAGAGATATCAGCCTTCAAGCAGCTGGTTTCTGCTCCAGCTCCACACACCTGGTATGTAGTTTTATATACTCGTTGGCAGATTGCTCTGCCTCCTGAACTCTGATCCTCTAGTCCCCAATACCATTTGGTAGGTGAGATTCTCTAGTTTTTAATTGCATTAAAATCTAAGAAATCTATTTCCGGGAACTGGAGATATCTGCAGTCAAGCAAGCTGTCCTCGCACCAGAAAATTATTATTATTATTATTTATATACATTTGGTCTATTTATAATACTTTAACTGACCCAGCATATACTGGGTCACCTAAGTGTCCATCTCCGTGCTTTGCTCCGCCCCTCTGGAAACCCCCTTCCGAAAATCCTGCATTTGCCCCTGCCTTATATTACTGTTTATGGAAGCTAATTTTGATTGAAATCATACTGTGGTCGCTATAAATCAGGTGCTCGATTACTTTAATTCTACATTATTTGTCAATAATAAGTCCAATAAAGCCTCACCATTAATAGGTCCACAGTTTGTGTAATGTACTGGTCTTTTAGTATGTTCAGAAAACTCCTACTTTTAGCTGAAGTATGTGTCTCATTAGTCCAGTTGATATTGGATAGTTAAAATCTCCCATAATTCTCCCATTTGCAATTTATTTTGAATTATTTATAATACTATTTATACTCCCTTAACCAACTTTCCTCCCCAATGTTCCTTGCTACCCCTTCTTCTCTCCTCTTCAGATCAAGCACAGAATTGGTTGCTATTCTCTCCGCATCTAGTTTAAAAACCCCTTCAACCTTCTTGCCATTCTATCACCCAGCATGGTTGCCCCCTCCTCGTTCATGTGCAATTTGTCCCTGCTATAAAGATTGCCCCTCGCCAATAAGTCTGTCCAGTGCTCAAGGAACCCGAATCTCTCCATCCTACACAACTCCATTAGCAATGCATTACCTCCCTTAGTTAACTTTATCTCCCTGGTCTAGCACATGGCACTGGCAATGTTTTTGAAAATATTAGCTTTGATGTCTTTGCAATGAGTCTACAACTTAGATCCCTGAAATAATTTTTAAGGGCACCTCACCTGCTTCTAACTCAGTCATTCATGCCACCGTGCACCACGACTGCTGGGTCTTTCCCAGCTCCATACAATTATCTGTCTACCCTGTCCACAATGTTTCCTACCCGAGCACCAGGGAGAAAACAGGCTGTATGGTGATCGAGGTCACGTTAGCAGATGGTTCTATCTGACTTCCTGATGATAGAATCCCCTACCATCATGATCTGTCTAGGTGCCTGGGTATTCCCTAGTCCCGACTTCAGGTCTGATGTGCCATCCTCAGTATCCTCCTTGTCCAGATGTGCATATCTACTGGGATTCGTTAAATTAGCACTGATCTGCCATCAAATTCTATGTTTATATGTTTCTAGGGATAGGACAGAGGTTATGGCACCAGGAAAGAGGTGCAGGGACAAAAGAGGGGTCATAGACAGGAGTGACAGGGACAGGACAAAGGTAAAGATGCCAGGACAGAGGCGACGACACCTGGACTGAGGGGCAGGGTCAGAACAGAGGGGTCGGAGTCAGGGGTCGGAGGATAGAGGTGATGATGCCAGGACAGAGGTGCAGAGACATGATTGACAGGTACAGGACAGAGGTTATGATGCCAAGACAACAGAGGTGATGCTGCCAGGACAACATAGGCGATGGCGCCAGAACAGAGGGGTCGGAGACTTGAGTGACAGAGACAGAACAGAGGTGATTAAAGAAGAAGGTAACTGTGACTTAAATGATGAGCGCTAGAATATGAAATGGTGGTACTCCCCTGATTTTGATGTTCTCCCACGATGCTCCTCAAAAGATTTTTTGGGAGTAGTATATGTGGAGAGAAGATTTATGGAGATACTTCGTATAGTACTGATATGTCAATTCGTACATATAATTTAAAACAATCCTATATATATGCTGGAACGACAATATATACGGGGATTTCTCCCCTTCTCAAATAACTCACAAGTGTCGGAGTAAATCAGGCGTATCACAAAATTCTTGTTATATCCAAAGAAATGAAGAATTCTTCAGTCACAACTAGGATAAAAGTAGTTTGACTTTATTATAATGGTTAAAATAGCAAGTGTAGAACAAATGGGGTACTCATCTTATGGGTTCGCAGGGGTCAGCTGAAAGGTGGTATCACCAGGAAGTAACGGGGCCCCGTTTCCTGGAGTAGTCAGCAGTCCTTTGTCCCCAAAGTGGTGAGGTCCCCCAATACAGGTCAGTCAGCACCAACGCGTTTCGATCGGCATCGGATCTTTATCAAGGTGATGACACGAGGACTGAGGTTAGGGATCACGAGAGGAGATAGGAGTGACTGTGTTCTGTACTAGAGATTTAGCAATTGAACAGACAATTTTAACCCCTTTAGTCATACAGTTACAGGTATAGACATGTACTGTATGCAGTTCTGAATATAGAACTCATAAACAGTACTGTACATACAAGTGTTAATGCTGTAGGAGAGGAGTCTCCTGGGATGTGGGCTCTGCTGCTGCTATGATCTTCCAGCATGTCATCCTGCAGGCTGGCAGTGAGCTATACAGTAGATCAGCCTCTGCCCTGGGATCATCCAGGCACATGATGAGCAGCTCTGTACTAGATAGGCAGACTGTGGCAGACAGCATAATCCATCTAAAAATCTTTGATCCCAACAAAGCTTATGGAGATTGCACACAGTGGGGACTGATTACAGTGCTAAAATGGGCAATCGCACTCCCCGGAACCCAACACACTATTAATAAATACAAAGAAAAAAAAGAAGAAAAATGATGCAGTAGGATTGCTTTCTGCTGTGGGGCCACCCAAGCCACCAGGCCCCATAGCAGCTTCATCCCCTGTACCCTCTGCAATTAATGCCACTATACACAACAATAATCTGGCTTTTCACCTATACATAGCCTTATGAATGGGTATGGGTCAGAGCCGGCCTTAGGCATAGGCAAACTAGGCAGTTGCCTAGGGCATTTGGAATGTCTAGGGGCACCAGCAGCTTCTGATGATTAAAATGATATGCAGCATGCCTATATTCTGTGTGTGAGTGAGGCTGTATCTGCATATGAAATAGTGTATTCATGGAAATAACTGTAACATAGCAATCCGTATGCAGGTACAGCCACAGTCGCTCACGGAATATAGGCATGCCACATATCATTTTAATCATTGGAAGCTCCTTATGTGTCCTGGTCACATAACAATGCAAATAAGATGAATTTTCAGCAAAAAAGGCACCCAACGTTAGCAGAACTGGCCAGGAGCTGCATGGCCTACTGAGGCAAGATGTATGAGGAACCATCTATATCCAAGCAGAGGCACAGTGTTAGCGGCTGTGCGAGTTGGTGGGTTGGTTGTGCAATAGTGTTCGGCATATGTGTAAGGGGCATTATGTGTGTCATGTATAAATGCAATAATAATGTGTGACATTTGTGTAGCATGCATTATGTGTGTCATGTGTATAAGGGCATTAATAATGTGCAACATATGTGTAATGGGCATTATGTGTGTCATGTGTATAAGGGCATTAATAATGTGCAACATGTGTAATGGGCATTATGTGTGTCATTATGTGTATGAAGGGCATTAATAAAGGTTGGCATAGGGGCATTATGGTTATAAGGACATTAATAATATGTGTCATGTGTAAGGGGCATTACTGTGTGGTATTATCAGGGGTACAGAGAGAAAGGGGTACAAATTATCCAGGCCAAAGTCTGATGGAAGGGCCCAGTGGAGGGCCCAGGGCCCCCTCCACTTAAGTGACAGCAGCAGCTGCAGCTCTTCTCCTCTGCCCAGCATGCACTGCTTTGTGCTGGGTTGCAGTGTGGCCATGGAGGTGCTTAAAATACAATATTTTCTCAGGATTTTTTTCTAAGGGTATAATGTGAATAATGTGAGGAGTAATGTATATAAGGTAAAGTGGTACTACTGTGTGATGTAACGTGAATAAGGGACACCATCGCATTATATAATGTGAATAAAGTTGCACTACTGTGTGGCATAATTTGAATTGGGGGTACTATTGTGTGTCCCTGCCCCTTCCCAGCAAGAACATACCCCTGTTTGGGCTGCGCACCGAATGTGTGCACTGTTTCTATTTAAAATATTGCGGGTAGAAGCACCAAAATGATGACTGCTATGATGAGGGTTGATGGTGCTGGGAAAGGGGACCAGGGTCAGAGGCAGAACTAGTGGCGGTGCTAGGGGGCACCAGCCAAAATCTTGCCTAGGGCGTCATTTAGGCTAGGGCCAGCTCTGGTATGGGTCATATGGTCGACAGCAGTAAGGGTGCATTGCATTGGGTCGACTACTGAAGGTCGACACAAGTGAATGTTTACATGGGCTTAGGTCGACATGTCATTAGATTGACACAAGCATTAGATCGACATGGGCTAGGTTAGCAGTCAAAAGGTCAACATGTGGTTTTTCACTTTAATCCCAAATGTCGACACAGCCGACATGGCCACTAAAAAAATGCAACGCGTCCCCTTGCATGGGGCATGAAATACCACTTGTTGACATATTTGGCTAAAATAAAAGTGAAAAACCCATGTCAACCTTTTGATTGTCAACCTAGCCCATGTCGACCTAATGATTGTGTTGACCTAATGACATGTCGACCGCCCCATGTGTCGACATGGGCTCATGTTGAGCTTCAGTGGTGGAAACAATGCATGTTGACGTTATATGAATAGGGTGACAAGTTGCGACAGCTCCTGGAAGGTACGGAAGGTACGGTCACCCATTCACAGAAAATTCCTTATTCTCACAATTCTCTTATCTCTCATCACCTTCTTAAGTTGTAATTCAAATCCTGGGGTCTGGTTCATGATTCCAATGCTGTTGCAAACTTCCATTATTGCAACAACAAAAAATGCGGTGCAAACACATTGACACATTTCACCATGAATTCAGTGATACGCTGCTATTTACCTACCAGGGAGTGCATTATTAATTCAATCACAACTTTTATTAAATCAGCTGTATGTTTGTAGTGTATTTCATGTTAGAACTTTTAAATTAGTATGTAATTGATGTATAAATGTGATGAGATCTAATTAAATTTTCACTACATATATTAAGTGGTCTTTAACAATATCCTCACAGAAGTGATGTTTTTATAATTTTTTGCATATATTTAAACATTCCTTTAGAAATCCTGCAGTTGCCCCTGTCTTTATTACAGGATACGTGAAAGATTTATGGAAAAGTCTCTCAGAATTTGTAGTGAGGACTTATACAGTATGTAAAAGTAATTAACGGATGAATGGAACCAGTGGTCGAAGTGGACATTTTGAAGTGGGGGGGATGGAAAAAATAAATGTACTCTCTACGTGCACCGTAGGTGTGCGTGCTCCAGGAAAGGGGCATGGTCATGCGAACGGGGGCGTGTCCTTAAGTGTTTAAGTGTAATGTACTCCACCATAAACAATCAATGATGAATAATTCGTACAGAATTAGCCAAAATTCACATTATGCCACACAGTATGAGCCAAAAGAATGACAGCAGGGACATATGGATAAAGAGAGGGAGAGTGACAGCAGAGACAGAGATTGGGAGAGAGACAGGGAGAGTGAGGGGATAACAGGGAGAGAGAGAGAGACAGTGAGAGTTTGGGACGGCAGGGACAGTGAGGGGACAGCAGGGATAGGGATAGAGAGAGAGAGAGAGAGTGAGTGAGGGATGGCAGGGACAGGGATGCAGAGACAGAGGGGACATATGGACGGATGGCAGGGTGGCGCAGAGACAGTGGGGACACATGGACACTGACAGTGTTTTTATCCCTGCATCCAATACCAAGATCTGATGGGGCGGGAGATGATAATCTTCTAAGAGCTGCTTCGGCCGATGAGTACTGTAGTTCGGCTCCCAGCGGGGCAGATTTCCAGGTTTGATGGGGGTCCAGGGGTGTAATTAGAACACTGTAGGCCCAATAGCAAAATATTGAAAGGCCCCAGAAGAAAGATCGAGTGGTGTGGGAGACAAAAGAATGTCAGGGAAATAGAGAGAGAAAAAGAGAGAGGAGCAAGAAAAATAAATAGGTATGAGAGAGAGAAGGTGGTCAGGAAGAGAGCGGGCTTCATGGAAAATGGGGAAAGAGAAAGGAGTGAGAAAAAGGAGGGGGGAGCAAGAGAGAAGGATGGGTGTGAGCAGGAGTAAGAGAGAATGAAAGAGGAGGTGAGTAGACGGGGAGAGGTAGGGGGTCAGGGGACAGGGGGCATGGTGAGAGGAGTGCTGGGTCCCTGCTCCCATGGTAGCCGCTGGGTCCCTGGCTAGCTCCCACTGCACACTGCTGTGAACGGTCTCTGAGAACAGCCGCCGGGTCACCGCTTCTGCCACAGCCACCGAGTCGCCGCTTCTGCCACAGCTGCCGGGTCATCGCTTCTGCCACAGCCACCGGGTCACAGCTTCTGCCACAGCAGCTGGGTCACCCCTTCAGTTCTGAAACACCTGCCGGGTCCCTGCTTCCGCCGCAGCAGCTGGATACCTGCTCCCACCACGTCTCTGTGCCAGCAGTCACTGGGTCCATGCTCCTGCCACCCCAGTGAACGGTCTCCATGACCTAACAATACAGTGAAGGATCTCCATGCCAGCAGCCACTGGGTCCGTGGCATGGATACGCCCGGCGACAGCGGAGATAAGAGCCTAGGCTACAGCGGGTATGCAGGGGCGGATTGGGAATTAAAACCAGCCCGGGAAATATCTTGACGCAGCCCTGGGAGGGGGGGGGGGAGGGGTGACGGGCTGTTGCGTGCCGCAGGCGCGCCCAATTTTTGGGGGCGTGGCCTAGCAATATGGGGTGTGGCCTATTTCAATGAGGCCGCGCCCCGTTTTGCCACTGTGGGGCATGGCTAGTGGCTCTGAGCTGCTGGCTATGTCCCCGGCAAGGACAGAGAGAGTGACAACAGACAGAGAGTACATCCATGGGTACAAATAAGAAATCCATGGGTACAAATAAGAAATATAATTTGTCTGTAAAATACCAGAACCTACCAAATCAGCAATGGATATCCATACCAGGTTGAACTAGATGGACGCAAGTCTTTTTTCAGCCTTACCTACTACTACGAAAGAGTGACAGCGGGGACACAGAGAGAGCCACATATGTATATTGAGCATCACTGTGTGTGGCAAATGTATAATGGGCATCACGGTGTGTGGCCTATGTATAATGAGTCCATTATTCATAGGTCACACACCGTGATGCCCATTATACATATGCCATACACCGTGATGCCCATTATACATAATTGAAATGCCATCCGAGAATGGAGTATGAGTGCGTTCAGCGCTGCGCTCTCCTCCTGTCTCTCAGCTCATCATTGTAGTTCAGCTGCTAGAAGCCAGTGGTGGGTAAATGGTGCTGCCAGATGGTGTGCCCACAGTGCAAATGCACTGTGGGCAAGGCACAACTGGCACACCGATAGTTACGTCCCTGTGTGGGACACAGATCAGGCTGCTTCTGCCTCCACCCATACACATTATTATGTTTTTCACTAGTGTTTAATGACAGGGGGCATGTGTTGGTGTTGGTGCACTGCCCTACCCTAAAACAACCACTGTCTGCCAAGATAATGATCTTTCTTTTACTTACCATGTTCTTGGTCTTCTTTCTTCTCCTTCTGTCTTTCTCTTTTCTTCTCCTTCTGTCTTTCTTCTCTTTTCTTCTCCTTCTGTCTTCTAGGGCTCCTCGCTGTATGCTCCTCACTGAATGATGCAAAATGTTATGAGGTGGGAGGGGGTCTCTTTTCAAGTGTAAAGGCCCCCCTCCACTATTGCACTTTGGAATGTTTAATCCGATGCAGAGCAATCAAATTAAATCAAATTAAAATGTAAAATGGAGGTAGAATCTACCTTCATTTTACATTCCCTCTCCCCCAGGACCCAGATAGCAGCATATTCTACCAGGTACCAGCATCTTCTACATTCATACATCCTACGCCCACTGCCGCTCTCATTCATACATACTACACACACTGCCGCCCTCATTCATCCATTCTACACACACTGCCACCATCATTTATACATACTCCACACAATGCCGCCCTCATTCATACATACTACACACACACACACTGCCGCCGTCATTTATACATACTCCACACACTGCCGACCTCATTCATACATTCTACACACACTGTCACCCTCATTCATACATACTACACACACACACTGCCGCCGTCATTTATACATACCACACACACTGACGCCGTCATACATACATACATACATACTACACACTGCCACCCTCATTCATACATCCTACACACACTGTTGCCCTCATTCATACATACTACACACACTGCCGCTCTCATTCATACATACTACACACACTGCCGGCCTCATTCATACATTCTACACACACTGCCACCATCATTTATACATACTCCACACACTGTCGACCTCATTCATACATACTACACACACACACACACACTGCCGCCGTCATTTATACAAACTACACACACTGACGCCGTCATACATACATACATACTACACACACTGTCGCCCTCATTCATACATTCTACACACACTGCCACCATCATTTATACATACTCCACACACTGCCGACCTCATTCATACATTCTACATACACTGTCACCCTCATTCATACATACTACACACACACACTGCCGCCGTCATTTATACAAACTACACACACTGACGCAGTCATACATACATACATACTACACACTGCCACCCTCATTCATACATCCTACACACACTGTCGCCCTCATTCATACATACATACTACACCCACTGCCACTCTCATTCATACATACTACACACACTGCCGCTCTCATTCATACATACTACACACACTGCCGCTCTCATTCATACATACTACACACACTGCCGCTCTCATTCATACATACTACACACACTGCCGCTCTCATTCATACATACTACACACACTGCCGCTCTCATTCATACATACTACACACACTGCCGCTCTCATTCATACATACTACACACACTGACGCTCCCATTCATACATACTACACACACTGTCACCCTCATACATACATACATACTAAACACACTGCCGCTCTCATTCATACATACTACACACACTGCCGCTCTCATTCATACATACTACACACACTGACGCTCCCATTCATACATACTACACACACTGCCGCTCTCATTCATACATACTACACACACTACCACTGTCATACATACATACTACACACACTGACACTCCCATTCATACATACTACACACACTACCGCTGTCATACATACATACTACACACACTGACACTCCCATTCATACATACTACACACACTGACGCTCTCATTCATACATACACACACACTGCCGCTCTCATTCATACATACTACACACACTGCCGCCCTCATTCATACATACTACACACACTGACGCTCCCATTCATACATACTACACACACTGCCGCCCTCATTCATACATACTACACACACACTGCCGCCGTCATTTATACAAACTACACACACTGATGCCGTCATACATACTACACACTGCCACCCTCATTCATACATACATACATACTACACACACACTGCCGTGCACGAGAGGCAGATTCCTGGCACGGTCAGGAAGCTCCGGGTCCGCCGCTGTATCCGTCCGACCTCCACTGTCTTCCGGAGACCCAGCAGCAGCAGTGCTGCAATAAGCCCCGCCGCCTCTTCCTACCGCAATAACTTCCCTCCCAGTCCGCCCGGCAGTACACTGCCCCCCCCCATCTGTCAGCCGGATGGGGGACGACGGGAGCGACGGAGTTCCCATGGGCGGAGACAGGCAGCTCCGCCGAGTAGACAGAGGAGCAAAGAAAAATAAATAAATCAGTGCTCGAAGAAAGTGCCGGTACCAGCCCACTTCGAGCACTGTGTGTGTGTGTATATATATATATATATATATATATATATATATACGCACACATGTATACATATATATATATATTCATATACATACATGTATACATATACTGTGTATATATATATATATATATATATATATACATATATACATACACAAATATATATATATATATATATATACGGATCCAACAAACATATGATCCACAGTAAAAGCAAGGCAAATGCTCGTACCAAACAAATTCACTCTGTGGGCTGGTTACCACATGGCGTTTATAATATACCAAGGCAAAATCAGCTCACGGTTCGCAGGCAGGCCAGTAAATCTCTCCAGGACGCTGCAGCTGACACACGCTGGATTGCGCTGAAAGCTGTAGGAGGACGCGGGGGATCACAGCCGGCTCGGAGCAGTGAGTGAAACGAGGACGGGCACACAGTCACAAGCCACGCCCTGACGCGTTTCGTCACTGGGACTTCGTCAGAGGGCGTGGCTAGTGTGACTGCTCGCCCGAATATAACTGGTGTCACGTCCAATGAGACTGATCAAAGTGTCGGAGCACGTGACGCTGGTTTCTGACCAGCCTACCAGTTCAAAGAGCAATTATGATGATGGTTACAATATAAAAACATGTGAACACGTATAAGAGGCTCTAAACAATACAAAATTACAATGCCACAAACTCAAAGCATTAATAGTAGCTAAGTGCCGATATTCCATTCTAAGCAGCAAAACCATTTGCATAAAGATAGAATTTGGAAAGTAGTCGACACTTAAAAAAGTTGACATTTTACACAAAACATTGATATAATGATGGTAAACAATTTCATCACTGTTAGAGCACAGAATTGTCAATATGTAACACTGTAATAAATAGAAAAAGGTATAGTTGTCGACACTGCGATGACAACATAATAGTCAACATGGAAATTATATATATTTCACTAAAAATATTATTATTATCATAAGTAGCCAGTGTAAAAGCTTACTACCTAAAAAGGTTTTATAACCAATATTCACTATGCAATGAGATGAAATGAAGTCGACACAAAGGTCGACATCGCAGTGACAACCCAACAATTCACGTAAAAAACTGGATAATTTTCTCTCTACACATACTGTCCAACCCTTAGGACCGTAAGATAGAGAATTACAACCATATATGTATAGAGGCATAAAAAACATGAAAATTATGTAAAATATATGAAAAAACACATGAACACAACACATGTAAAAAACCATATAAAAAAGCGCCTAAAAATATGAACATATATGAATGAAGCATGAAGAACACGACATGGAGGGAAATATCTACCGGATAAATGGGGTAATTTCATAACCCTCGTTAAGACCCGCTGGAGCGAGGGTACCAAGTTTAATAATCCAGTGGGTTTCCCTTTTAATGAGGTGCTTCTCCAAATCGCCTCCTCTTCTACCAGGTTTTATCTGTTCAATGCCCTTAACAGTAAGGCCTAAAGGGTTACAATTATGAAATTCCTTGAAGTGTCTGGGTACGCTGTGGTTGAGTACCCCATGCTTAATGTTGCGGATATGCTCCAATATCCTAATCTTAAGACATCTTTTAGTTTTTCCGATGTACCTAAAACCACAAGGACACTTCAAGAGATACACCACATGGGTGGAATTACAGTTGATAAACTCATTGATTCTAAATTGGCCAAGTGCAAGGTCAATGTGTGGACCCTTTTCCATATAGCTGCAAATTTTGCAGCTATTGCAAGGGTAATTGCCCTTTAAGGTCAAGAATGTATTGGAAACAGGTTTTACATTGATATTCTCAAGTTGGCTTTTAGAAACCATGGATTTAATTGTATTAGCCCTTCTATAAACCATTTTAGGAACATCAGGAATATGGTCCTTCAGAATTGGGTCGAGTTTGAGAACATGCCAATGCTTATTAAAAATTCTCTTCAATTCTCGGTCTCGACTGTTAAACTGTGTAATAAACAGGGCATCATTATTTTTACAATCAGATAGTGTATTAGTCTTATACTGTAAGAGACTAGATCTGTCAGTGTTGGAGGCACGTTGTAAAGCCCCTTCAATGATCCTGGTTGGGTATCCCTTCTCTCTGAACCTCTCAACATATATCTTTGATTGCTCAGAAAAGGTTGACTGACTGGAGCAATTTCTTTTAAGTCTTAAAAACTGAGAGTAAGGGATATTATCCTTCCAAGGACCAAAGTGGCTGCTACTGTAATCGAGGTAACTGTTGGCATCCACCTTTTTAAAAAAGGTGGAAGTCTCAATCTCTGTTACCAATGGAAAATTTTTTACAGTAAGTAGTAAATCAAGAAACTCAATGGTGGTATTTTGCAAGTTATAGGTAAAATGCAGGTTATATCGATTGGTATTAATAATGGACATAAAATCGACAAATGAATTTTCATCACTCTTCCAGATGACAATCACGTCATCAATATAACGTTTCATTAAAACCACATTTTCAAGCAAAACACCATTAAATGTCTCCAATTCCCATTCACCCATATATATATTAGCCAGGCTAGGGGCACAAATCGTGCCCATAGCAGTCCCACACACCTGTAAGAACCACTGACCAAGAAATTCAAAATAATTGTGTTTTAACACAAATCTGAGGCACTCGCAAATAAACCAGACCCTCTCTTTAGAGAGTGATTGATCTCTCAAAAGGCGTTGTTCAATGGCTGAGATTCCCATCTCATGTGGGATGCTTGTATAAAGCGACTGAACATCGATGGTCGCAAATCGATATCCAGTTTCCCACTTGACACTTTTAATAATTTGTAGGATATGAGTAGAATCCTTTACATATGTATCAATTAAGGGAACATATTTCTTTAAAAAGATGTCAACATATTCAGACACACGGGCTGTTAGTGACCCGATGCCCGCAACAATGGGGCGGCCGGGGGGTGCTTCACGATTCTTGTGCACCTTAGGTAAATGATAGAAGGTAGCGATATTCGGACTTGTATTGTGCAAATATCGGTATTCTTCTAAGTTGATAAGTTTACCATCGAGGCCTTTTTTTAGTAATACCTCTAATTCAGCTAAAAAAGTAGCAGTGGGATCATTCTCAAGTCTGGTATATGATTTTTCATCACTAAGCAAATTATGCGCCTCAGTTACATAATATTCACGGTCCATAACAACCAGGCTGCCGCCTTTGTCGGCTCCTTTTATAACGATAGAAGTATCAAGGGCCAAATTTTTTAAAACTTCTGACTCTTTTCTACTTAGATTATATTGACGGTTGATGTTGGTATTGATTTTATCAAAATCTTTTTTGACCATCTCAGAGAAAAGATCAACATAGGGACCCCTCGATTCGACAGGATAGTATGTCGATTTATTTTTCAGACCTGAGGCGGAACTGTTAATCGTCTCCTCATTTAGAGGATTATCCCTATTCAAAGGTTTACGAAGAAAATGTCTTTTTAAAGTAAGTTTTCTAATAAACAGATTGAGATCAATCGTAAGATCTACTTTATTGGGTTCTCTCGCAGGTGCGAAGGATAACCCTCTAGTAAGTACTTTTTCTTCAATTTCAGAAAGGTTTTTTTTTAGAGATATTGATTATGGCCGTATTATTCATTTGATGAGAGGGCGGAGTACCGGATGGGTTTAAACTATTCTCACTTTTGGTTCCCTTCTTGGAAGACCCTGCTCCCCTTTTTCCCCTAGTCTTCTTTTTAAACTCTGGGGAGTCTTTTGTGCGAGGCCTTGTAATCGAGGTTCTCGTACTGGGGTTCTGAACCCTAAAAAATGGGTATGGGTGTTAGTATTATCATAGTTGGACGATTTTAATCGCTCAAATCTATTGTTATGTACGAACCCTCTTTGGGCGTTGGGTTCATAGACTGGTAAATCCCAGTTTTTTTTAGGATCTCCAGTCCCTGAGGAATATCTATTTTGTTGTCTATTTTTGTTTTTATTTTTATAGGGAACTTTTTGCCATTTATGTTGATAGTCCCTGGCAGAAGATCCCCTATTGACATACTCATAGTTTCTCTGTTTATTGCGTGGAGTATCAACTTGATCATTAGGGACCATAGGAACAAACATTTGTTGATTCATGTTTTTATTCTGGTTTTTGTTTTTATTTTTATTTTGATTTTTGATTTTTGAAGCAGACTCATTGGTGGTCTGCTGCCACGTTCTTATTTTATCTGTTTCATAATCAATTTTATCGCGCAGAAACTTTTTCTGTTTGGTCTCTATGATTTTACTTTCTACCACAGAAACTTTTTTATCTAAATCAGTTTTAACCTGAACCAATTTATCGCTTCCAAACAGTTGTTCTAAAGCAGGACTGAGTACATCAATCTCTTTCTCAATCTCTTTAAGAATTTTCTTTTTCTCGTACATCAATAGATTCATTAAACCTATAGAGCAGTCATCCAAAATACGATACCACTCTTTCATAAACTGGGTATTGTCAGAACCCATAGATGGATTTTTAGTGAGGCGGAGACCACGGGGGATACGATTGCAGGTGATATAATTATCTAATCCCTTAATGTCCCACCACGTTTTTGCCTCCTTAATTAGTAACCTTTCTAATGTAACCACAACATCATTCTTATCTGAAAGGTTATCTGTCCCGATTTTAGTGGGATTATTCTCATTAAAAATCCTGGAACATTCCTGAGACCGTTTAGTGCTTAAATCAGTATGTCTAAACATTTCAAACATAAGCATACAACAAAACAGTGCAATAAATCTGCAGCTATAAGTCCAACTGAACCCAAAAGGCAAGAAATCCAAAAGACAAGTGTTAGACCAAGCGCTGATTAGTAATTAGTACCAGCTGGACAAGTCCTTAGTGTTAACACACAGGAAAGTGTCACCAAAGTCCAATGAATAGGGACTGCAGCTCCTCCTCTCGTGTATACACGGATACCCTGGGTCCAATGGGCATAAATTGATCTAAAACAAGGAAGGCAGAAGAGGGCGCTTCATGGTGCATTAAAAATGATTTAATAAGGATCCAACAAACATATGATCCACAGTAAAAGCAAGGCAAATGCTCGTACCAAACAAATTCACTCTGTGGGCTGGTTACCACATGGCGTTTATAATATACCAAGGCAAAATCAGCTCACGGTTTGCAGGCAGGCCAGTAAATCTCTCCAGGACGCTGCAGCTGACACACGCTGGATTGCGCTGAAAGCTGTAGGAGGACGCGGGGGATCACAGCCGGCTCGGAGCAGTGAGTGAAACGAGGACGGGCACACAGTCACAAGCCACGTTCTGACGCGTTTCGTCACTGGGACTTCGTCAGAGGGCGTGGCTAGTGTGACTGCTCGCCCGAATATAACTGGTGTCACGTCCAATGAGACTGATCAAAGTGTCGGAGCACGTGACGCTGGTTTCTGACCAGCCTACCAGTTCAAAGAGCAATTATGATGATGGTTACAATATAAAAACATGTGAACACGTATAAGAGGCTCTAAACAATACAAAATTACAATGCCACAAACTCAAAGCATTAATAGTAGCTAAGTGCCGATATTCCATTCTAAGCAGCAAAACCATTTGCATAAAGATAGAATTTGGAAAGTAGTCGACACTTAAAAAAGTTGACATTTTACACAAAACATTGATATAATGATGGTAAACAATTTCATCACTGTTAGAGCACAGAATTGTCAATATGTAACACTGTAATAAATAGAAAAAGGTATAGTTGTCGACACTGCGATGACAACATAATAGTCAACATGGAAATTATATATATTTCACTAAAAATATTATTATTATCATAAGTAGCCAGTGTAAAAGCTTACTACCTAAAAAGGTTTTATAACCAATATTCACTATGCAATGAGATGAAATGAAGTCGACACAAAGGTCGACATCGCAGTGACAACCCAACAATTCACGTAAAAAACTGGATAATTTTCTCTCTACACATACTGTCCAACCCTTAGGACCGTAAGATAGAGAATTACAACCATATATGTATAGAGGCATAAAAAACATGAAAATTATGTAAAATATATGAAAAAACACATGAACACAACACATGTAAAAAACCATATAAAAAAGCGCCTAAAAATATGAACATATATGAATGAAGCATGAAGAACACGACATGGAGGGAAATATCTACCGGATAAATGGGGTAATTTCATAACCCTCGTTAAGACCCGCTGGAGCGAGGGTACCAAGTTTAATAATCCAGTGGGTTTCCCTTTTAATGAGGTGCTTCTCCAAATCGCCTCCTCTTCTACCAGGTTTTATCTGTTCAATGCCCTTAACAGTAAGGCCTAAAGGGTTACAATTATGAAATTCCTTGAAGTGTCTGGGTACGCTGTGGTTGAGTACCCCATGCTTAATGTTGCGGATATGCTCCAATATCCTAATCTTAAAACATCTTTTAGTTTTTCCGATGTACCTAAAACCACAAGGACACTTCAAGAGATACACCACATGGGTGGAATT
The DNA here is from genome assembly GCF_055691185.1 of Crinia signifera. Lineage (NCBI taxonomy): Eukaryota > Metazoa > Chordata > Amphibia > Anura > Myobatrachidae > Crinia > Crinia signifera. Next base: position 126,136,935 of record NC_139221.1, on the reverse strand, counting down.
ACAGTTGATAAACTCATTGATTCTAAATTGGCCAAGTGCAAGGTCAATGTGTGGACCCTTTTCCATATAGCTGCAAATTTTGCAGCTATTGCAAGGGTAATTGCCCTTTAAGGTCAAGAATGTATTGGAAACAGGTTTTACATTGATATTCTCAAGTTGGCTTTTAGAAACCATGGATTTAATTGTATTAGCCCTTCTATAAACCATTTTAGGAACATCAGGAATATGGTCCTTCAGAATTGGGTCGAGTTTGAGAACATGCCAATGCTTATTAAAAATTCTCTTCAATTCTCGGTCTCGACTGTTAAACTGTGTAATAAACAGGGCATCATTATTTTTACAATCAGATAGAAATTGCTCCAGTCAGTCAACCTTTTCTGAGCAATCAAAGATATATGTTGAGAGGTTCAGAGAGAAGGGATACCCAACCAGGATCATTGAAGGGGCTTTACAACGTGCCTCCAACACTGACAGATCTAGTCTCTTACAGTATAAGACTAATACACTATCTGATTGTAAAAATAATGATGCCCTGTTTATTACACAGTTTAACAGTCGAGACCGAGAATTGAAGAGAATTTTTAATAAGCATTGGCATGTTCTCAAACTCGACCCAATTCTGAAGGACCATATTCCTGATGTTCCTAAAATGGTTTATAGAAGGGCTAATACAATTAAATCCATGGTTTCTAAAAGCCAACTTGAGAATATCAATGTAAAACCTGTTTCCAATACATTCTTGACCTTAAAGGGCAATTACCCTTGCAATAGCTGCAAAATTTGCAGCTATATGGAAAAGGGTCCACACATTGACCTTGCACTTGGCCAATTTAGAATCAATGAGTTTATCAACTGTAATTCCACCCATGTGGTGTATCTCTTGAAGTGTCCTTGTGGTTTTAGGTACATCGGAAAAACTAAAAGATGTCTTAAGATTAGGATATTGGAGCATATCCGCAACATTAAGCATGGGGTACTCAACCACAGCGTACCCAGACACTTCAAGGAATTTCATAATTGTAACCCTTTAGGCCTTACTGTTAAGGGCATTGAACAGATAAAACCTGGTAGAAGAGGAGGCGATTTGGAGAAGCACCTCATTAAAAGGGAAACCCACTGGATTATTAAACTTGGTACCCTCGCTCCAGCGGGTCTTAACGAGGGTTATGAAATTACCCCATTTATCCGGTAGATATTTCCCTCCATGTCGTGTTCTTCATGCTTCATTCATATATGTTCATATTTTTAGGCGCTTTTTTATATGGTTTTTTACATGTGTTGTGTTCATGTGTTTTTTCATATATTTTACATAATTTTCATGTTTTTTATGCCTCTATACATATATGGTTGTAATTCTCTATCTTACGGTCCTAAGGGTTGGACAGTATGTGTAGAGAGAAAATTATCCAGTTTTTTACGTGAATTGTTGGGTTGTCACTGCGATGTCGTCCTTTGTGTCGACTTCATTTCATCTCATTGCATAGTGAATATTGGTTATAAAACCTTTTTAGGTAGTAAGCTTTTACACTGGCTACTTATGATAATAATAATATTTTTAGTGAAATATATATAATTTCCATGTTGACTATTATGTTGTCATCGCAGTGTCGACAACTATACCTTTTTCTATTTATTACAGTGTTACATATTGACAATTCTGTGCTCTAACAGTGATGAAATTGTTTACCATCATTATATCAATGTTTTGTGTAAAATGTCAACTTTTTTAAGTGTCGACTACTTTCCAAATTCTATCTTTATGCAAATGGTTTTGCTGCTTAGAATGGAATATCGGCACTTAGCTACTATTAATGCTTTGAGTTTGTGGCATTGTAATTTTGTATTGTTTAGAGCCTCTTATACGTGTTCACATGTTTTTATATTGTAACCATCATCATAATTGCTCTTTGAACTGGTAGGCTGGTCAGAAACCAGCGTCACGTGCTCCGACACTTTGATCAGTCTCATTGGACGTGACACCAGTTATATTCGGGCGAGCAGTCACACTAGCCACGCCCTCTGACGAAGTCCCAGTGACGAAACGCGTCAGGGCGTGGCTTGTGACTGTGTGCCCGTCCTCGTTTCACTCACTGCTCCGAGCCGGCTGTGATCCCCCGCGTCCTCCTACAGCTTTCAGCGCAATCCAGCGTGTGTCAGCTGCAGCGTCCTGGAGAGATTTACTGGCCTGCCTGCGAACCGTGAGCTGATTTTGCCTTGGTATATTATAAACGCCATGTGGTAACCAGCCCACAGAGTGAATTTGTTTGGTACGAGCATTTGCCTTGCTTTTACTGTGGATCATATGTTTGTTGGATCCTTATTAAATCATTTTTAATGCACCATGAAGCGCCCTCTTCTGCCTTCCTTGTTTTAGATCAATTTATGCCCATTGGACCCAGGGTATCCGTGTATACACGAGAGGAGGAGCTGCAGTCCCTATTCATTGGACTTTGGTGACACTTTCCTGTGTGTTAACACTAAGGACTTGTCCAGCTGGTACTAATTACTAATCAGCGCTTGGTCTAACACTTGTCTTTTGGATATATATATATACATACATATATATATACATACACACACACATATATATATATATATATATATACATATACACATACATACATATATATATACATACTTTTCCCTGAGGCCAAAAATTATTATTTCTGGCAGTGCCACTGCCATTTCCATTTACAGTACCTGCCTCCTGCTGCCGCCTGCTTAACGCTGCTACCAGTGCCGCCCATCGGATCCCGGCTCCCCAGCCCAGCGCGCAAAACAGACCTGCGCGCTGCTGCTGCTGGGGAGGATCATGTGGGCAGCATAGCCATTCTCCCTCCGGACCGCGGGAGCTGCTGTGTGCGCGCGCGCATGCGCACCAGCCCTCCCGCGGCCATTTTAGCTGTGGGAAAGTCGAGGCTGGCCGCGGCCATCTTCAGTCAGGGCACAGTGCCGCGGCCCTGCACGAAGATGCCGCGGCCAAGTAAGCGGCCTCCTCTGAAGTAATATGTGCCGGCCCACCGGGAAACAGCCCGGTTTCCCGGTGGGCCAATCCGCCCCTGCGGGTATGACAGCCAGGCGAATGACAGCCACACGGGTGCCCAGCAGGGGGAACATTAAAAAGACCAGTGGCGGCGTTCTGTGCACAAAATGGCGTTCCATTCGAACACTGAATGGAACAAGATATACATTATAACTATTGTCAAGACGTTAGATAGAAGAAAAAAAAAGATTAAATGAGCCTGTGGGATTTTTTTTGTTCTCAGTCTGTTTCCATCTGTTTCTCTGTATTAAAAATATCTGTAGGGTCTTAAGGAAAATAAGAAATGAAAATATGCAATATTACTATCCACAGTATTTCCCAGCACTTTTACAACATTTATAAAGGAGATCCATAAGTACTATATTACAATTAGAGATGTGAGGTTTGGATTTACCCGGATTTACTCAGATCTAATCTTTTTGGCTAGCTGGCTGAAATTTTTTTTAGATAGACAATAAGAAAAATCTGGATAAATCCAAACTTGCACTAATTTGGCGTTAAAAATTAAATAGATCCGAACCAACACAGATTTCTTATTACAGTAGTACAGATGTCTGTGACAAACTTTGAACACTGTGAAATGAATCACATTTTCTTACCAATACATAAGTGTGTGCATGCCTCAAAATCTATAGCTAAAGCGAATACTGTTGTATTTATGAGTAAAATACCAAATATCATGCTTGTGATTATACTATTAACTAATGTGCTCCTCCACATGCTGGTTTTCAAGATAAGTATTGCAACTACTTTGCTGTATGTTTAATGATAAGAGATTTTATTGATCTTCACATTATATTAATAACAGGTTGAAACTACATTTTTGGCACCTGAGGCAAGGCAGTAATTTGCCTCCTCTAAAAAAAAAAAATATTTAAAAATGATCTCATAAAGTAGAACAACCTTATTCTGCACAGTAGTACTTCTTATTAACATTACATCACACAGAAGTGACCCTTATTCATATTACACCACACAGTAGTTGCATTTTAACATGTTATGCCACACAGTAGTAATGCACCTTAAAAAACATAATACCACATTGTAGTAGTGCCCTTTGGATCTAGTTTATGGGACCATGGAAAAAGAGGGGGAGAGCAAAAATGAAAAACAGATAAAGTGAAGAGAAAAGGGAGAGAGGGAGCAAGAGGGAGAGAAAGAGAGAGAGGAGAGATATGGGAGAGAGGAGGGAAAGGGGTGAAAGAGAGAGAGGAGAGAGATGGGAGACAGGAGATAGAGGAGATGGAGAGGGAGAACCATGAGAAGGGAGAGAGAGGGAGAGAGATCGGTGATATGGAAGACAGGAAGAGGGAGATGGGAGAATATAAGAGGGGAGAGGAATTGAGTGAGAGGGGGCAGAAAGAGATGAGAGATATAAGAGATAGAGAGATAGAAAGATTGGAGAGAGAGGGGTGATAGAGAGAAAGAGGAAAGGAAGAGGGAGAAAACGAAAAATATACTTACTGTACCACAAATTACATGTATGTCACTGATAAAGATACATGCTGAATCTTAGAGCAGGTGCTTGCAAACAAAAACCTATGCCCCTACATGCTCATGTGCTTTGTTAAGCATCTGATTCATGCAGACTGTGGCAGACTTTCCAATCCATCTAAAATTCTTAAGGCAAAGCACTGTTTGTCAAGCAGTGGTTTGCTGTGTGGATTTTAGGTTGATTAGGTCTGCCATAGTCTGTATGAATGGATTGCAGAGCTTGTACGAGGACAAAGTGCTACGGAAAGGGATCATGGTGGGCTGGGGGAGCAGCTGACTGAGGGAGCTGGGTTTAGGTCTCAGCACCAACTTAAATCTGGTGCACTGCGCACATGCCCCCTTAGCCATCCAATAGTTGTGGCCCTGCTGATGAATCTGTGCATCAGTCTTGACACTAAGCAAATGAAGTATATATAATGAGATTATTTAATGATATTAACCCACTTCTGAACAGTTTTCCCCTAACAAATATTTCCAGGAGCATTGCAGTGCCTTTTTACGTTCGTCTCCTTAATAGCATGTCCACGCCTTCTGTGCTATATGTTTCAACAAATTTCACAAAGCCTATTTACATTTACCTCTTATGATTTTGACTGCAGTACAGTTTGCGTATAGTTTTGTGCTCCAATTACGTTTCTATAATGCTTATTATTATATAATTTACTATTCATTTTAAAGTTGCTTAAGTAGTTTCAGGCAGTGAACTTAAAGAAAGAATGATATTTATAACAATGCAAGACTTGTTTTGTATTGAATATAATTGCCTCTTTAATTCCAATGCACTTAGTATGTTAAGCCCCGGGTGTCTTTGGGAGAGATCCCTTCTGAATCAGGCTCAGCTCTTTTCCAAGCTCTTTTAGACTTCTTATGGTTTTATTGGTCATTTGTAGTACAATTACCTTGGTAAAAAAGACATGTTTGTCCATCAGAAACAATTTTGGAATATATCCGGGCACTAAAACTGCCACCTGTTAAGATACACAGAAGTGAACTTGGGGTTAAACCAGAATTGTACCTCCGTGGCTGTGCTGGTGTAGCCACAGAGCACCTGGAACCTGACCCTGACTGTTGTCTCTCCCAGTGGTCTATTGATGCATGAAGTGCTAGACTTCACCTATAGCAGCCACGTCCAAAGGAGTGAGTTAGGCCTGCTCCAACCCCAATGCCCCCAGGTCTTATGTAGGACAATGCATCAACCAAAACTGAGAGATGGATAAAAGGATAACTGCCTAAAACCCGTGGAAACAAACAGTAACAGTGGTCAGAAACACCAGGGAGTTGAGTGGAAGAATATGGGAGCAATCTTCCACTGAACTCCCAGGAATGCAACAATGCAAGAAGATGTTACGCAAATAAGTAATTCCTCACACCAACACTTGTAACTACAGAGACACAGCAGGATGCAAACCCAGTGGGGGAAATTTACTAAGATAAATTCGTGAACATTTTCTTTGGGCGTACTAGTATTTTTGCCATTTACTATGACACAAATAAGTATTTCCCAAAATACGGGGGACAAAATGAATAGGGGTCCCCCGTATTTTAAGAACCAGCCCCAGGCCAAACCAGCCAGCAGGGTAATGCCACAGCCGGGGGTAGACTTTTTATACAAGTCCCCCGGCCAAAGCATTCATCCCTACTGACTAGTCAGCCTGGCCAGGGGCCCAATAAAGTGATCCCTCCTCCAGGACTTACCTGACCAGGCTGAAGCCTGGTGCTGTCTCCGGTGACCCTGGGCGGTGGTCACCGGGCTGATTCAGTGTAAAAGAAAGAATTAACTATTGTTTAATACTGTGGAACTATGAGTGCCAGCAAGCCTCCCCCGCATGCTGGGACGTGGAGAACCACAAATCCCAGCATGCGGGGCATTAAAGGGCAAGCTGGAACTTGTAGTTCCACAGTATTGAAAATAGTAAAATAAACACACACAGACACATGAAAAATAAAACTTTAATACATCCAAAGCCCACACATACTGATACTTACCTATCTTGATCCAGTCGGTAGGTCCCGGGGTCCGTTGCTCCTGGGTCCGGGCCTCCATGGTCCAGGTCCGGGGTCTGGTGCTCCAGGGTCCGGGGCTCCAGGGCTGCAGAGTCCGGGGTCCAGGATCCGAAGAAATCCATAGTGGTACCTGTGGAAGGAAATCCAACTTACCAAGGTCCTCCAGCGAAGATCTGTCCTCTTCGTTCCGACGTAGTCCTGGTCTGCAGAAAACAACAAATGCCGGTTTTCCGGACGGTACCCGAGACAGACAGAGGAGAGACGCAGAGATGTTTCATCTTCCGTGCCTCTCCTCTGAATGATTCTGTTGGCCACATAGCGGCCAATCAGGAGCCGAGAAAGTCTGGTTGTTATGGCAGTGTTTACCAATAATTGATTCACCATCAGTGACTATCTGGTACTACCTCCCCCTGCAGTCAGCAGCATCACCAACTGGAAACCATTGGTATTAATTAAAGGATACCATGTCATTCGGGGCATCAGGGGCAGACATTTCCCCAGGTGCCTCTGTGTTGACATAATTTCGTATTTGTATTTACACCATTTCATTGCACCCAAACATTTTTATTTGTTTGTTATCAATAAATAATGACCTTTTTTCTCCATTCTTTATAGCTCATGTTTGAACATAACAAGTATTAATTAATTTGAATAGTTATGTTTCTATAATTCGTTTTAATAGAGTATGACAATGTGTAATCAACCATTAAAGAATTTTTTTAAATGACTACATGGTGTATTAACAAACATGTAATGACTGCCATTTAAAAAAGTGGCAAGATTTTTCAAAATTTATAAATCGTTTGGGTGTTTGTCTTATATAATTGAAAAATTGTAATATCCATTTAAAACATGACAATATGTAGCTTATGTTGTAGAAGAAGCATAGTAATATTATCTAGCACTGAGGCGATTTATGTAACATGATTGGATTCACAGGTATGTCCCTCAAGAGCTTGGAATTGCAACGGTTCTATATTTAGGTGTTAAAATGTACAATCCTCAAGTAATTGGCATTTGGTTCGGGTGGAATTGAAGTCAGCGAATGTTCTTATAAATTGTGAAAGCCAAAGGAATGTATCTTTTATTAAAATGATGATGTGTTTTAAAGCTGTTGTCAGTCTAGTAAGAATAATTGAGCTAGAATTCTACAATATATCTGTAAATGTAGACATTATACAAAATGTAACCATGCTCTTCTCTTCTCTTGATTAGTGCATATTCTCAAAATACATTCTAATTAAATAACATTCTGAGAATTAACAAGCTTATTAAAATAATCACTCATTACAATGTATTCTGGGATATAGAATGAGAACTCGAATTGCTAGAACATACTGTACAGTATAAAGTAGCCTATACAGTAAATTAACTGGAAACAAGGCACAAAAAGTTTGTACACAAGTGACAAAATATGCAGCTGCGTAAAGCATTTTTTTTTGCACAAAAAGCACCTATTACATAACTAGTAGAACAACCAATTTTTGGTGAAGTTTGTGGTTAATTTTGCAGTATTTCAGATTCAGCAGATTTACAAGGTGTAAAAAGGTAAAAAAAAGTAAAAACACCAATACAAAGTCGAGTCTAGTAACACTTTAGGACCTTCATTGATTGAAATGGTATTTGTTTAGTTTCACAGCAGCAGCGGCCGTGCATCTGAGTCCCCTTGCGGGGCTCGCTTCGCTCGCCCACGCTGTAGGCTCAGTGGCTCGCTGCGCTCGCCATGCTATCTAAAATCAACTCTATGCCATGTAGATAGTAGGGGTATGAACTATCTACGTTGGCATACAGTTAATTTAGTTTATTTTAGATAGTTTGGTGAACGCTGTACCTGGAAGTTCACGGCGGCCATGCTGCTGTCGTGAAACTAAACAAGTACCATTTAAACTTTCACATCTCCTTTTATTGTAACTTTCCATTTATATTTTCTGCTTAGTTTAGGTTTTTAGTGTCTAAAAATAAACCAGGAGATTACGGGGCATAGGGGCTGTATTTATTGCTCATCGCTATTGACAAGATTATTTCTCATTATTTATACTACTGTATATTAATAGAAATGAATAATAAGTGTGTAGATAGTAGCCTGGTTCACCATATTTCACAATATCATGTACGTTTTACATTATATAAGGGGAACAAGTGCCCCTGTTTATCAATCATCACCCATGATTTGCCAAAATGTGTAAAAACATAATCAAGAGTTAATATTAAATTAAAGTTTAATATAGGCAAGGTTTAATTGATCACAAGAAGTTAATAGCTAATTATAATAACAATGCATTTGCTCTGAAATGTGTGGGAGACTTTTAAAATAGTAGTTGGTAATGAGGTGTCATAGTGCGTGAAATGTGTCATACTCTACATACACAATGCCATGATTGAGTAATCACCATCAACCATAGCCCCACCCCCTCCCCTCCTGCACTACCCCCATAGCTACATATATACATGCACACAGCCTGCATACACACTTAAACACTGCCCCCATAGCCGTAAACGCTTTTCCCACATTGCCACACACACACTACCTAATAGCCTGGCAACTGGCCCCATAGCTGCACACACGCAATGTTTTTAGACACCCGACTCATAAAACTAAGTTACATTATCCTTTTTTTTTTTAAATCACACCTTTCCTAGCAGTCATGTTCAAAGTCAGGATTTGAACCTACAGTATCACCTATTATATTGTGGGCAGACACCTTGCTAATAGAGCTATATGCACCTGCATAGGAATCCTGCAAATTATATGAAGATACTTATAATTGTCAGTTCAAAACCATTGTAACTATTCAGATCTATAGTATGTAGTGTGTAGTCACACATCCAATCCCCTGCACCCACACAATACACAGATTTGCTTAATTGCATTGTCTGACAATTACAAGTAGCTTCATAATTTTTATACTTCTTATGCAGGAGCAGTTAGCTCCATCAGTAATGTATCTACCTCCAGTATAAAAGGTGATGAGTTTGAATCCAACTGCATGACAGGATTTTAAACTGTGTGTCTTAAAAAAAGAGAATGTAACTGAAGTTTTAAGGGCTGGTGGAGTTGGCCAGTGAAGAAGTTACATTAAAATAGTAGTCAAATTGGCGGCCCAGGCACTATTGTTGAAGTCGACGAAAGCCTGTTCGTCAAACGTAAGAGCAATGTTGGCCGCATGCTGCCCCAGCAGTGGATCTTCGGGGCATCTCCAGGGAGACCGGAGAATGCTTTTTGACGACATTCGAGAGGCGTGATGCAACCGTGTACCACGATTTATTCAGACTGCTGGAGGGCCTACAAGATGGAGAAGCTGGAGCAGGCTGGGTAACACCACGCCAGGGTGAACCACCGGTATCACTTCGTGGATCCGGAGAGTGGGGTTCACACCCAGAATATAGAGAGGCTGTGGGGATCCTGCAAGTGGCGCCAAAGGGGGACTGCGTGCCATCAGCTGGACTCCTACTTGCAGGTTCATCTGGAGGAAGACCTTTGGCGCAGAAGACCCCTTCCCGCGAATCCTGCACGCTCTGATTCTGCTCCCCCAGGCAGAGAAAAGCGACGTTGCAGAGGCAACTGCGTCGACTTTGGCTGCTGTGTCGACTTCGGCTGCTGTTTCTGCCAGTACAGTTTCAGAGGAATGACTTTTTCTCATTTTTTTTTGTGTATTTTTTCTTCTTGTTATTCATTGTATTGTTATTTAATAATTTTCTTGATTCTTTTTCTTTTAATCTTAACTAAAATCAAGTTAACAGTTAACACATGTCGTCATTACTGTCTCAGGTGTATGATATGGCAGGTGTGAATGTGTTCCTGAAACATCCCCACTATCACCAAGCATGGTGAGCGGACGCATTACGCGTCCTACCGACCTTTTTATACCCCCACTATCCACGTTGGCGTGGAGTTGATTTTATATAGTGTGATGAGCGCAGTAAGCACCCAAGCTCGAAGCATGGCGAGCGGACGCAGAATACATGTGAAGTTACCCGCGTCCCCTCGCGGGGCTTGCTGCGCTCGCCACACTTCGGGCTCAGTGGCTCACTAAGCTTGCCAAACTTTATAAAATCAACTCCATGCCAACATGGATAGTGGGGGTAGGAAAGGGTCGGTAGGACGCGTACCGCGTCCCCTGGTGGGGCTCGCTGCGCTCTCCACGCTTCGGGCTGGCGTGGATAGTGGAATAAACAAGGTCGACAGTTGTTACGTCGACAAGTGTCATTGTCTACAGGTTTACTAGTGTTTTTCAACTTTTTTTGTTCTGTGTCTTTTTTGGACGCAAAAGCGTCTAATTGCCGGGGCTGTATTAAGATGCTATAGCGTCTAAGTACTAGACGCACCCTTCAGACGCCCCATTTGTTAGTGGTTTGCCAGGGTTTGCGGAACATCTAAATTTAGACGCAAAAGCGAGTACTAGACGCACCCTTTAGACGCCCCCTTTGTTAGCAGTGTGCCTGGCTGTTTGTTTCTCTGTGGAACCATAAGTGCCACAATGACCTGTCAGCGCTGGGCTGCCGCGGAGTAACTACGCTGACAATGTAGTTCAAGGCAGCCTATGAGCTACGCTGATAATGTAACTACACTGATAACGTAGCTTCCAATTAGCTACAGCAGTAAGGCAGCCATTGGACTATGCTGATAACGTAGTTTCAAACAAACTTAGCATAGCACTGCTGCCTGCTCTATGCTGATAACTTAGCTTAGAGAAATAAGGCAGGTGCTGCCAGGATTCAAACATAACGTAGCGTAGAGCAGCCATGAAACTAAACAACTACCAGAAGATTTAACCGGAGACATAGGTAGAGGCAGCAGAAGGAGGGTACATATTAATACGTATAGTTAAAACAGCAGTGGCGTAACTATTTTTGAGCACCCCCCGCATGAAATTTTTGCACGCCACCCTTCCTTACAATAAAGCCCCCAACCCCCTGCCTCCAACCCCGCTACTTACCCCCGCTGTTCGCCGCTGCTGCCGCCGGGACCCGCAGATGCTACTTATCTCTTGTCTGCGGTCCCGGGCAGCTATCCTCCTGGCAGGCTTAATGAAAATGATCCACAAAAATGGCCGCCCCCTCACAGTAGAACGTTTTTGAGGATGCTAGAGGAGGCTGACGCCTCCTCTAGCATCCTCAAAAAGTGTCTGTTGTATGGGGGCGGCCATTTTTAGCATCTGCGGGTCCTGACAGCAGCAGCAGCGAACAGAGGGGCCCCAGCAGCAGGTTAGAGCATGATAGCCCAGCAGACCCCCAGCGCCCACACTTAATCAGCTCCTCCCCGCGACCGCGGGGTCTGCGGGGCTATTGTTACGCCACTGTAAAACAGTAAATTGACAGCTGGTGGCAGCACCCTGGGACCAGCCAGGCCTTAACCTTTTCAAGTCCAACATCTAGTCAGGCTCAACAGCCCTAGTGCTAGTAGCAGATCCAGTGGTAAGTCACTTTAAAGTAAAAACATTAACATTGTTCAACATTCAATGTAGACCATTTTTGAATAATAATAAAAAAATGACAATTAATTTAAACATTTAAACCAGACTGTTTGAATTGCAAAAAAAATTGGATTGCAAATGGTTAAGTGGCCGAGATTGTGTTGCCTAGTGGTAAATATCCTACTGGTCCCATCATGTGTGTTGTGTTGCTGTTAAGTTGCACATTTTGTCATAAAGGGGGAAATTTACTAAAGGAAATTTGTAAAAAAAAATAGGTGTATTTGTATCCAGAAATACACTTATTTTTGACATTTTGGGGGACATTTACCAAAATGGATTCGTAGAAAAAAGGTGTATTCGTAGGGAGAAATACACCTTTTTTTTACGAATTTGTATTTTCGGGATTTACAATCCCAAAAATACAACAATTCGTAGTCCTAAAGATGGAACATTCGTATTTGTATTTACAAATATAAATGTCTACACCATCGATAGGATACGACAGAAATCACCATTCAAAAGAATGGTGGTTTCTGATTTACTAAGCAGCCGTACTGATAATACGGCTGCTTAGTGGTGTAAAACACCCACGCAAATACGACAGGAAAATAGAACACCATTTTCCTGTTCTATTTGCGTTTTAGCCTGCACGGATCAGTCAGATCCGTGCAGGCTGCAGTGTAGAAAAATAGAAAAATTAAATAAATAAAAAAAAAACGGCGTGGGGTCCCCCCCACAGCCGAAACCAGCACCAGGCTGACAGAGCCTGGAGCCGGTAATTAAAAATCAGGGAACCCGACAAATAGGGGTTCCCTGATTTTTAACAACCAGCCCCAGGCTCCTGCTCTGGGGCTGGTTCCCAAAATACGGGGGACAAAATGACTAGGGGTCCCCCGTATTTTAAGAACCAGCCCCAGGCAAAACCAGCCAGCAGGGTAATGCCACAGCCGGGGGGAGACTTTTTATGCAAGTCCCCCCGGCCAAAGCATTAACCCTACCGACCAGTCAGCCTGGCCAGGGGCCCTGGGGGAGTGGGGACCCCCCCAATAAAGGGGTCCCCCCCCTCCAGGACTTACCTGACCAGGCTGAAGCCTGGTGCTGTCCTCGATGCCCCTGGGCGGTGGGCATCGAGCTGATAGCGGTGTAAAAAATAGAAAAAACGATTGTTTTTTACTGTGGCACTACAAGTGCCAGCACGCCTCCCCAGCAAGCTGGGACTTGGAGAACCACAAGTCCCAGCCTGCTGGGCATTAAAGGGCCCGCTGGGTCTTGTAGTGCCACAGTAAAAAAAATAGTTAAATAAAACACACTGACACCCATTTTAAATAAAAGTTTAATACACACATTACACACATACTGATACTTACCTATCTTGATCCCGTTGGTAGGTCGCTGGCTCCGGTGTCGGCAGCTCCGTGTCGGCGGCTCCGTGTCGGCGGCTCCGGGGACGGCGTCCTGTCCGAGGATAATCCATGTTGGACCTGTGGAAGGAAATCCTACTCACCCAGGTCCTGCATGGATGGTCTTCTTTCTTCATCTGTCGACATCCAGGTCTTCTGACAGCTGCTGGCGACTTCCAGCAGCTGTCGGCATCTTCCGCGACGCTCCCCGGCTTTCAGAGCCGGAGAGAACCTTCCTCTTCGGTGTCTGGGCTCAGAATGAATTCTGGCCAATCAGGAGCCGCCTAGCCGCCTAGCGGCCAATCAGGAAAATTTTTATTTATTTATTTAATTTTTTTTACACCTTGCAGCCTGCACGGATCTGACTGATCTGTGCAGACTGCCTACAAATAATTCGTATTAGCAGCCGTATATACGGCTGCTAATACGAATTCCTACGACATCGGAGGGTTACAAAGCAGTCGTATATGACTGCTTTGTAAATCCCCCTCCGGAACACGACTTTGCATACGACTGAAACAGTCGTATGCAGTCGTAGGGAAAATACTAATACGAAAAACTAGGTTTTTCATATTAGTAAATTTCCCCCTTACTATCCCGAAAATACGGAAATTCGTATTCGTATTGATAGCACATCAATACGAATACGAATTGCCGTATTTTCGAGGTAGTAAATGTCAAGAATAAGTGTATTTCTGGATACAAATACACCTATTTTTTTACAAATTTATTTCAGTAAATTTCCCCCAAAGTCTCATCCATTCTCATCTTCATGAAACAACCCTCCGGATTTCCCAGTTGGATGGTTTGAAAAAATTATGCGTTTTGTGATGGTGCAGTTTTATATAATGGAACGGTTACTGTAAAGGAACAATCATTTCAAATGTTTTATAGATATTACCTTAACTGTTATATGTTACTTTCTAAACACACAGTGAGTTACTGTATATTCTTGCTGACATTCATCCATCTAGAAAGCAGGCATTCATCCAAAATCACAAACTGTATAATTAGCTGTTACAGGAATGCAAAAAAGGACAGTGTAATTGACCATTTGTACCCAATGATGGTCTATTTCTATTGCTTATTATATAAATAATGACAAAATGAATCACATTTATTAACCAGGCTTCTTATACTTGGTACTAGAACAAATTGTTTCAACCATGCAAGAAAGAAGCAACAGGATATTAAATACAATAGAGACTTACCAATAAAGTGTTCTAACTCACCAGGAAGCATGTGACTCAATGTCAGCAGCAATTGATTAATAAAAGGCATGTGAGAATTGACATGCCCTGGAGACCTCGATATGCGGTAGCACAAAAATGACTCAATGCATTTACCATGGAAAAACTGAATAAAAATGCATCATTTATCAGTTGAAAGCAAGATTATTTTTCCATAACAGTTTCTCAGAATAGGCAAAATTAGAAATATTTTCTGTAAAAGGGGAAAGACTGGAACCTAAATATCTAAACAATTTAAGTACATGTTAGAACTTCTAATGACTTTGAATCTATGACATGTCAAATTAGCATTTATAAAAGTAAGGTAATACAGTACTTCAGTGGATAATATATGCAATGTCCATTTAATGTACTGTACGTTTGAATGCTTCATCCAAATCACCACCAAGCTGCATATCTTTGACAAGGACCAAGGACAATCAGTGAGGCATATACTGTAGATTTGGAAACTGAACTTTGCGGTATAGTTAACATTGTTTATATGTACTGTGTAAGGGGGGGGGGGGGGGGGCCTTTGGCCCTGTACAGTAATTCTAACAGAAAAGCATTATAGTTTGCAGTGGGGGTAACAAAAACCTTACCATTGGAACTCTTTTGACGGTATTAAATATGTGCCAATATTTCCCAAAAGTGGAAATATCGACATTCAGCTATTCAATTCTGCTGTTAACGACAGCAATTGAAGGTTGTCAGATCTTCTCTGTGAGGCATTCTGCTACATTGCACATTACAATGGTCAGCGCTGCCCCTTTGCTCCACCTTCCTCCAACTCCTGCAGTGTCTCTTGGGACTGGGAAAGATGTGATGTGTCTTCGAGTCAATTTCCACATTGCATGTGGCATGAAGCAGCAACATTGAGGCGGGCAGCCCACCACTCAGTGATAGTACAGTGAACAGCCTGCAGGAATCAGTAAGCAGGAGAATAGGTGTCAATTTGGGTCCTGAAAGAATAAAAATGAGATTAGCAGAACTGTGCTTCCCTGGGTGGGGTGGGGGTAAATGAAGACATGTTTGAAAGTGATGAGAAGGAGGAATGATGATAAATGACAAGAAGGAGGTTTGATAATGAGGAGGAATATAGAAGAGAAATAATGATCATAAAGAATACAGATAAGGGACTATACCAGGGGTAGCCAACTCCAGTCCTCGAGAGCTACCAACAGTTAACGTTTTCCAGGTATGCTCACAGAATCATACTGTAAGTGAAAAAATTAGCTCCACCTGGGGATCATTTATAATGTGCCAGTCAGTAATGAGTGCACCTGTGCCCCAGCTGGGTGATCTAGAAAACATGAACTGTTGGTGGCTCTTGAGGACTGGAGTTGGCTACCACTGGGCTATACTGTGGAATACTGTGTATAAGGGGTGATACTGTGTGGCATGATGTGTATTATAGGCCCTAATATGTGGTTTAGCATGCATAAGGGGCTTTCCATGTATAAGGGGTACTACTGTGTGATGTAATGTGTTTAACAGGTACTACTCTGTGGCATAAGATGCACATAGGTCTCTGCTGTATGGTTAAATGTATCAAAGTAAGTGTCTTAAGAAAGATGTAGGAAGAACACAAAGGTTTTTTGGTGCACACTTTAGTTATAAATAAGTGAAAAGAATGGGTGAAATAAAATCTAACCTTTATTTATTCATATATAAAATACGTCACAGTTTTTAAAAAAGGATTGCAAAAGAATGTACACCATGAGATATTAGGTGTAATAACACATCAATTCAAAGAAATACATGACAATGATAATCTAAAAATATTACTTAACAACGTCAATATAATAGGCGAAAAAGATTGTAGGGTATTTCCCAGTCACAGACAATTTTTGAACAAGAAAAAGATGATACTGAGAGAGAACAATAATTGGAAATTATTTTGTACCACAGTTAATTAAATTCAGTAATTCTTGTTCCAGGACCCTAGAGTAGATGGTCTTCCATTTGATGTTAATTACAGGTTTGGAGGGTATAGGGATGTATCAGAGTTTTTGGCAGGACAGAGGAATGCTCTTTGTGGGCACTTGCTCCTTCTGCTGTCTGGATGTAAATACAGCACTGGATATTCCCTGGTGGTCTCCCAAGAGGTACTGATCCAGCCAGTCACTGCTTAGCTGCTGAGTTCGGATGGGATCAGGCGGCATAGCGATGTATGGCAGCATATATTGACAGATGAGAGAGCCTCAAAATGATACTAGGAGCCAGGTTTCACTTCTGCTTTTCCTCTGGTGTTAACCAGGTGAATGAGAGAGTGAGCGAGTCCAGATGGTAGACAGTGGTAAGCTTAGAACAAGTGAGGGGTATAAATATAGTTTACAGGAAGAAAAGATGTACCCACTTCTTAGGTGTTGAAGATTGTAACCACTGTGCCAGTAATGGGAGATGCTGTGCACCGTGGTACATGCAGGGGTGAATAAGATCTTTATAATTGGTTAATTGATGTGAATGCCCAATGATTACAAAATTGGCATGGGCGTCACACATATCATAGTTAGTCTTGATGTCACATCACAGGAAATACTAGCACCACCAACCTAGCACCCTGTACGAATTTCTTCAGATAATGAGGTCTTATGTTGGTTCTTTCTAGACTATAACTCACATTTACCTTTAATGATATTTTGCCTGTGACATTCCTTCCAGTTATTGTGTATAGTGCACCACTGAACATCAATTGTACGACAAATAAATTAATCGGACAGGTCGAAGTTTGATGCTTAATATTGAATTACTCACCAATTATAATCAGTTATATCCCCCAACTTAACATTAATGTAAAATATTCCCTAATATTTAGTGCAGCTCCCCTCACCCACCCTGTTCTACAGTATGGTTAAACGTGTAAGGGGATCTACTGTGCTCAGTGGTGTAACTATAAATTTGGCTCCTCCAGCCAAAAAAGTTCCCAGTTCCCCCCTCCCATAATGCCCCTTAAGGTGGCTATACACTACTGTGAGAAGTCGCAGCTGTGTATGGCCAGCCGATCCCCCTTGAGCTGCCCTTAATATTCCCATGTGGTCCTTCTTAATGTATCAGAGGACAGACGTGCAGCAGTTATGACCTACGGCTTTGATCCAATGTGCATCGGATTGGATTGGAGATCAATCATATCTGATTTGTCCACTTTTCACCAGATTTCTCAGCCCGATCCATCGCAATCAGGTGAAAATTGGCCAAATTGTACTTGTGTATGGGGGCCTTCACATATTATATGATACACCAGAATAACCATTAAACTATACGCCACACACCATAATGCACCGTACACTATACACCACACACTGCAATGCCCATATTACTATATGCCACACACCATAATGCACCTAACACTATACGCCACACCCATAATGCAACTTAAACTATACGCCACACACCTTAATGCAACTTACACTGTATGCCACACACCATAATGCAACTTACACCTTACACCACACACCGTAATGCACCTTACACTATATGCCACACACCGTAATGCACCTAACACTATACGCCACACCCGTAATGCAACTTAAACTATACGCCACACAACTTAATGCAACTTACACTGTATGCCACACACCATAATGCAACTTACACCTTACACCACACACCGTAATGCACCTTACACTATATGCCACACACCGTAATGCACCTTACACTATACGTCACACACCATAATGCCACTTACACTATATGCCACACACCGTAATGCACCTAACACTATACGTCACACACTGTAATGCCTTCTTACTATATGCCACACACTGTAATGCCACTTAACATTATACATATAATATATATTTAATAAACACACAGAGGAACCACTGATTACTCATCAATTTCTTCTGTAATCAGGTATCAGAGCTGAGTGGAGTGGACAAGGTTGATAAGATGGCTCTGTGTTCATTGGGGGAGCGGAGCTATATGTTGCTTGATAGCACCCTGTGTGTGCGGAGCCAGGTGTGTGTGTGTGGGGGGGGGGTGGTGGTGCACAGGAGGTTTAGGGGAGCAGCCACCCACCACTGATCACACTGCTCTGATGTCGGCATGCTGTGAGCGGGCTAGTAACAATGGTAAGGAGGGGGATATGCGGGGGGAATTACAGAGAATACTGGAGTTAGTAGCGGTAAAACAGGGCTCCAGCAGCAGATGGTAAGCAGTTCCTGGGTGCAGGGGCTCCAGTGGCGGCATTATTGGGGGCCACTGTTTGGGAGTTGGACAAACCCCACCTTTTACACCTGGCGGGGCTCCAGCGGCAGCCCAACTGGGAGCAGGGTGTATCTCAAGTGAGCACCTAGCAGGGGGACTCCATTGGTAGCAGAAACAGAAGCTGGAAGCACCTGATAATACAGAAAATCAACTAATCAATAAATCTATGCTTTTATTATATTCTGTTTTCCTGACTGCTGCTATTATTGCTGCAGATGACTTTAGCTTGTTGCACAATGTACTATTCACTGCGTATGAGGCCTACCCTTTGCGCTAAGCAGCAGGTGTTTGTTAGAAGCAGCAGCCATTTTGTTGAACCATGACTTGCATAATAAAATTATAAAATGGCTGATCATTCAGAACAGTGCTGTAAAAGTGATTTCTTATAGAGAATTGTTTTTGGTTTTAGAAGCTTAAGAATGTGATGTTGACAGTATAATAGAACAAGGACAGACACCTAGACTCCACAATCATCAACTATATGGGAACAAGGCCACACATGCGTAGACCCACAAGGACACTGAAGTTGGGTGTTGGGTTAATTATGACATCATGATTGAAAGCAGAGCTTTCCAATAAGACTCAATGCTTATGAGTAATTAATTAATTAATGTGATTTAGGTTTAAATATCAGAGTTAAAAATATACGCCAAAATGATAGTAAATAGATTAACACCAAACCTGACAGAATTAATTAAAGTTGAACAGACAGGATTTATACCAAACAGACAAGGACCGGACAATGTCCGCAAAGCACTAGATATCATGAGAAATGCAGCAGTAGGCGGGGGTTCCGCTAATGGCCCTATCGCTAGACGGGGAGAAAGCCTTTGACCGCCTACATTGGATTTACATGGAAAAAGTGCTTCAAAAATTTGGAATTAGAGACAGCTGCCTGAGAGCCATTATGGCACTATATAAGGGACCCTCGGCGCATGTATCTTGTAATGGATTTGTCTCAGACAAGTTCAATATTACAAATGGAACAAGACAAGGGTGCCCCCTGTCCCCATTAATGTATGTACTAGCGATAGAGCCATTGGCGGAACATATCAGACAAAACATAAAAATAACGGGCCCAACTATTGACAAGACTCAGAATAAAATTTTATTATATGCGGATGACGTCCTACTTCTTCTAACAGATCCAAAAAATTCAGCTATAGAGGTATTAAAAATCCTGGAGGCATTTTCAAAAGTTTCTTATTATAAATTAAATAGAAGTAAAACGGAGGCGATAACAATAAATGTTAATAATTCGGATATGGCGGCATTGAAATCAGAGTTCAAATTTAGTTGGAAAGCCACATCTCTTAAATACCTGGGGATCCAATTAGTTACAAATGATAAAGAAGTAATAGACTGCAACTACGGACCTTTATTACACCACATAAACCAAAAGATAAATGACTGGATGAGGACAGAACTATCTTTACTCGGTAGGATTGCAGTAGTTAAAATGTTCTTACTGCCTAAGATCCTTTACCTGTTTAGAGCAATACCAAGATGGCTCCCTAAGTACTGGTTATATAGATTTAATATGATATTTAATAAGTTTATATGGTGTAATAAAAAAGCCAGAATACCAAAAAAATATTTGATGCTACCAAAAAACAGAGGGGGCCTCACCCTACCGAGTCTGGAAGACTACCAACTAGCGGCGCTATTAGACCAGATAAGCCACTGGAAAGGATATATAAGTGAAGTAATGGAGACAGGAGCGCAACATGGAGAAATAGGGAACATACCGTTGAAAGATATAATTTGGTTTCCCCCTTCCTTTTTGGAGCCATATAAGCCATTATTAAGATCAATAGAAGTGGTGTTAAAAGCATGGTACAAATTCCTGGGACAAATTAATAAACTGGGAGCCCCGATTGGACATCTACCCATTGACTCCATAGCTAAAAGCATATCAAATTTAAACCTAAATAGCTGGAAGAATAAATGAATTAATATCCTATCTGATCTATTTTATAACAAACAATTAATGTCCTTCACACAACTTAAAGAAAAATTTGGTGTTGTTAATACAGATTTTCATAAATATTTACAATTAAGACACTGGATACAATCCAATACTTTTCAGTCTAGAGAGATGGAGTTACTCCCAAGAGAGATGGTGACCCAAATATCGGGTGCAAGAAAGAGGGGGGGGACTTCCCTCTGGTATAAAACTTTAATGCAAGGGAAAGAAGTAGAGAAAACTACCTGGCAAATGAAATGGGAACAG
Source organism: Crinia signifera (assembly GCF_055691185.1). NCBI lineage: Eukaryota > Metazoa > Chordata > Amphibia > Anura > Myobatrachidae > Crinia > Crinia signifera. The sequence continues at coordinate 126,115,909 of NC_139221.1, read as the reverse complement.
GAGCTAAGTTTCTCCCTAGAGTTGAAACAGTGGGACCAACTATTTGGAATGGCGCACCAAATGTCAAAAGCTGCTATATACACAGAAAGATATTTTAAACTATTCTATCATACATATTATACACCAGTTAAGATTCATAAAATATTCAGGGAACAAACAGATGTGTGTTGGAGGTGCTCCAAGGAAAGAGGAGACCTCATACACATCTTTTGGTCCTGTAAGAAATTAGAAGGACTCTGGAGAGATATCGAGAATTTTATATGTGAGGCAGTGGGGATGAGGCTCCAGCTAAATGCTCCAATGGCCCTTCTACATGTGGGAATTTTCGATCTTGATCCACCAAAGAGGTACCTAATAAATCAAATCCTAAGCACTACTAGAACAGCTATAGCCCAGCTATGGAAACAAGAACAGCCTCCGTCCTTGCAGATGGTTATAAACAAAATAAAGTTCAATTTTAAGATGGAAACCCTAAATAGACCAGGAAACTCCAAGATACGTAAGCTGTGGAAGGAATGGGAGAACTTCCAGATAATAATATAACATAAGAGGAACACAGATAAAACACACAGAGAGTAAGGGAAACTAGACACTAGGGATATTAAGAAGGTCCACCTAATTTTCGCCTCCCCCTCTTTTCCCCTTCCCCTCTTTTTTTTTTTTTTTTTTTTTCCCCTATAATATAGAGATAAAGCTAGAGATATGTATAGAACCGATTATACTTATCAAGTAAATTTGATCTGACTGTCGAAAACTGTAAGTCTTGTATGTATGTATGTATTGTTTTGTCTAAAATGTATATAAGGGAGAATATATCCCTATTGTATGTAATGATGTTTTGAAAACTGAAATAAAAAAATAAAAAAAAATAAATAAATATCAGAGTTATAGAAGGAGGGGTAAGGCAGTTGAGGAAGAACCAGCAAGCACGGGGGGCTGGAGGTAACTATGAAGGAGGTTTAATCATGGCTGATCACTGTCCTTGAAAGGTGTCCATTTTGATTTGATTTAGAATTACTGTTTAAGTATTAGCTAATCAATTTTATGTTTCTTGTGTTAGTATGCATTTGCAAATACCTGTAATGAAGCTATTCTTTAAGTAAAGCATTGCCATACATTTTATAATAAGGTGTGCAATCATTTGTGTGGGTGTGCAATCATTTCAGCGTTGCCGTTATATTTAAAGGTAATAAAGTAAATAAATTTGGTTTGGGTTATTTATCATATCTAAGCTTATCAGATAAATATCTGTTTTATCAGTTGGAGGCCCCAGCGAGATTCAATGATGTTGGTTTTCACATTTTATCAGTTGAGAAAATCAAAGTTTTAAAGAAAAAAAAAATTAGCTATTTAAAAAAAAAAAAAATGTGTGTAGAAAAAATTGTAAAGTCGGTGCATTTTTGTACCCTTATCTGTTAAGTGTGGTAATCCAAAATCACTTGAAGCAACTTTGCTCTTTAATTATAAAACAAATAGATCGTAATTTAAGGCATGGAAAGACAACGCTGCATTTTGCAGACTGTCAGCTTACTAAACCCCCCCGCATCGCCCATTTCTTCTCTGTGTCAGAGAATAGATAAGGAGAGCAGCGAGAAACTTGACAAGAAGTTGTAAACAACCTTGCTTGAGTCAGGAAGAATATTTCTTTAGTTTATTTGCAAAGCGTGCAGACTATAGCAAGCATATTGATATAAAGGTTATGCTGGCAATGATTTTATACTTTAAAAAAAAAAAATTCTTTAAATGTATTTTTTTGTTAGTTTTTATTTTTTGACCGCGGTTGGATTGTTTGGTGTATATTGTCTGCTGAGGATATTGTTGAAGTAACTAATCTGTAGCGGTTGTTTTGATAATTAGAGTTTCTTTGTTTGTCCAATCTATAAATTTTAAAGAAGTTGCATATATTTGTTGTAGGTTTTCCCGTGCTTATAATTTGGTGATTAGAAATAGGAGGTTGTGCATTTACATTTCTTTCTGGTTGACTGGCCAGCAACATGTGGAAGAAATGGAATGCATGATTTATCCATAATCTGTATTGTTTGGAAACCCCCGGATTGTCTACTGTATATGGTTTATATAAGAAAATGTTAATAAATAATTAAGTATACGTTGCATTGTTAGAGCTAGCAAGCAGTCGGATTACAATAACAGTTTGAGCTATTTTTTGGGAAATTTTTCATTTATTTTATTTACATTTTTGTCTTTGAAAGAGGTAACACCGTTTCAAGCATTTGTATGGGATCACATAAAGTTCTCTGAGTATGTGACTAGTGTGAGCAAGTGAGAAGGAATAGAAAATACTATGCTGGTCATAGTTAGTTGGAATTGGTGATGATGATGCACCTGTGAGGTAATGATTATTTGATGAGAGTGGACGCGCAATGGTCTGGTGACAGGTGGTGAAAGCTTCAAGAATTGAGATAGTATATCCCACTAACCCACATATGTTTGGAAAGATTGTACTGTCTCACTGAGGGGTTAATTCTGTTCAGTGAGAAGTGAGGAGAGGTGATATGTCTTTTAGAGCCTTAGGGAGAAAAGAAAAAATGGGGGAAAAAAAAGAATAATTTTGAAAAAAAATTTGTTTATTTTTGAAAAAGCAGAAGGGAATAAGTTTTTTCAGTGATGAGGTGAGAGTAACATCAGAAATTACTCTGTAGGAAATTAAAGGCAGGAAATGGTTAATGAGATTGATAAGAGAGTAAAGTTTTATTCCTAAATGATGTGAAATATCCAAGGAGTGTTACAGAACTGTTTTCCATAACAAGGACATTCAAACAATTATGGGTTGAAAGATCTTAGAATTAAAGATATTGTTTACCCTTTTCGAAAAAGCACAATGAATAGATTAAAGTTATTGCAATGTTTGTATGGGACAGTGATCAGCCATACCCAAGGATGACCTCCAGCCCCCTCCCCATTGCTTCCCTCAAATGATAATGTTGTTTTGTCAACATCTGTTTAAAAACTGCCATTTTTTTTCCAAATAACAAATGCTAATATGATGTCTGAGCTTAATAATGCTATTGCTTTTGCTTGTTTTATTTAAATTAAATCCCAGCCAATAGAGGTGTGACCATTCCAGAGAAAAGATTAATTTACAAATTGAGGCATTTAATTTTGCACAGAAAAAGCAAGTGTTTTTAAAAAAAAAAAAAGAAAAAATATTATTATTATTATTACTGAGCCACTAGAAATTCTTTAGAAAATAATATTGAGTCTGCAGGTACCTCTGCAGAATCCTTATCAAAGCCCTTGAAAAATATAGATTTTATAGTGATTATTATAAGATGCACATTGAGTTGCATTTTTATGCTTACTGATTTATCTGATTGCATGTTGCCACTTTACTAGATCCATTGGTCATGCATATGAGCCCACAAATAAGGAATGGAGGTCACAATTAGGTGCAGCACTACTGGGTACTGCTACTAGTAATCGCATTTGCTGCACAACTAATCATGATATTCTCTCAAATATTTGTAATGATTTAATGATTATTTTTTTTCTCAGAGTGGTTTGGAAGAAATTGTATATTATTAACAGGAATCCATGAGACACTGCTGTCAGAAGGCACTAACCGATATGAGGACCCTCACGGGGTTAGAGGATACGAGTGATGCTCATAGGGCATTAAGCAATTAGTATTTTGATGAGTTTTTCATTACTAATCATGTCACAAGTTTCTAAACATCTATGGACCACAAGAAATAGTTTTTTTCAAATTTGACAACGCATATTATGTAATACCTATAGTATTTGCAACACTCCATTATTGCAGGTTATCTACCCAATGCGATTATTCTGCTTATTTTTTTAGTGTAAATCAATTCACTTTACATTTATGGAAGTATTACAGTCATCTAATCATTGATTTATGATCTGCATAGTTCTTACAATCAAATAGCAGATAGTCAGGACTTACTACATTTATTTACAGCACAGTCCAATATACGTGGACTCAATTAAGCCAAAGTTTTATGGACAGCCCCACTATGTCCCACAATGAGTTGCATGATTCCTACCACAATGATGATTCAATATGTTTATGATCTAATGATGTGTTTAAATTCTTTACAGGATTCTCTTACTGACACCTTTTCTATTACTACTACTAAATCTAACTGACACAGAGCTCACAAAGTACAATATACTGACATAATTGCTTCATTTGAGGCTCTGATACACGCACTGACAGAAACCACAGCACTGGATATATCAGATATATCATATACCTGTCTTTACTGTAATGAACAACAAGCAGCGGTCTTGGGAGTTTAAACACATATACATGGGGGTTCACATAGACCCATCAGGTTCTACAGTTGCACACTTGACCGAGTGGCATCTGCTTTACCAACATGCTTAAGGACTGTGGCGGCTGCTGCAGCCTTTGTATAGAAATTACAGAACACCGCACACGATGTGTCTCTAATGCTACATCTTTTCTAATGAACTCTTCACGGACAAGACACATTTCCAGTGCATGGTTCTCTCGTTGGGAACTTTTGCTCCCAGCGCCACATGACCTGACCATTGTCAGGTGTGGTACGCTAAATCCTGCTACTCTGCTACCTGGTGGGACCCGGGAGTCCCAGAGGATGGATGAGAGGCAGGATTTAGAACATGATTGTGAGGAATATTTAAAGCAAAATTTCTCCAATTAGACCTGATATCTCTGACACGCCACTACCATCTACAAAGATTGTAGTTGTCACCAACAAGGAGACTCAGGATGGCCATATACGGGATATGCGGTAGTATTGGATTTAGAGATCCTCATTTTCCATCATGATTTTGCTATGATATAATACGCTAATATCACAGCAAGTAAAGGAGCTCATTGAGGCTGTGCAACTCCCTGCAAAGGCAGTAGTTGTTAAGTGTCAAGCTCACAGGTTATAAAGTGATCTTGTTGCACTTGGTAACAAAAATAAAATGGCCACTGTTGTGAATCACACCACTATACAATTTAATGTTTTTACAAATTGACCAGCAGAATCTCATAAAACATCAAGAGTTGTGTATTTAAAAGGAATGTGCCAATGGATGATAAATGGATGCAGTCCAAAGGCTAATGGCCTATGTAAAGATGGTGGGGGCAGATCAGTAGCTCCCCAAACCCCTCCTCCTGGCAAATGCGGAAGCTGCCCATGGGATGACCCATGTAAGGAGAGAGAGGGCATGTAAGTTGATTTCATCTTATGCAGAGGCCCAAACGCATCTGCAGAAGAATGAACTCAGGAAAATTATTCCTATAGAACCATCTCACATCCGCCCTACCAAGGTCCATTCCTAAGGTTAAAAATATTTTTTTGGGAATTTACATGCATATAAAATTGTCATTATATTTAAATGGTATCTGATATGTTATCTTGATTAGAAGGAACATCCCAGCTGTCCCATGTACAGCATCCTTTACAGCAAAGAAATTTATTGAGAAATTTGTGTTCAGATATGTTATCCCATAAGGTATATGGTATTAAAAAAAAATCATAGAGGTACATATTTTGACAGGAAAGGTATTCTAAGGAATAAGTCAAAATATGGGTATGAAAATTTGGTTGCACTCACCACACACTAAAAGGTTTTAGTCAAAATTGAACATGTTAACAAATGCACATTGAGAACACATTATTTAGGGTGGGTGTGGAAATTACCATGAGTTGACTTGAAGTTTTGTCTCCGGTTTTGTATAACATTCACACTACTCCTCAGCAGCCACTGAACCTGTCCCCTTATAAGATCATTATTTTAATTTATATATACATTTTTTATTTTTGGGAGACCATCAAACCCTATTCAACATCCAGCAGCAGACTTGTCACTCTAATTCTCACATCATCTAAATACTTTACCAGAAAAGCAAACAAGCTTATGAAGGGATGTTGTTATAAGGTCCAGTATGGAGACTATGCAATGGTGAGAAAATTCTTACAATTAAAAGTCTCATAGATCAAAGGCAAGATCCGTCCCTGTGAAACAAATCAATTGAATTAATGCGTCTCACTGCAAGAAGGTTTCCGACCTGGTGGTGATATCAGTTGAAAGAAATAGAAACTGATGCAGATAAATATTGTGACTTTGATTCTAACTTAATAAACTTATTTGATGATGGGCCTGTCCAGGGCCCCCACACAGACCAAGACAAGGTCCACGGAATCGGGGGGCATCCTTAGTGGTGTCCCTGCGGGTTGTGGGCAAGAAGAGGTCCACGGAATCGGGGGATACCCTTAGTGGTGTCCCTGCGGGTTATGGACAAGGTGTAAAACAATGATTCCCATGAGTGACCAAGTTTCCCATACACTAACTAACTGAAGAAGTCATTTTTGTTTTTTTAAGTTTTCATATTTTTATAGTGAATGAGGGTTACCAGGGATTGGTTGCTGGCAAGGACAGTGTGTATAGTTATCAAAGAGGTATTACTAGAGTCATGGTGGTGTATTCTACTTCTGCATTTAATTTTAATCCCACAAGCATAGTAATAATCATAACAGACACACATATACGTCATACTACTGATGCTCCCAGGTTTCGGTATGCATCAGAGGATGGTAATAAAATACTGATAGCCAATATGTTAAACTAATGAGAAGGTTTAAAATAAATATATGAGTAATAACATAAAAGTAACTGAGAACGCCCACACCAGAACTATTGATAGAATACATCTAGTTGAGGTATCAGTAAAGAAGATGCATTCTAAATAAGGATGGTAACAATGGTGCAAACATAATATCTATATGCAAACTGACACTTCTTCTTTAAGACGCTCATCATGAGCTGATAAAAAGAACAATAAGGTAAACTGATTGTTGGTTATATTGTCATCTACGGTATCACTCTGGTAATGTTGGGTTAATGGCTACTTATATTTGCAGTCAAATCAAACAACACTTCATTTTCTATGTAGGATTTACACAAGTGAATCTTATAAGGTTACTGACTCTCCCTAGGTTTAAAATTGGTAAAGAGTGTAATAACAGGAGATATTTTGGAGTACAACAAAACATGTAGTTATCATGTGACAGAGTTGGGTGAGCTAGTGGAAAATCTTGATAAAAAGGGTACTCATTGAATTGTTTCTTATGATGTTTTCTCAAACATACTGTCTCATAAGCCATGGACATTACCACAAGGATTATATTATATTTACAAACTTATGGTTTCTAAATGGTTACAAACAAGATCTATTGTAATAAATTGTACTTTTACTAATTAATACAGTGGTGATTCAACATAAAGATTTGAAAGTAACACAAAATTGTATTTGAATTTGTGAATATAATTAAAATATGGTACTAAACGGATGATGACGTTAAAAGGAAAGTTGAATGAAATTATTTGGGTTAAAAATTAGTTTATTGAACAGGTGTGAGTGATGTGATTCCCTACAGTTGGTTTATTTGGTTGAACCCCAATAACTGGTTCGCATAAGTCAATGTTATATATGCTTTAAGAAGTTTGATAATATTATTGATTTATCTGTATACTAGTGAAATTCTTCAAGAAGGTTTTCCGATGTATTAAGAGAGAAACAAATGATGCACAGTACGAGAGATATGAACTTTCTTCAGCGATATGAAAAAAAAGTTGAGGATGGACTGATAATACAGATAATACAGAAAATCAACTAATCAATAAATCTATGCTTTTATTATATTCTGTTTTCCTGACTGCTGCTATTATTGCTGCAGATGACTTTAGCTTGTTGCACAATGTACTATTCACTGCGTATGAGGCCTACCCTTTGCGCTAAGCAGCAGGTGTTTGTTAGAAGCAGCAGCCATTTTGTTGAACCATGACTTGCATAATAAAATTATAAAATGGCTGATCATTCAGAACAGTGCTGTAAAAGTGATTTCTTATAGAGAATTGTTTTTGGTTTTAGAAGCTTAAGAATGTGATGTTGACAGTATAATAGAACAAGGACAGACACCTAGACTCCACAATCATCAACTATATGGGAACAAGGCCACACATGCGTAGACCCACAAGGCCACTGAAGTTGGGTGTTGGGTTAATTATGACATCATGATTGAAAGCAGAGCTTTCCAATAAGACTCAATGCTTATGAGTAATTAATTAATTAATGTGATTTAGGTTTAAATATCAGAGTTATAGAAGGAGGGGTAAGGCAGTTGAGGAAGAACCAGCAAGCACGGGGGGCTGGAGGTAACTATGAAGGAGGTTTAATCATGGCTGATCACTGTCCTTGAAAGGTGTCCATTTTGATTTGATTTAGAATTACTGTTTAAGTATTAGCTAATCAATTTTATGTTTCTTGTGTTAGTCTGCATTTGCAAATACCTGTAATGAAGCTATTCTTTAAGTAAAGCATTGCCATACATTTTATAATAAGGTTGTGTGGGTGTGCAATCATTTCAGCGTTGCCGTTATATTTAAAGGTAATAAAGTAAATTAATTTGGTTTGGGTTATTTATCATATCTAAGCTTATCAGATAAATATCTGTTTTATCACACCCCACGTGGGGGTGGCTGGGTGGGATGTGGGTGGGTTCCATTCTGCGGCTGCTGTAGTACATCTCAGGCACTGCACTTCCTGCACTCCCCTCAGACCCTGCTGGCGCTGGCTCCCTCAAGCCACCGCGGGGTCTGCAACAGCATTGTTACACCACTGACTGTATTGTGTAGTGTGTATAAGAGGCTCTGCTGTCTGGTGTAACCTGTCTAAGGGGCACTACTGTTGCATAATGTGTATAAAGGGTACTACTTTATGGTGTAATGTCTATAAGGGGCTCTACTGTTCTGTGTAATCTGAATAATGGACTCTACTGTATTGTGAAATATGAAAAAGGAGCAAAACCATGGGGAAAAATGTGAATAAAGAACACTTCTGTATAATGCAATGTGAATAAGGGACACTACTGTGTAATGTGATGTTAATAATGGACACAACTGCGCCATGTACCGTGACATAGTACTAATATGTGGTCACATCCTTCCCACTTAAAGACATGCCCCTTTATTTTCAGCTCTCCCTATTTCGAATATGGGGGAAGGCACCAATTCTATTTCTACCACACTGCACCAAAATGTCTAGTTGCATCTGTTTCAGGTTTACACCAGGTCATTACTTATGACAACTTATATGGCCTCTTTGTCAGTGTTGCTTAGGACGTAAAAACAAAAAGAATGTTAATATTTATATGTGGTATCTGTAAAACCGAGGAGGGGTGCACATTGGTTAGTATCATAAAATCAAAATTTTACTAATAGTATCAATTCACGTACATAAAAGCTATAAGGATTCCAGCCTCATGAGTATGTCACACAGCCACTGGAACTGTCATTATTTTAATTTAGAAAGTTGTCACCTTAAATAGTGGGTGTCAAGGGGTATTCAATGTATGATGAACAAGCAAAGATCTACAGTGCATGATTTTTGGAGAACAGATAACCTGTTGAGTTAGTGAGAAGCTTTAACCCCTTCCTGACAGAGCTAGTTTTTGCGTTCCTGACAGAGCCATTTTTTTCAAATCTGACATGTCTCACTTAAGTGGGGATAACTTTTTTTTGCTTTTACTTATCCCAGTGATTTTGAGATTGTTTTTTCGTGACACATTGTACTTCAAATTAGTGGTAAATTTGGGTCGATACAGTCTGTGTTTTTTTGTGAAAAATACCAAAATGTCGTGAAAAAATGGAAAATTTAGCGATTTGCAAAATGTTAAATTTTCTGCTTGTGAGACAAATAATCATACCACTCAAAATAGTTAATAACTAACATAGACCATATGTCTACTTTATGTTGCCATCATTATTTCAACTTCCTTTTAATTTTTTTGGACACTAGGAGGCTTCAAATATGAATAGCAAATTCTCAAATTTTCAAGAAAATTTCAAACACTGATTTTTTTAGGGACCAGTTCAGTTCTGATGTGACTTTGAGGGACTTGTATGTGAGACACCCCCATAAATGATGCCATTTCAAAAACTGCACCCCTCACAGTATTCAAAACAGCATTTTGGAAGTTTGTTAACCCTTTAGGTGTTTCACAGGAATTAAAACAAAGTGTAGGTGAAATTTCAAAATTTCATTTTTTTTGCAGATTTGCAAATTTAATACATTTTTCTAAGGAACACAGTACATTTTACTAGAGAAATGTGACTAAAAATTGATTCCCCCAATTCTTTGGTTTTCATAAATATCCTATATGTGGCCCTAGTGTGCACGGTGACCAAACCACAGGCTTCATAATAGAAGGAGCACCTACTTGATTTTGGAGCCTCCTTTTTATGAGATTATTTTTTAGGAACCATGTAGGTTTCTAGGCACCATAAGATGCTAAAAGTTAGGTACCCCCCCACAAGTGACCCCATTTTGCAAACTACACCCTTCAGGGAATTCATCTAGGGGTATAGTGTACATTTCAAACCCCCAGGGGTTTCACCAATTGTGGTACAACTGGGCAGTGAAAATGAAAAAAATAAATTTTTCATTTTCACAGCTCAGTTGTATCAAAATTGGTGAAACCCCTGGGGGTTTGAAATGTACACTATACCCCTTGATGAATTCCCTGAAGGGTGTAGTTTGCAAAATGGGGTCACTTGTGGGGGGGTTCCACTGTATGGGTGTTTCGGGGGTCATTCAACCAGAATCTGTGCTGCAAAATCCAAAAATCACTCCTTCCCTTCTGAGTCCTGCCATGCACCCAACTGGTATTTTTTGGTCACACATGAGGCATTGCCGTACTCGGGAGAAATTGGGGCACAGATTTTGGGGTGCTTTGTCTCCTTCATTCCTTGTGAAAATGAAAAATTTTGAGCCAGATCTGCATTTTTGTGTAAAAAAATGTAATTTTTTACACAAAAATGCAGTTCTGGCTCAAAATTTTTTATTTTCACAAGGAATGAAGGAGACAAAGCACCCCAAAATCTGTGCCCCAATTTCTCCCGAGTACGGCAATGCCTCACGTGTGACCAAAAAATACCAGTTGGGTGCATGGCAGGACTCAGAAGGGAAGGAGTGATTTTTGGTGGCGGAATGAATGGTGGGTGCTATGTCGCATTAGCAAGACCCCCGAAGCACCAATACAGTGGAACCCCCCCACAAGTGACCCCATTTTGCAAACTACACCCTTCAGGGAATTCATCTAGGGGTATAGTGTACATTTCAAACCCCCAGGGGTTTCACCAATTGTGGTACAACTGGGCAGTGAAAATGAAAAAAATAAATTTTTCATTTTCACAGCTCAGTTGTATCAAAATTGGTGAAACCCCGGGGGGTTTGAAATGTACACTATACCCCTTGATGAATTCCCTGAAGGGTGTAGTTTGCAAAATGGGGTCACTTGTGGGGGGGTTCCACTGTATGGGTGTTTCGGGGGTCATTCAACCAGAATCTGTGCTGCAAAATCCAAAAATCACTCCTTCCCTTCTGAGTCCTGCCATGCACCCAACTGGTATTTTTTGGTCACACATGAGGCATTGCCGTACTCGGGAGAAATTGGGGCACAGATTTTGGGGTGCTTTGTCTCCTTCATTCCTTGTGAAAATGAAAAATTTTGAGCCAGATCTGCATTTTTGTGTAAAAAAATGTAATTTTTTACACAAAAATGCAGTTCTGGCTCAAAATTTTTTATTTTCACAAGGAATGAAGGAGACAAAGCACCCCAAAATCTGTGCCCCAATTTCTCCCGAGTACGGCAATGCCTCACGTGTGACCAAAAAATACCAGTTGGGTGCATGGCAGGACTCAGAAGGGAAGGAGTGATTTTTGGTGGCGGAATGAATGGTGGGTGCTATGTCGCATTAGCAAGACCCCCGAAGCACCAATACAGTGGAACCCCCCCACAAGTGACCCCATTTTAGTCACCAGCTTTGGGAGGGGGGCTGGCGCTGCGGCTGGCGGGGGGGTGGGAGGGGTGCTGGCGCTGCGGCAGCCGGGTGGGTGGGAGGGAGGGGGGCTGCCGGGTGGGAGGGGGGGGGGGCTGGCGATCGGTGGGGTATATACACACACACACACACACACACACATATATATATATATATATATATATATGTGTATATATGTATATATATATATATATATATATATATATTTATATATATACATATATATACACACACATATATATATATATATATGTGTGTGTATATATATATATATATATATATATATATATATATACATATATTTTCAGTGCATATATTTTATTTTACAACTTTTTCAGCAGCTTGATGCTGCTGCTGCTGCTGCGGGGGGGAGGGGGGAGGAGGGCAGCGCTGCGTGCGCTCCAGACGCTCCGGGGGAGCCGTGGGAGCCGCTGCTGCTGCCGGGTGAGTGCCCGGCGGGTGCGAGGGGTGGGCTGCACATCGGTGGTGATCGGTGCTGTACCTGACAGCACCGATCACCACCGATCCCTGTGTTACCGAGCGGCTTAGCCGCCGGTAACACAGGAAACGCTGTGAATGGCTGTTCAGATTTGAACAGCCAATCACAGCGATCGCCGACCGGGGGGGGCACCCCTGCCCCCCCTGGGCGGCGAGGGGGGATGTCTGCTGTCAGGGACAGCAGACATCACCTAACTGTCACTGCGTCTCTAGACGCAGTGACAGTTAGAAGTCATGACGTACATTTATGCCATGTGTCGGGAAGTACCTCCCGGCCATGACGTAAATGTACGTCAAATGTCGGGAAGGGGTTAAGGAAAGGTTAACAGTAAGAGAACAGAATTGTTGGTATACAAAGAAAAAAGAATACGATGCAAAAGCCCTTTATTCCCTTTTACAACTTTTAATGTGAGAGGTGTTAAAATTAAGAATATAATACATAACCATTGGCATGTACAAAATCCCACAATCCCAATAAGTAATTTTTAGATGAGCGAAAACGTTGAAGAGTGATTTGGAACCATGTAACATTCCAATTGATTTTTCCCATGTAACCATTGCAAAATGTTTAATATGTCAGCAAAAAAATAAAGACATTCTGGAATAAACATAAAAATAAATTGTGGGACATTAAAGGACTAATTAACTGTCAGACTACAATTGTCATATATATATATGTTGATGAAGATGAAGCGCCAGCAGAAAATGTGAATATTAGAGCATACAAGAAGCATCTTGAATAGACTAGATCAGTGGTTCTCAAACTGTGGGTCCTGACCCCAAAGTGGGTCCCCACCTGCTTAGCATGGGGTCGCGACTCCATGTTGGTGACGATCAGGCTGATGACTTTTCTAATCTCAGTCAATGATTCAAGGAGTCTGAACAATCTATTGAATTGTCTGTTATATTAGACTCCTAACATCACTTTGTGCCTCCACAATGCTGCCATGTGTGTGCCGTCTGCTGACTACACATGTCATGTGATGATCTTCTGTAACAACTTGCTGGAGTCCCGTAAATATTTTTATTGTCTGATGGGATCCCAGAGCAAAATAGTTTAAGGACCCCTGTACTAGATAACCACAGAAAGGAGAGGAAATAGTAAAACAACTTGGAAAAAGAGAAACGTTCTGGATACGCACATTGTGAACCCCACTCTAGAAGGTTTAAATGAAACATATGACATCACGCCTTTTTTGCATTAGTTATGACATTTGTGCTTCAGCTGAGTTGCTGGGCTCCAACTCTCTACCTATTGTAAATGGGAGTATAGCACTGGCTTGGTGCACTATGTGATGTCATATGATTCATGGTAGTATTAATATTAAATGATTCCCAGCTTTTAATGGATAAGGTATTTTTATTATTTTTGATTATGTGTATTATGTGTACGTATTATTTCAGCCTTTTTGCAGTCTCTCTCTCTCTCTCTCTATATATATAGATAGATAGATATATCTCCATATATCTATATAGATTTGGACAGGCCCCTATTGCCATGTGGCCACTCCCCTAGTTTCATTTGACCACATCCCCTCATACCATTGGGCCATGCCAATATTTGGGCGCACGTCTGCAGCACGCACTAAGAGAAGATCTCTACTTGCACCACTCACTGAACTAAAATACATGGGTTGAAATATTCAAGTTATTAGGGTATCAATGAGTTAGATGTTATGCAGCCTGCACATGAGGTGATTTCAAGGCATTTTATAAGCAATCTCGCTAGATCATTTCGAAAATGCCCCTACATTGCTCTGTGTGTAGGGGCCATAGTGCCGGCGCACGCCTCGATATCGCCAAGCGATTAAGATACAGCATACTGGATAAATCTAGTTAATCACCTGTCAGGGCCAGTGTTCTCACCGGAGAACACTGGCCCTGTCAGATCACTCAGCACACATTGCTGACACGTTGATGTACAGCGACATGTGCTGAGCAATGTTGATGAGCGATTCTGAGTGATCTACATTGTTCAGATCGCTCAGCAACATCTCCCCGTGTATTGGCCCACTTGCTGTCAATATTTTAAAACTATTTAGCAGCTTAGCAGCTCTTCCAACACACCCTTGAGGTGGCTGCCAGGTGTCGTTTTTTTTTTTGGGGTGTCGCCAGTAGCCCTAAGCCCCAGATATCCTTAGTGTTCCCCTAATGACGCACTGTGATCTGGAGCCACCACTACACCTATCGGAGATGCATGACTGCTCATATACGTTAGAGTCCAATCATACCAGACAGCTGATGGTACGGCTGCACCTGAGATTTGATGTTGAGTTGCAGCTAATAATACCCAGAACGTTTCCACCGTTTGTTACTTCCACCTTCTTCAAGTTATTTCCGTTTCTTCGATTCTGGAATTGCTGTAGATTTTCCAGAGTGTAGGCTGCTGTCTGCATCAAGAGTCCCCGATTTATAATGGCATCTTCTTTTCCTAATTTTAGGAAATGGAGTAAAGTTTCCAGTCTCCAGGCACTGTATAAGATGTGGCGTCATTAATGCATAGTTGTATCTGCAGCTGGGGACACTGCCAGTGAAGAGGATCTGCACAGCATTGGCTATTGAATATAGTCCACAATCCGCTGTGTTTGGCCTCTGTTGTTCCACATCCAGGATTTCCAGGCTTTGAAGCAATTTTCCTGGCACAACATTCCCATAGAGTTCTCGCAGTTTTCTGCTAGCACAGGGGGTAATTTGCCATCCATCACTGTCCGCAATTTGTATTTGTCCATTATGATAACAGGACACGTAAAAGTGATTGTGATCCGTATCTGGGTGGATCTGTACTGCTGGCCCGGAGATGGGGGTGAAGGAGCCAGTCACTGCTCTCACTGTAGACTGCAAACCTTCTACATTAAATTGTTTCCGCAGTATTTTCTGGGCGGCATCAATAACTCGGTCACTCAGACCTATATCTGATAGAATTTGGAGTCTATCCGTCCATGTCAGCCCTAAATAAGGCAGCCACAAGTTCTGTAAATTTGTATGAAAAACAGGCGTTAGAAAAAAATAAAATAAATGTTAAAATAATACTTACTAATGTACTTACTAAACCAATTTCACTTCCAACAACAAAAAATACACATGGGATTTCAGCTCTGAATCAGCCCTTTAATGAAGAGGGTTTATGTATTAAAATATCCTTGTAGATTTGATTATGTAGGCCAGGAGTATTCAGCATGTAGTCCTTCAACTGGTGTAGAACTACATATCGCAGCACATCCTGCAATCATTTTGCTATTAATGCATGTAAACCTGTAACAGGGCTGTGATGTGTAGTCCACAGCAGCTGAAGGGGCACATGTTAAATACCCTTGATGTATACCAAACCAGTCAAAGAATCAATTCGAAACAATTTGAATAGTAGAGAAAAAATGACAAATCTAAAACAGATTGAAAGGGAAAAATTTAGTAGTTCTATTGAAGATAGGATGTTTCCCATAGCAACCAATTCCTTTCTACATCTTATTTATTTAATAACTTCTAGATGCTAATGAATGAAATTTTATTGGTTGTTAAGGGAAGCATCCCGTCTTTATTAGAACTCCCAAATTAGTAAATTTAGCCCATTGAGTCAAAATGAAAAAAATTGAATAGGGTAACAATAAATTATAATCCTGAAACACATTTATAAGGGTATATTTATATATTTTACATAGAAAATCACGTTTAATAAGAAAAAACTATTGATAATGATGAGTTGCAACAAAGAAACTATGAAAAGGAACAAAAAAACAAAACTCTAAACTATTTTGTAATTTTCAGATAAAAAATAAGCTTACCTTACACCTTACAGAGAGAGAGAAAGGACGCACTTTCCAGTTTGTTAAATGCAAATAAAAAGCTGTGTATTTAGCACTTCAAAAGACATCATGGGTAAAAATATATACTCAACGTTTCCGTCCCTTGTGGACCTTCATCAGGAGTTCTGCATCTCAAACAACCAACCAGATAAAGCACAGCATGGGCCAAGCAGCAGGATCCTACAGCAAAGGGAGGATCCTGCTGCTTGGCTGCTTTATCTGGTTGGTTGTTTGTTTGAGATGCAGAACTCCTGATGAAGGTCCACAAGGGACGGAAACGTTGAGTATATATTTTTACCCATGATGTCTTTTGAAGTGCTAAATACACAGCTTTTTATTTGCATTTAACAAAACATCCATGCAGGGGGTGACCCCCTGACGAAGTCCGTTCCAGTGATGAAATGCATTGGGCATGGCTTGTTGATGGTCTGATTTGGTGACGTTCTCCTTCCAACGGCAATCCAGCGTGCACTCTGTACAATTTTCCTGGGTTAGTAAAGGCCCATACACACTAGAAGATTTTCATTTCAAAAGACTTTGCCAAAATCTTTGAAAGATATATCTGTCACCAAAGTAGTGCGTACACACTGAGCTATTTTCCCAAAGAGCAAGAGATTTTCAGGAGGTGAAAGACTTTGCTGAAAATCTTTCATATAAAAGGCGATTTACATAATGGGCGGGGTTTGAATTCCAAGGGTGGGAGCAGTGGCCCTTTTCTTCAGTGCATTTCTGTACTGATTCAGAACTGATCGCTGGGCTGCATATATTCGGAGCCCAGAAATCATGCCACCCCACCCAGGGTGAAATCCTTCCCATGTGCACAGCTGCAACTTCATTTACAGCCGTGCATGTAGGGAGAAACCATTCACCATCAAATGACTTTCCCCCTGCAACAAGTAAGCCAGGACTACCCAGCACTTTGATGGGCGTGGAGGGGGGAGGTGGGCACTGATGGCTGAATGGCTGGGGAACACCTGCATTTTCTGGTGAACTCCCAGAAAATGGTAATGGCATGCCCCAAAATGTCTGTCTGCTGTCAATAAGACCGCAAATGACCAGGGATCACAGGCGTTTGACAGTGGCGGCGGTAACGCATATATTGCTGACGCAGACCAGCAATGCATGTGTTAACCCCATAACATAATTGGTAGTATTCAATGCCACTTGCCGCGGCCGGCAAAGGGGGTTAAACAGCGAGGATCGCAAAAAAACAACGATCATCGCTGTTTAACCCCCTCGCCTTATTCAATGTTCTAGGGGAATCCTCGCCATCACAGGACTGCAAGGATTCCCCCAAACAGCGATACCCACGGCTAATGCAGTGAACCCGCTGTATTTAGCCGTGAGTCTCGCTGCTTCTGCAGCCGCATACGCCGATTCCCCCTCGCTCAAAAAACGGAGCGAGGGGGAATTGGAGTATGAGGGGGGTGAGTTGAATATTGACAGGGTGAGCAGTGATAGCGAGCAGGAAGCCCTGCTCGCTGTCACCGCTCGCCCACGGCATTGAATACACCCCAATGTACGTTGGTGGGCAATGGTGGCGGTAACGTAGACAGTGCGGGCCATACGTTACCGCTTCATATTTTATTAATAAATATTGGTGGGCAGTGGTCCGTGCCAGCAATATATATTACTGGCTAATCAAAATACATTGGTGGGCAGGGGTACCAGCAATATATATACATGGCTGGCATGTGCCAGCCATGTATATATAACCAGCTAATCAATGTACTGTACATTGGTGGGCAGGGGTCGACCAGTAACATATACATTGCTGGCATGTGCCAGCAATGTATATATTACCAGCTAATAAATATTCATTGGTGGGCAGGGCTGCCAGAAATATATACATTGCTGGCATGTGCCAGCACTGTATATATTACCAGCTAATAAATATTCATTGGTGGGCAGGGCTGCCAGAAATATATACATTGCTGGCATGTGCCAGCAATGTATATATTACCAGCTAATAAATATTCATTGGTGGGCAGGGCTGCCAGAAATATATACATTGCTGGCATGTGCCAGCAATGTATATATTACTGGCTGATCAATAGCGCTGCTGCGGGAAGGAGTCGGAGACCAGGCATGCGGGCGGCTTTTTCTCCCTGCTCAGCCGGCAGGGAGCTGCAGCACAAGCTCGATGCTCGAGTATATACCGAGCAGAGGGACCTGGGGAGGGAGAAGGGGACTAGAGGTGCTGGCGCCTCTGCGGATGAGAGCGGGGTGACAGCGGCGGCTTTTACCTCCCTGCCTGCTCCGTGCGGCGCTATACGGAGCAGGGGGAGTGAGTAGCACTTCAGGGGGAGGGAGAAGGGAACGCAGCGGGGCGGTCCGCCGGGATCAAAGTGGCTAGTCTTTCAGCCCAGCGGCCGTGAGGGGCGTACACACACAGCGATGATGGCTGATAAAATCAGCCATCATCGCTGGCATGCTGGTAAAACCAGCAGACTAGAGATTTTGCTAGCGATGATGCGGGAGCGCGCATCATCGCTAGTCTACCATCTGTGGCTCATACACACTGGGCGATTTTCAGCTGAAAATCGCTCAAAACGGCCAAAATGAGCAATTTTCAGCTGAAAATCGTTAAGTGTGTATGGGCCTTAAGTCAGTCATACAGGCATTGTACATGGGAAAATATGCTGTAACATCAGTGGTGGATTCTGGAGGGGGCACGGGCCCCTGTCATTTCTGATATTTCGTACAGTGCCAGTGCCTGTCTGGTCAAATGGCTTGTAGCGGCAGCAATACTATTGAGTCAGATTGACTCATTGCTGTAAGCTGCATCTGGCCCCAGCAAAGTCGTATAACTTGGAAGAGAGACTCTTCTGTTACCACAACATCCGCCTCTGCCACAGCCAACCTGGAAGCTGTCTTTACCAGAGTAGTCACAGTCACAGCCACAGGCACCTGGATGCTTTCTCCCCAGTCTCTTCACCTGTCATTTTACAAGGATCTACAATGGGTGGCTTAGATTTAGATTAACTTTTTATTTGTTCTCTTAATAAATCATTAATAGACAAGGTATACATGCGTATAGATAGCAGATAATTAAGATACAGCATCAAATCTTCGACACTTGTAAAATCAGTAAAACTTTAAGAAATAACCCCCCCCAAAACAAAAATGATATGTGATGGAATTGAGCAATAGAGAAGGGGGGGGGGTACTTTTTGATGCTGGTTATCTGGCTTCTGACTGGCAGCTGCATCTATTTTATATGAATGTTTCATCGTCACATCAGCTTAAAACATTACAAGCCGTTTCTGAAATTTTGAATAGTGAAATTTTTGTTAATATTATTATTTTTCTGATAGACACATTTTTGGGTATTTGTACACTTATTTGGTAATAATAAACCAGAACATTGTTTTGTTTCACTGAATGGGTTGCAAAAAATCAACACAGAAAGTAATGTCATGACAATTTCCAAAGTGCACAGTACTGTAATAAAAAGTGATGAAGAGCTTCCGGTTCCGGCAGCCTGATGTGAGGCAGCAAGGCAGAGCTGCTCCGCTAGAAGGCCGCCCATACATCCAAATCAGGCATTTCTACGCCTCTCTCCATCGCAACAACACCACAGGGACACCAAGGAAACGATCCGATGTATGGATCAGCACATTACCCCTATGCCAAGCACTAAAAGCCGCGTTAAAAAGGAGCGTGAGAAATGGGACAGAGAATCCAAAATGGCGGCCGCTAACACAGACAGCGTGAACCTCCAGCAGACCCCTTCCCGCAGCACTGCGCAGCCACAGGAAAATCCACAAGGGCTCAGAGATAACTACCCACTGCCCGACTCCCTGGTGAACCCTCCGGACACAGCTCAACAGGTACTACCTGATCCGGCACACCCGGTCACATATGGGGACATGGTGCAGGCAATCAGAACGGCTATCGGCCCCCTGCTAAAAGAGCAAACTGCAGATATAACCCGGCAGATAGCTCAACTTAACCATAGAATGCTTGTGACTGAGCACAGAGTGGGTGAAAACTTTACAGCAGTGGAGGAGTTAAAACGTGAATCACACAGACATACTAAAGAACTGTATCAGGTCCACAATAAACTGCAGGACCTCGAAAACAGATCCCGGCGAAACAATCTAAGGATCATAGGGGTGCCAGAAACTGTCAAAGGACAGGAACTTTATGATTTTATAAAAATCACACTGCCCACTTTACTCGAGGTACAAAACCGGTGCGAAGACATGGTAATAGAAAGGGCCCATAGATTAGGCCCGCAAGGCCACAAGAGGGAGCCAGACCCAGAGCCATTATATTCAAGACCCTTAATTATCTACATAAAGAACTGTTATGGGGCGCTTCCAGACGGCATAAGAATCTTGAATGGGAGGGGAATAAAATTCTCATTTTCCAAGACTACTCGGCCGAACTGGCCAAAGCCAGGAAAGATTTTTCTCCCCTCTGTTCCCGCTTGATTAAAGACAACAGAAAATTTGCATTGCTGTACCCAGCGAAGCTACGTATCTACACTGGGACCTCCTTTGACGACTTCATGTCACCTTTAGATGCAGAAAAATTCCTAGAAGAAGAACGGGCAGAACAAAGACCCCACCACCAAATGTTTGATTGTGACTGACTTCGCACCTCAGATATATGCAAAATTAAAATGCCACGATACAATACCCTACCTCCCTAAGGGACTCTCTCTTACCTATCCGGACCCAAGACCTTACCCTTTAAAAATCCACATGGAACTGTTCCAGTACCCTTCCAACCGACGATCATCAGAATCTGACCAAGTTTTCGCCCAAACACAGAAGGGTCACCCCCGCCAGCACTTCACTTGTCCACCCATATCCCCCCCCCCACAGGGTCTTCTCACCCTTTTTACCCACCAACCCGGTTCACACCTGACAAACCGAAGAAGCTGGCTGATAAATCTCCGCCAGATAGATCTATATAGGTTGTCTTGCCCAACTGAGTTCCACCTCAACTACACCGCGATGGACACAATAACTTGTTTCACTTAGGGCACAAGCCTTAGGAGCAAGGCTATGCCCTCCCAAGTTGCACTATTAGTGCCTACGTTATTACTAATAAAACGGAAGTTGATTCAGAAATGTTGAATGCTCTAATGTTTTTCCCCCTTTTCATATCTTTCTCTCACCCTAACTATTCTCTCCACCCCCCCTCCAATCCCATCCGGGAACATGGCTATAGAAACCGACATGACACAATAACACCGGGTCGTGAGTATGAGATGTTTTATCGATTTTTAATGCTTAAGAATGTCTGTTAAGTTGGGATCATGGAATGTAGGGGGTATCAATTCCCCCTGCAAACATAAAAAAATCTTGATGTATCTCACGAAAATGCATATTGACATCGCATTCCTCCAGGAAACACACCTCACGGCTGCAGAAACGTTAAAATTATCCACATTAGGGTGGAAGGTACAAGCCTCTGCCCCATATACCTCCAAAGCCAGAGGACTGGTGATTTTAGCAAAAAATGCAGCACCTGTATTGGTATCTAATGTCATTTCAGACCCTGAGGGTCGTTACTTGATATGCCATCTGACTATCTCAGAAAAAAACGTATGTATGTATGAATATCTATGCACCTAACCTTTACTCCAAACCATTCCTATACAAACTCATAACACTTTTGTCTCCTCACACACATTTGCCCATTCTATTTGGAGGCGACTTTAACATGCTGGCCTACCCTGCACTAGACAGACAAATTCAAAACCCAACAGGTCGACGACAACCAAAATTTGGTATAATGGCACTAGCAGCCAAACTACAATTACTAGATATATGGCGAACACTACACCCCATGGAGAGGGAGTTCACATGCTTGTCTGCCTCCACTGGTAAACTGTCAAGGATTGACTATATACTTGTCTCAAATACCTTACTTTCAAAGGTGGAGGAGACGGGGATTGAGCCCATCTCCCTGTCGGATCATGCACTGACATGGGTCCAGCTTACTCTGTCCGCAGAGCAATCAAAATTTATCTCTTGGCGATGCCCAGCATCACTAGCTACCTCTGCTTCATTAAAAGCGGAAGTATTGAAAGCTTGGGAAGATTATCAATTAAACAATGCCACAACATTAGAATCTGACCCCCTGCTATTCTGGCAGGCTTCAAAAGCAGTAATACGAGGGACCATTATCTCCTTTTACGCCTACCAAAAGCGTAAATTAAATTCAGACTACATTGCAGCTCAAAGTAGACTAACCATATCCTATAATGCCTTTAAATCAAACCCAACCCGGAACAATAGGAATACATATATGAAAGACAAAACATCATTTGATGTGCTCTTTACCAAGTTGGAGGCAAGATATACATTCCGCAAGGAATTCAGATTCCATAAGTTCGGCAACAAGTCGAGTAGACTCTTGTCAAACTTACTACAGGGCCAAAGACCACCCTCCATGATACATCCATTAAAAAAGCCAGACTGTACACAAACCTTAACCAATGGCCAAATAGCGGAAGTTTTAAACGCGTTTTATTCAAAATTATACTCTCTCCCACAATCAGACATAACTCAAAGTACTAAATTCTGGGATGACATAGTCTTACCCCAATTACAAACTGATCTAAGTTCCAGTCTTACCCAGGACATATTCTTACAGGAAGTCACAAATGCCATAAAGCAGCTAAAGCCCGGGAAGGCGCCTGGCCCAGACGGACTCACGTCAGAATATTATAAACTCCTTCAACCACACATCGCACCTTGCCTAGTCACTACATTTAATACAATCTTGCAGAATGACACAATCCCCTCACATTTCAATTCAGCCAATATCCACATCCTTCCCAAACCTGGGAGAGACCTTTCTGATCCAGCCTCTTACAGGCCAATATCCCTATTGATCCTTGACTATAAATTGCTAACAAAAATTCTGTCAGACCGTCTAAAAACCATAGTCCCCACTCTGGTCCACCCAGACCAGACTGGCTTTGTTGCAGGGCGTAACCAAGTGACAAACCTACGGAGAGTCCTTTCAGTACTCTGCGAGTCCCAGGGTGCCATGTCGGGGGCCTCTAGAGCCATTCTGTCACTGGACGCGGAGAAGGCCTTCGACATGGTGCACTGGGATCATTTATATACCACTCTACAACGATTTGGCATCCCCAACAAGTTTGTTTCATGGCTGAAAACTCTATATCACTCTTCCTCGTCCAGAATAATTTGTAACGGGACAATATCTGAGCCATTTCAAGTACTGCGGGGCACAAGACAGGGATGCCCACTATCCCTGCTACTATTTGCCCTAGCTTTAGAGCCTCTTGCAGTGGCATTACGCTCCTCTCCCCACTTTACAGGTATAGTAATGGGGGACATAGACATGCGTCTGTCACTCTTTGCTGACGATATGTTATTATTTTTAGCTAACCCACAACACTCTATCCCTGCCGCCTTATCCTTAATCCGACAATATGGTACCTTCTCCGGCTACAAAATAAACATTAACAAGTCGGAACTGTTGATGCTAAAAGGACGTCCCCCAGAATTCCCCAATGACCCAGACTTAGACACTATCCGCCTTCAGGCATCTCATATCAAATATCTTGGCATTCAGGTCCCTAACAAAATTTGGAACCTTTATAAACTCAACTTCACGCCCTTGATTCTTAAAATACAAAAATCCATGGAAGGATGGCAAGAATTGCCGCTCTCTTTAATAGGCCGAATAGAAGTAATTAAAACAATTCTTCTACCTAAACTCACCTACGCTATGCAATTACTACCCCTAAAAATTTCAAAAGGTGACGCGCTCCAGCTTACCAGACATTGTAGTACCTTTACATGGAGAGGCAAAAAGCCTAGAATTTCTATGCAAAAACTGCAAATGCCCAAGTTACATGGAGGTATGGGATTCCCAAACCTACTTTTGTACTCGAAGGCATTACTCAACAGATACGCACTGGACACAGATCACTACTCTATCCCTGCCCTTGACAAAAGGCTATTCTATCCCTTCTCCCCGAGTGCCTTACTCCACACAACCAAAAAGTTGATCCCCCCACATATATACAACCACATTTTTTTCAGAGATACTTATGAGGCCTGGCAATCACTATGCAAAATCCAGCATAAAGACTCTTCCAATTCACCTTGGTTACCAATATGGGGCAACCCGGGGTTCACTCCCGGAATAAATTCTGCTGCCTTTAAACGGTTGAGAACAAAAGGGCTGACCCTTGTCTCCCAAGTATTTGACCCAGGGGGAGCAACCAAAACCTTTCAGCAGCTACGGGATACCTTTGGATTGCCTCATAGCCAGAGCCGAATTTCCCATTAGGCACGTGAGGCACGTGCCTAGGGGCGGCACATGTTTGGGGGCGGCACTCCGTTGCTTGTGATAGTACTGTCAGCCTGAAATGTACTAGTAACTGCAAATTATCTACTGCACTGTACCATATTCCATTTTGAATAGAGTATAAATGGATAAACTGTCCTACTTAGTAAATATGCATACAGAATAACAAATAAAAAATGTCACAGTAATACAATTAGGCGGGGGGGGGGGGGCATTATTGTTGTGCCTAGGGGCGCCCTCACCCATAAATACACCCCTGCTCATAGCGCCTTATTTCCAGTTATGCAGCTGACGCATTATGCCAAATCCCTTACCACTCACTCATTTAATCAGTCGCCACAGGATTCCTTACATAATATTACAGTGAAATTCCAACTCAAAAAGTTTAAGACTAAGCTAATCTATAGTGAATTCCTCAAATCCCAAACCCAACCAGCATGGTCCCAGGCCACCACCGCGTGGTCAAAAGACCTCCCAGACATGATTAGTGGTGACACTCTATTTAAATATCATAAAGAAACGATGAGTTCGTTAAAATCTTCTTTTTTACAACATTACTCCATAACCTCTGGACATGTGGCCGGACCAAAAAGTTCTGGAACAAAAAAATAAATTACATCAATATTAGCTTTAACCTATCAGCTACTCTACACCCAGTTCCTTTGCTTTTTGAAAATTTCGACTCCTGGCAACTGTCTGGGCCTCACACACAGCATATACCTTTTTTGACAATCCTTGTCACATCCGCAAAAAACTAATATTAAAGCAGTGGCTGTCTCACTCCCCCCCAACATTGACGAACCTAATCAATACGTTGAATAAAATTATGCATTTTGAAAAATATGATGTCACACTGTCTACGGGGAATGCTTCCAGCTTTTCAAAGAGATGGAAAGCATATGAATCACTACAGAAGCTAGATACTTAAAAATGTTATGGGATGGCGGGCAACATGTTAAACTGTTAATAATTATGTAAAAACTTGTCCAAATTTTCCATTGAAGGAAACGTAACGCTGTTGGAAATACGTTCTGTGTGTACATGCATACTCATGATCCCAGGTCCACAGATCCACCTGTATTCTCACTTACCTGACCATTTGACATTCGTATTAACACATTGCCATGGAAGATCTGAACCCCCCCCTCCCTAACCCACCCTACCTTCCCCCACTCTATCTCTACTCTCTACTATCTCTTTTATAATAAGATTAGATAAGATGGTGGCTTCGGAGCAGAACCCGAAGGAGCAAGTCTCAATGTATGCCTCTTTTAAAGGCTACCACTAACACACAGAATAGATTGGAGACTAGACCCAATATATTAGTTCTCAATAGATTAATATTTACAATGTGGAGTAAAACTGTATTCCATACATTTATTTACCTTTTAGTGGAATATCGTGATAAGACACCTAATGTCTCTCCTACGGTTCTACTACTAATGCTAAGACTTCAATGTAAAGTACAGTAAATCAATAATATGTCTGCTGCTCCGATCGCCGCTGCTACTGTTGATATTATTGATCTTATGTTAATGTTTGTTGTTTATTCTTTATGAAAATTTTGAAAAACCCAATAAACAAATTTTGAAAAAAAAAAAAGAAAGTGATGAAATATCTAAGTGATGAAATATATCAGGCTAATAAGCAGAGGTGAAGTAAATGAGGGCATTCTGCCCTACACCAAGTCAGCATAGAACAGAAATGAAGACAGACATTTAAATAGTCAGAGGCCAAGCCAAGGCTGGTATTCAAATGTTTCACTGGGGGCCCCATGGCTGAAAATGAATGTGTATGCAAAACATCCATTTTCACCTGTGTAGGCAAATTCAGCGCGGACGAGTGGCGGATGGTGTTTAAATCACACGCAGCACTGCAAACTTCGCAGCACTGCGTGTGAACCAGACTCAGGCACCAGAACTGTCCCTTATACATCAGGCTGCTGTTAATTTCGCATAGAAATGGAAAGAGTTAAACTCATTTTATATGTAGTATCTAGCTGCTGACATTCGGACTTAGGAGTATTATAAATTGTTGGCTACTTGTGCAATCATACAACTGTGGAACATGTTATTGCAGTGTATGTAAGATCACACAATGGCCTGATTGACAAGAAGAAACACAAGGTTATATGTTGGACTCTCATTACATTTATAGGTCTTTGGTTTTCCTAGAATTGCAGAGAGAGTACATGGAAGTCACAATTACTTGATGTTAACGCAGGTTGGAGTTTGGGGGAGCCAGGTGAAGATGTATACAGTATACACTCCCGCCCTCTCACTGCTGTTGTGGCCGCTGGGAGCCTGGACAGGACTGCATAAAGGCAGGTTCTGTACAGAGGATTTGCTGAATATCTATGGGGGGAGAGGGGATTATGTGCTGAGTATTACAGGCTGCGCTGAACATCTATGGAGGGTTATGTGTGGGGGGGTCTGTGCTGTCTATCTAGGGCTGTGTTATGTGGCTTATGTTAGGTTGGAAATGTTATGTACTGTATATGGGGGCTGCCAGTGGCTTAGCTTGTGTAAGGCAGCCCCCGCCACTGCTTGGGGGAGCGGCGGCTGCGTGGGCGCCGGCTCCCGCATGGAGATGCAGGATCTCATTCCAGTGTGTACTCCCTCCCTGCTGCATCTGTAATACTGAAGGGAGGGACTGTGGCATAACTATAGCACTATTGTTACGCCCCCAGCTCCCCCCTCCTTGTGGGTGCAGTGGGGAGCGGGCAGCAAGGTACAGGCAGGGGGGGCCGTGCGGGTGTACCTGCGGCGCTGTCTAAGTGTCAAGAAGCTGTGGTGAAAAGATTCCCTTCGTCGCTGTGTACTGAGTTGGCCCCGGATGACTGGGTCCCTGCAGTGACTTGGAAATAAGAAGTCTGCCGGGCGGCGGCGCGGGAAGCTGGTGAGCTGGATGCTGTGAACCATCGGAGACTCTGTCTTGACAAAGAGCCCGGCGTGGCTCGAAACGTCGACATACTCTTTAAACAAGTGGTGATGTATTAAACTCCTTTTATTGCAAAGCAAATGGAAAATCTGGTGAGTGCTCTTACTTTGGACTGTACTATGTGCTATGGACCTCTAGTGTCTGTCTCCTCCAAGGCGGCGGACATCTTTGGAGGGCCTTCGAAGAAATATTAATTCATACTGAGGAGTGGATCAAGGAGGGAGGCTTTGTAAATTCCTCGAATGTTGCCGATTAGCCGATGGGACTATTCTTTATAAAAGACGTGCATAAAGCAGTAGTGGAATACCACCCCACCTGCAAGATTGGGGTGTTGGTCTGTCTTCATGTGGTGAAGGGAGACAAATTGGTTCAAAAATACTTCACTAGAGGCGCCCATCTCACCCTTTTTTTCAGTTTCACACACACACACATATATATATATATATATAGAGCTTGGTGGGGCGGACCGGCACTCTGTCCCTCAGGTTTGTGTGCTGCAGTGCCTTCCTATACAATTGGTAGTTAGGGAAGAACAAAGGCGGCACTTGCAGGCTTGTTGTGAAAAACTCAATTTATATCGCATCAAATAAAACGGTGCAAACAGTGTCCAACGTTTCGGGGCATAGCCCCGTTTTCAAGGTGCAGGAAGACAACGATAATATATATATATTATATAGAATTAAAAACCACCCTACTCTGGGCAGAAGCAATAAGGAATTCGACAAACAATGGTGCCACATTCTAAATCAATGTAGCTTCGTTCTGATGGTGCTTGTTATTCAGCAAGTTAATAGCGACATTGCATCATTAGAGAAAGAGATTGGTGATTGTGAAAGCCATGGGCTAGATACACTTAAAGCAGACACTAATTCAGATTGGCTGAGTAAATTGAAGGAGAGTGTCAACTCCTTTAGGGAGGAACTATTGGCCTTTAAAAAAAAAACAAGATGATAGGGTATACCCCTGGATCTTTTCTCAAAATAATATCAAAGTTTGGAAACCACGTACAGGGGGTAGGAGGAGGTTTACTAAACCTTAAAATCCCAAACATCTGATTCAGATCAATCGACCACTAACACTGAGGCCCATTTTTTGGGAGAGGCTGGCAACCCCAGAGGGAGAAACAGAGGAAGAAATGTAGGCGGGCGGGCGGAAGAACAGGCACAAGGGAGCAGCCTCCGTGAACACAGAAAAAGTAACTGTATATAATATTTCAGACTACATTCTTTCCCCCAGTTGAGGAACAAGTATTGACAAAGGGGCTCACTTTTGTACAAACTTTTAAACATAAAAACATTTGACTGTGAGGTGGAATTACATAACTTACATAAATTCCACCGACAACTTAAACTGAAGGATTACTTCTCGAAACAACAAAGTACTCCCATCACCCCTCAGGTGTTTAAAAAGAGGAGTTTTATACATCCCAAAACTAGAGCTAAGGTCAAACTTCAACAGCGCATGACGTGTGATAGCAAATTTATTGTGTACATTATTCTCTGCCCGTGTCAACTCTTATATGTGGGAAAAACGATCAGGATACTGAAGAAACGTATAGGGATGCATCGTTCATCAATTAAAAAAGTTATGTCAGTACGAGACCAGTCTACTCCTCCGGTTGCCTGACATTTATTTGAGGCAGGCCATACCATCAAGGACTTAAAATTCATGCCTCTTTTTCAAGTGAAAGCCCATAAGAGAGGCGGTGACCGACATATTTCAAACTTTTACAGAAGGAGTGTGAATTCATTTACAACCTTGATTCATTGCCACCAGCAGGCCTAAATGAGGAATTAAACCTCAATGTATTCTTATAGTGGGACTGCTGTAATGTTTATTATTATTGCTTACTTTTGTATCAATCATATGGTGTGATTGCTACAAGATCATCTATACCTTCCTCGTCATTTTGATGCTCTGAATTATTGATAACTTGAATATTTGTCTGGATACACATTTTCATATTTATTTTTCCATATATATTTTTGGTTTATTATGATATTTTCGGTGTATCTTTTATGGGCTTGACATTCCATCATTAGACTACAGCACTGCTAAATTTAGCATGGTTCTCTTTTTGTGGATATTTTCTTGGTGAAGGATTCATAGGATGGAGTTCCTAGGTGCATTTCTAACATCAGTTCTAACCTCAAAAAAACCTCAGGTGGTATTTTGTAATGTTTATTTCCAGTTTATTTATAGTCCAGTGTTCAGCTGTATTTCAATAATATGCCTCATATTTTTGACTCGACTGACGCCTGAGTCATGGCCGTGCGTTCCACAGCCAGACTCTGTGCATTCCAGCATTAAGTAGTGACGCAATGTCCGCTGACCTGGTGGGCTGCAGGCGCTGTGTGCACTGAAGGGTGTGCATCGCGGCGGACTTCCGCAGGTGGTCACGTAGACAGCACCACTAGTCATATAGTAAATTATTGGCTTTGATTAGCCTTTCTTCATCTGACTTGTTCCGGACGGCTGGGACCGGAGGCGAATATGCATTCCACAGATGCTTCCTGCGTTCCACCGCGCCGAAGGGACTATCAGCCTGAAGATAATACACATGTTTTAAAATGTTGCTGAGCACAATACATTTATTGAAGTTTGAAATCTGGTCTGGAGTGCTGCGTCAATCATACATAACGGGTATCTACCCGAAACGCCGTCGGGCAATAAAGGCTTTTTATCATCATTAAAGCAAGACTGGTGAGTGCCGCCTCTTTCACAGCACTACATAATGGAGTGAACACTCCTAGGAAGGCACTGCAGCATTTGACAGCCCCAAAGAAGTATGTGCCGGACTTTGCATCCTACATATATATATATATATATATATATATATATATATATAACACAGAGGCATAGCTGCCTACCCTCCTGCATCCAGGATACTCCCTGAAATAGCAGCAATCTCCCTCTCTCCCTCATTAGTTTAGTAATCTCCCTCATTTCACCTAGCCCACATTACACTGTTACATTTTTTTGGGGAAAAAAGTAATGAGAGACAGATACATTTACATTGAATCTTCAGCACCATTTCCCAGCACTTTACCAAGTATAGTATCTCTTACTAACTGCTTTAGGGCTCATCTACATTTGGATATTTCATTTTAAAAGATTCCTCTCAGATGTAGCAGTACACACACACGCTTCTAGGTGCCACATTCACAATCTCCAGTGGCGGTTTTTACGTATGGGCTGCAGCCCCCCCAGGAAAAAATTCGCCACTGTAGTGAAGCCAAATGCAGTCTGTGAGACTGCACTGGCTTCACAGTGACTGGCACTGACTTCCTGTTGGAAGTCCGCCCTGCCAGTCACTCAAGGCAGTCCCATGGGAAGGTGACCCCATAAAATCCAGGGTCTGCACAAATGCACAGTACCTACAACAGTACTGTCCATGTGCTGGTCCCTATATTGTACAGGCACCGGGACTGTGTTTTCACTTCTAGGGCTGTTGCCGAAGCAGTCCATAGAAGCTGGCTACATGCGCAGTACAGAGGTTGGTACAGGGCATGCGCCAGTCCCGATGCCTGTCATCAATGTACAAGCACTGGGATCAATGCAGCGGGGACCAGGAGGAGCAGCAATGGCAGGGGTGAGCCGGCATCGCAGCCAGCGGCAGCCCCCGTCCTACCATAAGGTAGGAGCCACCACTGACAATCTCTATTCAGTCACACCCCCTCAATAGGATGTCGTGCAGAATTCTATTACCAATTGTAACCTCCCTGAAACTAGTTTTCAAAAGTAGGCAAGTATGCACAGAGGTGGGCCCCCAATCAGTGGGAAAGTAACCCCCTTTACCCCCCGTGGGCCAGTCCAACCCAGCATACAGTAAATTACATATTTACAAATCCCAAAATCTGGATTTAATTAGATGCCAAATGCAATAAACCTGTTATACTTGTCTATTCCTACTCCTGAGGAGATGACCTGGTAACCTTGGCTCTACTTATGTTATCTGCATTATAAGTGGAATACTAAATCATTAATGTAGAAAGCCCCACCTAGCATGAACAGTACCGCTCATAGAACTTCTTGATTTATATACTGCTCGAGTTAGGAAACAGGGTGGAGCTGGGAGTAACAGTATGTCAATAAAGAGCAAAATGAAGGGAAAGTTTATCTACAATACAATAACCCAGCTACTCTGAATCTTTATGGCAACTGCTTAGTTTACATCCTCAAAGCCCTTGCAACATGAATGCTAAATTCCTGTGTGTAAAATTAGAAGACTTTTTTTCCACTGCCTATTTTTGCATGAGGGGTGTTACAGTCTATATCAGTTTTGCACCAGGTACATGCGGTGAGGTAAATAGCGAAGGAGTCCCTGACAAGCACCAGAGCCAGATTTGCACACAATATATGAGCCATGGGGTACATGATGGCATTATACACATGTGCAGCAGTATATACAAGATGTGTAGAAAAGGTAGCCAGGTGAGGCACTGCCTCACCTGCCATAGACTTTTTACTCCAAAGTTTTGACTATAAAAATGATTCAAATAATAAAAATAAGAATTTTTTAATATATTCTTTGAATTTTTGACATACTTTATAAATTCAAAACTCCAGCATATACGTTAGTATGACAGGGAAAGCTGTGCCTCACCTGCCTCACCCCACAGCATGCCACTGTTTTGCACACATGTATATAAAATCTTCCTAATCACAAGCACTGAAAGTTTTATGTATTTTGAACCCTTTCTGAATACTACTTAAACTATTCATTTAAAAAATAGGACATTTCTGACTATAAAGGCAAAAAATAAAAACTGAAAAAGTATTCAACCCTTGTTGACTAGTACTTGGTAGAATCATATTTTGATGCAATGTCTGGTGTGCCTACTGTCTGAGATACATTTTTGCCCATTCTTCCTCCAATTTGTTTATGTTAGTTGGATGATGCTTCTTAGCAGACATTTTTTATGTAAGAAATATGTGTTTATTAAAGCAAACAGAGTTTTAAAAAATGTGTACCAATTATACAGAACAACTATAGTTTAAGAAGTGCGGAAGCTAATGGCCTCCCTGTGACTGATTCCTAATTAACACACCCTTTATAAGGCTCAATCTCCTATTACTTCAAGTAAACTTCATTGTAATTCCTAGATTAAAGCATTTGGGATTGAAACAGTACAATACCTTAGGCAGTATGTTAATTTTCACAGCCTCAATAACAACCACTTTTGAAAGTCAGGATAACCCTGAGCCATGTAAAGATTCAGCCCTGTGCAGAGAGGTTAACAACAGCAGATTTAGTGGTGGTCTGCAATTTTCAAATACAGTCATAGAGTTCCAATTTGATGGACATCTGGATTATGACTTGTTTATTGCCGAACAATCAACCATTGTTGCTTTAGCCTTGTGCTTGTTATCATTGTTCTAATGAAAGGGGAATTGTCTCCCAAGTATGAGCCTTCTAGCAGACTGAAGAAGGTTCTCTTGCAGTATCTCGCTGTGTATGGCACTATACATCAGCAATTAATTTATAACAAAATGCCTACAGTAGTTAATGCTGCATTCTCATAAAATTATGCTACCATCCTCATATTATACTTTTGGGATTGTATGCTAAGGGTTAGATTGCATTTCCTCACATTTGATCCAACTTGTGTGTGTCTATACAGAACAACAGAAGATTAACAAAAGACTAGCGCTATGGTAGTTAACAAGTGAATGTTCTCTTTAGATTGGGGATCTTTACTCTTTGTATCGGGTCCCTCCTGTTATCAAAAGGAAACTGATTTACAATTTATTTCAATCAGGTGTGCCCGTAGCAGTTTCTTTATAACACTTCAGATTTGCAGGGAAAAAAACGGCATGAAATAGACTTACATGAGATTTCACTCACGCGTTCACATCAAAGGTTTATTTTATCCATAGATGACTGAGGACCCCAGATGACAGGAAAAACGATTAGACAGCGATCCAAGGATCCAATAAAAGACAATAAAATGATTTAGAAAATGTCCAAAAGATGAGCGGAGCACATAGGTAGATATCCGGTGGCTTTTATCCTCAGTCCTTGGTGTGCTGCAGACAACGCCGGGAAGGAGAGGTCAGTGTAGCGCCGCTGTGATCCGTCCTAATGCTGCTGGTGGGATGCAGCCCAATCAACGTGTTTCGGATAATAAATATATCCTTTTTCAAGATGTGCCGGCATAGTTGTAGGAGGTGCTTTTAAGGACGGCTGAATATCATGTGATATTCAGCCGGCTAATAATATTAGAACCTATGTCCGGCTTCAATATTTCGGCTACACACTGATCAATCTAGAAAGATTTAAAGTGCAAGACTATAACAATATTGGACACAATTTTTAAAAATTAATTAAAATATGCGAATAAGCTGATAAAATTATTTAAAATGTACATAGCAGCTTAATAAAAAATTAATATAACCGGTAAAAAAACAATTATGTATACATAGCAGTGGAATGGAACATATTGCACAAAGACTGATACGAATATATTAAAAAAGGCTAACTAGGAGGACATTTGAGAAGGAGAAAAAAGGGGGAGAAAAAGAGGCTGGTTAGTGGCATATACGGGTTATACTACCATCCCCCTAGTTTTTATATTAGCCATTTGTACTCATAATCCACATTGAGTCCTTTAGGGACCATGGTATTAAGTGTGAATATATTCATTTCCATCCTGACTAAACGTTCCTCTACATCATTTTTTCTCATTATTCATTCTTATTCTACTATAAATGATTCATTTACAATATCTCCCCTCCCTCCTCCTTCCCTTCTACATTTAATAAGAATGAACCATTTTTTATAATTTTTTATAATTAATGAAACAAAGAATGTAACTTTATTTATACCTGTTCTGTATATGGTCATCGTTTGTACAATTGTCTGTATGTATATGTATAGTCTTTCCTATATTGAATACTTACTATTGTATTCCATTCTTGTAGATTACTTTAAAAAGTATATTCTACCCCTGATGAAGTCTTGCTAATAAGACAAAACGCGTTGGGTACTTGATTTCGTCAATAAACCAATGAATGTACTTCTATGACAAGAAAAAGATCTGAAGGACCTGTTTTAAGAAAACTATGTTTTTAATAAATATTTTATGTATGAAATTATATGTATGGTTCATTTGAATTAAGGAAAGACAGGAATAACCATCTAACTAACCTTAGGGCTCCTAATAATAACACTTTTGGGGTTGTATTTGGTTTGTGGAAGCTCTGCTAGTAGGGAGCTAAGTGTTATTGGCGACCACTTAATCGTAGCGCAATTCTAGGAATTTTGTTGTTTTCTCATATATATATATATATATATATATATATATTTGTCATACACAGCATTATACAGCAAAATATAAAGTACTGTATACAAAAATATTTTGTTTGCTGCATTGAAAGATGGATATCAGCATTATAATCAGTTGAAACTGTTTCCTTATATGTCAAACATTGTATAAATGTCCTTAATAGTTTTATTGTATACAGTAAATAAAAATGTATTATTATTATTATTATTATTATCATCATCATGGTACATTTAATATTATCTGTAAAATGTTCAATTTAGAATAATTATATTTGTATTCTAAACAAACATGATTAAAATAAATACAACATTCATTACTTCATAGCATAGAATTTAGTTTTTGAAATCTGAATTTCACCATATGTAAAGGCCAGAAATGAATGGCACCACATCTGCTACATGCCATTTATTAATAGGCAGTATTTCTTGTATTTCATATTTAATTACATGGCAGATTAAAGGCTACATTCTAAGTAGTGCAAGTTCATTCAAATCTATAAATTAACATTATGAGGATACAATAATTAATTTTATGTTACCGTTTTCCCTGTGAGATCCCAGTTGAACCTTTACTTTGTACTTGACATATATTTTTTTAAATATCACTGTAGTTCTTGTTACATATTAAATGGTTTAGATCTGACAATTCATATGTAGTACATGCGGAATTGAATTTCCATTAGTGCCGGTCCATCACTGATATATAAAATGAATTATGAATTATATGTTTTTCCTAACTGAAGCATAATCATACTTTCACAGAGCTCCTCAGGCAATTTCACTTTTTATAACAAGATATCAGTTAACCAATAAATTTGACATGCTCTCCTAAATGCATAATATCATACATCTCTGTAGGCATTCACAGCAGAATTAATTCCATATTTATGGTTAATAGATCATTGCCTGTTTTATTATTAGATAAGCTCTCTATAATTTAGCTAAATTCCATTCATGTCAAGTAATTTATTGTCTTGAATGCTTAACTGCATTTTGCCAGCTGTGTCTATTTTTAAAAACACCTGTTCATGAGATAAAGTTCCTTTTTTTCTACAGAAAAGTAAGATTATATGTTATATTTTATCAAGGGATATTGCTTCTTTTCTTATTTGTTCAATGACCTTACAGTATGTTAACATAGATTTCCCAAAAGGCATAAAGTAATTTTAATCTTCTTTAATCTCTAAGTACTACAATTATTTAATGGTTTATTTATGACACGGTAGATTATTTGCACTAGACATATTTTTCATGTATTAATAATGTGACATTGAGGTCAACCTTGAATGCATACTCTACCATATATTTGAATAGGGAAAACATTTCAAAAACGTTTCATAACTGTATGTGACCTTAGAATGCTTAATGAACTAATAAAATGAGAGTTGTATTTCAAGTGGTGTTTCAAATAGCTAATTAAAAGTAGTGAATGGTAATCACCAATAATGTTGTAATGGGACTCGGGGTTGCTCCTAACATTTCCTGATAAAATTTGGTTAAGACTCAATTAAAAATATAGATGCAGTAACATTAATAATAGTAATGATAATGATGATAATAATAATAATAATAATAATAATAATAATAATAATAATAATACTGTGTGATACAATAAATAGTAAAACGTTTTTAGTAACATTTGGTTAAAATAACCAAAACTATAGATACTGTAACATAAAATAATAATAATTATAAATAATAATAATAATAATAATAATAATAATAATAAAAAACTACATGACATTACATAGGACTTTATCATCAGCAGGCTTCAAAGCTAACCCAGTATACACTATGTACTGTAGTCTCAATTTTAGTATCTTGATCACTGGCAGGTGGTGAAGTTAAAGTCACAAAACTCTATGTTGCAGAACAAAAATTAATAAAGGGGGTACACTTTCATCGGGGATTCTTACTAGAATACCAGCACATTAATTAATTAATGTGTGATCATTATTTTTTGGCATCAGGCGGCGATAGAAGCCCATAGACTTCTATAGGGTATCGCCACCCAAATGTGGCGATACCCTGCCCTGTGGTAACGTGGCGGCGGGGTTTTAGTACATATGAAAATGCGGTAAAACAGGGGGTTTACCGCATTTTCCCCATAGTACATCCCGCCCTAAGACAGATGGGTGCAGTGTGGGCCCCCTAAGGCTCCATGGCGCATGTGCACTGAACATATTGCACCCATTATGGAAACGCCTATGTAGTCATTACTTAAACTTCAGCTCAGAGCTTTACTATAGCCCCCCTCAATTGTAAAGTAGAAATAAACCAACACAGCTTTAAAGACAGTTTAATTTAATCCTCTACATAAGTTTATAAAATAATTTGTCTAGTTTGGAATTATTTTTATCTGATAGTGGAGAACCATTTCTTATATAACAAAGGACAAGGCTTTATTCCAACAAATAGGATGTCCTTAGGCATATGTTGTAAGTGTGAAATGTCAGAGACAAGTACAATAGCTGCATAAAAATCATTACACATTTGATACAAAACTCAAAAAGAGTTTCTAACGTTTGCGTACAGTCATCCTCCCGCTCTTTCCTTCTTTCACGTCTGGGGGGGAAATTCAATAGGCTAAGAGCAGTGGCGGCCCATACCTGTTCTGGGGAGGAGCAGCTGTCGTGCAGGCACCCCCTCTGTTGCCGCTGCCGCTGCTCCCAGTCCCTGCTGCAGAAAAGTACCCAGCACCTCTGCAATGATCATAGGCGCTGGGACTGGCGCATGTGCAGTACAAAATCTGTACTGCGCATGTGGCCAGCTTCTATGGGCTGCTTCAGCAGCAGCCCATGGAAGGGAATCATAGTCCCGGCGCCTATATAATACAGATGACAGGCATTGGAACCAGCGTGTGCGCAGTACCGATATAGGTGCTGCACATGCGCAATCGGGGTTTAAGCATGGCAGCCCGCAGAAAGGAGTCCCAGAGGCAGGGAACACCTCCCAATGGGACTGCCTTGGTGACTGGCAGGTCGGGCTTCCAATAAGAAGTCACTGCCAGTCACAGTGAAGGCAGTGCAGTCTCACAAACTGCATCTGGCTTCACTTCAGTGGCGGATTTTACCTGGGGGGAATGCAGCCCTGCAGCCCATAGGTAAAAACCACCACTGGATAAGAGATTGAGAAAGTAAGAGATTTGGTAAGAAATCTCCAGTTTTTCTCAAGTGGCAATCATTTACACTTCAAAACCACTTAGATTTTGAAGTGTAAATGATTGCCGCTTTAAAAAAACCTGGAGATTTCTTACCAAATCTCTCACTTTCTGAATCTCTCATCCTATTAAACTTCACCCCTGATACCTATCTCAGAAATAAGCATAACCCTATAGCAATTAACATTGTTTTTGTTAAACTACATGATCTTCATAGCTTCATGGGCCAACGCCCAGATACAATTGTCAGAATTACAGAAAACCTTTATTTTTCTTCATTGTCCCCGTAAGAAAGTTTGCCCCAATACATGCCAAAACAGCATTGCTTAGTTAGACAAAATGTTAGCTACATTATGAAAATATTACATCCAAACAACACCTATGTGTATCCCTGCACTTCCCCTGAAGAAGAAGAAGAAGGAGAAGAAGAAGAAGAAGGAGAAGAAGAAAAGAATGTTCATGACCAGTGCCTGATTAACCAATAGGCTAATCAGGCTGCAGGCTATATTGTCAGGACTGGGGGGAGGGGCACCTTGCCAGTGACGGCCAAGGAATAAAATGAAGGCCTAATTTGTCCCATGCTTGTTAGCTATTAACTGTCCCAATGTACTGTGGAGGGTAAAGTTCTTAAGGTGACTGTCAGATGGCTGTGCCAATGTAACTTACTAATGTAACTATTACTTTATGTACATTGTGCTGCAATGACAGCTGGTCAGCCTTAAGCCAAAGTCTTGTTCACATGCCACAAGCATTAGATCCTACATGCCAGTTGTATAACCTTCATTACATGCACATAGCAGTTTGAATGGCGAGTCCCTGAGTGCCCATACACGTGTGTTTAACAGCGTTACAAAGTGAGCTACATACAGTATGTATAAGTTAACGGCACCTTAAACCTTTAATCATTCCCTGTTCATGACATCAACCTTTAATCATTCCCTGTTCATGACATCAATTTTTTATCCTGATTTTCAGTGTGCTACTATTACCCAGTTTCCCATATTTGTGCTTGAATAAAATTTGTATTTTTAACATATAGAAATTTTAAAAATGTATTTTTAATGATAAAAATAAAAAATAATAAGCCTATAAAATGCAGTGTTTTAAAATGAAATGCAATACTTTGGTTTCCAGTGGAATATGTGTACATTTAATTAAAAAAATATTACATTTTCAATTAAAATGTTATATAGTTTTAGATTGAGTGCTGTTTAATACTCTCTCCTGTAATTTGAAATGCATCAGTGAAATAAATATTGAAAGATGCATTCATATTTAACAAATTACAGCATTTTGAGGTTACCTGGATTCCATTTAGCGTTCCCTCTTATACAGGATGTTACTCAAAAACAGAAATTGAAAGCAATAAAATATGAATACCATATAACTAGAATAGTACAGTCATACTAAAAACAGAAAAATGCAGTAAACTGTATAGAGCGCTGGTCAGGACTGTTTTTCTCAAGATGAGCTGCTGCAGGAGGGGTTAGTCAAGTCCCTTAAAGAGTGCAAAGCGAAAAGAGGATATGCAGCGCTCTATTAACCCCTTCCTGACACAGCATGTTTTTGCCTTCCTGACAGAGCCCTTTTTTTCCAAATCTGACATGTATCACTTAAGTGGGGATAACTTTTTTTTGCTTTTACTTATCCCAGTGATTTTGAGATTGTTTTCTCGTGACACATTGTACTTCAAATTAGTGGTAAATTTGGGTCGATACAGTCTGTGTTTTTTTGTGAAAAATACCAAAATGTCGTAAAAAAATGGAAAATTTAGCAATTTGCAAAATGTTAAATTTTCTGCTTGTGAGACAAATAATCATACCACTCAAAATAGTTAATAACTAACATAGACCATATGTCTACTTTATGTTTCCATCATTATTTCAACTTCCTTTTAATTTTTTTGGACACTAGGAGGCTTACAATATGAATAGCAAATTTTCAAATTTTCAAGAAAATTTCAAACACTGATTTTTTTAGGGACCAGTTCAGTTCTGATGTGACTTTGAGGGACTTGTATGTGAGACACCCCCATAAATGATGCCATTTCAAAAACTGCACCCCTCACAGTATTCAAAACAGCATTTTGGAAGTTTGTTAACCCTTTAGGTGTTTCACAGGAATTAAAACAAAGTGTAGGTGAAATTTCAAAATTTCATTTTTTTTGCAGATTTGCAATTTTAATACATTTTTCTAAGGAACACAGTAGATTTTACTAGAGAAATGTGACAAAAAATTGATTCCCCCCAATTCTTTTGTTTTCATAAATATCCTATATGTGGCCCTAGTGTGCACGTTGACCAAACCACAGGCTTCATAATAGAAGGAGCACCTACTTGATTTTGGAGCCTCCTTTTTATGAGATTATTTTTTAGGCACCATGTAGGTTTCTAGGCACCATAAGATGCTAAAAGTTAGGAACCCCCCCACAAGTGACCCCATTTTGCAAACTACACCCCTCAGGGAATTCATCTAGGGGTATAGTGTACATTTCAAACCCCCAGGGGTTTCACCAATTGTGGTACAACTGGGCAGTGAAAATGAAAAATTAATTTTTTTACACAAAAATGCAGTTCTGGTTCCAAATTTTTCATTTTCACAAGGAATGAAGGAGACAAAGCACCCCAAAATCTGTGCCCCAATTTCTCCCGAGTACGGCAATGCCTCACATGTGACCAAAAAATACCATTTGGGTGCATGGCAGGACTCAGAAGGGAAGGAGTGATTTTTGGATTTTGCAGCTCAGATTCTGGTGGAATGTTGGTGGGTGCTATGTTGCATTAGCAAGACCCCCGAAGCACCAATACAGTGGAACCCCCCCCCCACAAGTGACCCCATTTTGCAAACTACACCCCTCAGGGAATTCATCTAGGGGTATAGTGTACATTTCAAACCCCCAGGGGTTTCACCAATTGTGGTACAACTGGGCAGTGAAAATGAAAAATTAATTTTTTTACACAAAAATGCAGTTCTGGCTCTAAATTTTTCATTTTCACAAGGAATGAAGGAGACAAAGCACCCCAAAATCTGTGCCCCAATTTCTCCCGAGTACGGCAATGCCTCACATGTGACCAAAAAATACCATTTGGGTGCATGGCAGGACTCAGAAGGGAAGGAGTGATTTTTGGATTTTGCAGCTCAGATTCTGGTGGAATGTTGGTGGGTGCTATGTTGCATTAGCAAGACCCCCGAAGCACCAATACAGTGGAACCCCCCCACAAGTGACCCCATTTTGCAAACTACACCCCTCAGGGAATTCATCTAGGGGTATAGTGTACATTTAAAACCCCCAGGGGTTTCACCAATTTTGATACAACTGGGCTGTGCAAATGAAAAATTACATTTTTTACACAAAAATGCAGTTCTGGCTCAAAATTTTTCATTTTCACAAGGAATGAAGGAGACAAAGCACCCCAAAATCTGTGCCCCAATTTCTCCCGAGTATGGCAATGCCTCACATGTGACCAAAAAATACCAGTTGGGTGCATGGCAGGACTCAGAAGGGAAGGAGTGATTTTTGGATTTTGCAGCTCTGATTCTGGTGGAATTTTGGTGGGTGCTATGTCGCATTAGCAAGACCCCCGAAGCACCAATACAGTGGAAGCCCCCCACAAGTGACCCCATTTTGCAAACTACACCCCTCTGGGAATTCATCTAGGGGTATAATGTACATTTCAAACCCCCAGGGGTTTCACCAATTGTGGTACAACTGGGCAGTGAAAATGAAAAATTAAATTTTTTACACAAAAATGCAGTTCTGGCTCAAAATGTTTCATTTTCAGAAGGTATGAAGGAGAAAAAGCACCCCCAAATCTGTGCCCCAATTTCTCCCGAGTATGGCAATGCCTCACATGTGACCAAAAAATACCACATGGGTGCATGGCAGGACTCAGAAGGGAAGGAGTGATATTTGGATTTTGCAGCACAGATTCTGGTGGAATTTTGGTGGGTGCTATGTCGCATTAGCAAGACCCCCAAAGCACCAATACAGTGGAACCCCCCCACAAGTGACCCCATTTTGCAAACTACACCCCTCAGGGAATTCATCTAGGGGTATAGTGTACATTTCAAACCCCAAGGGGTTTCACCAATTTTGATACAACTGGGCTGTGCAAATGAAAAATTACATTTTTTACACAAAAATGCAGTTCTGGCTCAAAATTTTTCATTTTCACAAGGAATGAAGGAGACAAAGCACCCCAAAATCTGTGCCCCAATTTCTCCCGAGTATGGCAATGCCTCACATGTGACCAAAAAATACCAGTTGGGTGCATGGCAGGACTCAGAAGGGAAGGAGTGATATTTGGATTTTGCAGCACAGATTCTGGTGGAATTTTGGTGGGTGCTATGTCGCATTAGCAAGACCCCCGAAGCACCAATACAGTGGAAGCCCCCCACAAGTGACCCCATTTTGCAAACTACACCCCTCTGGGAATTCATCTAGGGGTATAATGTACATTTCAAACCCCCAGGGGTTTCACCAATTGTGGTACAACTGGGCAGTGAAAATGAAAAATTAAATTTTTTACACAAAAATGCAGTTCTGGCTCAAAATTTTTCATTTTCAGAAGGTATGAAGGAGAAAAAGCACCCCAAAATCTGTGCCCCAATTTCTCCCGAGTATGGCAATGCCTCACATGTGACCAAAAAATACCATTTGGGTGCATGGCAGGACTCAGAAGGGAAGGAGTGATATTTGGATTTTGCAGCACAGATTC
Organism: Crinia signifera; assembly: GCF_055691185.1. Taxonomy (NCBI): domain Eukaryota; kingdom Metazoa; phylum Chordata; class Amphibia; order Anura; family Myobatrachidae; genus Crinia; species Crinia signifera. Next base: position 126,073,339 of record NC_139221.1, on the reverse strand, counting down.
TGGTGGAATTTTGGTGGGTGCTATGTCGCATTAGCAAGACCCCCAAAGCACCAATACAGTGGAACCCCCCCACAAGTGACCCCATTTTGCAAACTACACCCCTCAGGGAATTCATCTAGGGGTATAGTGTACATTTCAAACCCCAAGGGGTTTCACAAATTTTGATACAACTGGGCTGTGCAAATGAAAAATTACATTTTTTTACACAAAAATGCAGTTCTGGCTCAAAATTTTTCATTTTCATAAGGTATGAAGGAGAAAAAGCACCCCAAAATCTGTGCCCCAATTTCTCCCGAGTACGGCAATGCCTCACATGTGACCAAAAAATACCAGTTGGGTGCATGGCAGGACTCAGAAGGGAAGGAGGGATTTTTGGATTTTGCAGCTCAGATTCTGGTGGAATTTTGGTGGGTGCTATGTCGCATTAGCAAGACCCCCGAAGCACCAATACAGTGGAACCCCCCCACAAGTGACCCCATTTTGCAAACTATACCCCTCAGGGAATTCATCTAGGGGTATAGTGTACATTTCAAACCCCCAGGGGTTTCACCAATTTTGATACAACTGGGCAGTGAAAATGAAAAATTACATTTTTTTACACAAAAATGCAGTTCTGGCTCAAAATTTTTCATTTTCATAAGGTATGAAGGAGACAAAGCACCCCAAAATCTGTGCCTCAATTTCTCCCGAGTACGGCAATGCTTCATGTGTGACCAAAAAATGGCAGGACTCAGAAGGGAAGGAGTGATATTTGGATTTTGCAGCACAGATTCTGGTGGAATGTTGGTGGGTGCTATGTCGCATTAGCAAGACCCCCAAAGCACCAATACAGTGGAACCCCCCCACAAGTGACCCCATTTTGCAAACTACACCCCTCAGGGAATTCAACTAGGGGTATAGTGTACATTTCAAACCCCCAGGGGTTTCACCAATTGTGGTACAACTGGGCAGTGAAAATGAAAAATTAATTTTTTTACACAAAAATGCAGTTCTGGCTCAAAATTTTTCATTTTCACAAGGAATGAAGGAGACAAAGCACCCCAAAATCTGTGCCCCAATTTCTCCCGAGTACGGCAATGCCTCATGTGTGACCAAAAAATGGCAGGACTCAGAAGGGAAGGAGTGATATTTGGATTTTGCAGCACAGATTCTGGTGGAATGTTGGTGGGTGCTATGTCGCATTAGCAAGACCCCCAAAGCACCAATACAGTGGAACCCCCCCACGAATGAGCCCATTTTGCAAACTACACCCCTCAGGGAATTCATCTAGGGGTATAGTGTACATTTCAAACCCCCAGGGGTTTCACCAATTTTGATACAACTGGGCAGTGAAAATGAAAAATTACATTTTTTTTTACATAAAAATGCAGTTCTGGCTCAAAATTTTTCATTTTCAGAAGGTATGAAGGAGAAAAAGCACCCCAAAATCTGTGCCCCAATTTCTCCCGAGTACAGCAATGCCTCACATGTGATCAAAAAATACCAGTTGGATGCATGGCAGGACTCAGAAGGGAAGGAGTGATTTTGGGATTTTGCGGCTCAGATTCTGGTGGAATGAATGGTGGGTGCTATGTGGCATTAGCAAGACCCCCGAAGCACGGTGAAATTATGAACCTAATAATCCATAGATGTGTGGTATATTTTAAAACACTCCTTTATACATAGGCCGGGTTTGTCGGGGCAAGTGTCACACTGGAAAATAGTTTGCTTTCTTATTCCCTTTTTATAGCAAACTTTGCACCTTTTTTGTGTCCTGCCCTTTTTTCCAGTGGAGGGGATTTCATCAGGAAAATGCTGCCCTGGTACAATACGGGGGCCAGTACTAGAAGTACTGGGGCCCTCTGCCTGCTGGTTCCCAAATATTAGGCCCTTTATGACTTCCTCTTGAAAGTGCATAAATGTCCCCCTCTGGCTGGTAGAACGGAATAGCACGTAAGCGTTATACAGTGCCATCTGGATGATATACACGGCCAGCTTCTTGTACCAGATTTTTGTTTTCCGCAGGGCACTGTACGGCTTCAGTACCTGATCTGAAAGATCCACTCCGCCCATGTACCTATTGTAATCCAGGATACAATTAGGTTTTGAGGTGTGGGTACTGGTACCTCGTACAGGGACGGAGGTGGTACTGTCTCCGTGAATTGTTGTCAGTATAAGGACATCCCTCTTGTCCTTATATTTGACCAACAACATATTTTCGGTGCATATTCCCCTGCTTTCACCCCTTCTCATTACTTGGGCAATGTGCGTTTTTGGGAGGCCTCTTTGGTTCTTGCGCACAGTACCGCAAGCTGCTGTACCTCTTGAAACAAGGGCCTTAAACAGGGGGATGCTGGTGTAAAAGTTATCCACATAGAGGTGATAACCTTTATCCAGGAAGGGGTGCACTAAATCCCAGACAATTTTTCCACTAACACCTACGAGGGAGGGGGGGCATTCTGGCGGTTCAATTCTTGAATCCTTCCCTTCATATACCCTAAACCTGTGGGTGTACCCTGAGGTGCTTTCACACAGCTTATACATTTTTATGCCATACCTTGCCCTCTTACTGGGAAGGTACTGGCGGAATTTAACCCTTCCTTTAAGATGTATAAGGGACTCGTCTATGCAAATGAATTTATCTGGGATGTACATCTCTTCAAATTTGGCACTGAAGTGATCAATGACCGGCCTGACTTTGAATAGCCGGTCAAAGGTGGGATCATCTCTGGGTGGGCACTGTGCATTATCGTTGTAATGCAAAAATTTAAGGATTAACTCAAAACGAGTCCGGGTCATGGCCATACGGTAAAGTGGGGTGCTGTACAGAACATCTGTACTCCAATATTGCCTAATTTCTGGCTTTTTTACTATGCCCATATGAAACACCAGACCCCAAAACGTCATCATCTCTACTGCATCTACAGGGGTCCACCTAGCAAATGATGACGTGGGGTTTTGAGCAATAAACTGCTGGGCATATAAATTAGTTTGGTCCACCATTAAATTTATAAAATCATCAGAGAAAAATAATTTGAAAAAGTCAATTTCTCTGAGACCTGTGGAATCAAATTGGATTCCTGGGATGGCCAAAAACTCAGGAACCTGGGGCTCAAAATTGTCTGGTGGTGGGGTCCATACGAGATCAATTATTGGGGGGGGGTCTCAGCTGCTCTACGGGGGCGTCTTTGAGGGGGTCCCTCATCACTAGAGGAGGAAGAGGAGCTTAAGATGAATCCTTCAAATTCCCCGCTTGCCTCACTGGCTGTGTCAGAGTCAGAGGCAAGCATGGCATATGCCTCCTCCGCTGAATACATTCTTCTGGATGACTGGGATGACATTTGGGATGACATTTGGGATGCCATTTTTATTTTTGTGTTTCTGGTAGTGAAATGTTTCAACACGTGTATAGTGTAGGGGGGGTACAAACTTTATTTCAATGTAGTATGTAGTGTGTAGTGTGTACTGTATGTAGTGCAGAAAAAAAAAGGTCCTGCGCCAAAAATTGAGCACAGATGTTGGTCAGTAACGTCCGTCACTGAACAGCGCTCAAAGGCAACAGGAATTTGATCAAAAAAATTTGATCAAAAAAAATTAAAAAAAGACCCCACAGCACCCTCAAAAAAAAAAAATAAGGTGATCAGTGATGCGACACTGATTACCAGTGAGGGGCAGCAGGTGCACAACCTTTGGTGCAACTGACAGTGCAACTGGCAGGTATTTATAAAAAAAAAACTCTGCACCCCCAAAAAGTTGCTGATCACCTCAGATATAGTGATCAGCACAAAAGGGGGGGCAGCAGACACAAAATATAGCACTCTCTATCACTCTCTGTCACTATCTCTCTCTATCTCTCTCTATCTCTCACTATCTATCACTCTATGACACTGCAGCAGCAGCACTGACAGTTATATATATATAAAAAAAAAACCTGCACTACCAAAAAGTTGCTGGGGGTGCACAAAAGGGGGGCAGCCGACACAAAATATAGCACTCTCTATCACTCTCTGTCACTATCTCTCTCTATCTCTCTCTATCTATCACTCTATGACACTGCAGCAGCAGCACTGACAGTTATATATATAAAAAATAACCCCTGCACCCCCAAAAAGTTGCTGGGGGTGCACAAAAGGGGGGCAGCAGACACAAAATATAGCACTTTCTATCACTATCTCTCTCTATCTCTCTATCTCTCACTATCTATCACTCTATGACACTGCAGCAGCAGCACTGACGGGTATATATATATAAAAAAAAAACCTGCGCCCCCAAAAAGTTGCTGATCAGTTAATTTATACTGATCAGCACAAAGGGGGGGGGGGGGGCAGCAGTCAGTTGCACACGCAGTACAGCTGTATATATATAAAAAATATATAGCACAATCTGTCACTATCTCTCTATCTCTCTCTATCTCTCTCTATCTCTCTATCTATAACTCTATCACACTGCAGCAGCACAAAATATAGCACTCTCTGTCACTAGCCCTCTCTATCTCTCTCTATCTCTCTCTCTCTCTATCTCTCTCTATCTATAACTCGAACACACTGCAGCAGCACAGCAGCACAACACAACACAGGAAGTCACAAGAAGTAACAAGATCCAGGAACGCTACAAGCAGTGATCAGGTAAGTATTTTGCAAGGATCAGGTCAGTATATCGCGGCAGATAGGCACGGTGACCGCACTGCACGCAATTCCAGACCGGAATGGCGTCTGCAGTGCAGTCACCGTTAGTTTAAATCACCCTCCATGGCTGTGATTGGTCCGTCGGTCCGGCGAACCAATCACGGCCTTTGGGGGCGGGTTGGGTGAGGTGGGGTGACACCAGTGTCACCCTTACACCCCGTGGTGATTGGTGCTGTACTTTACAGCACCAATCACCACCGATCCCTGTGTCACCGGCGAACGTTATTCGCCGGTGACACAGAAAACGCTGTAATTGGCTGTTCACACTGAACAGCCAATCACAGCGATCGCCGACGGGGGGGCGGCATCGCAGCCCCCCTGGGCATGCAGGGACATGTCTGCTGTCAGGGACAGCAGACATGTTTAAACTGTCACGGCGTCTATAGACGCCGTGACAGTTTAAAGCCATGACGTACATTTACGCCATGTGTCGGGAAGTACATCCCGGCCATGACGTAAATGTACGTCAAATGTCGGGAAGGGGTTAATGATGCGATCAGATGGTATTACAAAACATATTTATTAATATCTGGAGGTGTCCCAGTCCGTGAGGACAAAAGTGGGAAGGGGTCCTTTTTGAAAAAGCTGTCCTTGAAGTGACAGTGAAACGCGTTGGTGTCATTCCAGGGACCTGTCTGAGATATTGGGATATTTATTTCCCAAGCACATCGCACTTTAAAAAGGACCCCTTCACACTTTTGTCCTAATGGACTGGGACACCTCCAGAAAGCCATACGGAGAGTACGATTTGGAGTACCATCAACAAGCACAGCCGCAATCTAGAGAGGATCCCCCAAGCCTTACAGTCCTCCCAAAAGGACTGGGACACCTCCAGCAGCTCATTGGATTACAATATTGGATCCATCTCCCTTCTCCATTAGTGCCGGGACTTTGAGTGACCAGAGCAGGTTATATATTATATTTCTATCTCCATTGACAGGTCCTTTTGGTATATTCCTTTTTAAAAACAACATTGCCACACAATATTTTTATACTTGTATTTTTATTAATAAATATGTTTTGTAATACCATCTGATTGCATCATTAAAAGAGCGCTGCATATCCTCTTTTTGCTTGGTACAACCATACTGTAGCACAATCTACAGTAAGTTGTGCTATTCAGTTGCATGATTGAGAATGAGATGCAGTGAATTTTATTCAAATGACTGTGTCTTTTGTCACGCACCTCCAGAACAAGTTTGATTAATATTCCCAAAATCATTATTTTTAGTAAAAATCACCATGACTTGCACTCTGTGAGCAGAATTTGAAACCACACAAGCAAAAGGTTAAATCATATATATAGCAGTGGATGACAGACTGGTGCCTCTCACTTAACAGAAGGTGTTTGGGAGAATATCGTTTTCCTTGTTCCTGCCGGATAATCTGATTTTTAGATTTTTTTTTATCCAAACCAGATGCTGCCTATTGTGCACATCCCAATAGGATCCAACGAAGATCCTCTTACTTATTGTTTTAATAGGACACTAGTATACGCAATGTGCGCATCCAGTGTTTGATCTTCATATTGAATTGTTACCCCTGAGGAAGTCACTTGTTGACGAAACGCGTTGGGTGTTTTCTGTCTTTTTTAAATCAAACAAGATACTTCTGTCATATGAAATTGATGAAGTACAAGACAAAATCTTTTATCATTGTTTTTATGTGATTTTGTATTAAAATTACCAAACTGTAATATGACTCTGTAATTACTACAGCAATTGAGGTGGTGTTGATTCATACTAGTGGCGCACTCTCTTTCCGTTCTTTCCATTTCTTCCTCTTTCCCTCACTAACAGGGGGGACAAATTGAGTTGCTGCCAAAACGTATCGATATTAGCGCATTGAAAGGGTATCCCATTTTATATATATATATATATATATATATATATCTTAGGTCAAATTTTACCAATGTGTCATGTAGAAATGATCAATAAATGCAATGAAATGCTTACTCAGAATCTATGAAAGCTAGTATAACCTGTTGGCAATGTTTCAGCATTCATTCAGCCGAGTTACTGCTGTAAAAGAGACACTAGTAGAAACAAAAAGAATCAGGGATATAATATTGGGAGCATCATTATCCACTAAATGTTTCTAAAAATGTGAGAACTACCATAATTTCTTGCTTACTCCAAGGTACATTAAGAGAAATAAGTCATGATCCAATGTAGGAGCTTGAATTTATGAGAAAGGGGTTGGATGTATAAATGAGTCAAAATGTAGGCATTAAAAAAAAAGACATAACTTCATCATCGTAAGTCATGCTATAGCAAGAAGACATAAAGTGTTAGGTTCCCCTGCATAATGTTGACCAGTCATAGTTAATGACTAGGTGATATCAGGGCTGAAATCACTGAAAAACTAAGGACCTTCCAAAATAATATAGATCCCAACATATTTGGTTGACATCTTTCCTGTGTCTATATCAGTGATGGCTAACCTTGGCACTCCAGCTGTTGTTGAACTACACATCCCAGCATGCCCTGCATCAGTTTTAGCATGGCCAAATAGTAAAACTGTAGCAGGGCAGGCTGGGATGAGTATTTCAACAACAGCTGGAGTGTCAAGGTTAAGGTCTACATTTTTACTGTCAACATTTTGACCATTATGTCTATGTCAAACTTATGGTTGTAGACAGGGCAATTTTTCAGTAGGCTCCAGCAGAACTGAGGCCCTTATTCTAGTTCACTCTTTCTGACCATGTGCACTGCAGGTGAGGCAGGTGTTACTTGTGCAGAGATAATTCGATTTGGGTGGGGTTTTACACCTGCCTCACCTGCAGTGTACATGGTTTTGTCCATCTAAGAAATATTTTGTCAGAAAGAGTGAACTAGAATAAGGGCCTCAGTTCTTGCTGGAGCCTGCTGAAAAATAGCCCTGCTTGTAGACATTTGAGCATGTTGACGTCTACATTTTTACTTTCCATGTTTAGACCACATCCCATGCAGATGAACGGAAATAGATTTCTCTGTAGGCTAGAAGTTGATGTTATCATATATTAAATTATATAGTTTAGCATAATAGTCTTCAAAAGCATTAGCTATATCAAGCAGTGCTAAGGAGCTTCTTACCACTTTGGGAAAGAACAGACTTAAATATATTCCTAACCTGGTGGACACAGGTTAGCCAGTTACTGTATATTACCCAATGGGGGTTATTCTGCGAATTAACATGCAAGCTCAATGTTTGTAAAGTGCGCATGTGCATTTCTTCACATGTGCATGCACCGGGTGCAGTAGAGCATGGAAAGATTTGTTATGGTGGCAGCTGAGAGATCAGGGAAAATTTGTAATCATCCCAAGGCATCTGTCCATTTGTCTGTCTAGTCACTTTGAGAATAATTTTTTTGATGTGAAAAAAAAAATTGACCCTTATTAGAGTGTTCTTAGCGAAGGTACTCAAGCCAGACCTCAGACCTTAGCCAAACTGTAGCAAATGGTAAAAGCTTTAGGAATAATTTAGACACATACTCAAATAGATCCACATTAGATATATAATCAGGTATATAATCAGGGGCCCCTATGAACATCAAATTATTTGTCTAGACATATTTTCCGCATCTGCCACTTATCTCTACAGAAAGCAGCTTTGGACCCAAATTGAAACAGGTAAATATTCCCTGAAACAATTGTGAAGAATACATGGATGTAGGTCTGTCAGCAGTAGTAATAGGAGTACTAGATTTAGGAACTAGCAAAGGTGTAAAGTATATACTGTAGGACAGGGGTAGCCATCTCCAGTCCTCAAGAGCTACCAACAGTTAACGTTTGCCATGTCTCCTCACAGAATCACAAGTGAAGTATTTAGGTGAGCTGGAAAACGTGAACTGTTGGTAGCCCCTGCTGTAGGATTATGAAGCAGTGTCTTGGAAGCATAGGGTTATATAGCCAAGACAAAGCAGACACAGATTATGGATCTGACATTAAATCTGACTGGGTGATCCTTACTGTTACTATATCATTGATAGCATAGATTACCTTTTTTGATTCACTTTATGTATAGAAAAAGAAAGCTACAGTCAATGTAAAAAAATCTAACTCATTCTACTGAAACTAAAACCCCAAATTCTCACTAAAATCAATTTACCACAAAACATGTATGGATTGTATTCTATGATGCTTTTGAATGTGAAATAATGTTGTTGTAAGCTGATTTCTATGGGCTAAGAAGACAGTTCTTTTAAAAGGATGCTATTTTATGTATTTTATAGAAGGAGAAAGTATGTTATTTTATGCATTTTACAGAAATGCTCCACTGAGAAATATCATCTCTAGACCTTTTTCTTCAAGAATATTTATAGGTGTTGAATTCATTGATATCAAACCAACTACAATACTGGAAAATGAAATGTTTAATGTTAAATAGTAGAGTAAATCAATTATTTTGAGAATAACATTTACTAAATAGGGCATGGCAATATAGACATTTAATTTACATATTTTATACTACACTCTATGGCTAATTGCGATGTAGGGCAGCTTACGGCGGTGACAGTATGTCAGTAGTGTATTTATTCTCCTTGGTGAAACAAGAAAACATGCTAGACTGTATCTCACTGGTAACTATAATGCAAACAGGACTGGAATTTATTTTCTTTTCAGCTATTTAGAGGTGCCATATAAATAGTCTTAAGAGGAGGGTTAGATTACAGGGACAATACACACTTCTCAGTGAAAGTGTATAGCTATAACACTATCAGTAAAGATAATTTAAAGAGCACTTAAATCATTTTAGGTATATTGTAATCTGCTTCTGTGCTACTATAATATAGCTGCGAAAAAAGCCAAGGTGATTAAATCGGCTCATCCTGTGCAATTTTTTTCCTCTTCAACCGGACGTTAATCCTGTCCTCCCCCGTCCGCACCCACCATCTGACACTACTTCGATTCCTCAAGCTTCTTCAAAGTCCAGACGCACTCACACAAAAACCATGAATTCACTTAACGGTCCGGTTACACTTCACTTCATACACTCAATACTGTCAACCTTTAAATCAGATATTGCTACAGTGTTTAAAAATAACATTAACATTACATAATAACTTAATCTCTGCTAATGACTCTGTGTGAGCTGAAGTGACGTCTATCTCCAACTCTTTTATTAATGCTGAACTGTATAATTTTGCTACAGATCTTTATAAGAAGCTATTACAGAAGCGTCTTCATCTGATTTACCTTTTGATAGAATTCATCAACTCCCTAATTCTAAGCAGGCTCCCGCTTCTTCTTAGAGTACACTTTTTCATATAAAAGAACTGATCCTCCATGCTGCACTACCCTCCTCATCCAATACAGACTGTTATGGACTCACTCCAATTATTTCTGGATCTTTGCCCTGCAACAATGGCAAAGAGAAAATCTTTTTAACAAATTACATCTGCTTTGAGGAAGGCAGGTGTGCAATATAAATGGGGCTTTCAACAGCACAAAAGCTGAGAGGTAAAAAAATGCAATTAAAAGAGTAAAAGCTCTATCTAATCCAGATGGCTCCTTAACTTTAAACCCAAAAATATATTGCTAATCAATATGCTTCCCATTACAAGACACTATATAGTCTCAAGTGAGATACGCTCACCTCTCAACCCTCTCAACCCTATCACTTATACAATCTTTTCTAGACTCTATTACACAACCATCTATTTCTCAGGAAGAAACTTCTGCATTATGTTCCCCTTGGACAGCTGAGGAACTTCATACTGCATTGAAATTCCTCAAGTCAGATAAGGCCCATGGCCTGGATGGGTTTATTAATCATTTTTATATAATTTTTCAAAATTCTCTCACGCCCACTTTGATTAATCTTTATAATGATGCATGTAAACATTCATTTCCAGCTAAGATTCTGGAAGCCCAGATAGTTACAATACCCAAATCATACAAGAACCCATCTCTATGTCAAAACTTTAGACCTATTGCATGTCTAAATCTCTTACATATTTGTCATCTGTTAATCCGGCATGCATTTGGACACCTTTGGCCCGATTTGGACAAAATTAATGTGAGGTGGCTTTATTGGGTCCAGATTCGGTTCTTGGCCACTAAGACACCTAATTCCAACCCTGTGGGGGTCCTGGGGGCCCCAAAAGGTGTCTGGCCAATACACAAAGTGGGTCAGGGAAGCTAGATACAAACCCAAGCAACACCAAGGAGGGGAATGGAAGCAGCAGGAATCCACAGACTGACAGCTTTATAGTGGTTGGAGCATGGTCATTGAGTATATCAATGATGCATGATGTGTCAGTGAGGACAGCGCTGCATAATTTTAAAGCTCAACAGAATATGAAACTGTATATCTATATAATAAATTGTAAATAAATACAAAAAGTGGGCCAGGGAAGCAAGATATGGCAAATTTGTATCACATAGAGGGGTAGAGGACATGGGGTTTAAGAAACAAAAATGTGGTCAGATCTGGGAGCTGGATGAGAACTTCAGAGAGTGGTTGCGAATGGTCTGGGGTTCCTTTTGGAGCGGTCAGGACTGTACGTCAGGCAGAGCTTTAACCCCGGGCATCGTGTTATGAACCCGAGCAATGCTGTGTACCTTTCAGGTTTGGGTTTTGGTTTTGGATCAGTATTTTTTTAAACATAAAAACTGTTAAAATCACAGAATTTGGGTTGTTTATTTATTGCTGCTATGCTATTATTAACCTTAATAACATTAATTTCTACCTACAGTATTTAAAGTCTATCCTGAATACCTCACACCTTACAATGTTTTTATAGGCCAAAAGGTTGCACCGAGGTAGCTGGCTGACTATGCTATGTGACACAAGTGAGTGGCACAAACACATGGCCCATCTGCAGTTGCTGACGGGATGGCAGTTTTATAATCTGACATAAAATGCTCCAAAGAGTACATAATGCAAAGCAAATAGGTGCAAGATGGAATTGTCCTTGGGTCCTCCCACCCACCCTTATGTTGTATTAACAGGACATGCACAGTTTAACAAACCAATCATTTCAGCCACAGGAAAGAGAGGTATCTGTGCTAAACCCAACAAGCCCAGAATGTCTAATTTATAGGGATTTTTTGGTTATAAACCATATACACTACTGCATCAGAATACTGTTATTGGAAGTTTCTGTATAGGTATGCAGAAGGTTCTAGCTGCGTTTATAAGGGGGAATGCCCATTCCCCAGACAAGCAAAAGGCAGGTCAATTTATTGATGATCTTTTTATTATTTGGGATGGGGATGATTATTCACTTAATAATTTCACTAATAATTACAATATCAATAAGTTTGGCCTCACTTTCACAAATCAAAGATGGTCATTTAACGACTGAAACATCTACAAAACCAGTAGACCAAAACAGGTATTTGAACTTTCACAGTTCACATGCAAAACCTTGGGTGTCGAATATACCCAAGGGCCAACTTATTCACATTAAACAAAATTGTTCCACAAAGGAAGCTTTCTGCAGACACGCCAACTCATGGATAGATTCCTTTAAAGAACAAGGTTACCCTCCACAAATTCTAACAGAAGCCTTCAATGAAGTAAAAGTGATTCCAAGATCTAAACTATTACAAACCCAGAAGGATCACAAGAATAAAAGTAATACCAATAGAACGTGTGTTTTCACTACCCAATACAATAGTTATGCCATTGAAATCAAAAGTATCATAAAAAGGAACTCCAATATACTTAAACAAGATACAATTCTGAGTCAAGGTGTACAGGTGGTGGAGAATGTGATTTTCTGCAGGTCTGACAACCTAAAGAATAGACTGACGCAGAGTCACTTTGTGACTAAAGCCATGAATGTATACACTGATAAAATAAGCTGGTTGCCGACCAAGCCAGCAGGTTATTATAGATGTGGCAACACGAACTGTCTGGTGTGTCAACTATCCCCTAAAAATACATTAAACTTCAATTCTCATATAATGAGAGAATCATTTGGTATTAAGGAGTTCATTAATTGCAAAACAACTTTTGTCATATACCTCATTACTTGTAACTGCGGCAAACAATACATTGGCCGGAGCACACATACTTTACATATCAGAATAATGGAACACAAACGCAATATACTCAATGGAATCCGCACTTATCCCCTATCTAAACACTGTAATCTTTGCCTAAAAGGTACACTTACAGGTATGTCAGTGTTAGGCATTGAACATATTAAAAGCACGAAGGAAAGAGGAGGGGACCGGTTTGGAAAGCTAAATAGAAGGGAGGTTTATTGGATATTTTGCCTGGGGAGTTTGGTACCTAATGGCTTGAATGACACAATAGAACTCAATACCATCTGATAACTAGATGTAAAAGGTTTTGTGAAGTTAGGGGTTCATTTATAAAACCAGTTGTGGCTCACCAGATCCATCTGGGATCCAGTAAATACTGGTAAGATTTGGACCCAAGACGACACAACCATACTTTTGAGAATTTGTATCGATGTCAAATAGGGGTGGCTTTCTGATTCATCATAGGTCACCAGAGGTCCATCTGGGATCCAGGATGATGGGAAATCTAAACCCATGGTATATAATAGACAGTCTTATAGTGGGGAACTAAGAACTGCTTCTGTAAGGGCATACTTGTCTTTTTCCCTCTCTCTGCACCGCCTTGTAGCCTCACATATGTATAAGAAATCCTCTTTACATCTATTCATACCATGCTGTGAGACATAGTGGGTGACATTTAATAGAGATCGATGTTGTGTTTTTTGCAAGTTTTATTGCAAAAACGGCCGTTATCGCATTTTTTTTTCCAAATCGACTACTTAATGGGTTGCGATTTGCGGCATACATCGCACTTTTTGCCGCTAATTCGCACTTTCTGAAGTGGCGATTTCCAACATCGCATCCAGATGTTTTCCTATTGAAAAAGATACAGATCGCTAATTTAATGGCTGCCGCATTTGGAAATCGCCAGCAAAATGCAAATTTTTCTAAAAAAAAAAAAAAATAGACCAAGTAGAGGGTGGCGGTTTCCTCAAAATCGCCAGCGTTTGAGCGTAGAAAAGGTTAAATCTCTCACAGGTGACCCACATAGCAATTACTAAGTCCCCTACATATACCCCCACATGATTATGGACACCTGTGAGGCTGTTTGAGATGGAGATGTTGCAGAGTGGACTGGAGGTGCTAGTGTGTGAGCTGGGGCGTTTGGAGGAGCTACGCAGGAGGGATGCTGCTGCCCACCAGATCCAGGTACCCCGACCACTCCGTGCTTCTCGTCGGTACCGTGCTAGGGTCTACCTGGACTCCCTCTCTGATCAACAGGTGGTGGACATGTTTAGGTTAAACCGACAGAACCTGTTGAACTTATATGAGCAGGTGAGAGATGATTTGGACCCTTGTGGGGTGGCCAACTATGCAGTGTCTGGGCTGCAGAAATTAATGGATGCCCTCCACTTCTTTGCCACAGGCTCCACTCAGTCTGTGAGCTCATGGGCCTTGGGGGTGTCACAAGCCACTTTCTCTAAACATTTATCTCAAGTGTTAAATGCATTAAAGAAGCTGTGGCGCACATATATCACATTCCACGTTGTGAGTCCGAGTGGCAGGACCTGAAGGTGGCATTCTATCGGCTCTCAGCATTTCCAAATGTGCTGGGAGCCATAGACTGCACCCACATTGGGATTCGGGCCCCGCACGTGAGGGAGCATGTCTATGTGAATCGCAGGGGCAGACATTCCCTCAATGTGCAGGTGGTCTGCGATGCCAACCTCAGAATTCTCAGTGTGGTTGCAGGCTATCCCGGGAACTGCCATGATGCCTATATCCTGCGGCACTCAGCTCTCTGGGACCGTTTCCACAACCACACCATGCCAGAGGGCTGGCTACTTGGTAAGTCACTTACCACTGTTTACATGATGTTTGCTAACCTATGTCTTTCCCTTTAACATCCATGTGTGTAACCTTATATTAAAGAGTCATTTCTGTTGTAATTGTTTATTCCAGCCCAAACAATATAGTATAGGCTGCTACTATTATGTGCAAATTACCCACATGATATGTGACCACACAAATCCCTTTACATGTTAGGTGACTCAGGATATGGGTGTCATTCGTGGCTCAGGACACCTCTGCGGAACCCACAAAGCCCTGCACAGTACCGCTACAATGCTGCACATATTGCTACCCACAATGTAGTGGAACGCACCTTTGCGGTGCTGAAAAGCAGATTTCGGTGTTTGGCCAGGTCAGCAGGTACACTGCTATACCACCCTGCCAAAGTGGTTTTGGTTGTCCAGGCTTGCTGCATGCTGCATAACATAGCTTTGGGTCAACCAAATTATGTAGATGTGGCCACTGCAGCAGTCGTGCAGGAAGCTCAAACTACTGATGTTGTATTGCGAAGTACACAGGGGGGGTGTTGTTCGTACACAGATGATACTTCAGCATTTCACAGGTAATTTTGTTGTGTACAATGAATAGTAAAGGGGAACCTGTAACACACATACATTGTTAACATTACATTTTTCCCTGTCCATGTTAATTGCCCAGAAGCAGACCAACAATAATGGGCAACACCTGCAAGCTGCCACACCACAGCATACTTTATGCCTGGCAACATGATAACACCTATAACAATGTCAAGTAAGTACTGTACTTTTCTGTTTCTACAAATGTTTTCAAATGCTAATTAACATAGGCTTAATTGATGGAGGTGACATGGATCATTGATCTGAGGTGGTTGAAATTTACCAAAACAAGTGGCGCCTACATACAGTATGCAATTCCCAATGCTTATCCCCCTCAAATTTCACTATTTCCTGACAATTCCATGACAAATAAGCACACACATCCCAAAGTCCCGTGTCTGCTAAAATGTCACTATTTGACACTACATAAAAGAACAGTGTGGGTAATCATTTGTAAAGAATGACAACAAGTTTGCTGGATGCAAATAATTTTTACTTGCTGAAACATTTAGGCATAGCCCATACCATATCAAAATTTCACATGAACATTCACTGCATGAGTGTTGGAAAAAAAACAGCACATGATACACATGTAAATGCACACAACATTAATCATTTTTGGCTAGCGCCCGGGTATTAGCACCCTTACCACTAGTGGCACCACCACCCCTAGTACGGATACTACGCTGTGGTGGAGTAGTGGGGGACCCACTCATGGGTGTGGAGGACACACTACTACTTTGCGTAGATGTGGTTTGGTGCTGACCTAACAAACTAGTTGCACTGAGGCTGAGTTGCGTTTGTAGCGACAAGCAGTTGTTTGGCCATTAATAGCTTGGGTCTGTTCAACTATATTGGCATTTAGTGCTCTAAAATTAGTAGTTTGGCCCTGAATGGCTTGGCCAATTTCTGATAAGCGTGTGTCTAATGTGGAGACAAGACGAATTTGTGTCCCTACATTAGCACGCACACTTTGGGAAATTCGTCTCATTTGCAGAGCTATGTTATGCACATACCCCTTAATGCTTTCTAGTTGGGTGGTCTGCACCTCCATAAAAGATATTTGTTTCCCCTTGAAAAGATGGATGGATTGCGCTAACTCCTCCGCACTAGTGGGAGTGTTGGTGGCTGCAATGATTAAGGCATGCTGCCTATGTGACAGCGTATAGGGGGCCTCATTGACTGGGTGTGATTGGTTTTGTGCAGGTTCCAACGATGGCACCGTCTCTAGGATGATTTCACTCATGTCGTCCATATTTTGCATGGGATCCGTGGGTTCTGGCATCGGTTGTGAAGGTCCTACAAATGAGATAACAGTGGTAAGTATGCTATGCAGATTGGTGTATGGTGGGTCATGTTACCTTAGTTGGAATGGTGAGGTGTTGCTCATGCATTATGCATGCATTGGAACAGGCTACTGTGGTGGGGCCAGCCATGTGTGAAATGTGCAATGTGTTTGTGTAACAGTATGATATCTCACCTGCAGACTGGACATTGTGAACAATCGGATGTGGCTGATGTTGATCAACAGCAGGCTGGGACTCCAGAGATGGAGCTGTTTGAAAGAAGAAGACATTTTCCATTATGAACATTTGCACCTAACTTGCACTTTTTCAAATATGCAGATAAAAACTTTACCAAAAACAACAATTTTTCCTCTAATATGATTACATAAGGAATTTGATGACTTTGAACTGAAGTGGTTATTTCAGTATTATGACTGTGAACTATATTTTTCATCCACTTGCTAGTAACAAGAAAGACCATCAGATTACACATGTAAAAGTGACTGTGAAGTGCTTTTCCAACTACCCAGAGGATTGATATGGATTAACAATCAAATACACTGCAGGCCTACAGTGATTAGGACAGCACACATTATTTATATCTGTGGAACTACATAACCCAGCAAAATGCACAGTCCATTATTTAACAATGAAACCTAGCAAAATGTGTTTTTGCTGGGATATGTAGTTCCACATACAGCAATCTATTGGACACATAAAGCATTCCACCATAATTGCATGCGCACATGACATAGCAAAATGTGAAGTTGACATGTGTGGACACTTACCAGTTGGCGGTGAAGTGGGGGCCTGTCTGTGTCGGCAATGTGGATGCCGGGAAGCACCTCCGGTGGGATGATTCGGCGTAGCAGCCTCTCATAGGCCTTAAAGCTGACTTGCTGCCTAGGTCCACCTCCTGTACGACAGGCCTCTTTCTTCTCCAGGGCAAGCTTGGCTTTGAGGAGGCGCTTGATGTCATTATATCACTTTTTGACGGTGCACACTCCTCTTGTGTGTGCTGACTGCATTTACCGCGGATGTGATATTGTAACACATCCCCTTCTTTCTTGCCACACTTGTGCGGTGATGGTGAGGACCAAGTAGGCGGTCATACAGGGGCAAGAGTGCACGCACCAGGGCCATATTCTCCTCATATGAGAACCTGATTTTCCTCCCACTAGCTGTACAAGCTGCATCCTCCTCCTCCACATTTTCAGGCTCAACCTCCTCCTCCTCCTCCTGTCCTGCTTCTTCCCCCAGCACCTCCAAGTCTGCTTCATCTTCCTCCTGCAGAGGCCAGTCCACCTCTGAAAAATCACCCTCTTACAGCTCCTCCTCTGTGTGCCTGGCACTCTGTTCCTCCTGTGAGGACACATGGCTTGTGCCTGCTTCCTCCTCATCCTCCATAGCCACCTGCTCAGCTTCCACCATGTGGCCTTTCCCTGGCGCAGCTCTTGCTGGGAGCATGCTGCCTCTCCCTGTCCTGCGTTTTACAGTGCTGCCTCTCACTCCCCTACCTCTCCCAGTGGTTGGGGTATTTGGGCCCAAGCTGGCTGTCCCTCTGCCTCCTCTGCACCTTAACACTCCTCCTCTCCTCTCCATCTCAAACGCCTTACTCTCTTTCAAAGGGTAAAATGGCGCCTGCGCCCCTTTATATAGGGGGTGTGATGCATATTGCAAGGGACTAAGGTGGGCCAATAGGTTAGCATGTTGTATGGGCTGATCAGGTGTATTGGTGTAAATCGCATTCCGGTTGGCCGCAAATACGCACATGACCTAACCCGGAAATCGCACTTTTATGGCATATTACATAGACTCAATTCGCACCATATCGCCGTATATCGCCATATAACGCACTTTTCATGCGGCATTACGCCAGCCATTAATATACGCGATTTCTGTAAAAAAATGCGATATAAAAAAACGGCGATATAGGGCGATTTGAGAAAAACTCGCAATTTGCTAAAAACGGTAAACCCACTAAATCTCGCCCAGAGTGTCTACATTTCCTATTTAGAAAGTGTCAATGTAAATATAAATTAAAAATGTATTCTAATAATTTTTTTGCTGCTACAAATCTTATGTGTATAACATTCTCTATATGTCTAATTGCATTAATAATAAAATGTTTTTTTTTTTATTATATTTATTTTTTATATATATATATAATGTGGCTGTGGTGGTACTCCGCATTGTCGGCACAAAGGTGCTAAGACTTGCTGTATACTCCAGTGCCTTCCCTTGGGAGCGCTATGGGGCACTCTGTATGCAAAATGCTGGGGGGGATGGCGGCACTCAGAAACGAAGACAGGAGGCAAGCGGTGTGGGTAACCAACGTTACAAAAGCCTGCAGGCTTTTTTTATCAAGGTACTGTGGTGAGAACCTATATATAGATATATTTATATATTTTCTTTTTCATTTTTTCTATTTTTATTTAATTATTTATCTGTCATTAACTTTATTTATTTTTGTGCATTCCTATATGTGGTCTAGGGAAAAAAGAGAGTTTCAGAGTGCGCTAGCAACAGATACACAAAATTTGATAAAATAATGATATTTCATAAAAATTCAATAATTTAATAAATCATTTGCAGTAATTTTATCGGAATAGGGCTCGCTATACCTTCTGGATGTTAAAATTACTGCAAATGATTCATCAAATGTATTGAATTTTTATTAAATATCATTATTTTATCATATATCGGGTGGTTCAAGTCTATAACATAGCTAAAATAAGCACAATACAGTTCCCGAAGAATCAGTAGAGCGGAGTAAAGATGCCCACCTGCCGCAAATGGAACTGTGGTGAAATATGAAAACTGAGGATGAGACTCAAATCTCACAATAATGGCACGCCCACTGGCCATAAACAAACATCAATATCCAGAGCCGAAAACGAGGCTTAGAACGCACGCCCATGGTTATGTTCATCAGCCCCGCAATGACATGCACCTCTACCAATTGGGCCGCACAAGGAAGGGGGTGTGTTCTTTCGAGCATCCCGAACCTGGAAGTAACCTAATCATATACGGAAAGCAGCTGTAAGCGTCCTATTTAAGAGACGCAGGTAATCCATGTGGCAAGTTGTTTTCTGAGGAAGCTGTTGAACCCCTAAGGAGGTGGGGAAACGCGTCAACTACTATAAAAAAATTTTTTTCTCCATTTGCACCTATTTTATCTCCGGAGCACAAGAGGGCCGGCCCCTTCACTTGCCAGAAAAGCTCTATGGACTTGTGATTGCAGCAACTACATCTCGAATAAAGAACCTAGAGCAGTAGATGACTATCCAACAGGACTGCTGCAAATACAGACTTAAGGAATCAAATCCGGTCCACCATGTACAGGTATAGGGAGGTCCCTCCCCCTTTTTATTAATCCATTTATATAATTTTTTTTTTTTGTGTCTGGCCAGACATGAAAGGAGTGAGCGTATGCCTCTACCGTTTGTAAAGTGGATTTGAATACCACCTACCCACTACCCAGTGGGATAATATTCAATTTGGGACTTCAACAAGAGTTGTTTATAGTAATTTTTTCCATCTCCCATTTATCCTGCTGGGACAATCAATTTGGAGTTAAACAAATCCACTCCAAACAGCAACTAATTACCAACCACTATTGGGGGCCAATTGTGTGCAATTGTGTACTTTTTTATCAATTTTTACCTATATGTATTGTTTATCACTGGTCAGTGTATTTTAGCACATTAAATAACAGTTTTATCTTTTTATATATACATTGTTTCCAGTGCATTATTTATATATTCTTTTTTTTTTATTTCAGCCACAGGGTCTGCTACAACTGTGGCTGAAATAATTGTTTTGTTTGGACCCCCACCAAAAAAAAGAGGTGCAAGATAAAATTGTCCTACATAAACAGGACATGCACAGTTTAATAAATACATTTCATGACAGGGTCTACCATAATTGTGGCTGAAATAATTGGTTTGTTTGAGCGCCAACAAAAAAGAGTTGCTCTGTCTGCTGTATAAGCCCAGGGGTGCTGCTAAGTCTGGCGTATAAGGCTAGGCATGCTGCTAAGTCTGTCATATAAGCCCAGGGGGGCTTTGTAGAATCATTGAAACTTGGCTCGGTGCTGCTGCCACATCTTCTGTTTATACAGTATGGATGCTCCCAGCCTGACTGTGACCGCCATCTTGCTCAAACACTGGCTGCATTATCCACTTTCTCCGTGCCATGCATGGGGAGGACCCTCAGCACGGCCCTCCCCCTGACACTGGTTGAAAGGACCCCCACTGAGGTGAGCAGCACCATACATTACAAGCCCTGTGTGTATAAATCATGGGTGCCATGTATTTCAGCCATATAAGCCATTTTTTAAAGGCTTACATCCTTCCCAGGGCTAATAAACATCCTTCCCACATGCAACAAGCCCTACTACCACCAGACTGTGCTAAAACTCCATATGGTAAAAGAAGATGCCTGTTTCTGACAACTAGTGGGATCACCTTCACAGTGGAGACAGCATTTAATTATCCACTTTAAAGATTCCCCTGAAGCATTAGGTGCTGAAACCTGAACTTTGGAAGCACATATCCCCAGAGTCCGGCCTGACAAGCCCCTTCAAATAGGACATATATTACAGATGTCTTTACCAATTAACCCCTGAGAAGAGGAATCTGTGCAGGTAGACCATATGCGCACCACACCTTTTTTGGACCAAGGGCCATTTGTATCGGGAAAAACTCCTTCGGGGGCCATATGAAAAAATTTCTCTTACAAATTGTCCTGCTACAGCCATCCCACGCTCCGGCGGCTGCCGCTGAATAGGACTGACAGTCTCCGGCTGCTGTTGATTAAGAGGAATCTCACGAGAACAACCACCCTCTTACAAGAATTCCCCTGTACTTGACTCCCGGCAAAGCCGCCGGGTGAGTGGGCGGGCCACTCAGACTGGTTACGGGGGCCGCATACAGCCACCGGGCCTGAGGTTCCCCACCCCTGCTCTAGGGGTACCACAATATACTGCTCTTTTCCTGAAGTGAATCCATCACTACAATCGATAGACAATATATTATTGTAATCACAAAAAAAAATGAAATATACAAAATATAGCGCTGTCCTATCTATATAAAAACCCTTTGAACTTATTTTTACTCTGATGAAAACACTTTCTGAACTTGAGTTCTCAATTTTTTCATTCTGCACTCTATATCACCAACCGGAAACAAAGATTGGTACTTGTGTAGTTTCACGGCGCCAGCATGGCGCCGTGCTACTTCCGGGTGTACGCTCGCCACGAAATATGTCAAAAAAAGTAACTTAACTCCATGCCAACATGGATAGTTTATACCTCCACTATCCATGTTGGCATGGAGTTGATTTTAAATAGCGTGGCGAGCGTAGCGAGCCACCGAGCCCGCAGCGTGGGCGAGCGAAGCGAGCCCCACAAGGGGACTCAGACGCTGGCGCCGTGAAACTACACAGGTACCCAAAGGTTCTTAATACTAGGTATAAGAACCAAAGAGTGCTTTACTCATGAATTGCTGCCTTAAAAGCAGCTGCAGGATTAGGAGATGGTCAATCTCCCGGTAACAATTAGAAAAAACAAAAACAGAGCCAAGGGAGAGACCCATATTCTGAGTCACCTGGACTCAAAATGTGGTTTTGGTGTGTAATGTACATTATGTATTGACATGTTTATAAGCTAACACATCACACAATTGTTTGTCAAAGTTAGGCAAATTTCCCAACACAAATAATGATTAATTACACTAATGTTAGTTTACATATTAACATTAACATGTTTGTATGGCACAAAGAGTAGATAATTTAGAATTTGGAACGTTCCTAGAGGCTAAAGAGGTGTACACACGCTTCGATTTTGACAGGTTTTCGATTCGATTTAGCTTATAGAAGAAACATCGAAAGTAAATTAATTTGTTTTTTAAGATGTTTCAATCTGCATTCGATTCAATGCGCACTCCCGTTTTCTCTATATCGAAAATAAAAATAACGTAGACTGTACAGGCAAGGAAATTATTTGATCCAGTAAATCAAATGTGTACACTGTGCCTTGAATGCAAATCGAAATCGATATTGAAATCGATATCGAATGCAAAAGTGCAGATCAAATGTGAAATCGAATGGTAAGCAAAGGCCAAATCGAAAGGGAGTGGAATTAGTGAAATTGAAAGCAAATCAAATCGAATTGAAAGTAAAATGATGTCCAGGGGCCCACCCCAATGGGGAAGATGGCACTGCCCCGGGCAGCTTCTGCGGTGGGTGGCAGGCAGTGAGTGGCAGGCAGCGGCGGCTGGAAGCTTGTAGCGCTATTTGCCGGGTGACCATCAACATTGGTTGCCCTTAGCAACATGCCTTTAGAAATATAACTGACATGTACATGATTTAAAGCAATACTCACTACATAAGAACACCAGTATGCTGGTGTTTTGGCTAGTTTTTACATGTGAAACAATTGCAGCATACAAGTACTGAAAATGTACTTACCAAGTAGCCAGCCCTCGGGCATGGTACGCTATTGGAAGTGGTCCCAGAGGTCAGAGTGATGCAGGATAAAGACATCATGTCAGTTCCCGGGGCAGACTGCAACCACATTGGAAATTTTCAGGTTAGCGTCACACACCACCTGCACGTTGAGGGAGTGACGCCCACGTCTATTGACAAAGAAGTACCCCCTCACGTGTGGTGCCTGAATCCCAATGTGGGTGCAATCTATGGCTCCCAGCACATTAGGGATTGCTGAGAGCCGATAGAATGGCACCTTCAGGTCCTGTCACTTGGACTCAGAATGTGGGAATGTAATATATGTGCGCCACAGCTTCTTCAAGGCATATAACACCTGCGTAATAAAATCTTTGAGATAGTGAATTGTGAAACCCCCAACAACCATGAGCTCACAGACATGAGCTTCACTTCCTGTAGCAAAGAAGTGGAGGGCACACATTAATTTTTGCAGCTCAGACACCGCATAGTTGGCAGCACCAAAGGGTTATCACTCACCTGCTCATATAAGTTCAAGAGGTTTGTGCGGTTCAGCCTAAACATCCCCACCCCCTCTTAAGCTTAGAGGAAGTCCAGGTACACCCTAGCACGGTACCTATGTGAAGCACGATGTGCTCGGAGGACCTTGATCTGGTGCGCAGCCTGCTCCCTCCCCCTGCACAGCTCCTCCAAACAGGCAATATCACACACAACCATCTCAAATCCAGACTGCAAAAACTCCATTGCTCTATGAGGTGCCCTTAATGATGTTGGAGTATATGTAGGGGTGTATCTGATTATAGTAGGGGATACCTGTGTAAAAATTAACCATTTCCATTTTTTTCCGAATTCCCATCCTATTAAATCGGTGCTTTGTATACTTTTGAATGGGAAAACATCTGGAGGCGTTATGAAGTGCAAATTGAAACCTACATGTAACCATGTGTGAATTGTCTGGGTAAAAATGTTATATAAAGTGCACTTTGCATCCTATTAAGTTAGTGGTTTCGGATTAACTTGCGATTTAGGCATTTTTTTTTATAAAAATAGCAAAAGTCGAAATATCTCATCCCATTAAATGTCACCCGAAAAGTGTATAACTCTAAACTTTATTCAATCTATTTTTTATAGGTCTACTGGTGAATTCAAAATGTACATAATTGGAATTCTTATATTGGATAAAGGATTCTACATTTTATGTTCCCTTCCCATAAGATGATAGTACAATTTTTTTCAATGTAGTGGGCCTACAGATTGATGTTTTTCTACTATTATTATTAGACCTAGGCTGTTTATCAATTTAAACCCAATCATTGATCTAGGGTAATTGTCTCACTGGTTTACTATTCAAGTAGCCCCAAAATGCTAGAACGTGCCATGGTTTATCAGGGATTTTGTTTCATCTGCTTCTAGCTGGTGAAGCGAAGTCACCAAAAACTACCCTTTTGGACAAAAACAGGGCTTTTTCTAGTGAGCTGTGTGTTTTCAAGGCAAAAATGTATTCTTTTTTTGGCATTGAATCTTTACCAGCATTTGAATTAAATTATCCTGAAAACAAGAAAGATTTGCAGTTAGGGAAATATTCCAATCACAATTGGCCTCCCAGGTAAGTGTTCTACATCAGTGGTTTCCAACACTGGTCCTCAAGTAACCTTATAGCTGTGTACACACGGGGGCGATAGGGGCTGAAATCGCTGGAAATATGGTCGCAGGCGACCATATTGCCAGTGATGGGAGTGTGCCCGGCGATAAATCGCCGGGTACGCGCTCCCGTTTTCAGCCCCGTTCTACCTCTGCGGCACCCCTGGCAGAGGTTCCCTTTCATCAGCGACCATCTCTGGTCACTGATGAAAAGGAGAAACTGAGCAATATATTGCTAGCAATATATTGCTGAGCAATATATCTCCCCCGTGTGTACGGGGCTTAACAGTTCACATTTTTCAGTTCACCTGGTAGGTGCACAGGTGCACTCACTATTCAGACACATTTTAAAAGACCCACAGGTGGAGCTAATTATTTAAATTGTAATTATGGGCCTTAAAAGAGGTAGCAGCGCTAATAACCTGATAATAACCAAGTGAATGATTTAAAAATAGTTATTTACTAGAATATTATACACAATAACATAATAAAATCGCATTACATATACAAGAAAAAAAAAATGTAAAAATGAAATAAAAAGATATTATGGTGCCACTCCTGCAGGTACTGGGGTATTGGAACAACCAATATATTGTTGGAAGAATGGACATCAGATCATTGTAAGGTAAGTGCACATTTCGATAAATTAATTCACCGCTGGAGGAAAAGCAGAAAACAGAGTCCCACTGGTCCAGATGTTAGTATCCTCAATAGTGATGATAGCACCTAGGAATAAGCAGCTGGATGAATGGTTTAATATTGTAATCCAGTTGGTTCTGAAGTCAAGCGTCCTCTCTTGGGGCCTTATTCTGGTCGATGCGTAATTTTCCGAATTCTTTCGGATGGCGTATTTTAGCCGTCTGCGCATGCGTGGGCAACGCTATGCGCATGTGCCACGCAAGGTCTCCGTACTCGTTCTCACTAATACCGTACAGAAAAGTGCACCGCATTCACTCGGGATATATGGGCATAATATGGCCGTCATTTGTAAGTACACAAGGGCCGTAGTTTCAAAGTGGGCTAAACTGGGCGTAAACATGGGCGTACATGAGGGAGTGCACTAATTCTGGTAGGCGTGCATTCGGACAGAACACCGACTGCAAACGAACCAAAAGGCAGGAAATATGCGGTCTCCATAAGCAAGTATTGCTTTGCGGACGCCACTCGGTCATGCGCTAGGCATTCGGAACGCCCAATCAGTACGCCCGCACTTGAACCAATGTCAGCTGAACACAATACAATCCACTCCTTTACTTATTACTCATTAATTACACTCTTTTCATTGCTTCAATTGGAACCATTGCAGCTTAAATGGACCATTACTAAACACACAAATCTATGCTGAAAGCACGGCTGCATTTTTTACACACATTTACACTGCAAGCAATGGACAGAACTTGCTATCACTAATATAAATATACATGTCACTTTTACATTCACCAATAACTGCACACATTTGGGGATAAAAAGAAAAATTTATTACAGTAAGATTTAAAACATAAGATTTTAAAAGCATGTTCTTTGGCACATGCCAAAAATTAAAGTTACCATAACAGGAATTTCAAACCAAAAAAAAAAAAAAATTTCACAAATGTATTCTTTGCATACATAGCCACAGCAGAATCATTAGGAACACATCAGGTGGCTTCACAAGAAAAGTATAGCACCAACACTTCAAGTACAGCACACAGTAATGGTAGCCGAAAGAGGGCAACAGGGGAACCAAACAAAACATTCGGACCAAGGGCAAATGTGGGTACCCTGTGCACGGGATTGGGTTGCACACAGGAAGCTGACACACACAGCTAAATGAAAGATTTGGGAAGACATAAGGGTGGAGATTAATGCGGACACAAGTTCATTTACGGGACTTTTTGGCCGTGGTAGGGCCCTTGCCACGTGCAGCAGCTCCTCGGCCACGGCCACGTTGGGATGGTGGTGCAGGTGGAGCAGATGATGTTGAAGGGGGGATGGTCTTCCCCTTCTGCCAGCAGGGAGTGCTGGGGCGAAATGTAATAGGGTGCGATTTTTTAGACATGTGCGATTTTTGGTCAAAAACGTCCGAAATCGCACATTTTCCGAAAATCGCACATTTAATAGGTTGAAAATCGCGGTAAAAAATCGTACTTTTTACCGCGAAATCGCACTTTTAGAAGTGCGATTTTTAGTCACATTTCAAATCGCATCCAGATGTTTTCCCATTATAAAGTATACAACTCGCAAATGTAATAGGGTGCGATTTTTGGTAAATGTTACCAAAAATCGCCAAAAAAATAGACCAGGTTCTGACAGGCGAATTTGACAGAACCATGCACAGATCATTGAGATCTGTGCATGGTCCTGTTAATAAAAATGTGGAAAAGTGTTTTTATAAAAAAAAAACGGCGTGGGGTCCCCCCTCCTAAGCATAACCAGCCCCGGGCTCATTGAGCCGGACCTGGTTCCAAAAATACGGGGGGACAAAAAGCATAGGGGTCCCCCGTATTTCTGAAACCAGCCCCGGACTCTTGGACCGGTCCTGGTTCCAAAAATACGGGGGACAAAAAATCTGGGGGTCCCCCGTATTTTGAAACCAGCACCGGGCTCCAACAGCCCACGGTGTCATGCCACAGCCGGGGGACACTTTTTATACAAGGTCCCCCGGCCAAAACATGAGCACCGTGGCTGGTCAGCCTTGTACGGGGTACCTGGAGGAGTGGGGACCCCCCCAATAAAGGGGTCCCCCCCCCAGGCTTCACCCATCCAGGGCTGAAGCCCGGGGCTGTCACCGGCGTCCGTGGCCAGTGGACGCCGGCCTGATAGGGTTAAATCGATCATACATATCATTACATTGCTTTATACCGGAGAACTACAAGTGCCAGCAGACCTCCCCCGCATGCTGGGACTTGGAGAACCACAAGTCCCAGCATGCGGGGCATTAATGGGCCCGCTGGGACTTGTAGTCCACCTGTAAAAAGAATGTTTATAAAAAACACACACAGAGAGAAGTAAAAGTTTATTACACACACACACCTCACTTTTACACCAGCGTTACTTACCATTCCTGGATCCAGCGCTGGTCTGGCTGCTTTACAGCCAGCTCCCCCCGCACTGACAGGCAGCGGGGAGAACCGGCTTTCTCCGTTGCCTCTAACAGCTTCTGTAGCGCTGTTCCAGCGCTACAGAGGCTGAGAGCGCGATTGGCCGATACGTCTCCATGGAGACGCATAGCTCAGTCCTGATTGGCTGAGCTATGCGTCTCCATGGAGACGCATAGCTCAGCCAATCACGCTCTCAGCCTCTGTAGCACTCGGACAGTGCTACAGAAGCTGTCAGAGGCAACGGAGAAAGCCGGTTCTCCCCGCTGCCTGTCAGTGCGGGGGGAGCCGGCTGTAAAGCAGCCAGACCAGCGCTGGATCCAGGAATGGTAAGTAACGCTGGTGTAAAAGTGAGGTGTGTGTGTGTAATAAACTTTTACTTCTCTCTGTGTGTGTTTTTTATAAACATTCTTTTTACAGGTGGACTACAAGTCCCAGCGGGCCCATTAATGCCCCGCATGCTGGGACTTGTGGTTCTCCAAGTCCCAGCATGCGGGGGAGGTCTGCTGGCACTTGTAGTTCTCCGGTATAAAGCAATGTAATGATATGTATGATCGATTTAACCCTATCAGGCCGGCGTCCACTGGCCACGGACGCCGGTGACAGCCCTGGGCTTCAGCCCTGGACGGGTGAAGCCTGGGGGGGGGACCCCTTTATTGGGGGGGTCCCCACTCCTCCAGGTACCCCGTCCAAGGCTGACCAGCCACGGTGCTCATGTTTTGGCCGGGGGACCTTGTATAAAAAGTGTCCCCCGGCTGTGGCATGACACCGTGGGCTGTTGGAGCCCGGTGCTGGTTTCAAAATACGGGGGACCCCCAGATTTTTTGTCCCCCATATTTTTGGAACCAGGACCGGTCCAAGAGTCCGGGGCTGGTTTCAGAAATACGGGGGACCCCTATGCTTTTTGTCCCCCCGTATTTTTGGAACCAGGTCCGGCTCAATGAGCCCGGGGCTGGTTATGCTTAGGAGGGGGGACCCCACGCCGTTTTTTTTTTAACTTTTTTTTTTTTTGCACAAAATCGCATTTATGAAAATGCGCACATTTTCATGACTGAAAATGCGCACATTTTCATGACTAAAAATCGCCCGAAATCGCGGTAAATCGCATTTTTTGCCGCTAATTCGCATCTCATTACATATGCGAATTCGCGGCAAAAAACGCGATTTTTAAAGGTGCGATTTCTGGCGAGTTTGGAACTCGTCCAAAAATCACACCCTATTACATTTCGCCCCTGGTGTTGGAAATGCACCAGAAACGACTGACAATAGGGCCCTATTGGTGGTAACTAGCTCCACCATAAGCTCATTATGGTGGAGGAAGAGGTCATTTTGGCGTAGGGCTTGATCTGCCAACACCTGCAGGCTGGCAGCTATGGCCTGCTGGGTGCCAGCCATGGCCTGCTGGGTTCAGCAATTGTCTGCTGGCTCCCAGCAATTGCCTGCTGGCTCCCAGCTATTGCCTGCTGGGTGCTGACAATACCCTGCATGACCTCCTCGGTCCTACGCAGCCGCTCTGATGCTAACTCTCCCTGCTGGCGAATCTGCCCAAGCATCTGCACCCACCTGTCCAAATCCTGTGTGGCCGTTGGCTGCTGCTGCTGCACATGACTGCCACTGGTGGCAGGTTGCACTGACTCCTCAGCCTCCTCAAGAGTTTCACTACCAAACGGTGGGGATGCTGCTGAAAGAGAAACTTACAATTACAACACATTCCTTGAAAATTAGTACAAACTACTTATGCCATGCAAACAAATTACCTTCTAAATCAATAGCAAAAACGTCCACTGGGGCCTCACTATCCATGTTGCTCACCCCCCGGACCTCCTCAATTGCTATGCAGCCCTCAGCCATCTCCTCCAGGGGGTGAGCTTCAGGCGGCCTGGCATGGGGCCAGCCCCAGAGGTGTGGCTGTGTTCCCACCGTTTGGTCAGTTTCTTCTTGAGGTTGGTTTTGAAGTCATGCCACCTGCAACCAAAGTTTACATATTATTACATGTCACTCCTGACGTTTGATGTAGCATGCATTGGAATCTGCTACAGATTACAACATGTGCTTCATTCCACATAATTTACATTATGTTAAACTATAAAACCAACACTTAGAAGATACATTCACATTCACCCTACAATAAATATAGAATAAGTGACATGGCAATCATGTCTGTTGCTCCTAGCAACGTGACCGACCATTTACCAACTCCATCTAACATCTAATAAAAACATTACTGGTCTTGTTCTGCTCAAATGTAACACACTTGAACTTGCCTCTTCTTCACGTGCTCCGCCTCACAAACTTGTGGAGCTACCGCATTAATCTCCACAGTTATGTCCTCCCAAATCTTCCATCTCCTTGTGTGTGTCAGCCTCTCCTGTGGACACTCTATCCAATCCCGTGCACGGGGTACCAGTATGGCAAGCTCCTGCGGTTCGAATGCCATGTTCCTGCTGCTTGGTTCCTCTGTTGGCCTCTTTCGGCCACGCCCACGGCCACGGCCACCAGTCGCTGTACTTGAAGTGCTGGCCAGGCTACTCTCTTGGGAAGCCACCTGCTGTGTTCCCAATGATTCTGCTGAGGCAGAAGATGGCCCAGCTGCAGATTGGGCATCTGTCGATTGGGCTGCTGTTGATGGCCCAGCTGCCTGCTCACCTCCCAATGGCTGGTCTCTGGTGAGGGGCACATAGGAGGTGCTGGAGTCCAGGTGAGCTAGGAGGCCCTGATACTCCTGTTCTCCCTCTGATTGAGAACCAGACATGTTTGCAATACCATTTTGTTTTTCTAGCACACCTTTATATACACATTTTTGTCATTGGCGTACATCAGCCACACCCTGCGTTCTTTGCGGCAGCGTTCCATACGGCAGCGTTCCGTAAGGCAGCGTACACCGTGCTGTTTGTGCGGCACATAGGCTACGCCCATACCAGCGGCAATTATATTGAACAAAACCTGGCGTACATTTCAAGTCTGATTTAGTTTACATTTTCAGAATTTTTCAACAATGTCCACCTACTACTTTTGAAAAACATAAATGCTATCTGTGAATGTTCATTTGTACTGTGCTATTGTTTTGTATGTACAACAAATGTAAGTAACCCATTCCATTTTTCTATCCAGTCCACAACTCATGCAATAGTCATCACTGATGTCATGCACATCACATGTGATAGGCCTATAAATAGTGGCTTGATGCTAGGTGCATTTGTCTCCAGATCTGTATTGTGACCAGGTGTAAGGTAAGGTTTCCCATGTTCATTGTAGAGATGATATACATTAACAATGTAAGGGTAATCATTTATGCACCAGTTTTTAACATATCACACACTATTTTTTCTGCAAATGCTTGTTTGCATTAATGAATCATGTTACCTGGGCACCATTTAACACACAGGTGTTAAACCTGTGGCCCTCCATATACAGGTTGAGTATCCCATATCCAAAATGCTCGGCACGAGGAGAATTTTGGATAACGGATTATTCTGTATTTCGGAATATTTTAATATTTCAATTATGTATTTTGAAGTATCTTGCATGTATGCTGTATAAACACATAAAATACACACAAATATATTTTATTACCACATAAAATACACAAAAATATATTTTATTTGTTCAAAAAACAAGGTTCAAAACATGAAACAAAATTTGTGTACTATCTCAGATATTGAATTTGAATGCCAAGCAATCATTGTCTTGCACATATATAGTGCCAGTTACATATCATGTCCCCAGTGATGCTGTTACAAATGTCCCCAGTGAGTTTTTAGTAAAAAAAAATTATTTTTTTCACTTTCTGGAATGTATGGTATTCGGAATAATTTGGATAACGGATACTCGGATACGGGATACTCAACCTGTATTGGTGAACTACATGTCCCAGCAATAGCTGACATTTGTGCCATGCTGTTAGAGTTCACAATGTGGTTATTCATGTTACAACATGCACTTTCACAACATCGGAAGGCGCACACTTTGATGCCCCATGCTTTACCATCTAACATATTTGTTACAATTCTTCCTTCATGTGTATGACTACATGATTTCATGTACAATTGTTATTAGAGATATTACTTAATTATTGTTTAAGTGTTCCATGTAAGAAACATATTTGATATAAAATAGTTGTGTGAGGTTATATTATTTTGACACAATTGTAGATCATTATGGATATTCGGGACCTGAGCGGGCGCCTTTCAATTGTATGTATGGATTCATATGTTTCTACGTGAGTTTATTGTGGACCATTCTTTGCATAGGTGTACCTTTTTATGTGGTCATTTCATTGTAGGTTGCAGAAGCAATGATGGATTTTGTGGCTAATGGGCTGAGGGCACTTGCGGCTCCACCCCCTCATCGCCAAAGGAGGCCA
Source organism: Crinia signifera (assembly GCF_055691185.1). NCBI lineage: Eukaryota > Metazoa > Chordata > Amphibia > Anura > Myobatrachidae > Crinia > Crinia signifera. The sequence goes on along the minus strand of NC_139221.1, from coordinate 126,041,459 downwards.
GGACGTGCAAGAATCTTTCGCACACGGGTGACACTCTTTGGGATGCCCGATGATGAGGTACTTACTAGGTGGTTACCCCCACATGTCATTCTAGATATACTCTCTTTAATTGAGAGTGATCTAGAACCTTGTCATGGGCTCACAACGGCAATTCCGCCTCACACTCAGCTGCTGGCGGTGTTGCATTTCTGCGCCTCAGGATCATTCCAACAAGTAGTGGCAGTACTTGCTGGAATATCCCAGCCTGCTTTCAGCAGAATCCTGAGGCGTGTGATGTCAGCCATGTTTAGGCGCAAGGGGCACTTCATGGCCATGTCTTTTGCACAAGAGACCCTTCACAGAAGCCAGCAGGCATTCCATCAAATTTCTGGCTTCCCTAATGTGATAGGAGCTGTGGATGGCACCCATGTACCATTTGTGCCTCCATCACGCAGTAAGAAGATCTATAGGAACCGAAAAATGTTCCACTCACTCAACGTGATGGTGGTATGTGGCCCATCCATGGAAATTCTCGCCTTCAACTCAAAGTTTCCCGGAAGTGCCCATGACTCTCATGTTATCCGACAAACCGGGATTTGGCAGAGACTCCAAGAGCTTGAAGGCCGTGATGCGTGGGTTCTGGGTGACTCCGGTTACCCTTGTACACCCTGGCTGCTTACGCCGTACAGCTCCCCAACACCGGGCCCACAGGAGGCATTCAATAGGGCATATGTTGCCACCAGGCAAGTGGTGGAGCGCTCAATTGGCCTGTTAAAGGGTCGATTTAGAGTGCTCCACCGGACTGGTGGTGACTTACAGTATGCGCCTGAAATGGTGTCGAAGATTGTGGGATTGTGTGCATTCTTTCACAACATAGCTGTGCGGCGTGATATCCCTTTTGATGAGTGGGAGGTTCCATCTGAGCCGCAAGATGCTCCCCTGCGCCCATCCCGCTCCCCGGAAAGCCGTAGGGGATACCAGCTGCGGGACTCTGTGGCCCAACGATTCTTCAGGTACATTTTTGAATGTTGCACAGACCAACCCAATTTGTCTACAATTAAACCCATCAAGGATTAAAATTATGTTATTTTTGTGTCTTAGAAAGTAACAATTAGGCACCATGGCCTCTTAATGCCAAATTCGATTGTACTACGTATCATGTTTGAAGTGTATTGGTTTTAGTCCAATATTGCAGTTCACAATTATACCTTGTTCAGAGATTTTGAAATCTTTTTTTTTTTTTTTTTTTTCAATATTGTAGCTGATGTTATCATCCATGTATGGTGAGTATATTGATTTTCAAACTTTTTTCACCATGTATGTTTTGTATGTGTTGGTGATTATTTAATTTGTAGATTTATTATTTAGTATCACATATATATATATATATATATATATATATATATATATATAAATATATATATTTTTTTTATATATTTGAAGTAGGAGCCAGACAGGCAGGCAGTTTAGGAGTATAATGTGTCCAATATAATGGTGTAGTCAGGAGAACTGCACGTATGTGTATGTGTTTTTTTTATAAATGTACGCATACACATAAATGCATACAGTAAGTAATGCGAAGTACAGCTATGCGATGCCAAGCTATAGCAAGCGTTGCTTGGCGGTGCAATGTTTTAGCCGATTCTTGTAGCGCATACACACTGTGCATGTCAAAAGGAATAATAAAGTTAATACCAAATACTACACTTAACAACCAATCACAGGACATGAATATTTGTCATGTGCCAGTGCTAAAATGGCGACATACCAGCGAGCAGCACCGTTTACTACTGCGGAGCTGCTGCAATTAGTCTCCGTTATGGAGCGGAGGCTGGGGCAGGCAGGTCCCTATATTTCCAATAGGGACAAGTGCCGGGCCTACGTTGCAGCCCGGCGCCGAATATTCCCCCTGCACAAATGTGCGGAGGACCGTCGCCCAGCTGGAGAGGCGATGGCCGACATGTGTCGGCGGCAGCCAGATTTACTCCAGCTTTTGAGGCGGCGTCTTGAACGCTGTAAGTATTGACGCAAAACACACATAATTAACAGTGAATGTTTTCATTTTCACATTATTAAATAATTATATTACATGAGGTCAATTGGGTGTTAATGATTTAGAAATGGCATATATTATATGTGTGATACTTCCTCTTTCACATGCAGTAATGTGGATATGATATGTAATTGTAATAGAAATTTGACTGTAAAATGACACTCATCCATTTTGTTTTTTAAACCCACAGAGCGGGAGAGAGCCAGACAGGCCGTGAGGAGGCCCAGGAGGAGGCCCAGGAGGAGGCCCAGGAGGAGGCCCAGCTGGAGGCCCAGGAGGAAGCCCAAGAGGTGGTGGCCCAGGAGGTGGAGGTCCAGGAGGTGGAGGTGGAGGCCCAGGAGGTGGAGGTCCAGGAGGTGGAGGGCCAGGTGGAGGTGGAGGAGGAGGAGGCGGGCCAGGTGGAGATGGAGGAGGAGGAGGAGGGCCGCCATGAGGCGGAACACTTCAACTCCACTCCCCCTACACACACCCCTCCCCCTAGCCACTCACCAACCTCCTCATTCTCCCTTCCTTCCCCACCCATCTACCCTGGTCAGGATGACCCAGCCCTACCCCTACCCAAATACCCACCACCCAGCAACGTGAAGCATGAAATGGGTGTGGAGCTGGCAGGCAGTGGTAAGTAGACGTAATGCCTCATTACTGACTTATTTAGGTACAGTTTGTTATGTCGCACAGCTGATTACATTTTGCTTTATTATAATAAAGACTAGTCAAAACAAATGGATAACAACAGACACACTTTGGTCTTATAGGGCCATGCTGCAAACGTGGAATCTGGAGGCTCATGTAGGTGATGAGTGATTATTTATGGAGGGTCTTTCTATACAAGCACAAATAAAACATAAATTAAGTATGGCCAGGCCTGATTTATAATGGAGTCACAAGTGGCCAGTTCCCCTGGGCCCCCCTCTAGCCAGTGGGCCCGTGTTGTTGCCATGTATTTTTGAAAGCAATTATGTAGGATGGATTTTCCTTAGAAAATGTTTGGTGCATGGAAGAGGATTAGTGCTGCAACTTCACCTATCTGGCAATGTGACAATGATTCATGAAGTAAGGGGTAGAGGGACTAGCCTAACCTTTTAATGTGGTATGTATGTGATCTATCTATTTATCTATCTATCTATATATCTATCTATCATGCAGTTTAGCATTGAGCAGTGACATGCAGGTTTATATGTATGGCAAAATGTGACAAGTTCTAGTGGATGTAGCTTTCTAGTACATTGGTGAGTGTTAAGGCAGAACAAGTGTGAGTGAGGCTCAAGTGTTGTTGTGATTTTGATACATACATTGGCAATGTTATAAGTAACATATTCTGTAGTGTAAGCCACTGTGTGTGTGTGTCACCATCATAGTATTTATTTGAATTTGAAACACTATTGCCTATTTAATTGTGGATATGTATGACTTATCATGCTGTAGGTAGTTAGGATTGAATGTAGGTATCACAATGTGCAATGTAAACCTGAATAGCATACTTTAATGTTGAACCCCCTTTAACATGCCCACAGATGACCAGAGGGAAGAAGGCGAGGGTGTGCGAGGGGCCCTCCTAAGGCTGCGCCAGCACCTGCTCATCCTGGCAGCGGATGTGCAGGACCTCTGTGACCTGCTGCTTTAATTTTTTTAATTATTTTTATGTTGTATTTCAATAAATGTTTATATGAAAGTTAGAAGTGGTCTGTGTGTTTTTGTATAATTTTACAGTATAGGTATAAATAATGATGTTTATTTATGTAAGATGCAAAAGGTATATACAGTATATAGATGGGTTTATAGCATACAAGTGCTTGAAAGTGAAGGGTAATGTAAAGATGTACATAGTGTGTTGATGTGTACAGTATGTGTGTGTTTGCATTTGAAGAATAATTTTTGATGTAATATGCATACATAACACATGGGCGTAAAGGGGCAAGAAAGAATGTTTTGAACTTTGCATGACGTAAGGGTTAATCTAAAGTGGTAGTAAAGTGTTTAATTATCAATTTAAGAATTAATAGATGACCATTAAAAACAATCCCTTTTTAATGAGGTAGCCTAATTGCATAAGTGTGTCATGTGTGTGATGTATGAGTTCCGATGATAGTAGTATGTTTTGCGGAAATACACCGCATCGGTGCGTACGGGCAGGTTCCCATCCGTTCTGACGCGGTAAGACCGTGCAGACGCTGTAAGACCGTGCAGAATATGTGTGTGTCCACCGCACACGCAAGGTTTGGATGTCGTCCGTAAACACGCCCTCTTCTTAAAGTGTGAGTCCGTCCGAATGTGGAGGACCGGTCGGCGTTTCTTCGTACCATGTCCGCACAGCGTGGCGTGCGGACCGCTCCGAAAGAATTCGGACATTTATGCACCAACCAGAATAACCTCCTTGGGGTGGCAGTAGATGGATAATAAGCCACTGGAGGAGAATCAAGGACAGAGTTCCACTCGATGTGCTGATAGGTCCTCTCTAGTTTGCGATGTAAAGAAAGGCAATATCCAAATAGATATTGGTTAGTTCAACAGTATTCAAATTCAATGGTCCTGGGGGGAGGCAATAGCAACCTAACGTGCTTGACTACTGGCTGTAGCTTTCTCAAATGTAAATCCTTAAAAAACCTGTAAACAAAAGAAAAATAATTTTATGGACTGTGTCTTGTATGAGGTTTTATTTGGGAGGATCTAAAACATCCACAAAGAAAAAAGAAGTATTACCGCCGGGCAGGGCCGGCAACAGAAATCTTGGGGCCCTGTACAATGATATTTCTGGGGCCCTCCACCTAATCCCAAATCCACACAACACTCTTCTGCATGAGCCGCATTTAACCTTTTGCTGCTCCAGATCCTGCTTTCAGGTGCGGACTTCCCTCATTCTCAGTCCTGCTGGCATGGCTCCTGGCTGCTGCTTCCTGCTGGCTCTTGCTGCTGCTGACTGTCACTTTCACAAAAGAATGCTGAGCACTGAGCAGGGCAGGTCTTTCGCAGAGTGCGGAACAGACGATCTGTGCATGCGCAGTAAAAGTACTGGAGCCAGAGACTGAGGCGACAGTACCAGTGGCAGGTACGGCTGTGCGCCTGCGGCCGCAGGCCGTGCACACACACAGAGTAGATGGCTCTAAGCGCCAAGCTGCAGGATGCACACTCAGTAGACGGCAGTGGCACACCGTGAGTCAGTCAGACTCAGTCAAAAACAGATGTTGCACAGTAGACGGCCAGGCTGCAAGGGTCACTGACAGGCCAGCTAGTACAGGCAGTGGCCGTGCCGGGGTATGGAAACTCTGGGGCCCTTCAGATCTCTGGGGCCTGTCACACTTGTCCCCCTTGACCCCCCCCCTGTCGCCTGCCCTGCCGCCGGGACTGCTATGGCTATACCTTTAATAAGGTTCCTTTTAAATATCCATAGTCACATACTTGGTAGTGTTAAGATATCTATCCACTGAAGGATGTGATGGGTGCTTGATAAACTACAGAAATTAATCACGGTAGTCTCGGCGGTGAACCGCTTAATTCCGGGTATAGCAATAGGGAAACCTGTGTATGGATAGTACTATGACACTGTACTAGTACAAGTCATAGTATGTTGGTCGCACGTATATATAGACCTAATAAAGGCTGATTAACATAAAGATATAGCCATAGCAGTCCCGGCGGTAATACCGCTTATTTTCGGGCAGCAAGCTCTGGATTAGCAGATATGAGCTGTTATGTATCAGACCTTTAATAAATGGAAATAGTCCGAGAATATTTTTGTATGACTTACTAACCCTGCATTGTGAACGTAGCAGGGATCTGAATGTTTGGACGCATGAGAGTGATCTGTACGCATCCGGCGGATATACCGCTCAATTACGGATATACTACATACGTACAGGTCACTGAGTACACAAGAAAAATACATAATACTATATTAACAGAATACTCGCAGGGATATCGCTAAATGTTATATAGCGTGGATGAATACTGATTCTTTTTTGATACCTATAAAGTGTGGACCGTAGTAGATCTGCTGCGCATTTTAGGATACGTGTTGAAGCATATATTATTGAACCTGCCTGACTTTCACTACTCTTATAAGCACATCATACCAATGTGTGAAATTACTGGCACGCATCCAAGCATCTAAAAAGATTCTTATAAGGGCTAAGGCAACAGTGTAACATTTTAGTGGCACTGATACAGTTATAACAACTTTTCTTTTGAAAGCCACAAGGGAATTGCAATAATAGAACGCCCTCAATAATAGGCCTGAGAACCCCTTTGGATAAAAGCTGCCATTAAATCAATGACATTGAGGCAGCAGCTTTAGCAAACTTATTATAAAGGGCAACATTTGCCCACGACAATGTAAAATAAACTAAGCGAATACACACACATCTGTCCTTCTCTCTTTTTTAATACAATCACACAAATTTATTTCTCTTAATTCACATAACTATCATTTTAATTAATTAAGGTAGTTAGGTCTCTTGGTTGTGATAATAAGAGAGAAGGTCTCTTGGTTGTGATAATAAGGACAGCGCTGTCCCTGCTGTTTAGATAGGGCTTCGCCAGCCTACTGCTGGCAAAGCCAAAACCGGCAGCGGCTTCCGATCATTTAGATAGCAGCGCCGATATGGACAGGGGCGCATAGTGCCCTTCTCATTTACCACACGCTGGCTCCTTCTTACATGGGGGAGAAGCGGTATCAGTGCACATCACGTGCGCTGATACCCCTTCTCCCCCATAACAACACTTCCTACATCTGCCCCTGTGCCCCAAGGAGTAATCCTGCTTCAAATGGAAGGTAAACAATACCCAGGGGTGCCAGATGACTCACCGTCAGTCAGTATTCCGAAACAGTCATTTATCCAACATTGGAATCCCAACTGTCAGGGGCCGACAGTTGGAATCCTGATATACACAGGCTATTGTCCCTTGTGGTGGACCACAACCCCCATAGAGGGAGAATAGAATAAGTGGCAAACCCGCAGCATGTTGAGCGCAGCAAGTACGCAAGGGGCTTGAATGTGCTCCCCCCTGTTGAGCTCCTGACAGTAAGAATTCTGTGATGTCAGAGAAATGACCATTGAAATTCCGACTGTCGGTAAGTTAAACCACACCTGTACCCAAATAGCTTGTGTTACAGTATCTTGCAGACTGAAGTGTATTAGAAATGTCACACATAGACAGGAGAGGTGTTCATTCAGTAACTAGTGTTTCCTGAAAACAAGTGTTAACCCCTGCTCCTATAGGGCCTGGTAGTTTGAATCGGTCCCCGGTGTATTTGTCCGTTGGTGGGCAGCATTTATGGGCTGGCTAAGCAGCGAACAATTGCTGCTTAGGAAGCCATGCTAAATCAGGCCTATAGTTCCTGATTCAGCTTTTTAGCAAAAAATAGTAGCACACAAATGGGCAAAAACCATGTAGCACTGTAGTCGAGGCTGATGTAACATATGCTCACTAGGGTACACAACAAACATACTAAGAAATGCAATCTACTTCAAAAAACATAGCTGCAAAAAAAAAAGCCTCATGTGCAAATCTCCAGAGTGAACAACAGCTGCACCATGTGATGCATGAGACGAGAATGTTTGGAATCTGTAAAACTACAAGGAGAAAGAATGACTCTTTCAGAACACCTCCACATACTTGTGTTTGTAATGATCTGGTGTCTGAGAAACACATTCTTACCTTCTAAGTGTTTACTAGGCTTCCTCTGAAGTGCTATAGAAGATTGGTGCAGTAAACGGACTCTCAAAGCCTTAGTATCTGGCCGGCATCTCCTGCTGTTATCCAGGAACTTTGATTATGTCACGCTGGCATATGCCAATCTGCTGCATTTCACTGTCTCCTATAGCACTAACCATGTCACACAAGCACATGACATTTTTCCACATCCCTCTGTCACATCACCAACAGAGAGGACCATGTCATACTGGCACATAGTGCTACATTGCATATGGTTATTTTTGACAGTCCTCTGCAGGCTTAATCTCCATTGTAATAGTCACAAGCAACAGCATTGCAGCCAGCATGCCGCCTTTCCTGCCAATTCCCAAACATGGGCGCCACCATCAACCCTCCGGTCACATGTAGCTCTGCAGCCAACCTGGGAAACCCTTTGCTGATATCACTTTTCTCCAGACAATAAGCAACACCTTGTCCCTATATGGATGCTGAGAGAAAAATCTTCTGATAAGCAACAATGGGGACATTCTTTCTAACATAACCATAAGGGAGACATTATGGAACAGTGATCACAATATGATCATGTTTTATTTAAATTTTAACAAAAGTAATTATATTGGAGCAACTAGTTCCTTACATGTCAGAAAAGTAAACTTTGATAAGTAATTATTTAGAGGTATGGGTACTGTTAAAAGGAGGGCACTGATACATTTATTCCTAGGGTAAACAAAAGAACAAATGTCAAAAGGAAGCAGATGTGGCTTAACAGCAGTCAAATTTGAAATGGCAAAAAAAAGGGAAGGCATTCAAAGTGTATAAACAAGATGGAACACCCGAATCATTTGCCACATATAAAGAATGTAATAACAAAAGTAAATGCAAAAATACAATCAAGATGGCTAAATTAAAAACATAATAAAAAACTGCTGCAGATAGCAAATCTAATCCCCAAAAAAGGTTATATAAACAGGAAACTATTTTAATATTGGCCCAATAAAAAATGGAAGAATATTCAGAGATTTTCCCACAAATTGTATGCTCAGCTCTTGATTGCCCCCAAACTGTATGTTTGAGTGAGGAAATGGTCAAAATAGATTACAGGATCTCAATAAAGGTTGTTAATAAAACTCGGTAACTTAGGGATAGGAGATACAATTTGTAATTAAATTAAAAACAGGTTGCACAATCTGGGACAGAGTGGTGGTAAATGGCATACATTCCAGCTGAGGTAAGTTCCAAAGTGGAGTCCCGCAAGGTTCAATTTTGACACCCACCTTGTTTTATTTATTCATTAATGATATAGGTAGTGACATAGGGCCTTATTCTAGTTCACTCTTTCTGACAAAATCCTTCTTAGATGGACAAAACCATGTGCACTGCAGGGGGGCAGATATAACATGTGCAGAGAGAATTAGATTTGGGTGGGGTTTTACTTCAAAGTGAGCACTATATTGCAGTGTAAAAATAAAGCAGTCAGTATTTACCCTGCACAGAAACAAAATAACTCACCCAAATCTTATTCTCTCTGCACATATTACATCTGCCCCCCTGCAGTGAACATGGTTTTGTCCATCTAAGAAGGATTTTGTCAGAAAGAGTGAACTAGAATAAGGCCCATAGAGAGTAAGATTGCAATATATGCAGACGACACAAAATCGAGTAAGGAAATTAACACAGGACAGGATGTGGATACACTACAAAGCTAATTAAACTGGAAAGGTGGGCAGAAAGGTGGAAAATGTGGTTTAACGTTAAAACGTATTAAGTAATTCATAATGGGAACAAAAATGAACAAACTACTTATAGACTAAATGGAGTTAATATCGTCAATTCTGCAGTGGAGAAGGACTTAGGGGTCATCATAGATAATAAATTGAGTATTAGTGCACACTGCATGTACTGAGGCTCAAGGAAAATAAATTCCGTACTGAATTAAGAAGAGGATTCTTCACCATTAGGGGGAAGATAACAAGTTATCATTTGGGGTGCTGTATTGTGAGCTGTTTGGCCAAGCTGCAGCAAAAAAGGGTGGAGGGTCAGAAAGACCCACATACCATATAAAAGAATACAGAAAAAGGAGGGATATATAAATGAACAGTGTGCAGTGCTAAATTAAAAAATATATATTTATTTAAATAAAAGAAAAAAAGAAAAAATATACATCATGGCAATGGAAGTAGTGGAAGTAGTGTCCATTCCAAAGGTGCTTCTTAATAAGGTGGGGAGATTTTGTTATTCCACTTTGAGTAGATGGGGTACCTGAATAAGTTTCCAGTTTTAGAGAGGTGGCATTTCTCCCAAGATGGTAAGTTTCCAGGTAAGTTCCCTTGAATCCAATGGGGATTGATGAAATGTCCTCATCCAAACCCATGTCCTCCTCCTCCCACTATCACCCTGACCAGAAAGCTTAACAATTGTGGCCAAACCAGCTTCTTATTATCAATTTGGAGGAGGACATTTCATCAATCCCCATTGGATTCAAGGGATCTTATCCGGATACTGTTCTTACAGTGTACAGGGTACAGCTCTCACTCAGGCTTCTGTGCAATCTCCTGGCGCTGATGGTGCTCTGCAGTATGCTACCCTCACTCTGGGGGTTATTCTGGTTGAATCAGTCCGATACGTGCGTGGACGGAACGAGGTGTCAACACTCACACTTGCACAAAAACATACACTTCACATCATTAGATTACACACCTCTATAAGGTCTAACAACACCACTAATGTGTTTCTAACCCTCTTTTCCTTTTATTGTTTTAGAAATACAGTAGGTGCTTTTAATCTGTCCTACACATTATGGGACACAAGTACCAAGCTTACAAATTGTTCACTTGGACACTGATATTCAACCAGGCAATCTGCTCCTAACTGTCTTTTTCAGACTCTGTTTGTAACATGGCAGTTAGGACCTGATTGCCACCTCCTATCTCTGGTAAAGGCTTCCTACATCTGCCCACCACTCTGTAACATAGAATTTGGTAGTTTTTTAGCTGACTGTTTACCACTCTCCATTTTTACACTTTTGGAGGAAACACACATCTGGCCCTCTACCACTCACTCTCACCATCAATCACTGCTGTTTGCGAACTATGCACACATCTTTATTCCTCTCTTACAAATGTCACATAAATCCATCACTTCATCCACTTCAAGACCGTACACAATATGTGTGTGACACATACACACAAATAATTAATACATGTTCAACACTGCACACAAAATATTTCACAACAAACTGAGGAAGACCTGGCAAGGTTGAAACGCGTTGGTGGAGAGTCTGGGACATATTTGGAGACCTGTACTGCTGCATGCTCCTACTTCTATTTCAGGGGTATCAGTCCGGACCTGATCCCCTGAACAAAGTTAAGTGTTCATTTTTTCATCTGTACTGTGCAGTTTTGTACTGGCCCATTGTGATCCACATTTTAATTGTTCTTTCGAATAAATTGGTTATCTGTATTATACCGGCATTTTTTTACCTTCTTCTTTTGATATATAACTATTGACATAAGAAAAGGAGTTTGAATCAGAAGGAGATTATATTAAAGAAACCGAGATAGGATTGAAGTCGCACTGTGTTGTGTAAGTGGGGTACGTCCCCAGTCTTATTCTTTTTGACCTGCACCGGGTGGAGATTCATTCTGATCTTGGGGAAGGAGAGGAACTGATAGAAAAAAAAAGCCTTACCCATAGGCATGAAAAGAAACCTTTATGTGAGGAGCACATCCTTTTCTTGGTGTGAGTAGGGTACGCTACCCTTCTGGACTTATATATATATAAAAAACTTCCCACTTCTATTTAGGGTGGCGGCTACAAAATAATCCATTACCAGTTCTAGAATATACTACACTATATTCCTTCTTCTTTTTTGCTTCTCTTTCATACTCCCGCCACGGAGAGAGGAGGGGGGAAAGAAGGGAGAGAAAAGTAAAGAAAGAAGAAAAGACACTTCTTGGAAGAGGATTACATTATCCACCGAGGACTATCTCTTAGATACTAACACTAGTTTGTGAGCGCGGTGTGCGACAGGGGAAATTTTTCTTTGTATCACTTGGATAGGAGGAGACTTGGTGTGGAATTGTAGGTGTTGTAGTCTATCCAACGCATTTCGGCCATATGTCCTTTGTCAAGAAAGATCACATGTCGGCCGGAGACCATCACACCCACAGCCGGAGACCATCGCAACCGCGGCGGGCTCCCCACATGAACTGGACCTCCTCCATCCACCAGGCAGCAGCGGACCACAGGACAAGGGTAAGAGGTGAGCATTGGGACACCACTGCTTGCCCCATCACATACCCCACCAGCACTGCATGCACCCCACACCCCAGATGGCATCACCAACAGTGTGACCCACTCCGTAGAGGGCCTCCATTCCCACACCAGCTGCACACAGGGAGGACACATAAGTTGAAATCAACTTATGGTACAAGGGGATCTGTGGATACACCCATCCTTAACAAGGGCTCCCCCTGCACACAGCATAGGTTAAACATAGAGGGAATACCTCCAGGCACACACTTTGAACCACACAGAGAAGGACCCGTCCCCCACGGGGCCTATATTGTACCCAGCTGCACACAGGGAGGATACATAAGTTGACAGTTTGACTTCCCCAACTACAGATCAGGACCCCCGCCTCATACCCCAGCCCCCCAGTGAGCGACGTGGAGGTGTACTATTGCAGCCATCAGACCTACCCCACCCACCGACCCACAGGTACCCCACCACCAGTGGCAAACATCCTCTCATCACCCACATTCCCCACCATTGTATTCAAATAAAGGTATTCATCACCACTTTTGACATCTGCCATTATTCCAGCATCCCACGCATACAGCTATCACTATTTAACAAATATTACATTTGAGTGTGCAGTCCATCCCCCTCTATCTAGAACAAAATGTGCCATTAACTCAAACATCTGAGACACAACAATTGCGTGCTAAAATGAAAGTCCACCCCAACATAGGAGGGGGTGGACTCCACCCACTCCCCTGCCTCCATCCACTCCTCTACCCACCCCCACTCCTCTACCCACACCCACTCCCCTGCCCCCACCCACTCCCCTGCCCCCACCCACTCCCCACCCACCCCATTTCCAACCCCCCTACTACTCCCCACCACCCACCCCCAACCCCTACCAATCCCCATCACACCCCACAACCTTGATCCCACCTCCCATCTCTGCCTCATCCTTCCTTGGTCCCCCATCCCCAACCACCCCACCTCCAGGACCTGAAATGATGGATGTCGATGGCAGACATAAGTAAACAATGTGCCTAATGTTGACATACACATTTACATTCACAACACCCACATATGTGAACTCTAAAACATTGTTAGTTCCTCCACAACACTCCAGTCCCACCATGACCGGTGTCCTTCTCTAGGAACAATGGGTCCCATGGTGTAGTTTAATTTGGTTTGGAGTGTGGCCATGAATCACCCCTTCAGTGATTGACACACCTTACATCCATTGCAAGATCCTAGAGCAGTGGTGTTAAACTCATGGGCCTCCAGCTGTTGTGGAACTACACTTCCCAGCATGACCGGGCGTGCATTTCCACAACAGCTGGAGGCACATGAGTTTGACACCACTGTCCTACAGTTTGAGAAGGATAAACAGGTAAAGCATGAACAATGTATTGATCCTTACACTGCATACCTAAGTCCAGAGGTTTGACCTGTTTTCCACAGCACAAACCTCACCAATATAATGCTGCATACATTCAGCAAATTAGGCAAAGGGCAGTTATTTGAAGTCATGTCATATGTTTGCAGTGGTAAATGCAGGGGGGGTTTCTGAGTACACAGAAACCTCCGCAGGAGTCTAATGACCCTAGCCTGAAAGCTGAGGGTCCCCTATTTCCATGGGTACAAGAATTTTAAAAATCGGCCCTTGGGAACCGGAGATATCTGACTTCAAAACAGTGGTCTCCATCCAAGACTGTTAATTGCGCTTCCCAGTCAGATATTTCAGGTTCTGTCTGACTTAGAGTTTTTCTTAATATTCTAAAAGCTGAGACTCTCCTCCTTTGATGGACACTAGTAGCTTGTCTCTACTGTTCCCAGAACCAGAGATATCAGCCTTCCAGCAGCTGGTTACTGCTCCAGCTCCACACACCTGCTATGTAGTTTTATATAATCGTTGGCAGGTTGCTCTGCCCTGAACTCTGATCCCCTAGTACCATTTGGTAGGTGGGATTCTCTAGTTTTTAATTCCATTAAAATCTAAGAAATCTATTTCTGGGAACTGGAGATATCTGCAGTCAAGCAAGCTGTCCTCCCACCAGAAAATGATGAATAATAAGCCCACTCCACTATACACCCCTCCTCTGCGTATTAAACATCCTCTACCACCCTGCAAGTTATGTATCAGGGACCCTTTATTCAACCCAATGCCCCTTTCTCCCACCCCATCTCCCACCACCTGTGCAGTAAAGGAGTAATTAGTGGAAATTACTGATCTAGGCCCTACATGCTGAGCGGTTGATATAATACCCCCTACCACCCGCGGGACATCAAAGCTTCCCCCACCCCTACCGCTGGAGGATCGGTAGGGGCCCCAATCATAGGTGCTGATTCTTTGGGTGCTTGAGGGCCCGAGCACCCACGGAAATTGATGAGCACCCACCCGCTCAGCAGCGGCCCACTCGCCCATGTCCCACTGCACTCCCCCTCCCTCGTCGTTGGCACAGGTACTGTGTGGGCATTTATGTACGTGCACTGTGGGGGGCATTTCCGTATTTGGCACTGTGGGGGGGATTTTTGTACCTGCACTGTGTGGGCATTTATGTATTTGGCACTGTTAATTTGAATATTGGAGACAACTGTGCTGCGTAATATAAATCAGTATTATTTTGTGGCCACGCCTCTTTCCCATGAAGCCACTTCCCTATATTTTTGGCTTGAGCACCCAACAGCAAAAACATAAGTCGGCACCTATGGCCCCAATACATTGCTATGCCCAGGGAACCAATCCACTCCAGCATGAATACCAGCTCACCGCAACAACCAATCATTGTACACTGGCTGCTATAAAGCTGTTCAGAAAATTCCTGTCATGTTGACAGTGTTTTGTTGTTTTCAGACTAGCTGCATCTTTATTGTGAAGATCATGTGGATTTCACTCTTCTCTGAGTTAGGTGCATTCCATCCTGCTCCACCACCTGGCTTCCATTCAGCTCTAGTTGCACTATTGGTGTACCATTGTATCCTGACATCAATTTTCCAACATCGATACTCAAATTTTCAAGGTGCATCATTACTTTCCATCAGCTGAAGGGCTCACACTGATATGCTCATCTAGTGGTGTCGATGTTCACAATAAATTTTTGAGTCTTCCCATCACTCCTCAGTACATTCCTATTGGGATATCTCCTCAAGCATTGTGCTACAGTTCCCATTGCCGATCCTGCACATTATTGATTGTCTCTATAATTTGCTACCATATATATTCGTATTCTCCATTAGTTCTAGTGGACTCCAGAATTCTCTATAGGTTTCAGCATACTACAGAATTTTCCATCGGTCCAGCCAACTACAGCATTCTTTATCGATTCTAGACAACTGTACTGTCACTGCATTCTCCATTGTATCTTTTATTCCTGTATTCCTTTGTTTTTAAGGTGCCCATACACTAGGGCGATATACATACGATTTGGTCACTTTTTATGCAATTGTGGTGATCATTCACATAGAAAGCATCCAAATCTCATGTATTTGACAGCAGGTCCGATGCAATGCATGGACCCGGTTGCATCGCATTGGAGCCTGCGAGTAGCTCTGCCGACAAGAGAGAGAGATATATCGGATCGCTGGGATCACATGCAATATACAGTATGATATGCGATTCTGCCACCTGGGAAGGTCCCGGGAGACTCAAGGACTGATGGCAGATGACTTCTCTGTTCAGAGAAGTCACACCAGTGTATGGCCAGTTTTAACCACACCTTCAATTATTGTCCATTTACCCTCTGTGTGCATACCTGTATATGTGTAAGAACCCAATTAAACCTTCATATTTTCTTTACACTCCAGTCTCAGTGTCTGTTACCAGGCTCAACTCTCACTGCACTAGAAGACATTGTGTCAGGGAAAGCATAGTTTCACTGGAAGTTAATGTGGAACAGCAGGACTGATTAGGTCCAGTCCATGCTTTCTTAAGATCTGACGTGAATCATGGTTTGGCTAATTGACAACACCTGTGGTTTCCTGTTAATGTCTGTCCAGAGAAGAGGGTGAGGGTTCTCAATGCCAGTTAGTGGTTGGGCAATAGACTTGGGGTGTGGGGACTATGCTAGGGACCTCTGGGTTGTTGTACCCAACATTGGGCCTTATTCTGGTCTGTGCGTACTTTCGCGCACTCTTTCGGATGGCGTTTTTTAGCCGTCTGCGCATGCATGGGCAACACTATGCGCATGTGCCACGCATGGTCTCCGTACTTGTTCTCACTAATACCGTACAGAAATGTGCACCGCAATCACTCGGGAAATATGGGCGTCTTATGGGCGTCATTCGGAACTACACAGGGGCGTAGTTTAAAAGTGGGCTAAACTGGGTGTAAACATGGGTGTACACGAGGGAGTGCACTAATTCTGGTACGCGTACATTCGGACAGCACACCGAATGCACGCGAACCAAAAGGCTAGAAATATGCGGTGTCCATAAGCAAGTATTTCTTTGCGGACACCACTCGGTCATGCGCTAGGCAATCGGAACGCCCAATCACTACGGGCGCACCTCAACCAATGTCAGCTGAACACAATACAATCCACTCCTTTACTCATTACTCATTAATTACACGCTTGTCAGTGCTTCAATTGGAACCATTGCAGCTTAAATGGACCATTACTAAACACACAAATATATGCTGCAGTTTTGACACACATTTACACTGCAACCAATGGACAGAACTTACTATCACTAATATAAATAGACATGTCACTTCTACATTTACCAATTAAACCACACATTTGGGGATCAAAATATAAATTTATTACAATAACTTCAAACAGAAAATGGAAAAAGCATGTTTTTTGACACATGTAACAAATTAAAAGGTACCATGCCAGGAATGTACAAAAATAAAACAAAATAAAACAATGTATTTTTGACATACATAGCCACAGCAGCATCATTAGGAACACATCAGGTGGCTTCACAACAAAAGTATAGCACCAACACTTCAAGTACAGCAGACAGTAAAGGTAGCCGAAAGAGGGCAACAGGGGAACCAAACAAGACATTCGAACCGAGGGCAAATGTGGGTACCCTCGGGATTGGACACAGGAAGCTGACACACACAGCTAAATGAAAGATTTGGGAAGACATAAGGGTGGAGATTAATGCGGACACAAGGTCATTTTCGGGCACGTTTGGCCCTGGTAGGCTCCTTGCCATGTGCAGCAGCTCTTCGGCCACGTTGGGATGGTGGCCCAGGTGGAGCAGATGCTGGTGAAGGGAGGGATGGTGTTCCCCCTCTGCCAGCAGGGAGTGCTGGTGGTGGAAATGCACCAGAAACGGATGACAATCGGGCCCTATTGCTGGAAACTAGCTCCACCATAAGCTCATTATGGTGGAGGAGGAGTTCATTTTGGCGCAGGGCTTGATCTGCCAGCACCTGCAGGCTTGCAGCTATTGACTGCTGGGTGCCAGCCATGGCCTGCTGGGCCTCAGCAATAGCCTGCTGGCTCCCAGCTATTGCCTGCTGGGTGCTGACCAAACCCTGCATGACCTCCTCGGTCCTACGCATCCGCTCTGATGCTAACTCTCCCTGCTGGTGAATCTGCCCAAGCACCTGCACCCACCTGTGGTAATCCGGTTCGGCCGGTGGCTGCTGCTGCTGCACATGGCTGCCACTGGTGGCAGGTGGCACAGACTCCTCCACCTCCTCAAGAGATTCTTGACCAAGCGGTGGGGATGCTGGTGAAAGATCAAATTAAAATTACAACACATTCTAAGCAAATTAGTACCAACTACTTATGCCATGCCAAATAATTACCTTCAACAAAAGCAGCAAAGACTTCCGCTGGGGCCTCGCTATCCATGTTGCTGGACCTCCTCTACTGCAATACAGCACTCGGCCATCTCCTCTAGGGGGGTGAGCTTCAGGCGGCCTGGCATGGGGCCAGCCCCAGAGGTGTGGCTGTGTTCCCACCGTTTGGTCAGTTTCTTCTTGAGGTTGGTTTTGAAGTCGTGCCACCTGCAATCAAAGTTTACATATTACTACATGTCACTCCTGATGTTTGCTGTAGCAGCCATAGCAATCTGCAACAGATTACAACATGTGCTTCATTCAACATAACTTACATTATATTAAACTATAAAACCAACCCTTAGAAGATACATTCACACTCACCGTACAATAATTATCGACTAAATGACATGGCAATCATGTCTGTGGCTCCTAGCAATGTGACCAACCATTTACCAACTCCATCTAACATCTAATTAAAACATTACTGGTCTTGTACTGCTCAAATGTAACACACATGAACTTGCCTCTTCTTGACGTGCTCCGCCTCACGAACTTGTGGAGCTACCGCATTAATCTCCGCAGTTATGTCCTCCCAAATCTTCCATCTCCTTGTGTGTGTCAACCTGTCCTGTGGACACTCGAACCAATCCCGTGCACGGGGTACCAGTATGGCAAGCTCCTGCGGTTCGAATGCCATGTTCCTGCTGCTTGGTTCCTCTGTTGGCCTCTTTCGGCCACGGCCAACTGTCCCTGTACTTGAAGTGCTGGCCAGGCTACTCTCTTGGGAAGCCACCTGTTGTGTTCCCAATGATTCTGCTGAGGCAGAAGATGGCCCAGCTGCAGATTGGGCTGATGTTGATGGGCCAGCTGCCTGCTCTTCTCCCACTGGCTGGTCTGTGGTGAGGGGCACATAGGAGGTGCTGGAGTCCAGGCGATCAAAGAGTTCCTGGCACTCCTGGTCTCCCTCAGATTGAGATCCAGCCATGTTTGCAACAACTTTTTGGTTTTCTAGCACACCTTTATATACTATTTCTGTAATTGGCGTACATCAGCGACACCCTGTGTTCCGTGCGGCAGCGTTCCGTACGGCAGCGTAGACCGTGCGGCGCATAGGCCACGCCCATACCAGCGGACAAACAAAAGTCAGGCATACTTTCAAAGTCTGATTTTGTACTTATTGGCAGATTTTAACACCAAAAAACACCTAAAACTGTGGCCAGACATGAAATCTATATGTGAATGTTTATTTGTACTGTGCACTTGTTTGGTATGTACAACAAATGACACTAACCCATTCCATATGTTAATCCAGTCCACCACTCAGGCAATAGTAATTAGTGCTTGCATCCAAATCACATCTGAAAGGTCTCTCAATACTGCCTTGATGCTAGGTACATTTCATTCCACATCTCTAGTGTGGCCCGGTAGAAGGTAAGTGTTTACATGGCACTATGGCCTAATATTGGGAAAAGGTCTTGCACTATTTGCTATGTTTCTGGTGTATAGCTTTCACCTTAATATAGCTGTCTATTTTAGTACCTTGATGCACACTATTTCACCTGTTGTTTCCAGCCATGTTTGGTGAGTACAATGGTTTCCCAAATTCTTTCACCCTGTCTGTTTTGGAGATACTAAGTAATGCCAAGGTCAGCTCAGCGATGCGAAGCTACAGCAAGTGTTTGCGATGCAATGGTTTAGCCGTCTGTTGTGGCGCATACACGCTGTTAATGTAAAAATGAACAATAAAGTTAATACCACATATCACTCAGAACAACCAATTACAGGACATGATTGCTTGAATTGTGCCATTGCTAAGATGGCGGCCTATGGGAGAGCAGCCCCATTTTCGCCCGCGGAGCTCAGGGCACTGGTCTCCGTTATGGAGACCAGGCTGGGGCGTGCGGGCCCATTTATTACCAACCGCCAGAAGCGGCATGCTTATGCGGCGGCCCGCCGCCGCATATTCGCTCTCACCCAGGTGCGGAGGACCATCGCTCAGCTGGAGCGGCGATGGTCAGATCTGAGGCGACGACAGCCAGATTTGCTCCAGCAAATCAGGGCCAGCATTGCGCGATGTGAGTGTTTACACATTAAATGGCCAATTGTACATTATTGTTTACATGACCTTTTTTTAAGCCAATAAGGTAACCTGGCTGATCATGAGTTAAACATGGCATACACTATATGTGTGCTTCTTCCTGTTTGACATCCTGTAATGGGGATAAAATATGTAATTGTGTAGGATTATTGTTTGTGATGCATACAATGGGCCAAATGTCACATCATAACTGCCATGTTACAGGCTGTGTTTGTTAAAAGCCAGTAAGGAGCTGATTGGCTGGACATTTATCTCTACTTATCACCTTTGCATTTATTGCTTGTTAAGGCTTAATACATCTGTCCCAATGACCCCTAATTGGCACTAATGTTTTTTTTTCTCCAACACAGCACGGGATCGAGCACGACAGGCACGGGAGGAGGCAGAGGTGGCCCAGGCCCAGGAGGAGGGCACAGATGAGATGGCCGAGGAGGTGGTGCCAGAGGAAGGGGAGCAAGTGGAGGAGGAGGTGGTGGCAGCTGAGGAGGAGGTGGTGGCAGCTGAGGAGGAGGTGGTGGCAGCTGAGGAGGAGGTGGTGACAGCTGAGGAGGGCAGGGAAGAAGAGGAGGATGAGGAGGCCTGTGAGGTGGTGCAGGCGGCCGAAAGTGGTATGTATACATAAAGAATCATTATTCCTTTTGTCATTTACTATTTGCTATGTAGCACTGGTGATTCTATTGTGTTTTAAAATACTATAAAGTCATAAAACAAACTGGGTAGCAACAGACACACTTAGGGGTTAGATAGGGTGCCCAAACCATCCCTTTCATCCTGGACACATATTAATGACACAGGTTGTGGGGATGGCTTTCAGGTCGATTTTAAGTGCCACTGAACCTGTGTAGTTAATCAGTATCCTGGAAGAAAGGGATGACGTGCTCATCTAAGGGTTACATGTCCCTGCTGCAAGCGTACAATCTGTAGCCTTATATAGGTGAATAGAGTTTACAGGTGATTGATATTTCTAAACTAGATTAAGTATGGCATAAATGGAATATGGACAGGCGTGGCTTAGAATGGAGTCACAAGTGGTCAGTGCCCCTGGGCCCTCCTCTAGCTAACCACCCCCTGCGGTCTGCATGTATTGTTGCCACCATAATTGTTGGTTGATTTTGTCTTAATAATGATTTTGTGCATGGGAGTGGGTTAGTGCTGCAGCTTCACCTACCTGGCATTATGACAATGATTTATGGAGCAGACCATCAGCAGGCAAGCTATGCTTGATTGCACAAATGTACTGTGCATTCCTGAGAGTTGACTAAGTCCCATGCCACGTTGCATCATAGAACAGACACTGAGTGCTTTTTGATGAGTTGCTATTAGTGGAGCTTATGACATGCTTCTCAGAGCTTAGTCATGGGTGGGTTTGGATTCAGAAGGAGCACTATGACTGTGAGGTGTTCTACAGAGTAAAGGGTAGAGGGAAAAAAACAGGCTTTCCATCTAGTATGTATGCATGTATGTATAGATGTATGTGTCATATATATAGTTATATATGTCTCTATATACATATATATATATATATATATACACACACCTGTCACCTTGCATTTATTTAATGTATGTATGACTATGTTAAATGTATTCATGAATATCATTACTAATTGTACCCTTTTTAACATGCCCACAGATGAGCCAACCCAAGCAGATGAGGGTGTCCGTGGGGCCCTCCTGCGATTAAGGGCCCACATCCAGCTGGTCGTGGCAGATCTCCAGGACCTGACGTACCTGCTAATGTAATTTATTTTATTTTTTTTCATTTTCATTTTAAAAAAATTGTTAAATATTTAATAAATAGTTGTAAACAGTTAGAAGTTGTCTGTGTGTTTTTTTGACATTAAACAGTATATGTGTAAATTGTTTAGAATATTTTTAATTAGCAAAAGGTACATACTGTATATAGATGTATGTTATGTTCACATGATGTAAGGGTTAATGTCTGTAATGAATGTAGTAGTAATGTGTTTAAGTATGTATTAGGATTTAATTGATTCCAATAGGAAACAAGCACTTTTTAATGAGGTTGCCTAATTACATAAGTGGGTCATGTGATCGATTTCTGTGTTCAGATAATAGTGTTGAATTGTGCGTAAATACACCGCATCAGTGCGTACGGCCAGGTTCCCGTCCGTTCTGACGCGGTAAAACCGTGCAGACGCTGTTATGGGCCCCATACATCAGCAACCACAATTTATGGATTTTCAGATATAGGGATATTTTGGCCAGATAAATGGATTTTACAATCTATCTGACTTTGCCCACACATTACAGATTTATTTCAGTGATCGGCAGATTTATTGCATCTTCATATCTGGAAATTGCATCTTCATATCTGGAAATTGCCCCAATCGATTGTCATTTCAGCTGTTCTTAATGTAAATACATGAAGACGACGAATTGGGAATGCCCACACATATAAAAAAGACCCGCAGATAATACCAGATTATTAAGCATGTTTAAAAACCTGATTAAGCAATCGATTGGCGATTTTGATTGGGATTGCCAAAAGGGGGAGCCCACACATCTAAAATTAATTGTGGCAATCATCTCCATATCTGAAAATTGTCACAATTAATTGCTGATGTATGGGGCCCTTAAGATCGTGCAGAATATGTGTGTGTCCACCGCACACGCAAGGTTTGGATGTCGTCCGTAAACACGCCCTGTTCTTCCAGTGTGAGTCCGTCCGTATGCGGAGGTCCGGTGGGCGTTTCTTCGGACGATGTCCGCACAGCGTGGCGTGCGGCCCGCTCCGAAAGAATTCGGAAATGTACGCACCGACCAGAATAACCTCCATTGTGAAGCCTGTGTATTGCCTGCTGAAAAACCTTCTATGCTGTAACTTGTGAATTGCCAAGCTATCAACCTTGCATGCTTTCTAAATGCAACAAATAACTTATGTTCATCCAGTGTATCTGTCACAATATAAATATATACAAAATATAATATACTGTATAGATGTAGGCAGCACATTCGTCAAACATACAACAGCTCCCGGTGCCCTCCATAACTAACCCAAGCCAGGACCTCCAACATGACGATAAAATAAATAACCTACTGTACCTGTAGACTTTTTTCTTTTATTACCTGTGTTTTGTTGCATTAGAAATATGTGTGTGTATGTGAATGATGGGCAGCACTGCAGGACTTCAAGAGTTAATCAGTTTCTTTATTTCCTGTAACAACAATGCCAACATGCTCATCCCACTGTACCCCCATTACCAGTCCTCTGTGCCCACTCCGCATCATCTGTGTCTATGTCCCCTCAATACTTCTTAATACTAGACCTTATGTGGCCTCAATACGAGTCTTTGTGCCCTCTAAGAGACAGTTCCCTTTGCCCCTCAGTATCATTTACCTATGACCCTTTGGATCAGTCCCCTGTACCGGTCGACCTAAGAGAGCTGTGTGAGGCAAGATTGGCTGTGTGGCTGCGAGCAGGGAGAGCAGTGTGAGGAGGGGAGTGCTACAGTAAATTAGGGAAGAAAGTTGTGTAAGTGGGGGTAACTGCAATGCCTGAGGGTTTTGTCTGACCTGTTCTCACATGAGTGTATAGAGGAGATATTCTGGTTCACAAGCACTGCTGCAAATTTGACAGCGCTGCGTTTGGTTTTAACGTCGCTCACCACTTGCAATAGAGCTGCCCAACCCTTCGCTTTTCCAGGACCCCACAAGGCTGTGAATGGATGTTTTGCATAAACATCCATTCGCAGCCATGGGTGGGTGCATTAAATCATTTCATGGTCCATCAAATGACCATCAAATGATTTTGCGCGTACACGTTTTTAGTGTGCCCTGTACAGGAACAAGGCACCCGCTTCACTGCCTCATTTCCATGGGAACGCCCAGCGTTTTCATGGGAGCACCCATGAAACGCTGGGGGTTCCCATGGGCGTGTCCAACCGCCACGCCCTGTGTCCGCACTGGTGGGTGCAAATAATGCGAATTTGCAGTTCACCATGCCGATTCGCACCCGGCATCTTAACATGCGTAGAAATGTGCATGTGTAGACGCCAAACATTGCTCCCCCATGCAATAGCAGTGAGCGGACCTGAATAAGGCCCAGAATGTAAGCTCTCACAAGCAGGGCCCTCTTCCCTCATGTGCTTTTCCTTCTATTACTTAAACCATTTTTGATGGCACCAAAACCTCCAGTTTTCTGCCATGCTGATACAGTATGTATTCCAGTGTCATTTACTGATGTAGATATGTTTATGTACCCTGTCCATGTCCTCTAGTCTATTCAACTGTAAGTCACTGTTTTGCTTATGTACTCTGTAATTGGGCACTGCAGATCTCTTCTTGCACCATAAAAATAAAGGATAATAATAATAATGAGACTAGACAGCAAAGAGTTCAGTAGAGGGCAGGGAGGCCCACAGCAGGAGGTCACAGTGAGTGAGCAAAGTCCAATGGTCCACAAGGACTAGGGCTGAGTCTTTGAATCGTCTGGAACTGAAGAAAATACTGGAATCGGCTGGAAGCAAAGGTGATATTGGAATCTGCTGGAACCAATGGATATACTGGAATAGGATGGAACCAAAGGAAGTGAGTATATGATGTGTCCGATGATGACCATCAATGGCGAAACAGTACCAGTAGTGGAAGATGAGGCACTGATCACTTTCACCGTGCTGAGAAGAAGCTGTAATAAGTATTGCAGACACTGTAGGAGGACACCAGTGAAAACAGGTACCAATGGTGCACACCTATGGTGGCTGGAATCGAGGGTGATACACATATGATGAGTGGTAATGCAGAGGGAACACTAATAATGTATGGTGAGAGAGTACCTAGATGGTGATTGATAGTAATCGATGGTGGTTGATGATGACTGATGGTATTCAATTATAATTGATGGTGGTGTTCTTGAAATCACTGGGAACCGAAGGGACACAGAAATCAGCTAGGACTGAAGGGAGCCAGGCGATGTAGCAGGATGGAGACTTGCACCAGGATTCTCAGATGCAGAGAGAGATTTCCACAGGAGCTAGACTACAGTATGCAGATAGGCAGAGCAGGCCCGGTGACAGGGGGGGTCAAGGGGGACACCCGTGACGGGCCTCGAGGGTGAGAGGGGCCCCGGGGATTAGGCGTAGATTTAAAGGGAGTCAAATATAGTTCCTCGAAGTCTGCCTCCGGCAGCGGCACCACTGAACTGGGAGAAGGGGAGGTCCATGGCCGGAGGTGTATAACTATATACCTCCGCAATTGCGGCTGGGAGGAGGAGAGCCGGGGAGGTCCGGGGCGCGGGCTGGGCGTGATGCAGGGACGTTTGCGGCAGCCTCTTAAATTGGGTGGGAGGGAGGTGCGTGGTGGCTGTTGGGAGGGAGCAGCAGTTCTCAGCCGCCACTTACAAAGGAAATTAAGGTCACAGTGTTTGCTTTAGTTGTGTTTGCCCACAGCCTCCATATTACATCTAAGGATAGCCTTACTCCAGGATTTGGGGGATATCTCTGGACTCATAACCTGATACTAGCGGTGCAAATTTTCAAGCTACTGGCTCTTCCTCCTGACCATCCAGCATCTACAACTGGTTCACTGCAGTCACATCTGGGTGTACAAAATCCCACAGTCATTACAGATTGCATGATACATGTATTTATAATGATTCTTTACTAGAGGAGAATTCTTTTTTGCCAGATTATGGTTTAGTCTATGGGCGGTATTCAATGAGAATACCTGCGAGGTGCAGCGAATCCTTTTTAGGATTCGCTGCACATTCGCCACGTTCCGGAGCCGGCGGGCTCCGGTATTCAACGTGTCAGGGGCTCGCTGCCCCTGACTGGTGAATATGAGCTCCTGCGGCGTATGCCACAGGGAGCCTGAGGACGGTGCCAGGCAGAGAGATGGTAGTCTCTCTGCCTGCCCCAGAACTTTGTGGGGGGTAGGTGGGCTCCCCGGGTGCCAGGCAGCACAGGCTGCCCCCAGGGGGTGCCAGCAGGGGAGCGTATATTCATTACACACGATCGTAACGATCGGGTGCAGTGAATATATGAATATGTAATGAGCGGCTTGGCTCCGGCGCCCCCTGCTGGCTGCTGTGTAAAAAAAAATATATATATATTTTTTTTAAATTAAATATATATTCATGTGCTTACAGCACATGAATAAAAATAGCATGCCCCTCCTCAGAATAAAATTCCTGATTTTTTTACACCAAATGTAAAAAACAAAACACTTTATTTTAAAAGTTCACATTCCACTTCACCATAAAAAGATAGCGATTGCTACTCGGTGAATCATGGTGAAAAAATCCTTGAAATGTATTCGCCATGTGGTCATTGAATAGGGTGATTCACCGTTTTAGTCAGAAATTCGCCAAACAGCACAAATTCGCCATAAAAACATGGCGAATCAGGCTCATTGAATACCGCCCTATATATCTATGATCATGAGAATCCTCTCCTCTGGAACAATCGCAGGCTATATTGCATCATAACAAATGCCTGGATGCATATAAAACTGGTTTTCTTCCATTATTTCATAACCTAGAGTTCCAATGAGCCTTGCTGTGAATCCTTCTTTACTGTGGTCAGCTAGGAATATCAAATCTATTGGTTGTTTAGTTATTATAAACTTTAGGAGGCCACTGACATTCCGTCAGGTGGTCAAGTATGAAGTTTGGTCCCCTTTTCCTTTCAATTACTAACAGGCTCAGCATTACATACTGTAGGTCAAAATATTTCAAATGTCTCTAAACAAGATTTTGGCAGTACTCAGGATACATTTTTGTCTTATCCTCAGGTGCGGATTGGCAATAAAATCAATCGTAAAGAATCCCAGTGGGTCAGCGCACACGTAGGGTCACCAGTGGACAGGATAAGGTAGAAGGTGGCTTTTGGTGTATCCAGTTGTAGAAGGTGGCAAGCTGGTGATGAGGATGTTTAAGAGGACTTTAAGAGGACTTTTTAGACGCAGCAGCACTGTGAAAAATATGTTGATGCCACAAGAGGCACCTAAGAGAAAAATACACCTCCTGCCAACATCTCAGATCCAAGTGCTGCATCCTAAGAAGCAGCATTGGATTACTTGCAAGACTCTGAGAATACACAGATTGGTCCTCGCAGCTTTACACCTAAGGCCAGAAAGATGAAGGCCTGGTCTTGGTTCACCAATAAAAATGGAGTGACTCAGATCCGGGCACGCGGGCAAAACGTCATTGCCCAGCGTCGGATTCTCGTGAGATCACAGAACCTTTAAATTCCGCAACCCCACGCCGCCATCTTCACTCCGGGCTCAGAGCAGGGTGGCAAAGGGTGTGCTGCTGCTGTTGTGTATACTGTCTCTGCTGGGGCCTCTCTCCTCTATGCTCAGTGGGATCATCATCACCATTGCAAGGATGACTGCTGTGTACTGTCTCTCCTAGTCCTTTGTGCTAGGGCCTGCCTCTGCTCCTGTATAGTCCACTGGTGCTGCTAGTGCCTGCCCTGCACTGCCTAGTGGCTGCTGCCAGTACCACCTACCTACTTAACTACCTACTGCAGACTTCCAGTCTGCTGGTGCCCTGCCAACCAGTACCTTATACCTATTGCATGCAGTATACATAATATCAGTCTGCTCTTTGACAAAGCTGCATACCTCCTACCAGTACCTATTGCAGTATATAATTCCAGTGTGCTGTTGCCCTTGGCGACCAGTACCTAATGCAGTATTTTAAAATTCTTGTCTGCTGGTGCCCTGCCAACCATTACCTATTGCAGACAGTACATACTGTAATATACTATATAATTCCAGTCTTCTCTGCTGTTGCCACTGGCTACCAGTACCTATCGCAGTATATAATTCCAGTTTGCTGTTGTCACTGGCTAGTGGCTACCCATACCTATCGCAGTATATAATTCCAGTTTGCTGTTGCCCCTGGCGACCAGTACCTAACGCAGTATTTTATAATTCCAGTTTGCTGTTGCCACTGGCTAGTGGCTACCAGTACCTAACGCAGTATTTTATAATACCAGTCAGCTGCTGTCACTGGCTACCTGTACCTAACGCAGTATATAATTCCAGCTTGCTGTTGCCCCTGGCGACCAGTACCTAACGCAGTATTTTATAATTCCAGTCTGCTGGTGCCCTGACAACCAGTACCTATTGCAGACAGTATATAATATATTATATAATTCCAGTCTGCTCTGCTGTTGCCACTGGCTACCAGTACCTATCACAGTATATTATTCCAGTTTGCTGTTATCACTGGCTAGTGGCTACCAGTACCTATCGCAGTATATAATTCCAGCTTGCTGTTGCACCTGGCGACCAGTACCTAACGCAGTATTTTATCATTCCAGTCAGCTGTTGTCACTGGCTACCCGTACCTATCGCAGTATATAATTTCAGTTTGCTGTTACGATAACTCGCATATATCCAGAGAGCGCCACACACCGCTGCTTACTGACATAGCGGAGAAACGCGTCAAGCAATTAGACCAGCTTGCACTACTTACAGCTGACCCAGAGCAACCGCTAAAACAATCTGCCTTTAAAACCTCCAAGCCGTTCCTTCCTTTGCTGCTCCACAGTGACCTCCCCAGTGTTTTGCCATCTACAACAAACAGCCGGCTTCCGACTGGTAATTCAAGCTACTGCAACCTGGGTGAGTTTTGCACTGTGTTTAAACATCCGTGATTCCCGGCATTACAGCAACTTCCATCTGCGCTGCTTGACGGATATATATATATGATATACCCCCTACCACCCACGGGACATCAAAGCTTCCCCCACCCCTACTGCTGGAGGATCGGTAGGGGTCCCAATACATTGCTATGCCCAGGGGTCTACACTGCTGTTGACGCCCCTGTATGTTTATATATGTATATATATTGTAAGACTGTAGGGGAATTTGGATGCCTTTTCCTGGGGTAGAAGGCAGCCAAAAGCAGCTGAGTAATCACACCAGTCCAGTTTTTTTGG
This sequence comes from Crinia signifera, assembly GCF_055691185.1. Lineage (NCBI taxonomy): Eukaryota > Metazoa > Chordata > Amphibia > Anura > Myobatrachidae > Crinia > Crinia signifera. The sequence continues at coordinate 126,012,789 of NC_139221.1, read as the reverse complement.
TACAACTGGCCGCAACCAGTTTTATTTCAGCAGAAAACAAAATAAACATAAAAAGAAAATACCTTGCCTGTCCGGCACTAACTATACACAGGATGCTCCTAACTGACACTAAAGAAAAATACCAAGTTTCCCAGTCAACACTGGGGACTCACTTGTAAAAGGCAGGTTTGCTTCTCACACAGAGACTCTGCAATCTCCCAGGCAATCCTCTCACACTGTTCACTCTGGCAGCCTTTTTACAGCTTGCTTGCTGATTAGCCCTCTGTGAGGCAAAACACCTGTTTCTAAAAGGTGTAGGACAAGAACCTGGGACAAATATACCTGCCCTCAAACACTACTCCAGTGTTCTTGTCCCCCTCCCCTGTTTTGACCTAGGGGCCGGAACACTTGTAGCCCCCAAACAGAAGGTGCGGGACAATGCATCTGCATTGGCCAACTGTGAACCTGGTCTATGTTCGACCTTAAACTTGAAATCCTGTAATGCTAGAAACCATCTGGTTACCCGAGCATTCTGACCTCTGTTTACATGCATCCAGTTTAAAGGGGCGTGATCTGTCACTAGCCTGAACTGTCTTCCTAAGAGGTAATACCTCAAGGTATCTAATGCCCATTTAATGACCAAAGCCTCCTTTTCCACAATGGCATACCTTTTTTCATGCTCATTGAGTTTCCTACTCAAATAGATGATAGGGTGTTCATCCCCATCTCTGGTTTGGGACAACACAGCCCCTATCCCTACCTCTGAGGCATCTGTCTGTACAACAAATTCTTTTGAAAAATCTGGCGTTATCAGTATAGGTTGTGAACACAAAGCCACTTTTAACGCTTGGAACGCTTTTTCTGCATCAGGGTTCCATTTCACCGTATTTGACTGCTTCCCCTTGGTAAGGTCTGACAACGGCCCTGCTGTGTCTGCAAAATTAGGAATAAATCGTCTGTAATACCCAGTTATTCACAAAAAAGCCCTGTTACTCACCGCCGTCCGGGATCTGCGGCACCCGGACGGACGGCAGCTGCGGCACGGAGGCTGGAGGCGGGGGGCGTTGCTAGGCAGCGTCCCAAGCCTCGCTCTAAGGACGGGCGTCGGGGCGTTGCCTAGCAACGTCCCAGAACTTCCGCCCGGCAGACGGGGAACACGCGCGCGCCTGAGTGACGTCAGGCGGCGCGATTTTCGGATAAATAGCCGGCGTCTGCTGGGCACAGACGCCGGTTATACAGGTTGCTTCCCCAGAAGCTTTCTCTGACCCGGTCCCTGGAGCTGTTTAATCAGCTCTGTTCTCACAGTCTGCTCTGCTCTCCTGGTTCCCTGCTGCTCAGCTAGCTCCAGTGGATTCCTGGCCTGAGCTAGTGCCTGCGTCTGATCCACAGTCTTCCATCTGCTTGTGGGTCATGTAAGTGCTCCGTTGGAGCCCGGTGTTTGCTATCTTTTGCTATTCTGTTGCCCTCCGTGGCATTCCCCCTCCGTGGGGCCCGTCTTTATTCTATTGTGTTATTTTCTCAGTTGCCCTTTCTGTCCAGTTATTCTCTGTCACCCTAGCTCCCCTCAGGCAGGGGTGTACCCCTCTTTGTCTGCACCCGGCTTTGGGGAATCACTTGCCTTGGTGTGCCCCCATTCTGAGATTCCCCTTTCGTATCTCTTGTGTCTGCGACTGGGTCGCGATCCCCGTCCTTGACCGGGTGTCGGTTAGTTAGGGGTCTCTCCCAGCTAGGCCCATTAGCCAGTCATCCTTTTGAGATACTCCCTGGCGATCGCTCACCCCTTGTCTTTACGTAACACCTGGCTGCATCGGGGTCAGAGCCGGCTTAACTGGCTCTGTCGAACGCGGCGGCTACAGGCGAAGCCTAGCACTTGCAGGGGTATTCCATCTGCCCGGGGGACTCAACAGAGTCAGTGTAGGTTTTGCTGTGGCCGTTCTAAACAGCGGTCCCAGCTGCGGGCTCACGCCTGACCTATTGTCTCTTGCCAGCTGTCATACTCCCCATTGCCCTGCCGAGTCCCGTAACATTATAACCGGCCATAACAGACAGCCTGGTAGGGTCATCTTTGTGTATTTGCATCCCTCCTGTTGTTTTTTGTAGTGGATATGAATCCGTCAGCACAAACTTTTGCTGATCAGGTCCAGGGGTTAACCCAGATGGTGCGAGAGCTCTCGTTGAAGGTGGCTTTTCAAGAGCAAAGGTCACGTCCTCTGGAGCCAGGGGTTTCCGAACCCAAGGTGAATTTGCCGGATCGGTTTTCAGGAGACCGCAAGACCTTCTATAACTTTCGTGAAAGCTGTAAGTTATATTTCCGGCTTCGCCCACGGTCGTCCGGGTCTGAGTCCCAGCGAGTAGGCCTGGTCATCTCGCTACTTCAGGGGGATCCTCAAACTTGGGCCTTTGGGTTACCCGCCGATAGTCCGGCTTTGTCCTCAGTGGACAATTTTTTCAGTTCCCTGGGTCTGTTATATGACGACCCTGATAGGGAGGCTTCCGCAGAGACTCATCTCCGGGCCCTTAAACAAGGGAAGGACCCGGCGGAGGTCTACTGCACAGAATTCCGTCGCTGGTCCAATGACTGCGGATGGAACGACCCTGCGTTACGCAGTCAATTCCGCTGCGGGTTGGCGGATGAGATTAAAGACTGCCTAATTCAGTACCCTGCTCCTACCTCCCTCGATAAGTTAATGGAGTTATCCATCCGGATTGACCGCCGTCTCCGTGAACGGAGGTCGGAGCGGAGTTCTATAACTCGGGCGGTTCCCTATGTCCCATCTGTTCCCGAGGAATGCGAGGAACGGATGCAGCTTGGAGCAGCCCGCATTTCTCCAGAGGAGAGAGCCCGGCGACTTGGCTCTGGCTTATGTCTGTACTGTGGCAACAAGGGGCATATTCTCCGTAACTGTCCCAACAGACCAGTAAAAGCCCGGGCCAAGTGAACGAGGAGAGGGTTCACTTAGGCCTCCAGCTTTTTTCCTCTCTTAACTCGTTATTAGTGTTGGGGTGTATTTCTTTTCGGGGCGCCAACTTTTCGGGGTCTGTCTTCGTTGATAGTGGCGCGGCCGGGAATTTTTTAGATTTCACGATAGCCCAGACCTTGGGCATTCCCCATATCAAACTTCCTGTACCTGTTACTTTACGTGGTTTAGACGGTAATGTCCTCTCCAACGGGGCTATTTCATTCCAAACTCCTCCCCTGCAGCTGTCTATCGGTCTATTTCATCAAGAAGAGATCTCCTTTCTGTTAACATCTTGTCCTGCAGTTCCCATTGTGCTGGGGTTCCCATGGCTGAAAAAACACAACCCCATCATTGATTGGAATCAAGGGGAGATTGCTCGGTGGAGTTCCACCTGTACTGAGCATTGTTTCAACACCTCACTCCCGCTTGCTTCTGTCTCCCTTTCCAAGATTCCGTATCCCTATCAGGACTTCTCAGATGTTTTTTCTAAGGGGAAAGCGGACGCTTTACCACCTCACCGTCCGTACGACTGTGCCATTCAATTAGTCCCGAATGCCCCCTTGCCCAAGGGGAGACTGTATGCCTTGTCCGTTCCGGAAACTAAAGCCATGGACGACTATATCCAAGAGAGTCTTTCTAAGGGGTTCATCAGGCCGTCCAAATCTCCTCTCAGTGCCGGATTCTTTTTCGTGGCCAAGAAGGACGGTTCATTGAGACCCTGTATCGATTTCCGGGCTCTCAACAAGATCACGGTAAAGAACACCTATCCTCTCCCCTTGATTGCGGTACTGTTTGACCAGCTATGGTCCGCAACCGTTCTTTTCAAGATTGACCTTCGGGGTGCATACAACCTCATAAGGATAAAAGAAGGAGATGAGTGGAAGACGGCTTTCAGTACACAGACAGGGCACTATGAGTACCTGGTAATGCCCTTTGGCCTCTCTAACGCCCCAGCCGTCTTTCAGGATTTGATTAACGATGTCCTCCGTGATTTCCTCGGCAAATTCGTGGTTGTCTATTTGGACGATATTTTAATTTTTTCTCAAGACTTAGACTCACATAGATCTCAAGTTCGTCATGTTCTGCAGAAGTTGCGAGAAAATCAGCTATTCGCTAAACTGGAGAAATGTGAGTTTGAAGTAACTCAGGTATCCTTTTTAGGGTACATTATTTCCTCCCAAGGATTCCAAATGGATCCTAAGAAACTGCAAGCCGTGGTGGATTGGGTCCGTCCCACTAATTTCAAAGCGGTCCAACGGTTTCTTGGTTTCGCCAACTATTATAGGCGGTTTATCCACTCATTTTCTTCCATTGTGGCACCTTTGGTGGCCTTGACCAAAAAGGGTGCTGACCCCTCGGTATGGACGCCTCCAGTGGAACAAGCTTTTAAAACACTCAAGCAAGCCTTTATCTCGGCCCCGGTCCTCAGGCATCTTAATCCTGATCTGCCTTTCATTGTTGAGGTAGACGCCTCCGAAGTTGGAGCCGGGGCCGTCCTGTCCCAAACGGATCCTGAGTCATTGGAGTTACACCCATGTGCCTATATGTCCAGGAAGTTTTCCCAGGCTAAGTCCAACTATGATGTTGGCAATAGAGAATTACTCGCAGTCAAGTAAGCGTTTGACGAATGGCGACATTGGTTGGAAGGAGCCTCACACCAGATTCTTGTCCTCACTGACCATAAGAATCTTCAGTATATTGAATCGGCCAAGAGGTTGAATACCCGACAAGCTCGGTGGGCCCTCTTTTTCACGCGCTTCAATTTTATCATTTCTTATAGACCAGGTTCGAAGAACATCAGAGCAGATGCTCTTTCTAGATGTTTCCTTCCTCAACATATCAATAGGTTCAGTAAAGGACCCATTGTCCCGGCATCGTGTATTCATGCGGGAGTAAGTCTAACTCTGGAAGGCCTCCTTCGCCAGGCTCAGGGTCAAGCTCCGGTCCAGACTCCCGAGAACAGGTTATTTGTGCCCCTGTCTCTTAGACGCAGAGTCCTTGCGGAGTCTCATGACTCCAAGATTGCTGGTCATCCTGGAGTAGGTAAAACCCTGGCGCTTCTCACTCGTGTTGTCTGGTGGCCGGGAATGTCTCGTGACACCAAGGATTTTGTCTTATCCTGTCCGGACTGTGCCAGGCATAAAGTTCCGCGGACACGACCGGTAGGGGAATTGATGCCTTTATCTATTCCTGGTAGACCTTGGTCTCACTTGGCCATGGACTTTGTCGTTGGACTACCTGTCTCGTCCCATTGTTAGGTCATCTGGGTGGTCATCGATAGGTTTTCTAAGATGGCACACTTTGTGGCCCTTAGACAATTACCTTCAGCCAGGGAGTTGGTTACCTTGTTTTTGCAGCATATTTTTAGACTGCATGGTTTACCCAGCGATATTGTTTCAGATCGTGGTCCACAATTTGTGGCACAATTTTGGAGATTGTTCTGTTCTGCGCTGAAAGTAAAGACCATTCTCACGTCTGCGTTTCATCCGCAGGCCAATGGGCAAACTGAACGGTTGAACCAATCCCTCAAGCAATATCTTAGGGTTTTTGTGTCCAAATTACAGGATGATTGGGTGAACCTTTTGCCACTCGCCGAATTTGCGTATAACAATGCATGTCATTCGGCTTCCAAGACCTCTCCCTTTTTCGCGGTCTATGGATTTCATCCGCGGGCCAACTCTTTGGGACCGGAAGCCCCCAGATCTACGTCTTCTGCTGCCTCCCGACTCAGGGTGATTTGGCGGAGTATCCACACGGCTCTCAAGGAAGCTTCTTTTAGAGAAAAGGTATTTTCAGACAAATTCAGACGTCCTTGCCGTTTTAAAGTGGGTGACTGGGTGTGGCTTTCTGCCCGGAATATCAAGCTTCACCAACCCTCGGCAAGGTTAGGACCTCGGTTCATCGGTCCGTTTCGAATTGTTAAGAGGGTTAATCCGGTAGCCTTTCGTGTCTCTCTACCTAAGTCCCTCAAGATCAATAATACCTTCCACGCTTCGCTTCTTAAACCTGTGTTTTTTTCGCGGAAATTTCCGCGTAAGGTTAGAAGTGGCTCCGCTCCGGTGATGGTGCAGGGTCAACAGGAATTCCGTGTGGAGAAGATTCTTGACTCCAAATTCGTGGGAAGGTCTCTGCAGTTTCTTGTGCATTGGAGAGGGTTTGGTCCCGAGGAGAGGTCTTGGGTTCCTGATCGGGACTTGCATTCACCCAACCTCAAGAGGTTGTTTTTCCGACGGTTCCCTGATAAACCTGGGGGTAAAGGGTTGTTAACCCTTCCTCAAGGGGGGGTACTGTTACTCACCGCCGTCCGGGATCTGCGGCACCCGGACGGACGGCAGCTGCGGCACGGAGGCTGGAGGCGGGGGGCGTTGCTAGGCAGCGTCCCAAGCCTCGCTCTAAGGACGGGCGTCGGGGCGTTGCCTAGCAACGTCCCCGAACTTCCGCCCGGCAGACGGGGAACACACGCGCGCCTGAGTGACGTCAGGCGGCGCGATTTTCGGATAAATAGCCAGCGTCTGCTGGGCACAGACGCCGGTTATACAGGTTGCTTCCCCAGAAGCTTTCTCTGACCCGGTCCCTGGAGCTGTTTAATCAGCTCTGTTCTCACAGTCTGCTCTGCTCTCCTGGTTCCCTGCTGCTCAGCTAGCTCCAGTGGATTCCTGGCCTGAGCTAGTGCCTGCGTCTGATCCACAGTCTTCCATCTGCTTGTGGGTCACGTAAGTGCTCCGTTGGAGCCCGGTGTTTGCTATCTTTTGCTATTCTGTTGCCCTCCGTGGCATTCCCCCTCCGTGGGGCCCGTCTTTATTCTATTGTGTTATTTTCTCAGTTGCCCTTTCTGTCCAGTTATTCTCTGTCGCCCTAGCTCCCCTCAGGCAGGGGTGTACCCCTCTTTGTCTGCACCCAACTTTGGGGAATCACTTGCCTTGGTGTGCCCCCATTCTGAGATTCCCCTTTCGTATCTCTTGTGTCTGCGACTGGGTCACGATCCCCGTCCTTGACCGGGTGTCGGTTAGTTAGGGGTCTCTCCCAGCTAGGCCCATTAGCCAGTCATCCTTTTGAGATACTCCCTGGCGATCGCTCACCCCTTGTCTTTACGTAACACCTGGCTGCATCGGGGTCAGAGCCGGCTTAACTGGCTCTGTCGAACGCGGCGGCTACAGGCGAAGCCTAGCACTTGCAGGGGTATTCCATCTGCCCGGGGGACTCAACAGAGTCAGTGTAGGTTTTGCTGTGGCCGTTCTAAACAGCGGTCCCAGCTGCGGGCTCACGCCTGACCTATTGTCTCTTGCCAGCTGTCATACTCCCCATTGCCCTGCCGAGTCCCGTAACAAGCCCTTACTTGTTTTTTATTCACTGGCCGAGGCCAGTTTTGAATAGCATCGATTTTATTTAATTGGGGCTTAATCAGACCTCTACCAATGGTGAAGCCCAAGTACTTAACCTCCTCCATTGCAAGGCAGCACTTATTTGGGTTAGCAGTAAACCCTGCTTCTCTGATTGAGTCCAGTACTGCTTGTACTTTAACCAAATGGGACCCCCAGTCCGTACTGTGAATTACCACATCATCCAAATATACAGCTGCATATTTTCTATGGGGCCTCAAAATTTTATCAATCGTCCGTTGAAAGGTTGCTGGAGCCCCATGCAACCCAAAAGGTAACATCTTATACTGAAACAGCCCCTCTGGAACCAAAAAGGCTGTTTTTTCTTTTGCGCTATCAGTTAGGGGTATCTGCCAGTAACCTTTAGTCAGGTCCAATGTGGTGAGAAACCTGGCTGTTCCCAGCCTTTCTATAAGCTCATCCACACAAGGCATGGGGTATGCGTCAAATTTGGACACCTCATTTAATTTACGAAAATCATTACAAAAGCGTATGCTACCATCTGGCTTCAGGATGAGAACTATAGGACTGGACCACTCACTGTTGGATTCCTCTATGACTCCTAGTTCTAACATGTTTTTAACTTCTTAAGAGACATCTTCTCTCTGAGCTTCAGGAATCCTATATGGCTTTAAATGAACCCTGACCCCTGGTTCAGTGACAATGTCATGTTTTATTATGGTCATTTGGCCAGGCAGCTCTGAAAATATCTCCCTATTTCGGTTGAGAAATTCTTTAACCTGATTGTTCTGTTCAGCTGACAATGTCTCTGACACCTTCACCGCCGGAAGCAAAAGAGGTGAAGACGCCAAAGAGCAAGGCTCCGCTGACAGAGACAACCTATCTTTCCAGGGTTTGATTAAGTTAACATGGTAGATTTGTTCAGGTTTTCTCTTACCTGGTTGGTATACTTTATAATTGACCTTATTAACTTTTTCCAAAATCTCAAATGGTCCCTGCCATTTAGCTAGGAACTTGCTTTCCACAGTGGGCACCAACACAAGAACTCTATCCCCAGAAGCAAATTCCCGTATCTTGGCACTCCGGTTATATACCCTCTGTTGAGCACTTTGGGCTTGTTCCATGTGCTCTCTGACAATAGGTACCATGGTTGCAATCCTATCCTGCATTTGTGATACATGTTCAACAACGCTTTTATAAGGGGTGGGTTGTCCTTCCCACGTCTCCTTAGCAATGTCCAACAGCCTTCTGGGGTATCTACCATACAACAAATCAATCGGGGAAAACCCAGTAGAGGACTGCGGAACTTCTCTGATGGCCATCAACAAGTAGGGCAACAAACAATCCCAATTTTTCCCATCTATGTCAACAACCTTTTTTAACATACTTTTTAACGTTTTATTAAATCTTTCACCAACCCATCAGTTTGGGGATGGTAGATAGACGTCCTGAGGTGGGTGACCTTAAACAATTTGCACAATTCTTTCATGACCCTTGACATAAATGGAGTACCTTGGTCAGTCAAAATTTCTTTTGGTATTCCCACTCTACTGAAAACCTGCACCAGTTCCCTAGCTATCGCTTTGGTTGTCATATTGCGTAAAGGGACAGCCTCAGGATATCGAGTGGCGTAGTCCATTATTACCAAAATATACTGATGGCCCGAGCGGATTTTAACAAGGGCCCCACGAGATCCATGGCTATTCTGTCAAATGGGACCTCTATAATAGGCATGGGAACTAGTGGGCTCCTGAAATGAGGTCTAGGGGCATGATACTGGCATTCAGGACAGGAAGAACAATATTCAGACACTTCTTTATACACCCCTGGCCAAAAGAACCTTTGTAAAACTCTTTCAGTGGTCTTTTCTGCCCCTAAATGTCCTGCTGTAACATGACTATGGGCTAAATCTAGTAACTTTCTCCTATAAGGTTGGGGAACTACCAGATGATCCACCACTTCCTCACCCTTTTTGACAACGTGGTACAAAAGCTCATTACAAATAGCCATGTGGGGATAAGAAATCTTGGCACCTGGTACCACGGGTTCCCCATTAACAACCTTAACATTTTCTCTAGCCTTCAATAAAGTAGGGTCCTTTAACTGTTCAGACATAAACAAATCCTTCTTTACCTCCAGATCGGGCACTACTACCTCTCCGTTTCCAGCAAGAGGGTCCTCACTCCATCTGTCCCCTCTCCAGTCAAACTAGCAAAAGGTAAAGGGTCAGAAGGTTCAAAGGACCCACATACATTCACAAAATCATTGGCATTAACTACTGGCTCTTCACTTCTCCCATCTGTGGCTAAACGTGATTCCCACAGCTTCCAAAATGAGGAAAATCCCTCCCTATTATGGCCTCATGCACCATAGAGGGGACCAGTCCTACTTTCACAATTGCTTACCCACAACAAGTTTCTATATGTACTTCAGCAGTGGCATAATGTTGGGTATCCCCATGTATACAAGTAACCCGAATAGGTATTTGCTGGACCTTTAAGGGATTCATTAATCCAGCTTTCACAAGGGTAACCAAACTTCCTGAGTCCAGCAAAGCCTCTACCCGGTTACCCTCTAAGAACACATCACACATTTGTCTTTCGAGTTTAGGAAAAGGCACCACAGTACAGGCTAATCTAGCAAAGAAAGACATTCTGCGATTTTCAAAGGCAGCACCACATTGCATGGGTTCCTGCGTAACTGGGCAATTAGCAATAATATGACCTGGCATACCACACCTGAAACATTTAATCACCCAATTATCAACCCGTTTGGGCAGCATAGACCTTTCTAGTCCCATTGGCCTGTCTCCAGGGCCACTGTTTACAGTCTCTCCAGCCTTGCGCTCTCTTAACCGCCCAGCAACATTTTCCCATGGAACAGTCTTACCAGTCTTCACTGAAGGGCGCTGTCGGGGATCTGTGGGGTGCTGGGTGGTCATCAGTAATTCCTCTGCCGCCAGATACCTCTCTACCATGTCCACTAACCGGTCAGCAGTATCCGGATTTCCATGGCTCACCCACTTGCGCAGGACCACAGGCAAGGATCTCAAATAGCGGTCCATGACGACTCTTTCCACCATCTGGGGACCAGTTAATGTCTCTGGCTGTAACCATTTTTTGGTTAGCTGAATAAGGTCGTGCATCTGTGAGCGAGGAGGCTTCTCCAGGGCATATACCCAGCGGTGCACCCGTTGGGCTCTTACAGACAGTGTGACTCCCAGGCGGGTTAGGATCTCAGTTTTTAACTTGTCATAGTCCAGAGCATCTGCAGGGCTTAAATCAAAGTATGCTTTTTGGGGCTCACCCGAGAGAAAAGGTGCTAGCAGACTGGCCCATTGTGCTTCCGGCCAGTTCTCACGCTCAGCAGTCCTTTCAAACGTGGTCAGATAGGCCTCCACATCATCAGTCTCTGTCATTTTATGCAGGAAGAGACTGGCCCGGATAGAACTAGAGCTGGCTGGAGCACTGACGGCCACATCACCGGTCCGTGTTGCCAAGCTTCGCACCACTGCAGTTAAGGCCTCTCTATCCTGATGCTGTTGCCTGCAAAGTTCATCCATTGCCACCTGCTGCTGCCTGGTGGCCTCCTGCTGAGCTGCTGTGGCCTCCCGCTGTACCGCTGTAGCTTGCAGCAAGGCTTTAAGCAGTTCCTCCATATTTAAAGATTTTTCAGGTGGCTTTGTAGCTGCTTTCACCCAGTACATATATAAAATCCTCAGGCAATTCTCAGCAACTTCACACTGGGCTGTATCTGCATAAACCACTGTTTTCTTCAGGGCTCACACAGCTGCGGCTCTCACTTATGCACAGAACGGAGTGCTAGCATTCTCCACCAAGTTGTAACACTGTAGGGGAATTTGGATGCCTTTTCCTGGGGTAGAAGGCAGCCAACAGCAGCTGAGTAATCACACCAGTCCAGTCTTTGTGGTACAACTGGCCGCAACCAGTTTTATTTCAGCAGAAAACAAAATAAACATAAAAAGAAAATACCTTGCCTGTCCGGCACTAACTATACACAGGATGCTCCTAACTGTCACTAAAGAAAAATACCAAGTTTCCCAGTCAACACTGGGGATTCATTTGTAAAAGGCAGGTTTGCTTCTCACACAGAGACTCTGCAATCTCCCAGGCAATCCTTCACACTGTTATAATTCCAGTAGGCTGTTGTCACTGGCTACCTGCACCTAACGCAGTATATAATTCCAGCTTGCGACCAGTATTTTATAATTCCAGTCTGCTGGTGCCCTGCCAACCAGTACCTATTGCAAACAGTATATAATATATTATATAATTCCAGTCTGCTCTGCTGTTGCCACTACCAGTACCTATCGCAGTATATTATTCCAGTTTGCTGTTATCACTGGCTAGTGGCTACCAGTACCTATCGCAGTATATAATTCCAGCTTGCTGTTGCCCCTGGCGACCAGTACCTAACACAGTATTTCTCATTCCAGTCAGCTGTTGTCACTGGCTAGTGGCTACCAGTACCTATCGCAGTATATAATTCCAGTTTGCTGTTGCCCCTGGCGACCAGTACCTATCGTAGTATATAATTCCAGTTTGCTGTTATCACTGGCTAGTGGCTACCCGTACCTAACGCAGTATATAATTCCAGTTTGCTGTTGCCCCTGGTGACCAGTACCTAATGCAGTATTTTATCATTCCAGTCGGCTGTTGTCACTGGCTACCTGTACCTATCGCAGTATATAATTCCAGTTTGCTGTTGCCCCTGGCGACCAGTACCTAACGCAGTATTTTATAATTCCAGTTTGCTGTTGCCACTGGCTAGTGGCTACCAGTACCTAACGCAGTATTTTATAATTCCAGTCGGCTATTGTCACTGGCTAGTGGCTACCAGTACCTATCGCAGTATATAATTCCAGTTTGCTGTTGCCCCTGGCGACCAGTACCTATCGCATTATATAATTCCAGTTTGCTGTTGTCACTGGCTAGTGGCTACCAGTACCTATCGCAGTATATAATTCCAGTTTGCTGTTGCCCCTGGCGACCAGTACCTATCGCATTATATAATTCCAGTTTGCTGTTATCACTGGCTAGTGGCTACCAGTACCTAACGCAGTATATAATTACAGTTTGCTGTTGCCCCTGGTGACCAGTACCTAATGCAGTATTTTATCATTCCAGTCGGCTGTTGTCACTGGCTACCTGTACCTATCGCAGTATATAATTCCAGTTTGCTGTTGCCCCTGGCGACCAGTACCTAACGCAGTATTTTATAATTCCAGTTTGCTGTTGCCACTGGCTAGTGGCTACCAGTACCTAACGCAGTATTTTATAATTCCAGTCGGCTATTGTCACTGGCTAGTGGCTACCAGTACCTATCGCAGTATATAATTCCAGTTTGCTGTTGCCCCTGGCGACCAGTACCTATCGCATTATATAATTCCAGTTTGCTGTTGTCACTGGCTAGTGGCTACCAGTACCTATCGCAGTATATAATTCCAGTTTGCTGTTGTCCCTGGCGACCAGTACCTATCTCAGTATATAATTCCAGTCGGCTGGAGCCTACCTACTAGTGGTGCTGTTCTGTGGCATAACTTCACAAAAATAATGGAGATCCAAAATATGGAGGATAAAAAAATAGGGAAAGATGAAGAGCCGCTTTCTCGTAGTTCTGAAGCTGCTGCCACTTGTCATGATGACATAGACGATGAAATGCCATCGACGTCGTCTGCCAAGGCCGATGCCCAGTGTCAAAGCAGGTGGCATGTAAAATCGAACCCAAAGTTCGGGAAAAGGATTTGAAAAAGTAAATGTAAATCGTTACAAGAGAAACATAAACTTGTCAATATGCAATTTACGACACAGAGTGGCAAGGAACGGCTAAGGCCATGGCCTAAGTGCATGACTAGTGGTTCAGCTTCACATGACGATCAAAGTACTCCTCCTCTCCGACAAAAACACAGCAAACAACTATGCCTTCTAAAGACATATCACAAATCCCCAAGGAGAGTCCAAGGGTGTCAGTGGTTGTGATGCCGGACCTTCCCGTTAGGAGATGGCTCCTTCCACCAATTGCAGTACGCCCTCTGCATATGCTGGAAGGATCACCCACAGTCTAGTTCCAGATTTTAATAATGAAGGTGATGTTGTGCACCAGGAGGAGGATTTTGATATAGCTGGTGCTGAGGAGGAACTTGACGAGGAGGATACTGACGTGGTTTGCTTAAATGAGGCATCAGGGGGAAATGAAGCACCAGGGAGGGAAACAATTGTTGTCCATGGTATGAAAAAGCCCATCGTCATGCCTGGGCAGAGGACCAATAAATCCACCTCTACGGTCTGGAATTTTTTTTATCTGAATCCGGACATTATATGTATTGCCATATGTAGCTTATGTAAAGCTCCAATAAGCAGGGGTAAGGATCTTGCCCACCTAGGGACATCCCCGCTTATACGTCACCTGAAGACCCTTCATAAATCAGTGTTTAGTTCAGGAACTGCGGCTAGCAGTCCAGGGACACCTAAATCCCTTGGTCCTCCTTTTGGAGCCAAGCACCTGAAAAGCACACCACCAATTCCCTCCTTGGTCCGGATCGGGGGGAGTCCTGTAGGCCATTTCACCAGCCTGACTGACTCCCCTTCTATCCGAGATTCCTCTGGAGGATCCTGCAGCGCTACGCCTACTACTGCTGCTGGGAGTCGATCATCATCCCAGAGGGGGAGTTGTAAGACCGCTAAGTCTTTCACTAAGCAATTGACCGTCCAACAGTCATTTTCCATGAGGACAAAATATGACAGCAGTCATCCTATGGCAAAGCGGATAACTGTGGCCTTCACAGATATGATGGTGTTAGATGTGTCTCCGGTGTCCGCCATCAGTGGAGTGGGATTTAGACGGTTGATGGAGGTATTGTGTCCCCGGTACCAAATCCCATCTAGATTCCTCTTCACTAGGCAGGCGATACCCGTGATGTACAGGGACGTCTGAAAAAGTGTCCTCAGTGCCCTGAAAAATGCAGCTGTACCCACTGTCCACTTAACTACGGACATGTGGACAAGTGAATCAGGGCAAACTAAGGACTATATGACTGTGACAGCCCACAGGGTAGATGTATCGCCTTCCATAGCAGCAGCATCTCCTGCACGCCAGCTCCTTCCAAGGCAGGCTACGCTGTGTATCACCGGTTTCAGGAAGAGGCACAATGCCGACAACCTCTTAGAGAAACTGAGGGAAATCATCTCCCAGTGGTTTATCCCCCTTAGACTCTCCTGGGGATTTGTGGTGTCGGACAATGCCAGTAACATTGTGCGGTCATTAAACATGGGCATTTCCAGCACGTGCCATGTTTTGCCCACACAATAAATTTTGTGGTGCAGCATTTCATCAGAAGTGACAGGAGCGTGCAGGAGATGCTTGCGGTGGCCCGAAAAATTTGATGACACCTTTTTGCCACTGCCTGCCGAAGGCTGGAGTGGCAGCAAAAACTCCTCAACCTGCACTGCCATCAGATTAAACAAGAGGTGGTGACGGGCTGGAACTCCACCCTCTATATGTTGCAGAGGATGGAGGAGCAGCAAAAGCCCATTCAAGCCTACATGGCCACCTACGACATAGGCAGAGGAGCGGGGCTGCACCTGACTCAAGCGCAGTGGAGGCTGATTTCCGTGTTGTGCAAGGTTATCCAGCCTTTTGATGTAGCCACACGTGAAGTCAGTTCCAACATAGCCAGCATTAGTCAGGTGATTCACCTGATCAGGCTGTTGCAGAAGCAGCTAGAGAAAGTGAAGGAGGAGCTAAAGCATGTCACTCTTGTGGATGAAGCCCTCCATACGCTTTGCCAGGATATGAGGGTGGTCAGTCTGTTAAAGTCAAAGGAATATATTCTGGCCACCGTGCTCGATCCTTGGTTTTAAAGCATATGTTGTGTCTCTGTTTCCGGAGGACACAAGTCTACAAAGGTGCAAAGACCCACTGGTCAAAAGATTGTCATCTGAAGGGGACCGTGACATGGCCCCAGCTCCTCCGGCATTTTCTCCAACACCTGTACCTGCGAGGAAACAGCTGCGATTTCCCACACAACCCGCTGGCGGGGATGCAGGGCAGGCATGAGGGAGTTTGGACATCTGGACCGGACTAAAGGACCTGGCAACAATTGCTGACATGTCTACTGTCGGTGCATTGGATGCTGTCACCATTGAAAAAATGGTGGAGGATTACTTTGGTGACAGCATCCAAGTAGACATGTCAGACAGTCCTTACCTGTACTGGCAGGGGAAAAAAAGGCAGTTTGGAAGCCTCTGTACAAACTGGCTCTATTTTACCTGAGTTGTCCCCCCTCCAGTGTGTACTCCGAAATAGTTTTTAGTGCAGTGGGGAACCTGGTCAGTGAGCGGCAAAGGAGGTTGCTTCCGCAAAATGTGGAGAAGATGATGTTTCTAAAAATTAATTATCAATTATTCAATGAAGACCAGGAATTGCCTCCAGAGATTATAACGGGACCTGTGATTGTGGAGTCCAGCGGGGACAAATTGATAATCTGTGAGGATGAGGAAGTACACACTGTAGGGGGTGAGGAATCAGAGGAGGAGGCGAGTGACGATGACATCTTGTTGCTGTAGAGTGAGTTTATATAGGGAGATCTTATGAATTGTTTTTTTTGTGTGGGGGCCCAAACAAACCAATCATTTCAGCAACAGTTTTGTAGGCCCTGTCGCTGAAATGTTTGGTTTGTTAAAGTGTGCATGTCCTATTTTCGCAACATAAGGGTGGGTGCGAGGGCCCAAGGACAATTCCATCTTGCTTCACCATTCATTAATGAGAGTCATTCATATGTGGGTCTTGTCTTGACAGTGATAAGTGGACTTGTCTTTAAATGCATACAACTGTTTGCATTCCACTAATGAGAGTAATTGTTTCCTGCACCAATCGCCCACTGCTCCTCGGCTGGTTGCCGCCTGTGCTCAGATAGGGTGTTACAGGTGTCTCTGGGAAGCCATTCTGCAGTGTCGTTAATGTAGGCACTGTACCTTAATCACAGATAACTGATACATGACTGTGTCACAGACACTGTAATGCAGATGGTATCCCCTATATTATTCTGGGAGTCTGCCACTGCCGCTCTCACCCTGCATTATTTCGGGAGTCTGCCACTGCCACTCTCACCCTGCATTATTCTGGGAGTCTGCCACTGCCGCTTTCACCCTGCATTATTCTTTGAGTCTGCCACTGCCGCTCTTACCCTGCATTATTCTGGGAGTCTGCCACTGCCGCTCTCATCCTGCATTATTCTGGGAGTCTGCCACTGCCGCTCTCACCCTGCATTATTCTTGGCGTCTGCCACTGCCGCTCTCACCCTGCATTATTCTGGGAGTCTGCCACTGCCACTCTCACCCTGCATTATTTCGGGAGTCTGCCACTGCCGCTCTCACCCTGCATTATTCTGGGAGTCTGCCACTGCCACTTTCAGTTTGCATTATTTTGGGAGTCTGCCACTGCCGCTCTCACCCTGCATTATTCTGGGAGTCTGCCACTGCCGCTCTCACCCTGCATTATTCTGGGAGTCCGTCGATGCCGCTCTCCCCCTGCATCACACAACCAGATGCCGTCGGAAGACGTCCTGAGTGACAGGAGCGTTTCAGCCACTGCCTGTAGAATGCTCCCAAATCACCCACTGCTCCTTGGCTGGTGGTAAACAACACGATCAAGCCAGATAGTGGTCTTATTAGATATTAAACTGATAAAAACAGATACACAGCACAGCACACTCGCAGACCAACTCAGTGCTGCAGGAAACGCCCACTGCTCCTTGGCTGCACATCGTAAACACGATCAAGCCATATAGGGGTCTTATTGGGTGTTAAACTGAACACATACTATTAGCCCCTGGTTTCTGAACAGGTATACAGCTCCAACCCAGGGGTAAAAGTGGTCCTAGAGAGGTGGGGCAACTCTTTTCCATCTGCCACCTAGTAATTACCCCCCTCCCCTCCACTCATTAGGCAATGTTTTGAGAGACGACTGGCAATAATCCAACAGTTGAGCAATCACATTATTATATGGATCACTTTTCATTATCATATGAATGATGCACTATTTTTTTTTTATCATTGCTTCTTTTATTGTGGGTGGACCCAGTGGCAATTCCATCTTGCACCTCTTTTGCCATTACTGTATGTGCTTTTTGGGGCCTAGATTAATATTTTTTAGCTGGCTCATTCGGTATTAAACTGATAAAAACAGTTACACACTTGCAGAACAAGTCAGTGCTGCACGAAACGCCCACTTCTCCTCGGCTGCACATCATAAACACGATCAAGCCAGATAGGGGTCTTATTGGGTGTTAAACTGAACATGTACGATTAGGAAGGAAGCCCCCGGTTTCTGAACAGGTATAGAGCTCCAACCCAGGGGTAAAAGTGGTCCTAGAGAGGTGGGGCAACTCCTTTCCATCTGCCACCTAGTAATTTACCTCCTCCCCTCCACCCATTAGGCAATGTTTTGAGAGACGACTGGTAATAATCCCACAGTTGAGCAATCATCTTATTATATGGATCGCTTTTCATTATTATATGAATGATGCACTATTTTTGGTACTTGTGTATTTTGGCAGCGCCCATCGCATTGCATACCATAACGCATACGATGGTATGCGATGCGACGCTATATCGTACGATAGTGCACGATGGCATACAATTTTCAAATTGTATGCCATTGTACATGGCATACAATGCCATACGATGCTATGCGATGCGATTAAACATTGTATAAGCACCCTAATGGGTGCTTATACAATGTTAAGCACCCTAATGGGTGCTTACAATGTTAAATGCACCCCCACGCCACCCCCCCACTATAAACGTGAACCCGAAGCGTGGTGAGCGCAGCGAGCCCGCGAGGGGCGGCGGTACGCGTCCTACGACCTTTTCATACCCCCTCTATACACGTCGGCGTGGAGTTGAGAATAGAAGCGTGGCGAGCGGACGCGGATACCTGTGAAGCCCGCGAAGGGACGCGTTTACCTGTGAAAGTATCCGCGTCCGCTCGCCACGCTTCGGGGCTCGGTGGCTCGCTGCGCTCGCCACACTATTCTATTCTAAACTCCACGCCGACGTGGATAGTGGGGGTATGAAAAGGTCGTAGGACGCGTACCACCGCCGCTCGCCATGCTTCGGGTTCACGTTTATAGTGGGGGGGTGGCGTGGGGGTGCATTTAACATTGTAAGCACCCATTAGGGTGCTCAAAAGCACCCTTTAGGGTGCTTATACGATTTTTTATCGTATAGGGGGTCAAAATCGCGTTGCATCGCATCGCATGCCATCGGGTACATGGCATGCGATGCGGTGCGATACGTTCATCGTACGATGGACATCGGGGGCGCCGCCAAAATACACAAGTACCCTATTTTTTTTTACCATTGCTTCTTTTATTGTGGGTGGGCCCAGTGGCTATTCCATCTTGCACCTCTTTTGCCATTATGTGCTTTTTGGGGCCTAGTTTATTTTTTTTAAGCTGGTTTATTGGGTATTAAACTGATAAAAACAGTTACACACTTGCAGAACAAGTCAGTGCTGCACGAAACGCACACTTCTCCTCGGCTGCACATTGTAAACACGATCAAGCCAGATAGTGGTCTTTTGTCTGCCGCTCTGTCTGCCGCTGCAGTGCCACTCCTAGATGAGCCACGTTTTTATGCCGCACACTTAGCAAAGTTATCCAGCTACCTCGATGCAACCTTTTGCCCTAAAAACAATATTGTGAGGTGTTCATAATACACTGGAAATTAGTGGAAATTTATGTTATTGAGGTTAATAATAGCTTAGGAGCAAAAAAAAAAAAAAAAATCAGAACCCAAAACGTTTAGGGGGTGTTTTGGCAAAACCCATGAGAACCCGAAACCTGAAGGTAATCAGAACCCAAAATGTGAAAAGTGGCCGGTGCACATCTCTAGCTATAATATACTTCCAGAAGTGCAATTTGACAAATAAACATAGGGCCCATCTAGTCTGCCTATGTACACACCCTTACACAATAGGGTTAATTTATGTCAACTTCTTGAATTGTGGGATAAAACCGGAGTACCTGGAATAAAGGGGTTATTCTGATTCACTCGGAAAGGCACAATCACTCTCTAATGGACAAAACCATATGCACTGCAGATGGGGCTGATGTAACACAGGCAGATAGAGTTAGATTTGGGTGTTTTATTGTTTCTGTGCAGGGTAAATGCTGGCTACTTTATTTTTACACTGCAATATAGATATCAGTTTGAAGTACACCCCCACCCAAATCTAACCCTCTCTGCACGTTACATCAGCCACACCTGCAGTGCATTGTTTTTTTCCATTAGAGAGAATAAGAATAACCCCCTAAATCCACACTAATACAAACACACATTTAGGACTATGGTGAGAATTGAACCCATGACCTCAGTGCTGTGAGGCAGTAATGCTAACCATTACACCACCTGTACTGTCCAAAAGTCATTCCAAAGTGATTCCTGCTCAAAAACAAGGCTTTGCAGAACACTCTTTTAGAATGACTGTTTTTGGATCAGTTAAGAAAAAAAAATCAAATGAAACTATTGAGTTTTTTTTTTATATAGGAGCAGAATTTCAAATGTAGAGTGTTTCAGGCCCTAAAAAAAACAACTAATTTCTGGACTAGAAGAAGCTTAGTAAATTTGGCGCCAGAACAGATAATTATGCAGATGAGAGACCAGTGGCGGTTTTTACCTATGGGCTGCAGGACTGCAGCCCCCCCAGGTAAAATCTGCCACTGTAGTGAAGCCAGATGCAGTCTGCGAGACTGCACTGGCTTCACTGTGACTAGCAGTGACTTGCCAGTCACAAAGGCAGTCCCATTGGGAGGTGTTCCCTCCCTCCGGGATGCCTTTGTGCAGGCTGCCATGCAAAAACGGTGATTGCACATGCGCAGTACCTATATCGGTACTGCACACACTCTGGTCCCGGTGCCTGTCATTTGTATTGTACAGGCGCCGGGACCAAGATGCTTCTATGGGCTGTTGCCCAAGCAGTTCATAGAAGCTGGTCGCATGCGCAGTACAGTGTCATCAAAGCACAGGCGCCGGGGACGGGAGGAGAGGAGGCAGCAGTGACAGGTGGAGGGGGTGCCTGAATTGCGGTACCCCCGCTGTGGCCAAAGACAGCCCCCTCCCCAATAAAGTACAAGCCACCACTGTGAGAGACCATCAAGAAATGCAACCTTCAAGTTCCTTGGCCTGCTGCGCAATTTGGTTACAGTGGTGCTAGGAATACCAACACCAAAATGAGACACATATTCTATGGCACATATTTATACATTTTGACAGTGGTAGACCTAGATTTTTGGGACCCTGAAGCCTGAACCCATTGCAACCAGTAACAATAGGGCAGGGGTGGCCAACCCGCGGCTTGCGAGCCGCATGCGGCTTGCCTCCTGTTGATCTGTGGCTCAGTGGCTCCAGCGTACACAGCACTGCAGGGACACATAAGTAGTCACCGGGCGCATGTGCTGTCCCTTTAGGAGGCCACAGTCAGCCGCGTCTCTGCACCAGCACCGTTCCATAGTTACTGCAGTGAGTGTACTCTGCTTCTGCCTCCCGCTTCCGTTCCTGCACCGCCTCCACCTCCCGCACTGCCTGTGCCTACCATGCTGAATTCAGTGGGGGACACCAAAGAGGCACATCGCACACCCCTCCTGGCCGCACCCTCGCCATTAGCATCCACACCATACCCCCCAGTCAGCTGTGTACGCATCTGCACCTCACCTCCCTGCCACTGGCAGCTTCTGCCAAAAGGGGGATGACAGAAGGCAGCACTATGGAGAAAGCTGGGGACAGTGAGAGTACCAAGTGGTGAGTCCTACAGGGGGCATTATACACACTGGGGGCACCACAGTGGCATTATATGTATTAGCACCACCACAGAGGGCATTGTTTGTATGACTGGCACCATGTATTACATGTGTAAAGGGCACCATGAGTATTATATGTATAAGTGGCACCATGAGGGCATAATATGTATTAGCAGCACCACAGGGGGCATTGTTTGTATCACCCCAGTAACACGAGGGGGGGGGGGGGTATTATATGTGTAAAGGGCACCATGAGTATTATATTTATAAGTAGCACCATGGGGGCATAATATGTATAAGCAGCACCACAGGGGGCATTATGGGCCTGATTCATGATCAATCATCTGTGATTGAGGTGTCAGAGGTTTCAAATGGTCCTTTATGAGATAAAAAAATAGATGAATTCACAGTAACATGCAGGTCAGCGTTTCAATGTCCGCAAGCCTTTTCGTAGGGACAGCAGCCTGTGTGAGTAGGAAAGTGTGGTCTTTTTTGCACTACACTTTCCTGCGCACACAGGCTGCTGTCCTGACAAAAAGGACTGCGGGCCCTGAAACGTTGACCATTTGAAAAATCAGTGTAGTGCCGCCTCTAAGTTCCTTGGGATGCTGGTAATTATATATATTTATCCAGAGTGCCAAGCTAATTGGATAAATTGTGTCTTTTTACTGTGCTTGTCTAGCCCCCATCTTAACTAAAAATAGGTTTGACACAAGGTCATTCTACAAATGTCATTCCAAAGGTGTGAACACAAAAATGAGACATGGCCTTGTGCCAGCAAGGCCAAAACCCATTTAAAAATTGGGTGTAGCCTTTTGGGATCTAGGCCATGCCCATTTTTGCATGGTGTCGACTCTTTGTCTTACCAGAACATACTTTTGCCTCTGATTGGTTGGCCACCCCTGCAATAGGGCAACATCCAACATGGTCCAAACGGCCTTTCTACCCTTACATGGACCTTGAGGCCCATATGGGGTGGTGAGGTGAAGTACTTAAAAATAGGCTATACAGTAAACCTCTTCCCACCATCAATGAGATCTGGTTAACCAATAGGGCTTGTTCCCTTACATTACTACATCTCAGAGTTTGATTGAAATTGATGTATTGGCCCCTTTAAGGTATACACAGTACTCCTTTCTTCAATAATTACCTAACAGCACCCCCTCAGTAATCCCCTCAAAGACCCCCCCCCCTTTAATAATCACCTCACAAAACTCCATTAATCATCTCACAGCACTATCTTTAGTAAACACCTGACAGCACACACTGCTCAGCACCAGCACTATTTACCTTAATACTATAGTTACCTCCTTGTCCTTGGCTCCTTCTTACCTTTCATTGCTCCCAGCCTCCTTTTATAGAACGAGCCCTCACAGAATCTACCATTCCCAAAAATGTCACAAAGATAAGTTCTGCAGGCTGTTGGATACACACTCCTGTGGCACTAAGTGACATGTATCCAAGTTATAATAGCAGCTATGCTGTACTAGAAGCATGGTCAGAGGCAGAACTACCAGTGTTGCAGCAGCTGAGGGGCCCCTGAGGACTAAGTGACCCACTGCTGTGTGGCATATAGTGAACTTGGCTTTGAGTGGAGGAGGGAGGCCCAATTCTATTTTTACATCTGGGCCTACCACTCAAGTTCCGCCACTGGTTGTCATTGTGTTAAGTGACAAGCTTTGACTATATTGTACATAAAAACGGGAAATGAAAAACTGATTTTTGGTGTTAAATAAAAAGGTAGAGATGGTTCTATCACTAGTATCACCTTATTTTAATAACACACAAATAACTCCATTGATTTTGTTTAGTTGAAAAATTCACATAATACTTCAGGGCCCCTCCTGGATAGGTGCCCTGTAGCTTATGCTTCAATAGTTTCATAGTAAAGCCATACCTTCATTTTTTTTTTGCCAGGAGTCCAAATGATTTAAAAGGAAATTCCAGAATAAATCATTATTATAATTCAATGAAGGTTTACTGCAATTCCACAAATGGATGCAGACAACATGTTGACATTCAAAATGTCAACAGCCATTGTTGACATATAGACATGGAACATGTTGACATCTGCAGAACATGACATTCTGCAGTAAGTGTTAAAAATAGATTAGGGATAGGCTGTGGGAGGGGAGAGTTATAGTTAGACACTAGGGCAATGGTTCCCAAACTGTGCGCCTAGGCTCCCTGGGGTGCCTCGGAGCACTTGCAGGGGTGCCTCAGGTTGGTGGTCCAGAACCAATTCAAATTATGTGTGTCCAATGAAATAGGCAAAATCAGTGCTTGTGGCTTCCAATTAAGAATATGTAGGTAAACAGCAATGAATCATGTTTCTCACAACATAACTGGACCTAAGGAAAACATTTTAATCACAATTTATGTAATATTTTTCCCTGAAATGAGTAATCAACTTTTGGCCTAGGGGTGCCGTGAAAAGTATTCTGATACTTTAGGGTGCCGTGATTCAAAAAGTTTGGGAACCCCTGCACTAGGGGGTAAATGTGGTTTGGGATTAGGGGTTAGTATTATTCACAGCCTAAACTGCTGGATGGCAGGCCACTGGAGACCTTCTACCACTACCTGCTAGCGAGATACTGTTTTGTCAACATTTTAACATTCTAATCGTGTTGATATTTCATCAGGTTTGACATGGTAAATTTTTACATTATTCCCATGTCAACAAAATATACCTACTCCTTCCATCAAATTCATTAGGATAGGTGAAGAATTACACATTTTTCCTGGTTTATCACTAATACCAAGAATTCTCAGTAAAAAAAAATTAAAAGAGAAACCAATATGATACAGAAGTAAGTCCTTCTGGCACACTAGTTTCAAAACTAAACAATATGTCAAAGGAAGAAATGTGCATCCTAAAGTAATGAAATCAGTAATATAGATGATGAATGGTTCAAGTGGAGAATGAACATTTTTATCTTCTTATGAATCTCTATTTACTGCAAGTGAGCAAATATAAAATCATCTATATATATTTGTCTAGTGTCCACATGACTCCGAAACACTGCCATCTGTTGAGAGCGAGTGAAACTACATATCCTAGCTTTCAAAGTATTTGCTTTGAGTGGGTTTACTAGTATAGAAATATATTGTTACAGAAATAGCAGGTGTACATAAACAATTCTTAACATTGTGACAAAAGAAAAAAATTGCAATTATTAGCTAGGTAAGGAAAAGTATAATAGGTTAGACTAAAAGAAAATGAATACACTCATATAAAGTTTAAAAATTTTTTTTTACAGAAAATCTGGAAAAAAATATACATTTTAATGGTCAATGGTGCCATACATAGTGATGTTCTGTATTTTCATAAAAATGCAAGCATTTCCACCATCTTAAGATGGTGGTAGCCCATTGCAGCCTATG
This sequence comes from Crinia signifera, assembly GCF_055691185.1. Lineage (NCBI taxonomy): Eukaryota > Metazoa > Chordata > Amphibia > Anura > Myobatrachidae > Crinia > Crinia signifera. Next base: position 125,988,307 of record NC_139221.1, on the reverse strand, counting down.
GGCTACAGATTGTGGCTGTAGTTAGGATCCCTGGGACCCTCCTTTGAAAATGGCACAGCCCCGACACCCCACTGAGCATATCACAGGGATGGACTCCTTTCCGAGCCTGCGTCCTAACTGTGTTGGGTGATACATTCACCCAATGTGATTGCATTTTGCAATGTATTTGGGGGCAATACTGGCAAACATGATCAATGATAAATGGCTGCCTACGCCTGAGAAGTTAAATTTTGACTCTGGGATCTCAAGTGGCTACTGAATGGTATTACACACCATCCATTTGAACATTTGGAAGAAATATCAATAAGACATTCCAAAAGCAATTAACATCTTGCAAGACAGCACAGGAGACAATTGTTATATAAATAAAAGAGCCGCTTCTTTCCACTTCTTTTAATGAAAGAGGGTAAAGTTATTCTTTAACCTAGTACCGCCCTATCAGTTTAATTCAGTCTTACTGCATTATAGACAAGTAGACTTACCTTTTATTTAGTCTTACCCATGGAGATAAAGTTTACCACTGACTGACTGCCAATAGTTGTCTGATCCAGTAACTCAATTTTAACAAATTTCAGAAGGATGATTATTTAATGGTTCTCTTCCAAAGTATCACAGAATCTAAATACATTATTTCTAAATACAATAAATAGGCTATTGAATCTAGACAGATTTACTTATAAGACAATGAACATTCAACTAGTGCTTGGTTGGTGTCCTTTACTGAGAAAGTAAATACTGTATCAGCATAAAGATCTACTGAGGAGCCACCTGGTTGTAAATATACTGTAAATATGTAGAACTACTGAGTAAATGAATGAAGTACAGTACCTTAAAATCTGGCATTCAGTTACAAAAGTATCCAGGCTTTTATCCCCGATTAATGTTCGTTTGCCTTTTCTCTTGGCTTTGCTCTCTGGAGGTGACATTCCATAAATCTTTTAGGACAGTGGCCTATAAATATCTTAATCTAATAAATACATTGTTTCAAACAGTATTGAGTGTTGATTGCTCTGTGTGACTAAACTTATACCATGCAAATGTATTGGAGGCGTTTGTAATGAATGCTACTGTATAAATAGTTAGGAGTCTCTATTTATGTTATGGATGCTGCCTTGGAGGATTTATGGAAATAACATGATCAGTTTTTCTTTAAATGTATTTTGGACAGGTCATAAGATCTGTAAAATCTTACATATAGCTAAAATTTTGGGGGGAGATATTGTTTGTCAGTCTTCCATCCCCAAACCCAAGAAGCTCAGGTACTGTATTAGTAGTCATCCATTGTAAAAAGGTACATTATGTGAACATGATCAATTTATAACCATTTTATAATTAAACAGCAAATAGGTGACAAAATAGTTATAATGAGTTGACATATTTGAATGTTGAGAACTAACTCATAACAGCATATTGCTTCAATTGACACAGTTCCCTGCATATACTAAGATTAACTGTAAACACTTGCAAAAGCTGGGATTGACAGCTAAAATTGAGAGGTCTTTGAAAATACTTTCTCCACTTCTAAATGGAAAATGGTCCTTGTTACCATGTTTTAGCAATTTACAAAACACCTACTGTACTACTATATTGTAATCCGGAAATCAAAGTTCAGCTGCCATAGTGTACATTTGTTGAATGGTTTTGGAATAAGTGCCAGGATGGGAGCTGTCCTACTGCTAGCTTATGGCAGCACCACGGGCAACTCTGTAACAGGAGGTTTTAGGGTGTGTTTGGTGTGACAGACAAGGTCGCCCTCTGATTCACATCCTATGAGTTTCAATGTGTTCAGCAAGTCATTAGGCTGAGTGAGCAGTGTGCCAGTGGAGACAGTGTGGGCTTGGGGTGGCCACAGAAGAGTCCCCAACACTCATGCCAGCTCCCCAGCGGAGGGGAGGTGTGTATTAGACACGGGGGTGGGTGAGAGTTGGAAGGACAATGGGAGGGGTAGAAGGAGTGGAGTAACCAGCGACCTAGCGACTCCGACGAAGAGAGGAAGGAGGGAGGGGTGTAATAATGGAGGTGGGCGGTTCGGTGCTTGGTGCTGAAGGATACACTGAAGAAGAAGAAGCTCCCTGAGCTCGGATCGCGCTTCTACACCCGCCCTCTCCCCCCCTCCTCCTCCCTATCTGCGCTCGATTGTGGATCCTGTGGAGCGCCGGGGATCCGCCGCTGCTGTAGAACTGAGTGTGTGTACACGGACACATAGAGGCAGCAGCAGCAGCAGCAGCCGCGGCTCGGTGTGCCCGTGTGAGTGTGCCCGAGTGAGTGTGCGAGGCGGCTGCGCAGCTCCTGTGCGCACTCTACCACACTGGCATTCAGAGGAGGAGGCCAGGCACACAACTGAAAGAAAGTACTCTGCCCAGCCCGGCAGCGGCTCCCAGACCCCCGGCCCCCGCCAGCATGGCTTCGGAGGAACTCTATGAGGTACTGTAACCCGGGGAGACCGGCCGGGAGGACACCCCGCCGGGGGCGGTTGGGAGAAGGGTGGGGAGACACTGACCCCCTCCAGCCAGCTCCTCTTCCCCTTTCCTCCTCACTGCCCCCCCTCCTCTTGTTGTGCCCCCATATCCCGGGCGGCAGTTGTGTGTGCGGGTAAAAGCTCCCCAGTGCGGAGTTACTCCCGTCTCTGCTTCCTCCCACCGGCAGCTGCACCTTCATCTTCCTCCTCCTCCTCCTCTTCCTCATAGTAGTACTAGGCTGTAATAGCCCGTGTGCGGCTCATCAGCAAGCAGTTTGCTGGACAGAAATCCTAAGAGCAGCTAAGTGGTGGCCCGGCCTTCCTCTTCTTCCTCCTCTTCCTCCTCTTGTGCAGCCGTGATGAGGAAGATGAGGGGGAGTACAGGCAGCCGTGACAGTGACTTTGCTGTGTGTACTGGGGTGTCTGTGGGGAAAAGTGCTGTCAGAAGTCACAGCAGCTACTTGGTTATATTAGTACTTTTATAAACTCCTTCCCCAACGTAATGGCTGCAGGGACCGACTACAGTCCCAGATTGTGAGTAAAAGTCATCTTGGTGAATGTGCTGAGGCAGCAAGGCACGTAGCGTGTGGAGGGAGGGGGGAGACACGTGTGATGGGGCAGAGGGGCATGGACACGTGTGATGGGGCAGGGGGGCATCGAGAAGATTGGCAAACTATTTATCTCTTATAACTGTAGCTGATGACTTTTGGTGGACGTAGTTCATCTTGATTCTCTTGTCCCAACTCTCCCATGCTCAATCACCCACAGAGATATTCAGCACTGTAATTGGAAATATTTATCACCTTGGCTTTGCTTTAGAAAAGTATCATTCAAACGTGACAATGTAACAGAACGATGAACATATTGTGGTCAAGTAAACCCACTACTTAATGGGCATATATCTGGCAAGCCTTATTGAGGTAACTTTTTTGTTCAAAGTACCTACTTTTGGCTACGGTAGAGAGTTGGACAAGTCATGTCTGGGTGATGGCCAGTGGTGAAGGCTAGTTAATGAAATATAGTCTTATTTTTGTTTTGTTTATGTTTGCTTCACTAAGGAATAGTATAATTTCTTGTTTTTACATAATGACAGTGGTTAATACACCACATAATGGAAGAGTATATCAACTTATATACACAATAACTTCAAAGATTGTTTTACGATATATACTTGTGTGACGCACAAAAAAATAAAGTAACAATCTCTTACATTATTGTTAGCTTTTATAAATGGCAAGCTTTAAACTTGCTGTTTTTGCATCCTTAAGGTTTATGTTTTACTAAACTCTTATGTGAAGTGTTCTTTATTTTAGCAATAGTTTTGCTTTCCCTTCAAACACAAAGCAATTGTGCCATTTTCTAGGATTTTGTATAGAATGTAAATGAGTCACCTATGAGTATATTTCCCTTCATGGCTGTCAAAGACTGCAGTTACAAAGTAAATATTGTTAGTGGTGAAAAAAGTGTATAATTTGTTGATTAAATGGGCATTGTGCCACTGAGTTTGACCACTATGCGCCATACTGTACATTAAGTCTACTGATGTCTAGTATTGTGCAGGAGGGATGAGCAACATTCTCCCACTAAAAAGTAACTGAACCCAATGCTTTTTTTTTTGATGATGATGGAAAATGCAGAGGGCATTAATCCAGAATAATCCTTAAATGTTGTTTTTAATGCATATTTCTGATTTAAGTCATCATATTTGACTCTGCCCATCATACCGTTGGACATCAACACGTGCTTTGTAGATGGGGTATATTGATCCTGGAAGATTAGTCTCCTGAAAATAAATGCTACTACATTGGGTAAAAATGAATATCCCATGACATTAAGTGGAGATTGACAGAACCCTTTGCTATTGGAATCTAGCTTTTTCTTTTAAGATTGGTGCCATGTGTGCACTCATCTTTTGTCTAAAAGCCAATATCATTAATGATATCGCCGTTAAGCCTGCCCCACAGCTGCTGCATGCCTTGTTGGGTATATTGTCAACGTTAAGCTTAAGAAGGACAAAAATGAGCGCTATCGTTTAAAAAGTTGTCTAGTGTGTGTGTCTGTGGCTTAAAACCTGTTGAAAGATGATTTCAAGTATCTGACCAGTTACCTACCTCCAATGTTTGGTAATACATTGCCTGTGGTCCTCACCCCTATGAAGTCCAAAAAATACTTAATTGCTGTGATAACTGCATTGCAACCTATGATGTCCTGCTATGTGAAGATTTCTTTAGATAACTTTTGATGGAACTGGCTGCTCACACTCTCTTAAATTTGTTCATCTGAAGTTTCTACCCTGCTTTGCCTTGAGCTTAGAATTCATGGATGTTAAAATCTAGAGACAATGTTGCTCTTTCTCCCTAGAAGTTTTTATGCTATTAGACACAACATTGCTTATAAAATATTAGTAAGCTGAGCTTTCTTGGTTTATTAAAGCATTCCATGTGCTTCTCAACAACCCTTCCTTTTCAAAGTCTGAGATCTCTTCTTGCAGCTAGGCTAACAATAATTATAGGCAACCACTCAGTTCAGTAGATATCTATATGTCCCTTTATCATGCCTCTGTGTTATTTATTAAGTACATTAGTACACGAGCCATACCTGCATGGCACATCTTGTTGTATAATATGCATGGTTTTCTTAATTTATCTAGGCGTTTCCATTTGTATTTCTTTTGCCTTCTACTTATAGCTTAAGTACCATATATACTCGAGTATAAGTCAACCCGAATATAAGCCGAGGCACCTAATTTCACAACAAAAAACTGGGAAAAAACTTATTGACTCAAGTGGGACCCTCACTCGAGTATAAGCCGAGAGGGGCTTTTTCAGCATAAAAAATGTTCGGAAAAAGTTTTCTTATACTCAAGTATATAGTGTATATCCAGAAATTATACTGTAAAATCTAGAACATGTATTTATTTATAGAGTGATTACTTATTATCTAGTGCTGTACCTTGTGGTGGGCTTTGGACACAAAATAAAAGTTAAAGATGACCCTACCTGTATGAGCTTACAATATAAGATGTGAGGATAACTCATGAAACACAAGGTAGAAGAATAACATTGTATTTTCTGGTGGCCTTCAGCTGTGTACACATTAGGTGATACAGTGGGCCTTATACAATTGTCATCACACCTGATGTCCCGTCTAAAGTGACAAAAGATTGTGGGGCAATATGCAATTGATGTTTGTCTCGTTGATCACACTAATTAAGGTTGGGTTTATCCACGCATAGCAGCTAAAGCAGACCAAACAAATGGGTGGGTTGGCAAAAGTCCCATTTGACTGCTCAAACATGTGACTTCACAGAAATGTCAGCATCCGGACATGGCCTAATGGAGCTACATTTGAATAGTTTCATTGGGCGTTCTCTAGTGGCAAACAGATTAAGGCTTTAAAATTGTTTATATTGTCCAGTGTGTATGCACTGTGTGCTTCCATGGATTGTTCATTGTGTCTTCAGGTAAGTACTGAATGCAGATCAATCTGATGATCCCATTAGCAATTTTTAGCACATCACGCAGTGTGTTCGGTCTATCTACAAATTGAACCTAATCTCTCAAAAGCCAGAACGAAGCCCAATATATGGCTAGGTCAATTTGTCTGGCAGTTCAAGGACAATTGATGACATTGCGGCCTTTGCACATCATGTGATAGGTACCCACCTTTAGAGTTTGTTATAATAAGTGAACATTTACTCTAGACCTCTTACAACACTAAGCTGTTAGCACCATACATTTCCTTCACTATTTTTCATAAATGACCCTGTTGTAAGTATCTCCGTTTGAAGATTTTGTGCGTTACCCTTATGTTACTTGGTACCATGGTCTGCTGGAAAAATAGTGGAGATCACCAAAGGAGGAACAAAGTTGTCAACAACAATGAGAGTAGAACTCGCTGGCACTGAGATGGTATTCATTAGCTCTTATAATCAACAGTGGTTTTCAGTTCTGCCACTAGGAATTTTGGGACCCGTGACTGATTTCCAGTCTGGGTCCCACCTCCCTTCATCTCCCGACCTTAATGCAGCACCGGCTGGTGAGCCAATCAGAGCTTGTGTACCGGCAGCCGCTCTGATTGACTCAAAAGCCAGTGCAGCATTTTAATTGGCCACCGGCGTCCTGCATTGAAGAAGCCTGTGCTTCCTTCGGTGCACCGAGTGCAGTACAGCGGAGGGTTGCGGTGGGCACTGCCCAGGCCCTTCCAGAGGCCGGGGCCTGGGACAGCTGTACCCTCAGCACCCCCCTGTTGGCAGCCCTGGTGGTTTTGGTGTGATGATAATTGTTCACATCACCACATTTTGCCTCTGTCTTTTTAAAAAAATATATATTTTATGTTTGTGAGCAGATTATTTTGTAAGAGGTAGAGAAATCCATCTCTAACTGCAATTCACATGCCAACTATGCTATATGCCTCTTGCATTTTATATTTTGAAGAGCTTGTCTTGATGCGGACGTTCTAAAAATTCTAATTTTATTTTCTTAAAAATACTTAAAATACTTTCTTCTTAAACCTTAAATACTATAACTTCTTCTTATGCTGTAAAATACTCTGTTGGCTTTTCCTGAAGTTGAATTACATTACTGTACATCTTTATCTTACAATGTGACGCTACAGTAACATTGTTTTTGTGGTGTGTTGTAGACTGTTGCAACTACAAATGTTCTGAGTTTGCACCTTATTCTGGTCCACACGCAATGCTGGCAATTTCGCAGCATTGCTTGTTGACCAAACGCCACCCACCCCCCCTCGCACTGGCCGATCCCCAGCACGGCTGCAAATAGATGATTTACATAATTATTTACGGAGCTGTTACTGTGAACTGATCACTTAATGAACCTATAGAATCTCATGATGTTATTTGCTTAGGCTATGCTACATACCTCTACTACGGTGAACTGGTCTTTGTTTATTATGCGTTAATTTTGTGTCTCTTGCTGAATCTGTCTTTGATTGATCCCTGTGTTACTATGAACTGGTTCTTGTTTGTTGTACACCTCCATCATTGCATTGGTGCTCACTGTTTTTGGGGCTCTCGCTTTGTTTAATTATTGCATAGGACTATCAGTATTATAGAGGGTACACATTGTGAGATGTGCACTATTTTTATATTTGATTTTGCTTAGAAGCAAAATCGAATTGGAATCAAATGGTTTTTCTTCATTCTATGCAGATTAGATCCCAATGCGCACTCCCGAGTAGTGTAGATCGAATAGAAAAATAGTCTTGGCAGACAAGCCTATATAGTACAGATATGTACTACCTCACCGTGTGTATGCACCTTTAAGAAATCTTAAAGAGTCTAAATTTGCAATTGGTCCTGCTTGGCTGGTAACCTGTTGCATAATAACCTAGGCAAGCCTGGAAACAACCAGAAAAAAGGTTTCAGTTGTCCAAGAGATTTAAGTCCACTTTTCCCTTTGACCTGGTCAGTAGAAAAGTGTGGGAGGGGCCTTCAGTAGTGGATGCCTTGGTATCCAGATTATCCAAGAAGGTGGTACTCCCAGTTTCGGGGTCCGCCACTCTGAAAGATAGTTCAGATAAAAAGCTGGATACTACCCTAAAAGCCATATATACGGCCAGCGGGGCATCTTTGAGGCCAGTCCTCACCAGTTGCTGGGTGGCCATTCATACTTGGGCATCACAGATCCAGGAAGGCATGTTGGCAGATATGTCAACGGCACAAATTGCAGAAAAAATTACGCCATATACAAGACACTGCAAAAGTGCTTTGCGAGGCGCAAAAGGAGCTGGGGGCCATTATCGCCCGCTCATCAGACATGGCGGTATCGGGGTGCAGGTCCCTGTGGTTACGCCAGTGGGTGGCAGACGCTGATTCCAAGCGTTATGTGGAAAGCCTTCCCTTCCAGGGAGATAAGTGGTTTGGCAGTAAGTTAGATGACCTCATCTCAAAGGCAACGGCGGGGAAATCCTCATTTCTTCCGACCACGGCCACACAAACCAGACGGCCCTTTACTGGACCGTTGAATCAATCCTTTAGGCCTTCCAAGCCTAAACAGAGGATGAGAGGGGCTTCCTCTGTGGCCAGAGGTGGCAGAGGCAAATTCAGGAGGGCTCCAGCATCACAGGAGCGCGCCTCCAGTTCGGCTACTTTAAAGCCTGACTCTGGGTCCCCCACGCGAGACAGCCTCGAGGTGGGGGGTCGTTTGGCGCAGTTCAGCCAAGTATGGGATTCCTCTCACTTGGATTCATGGGTGAGGGATCTTATTTCCAACGGCTACAGGCTGGAGTTTGCCGGACTGCCCCCTCACAGGTTCTTTCAATCAGGATTACCAGCAGCTGCGGAGGATCAGGTAATACAATGCAAGCAGTGCACAAGCTGGTAAAATCACTGGTCATAGTCCCAGTCCCAGTGGTGGAACAGGGAAGGGGTTATTACTCCAACCTGTTCGTAGTGCCGAAACTGGATGGTTCGGTACGTCCCATACTGAAACTAAAGACTCTGAACCCTTATTTAAAGGTTTGCAAGTTCAGAATGGAGTCTTTAAGGGCAGTGATAGCAAGCCTGGAGGAGGGGGAATTCCTTGCGTCATTAGACGTGAAGGACACCTATCTCCACATTCCTATTTGGGGCCCGCACCAGGCGTTTCTGAGATTTGCTCTGAAAAATTAGCATTTCCAGTTCAGAGCCTTGCCATTCTGCCTATCGACGGCCCTGTGCATCTTTACCAAAGTAATGGCAGAGATGATGCTACTGCTAGGAAGGAAGGGGGTAAACATCATCCCTTACCTAGACGACCTGCTGATCAAGGCAGGATCAGAGCAGGTATTCTTACAGGATATTGTCACGACCAAACAAGTCCTGACATCCCATGGATGGATTCTCAATTTACAGAAATCCTCCTTGACACTGACAAGACGTCTTCTCTTTCTGGGAATGATACTGGACACAGAAAACCTAAAGGTGTTTCTTCCCCAGGAAGGGGGAGGCCATTCAGACTCTGGTCCTGGAGGTCCTAGCCAGGACTCGAGTGTCTGTTCACTAATGCATCCAGTTGCTGGGGAAAATGGTAGCCACATTTGAGGCAATCCAATTTGGGAGGTTTCACTCCAGACTTTCTAATTAAATGGTCAGTCTCCCACCTCCTGATGCACAAAAAGATATTCTTGTCACGTCAAGCTTGACAATCACTCCTCTGGTGGACCCATGCTCCAAACCTGTTGGCAGGAAGGAGATTCGGGATCCAGGATTGGATACTCCTGACAACAGACGCTAGTCTGTTGGGATGGGGAGAGGTGACAGAAGGCAGGTCCTTTCAGGGCCGATGGAACTTGTGGGAGTCAAAGCTGCACATCAATGTCTTGGAATTGAGGCAGTGTATTATATGATCCTGCAAGCTCAACCCCTACTCCATCACCAGGCTGTCCAGATACAGTCCGACAATGCCACAACTGTGGCATACATCAACCGCCAGGGAGGAACAAAGAGCAGGTCATGCATGAGGGAGGCCACAAAGATTCTGCTTTGGGCGGAGCTGAATGGATCAGCAATATCGGCCATCTTTATCCCGGGTGTGGACAATTGGGAGGCAGACTTTCTCAGTCGTCACGACCTCCATCCTGGGGAATGGAGCCTCAACCCCCAAGTCTTTGCAAGTATTGTGGTTCAATGAGGCTGCCTGCAAATCGACCTGATGGCATCCAAGTTCAACCACAAGGTGCCCAGGTATTGCTCGAGAACCAGGGATCCTCTAGCAGAAGCAGTGGATGCCCTGATGACTGCCTGTTCATACAACCTAGTGTACTTGTTCCCTCCTCTTCCGCTACTCAAAAGAGTATTATTCCATGTTTACCCCCAAGAGATCCCAACCGAGAAGAGATTGGTTATGGGTCATATACTCATAGCCGCACGAGCTAACGTAGCTCAAAAATGGAAGCAGCCTACCCCCCCCATCCCTCCTACAGGTGATTCTGAAGATGAACCATTACTTCCTGATGGAGAATGGCCCCCCATTTAACATGACACCATCCTCGCCTATCTCCTATCGCTGGCTATTATGTCACGCATATGTGACAGAAGGTGAGGGAGCCAGATTCTTCCCCCGCGCATCCACATCAGACCCCCGCCAGTTTAGCTTAAACGAGCCTGAAGAGTCATGATAGGGACAGCGACCGGAGGACACTACCTTCTCCCCCCCCCCAGCCTGTAAAACTGATATTATGCTCAGCAAAGATTAATCGGAAACCCTATTGCTCATTTACTATGCACATATGTTATGCCTGTACTACATTACTCGCTCTGCGTAGCGAAGTGTTTGATTTTCTATTTGTCTGCTACCCCCTCCCCTTCCCCACCCCCCCTGATAATGTCTCCCCTTTTCTAATTTCTGTACCCCATATTCTGAATATACTACAATAAAAATTTATTGAAGTAAAAAAAAAAAAAAAAGAGTAAGAAACCAAAGGGTGGAAGCCATAAGCCATCCTCGTAGCACCAGACTGGCCAAGACGGGCATGGTATGCAAATCTTCAGGCCCTTTTATTGAAGGAGCCGTGGGGTCTTCCTCTCACAAGCGATCTTCTCACTTAAGGTCCCTGCATTTACCAGGACTTACCAGGGCGGCTTCATTTAACGGTCTGGAGGTTGAGCGGCAAATCTTAGCCCACGAGGGCTTATATGCCTCAGTCATTTCCACCATGACTCAAGCCAGAAAACCAGTCACTACAACCATATTTGGAGGAAATATGTAGGGTGGTGGGAAAAATATGATTTTCTGCCTGCAAAATTTAACCTGAACAGTTTTTTCAGATTTTTACAGGAAGGACTGGATTTAGGCCTACGTTTGGATTCCTTAGAAGTCCAAATTTCAGCTCTATTGATATTTTTCCAAAATAAGTTGGCTGTATTACCAGAGGTACAGATGTTTTTACAGGGAGTTCTTCATATGCAGCCTCCTTGTGTGCCACCAACAGCACAATGGAGCTTGGATGGGGTCCTATTGTTTTTACAATCCTCTTGGTTTGAACCTTTGTCATCAGTGGACATGAAGTATCTCACGTGGAAGAATGGATACGTGCAACTGTACAACAGGCTTATGCGGTGGCTGGATTGGATACGCCTTCAAGATTGAAGGCACATTCTACTAGGTCAGTGGGCGCATCCTGGGCGGCTGCTCGGTGTGTCAGCTTTGCAGCTTTGTAGAGCTGCTACCTGGTCGGGCAGCATACATTTGTAAGATTTTACAAGTTTGACGCCCTGGCCAAAAAGGATACCCAGTTTGGGCGGGCGGTACTGCAGCAGTCTCCGCACATTCCCACCCATTATGGAAGCTTTGGGACTTCCCCAATGTCTTAAGACGATTCCCAGTATCCCATAAGGATGATAGTGAAAATAGGATTTTAATACCTACCGGTAAATCCTTTTCACGAGATTCTTATGGGATACTGGCCACCCCCTCAGTGTGGGGGTCTTGCTGCAGTTGGTTACTCCGTTGAGTATTCCATCCTGTTCCACTACGGAGGCTTTCTTGTTGTTGTTGTATGAACGGTGTGCTGTGCTGGTACAAATCTCACCACGTTTTACACATGTTTGGTTAAAAAAAAAAATAATATTTATATATATATATATATATATATATATATATATATATATATATATATATCTCCTCTCATATGTTTCATCCTCCTTCGGGCACAGTTTTTCCTTAACTGGTTCGTGGGAGGGGTTTCAGAGGGGAGGAGCCAGTACACCCAGATACCCTCTAATACCCCAATGTCTTAAGACAAATCTCAGTATCCCATAAGGACTTTGTGAAAAGGATTTACCAGTAGGTATTAAAATCCTATTTTAAACTTTACATACAACTAACTGTGGTTCTCAGTATACCATTAGCTTAGAATGTATAATCCCACAATTATCTGGTCTATGAAATAAATTTAATTTGCCTCAATATATTGTAGAAGCCCTGCAATTCTCAATCCATATGACATGTTTTCTGACATTTTGAAAAATAAAAATATATAAAGGTCCTGTTGATTGTATGCCTGGAGCCTTATAGTATTTACTTTTTATCTGAGCCTGAACTGTCCCCATTCAGAGGGAGGTTCAATTATCTGAGCCACCGGCAGCCAGTAGATGTATGCAAAAATAGCTATTCAATTGTTGCTCCATTTGGGCATGTTCAGCTGCTGGCACCAGCATTTCAACTCACACCCCATGGCTTTGGAAACCTGAGATGAGCAAAGAGCGACAAGCTTGCACTAATTTCTTTGGTCACATTTAGTTGCTTTACACTGTTAAACGGATTTAAAAATACTTAACGTTAGATAGGAGATTGAGTGTGATAACATTTGCCCAGAGTGTCTATTAAAACAAACCTTCTACCTTGCCTTAATTGATGAGTGCTAAATTATATTGCTATATTCAATAAGTGTCCTTGACCTTTAATTCCGTAGCTGTTTATGAATCTCCACCAAGATTAGTTTATGAAGGGTACAACTTATTGTGAATTCATCTGGGTGATGAAAGGAAGACTGCTTTACACGCCACATTAGTTATGGGCATTTTTAGGAGTTAGTACAGGTTGAGTATCCCTTATCCCTGGTTTGACAGCAGTCTTAATGAGCTAAAGAAAAGGGGCCGTCGAATTGAAAGACAATGGAGGAAGACTAACCTTTTGGAGGACAAGATAAAACTAACAAAGCATATTGAGGAATATCAATCAACAATAACCCATTAAGAAGTCAGAGTTCTGTCAACTGAGATCATGGCAGCAAACAATAGGCCTGCTCAACTTTTCCGCACAGTGGAAATGCTTTGCAAGCCAGCATGCCTGCAGCCTGATGAAACACTCTCCCAGGCAAGATGTAATGAGTTTGCAAAATTCTTCTCAGATAAAATATCCACCATCAGGGCTGGGATCTCCACCGTTCCTTCAGATGAGTGCCAAACTACCAAGCCTGACAATGTAAGCCACCTATCCTCATGGACCAGCTTTGACCCAATGGATGTAAAGGACATTGCTGAAATTGTCTAGATTTTTGCGTCCCACTACCTGTGATCTGGACCCTGCCCCAACCAAGCTCCTAATAGGGTGCATGGATATAATTGGCCCTATATTTGCAAAAATTGTTCAGTGCTCTTTGCAGACAGGAATTTTTCCTCAACCTCTAAAGAAAGCAATTGTTAGACCTCTTCTTAAAAAACCTAATTTAGATCCAGACTGCATGAGCAACTACAGACCAGTATCAAACCTTCCTTTTCTATTAGAAACCTGCCTGATATCTCATGATATGTATGATCCATTCCAATCAGGATTCAGGAGAAGACATAGCACTGAAACAGCCCTGGTATATGTTCTAAACGATCTAATGGCAAGAGACAGAGGTGACTGTTCAATCTTAATCCTTCTGGATCTCTCTGCAGCATTTGATACTGTGGACCATGGGCTTCTGATTGAGCGCCTAAAAAATTTCTGTGGACTGGATGGCACAGTACTAAGCTGGTTTAAATCATTTCTTGCTGGCAGGTCACAGAGTTTCATCTGGAGTATACTCCTCTTCATCCGTGCCATTGCCATGCGGTGTCCCACAAGGTTCTATATTATCCCCCATGCTTTTTGCAGTGTACATGCTGCCACTGGGTGAAATAATTAGGCGCCATAGCCTTGTCTACCACTGCTATGCAGATGACACACAGCTGTACTTGTCCTTTGCTCCCGGCACTGTAAACCCAATAGCAACCCTAAATGGCTGTCTAGCTGAGCTCCAGGAATGGATGAGTGCCAGTTGGCTGAGACTGAATCCTGATAATACAGAGGTCCTTATGATTGGACCTCAACATCAAAGGACAAGACTGCAGCACAGCCACCCAACTGGACTGACAGTTGGGGGTACAGAATTACAAAACTCTGATCATGTGCGGAATCTTGGTGTAGTACTAGATGGTGGATTGACACTTAAACATCAGATATCAGCCACAATCAAATCCTCATTCTTTCATCTGAGGAACATAGCCAGAATCAAACATTTAGGCCCTTATTCTGATCTGTGCGGCCAGATCAGAATATGCGGCCAGGACCGTGCAGGCGAATCCCCGCCTTCCATACGGATCGCCACCTCCGTCCGTACGCGGATATGTGGCGGTCCGCATGAAAGTGGACGGGGATACGCCTCCTCCATCTTGGGAGCAGCCCCTGCATTCGATGGTCGCCGAACATCGAATGCAGGGCCGCACGCTCCACCAGCGCCCGCCACCCTAGACCACACGGACACTTGTCCGTATGAAATCATGTATGGGGGCGGGCAGCTGACATCCGGCGATGTCAGATGCCCGCCCCCTACACATGCGTCACGGCTTCATTACCATGCATACGCCCTGCGTTTGCATGGGAACGCCCATGAAACGCGGGGCGTATGCATAGGGTAATGAGGCTAAGTAGCCCTTCACGCCCCTCTCCGCCCCCTGTGCGGCGTCTAAAGAATACGTACGGCGAAACCGCTTGCACATGCGCAGAGTGACCTCTGCACATGCGCAGTCGAAAACCATCGGCGGTACGACCGCATGCGGAAAAATCCGCACCGATCAGAATAAGGGCCTTAATCCCATCTGAAGACCTGCCAAAAGTCATACATGCATTTGTATCATCTCGTTTGGATTACTGCAATGCCCTTTACCTTGGTCTACCAGCAAAAGAACTGCACCGATAGCTGCCAGGCTGTTAACTAAACAGCCCCGCTCTAGCCACATTACTCCCATTCTCTACTCCCTTCACTGGCTGCCAATATAATGGCGAATAATTTTCAAGATCAATCCTATTGAGTTTCAAAGCCCTAAATGACCAAGGCCCAAGGTACCTGAAGCAGCTTCTGATTCCATACTGTCCCACCCGATTACTGCGGTCTGTAGATGAAGGAATTTTAGCAGTACCTTGGATCTCCCGTAATTCATCTGGGGGTCGAGCTTTTAGCCATTCAGCTCTGACTTTATGAAACTCACTTCCCCGCACAGTTCGAGAGACCCCCACTCTAGAATGCTTCAAAAACAGACTCAAGACTTTCCTATTTACTCAAGCGTTTCCTTCAGTCCCTTAAGTATTGTTTATGAAAAGCTTTTCTCTACTGTATTACATTCATTCTGTCTGTTAAGCGCCTTGAGTCCTATTGGAGAAAGAGCGCTATATAAATAAAATTATTATTATTATTATTATTATTATTATTGTTGTTCAAATATCCGTTATCCAAATTATTCCAAAAACCAAAGTCTCCAAAATGTACTTTGTTTTTTGCTGAAAACCTACTGGGCTCATATGTAACTGGCACTACTGGGGACATGATAATGTAACTAGCACTAAATATGTGCAAGAAAATAACTGCTTGCCATTCAAATTCAGTGTCTAAAATAGTACACAAACTTTGTTTGATACAATGTAAATGAAAGCTACCTAATTCAAATATAAAAATATTCCAAAATACGGGCTAATTTGTTATAAAAAATGCTTCTGGTCCCGAGTATTATGGATAAGGGATACTTAACCTGAATTGCATTTTGTCCTTCTAAATGCACTTGCCATCCATCATCATCATCAATCCTTGCCAGCATTTTTTTGCAATACACTTTGTGAGACACGTTACACCAGTGTTTGGACAAATAAGTCAAGAGCGCTAGGGATAGCTGTTGTGTGCAGTGTAAACCAGCGGCCACTGCGGTGGAGGGGCGCCACCCTCCAGAAGCAGAAAGAGAGAGTGGTACCCTCAGGCGCTCAGTGTATACACCAGAAACCATTAATAAAAATGGTATTCATTACAACAAATCAATTACTAATGATCAGACAGCATTAATATTTATAGTTGCATACATACAGATATCAAACATAAAGGCAAATAAAAAATATAAAAAGATTAATAGAAATGAAACAATGAACACCATCCTGTGGCTCTCCAGCTTTTGTGATACTACAAGTCCCTGCACACCTTGCCACAGTTTTGTTATTATAGCATGCTAAAACTGTGATAATGCATGCTGAGATGTGTAGTTTCACAACAGTTGGAAAACCACAGGTTGGCCAGGCCTGAACTAGTTGGTTGGACTGAAAATCTGTTATGTAACTGTATGACCATCACAGTTCACCTAGTGTAGGGCCAGCATAAGAAAAGTGTACCTTTTGGATTTGAGTCAGTTGACTTTATTGATTGATCGCATCATATTTGTCACTGGCATAAGACAGGATCTTGTAAGAAATGGACTATGACGATTGGCCTTTACGTAAAAATATCAGTGCTGTTCAATGCCTCATAGGTATATATGTGTGTGTGTGTATGTATGTATATATATATATATATATATATATATATATATATATATATATATATATATATATATATATATATATATATATATATATATATATATATATATATATATATATATAGATATAGATATCTATATCACAAAAGAATGACCCCACGTGCGCCCTGAAATTGTAAGCAGATACTCTATGGCCCCCCCTGTTAGTGGGAGGCGATGCTAGAAATGGGAAAAAAAGAGGTATACTGTAGAGAGCGCTTTTCACCACCAAATAGGAATTCCACCAGTTGTAGTCAAATAAATATAAAACAGTACAGGTATTTTATAAAACCAGAGTGCTTTTTATTAAATAATTTTTGAGAATCACATCTGGAAGTTACCCTTTTCGGAGATAAGAGTAACTCGACGCGTTTCGTCTTGAAAAATACTTCATCAGGGGTTTAATACTGCAGGTGGTAAAAATAATAATGATGGTACATTACATACTGATATTTCCAAAACATATACAGAAAATATACACATTTTATACATACATTTTATAAAAGCAAAGTTTTCTAAGCAGTGTTTGTTTAAAAGTTAATTATTAAGAACATGCGGACCTATTGGTCCTTAAAAATATATATGTAACTAAGAGAACGAGCACAGAAAATAGATGAAGTAGAGTGCATGACTGCATAAGGAGAGAACTTGATAGAAACTGTAATAGAGGATAATTTGGAGGGTATTGGACGTACCAATTGTAATCTTAAAGCGCTTATACCAGCGTGTATTTCCTCAAAATTGCGTAGATTGTAATGACCTCCCTCAGTGGGGCAGACTCCAGATATCTGAAGGAGGACCGTGTGAAACAATTTTTTTTACAAAAAATACGTTTCATACTTTATATATTAATGAAGTAGTAGTATAAATGGATAACATACCCAAAATATAGTGTCAAACACATATACTGACGTATAGTTTCTTTTATGGTGTGCGGGCTGTAGAAGCCTTCTCTTCAAAGGAATGATTTCCTAATAATTGTAGGAGAATTGCATAATGAGCAAGGTTTTAAGACAATTTTGGGTGGAAAATAAGAAATAAAGTATTTTAATTCACATACCAGAATTATCCCCTTATGGGGTCAAGGTAAATAAGGTGTGTCTCCAATCTTTATGAGTCACTCCCTTTAGGAGGAGATAGTGGGGGCCTTGATAAAGGTCTGGTGGCGGACCGAAACGTTGGCCCTTGGCCCACGGTCATGCACTTTGCACTTTATTCTGGTGAGATGGACTAAATAAAGAAAAAATTGTCTATTTTCAAGAAGACCGGTGAGTGTCCTCATTCTTTGTGGCTATATATATATATATTCCTAGGAGACATGGAATACAGGTGACCTGTACCCACTATAATGCATTAATATACTGGTGAGATTAAAATAAGCTTCAAGCAAGTCCGGTGAGTGTCTCCATTTTTCTCTGCATATGTTTGGAAGTGCCTGAATTTTTGGATGATGGCACCCCGGCAGATGTCGACACATTTGGAGAGTGCTATCTCCAATATATGGAATATATATATTCTAGTTTTCCCGATAGGCTGTTTTAGCGGGGCGTTGGGCCTTCCCGATTTTTAAAGAACAAAATGCGCCCTGCCCCTCTCGCAGCGCCCCGTTAAAACAGCCTCACGGGGAAGCCCAGCGTCGCCATAGACGGCGATGCCTGGCACTTCCCCGGCAGCACAGTGGCTTCGGAGGGGCCGGGCCCGCCCCCTCCCCCTTTGACGGTGGCAGCCGGGCCCGCCCCCTTTGATGACAATAGCGGCCCAAGCACGCCTCTTTCATGACAGCGGTGGCCCGGGCATGCCCCCTTCATGACGTCGGCGGCCCGGGCACGCCCCCAGCTGTGACGTCGGCGTGCTGGGTCCGCCCCCCAGCACCCTGCCCGCTGTCACTCCTAGAGTGAACACTATATATCTATATCCATTTTTATTGGTCTGCAGTTGTACAGGATGCAATATCTACCTGTTAAAAAAGTTGCCAATGGTGTTCTATTTCGATTCAACGGTTTTATACTGGAAGGGTATTCCTCTGCAACAGCTTGTTCTTCCTTTATCTTCAGAGTGTTATGTCAAGCAAAACAGGCTTATTTCTTTGGTGGTCGTAAACTTTTGATAGTCCTCCTGGATATAAGACCATAGCAACAAAGGCTAGAGGGTTTTTGAACTCTGCAGTAATCGATGAAATCTTGAATATTTAAGATCTGCCAACTGACTCGTCTTCCATCAGACAATTTGGGTTTTCTTTTTTTCTTCTTTTCTTTTGATTGTCCTGTATAGGCAATTATATTGCCTTATCCAATAACAACATCAGAATTAATAGCTGTTATTAATGTCACTTTGCAATAAGATATCAATTGCTACTAAGATATCTTATTGTGGGACAAGTTTAGTTAGTCATTGAATTAACCACTTCATCCTGGGTAAAGTGCCTAAGACCTGTTCAATGACAGAGCTGCATTTAGCACAAAGAACAATTTCATGCTCATTTCTGCTCATGCCTTTTTGTGAATTCAACATTTTATGCTATGGTCCTCTTCTATCCTGCTTATGGTAATCCTCTCTTTCACTTATCACACTTACTACCAAGACCTTTCCTGTGCGTCTCACCTTTGTATAAAGTTTACTGCCCTGTCCTAGAAGATTCTTCAGTTTGCAGATTTTCAATAATGCTCGTTCCTTTGATTTATAACACTGTTGTCTTCTGCCCTTTTAACCAAACCTTTATCAATTATACTATGTTACAGTACATTTTAAGCATTTACATTTTCTGGCTTAATATGTTGTTGTGTAATGTTATAAACCGCTTTGCTAAAACCTTAATATGTTATAACTAACGATCCATCCCAGCCTATCACTTTAGTGGCCAAGTAAAACAAAAAGAAAAGTACACTTACTTTGACAACTACAAGGAACACGTGTTTGTTTACTGAACTCTTGCATTTTTCTTTAACTCTAGCAGTCAACACATTTTAATCAAGCAGTCAACAATTTTTTGTGTATCAATTGATTTGCATGCCATTTATGTGATCCTCCCAAGTCTAATGTGGGCAAATTATTACCAAATTGATATTAAGGTGCATGTACCAATCCATTATATTTAGGATCAAGGGTTAAGGGTCTGTGGAAAAGCCATTGGCATTCTCCTTTACCTTAGAATGTCCAATATCTGCAGTGACTGGTTAAATATTTGGTTTATTGCACAACAAAAATTGTTATGATTTCTCTACAAATTAGCAGAGAAGCGATCAGGTGTAACTAATGGGCCCCATACATCAGCAATTTAATTGTGACAATCCTGAGATCTGGAGATGATTGCAACAATTAATTTTAGATGTGTGGACTCCCCATTTTGGCAATCCCAATCAAAAATTAATAGGGATCGCCAATCGATTGCTTAATCAGATTTTTAAGCATGCTTAATAATCTGGTATTATCTGCGGATCTTTTTTATATGTGTGGGCATTCTTAATTCGTCTTCTTCATCTATTTACATTATGAACAGCTGAAATGACAATCAATTGGGCAATTTCCAGATATGAAGATGCAATCTTTAGATGGAAAAATCTGCCGATCATCTGTAATGTGTGGGCAAGTTAGATAGATTGTAGAAACCATTTATCTGACCAAAAAATCACTGGATCTGGAAATCCATTAATTGTGATTGCTGATGTATGAGGCCCATTACTCTGTAAACTAAATGACTTTTTATACTAATTTTGAGAGCTTTAGCCACACCTCTTCATGGGGATTATTCCAGTGCATTAGAGTATTTCTTTCCAATCTTCAATTATTTGCTTTATCTTCTTTTCACTTATTTAACTAATATGTGTTCATCTTTTTTTATGGATAGTGCAGTCTTTTGTTATACTTGTGCTTTAGCATCA
This sequence comes from Crinia signifera, assembly GCF_055691185.1. NCBI lineage: Eukaryota > Metazoa > Chordata > Amphibia > Anura > Myobatrachidae > Crinia > Crinia signifera. Next base: position 125,967,666 of record NC_139221.1, on the reverse strand, counting down.
TGTTCTAGTTATTAACAGAAAGGTGTTTAGTTTGCTGCCCTGAGGAGAGATGGGGGAAGGTCTGTAAAATAAGTATTGTTATGAATTCATTCTTTGTGTTAATTAGGCCAACTGGTGTTCATTTAAAGAGGCATTCACACATTTACACTGGCTTTTCTTTTTTTCCCATTACATGGTCCGAATAATCACACCTAGGTGTGCTTTCTGAAGGGCAGCTTGTGTATTTTCCTTAAAAATCAGTCAGTACATCTATTGTACACTGTCATCAACAAAGTACCTTTTTAAATGAGCTGAACACATTTCCATGGGAATGATTTTCAGTCTTCTTGATCCGTCAGGAATGTTATCAGTGTTGAAAAAATATTTAGTTTTTTTTTGCTTAAATTATAATCAATGCCCATGCATAGTTATCCCTTACATTTGTGCTACATTATTGTAGCACAAATGTATCCTATTTTCATCTGTTGCATATGAAATGTGTATACACAATTGTATTTTGTATTTTTAGTTAACAAAAAGTTTTATTTTTTCCTTTGTAACCTTTTTCATTGTTTCTCTCCAGTTGAAATATAAAATTGGCTTTCGCGATATATCACAGATTCATTAGAATGCTTGATTTCAGATAATGCACTAACTTTTATAATATGTCTTGGCTTAAAAAATCCCAAACAATAATAAATTAAAATGAAGGTGCATTAAGCAAACAATCTAATTAAGATCATAGGTTCAGGGACTTGGAAACCTGAAAAAAGAGGGTATTTCCAGTGTAGAGGAACATCCACAATTGAATTTAAAGAGATCTAGAGCAGTACCATTTGAGCCTGTTACAGAGTGAATTTGCCATTTAGTGCAACGTATCTTAAGTGAAACTCCATTTGCACCCGTGTGTTTGGGCACTATTGCCGGCTGCTTCGCATCAACTATTATTTATTTTTATTGAATAACTTCATGTCATCCTAGACTAATATATTAAATCCTACTTCATAACATAGGGCCTGATTCAGACCCCTTTGCTGATCTCTTTAAAATCACTCCTGGGCAATTTCTGAAGAGATCTGTGCATGCGTGAGCACTTGACCGCAGTTTAAGTTGTGAAAGGGTGAGCCGACGACTGACCATGTGGGTGGGTTCTGGCGATGGACTGTTTAGTGGGAGAGTCCTAGATGATGCAAGTGTGTCTGGACTGCTCAGGGGGAGGGCCGTGGTGGATGCTTGATGTCACATGCTGCCGCTGCATCGCAAAACATGGCTGGACTGCGCCTAGCTTCGCAGCCATGGGGCAGCCGGTACTTGCAGATTAGTAATGTGCCGGCAAAATGTTGCTCTCACATCTCTGGGTGAGACACAGCACATGGGGCAGCCTTGCCCTGTGCTAGGTGGCCACTTGCAGCATGCCACCACAGGCTATAGCAGGGCTGGGCAACACCGGCCCTCCAGATGTTAATGAACTACACATCCCAGGATGCTTTGCATTAGTTTTGCTATGTGGCCATGCTGAAACTGATGCAAGGCATGCTGGGATGTGTAGTTCATCAACATCTGGAGGGCCGGTGTTGCCCAGCCCTGGGCTATAGTTTAGCGAGTCACAAATTAGATCCCATTTTGAATCAGGCCCATAGCTTGGGGCTAAAAATTAAAATGCCCCAAGCTGCCTATGAAAAATATAAACACAAGTTCATCAAAGTAAAGGAATTATAAGGCAAAACTATGTTTCTAATGTTTCAGACTCCATGACAGGCCAGACTAATGGCATGCAACAAAACGTAAGCGTAAGAATCAAGTGTGCACTGAACATACCGGTGTCTTCATTATTTCTTATCTAAAGGCTTGAACAATCTTTTTTAAATATTGTGTATCTCAAGAATCCAACATGCAGCTATCTTAGGGCGGTATTCAATGTGGATTTTGGCGATGTGCAGCGAATCCTGTTTAGGATTCGCTGCACATTCGCCACTGCTCGCTGCGTTCTGGAGCCTCGCCGGCTCCGGTATTCAACGAGTCAGGGGCTCGCTGCCCCTGACCGTCGAATTTGAGCTCCTGCGGGGAACGCCGCAGGGAGCCTGAGGACGGTGGCAGGCAGGGAGATGGAAGTCTCCCTGCCTGCCCCAGAATGTTTGTGGGGGGGAGGTGGGCTCCCCGGGTGCCATGCAGCACAGGCTGCCCCCCGGGGGTGCCAGCAGGGGACCGGGTATATTCACTACACCCGATCATGCATATGTAATGATCGGGTGAAGTGAATATATGAATATCTAATGAGCGGCTCGGTTCCCGGCCCCCTGCTGGCTGCTCTGTGTAAAAAAAAAAATAATAATATTTTTTTTTTTTATTAAATATATATTCATGTGCTTACAGCACATGAATAAAAATAGCATGCCCCTCCTCAGAATAAAAATCCTGATTTTTTTTTTACACCAAATGTAAAAAACAAAACATGGTACTTATGTAGTAACTGGGCTGCCGATTTTGAAATCGGGTCCATCGCATCGCATCGCACCCGACCATATCGCATGCGATGCGATGGACCCGATTTTTCCATAGGATTCAATGTTAAAATGGACTGAGTCCATTTCAACATGGAATTCAATGGGAAAAGGGGTCCTTTTCATACCACTACTATCCAAGTGGGCATGGAGTTGGATATAAACCTGTGGCGAACGTAGCGAGCCACCGAGCCCGAAGCGTGGCGAGCGTAGCGAGCCCCGCGAGGGGACACAGAATACCGTCCCCTCGCTTCGCTCGCCACGCTTCGGGCTCGGTGGCTCGCTACGCTCGCCACAGGTTTATATCCAACTCCATGCCCACTTGGATAGTAGGGGTATGAAAAGGACCCCTTTTTCCCATTGAATTCCATGTTAAAATGGACTCAGTCCATTTTAACATTTAATCCTATGGAAAAATCGGGTCATCGCATCGCATCCGATGGTCGCATGCGATGCGATATCGCATCGCATCGCATCTGATTGTATGCCTTAACTTAAGGCATACAATCAAAAAATCGGCAGCCCAGATACTACATAAGTACCCAAAACACTTTATTTTAAAAGTTCACCTTCCACTTCACCATAAAAAGATAGCGATTGCTACTCCGTGAATCATGGCGAAAAAAACCTTGAAATGTATTCGCCATCTGGTCATTGAATAGGGTGATTCACCGTTTGTCAGAAATTCGCCTTACAGCACAAAATCGCCATAAAAACCTGGCAAATCAGCCTCGATGAATACCGCCCTTATTATCAAACCGTGGCAAAAAGTCCCCTTTGGCAAGCCATCCAACATTTTCTTGAAATATGCAAATTAATCTGTTACTTTATGCCAATACTCTTGCAAGTACTTAGCTCTATACTTATAAACATAGTGAAACAGCTACTGGAAAATATTACAATACTGTTTATCATATTGATGTTCTTACTAATATGTTGTACCCATTCAGGAAAGCTTAATTGTCCAGCAATGCAATCTGACAAATGATCCCTCAGCGATTCTAGCGTGGCGAGCGTAGCGAGCCCCGTGAGGGGACGCGCAACACGCTCCCGAAGCGTGGCGAGCCCCGCGAGGGGACACGGATTACTTAACATGTATTCCATGTCCGCTCACCACGCTTCGGGCTCGGTGGCTCGCTGCGCTTGCCACACTTTCTATTCTCAGCTCCACGCCGACGTGGATAGTGGGGGTATGAAAAGGTCGGAGGACACGTACTGCCGCCTTAATCACTTCTCCTCCCTTGTCACTGCTTCATAAATCTGCCCCATAATGCTTTGAAAAATTATGACTAGAAAATCCAACTATTGCCTTGCATATGTCTTCAGTTTGGACCCAAGATGTTGCGAATGATCTTGTTGAATGAATCTTCTTTTGGATCTTCAATGTCTTTCCTCACGCAGGCCTGAGCAATGATTTCTCTTTTACCATCTTCCAAGGTTACTTTTGCTTTCATTCAGTGGCAAATTTTTCACAAGGCACGTAAGGCACTTCAATGCTTGTTTTGATACTGTTAGCCCTAAAGGTACCAGTAACTGCAAAGTGTTTTCCACTCTACTGTGCCATATGCCATTTTGCATGGAGTGAAAATATGTGCACAATAAAGTGGCCATGGGTACTTTAAAATGAAATGAAAATGAATGCACCTCATATATATTGAAACACCACATCTACCACAGTGTCTGTTCCTATGTTGCCACTGAACCATTTAGGATGTATATAGGAAGTATTGGGCAGCGTGGACGGTGTAATGGTTTAGCGTTACTGCCTCACAGTACTGAGGTCATGGGTTTAATTTCCACCATGGCCCTAACTGTGCAGAGTTTGTATATTCTCCCCATGCTCTCATGGGTTTACTCAGGGTAATCCGGTTTCCCCCACTATCCAAAAATATACTGGTACGTTAATTGGACCCAACAAAATAAACCATAGGATTCTGTGTATGCGTGTACATGTGGTAGGGAATATAGATTGTAAGCTCCACTGGGGCAGGGACTGATGTGAATGTTCAAATATTTTCTGTAAAGTGCTGCAGAATATGTGTGAACTATTAAATTAACTGCTAATAAGTATTCTCAATATGTGGCTAATTTATCAGAATCTGATGATCATAGTAAAAGCCTGCTTGAGGGATACAGAGAGAGTGGAATCCGGTCTATATAGTCCTCTGTCAATATGCAGGATGGGCTGAAGAAGAAATCCCTTTCTCCAACATGGGTGTCACGTTTCGTGAAGCACCAGCTGGAGTGTAACGGAGGCTGGGTGCTTTGACATAAGATTGTTGCATTAACGACAGAAGGGAGTGAAGCAATGAGATGAAGTAAAACCTTATTTAATGAAGATACTACGATACAGGTTGTAAATGGTGGCACAATAATATACTGTAGGTTATGGAATGATAAAAGTCAATAATACAATACTTTATTGAAGAGGATGGAGATGCTTGATTATTTGGAAGAAGTATTGGAGGATTGGTTGAAGAATTGGATGATTGGTTTTAGGATTGGATGATTAGATGAAGAATTGGATGATTGAATGAAGAGTTGAATGCTTGAATGAGGATTGGATGAAGTATTGGATGATTGAAAGAACACTTGGATGATTGGATGAAGAATTGGATGATTGAAAGAACAATTGGATGAGGATGGGATGGTTGGAAGAACAATTGGTTGAAGGTGAAGTTTGAATGTCCTTGCTGGATTGGATCGTGGCTGCAGAACCGGGAGTGACCATGGAGAATAACCGTCAGGAGTGAGGAGAAAGATAGAACCCCTTTGGGGGGCTAACCTTGTCCAGTCCGTATTGGCGGCAGCAGGTTCCGTGGTACCCAGGTGTAGTAGTGAGACGATCAGCAGGAATAGGAAGGGAACTTCACCAAAGGCGCAAGAACTGTAGTAACCACTACAGACAGCCACTGCAGAGGCCTTTTTGTCTATTTAGACTTATGGCAGCTACATTTGAGGGCGTGGCTGTTGAGAGAGCAAGGTTACGGAAAGATGGAATCCGAAAGTAGTTGTTCAAACTATGATTCACGTTCATCTTCTGCAATCTAGTGTTGGAGGTTTTGCAGTCCTTATTGTTCGAACCATTGGAGTCAACGGATCTCAAATATCTGAATTTCAAGACTGTTTTGGGCCCTATCTTTTGGCTAGTTGCTTGTCTGAGTTGGGAGCTATCTCCTGTTGCTCTCCATATCTCGTCTTCCAATGCTGACGGAGCAGAACTTGGTACTCTTGTGGCCTTTTTGAAAAAAGTGATTTTTGCATTCCACAGAAAACAACCTATTGTGTTTCAGCTTTCCCTGGAGATTCTCCAGTTTTCCAGTCCTTGGATATGGTATGGGTGCTTAGCATTTATGTAGAGGGAATGGCTGCCATGTGGAATTTGGACACCCCGTTTGTCCTGTATGATGCGCGTAAGCAAGGTTGGCCTGCTTCCAAACCATCCTTGGCTCACTGGATTTGCTTGGCTTTCCACCAGGCATATTTGGATTCTGCTTGGACAATACCATCTTCTGTTTCAGCTCATTTCACCCATCTGGAGGGTTTTTGGGTGACTGCTATGGGATATCTGCTTTGCAATTATGAAATGCCGCTACATGGCCGAGTTGACATACTTTTTGTTTTATAGTTATGATATGTTTGCAACCTCTGAGAGTCAGTTTGGCTGTGCTGTTTTGCAGGGATCAAAGTGCTCACCCACAGTGATGAGAGCTCTGAGACCTAGCCAATGTAAATGGTTCTTCCAGTGTCCCCTATAAATGAAAAAGAACTGGATTTTGGTACACACCAATAAATCCCTTTCTCTGATTCCATTAGGGGACACTGGGCTCCCATCTTTGCAAAGTTCTCTGCATCCAGGTTTTCTGTGTGCATTTTGTTTTTGGCTACAACATTATTGCCTTTGTTTGAGTGGCTAATTTTCAGTTTTGCTGTTCTGTTGCTTTTCTGTGTACTTTATCTACTCTTATGTAGTGTGTGTGATTTTTCCATCTCCTCGAGAACAGTTTCTTAACTGTTCTGGGCAAGGGGCATAGAGGGGTAGGAGCCAGTCACACTTTCACATTTAAAGTGCCGGCTCAACTTAGTACCCATCTATACCCTAATGGGAATGGCTCTTCCAGTGTCCCCTATGGAATCAAAGAAAACTATCTGGTAAGTACCAAAATTTTAGTTTTAATAGGATCCTGACTTGTCGACCATCAGGAAACTTTTTATCTAATGTGCTTAGTCTTTGATAGAGATACTGTATAGGAATTGTCCTTACTAATTTCAGAGTGAGTGAACATGAAAATCTGGTAGGACAATTTACCCTTTTAAAAGAAATTGAGGGCTTGTAGCATTCTTTATAAATATTTAAAAAAAAGTATTTTTTTTTTTATGCCTAGGGTTCGTAGCTCTCCTATTGTTCTGGCAGACATTATTGTGACTAGCAAAAGTATTGTACCTTCATTGTAAGAATTTTAAAACCATCCATTGCGAGGTTTTTCTGTTAGGTCCTCAATTATGAGGTCCCCTAGCCATACAAATGGCTTCACATATGAATTCTTGCAACATGAAAGAAATATATTTATTACATCAGCAGAGACTTTTTTTTCACTTCAAGGAATATACATAAAGCCGACACCTGTACATTCAGTGATTGGACTTTTTGTAATCCATCTTGCAGCGCAAAGTGCCTTTTTATGTAGGTTTTTAATTCACATGAACGTGTGAACTTTCTCAATTGTTTGATGATGTTTTGACTCTTGTCTGTGCAGCATGATGTAAATGATAAACTTTCACATGCACTTTCAAATGACACGCTTTCAGTACGTTTTTTTTAGACACAGATGTATTATGAGCCCTTGGTGTAAAATCTCAGAATACATAGAGGCCATGACTTTACTGACTCATAAGCTTCGCTATTACAAACTATGGTCTTCAAGATCAAAATAGCAGAATTGCTGTGACTGGAGATCCCTTCTGATGTTTTTTTTTTTTTTTTTTTTTATAGCATTCTTGCGATCAGAGAAAATTGTGTAAATAAATATCCATGCTTATTACCCATTTTATTGGCATATATTCAATGCCGTGGGCGAGCGGTGACTGCGAGCAGGACTTTTTGCTCGCAGTCACCGCTCACCCTGTCAGTATTCAACTGACCCCCCCTCATATGCAAATTCCCCCTCGCTCCGTTTTTTGAGCGAGGGAGAATTGGCGCATGTGCCTCCAAAAGCTGCGATAATTGAGGCTAATTACAGCGAGTTTGCTGCACTAGCCTCGGCTCTCGCAGTTTAGGGGAATCCTCCCCGTTCTGTGACGGCGAGGATTCCCCCGGAACGTTGCATAGTACGTGCGGCCGGCGCGGGGGTTAAACTGCGAGGATCACTGGTTTTCTGTGATCCTGGCAGTTTAACCCCCTCGCCGGCCGCTCGCACAGGCATTGAATACATGCCTTTGAGTTATAAGGATGTGTATTTGCCTATTCTGTGAAGTATTAATAATAGGAGTATTTCACTTAATTTTTTTTATTATTGCACCAGATCTATCTATGGGTTTCCAAATTTTAGAAAATTTGCTGAAATTCTTCTTCATTCAGCTCCCACTCATCTTGGTTAGTTATTTTGTGAATGGGGAAAGTCTGCAGAGCTGCAGTTTTTGCTTGCCACATGAAGTACTTTCTCCTTTTTGATCCTCCCTGTTTATTCAATAGTATTATCACTCTACAGGTGTCTGAAAAAAACATTTAGATGGTTCATTGTTACCAGTGGTACAAACTTTCAGATTGTTGCCTAGTTGGGCTTCCCAGCTGTATAGGTTTGAATCTGAAGTCAGTACTCTCCACTATGGTTCTAATATCCTAATTCCCTCCTAGTGCAATTTTCGAAGTTGCTTCCAGGTATTCCATGATTACTGTATCACATGATCCAGGCTTCATTGTTTGTTATATCAAAGTTTGAGCATTTCTTTCTGCATTTCCTTAGATGCCAGCCTACCTACAGTAGGGCCACATGCTAGTTTTTCTAGATTTCTCTAAGGAAAGTGCCTACTAATAGATTTTTAGACCCAACTGGCTTTGGTGAAGATTGGTTATCCACCAATGGTTATGTAGAAAAATATCACCTACTGAGTGTTGATTCTTAAAGGTTTATCTGGAGTTTGCTATTATAATGTCCAAACATGGCCAGGTGGCCATTCCCTATTTCTTCCAATGCTGCAATCAAGATGACTAATTTTTTTGTAAATGTGGAATCTGGCGAGGAGCAATCGGTATATGCAGATGTGTCATTGAAGAATAATGGATGTTATGCAATCTCTTTTCTCTATCACCTTCGAGATTGGTTGCTGCCTCCATTATGAAATGCTGTCTATTAAAAATTGTAAGGCTTATGACATCTAAGAGGCAGATGTACTAAGATTTGGAGAGTGATAAAGTACTAATCAATCAGATTATCTCTACACTTTGACACCATGGCATAGTACATCTGCCCTACCTATTATCTTACTAAGAAGAGTCTTAACATCCGATAAGCAAGATGTTTAATTTATTTAACCATTGATATCACCTATTTGTGTTGATTCCCTTTTTCAATAGTTTTTGATTTTCCAAATCAATTTTGGTTTGGAATTGAAATAAATTATAGCTTGTAACTTATGATAACCTGCACCTGCTGCTCTTGAGTGGAAAGCCCTATATCCGTAAATATTCTGATTTTGTCATCTACAGGAATAGTGGGATGCTGTATCTTTAGATATTAATTTTTATGTTCCCTCTCTTTGTAAAGGACAAAAAGGTAATTGAGCTACGTTGCTATGGTATGTTCTGGTTCCTTGTCTTGCAAGGCTTTATACTGTATATTAGCCTCTTTAATTTATGTTCTTGAAGAGTAAAATGAAGGACATTTTTGAATGTTGCTGTTACTTTTTTCTAAATCCCCTTTTTTCCCCCGTCTGGTTCATCTCTTCTAGTGTTTCCCCAAAATACCATCCATCCTGAAAAGAACTCAGACTATGCATGACGTGTTTAGCTACTAGAATTCTTGTATCTTTGAATGTCTTACTCTTGATTGATTGCCCCCACTAATGATTTCCATGTCTTTGTCTTCTTACAGTTTTTGTTTGTCAAAATATATTTTCATACAGATCAAACTGCAGTGGAAACAGTGGTTTTTGTTGTATTTTTTTTTAAATACTGCAGAACCTATGTAATTATATGGTAATGTAAAGCCGTGCAGCTGTTTAAAGTATTTCTCCATTTTCATCAGTCCGCCATCCTCTAATGGAACACCTTTTATTAGATAATAAATCAGCAAAAGTTGAATTAACTGATGGAAAGCTGATAACTCCACTTTTTAGCCAACAGTTTCTTCAAAGATAATTATTTTATGGGACTTTTCAACAGAATCTTCCATTGCCTCCAAACGTTGGCAGATCCTGAATCCCCCATAGTGTTATTAATGAGTTTATTAATGAGGTTTTCCCACATTATTGGGGTTAAACTCTGTAATATTTTCCTTGATTTCACCAACCTGACTTTGTGAGATTCATAGTCAAAATGCGAAGACACTTGAAGAAATCTGAGGAGAACCTCTTCTAAATCCTAGCCATATAGGACAGTGACCAAACCCAGTGGGCTGCCTCAGGGATAGTGAAATTGGGAGAAGTCAGGACTTGATATCTTGATTAATGAGCAGACTAATTGAAGACAAGAAAAGTAGGCAGGAGTGTTAGACACTTTTCATGTGGAAGGGTGTGTGTGTGAATGTTTTGTTTAAATTACAGTTAATCTCTGTAGGTAAGCTTAACCCTAAAGTCTGAGTTACATGGTATCTAAAAAGGAAATTGATCTTCCATATCTCCTGATGGTTTAGGAATCTATAAACAAATTGAATAAAATCAGAAAAGCATGCTTAAAATCCTGATTAGCAGCCTCTTAGTGGCTTCCATTGAAGAAGCAAGGTTGATGAAAAATTTCTCTGAACCAATTTGAGTTTCTCCTTCATCCTCTGGGGACACTGAAGTACTACGCTGGGGATAGTGTGGTGTTATGGAGGAGTTGGCACTTTAAGAACTTGAAGTGTGGTGTGGCTCCTCCCCCTCTATCCCCCCCTCAGACTCCAGTCTTAGTTTAGTGCCCGGAGGAGTAGGATCCCTGGGCAAGAGGCTCCCGCAGGGGTCTCTGGTTGTCCGTTTTTTGTTTTATATAGAAGTGTGCAGGCAGCCTGAGTGTTAGACTGGCTGCCTGCAGTGTGTATAAAGCTCTCTGGGAGGTCAGAGCGGCACTGCGTGCGGTGCACGCTGCTGACCTCAGCCGCCTGCACTCTAGGTGTGGGGAAGCAGCCACAGCCGCTCGCGGCTTGTGTTACTGCTCCGTTGGCTAGTCACCCGCCGGAGAGATCAGGACTGGGGCGCTGGGCGCCGGGTGACTGCTGGATCAGAGTCACGCGCTGGTCCAGCTGAGGGGCAGACTGTGTCTCAGCGTCGCTGTCCTCAGCGCGCGCTGGGACGGAGGAAGGAGGAGGCGTGTCATGGGCGTCTCCTCCAGGTTAAAAATCCTCAGTGCGGCAAACGCTGCCTTCCTAAAGCCCACGCTGCCTTCCTCTGTTTGTTGTGCCTCTTCAGAGCCCTTCTGCTTCAGGACAGCAAAGCGTTTTTCATCCCAGACTGGACAGACTGTGTCACTGCGCTGGGTGAGTGAAGGGGTTCTCCTTTTTAGGAGTCCCCGCTTGGAGTATTCAGGTGGGCTAATTCGGGGAAGGTGAGCTCCTCTCCCCCTATTGTATTTCCTTCTTTTACACTGCTGGGTTTACACTGCTATCTGTGTGGCTGTGTTAGAGTGTGCTGAGTGAAGGAAGTGTTTGTATTGGATTGCATTATGGCAACAAAAGCTTCTGGCTCTAAGGCTTCTCAGAAGCTGTTCACCTGCACTCAGTGTAATCAGCAATTTACACAACATGTGAAAGGTGTGTCACTGTGTAAGGATTGCTATAAAGGAGGGGCTGTTCAACAGCAAGCTGCTCTCCTTAATGCTGAAGGGGTTACAAGTGTGTTAGCTACCTTAGCTTCTGAGCTGGCAGCGTCTCGTAGGGACAGGGAGATTTTACATTCTCATCTGTCTACTATGTCTTCTGCTGAGCCTTCATGGGCCAGAGAGTTGATTAGGTCAGTGGATTCGCTGGTACAATCCACCGTTATGCCTACACAGTCCAGCGCCCCCCCTCCACCTAAAAAAAGGGGTGCTCCTTTGGTTTTGAGGATTGATACCTCTGATGAGGAGGAAGTTAACCCTCTAGAGGAGGGGGAGTGTCTGGTGTTGGATGATACCTTTGCACCTGTGGATGAAGAGCAGGGTGTTCAGGATGAGGCTCAAGGTTTAGAGGCCTTGATTCAGGCTATTAAGGTGACTCTTAATGTTGCTGAGCAAGAACCTCCTGCTCCGGTTTCTATTTTTGGCCGTCCTGTTAAAGCTGCGGTAACTTTTCCTGAGTCCATAGAGTTGGAGAAGCCTCTGTTGGACATTTGGAAAGTGCCTGAGAAAAAGTTTCAGTTATCCAGGCGCTTTAAGGCGTCTTACCCTTTTGCCCCGGAAGCCAGGGCGAAATGGGAGAACCCGCCGTTAGCGGACGCTTCCGTCTCTAAGCTTTCAAAGAAGGCAGCGCTTCCCATTCCGGGAGCGGTGGCCCTGAAGGAGGCGCCAGATAGGCGTTTGGAGCCGGGGCTTAAGCACATCTTTTCTACGGCTGGGGTCTCTTTGCGTCCTATTTTTGTTATCTCCTGGGTCAGCAGGGCCATGGAGAAATGGGCAGAGGATTTGTCCAGGGGCTTGGAGGAGCAGAGGCCTCCTGAGGAGTTAGCTCAGTTGGCTGATCAAATGCGGGAATCCGCGGCATATATTGGAGAGGCGGCCAGGGATTCGGCTTCACTGGTGGCAAGGATCTCGGCTCTGTCTATTACAGCCAGACGGTCTTTGTGGCTTAAGTCTTGGCAGGCGGAGGCGGATATAAAAAAAGCAGTGGAAGCTCTTCCCTTTACGGGGGATGTTCTTTTTGGCCCAGAGCTGGATAGATTAATTGCTCAGGCGACAGGGGGTAAATCTACCTTCCTCCCTTCCTCAGCGCCTCCTCCGAAAAAACCTTACCAGGGTCCGGCTTTTCGCTCCTTTCGAGGGGCCCCGAAATTTAGAGGTAAGTCCAGAGGTTCCTTTACCTCGGGCCGTGGTAGAGGTAGAGGCTTTGGCGCTGCCACCTCCGCCGCGAACCCTGGCTCCCGGCGTGCAGACGCCAAGCAGCCAGAAAAGCCCGCGGCATGACGCCCTCCCCTCCTACCTGGGGGATCCCAGAGTAGGAGCGCGGCTTCTGGATTTCCGGCAGGTCTGGGAAGAATCCTGCAAGGACAAGTGGGTTCTCTCAGTCGTGTCTCGGGGATAAAAACTAGAGTTTGCCGGTTCTCCTCCTCAACAGTTTTTTACGATGGGTCTTCCGCATGCGGAAAAAGACTCCCAGTTACTACTCCAAGCAGTTCAGCGGTTGTTATCAGCCGGCGTGGTAATGCATGTCCCAACCGATCAACGCAAAGAGGGGTTTTATTCTCCTCTTTTCCTGGTTCCAAAACCAGACGGGTCGGTAAGGCCGATCTTAAATTTAAAGAAGCTGAACGAGTACATTATGTACCACAGATTCAAAATGGAGTCGCTTCGCTCGGTGGTGGCAGGTCTGGAACCGGGGGAATATTTGGCATCCTTGGACGTCAAGGATGCCTATCTACATATTCCCATTTACGACTTACACCAGAGGTTCCTTCGGTTCGCAATCAAGGACCAACATTTTCAATTTCGGGCTCTGCCCTTTGGCCTGTCATCGGCGCCTCGCCTTTTCACCAAGGTAATGGCAGTCATGGTTGCCTTTCTCCACACACTAGGAGTCAAGATTGTTCCGTATCTGGACGATTTGTTGATAAAAGCCGGATCCAGGAGTCAGCTGGAACAGGATCTTCACGTGACTTGTCAGACCTTGATTCGGCATGGCTGGATTCTAAACTATGGCAAATCCCAGATGGTACCTTCCCAAAGGATTTTGTTTCTTGGACTGATTCTGGACACAGAAGTACAGCGGGTCTTCCTTCCCTTGGAGAAAATTGCCTCGATTCAGGACTTGGTGAAGCAGGTGCTTCGTCCTCGGAGGGTGTCGGTGCACCTTTGCATTCGGTTGCTTGGCAAGATGGTCGCCTCCTTCGAGGCTCTGCCTTTCGGCCGTTTCCACTCCAGGACTTTTCAACTCGATCTGTTGAGACAGTGGTCGGGTTCGCATGTCCACATGCACAGGATGGTAATTCTTTCACCCTGCAGTCGGCTGTCCCTTCACTGGTGGCTTCACACGGCCAATCTGTTGGAGGGGCGTCGGTTCGGAGTCTGGGAGTGGACTATCATCACGACGGATGCCAGCCTGAGGGGCTGGGGGGCGGTTGTGATGGGACGTCACTTTCAGGGCCGTTGGTCTCCGCAGGAATCAAGGCTGCCGATAAATATTCTGGAGATTCGGGCTATCCGTCTGGCTCTTCTCAAGGCGGACCTGTTCATCAGAGGGAAGCCGATCCGAATTCAGTCGGACAATGCCACGGCTGTGGCATATATCAACAGACAGGGTGGAACGCGCAGTCGGGCAGCTATGCAGGAGGTACGCCCGATCCTTCAATGCGCGGAGAGGAATTCTCTGGCCTTCTCGGCGGTGTTCATTCCAGGGGTGGACAATTGGGAAGCGGACTACTTAAGTCGCCAGGATGTGCACCCAGGGGAGTGGGCACTGCATCCGGAGGTGTTTGGCCAGATTGTCAATCGTTGGGGGTTACCTCAGATAGACATGATGGCATCCAAACGGAATTGCAAGGTGGCTCAGTATTGTTCCAGGTCACGAGATCCGGAGGCAGTGGCGACGGATGCTCTGACCGCAGAGTGGAATTACCATCTAATCTATGTGTTCCCTCCGTTACCCTTGATTCAGTTAGTACTCAAACGGATCAAGCGCGAGAAGGCAACGGTGATTTTCATAGCTCCAAATTGGCCTCGTCGGCCTTGGTTTGCCGATCTTCAGGGGCTCCTGATAGATCAACCCTGGCTACTGCCTCAAAGAGAGGATCTATTGCAACAGGGACCATTCGTCTACCAAGAATTAAGGCAGCTGCGTTTGACGGCGTGGCTGTTGAGGCCGAGCTGCTGAGTAGCCGTGGGGTACCTAAAGAGGTCATTCCCACAATGATGAGAGCCAGGAAGGAGGTTACTTCCCGGCATTATTACAGGATTTGGAAGGCTTATGTGTCGTGGTGTGAACGACACAAGTGCCCTACAGCTGTTTTTTCTTTGTCCCGATTGTTGAGGTTTCTGCAATCAGGGTTTGAGGCGGGCCTTCGTTTAGGGTCCCTTAAGGTCCAGGTGTCCGCCTTGTCGGTTTTCTTTCATAGGCGATTAGCCTTGATGCCGGAAATACAAACATTTTTGAATGGGGTTCTAAGGCTGCAGCCTCCGGTAAGACCTCCGGAAGAACCTTGGGATCTTCCTTTGGTGCTGGACTATCTCAAGTCGGAGGTGTTTGAGCCTTTAGAATCTATTGATTTACGTTTACTTACCTGGAAGACGGTGATCTTACTGGCTTTGGCATCGGCTAGACGAGTGTCTGACCTCAGTGCTCTCTCATGTCGTTCTCCGTATTTGGTGTTCCACTCAGATAGGGCGGAACTCCGGACTAGATTGGATTACTTGCCAAAGGTGGTGACGGCTTATCATCTTAATCAGCCAATCGTGGTTCCGGCCTTGACAGGAGAGTTCGCTTCACTGGATGTGGTCAGAACTTTGCAGGTTTATGTGGACAGAACCAAGGATCTCAGGAAGTCGGATTCTCTGTTTGTCCTATACTGTTCCGCAAAACGTGGTTGGCCGGCTACCAAGCAAACTTTGGCCAGGTGGATTTGTCTAACCATTAAACAAGCTTATGTTCAGGCCTCCCGGCCTCCGCCTACTAGAGTTTCGGCTCATTCCACCCGTTCGGTGGGACCTTCTTGGGCGGCGGCCAGGGGGGTGTCTCTTTCTCAGGTATGTAGGGCAGCCACTTGGTCTGGGCCCAATACCTTTATTAAGTTTTATAGGTTTGACACCTTCGCGGCATCCTCTACTAGGTTTGGCCGCACGGTGCTTCAGGATGCCCAGCGCCTTCCCGCCCGTGGGGATGGCTTTGGGACGTCCCCAGCGTAGTACTTCAGTGTCCCCAGAGGATGAAGGAGAAAATAGGAATTTGGTACTCACCGATAATTCCCTTTCTCCGAATCCGAAGGGGACACTGAGCGCCCTCCCGGCACTGGTCTTCTGGTAAGGGAGGGGTTTTTACAGGTCGCATGTGGCCAGGTTGTGTTGCATGCGATGGTCTGTATGTAAGTTCTTTTGACTTATTTTTGTTTCGGTGTCTTGTTTTCATTCTCTCTCTCTCTCTCTCTGTCAGAGGTTTCCTGGTCTCTTTTCTCCTCTCGGGCACAGTAACTAAGACTGGAGTCTGAGGGGGGGATAGAGGGGGAGGAGCCACACCACACTTCAAGTTCTTAAAGTGCCAACTCCTCCATAACACCACACTATCCCCAGCGTAGTACTTCAGTGTCCCCTTCGGATTCGGAGAAAGGGAATTATCGGTGAGTACCAAATTCCTATTTTCATCTGATATACACAATAAAGATATTTGAAACAAAGCAACCTAGCTGACTCAGGTCCTTGATTTGTAAAGGTGCATATTTCAATTCGTACTTGCAAGTTCTTTTTGGCACTTGTTTCCTAGCACGGCGCCTGCGATTTTGATTGTATCCATCGGGTCCCAAAAAATTGTGTTGATCGCATCGCATGCAACCAAATCGCATGCGATTTTTACATCGGAACCAATGTAAAATGGTCCCTGAGACCCGATTTTACATTGGGCCCAATGTTAAATGCCCCCCAGACCCCAATTTTCATTGTATACCCACCCTGATGGGTCAAATGCCCCCCATTGTTAACGCCACCCCACGATGAACACCAACCCGAAGCGTGGCGAGCGGCGGTGGTACGCGTCCTCCGACCTTTTCATACCCCCACTATCCACGTCGGCGTGGAGTTGATTTTATATAGTGTGGCGAGCCACCGAGCCCGAAGCATGGCGAGGGGACGCGTATTACTTCACAGGTATTATGCGTACCCTCACTGCGCTCGCCACGCTCCGGGCTCGGTGGGTCGCTGCACTTGCCGCACTATATAAAATCAACTCCACACCGACGTGGATAGTGGGGGTATGAAAAGGTCGGAGGACGCGTACCGCCGCCCCTCGTGGGCTCGCTGCGCTCTCCACGCTTCAGGTTGGCGTTCATCGTGGGGTGGCGTTAACAATGGGGGGGGGGGGGGAATTTCACCTGTAAAATACCCATAAGGGTGGGTATACAATGAAAAATCGGGTCCATTGGCCCATTTAACATTGTTCCCTATGTAAAATTGCGTCCATCGCATCGGTCGCATCGCATGCCTTAACTTCACGCATGCGATGGACGCGATTTTTTAATTGTCGGGGAAAAGGCTAAAAATAGCTCTGAAATCGCGACGGTCGTGTCCATCGCATACCTTAAGTTAAGGTATGCGATCACCTGCGACGGGCGCCATGCTAGGAAACAGGTACCTTCTTTTTATCAAAGGAAAGGATGGGTAGGTACACTGTCAAGCATAAGAGTTCCTTAAACAGTCATGCCAATCAAAAAAAAAATGATGGATAAATTAGGTGTTCTATATCAGTAAAGATCATGTGGTATTCTGGAATATAATGAAGCAAAAATTGCAGTTTTTCAGACTTTGCTATCGGAATCCAAAAAGACAGAGCTAAATATGCAGTGGTTAAAAAAAGATTATGTGAAAAAGGTGTAATATATTCCATGTTATACCCCACTAAATTGAAAGTTGTGGTAGAGGGTAAAACAATCTTTTTTTCAGAAACCTAACTATGCAGCAATTTGGATAGGTAAGTTAGCTCCAAAGACTGGTCAGCTCGCAGTTAACGAGGCATAAAAGAAAATATGTATGGATGACTTTGGTGGGTCAAAGTAAAAGCTCCACTCAATTGGGTTTAAGGGAAGGGAATTAAGGTTGGGAGGAGGGGGTTATCTTTGTATGTTGGTATTTGTTCAGAAGTGCCCGGTAACTATCAATGGTTAGATAAGGTAAGAATGTGGTTATATAGCGTGTTGGTTCAGTACTCAATGAAAAAAAGGCCTGTAAAATGGTGGTAGTTATGTCCTGTAGGGGCATAAATGATAAAATTAAGAGGTCATTCTGGGCAATAAATAGAGGCTCAGCCTCAGGCGCAGTTGTGTGGGATACTTTTAAAGCATTTGTGTGGGGTGTATAAAACAAGGGCATTAGTGAGCTAAAAAAGTTATAAAATAATAAAAAAAAATAAGTAGAGGAAAAGTAATCGTGTTAGAAAATTAAATGTGGACTACTGGAAAAATTATATATAGAAATTATATATAGAAATGAACTCTGCGTCTAGAGACGCAGAAAAGTTGGCTTGCCTGTATAAACCAAGAGAACTCCAAAGTGATGCTACATAACTCACATACTAGATATGCGTCCCTACCTCCAGAAAGTATCCTGGATATGGAGGCACCACTTAACCTACAAGAAATAAGAGAAGCCATAAGTTCTCTCCCAGGTGGTAAGTCACCAGGATTGGATGGTATACCAGGCAAAATCTATAAAAGGTACTCTGACATTTTAGCACCTATGCGATTGGAGACATTCAATGCTAGTTTTGAGGATAATGCCATCCCCCGATATATGCTGGAGGCAAAAGTTATTTGAAAATCGGAGAAAAAAACCTTTTATTACTAGTCTTCTAGACCAGTGGTTCCCAACCTTTTTTCTCTCCTGAATTGCTGGTTGGGCAAAAAGCACGAGGAGACGCTGATGACGCTGCAGATGGAACTGGAAATGACACAACGTGGCTTGTTTCCATGTCAATGGTAGACTTCTTTTGCCACTGGGAGACTTTTTCTTCTTTCGCCATTACCAATATTATTTCCAAGTACCCCCAACTGGTCTGCAGAGTACCCCAGGTTGGGAACCACTGTTCTAGATGAATCTCTTAAATTTCCTCTGAAGCTAAGATCATAGTTAAGGTTCTAACATTCAGATTAAATATGCATATAGGGAAGATAATCTATATGGACCAGACTGACTTTATGCCAGGGAAATCCACCTCAATACACCTGCATAAACTACATACACACACGCACTTACTGATTCTTCGTACTGATGACCCATTCCAAGTGGTGATGACGCTCAACGCTGTGAAGGCGCCTGACGCCGACGAGTGGCATTACCTCTGGGAAGCGAAGAGACTATTTGGAATAGGACCAATGTTCATCAAATGGATCCAATTGTTGCAGCCCCCAGTACCAGGATGGCCATAAATGGGAGGGTCTCCCAACCATTTCCCCTTTTACAGGGGAACGAGGCAAGGCTGTCCCCTCCCACCTAGCCTGTTTGCAATGGCAATAAATCCACTAGTGTGTATTCTACGTGAGCACCCAGAAATAAGTGGACTTAAGTTGGGCCCAGGATTGGATGTAGTGGCACTATATGCTGATGACCTTCTAATATTTTATCCAATGGTACTAAAATGGCCCCTATAGTGTTAAGAGATCGAGAGATTTGGCGATTACTCTGGATTTAAAGTCAATTGGAAAAAATCAAATATCTTCTTAATCATGCCTAAAGACCTAGGGACTCCCCAAGTGGATACACCTATTAAATGGATGAAACCTTTAAGTATCTTTGGCATATGGATCTCTCGATCCTACATTATATTAAATATGCATCGACTAGTGATTATATTTAAGCTACAAAAAAAAATTATGGCGTAAAATACCTTTGACTAAAATGGGTAGAGTCAATTTGCTAAATATGATAGTTCTTCCCAAGTTTTTATATGTGCTACAACAATCTCCATATTACATACTGAACCAGACATCATCTTTAGGAAGATTAACAATATGTTCTCTTTGTTTGTATGGAACAATGTGCGCCCTAAATTCCAACTTCAGGTTTCTTTTTTTTTTTTTAAACATCAATACATTTTAATTGAGAATTATCATAGAAATGGGGTACAGAAAAAAAGAAATAGGGAAACAAAACATAGGAGGAAAAAGGAGTCACACAAAGTCAATCAGTTTACATGAAAAGGTAAGTTAACACATCAGGCATTATACATTGTATCTTAACAGGGATATCCCAATATAACAACTATAGTTATGAACCATCTGGGATAGTAATAGCAGTTTAAGAAACAGTATCCATCTCAATTAGACAAAATTGTGAAGGGCTTACTCGAGAGGGATCGGGAAAGTACTGCGCTCCCTTGCCCTTAGTGACATGTGTGCCAGTAAGACCATTGTACTATTGTTGAAGATGCTGAACAAGCATAGAGCATAAATTCTGTCTCCATAATAAAGTTGAAATTAGTTTTAGGGGGGGACAGCCTGTTTCTAAAGTTGGGGTAGGGCTGCCCGAGCTGCAATTAATATATGTCCCGAAACATAACGTTTGTAGGTAGGGATAGAGTCGGGGATTACGTTCAGCAGCGCTAAGGAGGGGGAAGGGGATAGTTGTAGAGCTAATACATTATTAAGTAGATCAAAAACGTCTGACCAATATTTGGATAGTGCTG
This sequence comes from Crinia signifera, assembly GCF_055691185.1. Classification (NCBI taxonomy): domain Eukaryota; kingdom Metazoa; phylum Chordata; class Amphibia; order Anura; family Myobatrachidae; genus Crinia; species Crinia signifera. The sequence continues at coordinate 125,947,487 of NC_139221.1, read as the reverse complement.
GGCATGTCCAAAACACATGACATATGTTTCCCATCTCCCCACATAGGGGACAACAAAATTTGGAGCATGATGGCCAAAATGTGTGCAACCTGTCTGGTGTTAAGTAGAGTCAATTTGATATGTGTTTCGGTATGGTTTAAGCATTTGGACATAGTATGATGAGAGGAATATTTTGCTCCATTGTGCTGCAGTTAAATCCATGCCTAATTCAGCTTCCCATTTCCTCTGGGCATTTGATTTAGTGGGGGGCATCAAGTCTTGTAGGGACTCAAACCAGAAGGAACTGTCATGTTTAGAAATAAACTACAACAATCTGGAGATAACAGCCGATAGTAGTGGTGTGGCAGGTTTGCTGTCCTTAGGGATGGACTGCTACCAATCTGGAAATAGTGTAAAAGTTTGTTATTTGGGAGAGAGAAAATTTCTGGTGGAGACTTGAAAAATACATTAGTGTAGGGCATGCTCCATCTTTGCAGGCTGGTGATTCTATCGCCAGCTGTTGCCAGGGGGCACGCGCATGAGACGCTTGTGAGTGCCCAGTAGATACGGAGCTCGCCATCCGCCGCCTTCTCCGACTCCATCGCTGGTCCCCACCGCCGCCCCGAACCCCCCCTAACCCTACCCAGCTGCCGAGAGACTGGTGTGTGTGCATCCCAGTCTGATGGAGTCCCTCTCTTCTGGCTCTTGCCAGCGGGGCGGTCTGGCGAGAGCCAGGCAAAGAAGAGAGGGGCATCTGTAGGTCTGCCAGCCTTGCCACTCCACATGCAGACCATCTTGCTAGACTTAAATTCGGGATAAGAGTTGACAGGGTTTGAAGGGAGATATTAGTGTGTGGAAAGAAAGAGGAAGTCTAGATATTAACCTGTCCCAAACCATTAAGGAGGCCTTCATGGATGGCAGAATAGAGGTGGGGGTGGGTCTTAGGTGGTTAGGGAGTAATAAAGCGTCTTTAAAAGGGTACTGAGTGCTTGCGGAGTGCTTGCGGAGGTTTCAAGGAGAGCCCAGCTAATATTGGAGTCTGCTCGATAATAGTTCTTTACTTGAGCTAGAATAGATGCTTCATGGTAAAGAGTCAGATCAGGCAGATTGAATCCGCCTTTGACTTTAGGGGGAGTCATTTTAGAATGGGCTAGTTTAGGGGGGTTAGAGGACCAAACATTTAGTCATAACCTTTGTGCATTCTTTCAGGATCTTCTTTGGGATAACATATGGAATTATACGGAATAGGTACATCAACTTTGGTAACCAAGTAATTTTAAAAGAAGCAGGCCTAGCCAGGAAATATCAAATGAGAGCAAGGATTTAGTTAAAGCGGTAATGGACGCAATAAGGGGAGGGAAATTTTACTTAAAGACATTAGAAGGGTCAGCTGGAATATTTATACCTACAGACCGCCAATTATATGGATATATAGAGCAGTGAGTCGAGAGGGAATCCGAGAGATTGATCAGAAGTGCGTCTGTCTTTTGTAGTGTTCAATTTGTAATCTGAAGCCGCACTACTATTGATTTAAAATCTCAAGTAGAGTTAGGAGAGTCTCCTTGGGGTTCGTGATAAAGAGGAGGACATCTTACGCAAAAAAAGCATAGTTTGTGGGTAGAAGCACCAATCGTCAGACCTGGGAGTTGGTCAGTATTGCGTATTTTCGCAGCTAGGAGCTCAATAGCCAGTACAAAAATCAGTTGGGAAAGGGGACACCCTTGTCTTGTTCCGTTGGATATAACCAACTTCAGGTTTTGATGAGATATGCCCAACCTTTAATTGTCTTTTTCAAGCCAATTAGCATTAATGGCGGATTATATGGGCAGCGTCATCGGCAATGAGGGGGCGAAGGAACTGGTAGCAAGATTGCGATTACCCCACTGCAGATATTTTGAAGGGACAGATTGTTAGAAAAGATATCCCTTTGGTAGCTCAAGCATTAAGAATTTGGAAAGAAACTAGAGCTGCGGTTCTCAACCTCCGTACTCAAGTCCCCCGAACAGTGCCCCCTCCCCCCATTCTAAAATTTGAGTGGATCTGGAACATGACCTCGTTCAAGGTTTCCCCCTACTTTAACATTATAGGTTCTTAAGCATCTGACTAATTTTGATTTTAGAAGAAAAGGGAATTGTTTCTTAGTGCGCACAGAATAATTTAAAGGCAGCTATATATACAACACCCACAGAGAATGCAGAGGTAAAATGGTATACACAGATATTCATCGATTTGAGGGTTCCAAAATAGTACTTAAATACCACCACTTGTGGGAGCAGAAATAAATAGTGCCACTAAGTTCCACAGAATGATGGTCACAGTAGATATAATCCTGATGTATATAAAATTCATAGTCAATGTACGCCTTTCTCCTCCTCCAATGCTCAATGTCATTTACATAAAGAGGGAATATAAAGAAATGGGACATAGTGCATCACTTTAAAAAGACTGTTTTAATAAAGATTTGCACTTACAATAAAAGGTAGATAACAAGCATGTATCAAGTAGACCCAGGGAAAAATGGGTAACGTGGATGTCCAAATAGCCGGGGTAAGCAGCTCCAGTTCTGGATTTGGTCATAGTCATCCACTAGTTCCACCAGCCTGGAGTTGTGTCAGTTCCAAAAACCAATAGCAAGACATGCTTAAATCATTTCGTATCGTAGATCCTTCATCAATTTTGATTTTACCCTTCCCACTTGGAATGTTTTTCTACAGGCATTAGAAAGATCAGTGCTTCATCTCCACATGTCTTATTGGGTACGCTTAGGTATTGAGTATCTAGCAGATATCTTTTTTCTCAATTTTAATTTAGGTCCCCCAGCTTGGTTCTATTATACTTAAACATTGAGTTAACAGATATATGCTAGTCCGTTCGCATTTTTTACTTCCCACGGTTCATATTTTATAAGGTAGATTAACTAGATCCTCCCACCATCTTTTGTGGTATTGTTGACTACCACCTCCCAGCTTGACAAATAAGTCTTCTGCCCAGCTTAACTGGAAGACTGAACTTCGATGTACAGGGGTGTACACACGGAGAACTTTTTAACAGGAGATTTTGACTAGTAGTCAAAATCTCCTAGAAGGTTAGCCAAAATCTTCCTATTTTTCTCCTGCTTAGTCAATATTGTCTAGCAGAAATTTCTTAGCATAGATTGACTGTTAAACTGCGAGGGTCTCTAGTTTTTGCAATCTCTGCCGTTTTACCCCCTCATCGTCTGCGTTAAATACGGCCCTTTGTCCCGTGTCAAGATGCTTTTGGGAGTATCATTTAGAGTGAAAAGTTTGAAGTATGTCTAAGAGATCCTACCCGTCACAGTGTAAAGTGTCAGTTAGTGCTAAAATATCTGAGCTGGTTCTGCCTCCATGCCATTAGTTAGACAAAAGTTTACAATTTTTGTTTCCTTGGTTTTTTTTTTTTTTTACATTTTTAGAGGATGCCAAAGATGAAAAAAACCCCACAATTTATAGTTTCCCATATAAACTGTAGAAATCAGTAGTGATTAATACCCCTTTCACACCAGAAAATGGAGGCACCCACTTAGGAATATGGCCAAGGGATCATGCCGGGACATTTCTGGGTTGGCCCCTTTCTCACCAGAAAATTCCCTGCATTTTCTGGTGTAAGGAGGAGGCGGGGAGGAAGCGGGCAGGTGGCGGGATAATTGTGGGAGAGGCGGGCAGGAGGTGGAGAGTACTCACCCCGGGTTGCTGCTTCTTGGTGTAGGCCCGGAATCCACAACGGCAGCTAGCCGGCTGAGGGTGCCAAAGAGCGGTGTCATCTACATACGCCGCCTGTCCTGTCATCTGCGCGAGCCTCCTTCGTGGATCCCCGGCCTGACAACAGGCACCGAGGCAACCGGGGTGAGTACCCCTTTCATACCAGCCAGGACCCCGGGTTGAACTCTGGAACAACCCTGCTCCATATAACAAAAAAATCTGACCATTCACTCTGACTTCTGAAAGGCCTGCTTTTAAAACTTTGATAAAATACTGTTAAATGTTTCATTGATCTGTTGTGCTCATTATTTGTAATGGTCATTGGGGGGGGGGGGATGTTTCAGTGATTTTGGGCACTATCTGAGCAACAGCTTATCTGCCTGGAGCCTATTTAATTAGGACCTTAATAAACAAATTTGGTGTCTTAAGGCCCCCATACATTTGACAAGTCGGACCCAATTCTCCTGCGAGCCGCCCGGCAGCTCCCCGGGAGGCTCACATACAATTTGACACTTGATGAGCCAATTTTTACATGTGATAAATCGCTTGCGATTTATCACATGTAAAACAAATGGGGAGCAGCAGTGGGGCGGGCAGCGGCGATGCCAATGAGGAGCAAGGCAACGGCAGTAGTGGGGGTGGGCGGCGGCTCTCAAATGAGTTCCCGGCGGGTGCCGGGTGTGGCGAGTGCTGCTGACCTGGCCGGGCATGTGATCACAAATAGCAGCGCTGCGGGACGGGCAGTGCAGTGGCAGCTAATAGATTTTCAAAATACCTGTCAAATGACCGGCCGGCTAGAGAGCTCTCAGCCAATCAGAGAACGGCCTGTCATTTGACAGGTATTATAAAAATCTAATAGCCGCCACTGCACTGCCCGTCCCGCAGCGCTGCTATTTGTGATCACATGCCCGGCCAGGTAAGTGTGTGCTAGTGCTCAGGGACCTGCTGCCTGCCGTGCTGCTCCCGGTCAGTCTGCATGCATATATGCCTGTCAGGTGGGCAGGCATATGCATAGCATACAGGGAGGTCGGACGTGATCTTATGTGCTGACCGTCCGACCTCCCTGATCTGGTCCGATTCGCATGGGACCGCGCATCGGATCGGATCAGATGTCACACAACTGCGATTTTAGGCAGATTTCACCCGGTTATCGGCCCAAAGTCGCATAGTGTATGGGGGCCTTTAAACTGACGTAATATGAGAACATGCAGCTTTCCTGGAGAAGAACCATTAAGAACATGCAGTGAAAACTGCATGTTTCTCCTGTTTGATATGATATGCTGCTGGCATTTTGTGACATTTCTGCATTATGCAGAGGAGGTCATGTGGAAGTTGGCTGCTTAATAATAATAATAATAATAATACTAATAATGTGAATATTAAAATGAGCGTCCCTCTTGTTTTATGATTTGCCATGCTTCATCTACTGGCCCAGCTTTTATTGAGTGAAGTTCAACTTGGTGGGTCATAAGACAGAAATTAACCTTTGGTTAATATAGAACAGGGGTCCTCAAAACTATTTTGCTCTGGGACCCCATCAGACAATAAAAATAATTATAGGACCCCAGCAAGGTCCTGCCAAAGGTCATCACATCATGCAGACAGCCCATACATGGCAGCATTGTGGAGGCACAAAATTATGGGAGGAGTCTAACATAATAACAGACAATTCAAAAGAAACTGTTTGTTAAATATTATTAGATCTGGGAGGGCTTATCAGTTGAGGAATAGGCCAAATACCACCTCCTTAAGATTCAAATTTCTTGGGAGAAATTCTCAATGCAGAGAACTAAATATTATTATTGCTTAATTTGCATTTCTGTATGCTACTGGGTCTATGAATCTACATATCTCCACATATTTTTTTTTCCTATGTAAGGGCTGTTCTGCTCCATATGCAGACTCTTTTTCTAACAAATTCTACAAGCGTAATATATCCAATTAATCAGCACAACTTGTGCATTTTTGGCAGACAGAGATGTCTGAGGTTAGCAAAGTTGCACTCTTAACATGTCATGCTTCATGGCATATTGATGCTATGTATATGTGGGCACATCTGAATTACTTTTTTCTCAAATACAGTAGTCGCAGAAACAGGAAAATTGTGGAAGCAGTGGTAATTATGGTGTTGCAGGAAGCAGCCCTCAATGGTTGGGATAAATGGACCAATCCATATATTTGTCTTGGCAGGACAAACGTTGACTGTAGATATTCAATGTAAAGCTAGCTGTCCCCAAAACTTCATAAAAGTGATTCTGGTTGATAGGTCAAAAGTCATTAGGCCAGTGGTTCCCAAACATTTTCAGTCCTTTGTCACCATTTGGGTCTTACATTACTTCAAGGCACCCTTAAGCCTAAATAATTACCGAACTGTCCCTTTCACACCAAAGAAATACCTGTGTTAAGGGGCCTAGTGTTGCCATAGTGTTGCTGAAGCATTCTGATTGATGCTAGATCACTCAGAATGCTTGAGCATGATCGCTCAAGCACACAGCGATCTGTCAGTTATACCCCTTTTACATTGCAAAAGTCAGGTTGCACCTGGGATTTGGACGCTGGTCTGTACCAGGAGTGACCCAGCATTTGCAATATTTGGGGCTCACAGTGACCCGGCTTATTGCCGGGAAAGGCGGAGCGGCAGTGCATCAGGCGGGGGAGGCAACACAGAGGTGACGCTGCTGCCTCCTCCTTTGAAGTGAACGGGACCCATGTAGCTCAACCCAGGTTACCTGTTCAGACTGCCAAGCAACCCGCGTTCGACCCGAAAATAACACTGCTTATACCCTGGGTCAGATTGCTGGGTTGCTGGACATACAACATGGCCCTTTCACAACGCAGGTCCACCCCTCCTACAGATTTCTCTATGGAGCATCTCACACATAACACACATTTTTTACGCACTTTCACAGCCAGCTCCTCTGTGACAGTGGCCAGGACTTCAATCCGCTGTCAGGATCCTTGCCCAGCACATTAATTGGCCACTCCAGCGCACTTCAGCCTGCTTGTTACCCTGCTCTAGTCCCAGGTTACAACCCCTGCACTGTCCCACGCAACATCCAACCCTGCTGGCTGATTACCGTCCACGGGAACATCTCGCACCACCCTTGCATCCGAGACTCGGCACAGGTTACTGCCGCAAGCCAGGTGTACTCACATCCCACAGCGCCAACTAGCGCTGTGCACACTGCCCAGCAAGCCGATCTGCTCCCAATAGTCACCCTGCATGGCGCCGGCTAGTGCCGCACAAACTGCCCAGCGAGACGCTCTGTACAGACTGCCCGGCCTGCTCGCATTAAAAAAAGACAACACCCCAGGGAGCCGCAGCACACCGTTTGGGAACCACTGCAATAGGCCAACCACTATTGGTTGACAGGCCGTAGGTCGACAAATTAATGACAATTAGCTGCAGGCTGTAAAAATTTCACATTTGAAGTGCATATCCGAGAGACTAGAGAGGAGGAACATGTATATCAAAGACCCTATGAAGTTACAGAAAGTAATACAAAATGATGATATGGGTAATATGCATGGCCTGTTCAATAAATTAGAAAATTTATGTATTGACGAAACTAAGCACTGGTGGGACCAGATTACACTGCAAAAGTACCTAGATCTTAACCTCATACCGAGGGGTCTCAGGATCCTCAAAACCTCCACATTTAAGGACGATAAAAGCTTTACAGAAGAGTGGGACACTTTGTTAGATAACTTCTCCAAAAACCTGATGAGGCTACTCATCAGGTTCAGGGAGAAAAAAGTACAAGAAATACAAAAGGAAATAGAATCTGCTTAAGAAGCCTTAAAGAAACATACTGGGGATCCAGATTTCTTTAAACGAGACCAACAGGTCAATAAAAATGTGGAGGATTTTGAGAACTCTCTGATCCACCGTAAAAATAATAAAATGGACAGAGATAGAGTAGATTATGAACAGGGTAATGTACACTCATATAATAGACCAAGAGGGAGGGGATGGGATACAAGATACCCCCCTAAAAATGACTACGATAGGAGACCCTATGGTAATAACCAGGAGCCTAGAAATAGGAAGTCTAATGGTCAAAAATTCCAACAGAGAAATAGAGGAGAAGAGAGGGAGAAGTACCCCCTTGTGACCAGAAATCGATACGAACCCCTGTCAGACTATGAAACACCAAAGAGTCAGGAAAAGGGATACAACCATAGGGGATTAGAAAGATCCTATGAGGAGAGTAGGGGAGGAGCTAGGAATAAAGAGGGAACAAATTATACCCCATACAGAAGAGGTGAACCAGTTTTTTTAGGAGGGACCCCAAGATCAAAATATGCACAGTACAGAATAGAAGGGCAAACGGGACCCCTAAAAAGAGCAAGAGAATACGATCAAGGGGAAAACGAGGAGGAAGGAAACGGAAGAGGAAAGAGACAATAAAAGGGAAAGGAATTTTTAATTTATCCAATAAAGTATTGACAGAGGAGGAGATAAGCTTGCTACAGAAAGGGCTAAACTTTGCCCCTGCTAGCAAGCCAAACCTGTTTGAACTATTTATAGATTTAAATAGGTTTGTAAGAACATTAAGTCAAAAAAGATACTTTGCCCTTAAGAAAGAGAAATATACAGTGAATGACGACCTGTCGATAACTCTAAATCAGGAAGATGCAGAAATAATTGAGATTTTAGAATCACTTTCAGAGGAAAATAATGGTCCAGAAGTGATTAGTGTTCAGAAATTATATAGCCTCAATGAGGGTACCTTGAGGATGAGGTTTAAAAAGAAATCTGAGTTCTATCCTCTACAGAGGGCCCTTCATAGAAAGCGTCTACAAAAATACCTTGGAGGAGCTTAGAGAATTATGTATTAAAACAGATAAGATCAAAGTAAAAGATAATCTCACTAAACAAGAGAGGGAGGCAATGAAGGCAATGTGTGATGATCCGAACCTGACAATAAAACAAGCAGATAAAGGAGGGGGGGTAGTCCTAATGGAAACAGAGGACTACCTGAAGGAGGCCCACAGACAATTGAACAATGAAAGTTATTATATAAAATTATCAGAGAACCCTACGACCAAATTTCAGGAACAATATAAACATCTGTTGGATGAAGGTATGACAGTGGGAGCGATATCCAGAGAAACCAGCACTTTTTTGTTTATTCCGCACCCGGTCACACCCACATATTATTTTCTGCCAAAAATCCATAAGACCTTAATTAACCCCCCGGGCAGACCAATTATTGCCGGGGTGGGGTCAATGACCAATAATTTATCATTATTTGTAGACAGTCATCTTCAAAAATATGTATTAGAATTGAAATCGCACATTAAAGACACTACTCACTTTTTAAGTAAAATTAATAATGTGGTGTGGAAACAGGGTTATTATTTTATCACGAGCGATGTTGAATCACTCTATTCAAATATTGATCACAATTTGGGTATAATGGCAGTGGAATATTATTTATGTAATGATACGGATATGACACCACACCTCCGCACATTTATTTTACAGGCTATTAATTTTATATTAACACATAATTACTTTATTTTTGATTCACGGTATTATTTACAGTCACGGGGGACTGCCATGGGGACCAGGTTCGCCCCCAGTTTCGCCAACCTCTTTATGGGTCGCTTCGAGGAGCGGCACATTTGGGGGGGCGAACTGGGGGGGAGCCTGGTCCTCTATGGCAGGTATATAGATTACCTTATTTTCATTTGGGATGGGATTTGGAGTCCGTCACAAATAGTTTAAACACTAATTTATTTGGTCTCAAATTCACTAGCACATTTCACAGGGAGAAGGTAAACTTTCTGGATATCGCTCTCACTGTCAAGGAGGGGATTGTAACCACAGAGACATATGTAAAGAGTGTCGACCAAAATCGCTACCTGAACTATGGTAGTAATCATTACATAAAATGGAAAAATAATATCCCCAAAAGCCAATTTATGCGTATAAAAAGGAACTGTTCATCACACATTGCCTTCAGGACTCAGAGTGAAAATATATATAATGCATTTTCTGAACAGGGATATCCTGATAAATTATTAAGAGAATCCCTGGAAGCAGTAGAAAAGATGGAGAGGGAGGATCTACTAAAACCCAACCCACGAAAACAACAAAAACAACAAGGGAGGGAGGGTGGGGCCTTCTTCGTAACACAATTCAATACACAGGCTAATAAAATAAAAAAGATTGTCAAAAAGAATCTGCATCTTCTTGAATTGGATTAGTACATTAAACCAGAGATTAACATCAATAACATGGTAGTCTTTAGAAAGTCAAAGAACTTAAAGAGTAAATTGGCCCCTAGCATGTATAAAGATAAAAAGAACAATAAAGGGTCCAAACCATCTTGGTTACCAGAAAAAACAGATGGTTACCACGTGTGTGGTAAGGAGAAATGTCTCTCATGTAAAAATTTGGACAGGAAGTATACAAACTTCAGATCCTTTGTAACTAATGAAATATTCCCAATTAAGAATTTTATAAACTGTAAAACAGAATATGTGGTATACGTACTGACCTGCGGCTGCGGGCTTCAATACGTCGGAAGAACTATAAGGAACCTACATGTAAGGTTCATGGAACACAGAAGACAGATTATAGGAATGTCTAGAAATAACAGTTTATATAAACATATGTCGAATTGCCAGAGAGGTGAAATGAGGAACATCACAATGGTGGGGATCGAACATGTGAAATATACAGCGAGGGGGGAGACAGATATACCCAGTTGTGTAGAAAGGAGGCATACTGGATATTCTGTCTAAGAACTCTAACCCCGCATGGCCTGAACGATACAGTAGAGATGAACGGTATATAATAACGAGTAAAGATGGGGCCCGGTTCCTACATTAGGATTTGAACTTTGTCAGACAGGGGGCCAATTAATTGGGTTCCTTCTTTCTTTCTTTCTTCTTTTCTTTTTTCCATTCCTTGTTGATGTTTTACTAGGTGTGGAGAACATGGGGAGAGTATCCTAGCCATGTCTCCACCCTAGCCCTAGAGCTCCAGTCTCCCATTCCTCATATTGGGTGGTACTGACGGAGTCCGGTCCTTAGGAAAAGTAATATAATAAATTAATGATAAAAGACTGAGGGAATGACATGTGGGGTAGAATGTATAATAAATGTGGATATTTGATCCTCTACTTTGAAGAATAGAAGAATAATAATATAATAAGATCCCCTGATGTCATTGATACCATTTGATATAAATTTGATATATTATTAAGAAGACCAGGAACGCTAATGATGTAATAGCAACAATGTGTTAAGTAATGAGAGTGTAATATTGTGATAACAGTGATGTAAGGACATATGGGATGTAATAGAACATAAACTAATGTGGATTTGTGATCCCATATTAAGAATAATAAAACACCCATGTGTCACTGATATCATTGACTGTCATAAATATTGAAAATATCAGGAACGGTAATGTTGAGATAGCAACAACCATGGCACTACTACCTTATGTACTATTTTATATATATTTTTTAAATATTGATATTAATATTATTTATGGTATGAAATATTTGTTGTATGGCTAGACACTAGGCTGATATGAAGGCATGAAACAATAAATGAGCAAATAGGTTTTGGGCTGAGCGGCTAAGAAAGAGGCAAAAGTGGCTGAATAATGTACTTGTAAAATTAAAGAATGAGACAAAAGATGTAAAATAATGTGTTTATAATATGAAATAAAGACTGCATATATATGTGGTAAAAATTTGGTCTACATTGTTGTACTGAAGCACAAAAAGGATCCCTACAATATAAAATAATGGCTGCTAACATAATATCAAACCGATAAGATGGCGTCGGAGAGAGCTAATAAGGGATATATACGCTAATGAAGGCTAACAGCACAATAATAACCAACCAAAAAAATGGCCGCCGGGCAATGTATACGACAGAATACCGTTTCCAGGGAGACCGCTGCTGGTCGTAACAACAATGAAATGGCCGCTATGAGGTATGCAAATAAGATCTGTCACATGATCGTGTGGCAAATAGGAGGACGAGATGTGACCCGCAAAATGCGGAAGCTACTGAAAGGGATGGCCGCCATAATGGTTCCCGAAACGAGGCGTGACCCGAGAAAAGCCGGAAGTCACGTAGATCAGTGAAGTGACTAGGAGGTGGTGTTAGGAACCGCATAATGTGGATGATGTCCACCAGGAAGTATTAGCGGAAACGAGGCGCGACACGCAGAATGCGGAAGTCCGCGACAACAGCATTGGTGAAAACGAGGCGTGACACGCAGAATGCGGAAGTCGCGGAAGCCCGCGAAAGTACACTGTATATAAATCGGCAGAGAGGGAGGCAGAGCATCCAGCTGAGGAAGCCGCTGAACGAAATAGAGGCGGAGAAACGCGTTCTGGAGCCTGCTCTGCCCAGACTATTGCCAGTCAGTACCACTGTGGATTACAAATATCCCAATTGGGATTGGACAGTCTAATAAAAAGGGACGTTACCAGTACCTGGAGCTGAACCCCTCCAACAAGGGAGTGGACATCCACTGCAATACATTTGGCAGTTCTTGCTCAGATATAGGATCTGGATCATGTACCCTGAGACACAAGTGGGACCATACACTGTAGACTGGTAACTATTTGCTCATAGTACATATTGTCTCATAAAGCAATATATGCAGCCTAAAAGCCTCATAGCCAGCCCGTGTCAAGCCTATTATATGTTAAATGTTGTTTGTCCTGTATGTCCTATTTGAGTGTAATATTTATATGTTAAATGCGCATTTTTTATTTTATTATGCATACCATGGTTTATTATAAAAAAATCACAAGTGCAAGTAGATCTCTAAAGTGTCTTATTAGAAAAATTTGTTTGAGTGTGACAGCGCCATCTGGTGGGAATCCAGTATTTCCACACCAACCTCTTTTTTGACAAATTAATGATCCACATTGACAAAATGTCGACACAAGCAACATGTCAACATGCTACTGGTCGACAAGTTTTTCATGTTTTTCACCCCGATAAAAGTAGGATGATGCAAAGGGGCAATGAGACCAAGCACAAAAGTAAATGAACAACTCTGGTTTCAAAAGAAGACACATCACCTTCTGGAATGGCTCAGGCAATGTCTTGACCTCAATATGATTGAGACTATGAAGAAATCATTTTTACACTAGACATTTCAAGAGCATTCTTGAAATATACACGTTTGAAAGGAAGAATAGTCCTGTTATTCAGATCTCATCCATAGCTAAAGGAAATGTTTGGCCTTTATTGCTACCTAAGTACGGTCAGACCGTTATTAATTCCAATGGTTCACATACTTTTTTGACCCTGCATTGTAAATGTTCATACAGTGCATTCATTAAAGGCATCAATATGTATAATTGTTTGTATTAGCTGTAGCAGCATGTGATTGTGAATTATTGTTACTTTGAAGATCCAATCACAATTTTTTACTAATTTAAACAGATAATTTCAAAGGATTCACATACTTTTTCTTAACACTGTATTTTGCGCTCTAGATAGTAGAGCAAGGACCTTGGACTCTTCTAGCTAACATTAGTTTTTTGTCTTTTGAGTGCAGTCTTTCTTCCAAAAGTGAAATGTCTCTAGGAAGAGTTGTTGAATGAAGCTTGAAGTGTCTTTTGCTACTTTCATCATATGAAAACAGTCACATCTCAATTTTGTAGATCATTTTCAAACTTCAATAAAAGCTGGAATGCTGTCATAACAAACATGTTTGTAATATTTAAGTTTTTACAATCCAGGTTAAACCAGGGGATGTACATTGAAATTGCAAATATCAGCATTTGGTTCATTTTTGTGGTTCTAAACATTCTATATCTGTATTAAAAGATATTTAAAAAAAAATTCTCATTGGTACTGAAATAATGTAGCCATTGTCCATGGTAGACCGTGAACAAGGTTCTCTCTAGTTCCAATATTTGAGCCATCTATCAACTGTAGTTAACAGGTCTGCCTTGGTGATTGAGTCTGTAACAGTGTTGTGTGCATTTTTCAGTTACAAATTAACACAAAAACTTCTTATTTCCTTAATGTGAAATGATGCATACTTCATTATTACATTGCTAGATGCATAAAACTGATCCATCTATTCAAGCTATGCAGCAGTAGATAAATCACAATTTGAAATCAAAGAGCACAATGCTACAATCTTGTTATAACCTAGTGGAAGTAAAGATGTAGTGAACTGGATTAAAAAATCCTTTTATAGATGTTCCAAAAAATTTTAGAAAAATAAACTGCTTTAATTTCAAGTTTTTTTTTTTTATTTATCCACAATCCATGATCTGATCAATTTAGGAGGAGAATGACTGTGATGGAACTTTCGATAGTTAACTATACTGGTCACTATAGATGACTGGTCAGTTTCAGATCTGTGCAGACCTTGAATGCCGTATGAGCTTAGTTAATGGAAATATATTTCTAATGGTAATGAGTAATCTATTTTTTTAGTTAAGTGATGGAATGAGGAAATAAATTAATTTTACCCCTAAAACTATATTGTACTATAGATTGTTAAACATATGAAAGTATGCTAATAAAATGAAAGCCTTTAACCGGCTTCACTAGGGTTGGGTGTGGTATAGGGTTCCGACAGTCGCGATCCTGACATTATCATTATCAATTATCATTATCCCGACATCGGGATCCCGACTGGCCGGACCCAGACAGCATGGTGAGTGCAACAAAGCCCCTTGCGGGCTCGCCACGCTGCGGGCGAGGCGGCTTGCTACGCTTGCCACCTTATTCTCCCTCTATGGCTGGGGTACCCCCACGAGGGAGAATAGCCGATGGCCGCCAGGACCCCTTGTGTCTGGGTTTTGCCTGTCGGGATCCCGAAATAGGGTGCCGGGACCCCGTCTGGCACCCCTAGGGTTATAGGTCAGAGGCCCTGTGTAGGTATGGAATTTTAGATTCCATCTTGACACTTTAAAGTCACTCTTGGTTAGAATTCTCGCTAATGGCTTTCTGTCGTCTTTGTTCTTTTCGAATTATACCTGTCAATGATGTTTTCTTTCGACATTTATTTTTGCACTGGACATTGAACCTCTTGCTAAGTGGATTAGTTTCCACTTATATTCAGAAACCTTTTAATTCAGTTATTGCAACATAAAAAGAGTTTATTTTCTGATGATCTCCTCTTGCACTTTTACAGAGTCTTGGATGCTTAATTACTAATTTTTTAGAGATGAAATAATTCAAAACTGAGGCCCTGCACCCATTTTTTCATGTTGGCAAATTTTACTAGGTCATGAATACTGACATATGGAAAATTAGTGAATGCCACAAGGTCACTACTTAAATAAGATCTTGTTCTGCAGTCTAGAGTGCTATCAAATTTCTAGGTTGCTCAATGAAGCAGATTCTTGAACTTTAGTAATGTATGTCGAAGAGCTCTCCAGTCAAATATATATATTTTGGATTGCATTTTCTTGCAGAGTGACTGTCCAAAGCCATGTTAGTGATTTTTAAGTTCTTGGAATAAATTTATATACTGTTCTCTAATGAGGTAATTGCAGTCTTTCACTGGGGAATTGCATCGTCTAATGCAGTGATTCTCAACCTCTGTCCTCAAGGACCCCCAACAGTGCATGTTTTCCAGGTCACCCGGCAGGTGCACTTATTACTCACTGACACATTTTAAAAGATCACAGATGGCGCTAATTATTTCACCTGTGATTCTGTGTGGAGACATGGAAAACATGCACTCAGTCCTTGAGGACTGAGGTTGAGAACCACTGGTCTAATGCACCAATCCTGGAAGCAGCTCACCATAGAGGGCTTCGGAAGAAAATGCAGCATTGTAGTGAGCTGCTAAGCATTACAGATTATGGAACCACTTTGTAGCACACAATCGGTCGCAATTGGATTAGTTTATAGAGTGTTGAAAAATACATTTTTTACAACTCTATAACTTCCTAATGTAATTTCTCGTACACCTTAATATAATGTCAATTGTTTAGTAGTTTTTTATCTTAGTAGCGGTTTCAAAATGGTTTACTGGATCACCATCATATAAACATTTAAAAACCATCTGTACCATTTCAACCCTTGGAAAGTGTGGAGTTCATGTTTATTTACTTAAAAATGTTGTTTTTCTACAGATTTAATCTGCTGAAAGATGTCTTGAGTTGGTGGCCTTGTATTGCAAGTCTCCTTTTCTAATGATATCTTGATAGGACGTAGAGTGTATGCAAGATTGACCATTAACTAGCACTTTATGATGCTAAGAAGAGAGTTTGCCCAGCATCCAAGCAGGCAATCACTAGATCGAATACAGATAGATTTAAAATATAATATATAAAAACATAAGCCGCCTTATATAAAAGCAAAGCACTTGTACCTCAATAAGTAGTATACGAGCTCAGCTCCTTCACAGTTAATACTTTGGTATGAAAAATGCCAGCTGTGTAGTTTCATTCCAATATGATAATTGAAAGGTCCACAATTCTGTTGGTAATGAGTACAGTTTGTAGGCTTGCAATCCAGTGTATGGTTCAAAAAAAAAAAAAAAGTCCCAGTAAATTACCCAGCATGAGGTAGGTATTACCTGATAGAAGGTCGGTCCGTCTGGTTTTAGCCTGGTTTAGAGAAGAGTTCTCGCATGGGCTGAAATGAATGGAGACTGTGTGGTTTGATCTTCCTCCAAAGATGCTAGTCTGAAAGTGAGCGCTTTAAAGACTCAATAGGGATTTGGTACAATCTACACAATAGGGCAATTACATTGTCAGGTACAGGACAGTTGCGCACGTTTTAAAATATAAAGAGTTAAACCCAAACACAGGAAAGTTATTTAAAAAATATGGATGGAATGTTAAAGTGCTTTATTATTTTTTGGGATATCATATTTTTTTTTTAATCTCCTTTATAACACATCACATGATTTAGTTCACCAGCCTTTGTAAAGGAAATTTCAGCTTGATAATTTCCCCCAACGCCAAATAAAGAGCCGTCGTTGTTGTTGTGTTTTTTTTTTTTTTTATTATTGAAACCATTTGAGAAGGAGCTAAAATCAAACTTGTCAAACTTATAAAAACTCAGCTACACTATTTTTGTTAGTGTCAAGTATGGGACAAATATGTCTTTCATGGAATGGCCCAACAATTGTGTGTACATATAGAGGTACTGTATATTCAATTGCTGTCTAAGCTGCCATCTTGTCGGCCTAGTAAGCAGCGGCAGCCATTTCAGAAAGTCACATTTGGCTGCATTGAGTAGGGCATGATCCATTTTTACAAATGAATGTAGGAATGGATCAGTCATTAATTGGATATACCCCTTAGCCTGTTCCAAAAGTGGTACTGCAGCAGTTAATCTAAAGTATCTTCCATTAAATTGTTTTATTTATTCACAGAAAAGTTGTGGCACCTATGCAGATTTGTGATATTTTGACACTTAGGTCAACCTGTGCCTGTTGAGGGGAGGCGTGTTCTAATATAGTCAAAGTACATAAAGGGCAGCATAATTGGATACATGTGCAGATTGGGACACAGATGTGTGTGTGCTGGACAGACCTTTTATTTGCAGTTGGTTGAGTTTAGAAGCAAATAGAGTATAATGATTATGGTAATGGTCAAGAGAACTGTGAACCTCATGTCTGGCTGCTTGTAAATACACTTTTGAAATTGCTAGACACTTTGTTTTTTTGCTCAGCCATATATGTTTAAAGCAAAAAAAATTTTTATTCAAGATGGAGATTTTTCTATTCGGTTAGAGGTATTTGAGGTTAATTGAGGCTTAATACTGAATGCATATTTTTAAGATGAAACAAATGGTTATTAAAATGGGCATGTATTCCTTATGTCAGTGCTGTATCGGGGTGCTAATGTGGTCTGTACTGCCAGCACATGAGACATGATATCACATTAATGGTTTGGGTCCTACAGAACGGTTTGGGTCCTACAGAACAATAAGTAGATTAGCACATGGAGTTCCATGCAGCTCTATTGCGGTCGCACTATTCAAACACCGCTAGTATTTTCCCTGCCTTATGTCAAATGGAGGCACATGTTACTATTTTTGCAAGTGTTTCACCAAAGGAAAAAATTGGGAGCTTAGCTAAGTGGTTAGTCCAAGCAGCTACTAAACAATACAAATACCAAAAAGGAAAGTATTGTTGCATAAAAACACATATACAAAATACCAGATAATCCACTAAAATTTAGTTTAGAAGAGTATTATTTAATGTATTAATAATAATTTAACATGAATAAAAATTACCCATACAGTATATGAGGATAGAATTTGCATGGGATAATTAGACTGCTGGCTCATATTCATTAGACCTGACCATCATAATTGGACAATCGATGATATCTGACTCCTAGGATGTATATCATAGTCTGAGCATATAATAATGTCAATAAATCATTGCTGGAAGACTAAGCACGGTGATGTTCCTATGGTTAGGAAACAATTAGTCCACACCAGTTTGATGGTGTGCTTGAGCAGAGTTTAAATATCTAGTTGCAAAATGAAGTCCCAAAGGCAGATACTGTTCAAGATGGTCCCGATCTGGTCCAAGCAGAATCAAAAGTCCTCTTTCATAGGCAAAAGTGTGTCCATCTAATGCATTTTTTGTAGAATATACAACCTTTTCAAAGGTAATGCACTGTGCTATCAGTTAAAGCAGTGGTTCTCAACCCCGGTCCTCAAAGGCCACCAACAGTTCACATTTTCCAGGTCACCCTGCAGGTGCACAGGTGCACTCATTATTCACTGACACATTTTAAAAGATCACAGGTGGAGCTAATTATTTCACCTGTGAGTCTGTGTGGAGACCTGGAAAATGTGCACTGTTGGGGGAGGGGATGGGGGGGGGTCCCTGAGGACCGAGGTTGAGAACCACTTAGTTAAGGCATACCTGTCTAATGGAAGATCATTAACACCTGTGTTTGGATGATCCATTCAATTCTATCAAACACAATTTAAAATACATAATGCACATTCAATGGTTTATATAGATAGGAAGCAGACTTCTTGTGAAACCAGATTTTCATTTTATATCTAGAATGAACATAATTACATGATTTTAACCCTTTCAGTGCCAACATCTCTGTGGGAGATGTTCAAAATATCTGCTAAAAAGGCCAGCGTCACTCAGACGGTCATATAAAATTAAATAAAAATGTGAAAAAGAAAACCATCTATATAAACATAGTATTTTATATGCAGATACAGCTGCAGGAAAACACGAAAACTTATTTCACACTGTGCGGCGTCAAAGGGACTTTTGAAAAATACTGGGTCCAGTGACCCATCAATCCGACCTGGTTAAAAAAGGTTTCTACCCGGGTTGCTGTGCAGTGTGATCGGGTAACCCGGGTTGAGCTTTCCTGTAGTATGTTTGTATTTTGTGATCTATATTGTTTAAAGATAAAAATCATACACTCTAACTACTGCAACCAAGTATGATTGAATGCCTATAACACTTATGTTCAGTAGCCAATGATGGTTCCCATGTCTGTTGTGTTTTTTATAACCATGTTAAGGACCCAGTTAGACAAATATTGGCACCTTGTATAAAAGTAGTTTAAATAGTTTACTCAGTTAATGCATCCTTATTTCCTTTGTCTTTTTTTTTTTATTAAACTTGCCTAAAACCTTTAAAATGTATCTTTCTAAAATTGTGTTGCGCCATGAATGTTAAAAACTGTTTGATTTTTATTCCGCTGTATATAATTTTTTTTATGGGGATTGGTGGTGCTCCCTCTTCCTGGTTATGCCTATTCATGTGACTCATGAAAATGGCAATTCTCCCAATATGCCACACATGCTTTTCAAGGCTTGGGTGATGGTTGTACACATGTGTAACATGTATGACATTGAAAAATAGAAAATTATTGTTTTTTTAATTTTCTGAAAATATTCTAATAAAGTCATAATGAATGGGTGTATTCCTTATTGAGAAGAAAATAAGTATTCCTCAAGCAAACCTTTGCCGGTATGGACAAAATAGCATCTGTTCAGTTGTCTCTGCAAGTTTAATAAAAACTACCTCTTTTTTTTTGAAGATGTCAACATAATATCTATTTGAGGAGATTCAAACGTCTGTACTATTAGAATAAAATCGCATTTTCTTCTTCCCATTAGACAAATGTCGGTTCTTCCTTCAATATAGTCCTTTGATTCCTTGTACTACTTTGACAATTTATAAAGGTTGATGGGGGGGGGGGACCATAAGTTGTTTGAAAATGCTGACTCACATCCCAAACTGACCTCCTTTTTAGTATTTCACTAACGTCCTTGATGGGATACTGGGAATGGTCTTAAGACATTGGGTATTAGAGGGTATCCGCAGGAGACAGGCACATCTATAACTTTGAAGCTGGGTGTACTGGCTCCTCCCCTCTGATTCCCCTCCCAGGAACCAGTTTAGAAAAATGTGCCCTCAGGAGAGGATGCACACTGCTGGAGCTCCAGAGAGTTTGTCTTCAGTTTATTTTCTTTTATTATTTTGGGGTTACTGTGTTGGACTTCACAGTATCCCTGCTTCGAGGGAGTCAGTTGAGAAGGGTTCAGCTGCAGGCCTCTTAAGGTACCGAGCTGTCCCTGCTGCAGGACCACTGTCCTGAGTGGGTGTTTGTACTCACGGGCATTGCGCTGCAGTGATACTCACCCCCAGCATGCCGCACACTCCTGACACAGTCCGAAGACGTCTGTGGTGAGTAGAAACCGGGGTCCCCACAGTGGGGTACCCCGGCTCATTGTGCGGCAAGATGGCGGTGGCGGCAGGCGCGGTACCCTGCACAGGGGCTGCGCAGACCCCCTGTCACAAACTGGCTGCGGGTGACAGTCCCTGGGCTACCAGGGCAGATCCCACCTTTAAACGCTGTACAGTATAAAGGGCGCCATTAAAACTGACAGCCAGCACCAGTATAAAGATCAGTGAAGCCCCTGCGCCATCACAGGGGGCGGGGCTTCAGCGGAGCGAGGCCAGAGCTCTGAGCGCGCATACACTACTTCCTGCTTCTCCCTGGGCGCCATTACTGCCTCCAGATCACTCCTCAGCGGTGAGGTGTTGGACAGAGGAAATCTGCAGAAAACAGCAAGTGTATTTAGCGCTAAAATCGCTTAATTGATCACACTGTACTGTGTTTATGCGTGTTACCAACTCCTAAATAGGAGTTTAGGTTGTACAGGGTGTGCTGGTCTCCTCAGTGTAATCTGAGCGCTCCCCCACGTGCTTGTTAAGCTACACACTTCCAGTGATAGAGCTCACACATAGCTACTATACACTGCACATTGATTATATATATCTTTATTTCATTGTGATTGTGGTGTGTTTGTGGAAGCAAGGTTACTTATTCCTCCAACATGGTGAGGAAGTTAACCTGTCTCATTTGCAGCAGCAAGTTTGTGCCTAAGTCCACCTCACAGATTACCTGTGAGGAATGTATGTCCACTCAAACGAGTGGGGCAGGGGTTTCACCACAGATCAGTGGTACTCCTCAATCAGACTCACAAGAGCCTGAGTGGGCGGCAGGCATTAAAACCATGCTGCAGGCAGTGTCAACACAATTGGCTGCAAATACAGTGCAGACCAAACAGGTGCAGCAGGACTTAACAGTTCTAGCCGCACGGGTGGATAATATAAGCACCACCACGGGCCAGTCACGGAAGCGTGCTGCGACCGCCATGTTGCCTGATTCAGATGATGATCTACAGGCGGGTGACGACACAGATGATAATGTGGACGACGGGGCTCTGATCCCTGATTCACAGTCATCTCTTAGAGGCCCAGAACCTCTTATTACAGCAATAAGAGAAGTGTTAGACCTTCCCTTAGCAGACATGCAGGAAGGTGACCCGTTTTTTGGGTCCCAAAGGAAACAGCAAATTGTTTATCCTGAACAAGTTGACCTTGATGAGACGTTTAAGGAGGCATGGAAACAACCTGAAAAGCGTTTCCAACTGTCTAAAAGGTTTAAGTCCAACTTTCCCTTTGATCCCGCCACTAGAGCGGTGTGGGAAGAGCCTCCGGTTGTGGATGCATCAGTGTCCAGACTGTCCAAAAAGGTGGTTCTCCCTGTCCCAGGGGCAGCAACACTAAAGGATAGTACAGACAAAAAACTGGATACTACCCTTAAGTCCATGTACACGGCGAGTGGGGCGTCTCAGAGACCTGTCCTCGCCAGTTGTTGGATGGCTAAGTCCATTTATACATGGGCTTCTCAAATCCAGGAAGGCATGCTGGCCGATATGTCAATGGCGCATGTCGGAGAGAGACTTCGCCATATCCAGGATACTGCAAAGATCCTGTGTGACACTCAAAAGGAGCTTGGAGCTATAAATGCTCGCTCTTCCGCAATGGCGGTTTCGGGCCGCAGGGCCCTCTGGTTAAGACAATGGGTAGCTGATCCAGAGTCCAAACGTAGTGTTGAAAGTTTGCCTTTTAAGGGAGAAAAGTTATTTGGTAGCGAACTTGACGACCTTATATCCAAGGCTACAGCCGGCAAGTCGACTTTTCTGCCGACGGCTTCCACTCACGCTAAGCGTCCCTTTCAGGGCCATACGTCTCAGTCCTTTCGGCCTTCCAGGCCCAGGCAGAGGGCGAGAGGCTCCAGCTCGGCCGCCAGAGGGGGCCGTGGCAGGTTCAGGAAGCCCGCCAGCACAGGATCTCAGGATCGTGCCGCTAACGCCTCCGCCTCTAAGCCGGCAGCATGACTCGGGTCCCGACCCTGGAGTCACTTGCGAGGTGGGGGGTCGCCTGTCAGCTTTCAGCCAAGTATGGTCAGTCTCTCACCTGGATTCCTGGGTGAGAGATCTTATTACCAACGGCTACAGGTTGGAATTCGAAAAACCTCCCCCTCACAGGTTCTTCAAATCAGGTCTGCCGGCTCTACAAGCAGACCGAGTGAACCTGCAGCAGGCAATACAACTCCTACTGACGTCACAGGTTATCACACCTGTCCCATTGGAGGAACAAGGAAGGGGTTACATACTCCAATCTGTTCCTCGTGCCGAAGCCGGACGGCTCGGTGCGCCCCATTTTAAATTTAAAGTCACTAAACCCTTTTTTAAGGGTTTACAAATTCAAGATGGAGTCCCTCCGGGCAGTAATAGCAAGCCTGGAGGAGGGAGAGTTCTTAGCATCGCTGGATGTAAAGGACGCCTACCTCCACATACCAATTTGGGGTCCACATCAGGCTTTCCTGAGGTTTGCGCTGAAAGATCTGCACTTTCAATTCAGAGCGCTGCCATTCGGCCTGTCATCAGCGCCGCGTGTGTTCACGAAGGTGATGGCAGAAATGATGGTACTGCTCAGGAGGTCGGGTGTCAACATTATCCCTTACCTGGACGACTTGCTGATCAAAGCAAGGTCGAAACAGGTCCTGCTGCAGGATATAGCAAAGCCAGGCAGATTTTATCCGAGCATGGGTGGATCCTAAATATCCCCAAGTCCTCTCTGACGCCGTCGCGTCGTATCCTCTTTCTAGGAATGTTCCTGGATACAGAGTTGAAAAGGATTTTCCTCCCTCGGGAGAAGATGGAAGCCATACAATCCCTGGTGATGGTGATTTTGGCAAAGCCCCAGGTGTCGGTTCACCAGTGCATCCAGCTATTGGGCAGGATGGTGGCCACATTCGAGGCCATTCAGTTCGGACGCTTTCACACCAGGGTGTTCCAACTGGATCTGTTGGCAAAATGGTCGGGCTCTCATCTCCTGATGTATAAGAGGATTTCTCTGTCGCATCAGTCCCGGCAGTCCCTTCTATGGTGGACTCAGGAGTCGAACCTGCTTGCAGGTCGGAGATTTGGCATCCAGGATTGGGTGCGACTCACGACAGATGCGAGTCTGCAGGGATGGGGTGCTGTGACCATGGACAGAACCTTTCAAGGTCAGTGGACTCGGTGGGAAGCGAGACTCCACATCAATATCCTGGAGCTGAGAGCTGTACACTATGCAGTGTTACAAGCCCAGGACCTCCTCCAAGGTCGGGCGCTCCAGATACAGTCCGACAATGCCACAACTGTGGCCTACATAAATCGCCAGGGAGGCACGAAAAGCAGGTCTTGCATGAAGGAAGCTTCCAAGATCCTGGCGTGGGCGGAAATGTACGTGGTGGCTCTGTCGGCCATCTTTATCCCGGGTGTGGACAATTGGGAGGCGGACTTTTTGAGCCGTCACGCCCTCCACCCCGGGGAATGGAGCCTGCATCCACAGGTTTTTGCAGCAATTGTGGACCGTTGGGGCCAGCCATCGATAGATCTGATGGCATCCCGGTTAAACCACAAGGTTCCCAGGTACTGCACACGGACCAAGGATCCCGGCGCAGTGGCGATAGACGCCCTGACAATTCCATCGGTGTTTCCCTTGGTGTACCTGTTTCCACCCATACCACTACTGACAAGAGTTCTAAAAAGGGTTCGAAGTCAGGGAGTGGAAGCCATTCTTGTGGCTCCAGACTGGCCAAGAAGGGCTTGGTTCTCGGACCTACAGAGCCTGCTGATCGAGGATCCTTGGCCTCTGCCTCTAAGGAGAGATCTTCTCACACAGGGCCCTTGCGTCTTCCAAGATTTAGGGCGGCTACGTTTGTCGGCGTGGAGGCTGAGCGGAAAATCTTAGCTCAGAAGGGTCTGCATTCATCAGTTATCACCACGATGATTCAGGCCAGAAAGCCGGTAACAAACTCCCACTACTACAAGATCTGGAGAAAGTACGTGGGTTGGTGTGAAGAACAGAAGGTTCCCCCGGCGAAGTTTAACCTGAACAGGTTATTGTGCTTCTTACAAGCGGGATTGGATTTGGGTCTCCGTCTGGGCTCACTAAAAGTCCAGATTTCGGCCCTGTCCATATTCTTCCAAAGGAAATTGGCTACCATCCCGGAAGTACAAACATTCCTTCAGGGAGTGCTTCACATCCAGCCTCCCTTTGTACCTCCCACTCCTCCTTGGAGTTTGGACGTTGTTCTTAATTTTCTTCAATCCTCCTGGTTTGAACCGTTGGAGTCGATAGATTTGAGGTATATCACCTGGAAGGCGGTGGTCCTTTTGGCCCTAGCCTCGGCTAGAAGAGTGTCCGAATTGGGTGCCCTTTCCTGTAAGAGCCCCTATCTAATTTTTCACTCAGACAGAGCGGAGTTGAGAACAAACCCGCGATTTCTTCCTAAGGTGATCTCTTCATTTCACCTTAATCAGCCAATTGTAGTCCCGTCTGCGTCTAGTTCACCGGAGATTCCGGTATCCCTGGATGTGGTGCGTGTCTTGCGTGTATATGTCCAGAGGACGTCAAGAATCAGGAAGACAGATTGTCTATTCATTCTGTATGACGCACAAAAGAAAGGACACCCTGCATCTAAGCAATCCATTGCTAGATGGATTAGGACTACAATCCAACAAGCCTATGTGACGGCAGGCATGCCGACACCTCCGGTTTTAAAGGCTCATTCCACCAGATCGGTGGGCGCATCCTGGGCGGCTGCTCGGGGTGTGTCAGCTCTGCAACTCTGTAGAGCTGCTACATGGTCGGGGCAACACACCTTTGTAAAATTTTACAAGTTTGATGCCTTGGCCAATGAGGATACCCAGTTTGGGCAGGCAGTACTGCAGCAGTCTCCGCACGTACCCTCCCTTTCTGGAAGCTTTGGGACATCCCCAATGTCTTAAGACCATTCCCAGTATCCCATCAAGGACGTTAGTGAAAATAGGAATTTAATACCTACCGGTAATTCCTTTTCACGTAGTCCTTATGGGATACTGGGCGCCCGCCCTGTGCGGGGGTCTGGCTGCAGTTTTAATTCTGCTGATTAAAGTTCAGAAGTTCACTTTGTTGTCTTCTGGTTCTAAGGTCTAGTTCAGTGACCTTTGTTAAAGTAAATCCACCCAGTTGGTGGTATTATAGTTGTTATTTTTGATGAATGCGGGTGTGCTGGCATGAATCTCACCACACTATTCACACTTATGTTTACATAGGTGACATATAAAGTATTCCTCTCATATGTACATTCTCCTTCGGGCACAGTTTTTCCATTAACTGGTTCCTGGGAGGGGAATCAGAGGGGAGGAGCCAGTACACCCAGCTTCAAAGTTATAGATGTGCCTGTCTCCTGCGGATACCCTCTAATACCCAATGTCTTAAGACCATTCCCAGTATCCCATAAGGACTACGTGAAAAGGAATTACCGGTAGGTATTAAATTCCTATTTTTATTTCTAGAATCCCACTCCTCTCACCACTTCTATAAGTAGGCGATAGCCATAACATTATTTTTAGTTTTTGATCCCTTCGCCAACCAAGTTAAACTGTTAGTACACCAATTCAATTTATATCAAAAGATATAGAGAGGGCGCGCCGCTGTGAGCTGGTGTGCCAGAATAATGAGGGTAGTAACTCCCCCAGTCAAAAACATACAAGAAAAAGTGTAACCGTGCTGATCACCGGATTCAAATAGTTAATACTTTTAAGATTGATAATGCAAATGCATAAATAAAATTTGATAAAAATGTACAATCAATAAAAATTACAATAGCAAATGTCACGTTTTGTTAAGGTATATTAACCCACTGGTTCCACTTGGTAGCTGCAAATTGTCTCTGATGCAAATGTCCGTTCCTATAGGGCCCAATGGATATTTTATACAGTCCATGTCCAGGTTCATCTGTTCCTAGTATCGCCTCTGGGGGATAGCACACCCCTCTGTTCCTTTTAAGTCACAGGGGGAGAATCTCAACCCCTACCTCTGAAGACGTCTGTACGGAGGATTTCTGGCTGTGGAAGCTGCTGGTTCAAAGGATGAAAACCCGGGATGGTATATGACAGTCCCTCGTTTTGTGGAGGACTGGCAAAGTGGATGCAATTCAGAACTCTAGTGATGAAATAAAGCAGCTAAGGCTACTACCCCTGGGATCCACCATTGCTGCTTTATTTCATCACTAGAGTTCTGAATTGCATCCACTTTAGGATCCACCCAATAGGAACGGACATTTGCATCAGAGCCAATTTGCAGTTACCAAGTGGAACCAGTGGGTGAATTTACCTTAACAAAACATGACATTTGCTATTGTAATTTTTATTGATTGTACATTTTTATCCAATTTTATTTATGCAATTGCATTATCAATATTAAAAAGTATCACCTATTTGAATCCTGTGATCAGTGCTGTTACACTTTTTCTTTTTCTAGTCCCACCAATTCAGCTGGTACAGTTTTGCCAGTATGCTGTCATTTGGTCAACAGTGTCTAGGTTGACAGTTAAAAGGTTCACCACTATTGACCTACTTGGAAAAGATTGATGAGTTTTTCATGATCTTTAATAAAAAATTACTTTATCATACTTTACCATCCCAGTTAGGCATAGGGGGAGAATATAATAGTGTGCCAAGTGCAGTGAGCCATGCAGGGGGACGTGGTACACTAATACGGTGTCCATGTCGACCTAGGTCAACATAGACTCATCTTCTGATAAACACACAGGGTAGATTACCAAAGCTTCTGTAAATATGTAACTTAGTAGTGATGAAAATAGCAACCAATTATATTATACATACTATATAATTTTCTCTATTGCATCCTTAAAAATGATAGACCTAATCTGGTTCTTGCTATGGGCAACACCACCACGTTTTATTTTAACCCCTTCACGACAATTGACGTATATATACGTCATGGCCGGGAAGTACTTCCCGACCGTTGACGTATATATACGTCATGGCTTAAAACTGTCACTGCGTCTAGAGACGCAGTGACAGAGGGACGATGTCTGCTGTCCCTGACAGCAGACATGTCCCTGCATGCCCAGGGGGGGCTGCGATGCCGCCCCCCCGTCGGCGATCGCTGTGATTGGCTGTTCAGTGTGAACAGCCATTCACAGCGTTTTCCTGTGTCACCGGCGAATAACGTTCGCCGGTGACACGGGATCGGAGGTGATTGGTGCTGTAAAGTACAGCACCAATCACCGCGGGGTGTAAGGGTGACACTGGTGTCACCCCACCTCACCCCGCCCGCCCCCAAAGGCCGTGATTGGTCCGTCGGACCGACGGACCAATCACAGCCATGGAGGGGGGTTTAAACTAACGGTGACTGCACTGCAGACGCCATTCCGGTCTGGAATAGCGTGCAGTGCGGTCACCGTGCCCCACCTGCCGCCTATACTGACCAGAACCCTTACCTGATCATTGATATTGTGACATCTTGTGACATCCTGTGACATCTTGTGCTGCTGCGATTTATTAGATAGAGAGAGAGTTAGAGAGAGAGAGATAGAGAGAGATAGAGAGAGATAGAGAGAGATAGAGAGGCCTAGTGCTATATTTTGTGCTGCTGCAGTGTATATAACTGCTGCAGTGTCATAGAGTGATAGATAGTGAGAGATAGAGAGATAGAGAGAGATAGTGATAGAGAGTGCTAAATTTTGTGTCGGCTGCCCCCGCCTTTTGTGCTGATCACTATATCTGAGGTGATCAGCAACTTTTTGGGGGTACAGAGGTTTTTTTTTTTTATATATACCTGTCAGTACCACCAAAGGTTGTGCACCTGCTGCCCCTCACTGGTAATCAGTGTCGCATCACTGATCACCTTTTTTATTTTTTGTGAGTGCTGTGGGGTCTTTTTTACATTTTTTTTTTACACACACTGTGATTTTGTGTGTGTCCTGTGGCCACTGTGCACTGATCAGTGACGTACATCACTGATCAGCTTTTTCGGCACAGGGTTGATCTATTTTTTTTTTTTTTTTGATCAAATTCCTGTTGCCTTTGAGCGCTGTTCAGTGACGGACGTTACTGACCAACATCTGTGCTCAATTTTTGGCGCAGGACCTTTTTTTTTTTTTAACCCCTTCCATTTTTTTTTTTTTTAACCCCTTCCATTTTTTTTTTTTTTTTAACCCCTTCCATTTTTTTTTTTTTTGAACCCTTCAATTTTTTTTTTTTTGTATTTTTTTTTTCTGCACTACATACACACTACACACTACATACCCCCTGGGTTGAAATAAAGTTTGTACCCCCCCCTACACTATACACGTGTTGAAACATTTCACTACCAGTAACACAAAAATATAAATGGCATCCCAAATGTCATCCCAAATGTCGTCCCAGTCATCCAGGAGAATGTATTCGGTGGAGGAGGCATATGCCATGCTTGCATCTGACTCTGACACAGCCAGTGAGGCAAGCGGGGAATTTGAAGGATTTGTCTTAAGCTCCTCTTCCTCCTCTGATGATGAGGGACCCCCTCAAAGACGCCCCCGTAGAGCAGCTGAGACCCCCCCCCCAATAATTGATCTCGTATGGACCCCACCACCAGACAATTT
Source organism: Crinia signifera (assembly GCF_055691185.1). NCBI lineage: Eukaryota > Metazoa > Chordata > Amphibia > Anura > Myobatrachidae > Crinia > Crinia signifera. The sequence goes on along the minus strand of NC_139221.1, from coordinate 125,918,545 downwards.
TGAGCCCCAGGTTCCTGAGTTTTTGGCCATCCCAGGAATCCAATTTGATTCAACAGGTCTCAGAGAAATTGACTTTTTCAAATTATTTTTCTCTGATGATTTTATAAATTTAATGGTGGACCAAACTAATTTATATGCCCAGCAGTTTATTGCTCAAAACCCCACGTCATCATTTGCTAGGTGGACCCCTGTAGATGCAGTAGAGATGATGACGTTTTGGGGTCTGGTGTTACATATGGGCATAGTAAAAAAGCCACAAATTAGGCAATATTGGAGTACAGATGTTCTGTACAGCACCCCATTTCACCGTATGGCCATGCCCCGGGCTCGTTTTGAGGCAATCCATAAATTTATACATTACACCGATAATGCACAGTGCCCACCCAGAGATGATCCCACCTTTGACAGGCTATTCAAAGTCAGGCCGGTCATTGATCATTTCAGTGCCAAATTTGCAGAGCTATACATCCCTGATAAATGTATTAGTATCGACGAGTCCCTTATACATTTTAAAGGAAGGGTTAAATTCCGCCAGTACCTTCCCAGTAAGAGGGCAAGGTATGGCATAAAAATGTATAAGCTGTGTGAAAGCACCACAGGGTACACCCACAAGTTTAGGGTATATGAAGGGAAGGATTCAAGAATTGAACCACCAGAATGCCCCCCCTCCCTCGTAGGTGTTAGTGGAAAAATTGTCTGGGATTTAATGCACCCCTTCCTGGATAAGGGTTATCACCTCTATGTGGATAACTTTTACACCAGCATCCCCCTGTTTAAGGCCCTTGGTTCAAGAGGTACAGCAGCTTGCGGTACTGTGCGCAAGAACCAAAGAGGCCTCCCCAAAACGCACATTGCCCAAGTAATGAGAAGGGGTGAAAGCAGGGGAATATGCACCGAAAATATGTTGTTGGTCAAATATAAGGACAAGAGGGATGTCCTTATACTGACAACAATTCATGGAGACAGTACCACCTCCATCCCTGTACGAGGTACCAGTACCCACACCTCAAAACCAAATTGTATCCTAGATTACAATAAGTACATGGGCGGAGTGGATCTTTCAGATCAGGTACTGAAGCCGTACAGTGCCCTGCGGAAAACAAATATCTGGTACAAGAAGCTGGCCGTGTATATCATCCAGATGGCACTGTATAACGCTTACGTGCTATTCCGTTCTACCGGCCAGAGGGGGACATTTATGCACTTTCAAGAGGAAGTCATAAAGAGCCTAACATTTGGGAATCAGCAGGCAGAGGGCCCCAGTACTTCTAGTACTGGCCCCCGTATTGTACCAGGGCAGCATTTTCCCAACGAAATCCCCTCCACTGCAAGAAAGGGCAGGACACAAAAAAGGTGCAAAGTTTGCTATAAAAAGGGAATAAGAAAGGAAACTATTTTCCACTGTGAAACTTGCCCCGACAAACCCGGCCTATGTATAAAGGAGTGTTTCAAAATATACCACACATCTATGGATTATTAGGTTCATCATTTCACCGTGCTTCGGGGGTCTTGCTAATGCCACATAGCACCCACCATTCATTCCACCAGAATCTGAGCTGCAAAATCCAAAAATCACTCCTTCCCTTCTGAGTCCTGCCATGCACCCAACTGGTATTTTTTGGTCACATGTGAGGCATTGCCGTACTCTGGAGAAATGGGGGCACAGATTTTGGGGTGCTTTGTCTCCTTCATTCCTTGTGAAAATGAAAAATTTTGAGCCAGAAGTACATTTTTGTGTAAAAAAATGTATTTTTTTTCATTTTCACTGCCCAGTTGTACCAAAATTGGTGAAACCCCTGGGGGTTTGAAATGTACACTATACCCCTAGATGAATTCCCTGAGGGGTGTAGTTTGCAAAATGGTGTCACTTGTGGGGGGGTTCCACTGTATTGGTAATGCAACATAGCACCCACCATTCATTCCACCAAAATCTGTGCTCCAAAATCCAAAAATCACTCCTTCCCTTCTGAGTCCTGCCATGCACCCAACTGGTATTTTTTGGTCACATGTGAGGCATTGCCGTACTCTGGAGAAATGGGGGCACAGATTTTGGGGTGCTTTGTCTCCTTCATTCCTTGTGAAAATGAAAAATTTTGAGCCAGAAGTACATTTTTGTGTAAAAAAAATTATTTTTTTCATTTTCACATCCCAGTTATACCAAAATTGGTGAAACCCCTGGGGGTTTGAAATGTACACTATACCCCTAGATGAATTCCCTGAGGGGTGTAGTTTGCAAAATGGGGTCACTTGTGGGGGGGTTCCACTGTATTGGTAATGCAACATAGCACCCACCATTCATTCCACCAAAATCTGTGCTCCAAAATCCAAAAATCACTCCTTCCCTTCTGAGTCCTGCCATGCACCCAACTGGTATTTTTTGGTCACATGTGAGGCATTGCCGTACTCTGGAGAAATGGGGGCACAGATTTTGGGGTGCTTTGTCTCCTTCATTCCTTGTGAAAATGAAAAATTTTGAGCCAGAACTGCATGTTTGTGTAAAAAAATGTAATTTTCCATTTTCACTGCCCACTTGTATCAAAATTGGTGAAACCCCTGGGGGTTTGAAATGTACACTATACCCCTAGATGAATTCCCTGAGGGGTGTAGTTTGCAAAATGGGGTCACTTGTGGGGGGGTTCCACTGTATTGGTGCTTGGGGGGTCTTGCTAATGCGACATAGCACCCACCAAAATTCCACCAGAATCTGAGCTGCAAAATCCAAAAATCACTCCTTCCCTTCTAAGTCCTGCCATGCACCCAACTGGTATTTTTTGGTCACATGTGAGGCATTGCCGTACTCGGGAGAAATTGGGGCACAGATTTTGGGGTGCTTTGTCTCCTTCATTCCTTGTGAAAATGAAAAATTTTGAGCCAGAACTGCATGTTTGTGTAAAAAAATGTAATTTTCCATTTTCACATCCCAGTTGTACCAAAATTGGTGAAACCCCTGGGGGTTTGAAATGTACACTATACCCCTAGATGAATTCCCTGAGGGGTGTAGTTTGCAAAATGGGGTGACTTGTGGGGGGGTTCCACTGTATTGCTGCTTGGGGGGTCTTGCTAATGCGACATAGCACCCACCAAAATTCCACCAGAATCTGAGCTGCAAAATCCAAAAATCACTCCTTCCCTTCTAAGTCCTGCCATGCACCCAACTGGTATTTTTTGGTCACATGTGAGGCATTGCCGTACTCGGGAGAAATTGGGGCACAGATTTTGGGGTGCTTTGTCTCCTTCATTCCTTGTGAAAATGAAAATTGTTGAGCCAGAACTGCATGTTTGTGTAAAAAAATGTAATTTTCCATTTTCACATCCCAGTTGTCCCAAAATTGGTGAAACCCCTGGGGGTTTGAAATGTACACTATACCCCTAGATGAATTCCCTGAGGGGTGTAGTTTGCAAAATGGGGTCACTTGTGGGGGGGTTCCACTGTATTGGTGCTTGGGGGGTCTTGCTAATGCGACATAGCACCCACCAAAATTCCACCAGAATCTGAGCTGCAAAATCCAAAAATCACTCCTTCCCTTCTAAGTCCTGCCATGCACCCAACTGGTATTTTTTGGTCACATGTGAGGCATTGCCGTACTCGGGAGAAATTGGGGCACAGATTTTGGGGTGCTTTGTCTCCTTCATTCCTTGTGAAAATGAAAAATTTTGAGCCAGAACTGCATGTTTGTGTAAAAAAATGTAATTTTCCATTTTCACATCCCAGTTGTACCAAAATTGGTGAAACCCCTGGGGGTTTGAAATGTACACTATACCCCTAGATGAATTCCCTGAGGGGTGTACTTTGCAAAATGGGGTGACTTGTGGGGGGGTTCCACTGTATTGGTGCTTTGGGAGTCTTGCTAATGCAACATAGCACCCACCATTCATTCCACCAAAATCTTTGCTGCAAAATCTAAAAATCACTCCTTCCCTTCTGAGTCCTGCCATGCACCCAACTGGTATTTTTTGGTCACATGTGAGGCATTGCCGTACTCGGGAGAAATTGGGGCACAGATTTTGGGGTGCTTTGTCTCCTTCATTTCTTGTGAAAATGAAAAATTTTGAGCCAGAACTGCATGTTTGTGTAAAAAAATGTAATTTTCCATTTTCACATCCCAGTTGTACCAAAATTGGTGAAACCCCTGGGGGTTTGAAATGTACACTATACCCCTAGATGAATTCCCTGAGGGGTGTAGTTTGCAAAATGGGGTGACTTGTGGGGGGGTTCCACTGTATTGCTGCTTGGGGGGTCTTGCTAATGCGACATAGCACCCACCAAAATTCCACCAGAATCTGAGCTGCAAAATCCAAAAATCACTCCTTCCCTTCTAAGTCCTGCCATGCACCCAACTGGTATTTTTTGGTCACATGTGAGGCATTGCCGTACTCGGGAGAAATTGGGGCACAGATTTTGGGGTGCTTTGTCTCCTTCATTCCTTGTGAAAATGAAAATTTTTGAGCCAGAACTGCATGTTTGTGTAAAAAAATGTAATTTTCCATTTTCACATCCCAGTTGTCCCAAAATTGGTGAAACCCCTGGGGGTTTGAAATGTACACTATACCCCTAGATGAATTCCCTGAGGGGTGTAGATTGCAAAATGGGGTGACTTGTGGGGGAGGTTCCTAACTTTTAGCACTTATGGTGCCTAGAAACCTACATGGTGCCTAAAAAAAAATCTCATAAAAAGGAGGCTCCAAAATCAAGTAGGTGCTCCTTCTATTATGAAGCCTGTGGTTTGGTCAACGTGCACACTAGGGCCACATATAGGATATTTTTGAAAACAAAAGAATTGGGGGAATCAATTTTTAGTCACATTTCTCTAGTAAAATCTACTGTATTCGTTAGAAAAATGTATTAAAATTGAAACTCTGCAAAAAAAAAGAAATTTTGAAATTTCACCTACACTTTGTTTTAATTCCTGTGAAACACCTAAAGGGTTAACAAACTTCCAAAATGCTGTTTTGAATACTGTGAGGGGTGCAGTTTTTGAAATGGCATCATTTATGGGGGTGTCTCACATACAAGTCCCTCAAAGTCACATCAGAACTGAACTGGTCCCTAAAAAAATCAGTGTTTGAAATTTTCATGAAAATTTGAGAATTTGCTATTCATATTGTAAGCCTCCTAGTGTCCAAAAAAATGAAAAGGAAGTTGAAATAATGATGGAAACATAAAGTAGACATATGGTCTATGTTAGTTATTAACTATTTTGAGTGGTATGATTATTTGTCTCACAAGCAGAAAATTTAACATTTTGCAAATTGCTAAATTTTCCATTTTTTCACGATATTTTGGTATTTTTCACAAAAAAACACAGACTGTATCGACGAAAATTTACCACTAACTTGAAGTACAATGTGTCACGAGAAAACAATCTCAAAATCACTGGGATAAGTAAAAGCAAAAAAAAGTTATCCCCACTTAAGTGAGACATGTCAGATTTGAAAAAAAGGGCTCTGTCATGAAGGCACAAACTGGCTCTGTCATGAAGGGGTTAAGAAGCTCAATGATAAAATCTTCCCAGCAATATGCAATGGGCTACCAAAATACAATCCAGATTTCTTAGTTACACACATTTACAAACATATGATATGCCATGTCAAGATGTCTCTGCTCAAGTGGTCCCACAATACATGATAATAGCCCAACTTTGGGTCATAAAATAGTATTCCTGTACTTCTGAATTGATAGTCAGCTTTTTGTAGGCATCCTGGAATCCTCCAACATGACGATTCAAGGATCAGCATTTCCTCCAACTATTAATCTCATACATGCCTCCTTGAATGGTGATGCACAGAATGGAAGTTCCTCATAATTAATTTAATTATGGGGAACTTCCTCATAGTTTAAAGGCACACCACACATTATTTTAATTAGGAGAGTCTACTTGTGCATCTTTTGCACACAGCAATGCAAAGACGACACATTTTTGTTAAAAAATATGCCCAATACTAACTGAATTGCACTGCATCTGTAAGCTCACTCATGCCAGGAGTCTCCCGCTGCGTGGCATATTGAGGCAAGATGTGTGAAGATACATCTTAAAGGAGTATACTTAACCTACATCACTGGACACTGTTTCACTTTTATTTGATGTCCAGTAGTCCCCCAAATACTTTGCACTAAATAACAGAAACCATAAGTATTTATTAAGTTACTCAAAAAAAAAAAAAAAGTCTTCAAAGGTAAGATTTCCTGTACTAGGCACACACAGAATAAGAGGAAAAGAACACTTCTATGTGGTGCTTAATAATACATAACACCCAATTTAAATTCAACACATTTATAACACAATGACCTGTGTAAAGTAACGTCCACACTCAATAGCTGCTTAAATAGGCAGCTCACCAGAGGTACACAGTAAAAGCAAATATTTGGGTGTGACCTTTTGCGCTGTACCTTCGCTGAGGGATATATAGGAAAATGAGGGTCACCTTCCCTCACCAGACAAAAGACAATAGTGAAAAAAAGAGTTTACCAATTTATCCCCTTAGCGCTGGTACCAATAGGATCCTTTTTCTCTCAAATGGTATACCCAAAATAAAGAGAAAAGGAATACAATAGTGCATTACAGTTATACACAATTTTAGGAAAAAATAAAAATCCACAGGATTTGTTTTAGGATTTGACTCGTACCCTTTCTTTATGTCTACTATGATGTAGACAGTAGCGTTTTGTAAGGGGCCGGTCACGTCACCGAGGCATCAAGCTTGACTCTTGACCCATAAGGATAAGAAAAAAACTGGATGGTGCAATACAGTTTTATTCAATAAAAATTATACAAGTAAAAACAGCAGGAGGGACTCTCACCAGTTTGTGTGGTCCACACACGAAGATGCAGACAATAAGGTGTTATTACAAATGTGGAGGGTCCCAGGCGTCCCCGATAGTCTCCCAGGTTCCAGTCCCACCAGGCTGTGCTCTCCAATGGCCAACGCGTTTCGAAACACACTGTTTCTTTTTCAAGGCATATGGAGACCAAGTAACCAGACCTCTATTTAAACCCCTATGCATTAATCCTAATGCCAGACATGGAATCATCCTACTTGCTAACATAATACATTTCCCACATAAACTTTGTAGTCCATCAGCGCAATCCATGTCTTCTTTTGTTCATACTCGCGGTAAAATTACCGCTACTTCCGGGTTCTCGTAGACGCGATACCGGAAGTGACGTTTTGCGGTTCAACTCGCTGACTTCCGGTTCCGTCTTGCGTTCCAGACACCGGAAGTTCGGCTGCAAGGTGTATTTGTGCGTTCCAAGTGCCGTTTTTGCGTGTCAGCTTGTTTTTAAAGCTGTATTGTAGATTTTAAAGTCCCGCATGTTGTCGTATGATTCCAATTATCATATAAAGTGCAAATGCAAAAAAATGAAAAACAGGGGGAGGTATTAGTAATATGTTAAAATTTGCTAAAAACATATCATATAAAAATCATGATAAAAGTAGTTAAAAGTGGTTAAAAAGTGCTTTATATAATATACAATTTAATTGGAAAAAGATGTATAAAGCATAAATATGTGCGAAGAGTGGATTGGGGTTTACATGAACCATTTGAGCTCGAAGTCTTTATTAACCCCTTCATGACAGAGCCAGTTTGTGCCTTCATGACAGAGCCCTTTTTTTCAAATCTGACATGTCTCACTTAAGTGGGGATAACTTTTTTTTGCTTTTACTTATCCCAGTGATTTTGAGATTGTTTTTTCGTGACACATTGTACTTCAAATTAGTGGTAAATTTGGGTCGATACAGTCTGTGTTTTTTTGTGAAAAATACCAAAATGTCGTGAAAAAATGGAAAATTTAGCGATTTGCAAAATGTTAAATTTTCTGCTTGTGAGACAAATAATCATACCACTCAAAATAGTTAATAACTAACATAGACCATATGTCTACTTTATGTTGCCATCATTATTTCAACTTCCTTTTCATTTTTTTGGACACTAGGAGGCTTACAATATGAATAGCAAATTCTCAAATTTTCAAGAAAATTTCAAACACTGATTTTTTTAGGGACCAGTTCAGTTCTGATGTGACTTTGAGGGACTTGTATGTGAGACACCCCCATAAATGATGCCATTTCAAAAACTGCACCCCTCACAGTATTCAAAACAGCATTTTGGAAGTTTGTTAACCCTTTAGGTGTTTCACAGGAATTAAAACAAAGTGTAGGTGAAATTTCAAAATTTCTTTTTTTTTGCAGAGTTTCAATTTTAATACATTTTTCTAACGAATACAGTAGATTTTACTAGAGAAATGTGACTAAAAATTGATTCCCCCAATTCTTTTGTTTTCAAAAATATCCTATATGTGGCCCTAGTGTGCACGTTGACCAAACCACAGGCTTCATAATAGAAGGAGCACCTACTTGATTTTGGAGCCTCCTTTTTATGAGATTTTTTTTTAGGCACCATGTAGGTTTCTAGGCACCATAAGTGCTAAAAGTTAGGAACCTCCCCCACAAGTCACCCCATTTTGCAATCTACACCCCTCAGGGAATTCATCTAGGGGTATAGTGTACATTTCAAACCCCCAGGGGTTTCACCAATTTTGGTACAACTGGGATGTGAAAATGGAAAATTACATTTTTTTACACAAACATGCAGTTCTGGCTCAAAATTTTTCATTTTCACAAGGAATGAAGGAGACAAAGCACCCCAAAATCTGTGCCCCAATTTCTCCCGAGTACGGCAATGCCTCACATGTGACCAAAAAATACCAGTTGGGTGCATGGCAGGACTCAGAAGGGAAGGAGTGTTTTTTGGATTTTGCAGCACAGATTTTGGTGGAATGAATGGTGGGTGCTATGTTGCACCAATACAGTGGAACCCCCCCCACAAGTCACCCCATTTTGCAATCTACACCCCTCAGGGAATTCATCTAGGGGTATAGTGTACATTTCAAACCCCCAGGGGTTTCACCAATTTTGGTACAACTGGGATGTGAAAATGGAAAATTACATTTTTTTACACAAACATGCAGTTCTGGCTCAAAATTTTTCATTTTCACAAGGAATGAAGGAGACAAAGCACCCCAAAATCTGTGCCCCAATTTCTCCCGAGTACGGCAATGCCTCACATGTGACCAAAAAATACCAGTTGGGTGCATGGCAGGACTCAGAAGGGAAGGAGTGTTTTTTGGATTTTGCAGCACAGATTTTGGTGGAATGAATGGTGGGTGCTATGTTGCATTAGCAAGACTCCCAAAGCACCAATACAGTGGAACCCCCCCACAAGTGACCCCATTTTGCAATCTACACCCCTCAGGGAATTCATCTAGGGGTATAGTGTACATTTCAAACCCCCAGGGGTTTCACCAATTTTGGTACAACTGGGATGTGAAAATGGAAAATTACATTTTTTTACACAAACATGCAGTTCTGGCTCAAAATTTTTCATTTTCACAAGGAATGAAGCAAAGCACCCCAAAATCTGTGCCCCAATTTCTCCCGAGTACGGCAATGCCTCACATGTGACCAAAAAATACCAGTTGGGTGCATGGCAGGACTCAGAAGGGAAGGAGTGTTTTTTGGATTTTGCAGCACAGATTTTGGTGGAATGAATGGTGGGTGCTATGTTGCATTAGCAAGACTCCCAAAGCACCAATACAGTGGAACCCCCCCACAAGTGACCCCATTTTGCAATCTACACCCCTCAGGGAATTCATCTAGGGGTATAGTGTACATTTCAAACCCCCAGGGGTTTCACCAATTTTGGTACAACTGGGATGTGAAAATGGAAAATTACATTTTTTTACACAAACATGCAGTTCTGGCTCAAAATTTTTCATTTTCACAAGGAATGAAGGAGACAAAGCACCCCAAAATCTGTGCCCCAATTTCTCCCGAGTACGGCAATGCCTCACATGTGACCAAAAAATACCAGTTGGGCGCATGGCAGGACTCAGAAGGGAAGGAGTGATTTTTGGATTTTGGAGCACAGATTTTGGTGGAATGAATGGTGGGTGCTATGTTGCACCAATACAGTGGAACCCCCCCCCACAAGTCACCCCATTTTGCAAAGTACACCCCTCAGGGAATTCATCTAGGGGTATAGTGTACATTTCAAACCCCCAGGGGTTTCACCAATTTTGATACAACTGGGCTGTGAAAATGTAAAAATTTAATTTTTCATTTTCACAGCTCAGTTGTATCAAAATTGGTGAAACCCCTGGGGGTTTGAAATGTACACTATACCCCTTGATGAATTCCCTAAAGGGTGTAGTTTGCAAAATGGGGTCACTTGTGGGGGGGTTCCACTGTATGGGTGCTTCAGGGGTCTTGCTAATGCGACATAGCACCCACCATTCATTCCACCACCAAAAATCACTCCTTCCCTTCTGAGTCCTGCCATGCACCCAACTGGTATTTTTTGGTCACATATGAGGCATTGCCGTACTCGGGAGAAATTGGGGCACAGATTTTGGGGTGCTTTGTCTCCTTCATTCCTTGTGAAAACGAAAAATTTTGAGCCAGTACTGCATTTTTGTGTAAAAAATTAAATTTTTTTACACAAAAATGCAGATCTGGCTCAAAAGTTTTCATTTTCACAAGGAATGAAGGAGACAAAGCACCCCAAAATCTGTGCCCCAATTTCTCCCGAGTACGGCAATGCCTCATATGTGACCAAAAAATACCAGTTGGGTGCATGGCAGGACTCAGAAGGGAAGGAGTGATATTTGGTGGTGGAATGAATGGTGGGGGAGGGGGGCTGGCGCTGCGACTGGTGGGGGGTGGGAGGGGTGCTGGCGCTTCGGCTACCGGGTGGGAGGGAGGGGGGGCTGCCGGGTGGGAGGGGGGGGGCTGGCGATCGGTGGTGATCGGTGCTGTACTTAACAGCACCGATCACCACCGATCACTGTGTTACCGAGCGACTTAGCCGCCGGTAACACAGAAAACGCTGCAATTGGCTGTTCACATTTGAACAGCCAATCGCAGCGATCGGCGGCGAGGGGGGGATGTCTGCTGTCAGGGACAGCAGACATCTCCAAACTGTCACCGCGTCTATAGACGCGGTGACAGTTCAAAGCCATGACGTATATATACGTCAACGGTCGGGAAGTACCTCCCGACCATGACGTATATATACGTCATATGTCTGGAATATCTATCTGTCTATATATATATATATATATATATATATATATATATATATATATATATATATATATATATATATATATATATATATATATATATATATATATATATATATATATGTGTATATATATATATATATATATATATACATATATATATATGTGTATATATATATACATATATATATATATATACATACATACATATACATATACATATATATACATATATATATATATATATACATATATATACATATATATATATATATATATATATATATACATATATATATATATATACATATATATATATATATATATATATATATATACACATATACATATACATATATATACACATATACATATATATATATATGTGTATATATATATATATATGATTTCATTTTATTCCTTTTGAAGTTTTTTACATGCGGGGGGGGGTTTGAGCTGGGGGGGAGCGCTGCTGCTGCTCCTTGATGACAGTGACAGGGAGCGAGCCAGCGAGGTAGGGGGAGCTGCTGCCGGAGTGAGCGCAGCTGCCGGGCGGGTAGGAGGGAGGGCTAGAGCGGCTGCCGGGCGGGTGGGAGGGAGAGCTGCGGATCGGTGGTGATCGGTGCCAGCACCGATCACCGCCGATCCCTGTGTTACCGAGCGGCTTAGCCGCCGGTAACACAGGAAACGCTGAGATTGGCTGTTCAGATTTGAACAGCCAATCACAGCGATCGCCGACCGGGGGGGGGCACCCCTGCCCCCCCTGGGCGACGAGGGGGGATGTCTGCTGTCAGGGACAGCAGACATCACCTAACTGTCACTGCGTCTCTAGACGCAGTGACAGTTAGAAGCCATGACGTACATGTACGTCAAATGTCGGGAAGTACTTCCCGACCATGACGTACATGTACGTCAAATGTCGTGAAGGGGTTAAGACCTTCTGGTAGCAAAGTGTTGAAGTTAAAAATCATTGACATTTCGTTTTTTGCTAACTTTGAGCTCAAATCTCCCCCCCTCCTGTTTTGTTCTACTTTTTTTAGTATATAAAAGTTTTTTATGCCACTAACATCACAGTTATGGACTGATTTAAAATGAGACGAGAGTGCATGCACTTCTAAGCCTTTTTTGATGTTACGCACATGTTCACCCATTCTAATTTTGAAGGCTCTGCTTGTTTTTCCAATATAGAATTTAGAACATGTGCACTCAATCGCATAGATAACATTACAGGAATGGCATGTTAAGAAATCCCTGATTGTATGTTTTTTACCATTAATCATTATTTCTGTGATCTTTGAGCCAAAAGTATTTTTCACATTTTTACAGCCAATACAGGCCCCGCATCTATAAAAGCCCACCGAGGTAATAGATGATTTTTTCGGGGAAATTGGATGTAGGCTTTTTACTAGTTTGGTTTTGAGATTAGGTGCTCTTCTAAAGACACACTTAGGATTGTCAGGAATCTCTTTGCCTATAACTGGATCTTTTTTTAAAATATTCCAATGTTTACCAATTATTCTCTTCATCTCTTTGTGTTGAGATGAAAAATTAGTTATGAAGGACCATCTGAAGTCGTCATTATCATTGCATCGTTTTTCTTTCGGCTTCAGTAATGTATCTCTGTCGAGATCTTCTACTGTTGTCAATGATTGATTGACCTTTGCTACTTCATATCCACTTTTCTGCTCAAGTGGTCCCACAATACATGATAATAGCCCAACTTTGGGTCATAAAATAGTATTCCTGTACTTCTGAATTGATAGTCAGCTTTTTGTAGGCATCCTGGAATCCTCCAACATGACGATTCAAGGATCAGCATTTCCTCCAACTATTAATCTCATACATGCCTCCTTGAATGGTGATGCACAGAATGGAAGTTCCTCATAATTAATTTAATTATGGGGAACTTCCTCATAGTTTAAAGGCACACCACACATTATTTTAATTAGGAGAGTCTACTTGTGCATCTTTTGCACACAGCAATGCAAAGACGACACATTTTTGTTAAAAAATATGCCCAATACTAACTGAATTGCACTGCATCTGTAAGCTCACTCATGCCAGGAGTCTCCCGCTGCGTGGCATATTGAGGCAAGATGTGTGAAGATACATCTTAAAGGAGTATACTTAACCTACATCACTGGACACTGTTTCACTTTTATTTGATGTCCAGTAGTCCCCCAAATACTTTGCACTAAATAACAGAAACCATAAGTATTTATTAAGTTACTCAAAAAAAAAAAAAAAGTCTTCAAAGGTAAGATTTCCTGTACTAGGCACACACAGAATAAGAGGAAAAGAACACTTCTATGTGGTGCTTAATAATACATAACACCCAATTTAAATTCAACACATTTATAACACAATGACCTGTGTAAAGTAACGTCCACACTCAATAGCTGCTTAAATAGGCAGCTCACCAGAGGTAATTCGTCATGTACTCTGAAATAATGATGAGCAGTGTGTAGTGTTTATAGAAATAAAAAAAAACTTTATTTGTATATGGATGGATTATTCTAATCAAGGTTATCACAGAAAGGCACTGTTAATTTTTCTCATACACAGGCAGCTCTTAGTAGTTAGCACATACCAAACTCTGATTTCAGCTTCATTCATCCTACTCGAGATTTCCATTGTCCCAGATGGTAGCTTCTGGCTAAAGCCTACACCGCTCTGTGAAATTGTAAATTGAGAGATTTTCTCGGCTTATTGGATGTGTAGCTGCTATAATATAGCTGCTTTCCTGGCTTCAAGGGTGTGTAGCTGCGGTCACACAGAGTTCCGTTGTGCAGGGAGTAACCAAAGATCACACTTGGTTGCCCGTGTGCTGGACTCCTACACTAACCCGCTGGTGAATCACTCTTTGTATGCTGCTGTATGGCTTGGCAGAGCCGATAATATTTCCCAATGGGTGTGTGGCTGTCGTCGGTAGTTGGATAGGGAGACATCAATAGTCGTGGTCCCCAGTCTCACCTCCTTACTTTTGTGTTTCACAGCTCTCAGGGTGGCTTTTTCAAAAAAGCAGAAGACTCCATCCTTATGTTTATCCCTTATGCAAACTTTATTTCCTTTGCTCAGTTTCTCCTAGTCCCTTTCAGAATATCTGAGTGTGCTTGCTCCTCACTGGGTACAACCTGATTGAGTGCTAAAGTGTTCCACTACGCTCTGTGTACCTGCCATGATATGGTGATGTACTCATCCAATGCACCTTGTCTGTGTGGTCTCTAGTGTCCGTTTATTACTGCTTTTTGTTGCAAAGATATGTCCACCTATTCTACATTTATTGAACTATGGGCCAGATTCAGATCTAATCACTGCTGGGCGAATTGATGTTTTCTGCTAGTAAAGACTTCGCTGCCAAGCGATTATGTCAAATTCTATTAGTTAGGTTTTCCACTGGTCACCACTCTTTGCAAGCTCAATGTAGCTAGGGACTTACCTGATGGCTGAGATGAATACAGGCTGATCGTGGCCGGAGCTGACGTTACACACGCTTCCCTAAAATGCTTGGACACACCTGTGTTTTCATAGTCGCACCTAACATTTTTTTCTGGCACTCCTGCATTTTTTTAAAGCATTCCAACTAAATGGCTGGTTACCACCTTAGACGCCAGCTTCATGTCAATCACTTTGCAAATAGCTAGCGATTTATTTATTTTTTTTAAAAGTATCAGGTCATGTTTTTTAGCATGCGCGACGCACGCGCATTCCAGTCTATACGCATACACGTGTATTGATAATTGACCGCTGTGCGAATTTGCACAGGAGTGATCAGGTTGGAATTGGGACCTATGTCTGTTTCTTATTTGTATATTACCTGTACAGTGCTGCAAAAAATGTGGCACCTTTTGAAAGTTAAAAATAAGCTGCTTTGATAAGGTTGTAATTTTAAATTGGCAATTTTATTGTTTAGACCATTCTCTTTCCTCTTTTATTTCAAAAATCATTTATATAAAAACATATATTCATAATACCGGTTGAGTATCCTGTATCCAAAATGCTCGGGACCAAGAGAATTTTGGATAACGGATTATTCTGTATTTCGGAATATTTTAATATTTCAATGATGTATTTTGAAGTATCTTGCATTTATGCTGTATAAATACATCAAACACATGAAATGCACACAAATATATGTTAGTAGTTCAAAAAACAAGGTTTCAAAACATGAAACTAAATTTGTGTACTATCTCAGATATTGAATTTGAATGGCAAGCAATCATTTTCTTGTACATATATAGTGCCAGTTACTGTACATATCATGTCCTCAGTAGGGCTGTTACAAATGTCTCCAGTGACTTTTTAGCAAAAAAAAGTATTTTTTTTTTCACTTTCTGGAATGTATGGTTTTCAGAATTATTCGGGGACGGGATACTCAACCTGTAGTATCTTTCAAGTTAATATTTACCCTGGAAAAATAACTTTTTTAGGTAGGTAAGCGTTTATTTAACTGGCTGTATTATTGTTAAATTGAGTTGCATCTTTATGTTGAGCCTACATTTTTGGGTGTCTAATTTTTTATTTTTTTCCTTTCCAGGTAGAAAGAATAGTTGACAAAAGGAAAAATAAAAAAGGTAAAATTGAATATCTGGTGCATTGGAAAGGATATGACAGTGGTGATGATACCTGGGAACCAGAACAACACTTAGTAAACTGTGAAGAATATATTCATGAATTCAACAGAATGCACAATGAAAAGCCAAAAGACAACAACACAATAGCAAAATCAAACAGGACATCTCCCAATAATGCCAGAAAACAAATCTCCCGGTCAACTAATAGTTCTTTTTCAAAAATCTCTCCAAAATCATTGACTTTTAATAAAGACAGTGAATTAAAAAATACACCACTTTCTGCTAGTCCAAAATTGCGCAAAAGTCCTTCCCAAATAATTCCAGTCAGGAAAAATATGGACCTTTCTAGATCGGGTATTAAAATACTTGTTCCTAAAAGTCCAATGAAAAACAGGAGTTCAGTAGACGGATTTCAGAGTGAAACTGGAGAAAAGTTAAATCATATTGAACAGGAGCAGGATTCTGTTGCACCTGAGGTGACTGCTGAAAAACCAGTGGGTGCTTTACTGGGACCTGGTGCAGAAAGGGCTCGAATGGGAACCAGACCAAGACCACCCTCGCTAGTACCTCAGATTCCGCTTCCATTGACCATTACCGCAACATCAGCATTAGCAGTAAATGGAAAAGGTAAGAAACGTGTTTTTTTCCTTAACTTCATTACAGATTGTGCAGCAATAAGCAACCTGTGTACATGAATCTTAAACATTTAAAAATATGTAAAAGCCAGTTTTTCTTTCCATATTTATCCATGTCAAGCAAGCAAAATAATTGCTTTTAACACACACTCTAGTAATGTAAAAGTTGTGATGCTATGTTACATCACTCCACATATTTTTTTCTTGACCTTTTTATTTGTTTCAACTTTTCAATTCTTGTATCCTAAAGGGGATATTCAATCCTCCCACAGCCATTCCCAACGGGGGGGAGATAGCTGCAGGGCCCTATTCAATGCAGTCTTCCTCAGCAGCATTGAAAAGGGGATCTGGACAGAACAAGCCCAGCTTCACAAGCAGTCGGGCTCGTTCTGTTGAGAACGGCTGGAAATTGACGAGCTCCCTGCCGCAGCTCATGGCCACGCCCCCTTCACAACCTGCGGCAGGCGGGACATTGAATCCTGCATGCAAATTCTCAGTCGAGCAGACCGAGAACTGGACAGGGTCACGGCTGTCGGGACAGCCGTGACCCAACATTGAATACCCCCCTAAGAGTGTTTAGTCTTGAATATATGGTTATACAACTTCCCATATACAGTATAATAGAGTATATTTACTGGTTTCTGTTAATCAATATTTGAAAGTAATTGAAAAGTAGACTCCAGCACATAATGATTTTCAGCATAAAGATAATTTTCTCTTTCACCCTACTGTATCTGGAAATCACTGATTCTGAGATGTGGGAGGGGCTGTGGAGTAGGCACTAAACAATTAACTGCAACTTCCCCTTCCCTTCCCTTATTTGTTTTAGTGCAAGGCAGGAGCAGGCACTTAGAGAATACATAATTTTTTTTTTTTTTTGGGGGGGGGGGGTACAACGTAAATCTTATGGGATCAAGCCTGGAGAAGCTGGTATTATGAGAAATGGCGGTACTCACTTTCCCTCTATTTGAGCCAGAGGGTTCAGCTGTCACCGGTGCCACAGCTTACTATTTCAGTAATGTTGGATGGCACAGTGAAGAAACTGAAAATGGTGAAAATGGTGCTTACCTGGATATTAGAGGCAGCCCTGTATGGAGATTGTGAGAGAAAGTGTTAACGGCATTTGCAAAGGTTGTGGCTTAGTTCATAACGGATCTGGCTAAGTACATACAAGATGTTATTGTAAGCTTGCGAGCAGGGCCCTCCCACCTCCGTGTCTGTTTGTATCTACCCAGTTTGTTTAATCACTGTTGTTTCCAATTTTAAAGCGCAACAGAATATGCTGGGCTATATAAGAAACTGTAAATAATAATAATGTTAGTAGTTGGGCTAATTTTAGTGCATCAGTCTCTCTACCTCTGCAGCATGTTCCAACATCTCTGTTTCCTTAGTTAGTAACTCGATGAATGCAGAAATGTTTAGGTGGATAGACTTCCCAGGGTCTGTTTTTCTTTGAAAGCAGTTTTAGGCTCTGCTGGTGCAGATGCTTGTAAGTAAAGTGTACCCATACAGTGCTTGTCTTGGGGGAAAGGTAGTATTCAGAAGGAACTTTTTCTGAGGATGAACAGGAAAGAATAATTCTGCCAATAGTTCAGCCTTATCCAGACAATTTGCCAGACTTTATAGATTGTGGAGGAAAAGCCTTATGATGGGATTCAGTATGAAATCCCAACAAGGGGGGATGTGGATCGCCCCCCCTTGCGGGCTCGATGCGCTCGGCACGCTAATTTATTCTCCCTCCAGGGGTGTCGTGGACACCCACGGAGGGAGAAAGTGTCGGGATATCGGCTGTCGGGATTCTGAACGCCGGGATCCCGACCGCCGGGATTTAAACTGCATCCCTTATGATGAATCCACTTCTGCAGGGTTATTTAAAAGAAAGAAAAAACAGGTTTTCAAGTTTACTTAATTTATTTTTCTGATGTACTGGGGGAGTCTTGGGCTAAGCCAAATAAACATGTTAAGCTCCCAGCAGGATTTACCAAATTTTATCGGCACCACACATTTGTAGCTTAATATATGCCTAAAGCATTTTCTGTTCGTAATCCACCTTGCTTTGGGAAGTCTCAATGTCAGTGCTTCCCAGTTAGGATTCAAAAGGAAACCAGATACCAAGTAACTAACTGTAGAATCCATTCCTTTGAATCCATCTGGGAATCACTGAATTTCCTCCCTTTTTTGTATGATGTATTTTTATGGTAAGCCTTTATTCTCTATTTTTATCTTTTGGCTTTGCTGGTCAGATAACTGGAGAGCTAAGGGAAGGGGAGGGTATTATAAGAGAGGATAGGTTTCAGTCCATTAATTATTTTAGTTCCTACTCCTGGACCCCTCCCTCATATCTCAGCCTCCTTGATTCCCAAATGGACTACAAGCAATTGATTCTACGGTGAGTAGCTCAGCATCTTGTAACTATTGTTGGAATTTTTTTTCAATTTGTGTTTATTGGAATAAAGAAATTGTGGTTGCATACATGGTATATATCATAAATATAACATAATAAAACATGTAACGTCGTTGCCATTCTATCACAGTGGAATACAGGGTTGTAGGTAATGATATGGAATAAAAAAGAAAAATAGAAAAAAAAAAAAAATATATATATATATATATATATATATATATATATATATATATATATATATATATATATATATATATATTGCACACAGAAAAAAGCAGGAATAGGTGCGCTGGCACCTTTGCTCAAACAGAGCTGTTTTACACAGTTCACAGTCTATAGGCACGTGTCCTCAAATTCTGGACCGTCGCTCCTCTTCCTCGCTCCCAATTCCCAAGGGGAGATCACCAACACTTCTCTACAACAACAGAAGAAAAGGGCGCCCAATGGTGCAGTATCTTTGATGTTTTTATTTTACATAAAAATATTTAAAAGTGCTTAATTACCAGATATTTCATCTGCGGTGGGCTAAATTAACCACCTGGCAATACATAAATCCACACTGGCAAGCTGGATACAAATGGCGGGTATGCGACCCCCTGCTGTGCACTCACGGTTGCCGGCTGTGCAACCGTGAGTGCACAGCAGGGGGTCGCATACCCGCCATTTGTATCCAGCTTGCCAGTGTGGATTTATGTATTGCCAGGTGGTTAATTTAGCCCACCGCAGATGAAATATCTGGTAATTAAGCACTTTTAAATATTTTTATGTAAAATAAAAACATCAAAGATACTGCACCATTGGGCGCCCTTTTCTTCTGTTGTTGTAGATATATATATATATATATATATATATATATATATATATATATATATATATATATATATATATATATATATATATATATATATATATATATATATATATATATACATACATGCACGCACATTTCTATATTTTTATTTTAATTTTTAATTTTAAGAACTCTTTTAATGTATTCCATTATTTGCCCTACAACTATAGGCTATGCTTTTCTGCATGTTATTTGTTATATCAATTGTTATTTATTTCAGATAGCAAGAAATTGATCTAAATTGATGTGGTACTGGGCAAAAACACATTTACTAAAATTATCAAATTTACTTAAATTTAAAAATTGCTATACGTATGTTATTAAGTGTTTGTAACATCCCCTGAAACACAACATTGATTTAGATTGATTTTCATTGATAAAAATAACTGAAATTGAACTTTGGTAAATACCCATTGTTCTTAATGTCATTTTGGATAATTACCTCGGGTGCAACATTCCTATTGTGACTCATCTCCTAAATGTTAAACCCAAATCCTATTGACTATCCCCTATATTTTGAACTTATTGAAGTGGTCACTCAAAACTCCTCTTATAAAAGAACCTTACAATAACACCACTCATCATCCCCCATGTACCCTCCCTTTTAGATTTTTTTTTGTTTGTAATGTTAAGTGTCAGTTTGGACTTCTATAGGGCTGCATTGTTTAATGGTTTTAAATGAAGTTCCTATATCAGTAAAATGATTTAAAGCACATATGGCATGGTTTTACATTTTTTTTTCATTTAAATCCCTCGTCAATCTCTTATGTTACAGTATAAAGTAGCATAAGGTATTAAAAACAGGTTGCTATTGGCCAAACTTCAAAGAATCAGACACTTGGTTACTTAATTACATCATACATTTGTTTATACTGTAGGAACTTCTTACGTGAATTAAAACACTTACTTATGGCTACAAGAATTTTATATGCAATTTTAAATCCACTTTAATGTTGGTGCATATTACCACTTGTTTCAAATATAAAAATGCAGCAACCATGTCTCTAAACTTTTTGAATGCCATGGTAAAAACTATTTTTTTTTAATGAACTATTCATGTTTTGGTTAACCTATGGAATTCGCATGAGTGAGCCTTTAATGTGCTCTGACTATAATTGTGTGTGTGTACCTTGCATTGGCCTTTACTATTTTTCTTTGATTTATTAAACATGTTGAAATGGTCAAGACAAATATTTGTCTATTTTACTTAATGAGTATGCTTTATCTAGTGTTCCTTCTTCAGTAGTTTAATTTTAATCAGCTATTTCCATTTAAATCAATGTGTGTTTTGTTACAAGGGGGGAAATTTACTAAGGGAAATTTGTAAAAAATAGGTGTATTTATATCCAGAAATACACTTATTTTTTACATTTACTATCCTGAAAATACGGCAATTCGTAGTCATATTGATGTGCTATCAATACGAATACGACTTGCCGTATTTTCGGGATAGTAAATGTCAAAAATAAGTGTATTTCTGGATACAAATACACCTATTTTTTACAAATTTCCCTTAGTAAATTTCCCCCAAGGTGTCCTGTTTTCTTAGATGCCCCTGATTTCAGCTTATTTAAAAATAAACATTGTGTACATTTTAGAAGTAAATTGTTTTTTGTCCAAGTTCTCCAAAATAATTTGACAATATGTGCTTCGTGTGAAACCATTGTATTACTGTTTATGGATACTTTCATATTACCTTGACAATGTTGCTGCTCCCACTCATATGCATTATGTAAGTATGTTGAGAGTTATGGATGAAATAAAGTAAAACTTTCCTTTTACTAAACAAGATTTTGTATTTTGTAAATGTGTTTTTAATATTTATTTTATGACGTGGATACCCTTATTATAAAATTAGTTGTCAAATCTTAATGTATTTAGATAATGCATATACAGTAAGCTGATTTATTGTTTGTGAAGGCATCTTACATTGGAGATCACAATACATCGCTAAGCCAGGTTGGACCAGAGTCCAGCGCTTTTACACTAAACCTGGATTGCTCCCCAACCCGGCAATAACTTGGGTCCGAAGTACGATGTGAAAGGGGGTATTAGTCATATGGATGCAGACATTGAATTTATGTATACTGCTAATGCACATAAGCTTCTACGCATTTTTACTTATGCTGGTCCAATGCAGAGTTAAAGGCAACTTTGCCAGATCTGTCTTTCTGTGAATTAGAGCATTTTTGTGGTGTAAACTGGGCAGTATCACCATGACTTGTGGGAGTGTTACCGGGTATGTGATTGCATGAGTGGTGTGTATAGGGTTTCTGTGGTCCTCTTGCACTTAGCATGTGGGGCTGGTTTGACTGCCGATACTAAAGATGACTATTGGGGTTGGTCATCCTAAAATGAATGGGTATTGCTGAATTCTGCTATCACATGGACAAATCCTTCCATTAGTTAAATGGATACTTTAATTAGCATAAAAAGACTACCATGTCTGCCCGCAAATACAGCTGCTTGTGTATGACTCAGAATCAGACTTTGTGTAGGGATAAGTCCTGTTCTCTTGCAATGTCTGTATTTGTTTTTCTTTGAACACATATGTAGAAGAAGACTTTATTTTTAATTTTTTGTAGGATGTGTATTCACTGTTACAACATTACATTTAAGGTAAAGTAATTTGCTACTGTATATGGTTTTAGTCAGCCTGACAAAATAGTTTTTTTAAGCTGGCCATACATCTACAGATTGATTGTCAGATTGGGCTGGTTGGAACAAAATCCTGGAAATGGATGAGAGCGAATGAGTCATTTGCTTTGAAATGCTGGAAAACTGCCAAAAATTGTCATTCAGATATTACCAGGTTTTTGTTCCAACCAGCCCAATCTGACAATCGATCTATAAATGTATGGCCACCTTGTTGTTTCAATACAGTGCTAAGTGTATCTTGTTGAATAACCTGGCACTGTACTCCTACTAAACTGTCACTCTATAATTTGAAGACGTCTGCAATGCATAAGTAAGAGACAGGTCTAGCTCTCTGATTCAAAAAGCAAAAGTGCTCACTCTTTTACATCCTGGTAAATTGACCAAGCCATACTCTCATCACTGGTTCCAATGCTTGCAAAACCAGAGACTGTAGAAATGACTGGCTACTATCCAGGACTTTAAAAAAAATCTAGGCAAATACTAACTGGTAATGACTATATTTGTCAATCCTACTAATCGCTAATAATCATGGGAAAACAAAATACATTATTCAATAAAAAAAAAAAATATTACCTTGGTGATAGGCCACATTGTAAGTACAGGAAAATTGGGAGGGTATTAACACGGTTGCGCTGCTGGGTATTAAAAACACTCTGAGTAACGGCTTGTTGACCAAAAATCACACTGACACGCTCTATAAAGTTTGTTAATTTTTATAGAAATATAAAAAAGAAAAGCATATATAATTACACAGTACAATTATAAGAAGCACCTAAAAAAAATCTTAAAAACATATAGACTTATTTGTCAAAGAACAGGTGTGTCTCCAAGGGTTAATTGGTTTTTCAATAGCACAATTGCTCAAGTCAGGATAGTGGTATGTCCAGAATATATATTAAATTATTTCTTTATGAGTCCCAGTTAGCCTGCCCGCAAAAGATGTTATTATTGCCAATTAGCATGTACACGGGACATGCACTAGGTGAAAAGGCAGTTCATCAGTAGAAACAGTAAATGGTTTTAATTTTAAGGTTTCTCACCTATAGATGGTTGTGGTGGCGGGGAGCGTTACTTAGTTGTAGCTCTACCCTGATGCAGGATCTCCAGGTGTGTACTCCTGGGACGGGGTTTCACCGTTCCAATGTGCAGTGAATGGATTGCGCTTGTAGCGCTGCTGCTGGCGTCCCCAATATGGTATTCCGGGGGAGCGAGCTGATTGGTAGTGAAAGGTCTATCCTCACCCGCCGGGGCAAGATGGAACAAGCCTGCGCCGCTGAAGATAGTGTGTAGCCGGCAGGTATAGATGGAAGCGGCGGCTGTGGAGTCAGCAAAAGCCAGTGTCACGGCTGATGGTGAGCTGCGGCTGTAAGGTAGAAGCCGGTATCGCGGCTGACCATGAGCGGCGGCTGTGAGGTAGAAGCCGGTATCGCGGCTGACAGTGAGCGGCAGCTGTGAGGTAGAAGCCGGTATCGCGGCTGACAGTGAGCCGTGCCGTGGGCTTGAGGAGAAATTCCTGGGACCTTGGAGACACATCTGGAAGCTTGGTTTGATGTCAACGCGTTTCGTACCCACAATGGTTGGGAACTTTTTCAAGACAAGTGCCAGGAATGTGAATTGGTTGGTCCCAATTGGTATCAGTCCAAATTCACACCTTTTCTTGTTCTACACATTATAAGTACCACAAATTGTAATTTGACCTGATCTAAATCTGTACTTTGTTATATTTTCACCAAGGCCAAACTTGCTTTATACAGTAAATAAATATATACCCCTAGAGGATAGGGTGGTATTATAAATCTTCCTACCTACTGTACCTGTATATAAGCATCTGTGTCCTGACACCTGTCTAAGGTTTATTATATTCTAATATACCTTAGATAGTTGAACAACAGCATGATACCAGAGTGCATTCAAGGGCACACACTTAATTTCATTCATGCCAGAATGGACAAGGTTATTCAATGAATAAATAAAAAAACATTAAAATATAAACACAGATTCATAATCTGGAGTTGGCTGGAATTATTCTCAAGTACTGTACTATAGAAGTTTCCTTTACAAAATGGTGTTGGGCTTTGCTGTCAGCTTCCCAAACAGTTTAAAGATTTAATTGCCAGGTATAAAACTGACTTTTGCTACCATGAAGAATCCTTTATGCTGAACAACGGGTTCAAATACCAAGGTCTTTATCTGGAGCAGGTATGAATAATAGAGGGTCTCCCCAGAAATGTATTCCTGAACTGCTAATAACTAAGAAATTTAAGAAGCATCTAGAAAGTCTGGTTGGGACATGGGTTAAAGTGGGCCGGGAGCTCAAATTAGAGACGGAATGGTTCCGCCTCCGTCCGCCCACAGCACACACCAACAGCAATGTGCAGTCTCCAAATGAACTGTTGTACACCGCCACAATCTCCCTCCCTCTCCCCCAGACACTACAGCCTGCAGGACACTGCAGCATTAAATTCTGCCGCGCCCTTTCCCTTCCTTCAGCTGGGGAAAGTAATGTGCCTCGCCTCTTCCCCCCCCCCCACTTCATCCCAACAGCCTGGGGAAAGTCAAATTGTAGAAGCCTGGTGGTTCCACCCACACTGCTCATCAATCCTGCAGTTGGGGAAAGTAATATGCAGAGGCCTGGTGGCCACACCCCTCCCTATATGCAGCCGATGGAAGGCCATTAACAGTGGCCTGGCAATGCCACCCACGGCCCCCGTCTCCTGCAGATTACAGTTCCATGTAAGGAGCCCTGCCAGTCACCCTCCCCCGGCTGATTACTCTGCAGGAGAAGAAAGATGAGCACAGATGCCAGGAGAGGTACCGTAATTTGGGGTCCAAGTGTTCAGGCATCAACCTTGACACTAAAAAAGGGAAAAACTCATGTCATCCTTGTGTCATGTGTTAACCTTTTCCCATATCATCCTTTTGTGTATGTCAAACCTTGTGAATATCAACCTTTTTGGTTGACTTAGACATTGTCTATGAGCTAAACCAACCCCTTGCTACAAGAATATTTTAGTTAAGTCCCTAGACAGTAGATTCAGTCTAAATAAAATATGTCTATACTCCTATAGGAAGGCTCCTTTCTATTTAAAAAAATACGATTCCATTATACTGAAATCTTAACGGAGAAAGAGCTAACCGATTTCCGAGACGGATTTAGAATTAGATTTTTTTTTTTTTTAAACCATCCTTGTATCAGAAGTTAAATTATGCAAAACATTTATAATCCTGGAATAATGCAACAGGCATATACAGTTTTTTTTTTCCTTCTACCTCCAAACTGTTAGGATTAACCCCTGTTCTATAGGGATAGAACAGGGAACTATGGCTAATAAGGTACCTGGAGCAGTTGCTGGATTGGCACCTGCAGAACTAAGACTACACCTATAATAGCCACGTTTGAAGGGGCAAATTAGGTCTGACCCAACTTTGGTGCCACCAGGCCTTGCAGGAAGACAAGGTGCCCAACACCTCCAGAGTAGACAAGAGGAAAACTAACTTAACCCCGTAAAACTGGGACTCAAAACAAAATATGGCACCGCTGTCCTCCATGGGAGGAAATCATCCAGCAGTCTTAACATACACATATACAAGCACATATACAAGCATTTGATCCCCCTAAGCAGGTCTATACAGGAAGGTAGTGAAGTAGGAGATAATGATACGGTTTCCTACCAAACTACTGTAACAAACTACTGCAACAATGCATGAAGATGCTAAACATATACACAATCCTTTTAGCGCTAGACCCATAAATGCAACAATTAAAGAAGATATTAAAAAGAGAGAACCTATGCAGTGCGAATGATAACCTGAAGATGGGCAAAAGAGACAATATAACTCCACACAGATATACACTGCAGAAGAGACAACAGAGAAAATGCTAAAGATGGTAAAGAGCACTTATCTCTTGTTCAGACAGGGTCTGGGGGGAACCAGGAACCAGCAGAATACTCTCACCGTTTCCCCGGATGTGCCTCCGGTGTTTCCCCAGATGTGCCTTCGGCTTCCTCAGGAGCAGGCACATCCGGGGAAACGCGTTCAGCTGCCCTATTCATATCTGCTGACCCCATCCAGTTGAGTCTGCCATCCAGTCCACCAGTGACCTGTTCATCCCCCACCCACGTTCCTCCAACACCTGGATTCATCTATGGAAAATTTGCTTTGTTCCTAAAATTCCAGCTAAGGAGGAAGACCATACCAGTGGGAAGCCTGAGCCCTTGGAAATATAGAGCATACCTAGGACTACCGAGTCACCTGTTCTTGGATGTAACACCAACCAGGATGGTAATATAATATTTGTCAGGCGTTACATATGGGAATTTTCCATGAAAAATCACGCAAAATCTCCCTGTGATATCACCTTTAATTGTGCACATTGACTATATGCTCCATGATTCAGCTTTTATCATTAATTTAATAGATATTTTATTGTGTATTATAGTCTTTAATTGTATTCAATTTGTATAATTTTTTGAGAACCGTCTTGACTTATCATTGGTACAGCCAGCGCTGGCACATCCCCTTCTTTTTCCTATATTGTTGTTCTAGGGCTTGACAACTCTGTGTCAGCAGCTGCTGATTAGCGCACTCCACACTACATTCTTCTTCCTCCATAAGGTCATTTGTGGGCTTGTAGGACCCTAAATGTAGTACTTAATGCAATATCTTTGTCTCTCTACCTATGTTTCTATAATGATGGCAACCCATTGTAAGGAACTACCATATAATATACTGTATTTAACATATTATTTCTATAATCCACTGTTCTCATTAAAGGGCAGATCTATCAAGCTTCACAAAGTGATAAAATGGAGAGTGATAAACAACCAGCCAATCAGCTCCTACCTGCCATGTTACAGGCTGGATTTGAAAAATAACAGGTAAGAGCTAATTGGCTGGTTGTTTATCACTCTTCACTTTATCACTTTGTGAAACTTGATACATCTGGCCCTAAATCTTTAACCAAAAATTATCCCTATTGAAATGTATTTCTAATAAAAGTATTTAGAACTCTGGGATAAGTAATCAATGCTCTGAAGATATTAAATACATACCATTCACTAAATAAAACCTACAGTATGGGGGGAATTTTACTAACGTGAATATGTCTGAAATAGGCGTATTCATATGCAAATACGACTGCCTATACGTATTTTCTGCATTTACTATGCTGAAAATACGTCTATTCATATTCATGGAACTTTTGTATTCGTATTTACGAATGCATACGCCATCGAAAGAATAAGAGTAGGAATTGCCATCAGTAGAATGGTGATTCCTAATTTTCTAACCAGTCATATGCAATATACGGCCAGTAATTAGCAGGATACGGCTGGAAAATGCAGCGAAAATACGCCTGGGAAATACTAATTTTCCAGGTGTATTTGGCTTTAGCCTGCATGGATCAGTCAGATCCGTGCAGGCTTCAGTGAAAAAAAAAAAGCTAAAAATTAAATAAATAATTAAGAAAAATGGGGTCCCCCCACAGTCATACCCAGCCACGCTGGTTTAAAAAAAATCCTGGGGAACCCAAATAGGGATCCCCTGCAATTTTTTAAACCCGCACCAGGCTCAAGGGCCAGTCCTGGTTCCCACAATTTGGAGCACAAAACCAGTAGGGGTCCCCCGTGTTACAAATGCCAGCACCGGGCCCAACCAGCCTTTTTATACAAGTCCCAAAGTATTCACTCCCTGACCGGTCAGCCTGGGCAGGGATCCTGGGGAATTGGGGACCCTCCAAATGAAGCCCCCCCCCCCCCCACACTTCCAGAATTTACCTGCCCAGGCTGAAGGCTGGCGCTATCTCCGGTGCCCCTGTGCATAATGATTGTGTAAAAAATAGAAAAAACTATGTATTGTTGTGGAACCATGAGTCTCAGCAAGCCTGCACCACATTCAGGGACTTGGAGAACCACAAGTCCCAGCATGCGGGGCATTAGAGAGCCCACTGGAACTGGTAGTTCAACAACAGTACAACTAGTTAAATAAACACACACGCACCAGTAAAGAAAAACTTTATTTCATACATAGCTCATGCATACTGATACTTACATACATTGAAATGTAGATAGGTATCTGTCCGTCCACTGGTCCTGAATATAAGCCATATGGGTACTTGTGGAAGGAAACTACTGTATACTCTCCAGGGTCCTCCAGCGTAGATCACATCCTCTTCAATCTATTTGAGCATCCAGCATACTTGGCAAAAAAACCAAACCACTCTGTAATGATCCCTGCACTAAGGGGGTTATTCTAGTTCACTCTTTCTGACAAAATCCTTCTTAGATGGACAAATCCATGTGCACTGCAGGTGGGGCAGATGTTACTTGTGCAGAGAGAATTAGATTTGGGTGGGGTTTTACTTCAAAGTGAGAGCTATATTGCAGTGTAAAAAAAAAGCAGTCTGTATTTTCCCTGCACAGAAACAAAATAACTCGCCCAAATCTAATTCTCTCTGCACATTTTACATCTGCCCCACCTGCAGAGCACATGGTTTTGTCCATCTAAGAAGGATTTTGTCACAAAGAGTGAACTAGAATAAGGCCCTAACTGAGGAGAGCCACAGAATGTCTGTTTACAGAATATTGAATATGAATCCTGTGCAATATGCCCGGCTACGCCATCGGCAAATACAAATCAGTAAATAGGGCAGATGAGTAAATCTGCCCTATTTACGATTCGTTTTTCAGGAAAAGGACCTTATTCAGGTCCATTTGATAGTGCACATGCGTTCTCACTGGGGCAACGTTTAGCTTCTGCGCATGTGTAGACACTGGGCGCCTTGCGGGTGGGGGCATGAGTCATGGCCAGAGGTACTAGCCATGGGAACGTCCAGCATTTCATGGGTGTTCCCATTAAATCGCTGTGCTTTCCTATGATAATTGCCCAGTGACATGGGCACCGGGGGCGGGCAGCTGACATCACTGGATGTCAGCTGCCCGCCCCTTTCAACGAGAACATACACACATTTAAAAGTGACCTGAGAGTCACTTTATCTATGCAAATGGGGGTTCCCACTGGCATGCTAATGGATGTAGATGTAAATCATCCATTCACATGCCATACGGCAATCATCCATTCGCAGGGTGGATCCTGGTTGAATTCGCATCCAAATAAATTAACTAGAATAACCTACATACTATGACCAATGTCGGTCGTATTCATTCGTATTAAGAATACGAATACAACTGAGTCGTATTCTTAGTAAATTTCCCCCATTCTCTTATCTTGACCTGTGTGTTCTGTTACAGAATATGCTGTAGGCACCTACCCTTTAATTTTCTTTTCTAACCATCTATAAAATATGAAACATTTTTATAATATGTACAGTATATAAATACTTTAAACTATACATTGCTATATACTGCTTTTGCTGACCTTTCAGTATGTATTCTCAACTGAAATTTATGCATTCTTCAATCTACGTGTCACTACTAAAGTAGTGAATAACCTTTGTCCTATGCATGGTTTGTTTTGCATATTTACCAAGAGAACTATACAGTGCAGTAATCTTCAGATATATATTTAAGTATTTAAATACAATTGTATGTATCCACAAACTCTAAAGCTAGTTTTTCATTCCTAGCCACACTGGACAATTTCAAATTCACAGGGTCAGAAATGGGGGTCTTAGTGGCTGTGAATCTAGTCTGGACCCAATCAAGCCACCTTGCGTTTTGTTTTTTCCAAATTGGTTCAACAGTGTCTAAACGAATACTGGCCCCATGCTCATGGTGTGCCGAGCATACAACTCTACCAGATCTTAGCACATTGTTTTTCTTAAACCCCATGTCCTCTGCCCCCTCTTTTATGCAGCTTTGCCATATCTTGCTTCTTTAACCCACTTTGTGTAGTGGCTAGACCCCACGGGGTTGGGATTGGGGTTTTAGTGAACCTAATCTGGACCCAATCAAGTGTTAGTTTTATCTAAAATGGTCCAACAGTGTCTGAATGCATACCATACAAACAGGCAAATAACTGACAACAAATTTGTAAGAACTGCCAGTAATACCAATGTTTTGTGTTTATACACTATAATCAAGATGGAAACCTATACAAACCATTACTTCCTTATATGCTTACCCATGTGAAGCCACGTCAGCACAGGGTACCCAGTTGGCATCTGGTAGTGATGTCATTATATCTGGTGTCACATGACATGTGACACACTGTGACCCATTACCATAGCATCATAGAAGCATAAGACTTAATTTACATGCTGTTAAGCAATACAAAACCTAAAAAGCAAATATATGCCACATTACTATTCGCCATAAGTAAATTATCTGACTGCACTAAAAACCAATATAACAAGAATTAATATAGTGAAGCGGCAATCAGTGTGCCGGGAGCCGCTCTGATGAGAGCGCTCCATCTGTAGGCTTCACAATAATGCACACTCCAGCATAATCCCCACATTCCCCAGCCTATTTTCCAGTCGCTAAAAGGCTTTGGGAATACTGACCCTCTGCTCTGGATAAATGTATGACCAGAATGGACAGTGTAATGGTTAGCATAACTGCCTGACAGCGCTGAGGTCATGGGTTCAATTCCCACTAACTGTGCGGAGTTTGTATATGCTCATGCTTGCGTGGGTTTACTCTGGGTTTCCTCCCATAATCCAAAAATATACTGGTAGGTTAATTTCCCCCAACAAAATTAACCCTAGAATATCTGTGTGTGCATGTACATGTGGTAGTTTAATATAGGTTGTAAGCTCCTCTGGGGCAGGGACTGATGTGAATGTTCAAATATTGTCTGTAAAGCACTTTATAATAAATAATAATAAATAACAGGTGTTGTTAATTAGATAACAGTGATTTCACAATAGATCTTAGGAAAACACAAACTGGATATAATTAGTCCTGCTTGCTGCTGCTCTTAACCTGGATATTCCACATTTCACGCAGAGTTATGCTGTCTCTGCCACATGCCTTAGAACGGCATTCCATTGATACACAAACTGCATGACAATAGGTTCCTGAAATGGTGGTTTTTCCCACCCTTTTTTAACTGATCCAAAATCCTACTGGGTTGTCTTCCTTTAGAGGAGTTCAAAGGGACTAAACCCAACATCAAATAAGGTAAATTCCAGTCTGGCTGTTCTTGAGACACCACCTTCTATCATTTGTTTAAGGGTGGTAAACCTGTCTACCTTTAACAACATAAGTTTTTCATAAATTTAAAAACAAAATGAGCACCTTGGTCCATTAAGACCTCCTTCGGTATTCCCAGGCGGGTATTCAGGATTAGTAAATCTCTGGCAGTAGTGCCAAATTTCACATTACGCAGTGGTGTCGCCTCCGGGTATCTGGTGGCATAAACAACTGGACCATGTGTAGGCATTGCTAACGGTGTGTTTAAAAATACAGTGTTCTCAGTTTCTGCCACAAAATATGAATATGAATGCACATTATGTTTAACTCATGTACCCGAGAGATGGCAAGCTGTTTAGCATTCTAAATCCCATACTGAGTGGTCTGAATACAAAACAGCTGTCATCTTTGTCACATATAGACATCACTATTCATCAGATATAAAGATCTACCACTATGTGAGCCATCTGATTAAATTACAGGGGGTGCTTATGTCTCGTCTTCTCAGTATGACTGAAAAATGCCATGCTAGACACAGTTAGCGACCGCAGATGTACAAAGGAGTACAAGGTTTGATCTTCCTGTAGAAGTCTTCCTGTTATTATTGTACCTCAGAATCTACATTAAACCCTTAAAGTATTCACAGCGCTTTACTTTTTTTACATTTTGTTATGTCACAGCCAAAATGGAATATTTCTTCCCCCCCCCCCCCCCTCAACATTCTACACACAAATTCCCATAATGACCACATGAAAACCATATTTTTGAAATTTCGGCAAATGTATTAAAACATAAAAAAATCACAAGAAATCGCATGTACCTAAGTATTCACAGCCTTTGCCATAAAAGCTTGAAAATGAGCTCCGGTGCATCCTGTCTCCACTGATCATCCTTGAGATGGTACTACAGCTTCATTGGAGCCCACCTGTGGTAGAATGGACATGATTTGGAAAGGCACACACCTGTCTATATAAGGTCACACACTTGACTGTTCATGTCGGAGTGCAAACTAAGCTTGAAGTCAAAGGAATTGTCTATAGATCTCTGAGATAAGAATGTCTCCATGCACAAAATCTAGGCAAGGGTACAGAAAAATATCTGCTGCTTTGAAGGTCCCAATGAGCACAGAGGCCTCCATCATCCATAAATGGAAGAAGTTCAGAACCACCACAAATCTTCCTAAAGCTGGCCGGCCGTCTAAGCTGAGTGATCTGGGGAGAAGGGGCCTAGTCAGGGAGGGGACCAAGAATCCGATGGTCACTCTGTCAGTGCTACAGCATTCCTCTGTGGAGAGAGGAGAACCTGCCAGAAAGACAGCCATCTCTGCAGCAATCCAGCCACTCCTTCATAAAAAAATTCATGGCAGGCATCATGTTTGGAGGAAACCAGGCACCATGCATCAGCAGGCCAATACCATCCCTGCAGTGAAGCATGGTGGTGGACGCTTCATGCTGTGGGAAAAAAACAGTATTTAAGTGGCTCTCAATATCACACAACACACATAAAAATTTGAATTTTAAATATGTCTTAATATAGTTTTACAATAGACAAATATATCACAAACTCCCGGGATATTTATATCTTTAAAATGGCATGAATACACCTTATGCGATAGGAAGGGACTCCAGCTTTAATTGACCTGATATTCCATTCATCATAGAAGAGACTGAGCATACACCAGGTGATACAGACCCCGCCATCACTTCTGCGCTAACTACTGCAGACACCGGGACAATTGGGCTCCAGCTCTGTGAACCAGCCGCAGATCGAAAGTGCACACACCGGGAGCCTGGCACATATTTTGTGATCCACCATCTCTGCTGGCAGAGGGTGCACCCCAGCAATCCATCCAGCGGCTCAAGGCAGGAGATTGATTCTTTTTTTTCTTGTCTGGAGGCTGGCATACCTCCTCATAGTGGCATCTAATACACATCTTTTAGGTGCACTGTACACTCTTGCGCCAAAGACATTATCCAGTTATTTTTTCCTCTTCATGCTGTGGGATTGTTTTTCAGTAGCAGAAACTGGGAGACTAGGCAGGATAGAGGTAAAGATGACCTCAGACTGTGGTTACTGTTTTTTTAACAGGGCAACGACCAGAAGCACAGCCAAGATATCAAAGGATTGGCTGCAGAAAAAAATCTGTTAATGTCCTCGAGTGGCCCAGCCAGAGCCCAGACTTGAACCAGATTAAACATCTTTGGAGAGATTTGAATATCGCTGTGCACTGACGCTTCCCATCCAACCTGATGGAGCTTGAGAGGAATGGGTGAAACTTTTTTCACATTGTCATCTTGGGATATTGTGGGGGTATTCAATGCAGTGTCATGACTGTCTGGCTGTTCTCTGTGTGTACAATTTTTTTAGGGTAAAAAATACATTTATTCCATTTTGGAAATGGAACAAAATGTGGAAAAATTAAAGCGCTGTAAATACTTGCCAGATGCACTGTATTTTCCTGATGAATCTGGAGAACTTTACTCCTATGTAATTTTCCATAGAATCACTGCAGATGATGGGGCCAAGTCAGTTAACTTTAATTTATATCCCACATGCTTTTAACCCAAGAGCTACAGGACACACAGTTAAATTACAAGTTCCATGAGCTGAATTGGACCCTGGGCTTCAGAGATTGTCATTTCCATGCTTTGGCCTAGAGCGATCATTGATGCTCTGTGAGATACCACCTATTATGGTGGCGCTCTGTCCATTCTCTACTTTTTTCTGCTTGTTCTATTAGCATGAAAAGATGTGGCTATCCCTATATTAGGTCTCATATCCATGCTGTTCCCTTAAAACATTGGAAATACAGTGGTCATCACCATTATGGTATGTGGATAAATGCATACTGCTTATCTCGAACATGCAGCTGGACAGTTGGAACCAAAGATTATTGGGGTGACGCCTCCTCCTTCCATGCTCCTTTCTCTCTAGCCAGCAGAACTATGAAGCCTAAGAACTAGTGGATACACATATGCAGATATCTGGGAATATGGCATGGCTGATCTACTGTTCAAAATGTGATTTGTGCTCTTTTGCCAAAGAGGGAATCCAGAAAGTTAAGTATTGAAGAAATGGGTGTATTGTGTGTGCTGTACCTTTTAAAATACACCAGTGGCCATACCATATAGCACACTTGGGACTTTTCCAGCACAATCAAAGCAGTTGATAGACTTTTCTGCCATTCCCTACCTGTTCCTGCAGTTTTTACAACCTGGTGCTATTGGAGTCTTTATCTTAATTCCTAGAAATTTTGGTGTCGTGTTTGTAAAAAAAATGGCTATTGCCATCTCTTATAAAGCTAAACAATAAGTGACACACTAGCCCCACTACATACACACACACACACACACACACAATTTCCCCAATGATAAGGAAGTCTCTCCAACAAATACAGATGTAGCGCACGCTCATTGTTGCCACACTAATTTCCACATGCGACTCCCATGGTGATTGACAAGATCCTGTCACCATGGGCGTGCATCTAATTCGCTCACTGCTCTCACAAAGGTATTGACCGTCTATTCTGCAGCATGGTGATTCCGCACCATAGGTGCAAATTTGGTGCGAGAAACCAGCAGGAGTGGCCATATTGCCACAACGGTGATCAAGTCTACATCTGAACCATCAAATAAAAAGTGATATTTCCTTTTTAGTAAGTAAACGCGTTCACCTCCAATCACGCCAAAATTTTAAATGTTCTTTTTTTTTTAAATGGACCAATTCCCCACCTGTATTACCATTTAATAGGAAGAGAACTATGCCCCCACCAAGCTGTACACTGCAGTAGATCTTGATGCTGTGCCTTCCATGGTATTTAGTGTATAACTGCTGTTGCACTCCATAGAATAGCAAACTAAGGGGCAGATTTATTAAGCTTGGAGAAGAGATAAACTGGAGATAAAGCGGAGAAAAGGTAAAAGGAGATAAAGCACCAGCCAATCAACTCCCAACTGTATTTTTCAAACACAGCTGATTGGCTGTGCTTTATCTCCTTTTTACCTTTTCTCCGCTTTATCTCTTCTCCAAGCTTAATAAATCTGCCCCTAAGGGCCTTATTCACACGCATTGCAGATGTTCACATAGTTAACCAATCATTTCTGATAAACCCTGCATGCATAGTTACATAGGGGCAGATGTATTAAGCCTGGTGAAGAGATAAACTGGAGAAAAAGTGGAAGGAGATAACGCACCAGCCAATCAACTTCCAACGGTCATATTTCAAACACTGCTGATTGGCTGGTGCGTTACCTCCTTCCACTTTTTCTCCAGTTTATCTCTTCACCAGGCTTAATACATCTGCCCCAGTGTTACATAGTAGGTAAGGCTGAAAAAAGACTTGCGTCCATCTAGTTCAACCTGGTATAGATATCCATTGCTGATTTGGTAGGTTCTGATATTTTACAGACAGATTATATTTCTTATTTGTACCCATGGATGTTTTTCTCCAGTAAATGTTTGTCCAACTTTGCCTTGAACACATTTAATGAGCCAGCCGTTACCACCTCTCTGGGAAGAGCGTTCCAGAGTTTGACTGTTCTGACCGTAAAGAAATTCTTTCTACTAGCTGAATGAAATCTCTTTTCTTCTAATCTATACTCATGCCCTCATGTCCTAGATTCCTTTCTAGTAGAAAAGAGGGTGTGTGACAGTTCCTTATATTGGCCCTTGATATACTTGTACATGTTGAGCATGTCCCCCCTTAAACTTCTCTTTTCCAATGTAAATAGTCCCAAATTGCTTAATCTCTCCCCGTAGCTTAAATTCTCCATTCCCCTAATAAGCTTTGTTGCTCGCCTTTGGACTTTTTCTAATTCTATGATGTCTTTTTTATAGTGTGGGGCCCAGAACTGCACTCCGTACTCGTGGTGAGGTCTCACCAATGCTTTTACAGTGGCATAATTACCCTTGAGTCCCTAGTTTCCATTCCCCTCTTAATACATGCCAGAATTTTGTTGGCCTTTTTTGTAGCTACATTACAATGGGCACTACATCCCAGTTTGCTGTCTATTTGGACTCCTAGATCCTTTTCAAGTATGGAATTACCCAGTTCCTCTCCGCTAAGGTTGTAACTTGCACACTGGTTGTGTCTCCCAAGGTGCATAACCTTACATTTATCTACATTGAACCTCATCTTCCATTTTTTTGCCCACTCATCTAGAATTGCAAGATCATTTTGAAGCATGGTGACATCTTCTGATGATTTGATGACTTTGCTAAGTTTTGTATCGTCCGCAAAGATGGATACATTGCTGAGTAACCCTATCCCAATATTGTTAATAAAAATGTTAAACAAAATGGGCCCCAAAACCGAACCCTGGGGCACTCCACTTAGTACCAGTATCGTATCTGATACGGCACCATTCACAACCACTCTTTGTTCTATATTACATAGCCAATTCCCTACCCATCTGCAGATATTTTCACCCAATCCTAGGTTCTCCATTTTATTAATCAATCTCTTGTGTGGGACAGTATCAAATGCTTCAGCGAAATCTAGGAAAATCACATCTACAGCATTTCCATTATCGAGGTTTTTGCTAACCTCTTCATAGAACCCTAGTAGATTAGTTTGGCATGAACGATTTTTCACGAACCCATGTTGGTTAGTACTGAGTAGACGGTGATGGTCTAAATATTCCTGGATACCATCCCTTAAAAATCCTTCAAATAGTTTACCCACAATTGATGTTAAACGAACGGGTCTGTAATTAGCGGGATCTTCCTTTTTTCCTTTTTTGAATATTGGCACTACCTCTGCTATTCTCCAATCTTTTGGTACTATACCTGACGATAGTGACTTGCTAAAGATGAAGCTAGTTAATCCCTTAATTCCATTAATACCCTCGGATGAATCCCATCTGGCCCTGGTGATTTATTTGTTTTGAGTTAGCTTAGCCTCAGTATTATTTCTTTCGGTGTGAAATCCACAATGAGATCTGGTTTATTTGTCCCCTTTGTGGTAAATGTTCGTTCCACAGTCTGCTCTCCCTTAGTAAATACTGATGAGAATAACTCATTTAACAGTTTTGCTTTTCCTTTGTCCTCAGTAACACTTTTTCCACTAGTATCAGTTAGTGGGCCTATGTTTTCCTGAATTAAACGTTTACTATTAATGTATTTAAAAAACTTATTTCGGTTGGTTTTGCTTTCAGTGGCTATGCACTCTTCATATAATATTTTAGCTGCTTTGATTATCCCTTTACAAGTTTTGTTTTGATTCTTTGTATTTTGCGAACGCCTCCTCATTCAAGTTATTTTTATAGAATTTAAATGCTCTGGTTTTATTGTTGATAGCTGACCTTACTTTTTTGTCCAACCATGGTGGCTTTTTTTTTTGTTGAATGTACCTTTAGTTACTTTAGGAATGTATTCAATAGTTAGTGAATCAAGCACTTTTTTAGAGTATCCCACATTTCCTCTGCATTTTTTCCCTCATAACCGTTTCCCACCCAATTCCTGTTAGGGCTTCCCTGAATAATTCAAAGTTCGCTTTTCTGAAGTTTAGTATTTTTTGCAGATCCTTTTTGTAATTTACTGAAGTTGATTTCCAGTGAAACCATATTGTGATCACTGTTCCCTAATTGTTCAATTACTTTTGTGTTTGAAACTAAGTCTGTGTTATTTGTTAATACGAAGTCCAAGAGTGCCTCATCCCGAGTTGGAGTTTCTACCGTTTGTGTAATAAACTGGTCTTTAAGCAAGCTTAAAAACCCATTGCTTCTTGCTGATTGACCTGTTTCGTTTTCCCAATCAATGTCTGGTAAATTAAAATCCCCCATAATTAATACCTGACCCTGATTTGATGATTGTTTGATTTGGTTTAAAAGAAGAGACTCTTCCCTTTCGTTTATATTTGGTGGTCTATAGCATACCCCTATTATAATTTTGTTTTTTGTTTTTTTATTATTGTCGGTTATCTCTGCCCACACTGTCTCCGAGTTGTCTTCTTCCAGGTCTGTGCTCATATTTTTCTCACATGATGTTAAGTTATTATTTACATATAGGCACACACCCCCGCCCCTTCTATTTTCCCTGTCTTTCCTGTAGAGTGTTTATCCCTCCATGTTTAATGCCCAGTCATGCGACTCATTACACCATGTTTCTGTAATACCAATGATGTCGTAGTCGTCCCTACTGATCACCGTTTCTAGCTCCCCGATTTTACTCACTAAGCTTCTTGCATTAGCCAGTAAGCATTTTAATTTATGTTTATTTTTAGATATGGTTTTAATAGACTCTCTACAGCCCTCCCCACCATGCACACTGCCTGCCCTATTTATAGTTCTGGGAATTCTTCCTCTGTCCTTCCCTCCTTCCCGTATACTAAGATCATCTGTACCTAAGAACTGTAATGGGGTAACTTGACTGTTACAACATAACATTTTATTACATGACATTCCTGATGCACCCTGAGAGTTACCCCCGATTATACCCTTGTTATGTCCCAGGACTTTGTCTATGTCTCTGTCCCCCCCCCCCCCCCCCATCTCCTTCCCCCATATGATTCCTGATCCCAGTCCAAGTTCTCTCCCTGATGGTCCCATAATGTCTTGCTGCCCCCACCCCCCGTTGCCTAGTTTAAAATCTCCTCCAACCCTCTAACCATCCTTCCCCCCCCCCCCAGCACCGCAGCCCCCTCCTCGTTCAGGTGCAATCCATCACGGCAAAAAAGATGGCGCCTGACCGAGAAGTCCGCCCAGTGTTTCATGAACATGAATCCCTCTTTCCTACACAATCCTTAAGCCACACATTTACCACCCTGATCTCCCTCTGCCTCCCTGAGCTAGCGCGTGGCACTGGTAATATTTCCGAGAAAATTACCCAAGATGTCCTCGCCTTTAATTTCTTACCTAATTCCCTATGCTCTTTCTTGAGGACATCCCACCTACCATTGACTTTGTCTTTGGTGCCGATGTGCACCAAGACCGCCGGGTTGCTCCCAGCCCCTCCCAACAATCTGTCGACTCGGTCCGCGATGTGCCATACCCGAGCACCCGGGAGGCAACAGGCGATCGCGGTCCCGATGGCAGATTGCCCTGTCTGTTCTCCTAATGATGGAATCCCCTACCACCACTATCTGCCTTGGTACCTCACTAACTGTCATCCTGCAATACACAGAGGGAATACACAAAGGTGTTATTGCTATTGGAACAGACTTTTTTTTAGAAAGGTGTCAGAAAAGGAATTGACATTCCGAAGTGGTGATTTGAGAGGTAGCTAGTAGTCTACACAAAAAAAATGGGTTTGCTCATTGGCTTATTATAGGTGTTACTGATGGTAGTATATAAGAATGCACCAACAGCTATTATAGAATGCGTGAATAGTGAAAGTGGGCATATCCGTCCTTGCAGTCAGATGCACACAAGGGAAGGACTATAAAGTCACAGATGGGCAATGACCAGTACACTATGCTGGGTTTGCTTTTGCACAATAGAGAGTTCCTGTGTACACAATGACAGTAATAGAAACATCATTGATATTTTGAGGTGAAATCTAATCCATGATTATGCATCGGCATCAATTAAATGGCATCCTGGGGATCAATTAGCCCGCCACTTCATAATCTGTTAAACAAATTAAAATGATCATTATTATCCCTTGTTTGGTATCCTTTGTTAGTCATACACCTACACATCTATTTGCAAGTACCTAGAAGAATTGATTCTGATTTGAAGGATGGTCACACCAAATATTGTTTTAGATTTCAGTTCTGTTCATTCAGTTTGCATTTGTTGAAATTAATCCCATTTTGCAGCATTTTTTCCCATACCTGCCTAAAACTTTTGCGCAGTACTGTGTGTATGTATGCATGTGCAGTATGTATGTGTATATTTGTATGTGTGTGTATATGTGTGTGTGTGTGTATATGTGTGTGTGTGTGTGTTTGTGTATATATATATATATATATATGTATGTATATATATATATATATATATATGTATGTATATATATATATATATATATATATATATATATATATATATATATATATATATATATATATATATATATATATGCTGGCACTCAAAACAATAAGTCAAATACAGGTGCCTATCCCTAAAAAATTTATACAAAAATACAGCTGGTGGGAGGCACTCAGAAAAAAGAAATTACACAAAGCCAATGAAGTATAACGTGTATTAGCGACTAGCGCTTTCGGGGTTCTCCCCATCCTCAAGGCACATAACACAGGAGAGAAGCTTCTTTTTTTCTGAGTGCCTCCCACCAGCTTGTTTATACCTTTACTGAAGGCACCGGGCACGAGTTTATTTCTGGAGCTGAGTGCCAGCATTTTGCACATTTATTTATATATATATGTCAATCTTGAAGGTCGAATATGGGGGTCCCGGTCGTTTGATAGTAGAACCGATTCCAGATAGTGGCCGGTGACTAGTTGGTTGATTATGATGTTCACAGGGCAGTGAACATCATTCTCTGCTGAAGTTGCTGTTTTGTGATCATCAAAAAAATAGTGTGGTGTAGGACTTTGAAATCAGTGTGTGCACTTCCACTACAAGGCTACTTTACCACAATACAGTATATACATAGACACTATAAAATACAGTTTTCCTTTTTTGCTTTGAAGATCAGTCTTTAGCAGGGATGGTCTTATGCTGGGTACACACCAAAACGATTTTGGCACAATCCCATCAATCTGGATCCAATTCAGACTGATTGGATGCAGATTGGATGCAGATTTGGTCAAAATTGTTTGGTTGGATCTGAATTGGATCCAAATCCGATCCTACCTGCTGCAGGTAGGATCTGTAAAAGATCCATTCATCTGAATACAGAGGGGATCAGATCGTATGCAAATCGTAGGCAAATCGTATGCAAATCGTACGATCCGATTTGCATACGATATGCATCCAATCCAAATCGTTTTGGTGTGTACCCAGCATAAAAGTCTGCCAATCAATCACTGCTTGGAGGGGGAGAGACCAGGAGAAGGCAGAATATTAGCTTCCAGTTACAGCTAACCAGTTCTTCATGCAACAGTGTTGGGAAACCCAACCTTGTATTGTTGCATGAGATGCAACCATGCCAGGCAACACTTAAGTTATCATGTCAATGTGGATATGAAAGTGTATTTTAACCAGTTGTGTGTAATTAGTGATTCCTTAGGCTTATACTGTATGTGGACCCTCTTAACAGAATAAAATCCAGAGATCCATGGGTTAACTTACTGTTTGGATTGCATTAAAACTTTGTGTTGGTGTTTGAAACAAGTAATGTAACCTAAAACATCTTTGCAAAGATGGGGCCTGATGAGTGACACATTAGGTGTATTCACACAAATGGTTCGCGTTTTTTTTACTGAAAATGTGTTGAAATAGCTAGAAAGTCGTTGTTTGTTTGTATACATAATCGTAAGACCATATGAGATACAGGGACAGATTTATTAAGCTCGGTGAAGTGATAAAGTGTCTGGTTTTTATCACCGGCCAATCAGCTCCTAACTGTGATGTTACAGGCTTGGTTTGAAAAATTACAGGTAGGAGATGATTGGCCGGTGATAAAAAGCAGACACTTTATCACTTCACCGAGCTTAATAAAATGGTACTACAGTCTCAGAAATGTGTTGTAAATGTATAGAGTTCCTGGACTGTGGTTATTCAGTCTTATGGGTGTCTTGGGTCAGGTTTGTATACTAA
Source organism: Crinia signifera (assembly GCF_055691185.1). Lineage (NCBI taxonomy): Eukaryota > Metazoa > Chordata > Amphibia > Anura > Myobatrachidae > Crinia > Crinia signifera. Next base: position 125,876,590 of record NC_139221.1, on the reverse strand, counting down.
GCCTGGAAATAAAGTAGATGGAGGTAAAGTATCAGCCAATAAGTTCCTAACTGCCATATTATAGGGTGTATTTGAAAAATTAGTTATGAGCTGGTCGGTTTGCAGTTTATCTACAGTATGTCCGCTTTATATCTCTGCAAGATTTAATACATACACCACTTAATTGCTTACATTGGAGGCCATATTCTGATGGAGAGTCTGTACCTAGCTGAGGGCTGTTAAGTTTCAGTGATGTATCCAATGATTTTGCCTAAAGATGCACACCAGGGAAGGGTTTATACTGCTATTAGCATAAAGTCGTAGATGCATCTGCGACAAAAGATTAAAACATTTAAGAATATGACTTCTAGTTCTGCCCATGAAGTGCAACCCTATTTTGGAAACAAGAACTGCTTGTTGAGACTCTTGAAATGGAGCATTGTGTTTGCCATCAATAATCACATTTTGTGTTGTCCAGATGAACATTTGTTTCCTTGGGAAGCAATAAAGCACCATACCATACGGTAAATCCTCCTATAGTGCAAGCAATACCTTGACTTATTTAGTGTCAGACTACTAGTGGGTAGGAATGTTTTTCTTTCCCACAATATCCAGTAACCCTGAATGCAATTGATCCTTACACTCATGTGGCTGCTGTAATGAAACAGGGTATGGATTGTATGGTCGACCTAAAGATGGTCTACAGTTATTAGGTTGACACCACTAGGTCGACATGCTGCAAAGTCGAGAGGGGTCTAGTTCGACATGGCACAAGGTCGATAGGTCGCTAGGTTGACACAATCATTAGGTTGACATGGTCCATATCGACAGTCAAAAGGTTGACATGGGGTTTTCACTGTTTTTTGACCCAGTCGACATGGACACACTTTTAAGTGCACTGCATGCCATGCCATGCATCGGGCACGGTGCCTCACTGCGGACTACGCAGTATTTTATTCTCCCCTCACACCCTAGTGGATGGGGCATGAAACACCGCATGTCGGCACGTGTCGGCTCAAAAACAGTGAAAAACCACATGTCAACCTTTTGACTGTGAACCTAGACCATGTTGAGCTAATGCTTGTGTCGACCTAATGACCTGTTGACCTTGTGCCAGATCAACCTAGACCCGTGTCGACCATCTTTAGGTCAACCAACTGACCATATCCAATGAAACATTAGGAATGCAAATACTGTACTTCAGTCAAACCTAGGAAATTTGCTATATGAAGTATAAACTTTTGGAACCTTCTTATTGAAACATAACCCCAGTATAACATTTTTTAACTATTTGCAGGCACGTCTACATTTATGCAGGCATTAACTGAAAATGGTACCAGCAATATACAGACATCAGTAGCAGGAGTAACAGGCAAGCGGAGGTATATTGATGAGAGAAGAGAACAATCTTTTGATAAAAGGCTACGATTCAGTGTAAGACAAACTGAAAGTGCTTACCGGTTCAGAGACATTGTTGTGCGAAAACAGGATGGATTCACACACATTTTACTTTCCACAAAATCATCTGAGAATAATTCACTGAATCCAGAGGTCAGTGTTATTGATAAATTGTTTAAGTTTAATAGTGGTCTTATAAAATATTGTGGATTTATTTTATTTCAAACTTATAGTTTGTGCATGCCCTTTGTTTACTACTCAAATAGGGGAATCTAATTTTTTTTTATATTTTAATTCCTATTCACTACCCTCCTCAATATGGATAAATGTAATTTCCTACTTATTTACTTTACCTATCAAGACCCACTTTTATTTTTTATTTGTTTACAATATTGCTTTAGAGTCAATACTACTTATCCACATCAAGGTGGTCAATAAGAAAACTAAAGTGTTTGTGACCTGTAGTGTCACGTTTAAACAGTTTTTGCTGGTTCAAAGTAAAGTTCTTTTATATGATGGCTATTGATTTTCTGTGGTTTCATCTTTGTTCTCAAAATATTTTACTAAATACTTGAACACTGAAATTATTTACATACGCTCTTATTAGAAATAAAATAACAATGCCTCACAATTTAATTTGTTTGTCAATAACAAATGCAGTCCTTTCATTATAAATAGTGGTAGTACATTTACTTGATAAGTATCTTTTGCCTAAGGGCTATTTCACACACTCAGGCTCCTGCCAGGTGGCGTAATTCCGTACGGCCAGGAAGCCGTGCCGCACTAAGAAGTTTAGAATGGAGGAGATGGCCACAGCCCGGCAGCCGTCCCTTACAGTGGTGGGATCCGGCTGCAACCGGGTGGCAGGGCCATGGCCATCCCGTGTGAATGGACACAATAGTGTCCTTTGACAACTACTGTGTGCGGCACAGCTTTTGGCCGTGCAGGATTTTGCCATCCGGCAGGAGCCGGAGTTCGTGAAATAGCCCTAACTGTACAGAAAAAGTACCTCTAGAGCAAGTCTGATTTTTCCTAAAACCGATGGGGCTTTTTCTAGGAACCTGGCAGCACCTCCAACCCCCTGAGGACTAATTAAGCAATTTTAAGTTTACATACCTTCTGAAGCAGTGACTTCTGCATCCAACATCAGGAGCTGGATCTTCTGCAGCAGCAGGGAGCATGTAGCGCAGGGCTGGGCAACATCGGCCCTCCAGATGTTAATGAACTACACATCCCAGGATGCTTTGCATTAGTTTTGCTATGTGGCCATGCTGAAACTGATGCAAGGCATGCTGGGATGTGTAGTTTATCAACATCTGGAGGGCCAGTGTTGCCCAGCCCTGATGTAGCGTGTGTGAGTGTTTGTATGTTAATGTGTGTGACCTCCAGTCCCTATGTAGTGTAGTTCCCCCTGGTACCAGGGTTTGGGAGAACTACATTTCCCAACAGACCCCTCAACAGTGGCAAGATTGAGGGGATACCACTGGGTTTACAGTGCTGAAAGCACAGTGACACAATTAAAAAATCAAACAAAATAAGCACCTTCCATGTGCTGTCATTTGGGTTATGGATGTCTTCTGTCCATCATGCCACTGAAGAAGGAGCTGTTGGGAGATGTAGTTCTCTCGGAATGGGATCATTCGTCAGACTGCATTTAGGTCTACAGTCATTAGGTCGACCCCACTAGGTCGACTGGCAGGAAGGTCGACCTGACTTAAGGTCGACATGGGCCAAGGTCGACATGACTTAAGGTCGAATTTGCATAAAGGTCGACATGAGGAAGGTCGACTGGTCATAAGGTCGACATGGGTTTTTCACTTTTTTTTATCCGAATGTCGACACAGTCGACATGGACACAGTTGGCAATGAGAATCGGACCCTCGCTTCGCTCGCAATGCTTCGGACACGGTGCCTCGCTGCGCTCGGCACACTATTTTATTCTCCCACCATGCCCTAGTGGATGGTAGGGCATGAAATACCGCCTGTCGGCACATGTCGGCTCAAAAAACAGTGAAAAACCCATGTTGACCTTATGACCAGTCGACCTTCCTCATGTCGACCTTTATGCAAATTCGACCTTAAGTCATGTCGACCTTGGCCCATGTCGACCTTAAGTCAGGTCGACCTTCCTGCCAGTCGACCTAGTGGGGTCGACCTAATGACTGTAGACCTAAGTTCATTCTAATAGATGACCGCATCCCGTTCTCTCACCAGCCAGCTCAGGGGGGTGGAAATACACTACATATGGGAGGGCCTCACACACACTATGGGATTTACTCACACACCTTTCATGTACTAAATCTGCTGCAGAAGACTTGTCTCCCATTGCTGGATAAAGAAGACACTGCTTAGAAAGCTGAGTAATTACGGACTAATTTAATTTCTCTACCGTCCAATGGGATACTGGGTTATACTATGGGGATAGAGATCCTCCGCAGGAGAGACAGGCACATTAAAGCTTTCAATGTGGGTGCACTGGCTCCTCCCCTCTATCTCCCTCCACTATTCAGTTTAGAAAAATGTGCCTCAGGAGAGGCAGTGCTTTCTGGATGCTCCAGACTTTTTCTTCAAACTTTATTTAGTTTATTATTTTGGGGCGCTGCTTTGACCAGGCAGCTGTCCTACTTCGAGGGTGTCAGGGGTAGGGTCAGTCCCCGACCTCTTAAGGTGCAGAGCTGACCCTGCTGCAGGATAATCTGTCCTGAGTGGGGCCTGTCACCGCACAGCATTGCGCTGTAGCGAGCAGGCCCCCCAGTTGCCGCACACCCCCTGACTGGTCCGAAGACGTCATTTCAATTATGTACTTTGAAGTATCTTGCATGTATGCTGTATAAACACATCAAACACACAGAGGCGTAGGGAGGGCGGAGCCACCGGAGCTCTTGCTCCGGGCGCTGATTGGTAGAATGGCGCCGCCGGCCCGCCCCCCTCCGCAAATGATCCCTGCATATATCATACTATAGTACTAACGGGCAGCGTGCGCCGTGGCTGCCCTGGCCTGGCCTGCGCAGCGCCTGCCTCCTGGCCTGTTCGCCCCCAGTCACGCATGTAGTGAAACCAGCAATACGCTACACAGCCCAGGCGAGAACACGCCGAGGAGTGAGAAGTCGGAGGTGACAGGAATGCTCCGCACCACTCTCAGCCTTTGCTGCGGTGCACCCGTTCTCCCCGCCCAGCCCATGAACTAATGAATATATCATTATCGTGCTTCATGAGCAGGTGGGCATTGGCTGTGTGGAGCTCATACCACACAGTAGTGAGGGCGGATCCTGTTTATCAAGACCACCGCCACTTCCGGCGCGCCTTCCTCACGCTGAACAGTGCAGTATCACCTGTGTGCAGTCCAAGACGCACTAGCAGCCTGACATTTGCCGGCGCCGCAGAAGGGAGGCTCTAGCCTAGCCTGCCCTCTTCTTCCTACAATACGGTAATAAAGTGGAGAGCTGCATTTAACTAAAACGCCAGACTCGGATCCCCCTGTCTGCTCTCCTGTACCTGCCTGTCCTGATCTGCTGTCTCAGCATGCCGGCTGCCAGACCCCAGCCCACCACCACTAGGAACACCGCATAAGATGCAGGGTAAGTACTGCCCCAACCCCCCCCCCCTAAACACTCTCTCCCCTAGTACAAACTATGCAAGTTGAGCACTCACATTCAACCCCCGCCCCAAATATGTGGTCTGACCACCCCACCTAATGAGTACTGACAACCCCCACCCACACTGCAGGGTAAGGAATGGAGTGAATCTATCTGGCTTCTGCTGCTGCCCTGCTGTGTTATATATATTCCGTTACAGCATCTTATATATCGCAGCAGGTTCCGTTACAGTGTCTTATATAGCGCAGCAGATTCCGTTACAGTGTCTGATATAGCGCAGCACATTCCGTTACAGTGTCTTATATAGCGCAGCAGATTCAGTTACAGTGTCTTATATAGCGCCACAGATTCCGTTACAGTGTCTTATATAGCGCAGCATATTCCGTTACAGTGTCTTATATAGTGCAGCAGATTCCATTAGTGTCTTATATAGCACAGCAGATTCCGTTACAGCGTGTTATATAGCGCAGCAGATTCCATTACAGCGTCTTATATAGCGCAGCAGATTCCGTTACAGTGTCTTATATAGCGCAGCAGATTCTGTTACAGTGTCTTATATAGCGCAGCAGATTCCATTACAGCGTCTTATATAGCGCAGCAGATTCCGTTACAGTGTCTTATATAGCGCAGCAGATTCCGTTACAGTGTCTTATATAGCGCAGCAGATTCCGTTACAGTGTCTTATATAGCGCAGCGGATTCCGTTAGTGTCTTATATAGCGCAGCGGATTCCGTTACAGTGTCTTCTATAGCGCAGCGGATTCCGTTACAGTGTCTTATATTGCGCAGCGGATTCCGTTACAGTGTCTTATATTGCGCAGCGGATTCCGTTACAGTGTCTTATATAGCGCAGCGGATTCCATTACAGTGTCTTATATATTTGAAATGTAACATGCCAACACATGTTAGCCACGCCCCCAATTCATTCCCGGGGGGGGGGGGGGGGGGGGTGCGAAATATGCCCTTGCTCCGGGCATCATGGCACCTAGCTACACCGCTGCAAACACATGAAATGCACACAAATATATTTTATTTGTTCAAAAAACAAGGTTTTAAAACATGAAACAAAATTTGTGTACTATCTCAGATATTGAATTTGAATGCCAAGCAATAATTTTCTTGTACATATATAGTGCCAGTTACATATCATGTCCTCAGTAGTGCTGTTACAAATGTCCCTAGTGAGTTTTTAGCCCAAAAAAAAAAAAAATTCCCACTTTCTGGAATGTATGGTTTTCGGAATAATTCGGATAAGGGATAGTTGGATACGGGATACTCAACCTGTATTATATCTGGTCCTGAAAACTCTTTATTGGTGCTTCCTGTACTAAGATATATACAATCTACACTAATGACAGCACTGTCCAAGTCATCACTGTAAACCATATTCACTTTTCTAGTTTCAGTTACTGCACATCCTCTTCAAAATGGAATGTAAGCTCTTATAAGTAGGGCCCTCTCTTCCCTGTGCTTTATGTCTGCATTTATATTTTGTGTACCTTATATGTCTAAAAATTTATGTTTGCACTGTTTTCTCTAATATTCAATGTGTTTGACACAGCAGTGTTTACAAATCAAAGATGATGATATTTTTTAGCTCTATTAGAGGAATTCAATTAAAAAACACGCGGTGGTGGGTTTTGCTATTCATTTATAGGACAGAAAATTGGACTCAGTGATTTTTATATAAAACACACGATCTCTTTTTTTTTCTCACACCTCTAGAGCAAGTCTGGTTATTCCTAAAAATAGGATTTTGGGTACCTACCTGTAAATCCTTTTCTCGTAGTCCAATGGGATACTGGGTTATACTATGGGGATAGAGATCCTCCGCAGGAGAGACAGGCACATTAAAGCTTTCAGTGTGGGTGCACTGGCTCCTCCCCTCTATCTCCCTCCACTATTCAGTTTAGAAAAATGTGCCTCAGGAGAGGCAGTGCTTTCTGGATGCTCCAGACTTTTTCTTCAAATTTTATTTAGTTTATTATTTTGGGGCGCTGCTTTGACCAGGCAGCTGTCCTACTTCGAGGGTGTCAGGGGTAGGGTCAGTCCCCGACCTCTTAAGGTGCAGAGCTGACCCTGCTGCAGGATAATCTGTCCTGAGTGGGGCCTGTCACCGCACAGCATTGCGCTGTAGCGAGCAGGCCCCCCAGTTGCCGCACACCCCCTGACTGGTCCGAAGACGTCTGTGGTGAGTACAGGTTACAATTTTATGTGAAAAGCGCTTCTTATGCCAGTTTAAATATACTGGAAGCGCCAGCTCTGTGTAAAAGGGGCGGGGCTTCGCTCAGAGCGGGACCAGGCTCTGCTGGGCGCGCCCTGTCTCTGCTTCCTGCTTTTTCACTCATCCAGAGGTCGCCATTACAGCTCCTCAGCGGCGTGGTGGATTTGATCCTTTGCAGCAGCGGCAGAGACAGCAAGTTATAAGAGCGCAGCAGTGTTGCTTAGCTGTGTTATTTACACTGTGTATGACATATCACTGTGTGTTTTGTGCGTTACCAGCTCACTCAAATCCGTGAGTTAAGGTTTAGGGTGTACTGGTCTCCTCATATTGCTCTGAGTCTACCCCACTGGCTAGTTAACCACTTGTACACACACCATAGTCTCTAATACAGAGGTGTATTACACTTATACTGTGTAGAGTTTACAGTACATCAGGTGTGGGTGTTGTGTGTGCGTGTGTGCGCTGCTGGGGGTGTCCTGTTGCTTCATCATGGTGAAAAAGTTAACATGCATGGTGTGCAGCACAAAGTTTATTCCAGCTTCACAGTCACAGGTTACCTGTAAGACGTGTATGCTGCCACAGCCCAGTGGTGTAACCACTCAGGTCAGTGGGGTGCCCCCACAACTTGTGGATGGGTCACAGGCTGATAGTCAAGAGCCTTCCTGGGTCAGCAGCATAAAAACGCTGATGGACTCTGTTGCTTCCCAGCTCTCTGCAAATACACAGCAGACGCAGAGGGTGCAAAGGGAATTACCCATGTTGTCTGCCAGGGTTGATATTCTCACCCCTCCCCCTGCTCAGCCTCCAAACTACTACTATTAGTACTACTGCAATGGCCCCTGACTCTGAGATGGGGCAAATGAACAGGATACTGTTCAGGAGCAGTCTTTAGTTCATGGTTCTGAGGCTTTAATTAAGGCCATTAGGGAAATGTTAGAGCTTCCTATGGAAGAACCCTTTGAGGGAGATTCCTTTTTCAGGACCCAGAGAAAACAGCCGGTGTATTTCCCAGAACAGGCTGAATTAGAAAGTATTTTTAAAGGTGCTTGGCAGAACCCTGAAAAGAGGTTCCAGCTTTCAAAGAGGTTCACAAATGCGTATCCCTTTGATCCTGTTGGTAGGAAGAAGTGGGAGGAACCGCCAGCGGTGGATTCCTCTGTTTCCCTACTTTCAAAGAAAGTGCTATTACCAGTTCCTGGGGTGTCTACCCTCCAGGATGGTGCAGATAGGAGACTTTAAGCAACACTTAAGTCTATGTTCACGGCCAGTGGGGCTTCACAACGCCCGGTATTGGCCAGTTGCTTGATGGCTAAGGCCATTTATACTTGGTCCACGCAGATCCAAGAGGGTTTGTTGGGGGACATGTCCGTGGCTCAGATAGGTGAAAACCTGCGTCACATTCAGGACACGACACGGGTGCTTTGTGAGGCACAGAAGGAATTGGGCGCTATAAACGCGCAGATTTCTGCAATGGCCGTGTCGGCTAGGCGGACTCTGTGGTTGCGCCAGTGGGTGGCTGATGTGGATTCCAAGAAGAGTGTGGAAAGCATACCTTTCACAGGGGAGAGGCTCTTTGGTAGTGAGCTGGACGACTAGATTTCTAAGGCTTCTGCACGTTCTTCCCATCAGCACCCACTCCGGCAAAACGCCCTTTCACTGGTCCCTCCCAGCAGTCCTTTCGTGGGTCCAAGTTCCGCCCTAAGGCCAGAGGCGCCTCTAATGCTAGCAGAGCCACTAGAGGGAAATTCAGGAAGCCAAACCCCTCAGGTCATCAGGACCGTTCCACCGCCCCTGCCGCTTCCAAGCCGGCAGTATGACGGGGTGCACCCACCACGAGATGGGGACCCGGCTGTTACACTTCAGCAAGGTGTGGGACGCCTCGTGCCTAGATTCCTGGGCCAGGAGTCTTATTTCGCTAGGTTACAGGTTGGAGTTTGCCAGGCCCCCTCCTCGACGCTACTTCAAGTCGGCCCTCCCAGCCTCAGTGGAGGATCAGCTGCTCCTTCAGGGAGCAATTCACAAGCTCCTCCTGTCCAAAGTAATCCTACCTGTACCAAGACAGGTGCAAGGCCAGGGTTACTATTCAAACCTGTTCCTTGTCCCCAAACCGGACGGTTAAGTAAGGCCCATTTTGAATCTGAAGTCGCTGAACCCCTTTCTGCAGGTGTTCAAATTCAAAATGGAGTCGCTCAGGTCGGTGATTGCCTCCCTGGAAAAAGGGGAATTTCTGGCCTCTGTAGACGTCAAGGACGCCTATTTACACGTCCCAATTTTGCCTCCCCATCAAGTCTTTCTAAGATTTGCGGTGCGAAACAGCCATTACCAGTTTCAGGCGCTACCCTTCGGGCTGTCAACTGCCCCGCGCGTCTTAACCAAGCTCATGGCAGAAATGATGGTGCTTCTCAGGCTCCAGCTGGTGAATGTCATACCCTACCTGGACGATCTGCTGATCAAGGCAGGATCGGAGGAGGCCCTGAGAAGTGCGTTAAATCTGACTATGCAGGTGTTGAGAGACCACGGGTGGATTTTAAACATACCAAAATCCTCGTTGCTCCCGAGCCGGAGAATGGGGTTCCTGGGTATGGCTCTGGACACGATGGAGCAGAAGGTGTTCCTGCTGGCCGAAAAGGCGTCAGCTTTACAGGAATTGGTAAGAGAGGTCCTATCAAACCCTTGGGTCTCGGTGCACCTCTGCCTGAGGCTCTTGGGCAAGATGGTTGCTTCATTCGAAGCCATCCAGTATGCCAGGTTCCACTCCAGGACTTTTCAGCTGGATATCCTCACGAAATGGTCAAATGGTCAGGATCCCCCTGGCAAATGCACAGGAGGATTTGCCTGTCTGCGCAGACCAAACTCTCCCTGAAGTGGTGGCTAGATTCGCCAAATCTATTGGCGGGTCGCTGCTTCCAGATACAGGACTGGCTTCTGATTACCACAGATGCCAGTCTCAGAGGCTGGGGAGCCGTGATACAGGGAGTCCGCCTGCAGGGCCGTTGGTCTCCGATGGAATCCATGCTGCATATAAACAACCTCGAACTGAGGGCTGTTCACTATGCCCTATTACAGGCGGAGCCTATGCTGCAGGGCAGGGCGGTACAAGTCCAGTCGGACAATGCAACTATGGTTGCCTACATCAACCGCCAAGGAGGGACAAGGAGCATGCCCTCTATGAGGGAAACCACCAGGATATTCTCCTGGGCGGAACGCCATGTAAAAGTCCTGTCGGCCAAATTTATACTAGGAGTCGACAACTGGGAGGCGGATTTCCTCAGTCGTCACGATCTCCACCCCGGGGAGTGGGGACTTCACCCTCAGGTGTTCCAGGACCTGGTAGATCTTTGGGGGCTCCCTCAGATCGACCTTATGGCCTCACGGTTGAACTACAAGCTGGACAGGTACTGTGCCCGGACCAGGGATCCAGGGGCAACAGCAGTAGATGCCCTGACTTGGACGTGGGATTTTCAGCTGGTGTATCTGTTCCCACCGCTCCCGTTGCTGGCACGGGTGCTAAAGAGGATTTGATACCAGAGAGTAGAAGCCATTCTAGTGGCTCCAGACTGGCCTCGAAGGGCCTGGTACGGGGACATTCAGACCATGCAGGTAGAAGACCCGTGGCGTCTTCCTCTAAGAAAAGATCTTCTCCAGGCACCGTTTGTCTTTCAGGACTTACCGCAGCTGCGTTTAACAGCCTGGAGGTTGAGCGGCAGATATTGGGCCTCAAGGGACTACATCCCTCTGTAATTACAACCATCACGCGTGCCAGGAAACCAGTCACGGCTTCTCACTACCATGTGATATGGAAGAAGTACATAGCCTGGTGTGAGAAAAATGCTTTGCCACCAGCAGTATTTCGTCTTAACAATCTGTTAAGATTCCTTCAAGCCGGTTTGGACTTGGGCCTCCGGTTGGGGTCCTTGAAGGTACAGATCTCGGCTCTGTCAGTATTTTTTCAGAAGAAACTGGCGCTAATGCCGGAGGTCCACACCTTCCTGCAAGGGGTGCTGAGGATTCAGCCTCCCTTTGTACCACCCACCGCGCCTTGGGACTTGGATGTGGTCCTCACCTTCCTTAAGTCCTCTTGGTTCGTTCCTTTGGAACAATCGGAGTTGAAACATCTTACTTGGAAGACTGTTGTCCTGCTGGCCTTAGCCTCAGCCAGGCGGGTGTCTGAGCTTGGGGCATTGTCTTTTAAAAGCCCTTACCTGGTATTCCACGAGGATCGGGCAGAGCTCAGGACCAGGCTGCAGTTTCTGCCAAAGGTTGTGTCCGCATTCCATCTGAACCAGCCTATTGTAGTTCCTTCCAGCGCGGTACATCCTGATATCCCTCTCTCTTTGGATGTGGTACATACCCTCAAGGCGTATGTTAAACGTACGGCTAGAATCCGGAAGTCTGATAGTTTGTTTGTATTGTATGATGCGCAAAAGAATGGCTCTCCTGCATCTACAAGGACCATAGCCCGGTGGATTTGATGCACGATACAACAGTCCTATGCATCGGCTGGGTTGTCCCTTCCTCCAGCGTTGAAGGCCCATTCCACAAGATCTGTTGGGACTTCTTGGGCGGCTGCCCGAGGGGTTTCGGCTCTGCAGCTGTGCAGGGCCGCAACTTGGTCAGGGAGTAACACGTTTGTCAAGTTTTACAGATTTGACACTCTGGCCAGGGAGGATTCCCAGTTCGGACAAGCGGTTCTACAGCAGACTCCGCACGTTCTGGTAGTTTTGGGACCTCCCCATATTATAACCCAGTATTCCATTGGACGGTAGAGAAAATAGGATTTTGGGTACCTACCGGTAAATCCTTTTCTCGTAGTCCATATGGGATACTGGGAGCCCGCCTCTGGGGCTTTCTGCTGTAACGACACTGTTACTAACACGGTTAGGGCTTGTTGCCTTGTTGTCATATATTGACCTTCTTCAAGGATTATGGTGAACTCAGAAGTTGTTATGATTCACCTCTTTGTTATTTTATGTTTATTATTTTGGTTTGGGTGTGCTGTGAGAATCTCACCACGTTATTGTTCACATACCTCCTCACATAGCTCTCCTTCGGCACAGTTTTTCATTAACTGACTAGTGTAGGGAGATAGAGGGGAGGAGCCAGTGCACCCACACTGAAAGCTTTAATGTGCCTGTCTCTCCTGCAGAGGATCTCTATCCCCATAGTATAACCCAGTATCCCATATGGACTACGAGAAAAGGATTTACAGGTAGGTACCCAAAATCCTATTTTTAGGAATAACCAGACTTGCTCTAGAGGTGTGAGAAAAAAAAAGAGATTGTGGGGGAAATTTACTAAAGGAAATTTGTAAAAAATAGGTGTATTTGTATCCAGAAATACACTTATTTTTGACATTTACTATCCCGAAAATATGGCAATTCGTATTCGTATTGATAGCAGATCAATACACGTACGAATTGCCGTATTTTCGGGATAGTAAATGTCAAAAATAAGTGTATTTCTGGATACAAATACACCTATTTTTTACAAATTTCCTTTAGTAAATTTCCCCCTGTGTGTTTTATATATAAATCACTGAGTCCAATTTTCTGTCCTATAAATGAATAGCAAAACCCACCACCGCGTGTTTTTTAATTGAATTCCTCTAATAGAGCTAAAAAATATCATCATCTTTGATTTGTAAACACTGCTGTGTCAAACACATTGAATATAAGAGAAAACAGTGCAAACATAAATTTTTAGACATATAAGGTACACAAAATATAAATGCAGACATAAAGCACAGGGAAGAGAGGGCCCTACTTATAAGAGCTTACATTCCATTTTGAAGAGGATGTGCAGTAACTGAAACTAGAAAAGTGAATATGGTTTACAGTGATGACTTGGACAGTGCTGTCATTAGTGTAGGTTGTATATATCTTAGTACAGGAAGCACCAATAAAGAGTTTTCAGGACCAGATATAATACAGGTTGAGTATCCCGTATCCAAATATCCCTTATCCGAATTATTCCGAAAACCATACATTCCAGAAAGTGGGAATTTTTTTTTTTTTTTTGGCTAAAAACTCACTAGGGACATTTGTAACAGCACTACTGAGGACATGATATGTAACTGGCACTATATATGTACAAGAAAATTATTGCTTGGCATTCAAATTCAATATCTGAGATAGTACACAAATTTTGTTTCATGTTTTAAAACCTTGTTTTTTGAACAAATAAAATATATTTGTGTGCATTTCATGTGTTTGATGTGTTTATACAGCATAAATGCAAGATACTTCAAAATACATAATTGAAATATTAAAATATTCCAAAATACGGAATAATCCGTTATCCAAAATTCTCCTGGTCCCGAGCATTTTGTATACGGGATACTCAACCTGTACCATATAACCAATAATATATCTGTATTCTATGCAAATTGTGAATGCTCTTTAACACTAGAGATATAGTTTATATTTGTACTAAAGTAACTTTGTATAATTATCATAGTTACAGAAAGTATACAAGATACAAAACATAGACATTTAATACAATGGAAATAATTGACAGTTTAGAAAACAACTAGACTATTGCTCATTTTACTGGTAGTATTAAGCCTTGGAGAGCAAGATTGTGGAATAGTTTCCCAAAGAAACCAATCGGCATCTGTAATGTAAAAGTTTACTGGATATATTGCTCCACTTTATCTATCTAATGCTTGACACTTCTCCTTAATAACTTTGCATTCAGATTAAAGTCACGGCATGCAGTCATAATTTTAAACATGTGACTTGTACTAGACAAATCAATGCTTTATTAGATTATTGAATTATTGTTCACTTTACAATCTGCTTATTGTTCACTTTACAATCTGCCTTTTAGGCAGTAGTGTCATTCACCTTAATTTTTCGACAAATGATCTATCGCTTGAGTTTTATATCTTTAGAACAGCCTCGATATATGTATTAGCTCATATATAATTATATAGAACCCTGTAATTATAGCAATAGGAAGAAACATTTGGTGACTGAACGTAAGGGCATGGGACTGCCACTCTGTTATTTACTTTCTAACTTTTTATTTTCCTTTTTCTTTGTTTTCTGTATTTTTCAGACAATTGGGTAGGTAAACTGGCTATTCTGATATATTTAAAGGGGCAATGCTTTTACTAGCAAGACTAGTTTAGTAAAATGATTACCCTTTTAAAAATTGGATATATTGTAACCAAGATCAAAAGAAATTGGTTTTAGAACTCAGTTTGGTAAATAATTTAAATGAGAAATGCAAAACCTTTTAGATGGAAACAAATCTATTTTGTAGTTTATTAAAAAATATATATTTTAACTAAAATTATTATTTTTTAAATATTTCTACAGAATAATATTTAAGGGGATATTCTATTATCCCCAAAGACTGAGTCCCTTAGCCCCGATACTCACTGATATCTGGCTTAATCCCTAAAAAGTAGCTGCCGGGACCCATGAAAACATATGGGATCGGGGATTTATCCCTGATCCCATGTGTTTTCTGATCCCAAAAATGGCTGCTAATTGGATACCACCTAAATTACCATTGGTCATTAAGTGTGATATCCTGATGTTTTTATTGGCGAAACTGAAACTCTGCTAATTGGACAGTTCCCATAGCCTGCTTTTCTTGGTTCTAGTTTTCACTAACGTCCTATGGGATACTGGGATCGTCTCAAGACATTGGGTATTAGAGGGTATCCGCAGGAGACAGGCACATCTATAACTTTGAACTGGGTGTACTGGCTCCTCCCCTTCTGATTCCCCGCCCATGAACCAGTTTAGAAAAATGTGCCCTCAGGAGAGGATGCACACTGCTGGAGCTCCAGAGAGTTTGTCGTCCTTATTATTTTGGGTTTGCTGTGTTGGACTTCCTGCTTCGAGGTAAGTCAGGAAAAGAGTTAATTTGCAGGCCTCTTAAGGTACCGAGCTGTCCCTGCTGCAGGACCACTGTCCTGTGAGGGTTGTTGTCATCGCGGGCATTGCGCTGCAGCGTTACACACCACCAGCATGCCACACACTCCTGACTCAGTCCGAAGAAGTCAGTGGTGAGTACATAACGGGGTCCCCACAGTGGGGTACCCCGGTGCATTGAGCAGCAAGATGGCGGCGGTCGTGGCGTCCCTAGCAGGGACCGCGCAGGCCCCCGTCACAGACTGGATGCTAGGGGCTAGCCACTGGACCACCAGGGCAGTTCCCCATAAAAACGCTGTTCCCTACAGCAAGCGCCAGTATAACTATTAGTATAAGTCCAGCGACATTACAGAGGAGAGGGCTGGGCTTTCTCAGAGCGGGACCAGAGAGCTCTGTGGGCGTCAACACTGCTTCCTGCTTCTCCCTGCTGAGCCATTACTGCCTGTCAGATGCTCTCCAGCGGTGAGGCATTGGAGAGGGAAATCTGCCTAGACACTTCACACTGATTTATATCTAGATTTCACTGCGATATTCTGTGTGTTTGTGGGAAGGTTACAATCTCCAGCATGGTGAGAAAAATAATGTGTCATATGCAGCACAAAGTTTATGCCTGGGTCCACCTCACAAATAACTTGTGAATGACGATGAGGAGCCATTACAGGACTCCCAGTCATCCCTGCGTGGCCCAGAACCTCTTATTATGGCAATAAGAGAGGTGTTCGATCTCCTCCTGGCGGAATCAGAAGAGGGGGACCCATTTTTTGTTTCACAGCGAAAACAAAACATTGTCTTTCCTGAACAGGCTGATTTAGATGACACATTTAAGGAAGCCTGGAAATAGCCAGAACAGCGTTTTCAGCTGTCTAAAAGGTTCAAATCCACCTTTTCCGTTTGACCCAGGCAGTAGGAAAGTGTGGGAGGAGCCACCGGTTGTTGATGCTTCAGTGTCCAGGTTATCCAAAAGGTGGTACTCCCTATCCTGGGGTCTGCCTCACTTAAGGATAGTTCAGATAAAAAGCTGGATACCACCCTGAAAGCCAAATACACAGCAAGTGGTGCGTCTCAGAGGCCAGTCCTCGCCAGCTGCTGGATGGCAAAGTCTATCCATACCTGGCCTTCACAAATCCAGGAGGGCTTGTTGGCAGACATGTCAGTGGCACAGGTCACTGAGAGATTGCACCATATCCAAGACACTGCAAAGGTGCTTTCTGCTGTTAAAAAAGAGCTGGGGGCCATTAACTCCCACACCTCTGCCATGGCAGTGTTGGGTCGTAGGGTCCTGTGGTTACACCAGTGGGTAGCAGATGCTGACTCCAAGCGTAGTGTAGAAAATCTTCCCTTTTAAAGGGGAGAAGCTGTTCGGCAGTGAATTAGATGACCTCATTTCCAAAGCAACAACAGGAAAATCCACATTTCTGCCGACAACGTCCACGCAGACCAGGCGTCCATTCTCTGGGCAGTCATATCAACCATTTCAGTCCTTTTGGCCTTCCAGGCCCAAGCAGCAGGCAAGAGGAGCTTCCTCTGCTGCCAGAGGTGGCAGGGGCAAGTTCAGAAAGGCAGTAGCCCCTTTGTCCCAGGACCGTACTCCTGGGACAGCCAACCCAAAACCCTCTGCATGACTCAGGGGTCCCTCCCGAGTCTCTGGTGAAGTGGGGGGCTGGTTGGCGCGGGGCTGGTTGGCGCATTTCGGCCACGTGTGGGATGCCTCTCACCTGGATTCCTGGGTGAGGGATCTTATTTGCAATGGCTACAGGCTGGAGTTTGCAGGACCTCCCCCACACAGGTTCTTCTGTTCAGGCTTACCAGCAGTTGCGGAGGAACAGGTAATCTTACGTTCGGCCAAGAAGGGCGTGGTACATGGATCTTCAGGCCCTGTTGCTGGAGGAACCATGGTGTCTGCCTCTCAGAAGCGATCGGCTCACTCAAGGCCCCTGCGTCTACCAGGACTTAGGGCGGCTTCGTTTAATGGCCTGGAGGTTGAGCAGCAGATTCTAGCTCGTAAAGGTCTTCACACATCCGTCATATCCACAATTACTCAGGCCAGGAAGCCGGTAACAGCGGCCCATTACCACCATACTATATTTGGAGAAAATATGTAGGGTGGTGTGAGGAAAAAGGATTTCCACCAGTAGAATTTAACCTAGATAAGTTTCTTAGATTCATGGGTACTTGTTTAGTTTCCGGCGGCAGCTCTACACTACGTTTTCAACGTAGCCTAAGCTACGTTGTCAGCGTAGCCGCCGCCGTGAAGCTACACTGGGAGCAGGGTGGTGGGTGCTTTGTTTTATACTTACCATCCTCCGGTCGGCGATTTCCCCCCCCATCCGACGGTCACTCCCCGGCGTCAGCTTTCGCTCCCCCTCCTCCGGCAGTCACTCCCCGGCACCAGTAATGTACGTAATTCAGCGTATTGCCACTGGGGGAGCATCACATAGTTTCCCTTCTCCCCCAGCGGCACTATGCTAATTGCATACTTTGTCCGCTGCCAGTGCCGGTGGAGGGTGACTGAACGGTGGCGCCCGGGGAGTGACTGCCGGAGGAGGGGGACTGAATGCTGCCCATCGGTGGACTTGATGGACGCGGTGGCTGGACCGGAGGAGGGCAAGTATAAAGCACAACACACACTTCCCCCACTATCCACGTCATTTCACCACGATCCACATCATACACCCAGTATCCACGTCTACGTGGAGTTGATATTATAAAGTGTAGCGAGCCACCGAGCCCGAAGCATGGCGAGGGGATGCGGATACGCGTCCCCTCGCGGGGCTCGCTACGCTTCGGGCTCGTAGAGTCTCTGAGTTAGGGGCTCTATCTTGTATGAGTCCCTACTTGATTTTTCAAGAGGACAAAGCACAGTTCCTCCCTAAGGTGATCTCCTCATTTCATCTGAACCAACCTCTTGTGGTTCCTTCTAGTTCAAATTCTCTGGATATTCCAGAGTCCTTGGACGTGGTTCGTGCTCTTCGTGTCTACGTTCAGAGAACGGCGAGAGTTCGCAAGATGGAATACCTCTTTGTGCTCTACAATGCACAGAAGAAGGAACGTCCGGCATCAAAGCAGTCCATTGCACGTTGGATCCGTGCAGTGGTGCAGCAGGCTTGTGTGGTAGCGGGCTTGCCTACTCCTTCAGGATTGAAGGCACATTCCACTAGTGGGCGCATCCGGGGCGGTTGCTCGGGGTGTTTCTGCCTTACAGCTCTGTAGAGCTGCAACTTGGTCGGGTCAGCATACTTTTGTAAAATTTTACAAATTTGACACCCTGGCCAAAGAGGATACCCAGTTTGGGCGGGCTGTACTGCAGCAGTCTCCGCACGTTCCCGCCCCTTCTGGAAGCTTTGGGACATCCCCAATGTCTTGAGACGATCCCAGTATCCCATAGGACGTTAGTGAAAATAGGAATTTAATACCTACCAGTAATTTCTTTTTCACTTAGTCCTTATGTGCGGGGTCTCGCTGCAGATTCTTACTCTGTTAAAGTTCCACCTTGTTTGATGGCTTCGCTGTTGAATTCAGTTTATTTTTTGGTTGTATGCGAGTTTGCTGGTATAAATCTCACCACATCTTTCACACATGTATTTACATAGTGACCTATATCATTCCTCTCATATGTTCATCCTCCTTCGGGCACAGTTTTACCTTAACTGGTTCGTGGGCGGGGAATCAGAGGGGAGGAGTCAGTACACCCAGTTCAAAGTTATAGATGTGCCTGTCTCCTGCGGATACCCTCTAATGCTCAATGTCTTGAGACGATCCCAGTATCCCATAAGGACTACGTGAAAAGGAATTACTGGTAGGTATTAAATTCCTATTTTTATTAAGATGGGTAAAGAAAGACTGAACAGTTATGAAGCAAATTTAATTTGTGCCGAGATTCATAATCTCACCAATTGATCACTAGTGTTTATTCTGATTCTCAACTTTGTACAAAAGTGCATTATAAAGTGAAACAGAAAATCATGATTGATGCCTCTCCATATGGCATTGGCCTGGGTCATGCTAATTATGCTATTTGTTTATTAATGATGATGAAAATTTGCTTAATAATGGCAGTGGGGAACAAAGGCAACAGTTGAAAAACTCAATGCTGCAGCCATAAATCAGTGTAAATATATAACCAGAAATTACAAACCTAAAAAATATTTTTTTTGTTGACTGTCCCATATTAAAAGGGTCATGCTGCTGTTGTATTCAGTTACTGTAGCTTGGCATACTTTTGACATTTGTTGTATATATTTTGTATCAGAAGTTATATCCTATTCATGATTGCCATATTTTGATCAGAAAAGCGGAAGAGCTAAAAAGCTTGGTTTATTTCATAAGTGTTATATTTGGTCTTTTTGATACCAAATTTCATTTATCTAGCATTTTCAATGCAATATTTTTTTCCTCTATAGTAACATTTGTTATTTTATTCTTTAAAAAAAAAAAAAAACCTAATGTGTGTAATTATAGGTTTACTCCTTTAAGTGGCAAAACTGTTTTAAAGAAAATTTGAAATTTGTTCTTATTGTTTCAGTAGGATATTTCTGTTCCTGTAAATAGAACATTCTCTCCTTTTTTAATGTTTTTAGGTAATGAGGGAAGTACAGACTGCACTAAGTACTGCAGCTGCAGATGACAGCAAGCTTGTTCTGTTCAGTGCAGTTGGGAGTGTGTTTTGCTGTGGTCTTGATTTTATTTATTTTATAAGACGTTTGACGGATGATCGAAAAAAGGAGAGTACCAAAATGGCTGATGCAATTAGGTATGTACGTTTTTTTTTTCCCCTCTTGCATTCCTCATCACTAGGAGTGAACAATGGTTGAAACAACAATCCAGCATTTGTTTTATTTTAATGTCAAATTAAGCTCCTCATCTGATAATGATTCATAGTGGGGAAAAAGGTCTTCTTGAGTTAATACAAGGAGATGGGAGGGTGTACAATAAAACAGAGTTCAGAGGGCCATTTCAATCATCTCTGCTCACTACATCGTATTCCAAGCTGACATAAGTCACCATGGTAGTCATAGCACAGGAAAATCTGAAAATGGGTCAATCATATAATTGCAGTCAAAAGAGAGAAAACATATATAAGTTACAGGCATAGTTTTGCTGTCCATGTAGACTTTGTTTTGATCTGGACAGTATGTGGTGGATTGTTTTCCTTCAACAGTAATATTGTCTGGCAGCACACTAAATTAAATATTACATTTTATGGACAATATATAAGGAATATGGGTGACCATAGTTCTGATTTCTTGTCCATTTTTATGAAAAAACAACATTTTAAGAAATTGCATTGCTTTAATTGCATGAACTTTTAAGCAGTTGGTTGTAAAATTGGGAAAACTATGTTTTAATTTAAGAAAAGGCATATGCAGTCTGTAAGATTTTTATAATATTTTTTCCAGTTGTTTTGACTATTACGTTTTTCTTTAGCTCAATGTCCACATTCTCTCAAAACCGGAATTATAGAATTAAACTTTCTATGAATAAATTATTTTAAACACAGATTTGCTATTTGATGTTTCTTACAACACTCTAGCCATTACATCACTCTTTCAATAGTGGTTATTATTTCATTGTATTATTATTATTATTATTATTATTATTATTATTATTTGTCTGTATTTACTCTATAGGATGTTTGTGAATACTTTTATTCAGTTTAAGAAACCAATTATCGTAGCCGTAAATGGACCTGCTATTGGACTTGGAGCATCCATATTGCCTCTTTGTGATGTTATCTGGGCAAATGAGAAAGCTTGGTTTCAAACACCTTACACTACTTTTGGACAAAGCCCGGATGGCTGTTCATCTTTGTTGTTTCCTAAAATAATGGGTCTTGCATCGGTAAGTTAAGTTTGGGCCCTTTGCGAGCTTTAAAGAAATAGGAATTTTATATCCCAAAAGCAGTCTCCGCATGTAGCACACTTTTCATGTGCATAGATATGACAAAAAATAAATGAATTACCACTTTTTTTCAAAATATATTTTATTGAACCTCCAATGTCATGTATAAGAGAAATCATACATTGAACAATAAAAGTGATACATATGAGGCACAAACAAGTTTTCAAACATTTTCCGACATCTCACATTATAGGCATTATTTGAAGAAATACATTGCATTTCTCCTAAAGAATCAGAAAAGTAAACCAGGTGTACGCTAAGATATTCTTTATCCCAGTAATTTTACATCCACTATCGACAGTGGGATATGTATGATAAGGGGATGGCAATATAGAGTACATCCCTGAATATTTTCTTATCTAAAGGAGGCAAATAGTATTAGAGTAACAAACAAATACAAAAAACAATTTACCAACAATCCAAAGCTGTAAATCCATGGACTGATCCAGTCAACCAGCAAGGGAGAGTAAAGAAAGGAAGCGTAGTAAAGATGGAGGGATAAAGCTAGAGGGTGATGGTGGTTTTATTTAGTAAAAGTTGGTACCTGTACCAAGAAGTAAAGTGGATTGGAAACCGGTTTTAACTGCCAGCTTAGTTTGCAAAAGGCAGAATCTGAATGTATTTTTCTCAGCATTTGAAAAGAGCCGGAGTCAGAGATTGTTTATGTAGTGTAGTTTCCAACCAGTCCATGGTAAATAAGAAAATAAATCTGGACAGAGCCATATGCTACATATAGGGTGCAGAATCCTTAATCCATTGCTGGAGAATCGCCTTTTCCCTACTGCTGATAGAAGTATAACAAGTTTCTTATGTTTTGGGATTGCAGATTGATCTGATATATAACCAAATAATGCCCAAGATGTAGTACAGCAAAAGGATAAGTTTAAATAAACAGTGACATAATTATGTAATTCAGACCATAAGGTTTGTACATAAAAACAGCTCCAAGGTCAAAGTAAAAGGTCTGCCTTCGGTGTGTGCCATTTAAAAGCAGTCATTTCTGTCAGAAAAGCCCATCAAGTCCCATATTTTGGGTGGAAAATAGGCTCTGTGAACATTTTTAAATAAGATCTCCTTTTAAGAACTAGCCAGGATAAGTATAAGGTTCAGCAAAAATGTGTCTAATAAAATAGGAGTGATAGTTGAGTCTTGTGAAGTCCACTTTATTAATTTAAGGGAATCAATTTCCGGGTTTAATTCTGTACGAATACGAGCATATATAGAGTAGATATAGAATGGGTTTTTGTTCATATAATTGAATCCAAAGGATTTGTAATGTCCTGTCCATTAAGCTTAGATAATATAGATAGTAAGAAATGTGTGGCCTGGAAGTAAAGGATGTAAGCAAAGTTATTTAGAAGACTGTTATAACGTGTCATGGGATCATCAACGGTAATCGGTATATTTAATACATTTTATAGACAAAGCATACCGGAGCAGAACCATATTGTGAAAAGAGATATCTAAGCCTTCTTAAAAATCAGGATTATCAACAAGTGGGAGAGACAATTAATAAAAATAATGTAGTTTGGGAGATTTTCAAGCCTGTCTCCAGTCATGAATAGTAGAGGATAAAAGGGGATGATCAAATTGAAGTAATTTTAATAGAGAAGGAAGCGTATACAAAAAATACCTCCAGTAAGTAAGACAGGAAAGCACAGCTGAAACTCCAAAGCCACATCCATGAATATACTAGGGTTTCCCACCCAGTCCACCACAAAGCGAAAAATGCAAGCCAACTTGTAATGTTTAATATTAAGTAAATTTACCCCTCCTGTCTTGGTGGAATGCAATATTTTATGTGGGCTGATCCTGGGTCTATTAAGGTTCCAAATAAACCTTGACAATTAGTGGAATCAAGCAAAGATTAATCTGATTTAGTGAGTAAAATGGGGGTAATTTGCAAAATATACAAAAGTTTTGGAAAGCTGGACATTTCAAAATAACTTACAGCAGCCTAGTTAACTTAGAACTAAATATTTGGTAAAATGTTCCTATGTTTGAATTTTACGAATAACTGAGGTTATATTATATGCATAAAAACTAAGGGGTAGATCAACGACAATGTTATGGTCAAAATAATGTTATGGCAAAATAAGATTGGGGCAACCCCAAGACAGTACCTTTTGTAAAAGGACAGCAAAAAATGAATTGGTAGGAGTAGTAGGTGCTTGTACATTCAACAAAGTGTAAGGGATATTGCCAATAGTCTAGCAAAATAAATCTACCCTCGGGATCTAAAAATTTCCTAGTGACTGAATATTGTAGCTTTTTATGAAATAGGATAGCTACTCCCCTAATCTTATTGGGAAATGGGGATGGAACTCATTCACCAGTCCAAGTGGCTGTAACAGTAGATTTAGGACTATCGTACAATGAGTCTCTTGTAAAAAAAAAAAAATATATAGGGTTACCTACAATTAAGGTGTGAGGACTTTCCCCGGTTTAACTGGGTGATTAAGACCTTCAACATTCCAAGAGATCACATTGAAAGAAAGAAGTGGCGTAACTCACTTAGCAACTATAGAAGAAGGAGGCTGGCCTGTCATATCAGCTGACTCCAGTGGACAGGATCAGTATGTGATGAAATAAAAGGGGCCCTCTCCATCCTAGCGAGCAAGAAAGGAACATAACATAATGGATTTGGGCCCAGGAGCAGGGCAGGCAAGAAACCTAAACAAAATAGAAATCATGAAGAATATAAGTAAAAGCAATACACAATGACTGGCATACATATATATGGTATGTCCAATAATCATACAGTGTGGCCTACATCAAAAAAGAAAGGCATTACACTGTAACAATAGCAAACAAATCAATGACTTATGTCTCCATAGTAGATTGAAAAGGAGGTTCATGTATCCAGAATGGAGAAATGTGTCTCTGCTGCAATAGGGTCATCAAAGAAGGGTCATCAAAAAATGGTTTTCCATTCTCAAAGATACTGAGGCGAGACTGATACAGTAGAGAGAATTACATTTTAGATTCAATTAAGTGTTTGCATATTGAAGCAAATTCCCTGCATTTTGTAGAAATGATATTAGAAAAGTTTTTGAAGAAAAAGAAGTCTGTCTCCCTTGCAGGTGAGGCTGGCAATTATTATTTTTTTTGGTAGTTTAGTATCCTCAAGATGACAGAAAGAGGATAGGCAGTAGGACTTATGAGAATGGGCAGTAGGAGTTAAATGTTCCAGGCAAATGCGATGGAACCCCTTTTGAGATCCAAGTAGATAAAAGATCTAACAGCTCATGGCCTTTACCATTCTGGAATGCCCACTACATGTTGATTATTTCGTGGACTCCTATTTTCAAAGTCATCGATTTTTCCCATTGAGGATAATATCTTTAGATTGAGACTCAACAGTATGCAATAATTAGGTCATCTTCCAAAGGCGGACCTTTTGTTCTACTGTGTCTAAACGATTGGACTGCTGGGTGAGTTGGGTTAGAGTAGATTAAATAGCATCTTTGAGGCCAGCCAATTTTTTAGTTCCTAAAACTCTTCCTAAAACTGCAGCAATGACAGTCTTTTTTCAGACCGAGGGGTCTGAGATAGAACTCTTCCTAAAAAAGATGACCGAGGGGTCATTGAGATAGTGATGCTGACAGCTAAAATGCTGAAAATTTAGCTGATCTTTTCAGGATCTCTGAAGACACTCAAAGGGTTATTACGTGGAGAGTCGGAGGGATAAATAACATTGGATAATTTGTCGATGTGTTGATCAAATAACCAATCACTTTCCAAGAGGCAACAGAAAGGTTTCCTATATTGCCTGCATATCCTGTAGTGTTCCTCTTGACTCAACATGATGTTAGTCTGACCATTTGACACTTTTCCAAAGCATATTTGTTGAATCCTGTTTCCACCTTTCTTCGGCAACTGCCAGATAGTAGGGAGGTGATTTATGTGGCTTATAGGTGTTTACAACTCCTTTTAGAATGCTCTATTTTCTAAGGGGGAACACATACTCGGATTTCCGTTACCTTCATTTAGCAGACTTTTTAAAGGCTCATGCTACTTTTTATCACATGCTTTCCTAAACTATGTAGACAGATGTGCTTGAACATATTACATAGACCATACATGTCTCCACATAGGAGATTTAGAATTGGTCTCTCAGCAACCAACTTTTGCTTTAAATGTGGCTATTCCACTGTTTGTGGTCATGTCCATTAATTCATAGATTGTGGGTACAAGTACGTAATTACTCCCAAGAACATTTTGTTATCATCAATATTTTTTTTAATTAAGATTTTGTTCCATGAACCATGGAAAGGGAAGGGGTACAGAAAAAGAGATTGGGTATGGGGGTGTAAGGGGAAACGGAGAGAGAGTCAGATTACATGTTTACAAAAACAACTATACATAAATTTAACACTGAATATGACAGACTGATGTACATTATATCCATAAAAAAAAGAGCAATATAAAGATTTGAAATGGTTAGGGACATAGAGGAGCAATGTAAACCTTTTAATATCCTACAATCAATCAGTTCCAAGTAATATATTTGCTCTGTTTCTTGGTGTTGAAAACTTGTGCCATCTATTCCATTTGGAATGGGGATTTGGCCTTGGGGAGTAGGGTAAACCTAAGGTTTTATTTTAAAGGCATGGTGGATTTTCCATCTGATTTTAGTAAAAGATGGGGGGGGGGGGGTTTACCATGCTTGTGCTATTTCAGCATGTGGCCTGGGATGTAGCGACATGAGTTAGATAAATTACTTAGGTAGATATGTAGTAGGGCTAGTGAGGGTGACATTGGAATAGGAACATGAAGAACCGTAGATGCAAGGAGAAAACAAAGAACATTTGTTTAATCATATTTTATTGACCCCTGTATGGGCATGATCTGGCATTTTCCCAAGAGGCTTTGCAGTCTCAAAGGGCAGTAGATGCCTACTCTTGGTAATCTACACAGCATCCCAAAAAGCCATTCTACATTTGTGTATACTTTGCAAGTCCCCTACCCTATCTTTTTTTAAAAACTAGACTGTTTGATCTCTACCGTATGGTATGGGTGGAAGTGGTACAGGATAAGAAGGCTAAGACAAATATTATTTGAGATGTGGAAGAGATTTATTGTAAACTTTTCAATAGCCGTACAAACCCAAATTCGTAACTTTGTTCAATACCTCCTGGTATCCTTTAGGAATGATTGTGGGCAATCCTCCAATTTCAGTATAAGCAATGGGGGAGGAGAACCCTTACTTATATTCCGTTAATCATACTTTTATTGTAACTTTTAGATTTCAGTGACTTACTTTCTGTTCTAGAAGCAAAGAATTGATTACACCTGCGCTGCTGAATATATACTGTTGAGCCTATGAGCTTTGCTGAAAAAGAGGACAACCGGAGACATTTATTAATAATGTATCAAAATTTTATATAAAAAAGATATGTAAAAAGATATATACTTTCAAATTCATACAAATATATGTCTTAAAAATAAATACAATAAAGCATGCTCAATAGGTACATATAGCAGAAGACGCTCTCCACTTGGATCATATATATATGCTTAGTAGCAAGGAGCAGAGATCAAACAGGAATTATAGCCAGTCTTGTTAGTTAGCAAAAAATTAGCTGTTAGATAGCAGGGGGGAGGAAAGTTTGCGGGGAACACAAGCCAGTAACGATGGAAGCAGGCAGATAGAATATGCACAAAGGACAAATAGCGTAGCACCCTTTTAGCGCATGTAGCGCAGATGGATAGTATTCAGGAGACGCACTAATGTCCTGGACCATATGCTCACCCTCCTTAGAATGGATGACTGGAGGGGACGGGGAGCATATGGTCCAGGACATTAGTGCGTCTCCTGAATACTATCCATCTGCGCTACATGCGCTAAAAGGGTGCTACGCTATTTGTCCTTTGTGCATTTTGTCCTTTGTGCATATTCTATCTGCCTGCTTCCATCGTTACTGGCTTGTGTTCCCCGCAAACTTTCCTCCCCCCTGCTATCTAACAGCTAATTTTTTGCTAACTAACAAGACTGGCTATAATTCCTGTTTGATCTCTGCTCCTTGCTACTAAGCATATATATATATGATCCAAGTGGAGAGCGTCTTCTGCTATATGTACCTATTGAGCATGCTTTATTGTATTTATTTTTAAGACATATATTTGTATGAATTTGAAAGTATATATCTTTTTACATATCTTTTTTATATAAAATTTTGATACATTATTAATGAGTGTCTCCGGTTGTCCTTTTGTTCAGCAAAGCTCATAGGCTCAACAGTATATATTCAGCAGCGCAGGTGTAATCAATTCTTTGCTTCTCTAACCCCTTAGTGAGACCTAGCACGCTCACTTACACTCTGCAGCAGCTATCTCTTTATATGGTTTTTTACTATATTGCATAATCCCTTTTGGTTAAGCCTTTTTGCTTTCCCTAAACAGCGCCAGGATCTGTGGACTGGAGAGGCTCTCCTTGGATCCTCTTACGTTCACAGAAAATCCCCTACCTCTTACTTTCTGTTCTACCCAACAACATCAGCTTTTGCACAAGATGGTTATATGTATATCCATGCTGTTTATATGTCCAATCAGTTCTGTGAATTACTTTTGATCTGAGATTTTAATATTTTGATTCATAACGCTATATTGTATACACTGTCAACTGATGTGTAAATTGCTTCAATACAAAATATATAAAAATAACATTAAATAACTATATAATATGTTACATAGAAGGGGTGTTTGGCATGACCGCAGCAATAGTGTATGAAGACACATGTGTAGGAAAACAATCCTCTTCAACAATTATAATAATAATGTTTTTCATTTTTTAAATGGGAAAATATGGCCAATAAAGACCTGACATTTTTCATGTCATTTTTGTGATGTGACATATTTGTGTCTAATGTTTTATTGATGGGTAAATGGTTGACCTTGCAAATGGGAATGGTGTTTTTCCATGTTTAAAAACCTTGCATATACAATAACAATAACTGTAAATATGTTGGAATGTACCCCCAAAATACTGTAGAGACTTTATTTGTTGATATGCACTTGTTGGCTATCCTTTTTCCATCATTTTTAAATGTTGAATACAATCTATAGTTGGACACCTTTTTAAGTGACTCCTATACTTTCCACTACTGCCTGCTATCTAATGTGCTTCTTTTTTAAAATTCAGTACGGTTTCCTCACTTTCTCATGCACTTCACATCTGTTACGCATTTCTGCAATTTCCATGGCTTTACACTTCCATTTGAATTGCTG
The DNA here is from genome assembly GCF_055691185.1 of Crinia signifera. NCBI lineage: Eukaryota > Metazoa > Chordata > Amphibia > Anura > Myobatrachidae > Crinia > Crinia signifera. The sequence goes on along the minus strand of NC_139221.1, from coordinate 125,848,380 downwards.
TGGTTTAGAAGCATGCTTCATTAAAAACATGTGAAAAATGCATTAATATACAGTTAATATAATGCAGGACTTCATACTATGAAGCTCGCATCTATTTGAATTTGACAATAAATATACAGATAACAGTAGCTTAAATGTGCATGCACATGCAAACATTGGTTCTTCGTTCATTTTAAAATATTTGTAAACATTGTATTTTTAGTTTAATGGTGGAATCTTGTTTTTCAAACAATTTTAATTTCACTCTTTGATTTAGGCAAATGAGATGCTCCTCAGTGGAAGAAAGTTGACAGCACAAGAGGCATGCGCTAAGGGTCTGGTTTCTCAGGTCTTCTGGCCTGGGACATTCACACAAGAAGTTATGGTTCGCATTAAAGAACTTGTGACCTGCAATCCAGTAGTATGTTGGCTTGAACTTTTTTTTTGCATAATTGATTATTTATTTTATTAACCGTTTTTATATAGCGCACACATATTTTGCAGTGCTTTAACAGAGAATATTTGAACATTCACATCAGTCCCTGCCCCAGTGGAGCTTACAATCTATATTCCCTACCACATGTACACGCACACACATTCATTCTAGGGTTAATTTTGTTGGGAGACCATATATTTTGCCAGTATATTTTGAATTGTGTATATCTGCCAGTATATTTTTGAATTGTGGGAGGAAACTGGAGTACCTAGAGTAAATCCATGCAAGCATGGGGAGAATATACAAACTCCGCACAGTTAGGGCCATGCTGGGAATCAAAAAGAAGAAATTTGAATAAAAAAACAATCATAAGCGCTAAATTAACTATAAAACGTATTATGTGCAGTGCATATAATAAAATGTGCACCAAACAAATTGAAACAGGATACTTTCCTTCTATGTATCCAAAGAAGTCCTTAAATTCTTTTGTTGAGGTAAGTGATTCTCGAAGTGTAGGGTCAAATGATCCAGTGATTTTTCCAAAGTGAACCAAGAAAAATGTGAAAGAAAAAAACAATGTTTAATACAGTTTATAAATAAATTTGTCCAAAAAAAGTCTTTTTAGTCTAGCTGTGAAAAAGAGGGTGTACCCCACTCACACAAAAGAGGTGAATAAAATATGTTGAAAAGGTTTCTCTGTACTATGATTTTGCTTCACCCAAAATATATCTCAGAGGAGCATACCCTCACTCACATAAGTACTGAATAATGAAGCCCAAATTTTTTTATTTTGGTCCCCTTAAATGTTACAGGAAAATAACATACCCCACTCACTATTGGATAGGATGTTGAATTCCCATAAAGGTATCTTTCTTAAACCACCAAAGGTAAAATATTCTCAAAAAACAGTAATGTACATCTGTTTTAGGTCATTTTATTGGCACGTTAATAAGGCGACAAATTAGTGTACCCCCACTCACATCCAGAGGAAAGCCCAGAAAGGTATCTTTGTGTCTTTAAGAAAGGTCCCACAATAAGGGGCGTACCACACTCATGATGTCAAGGCTGGAAACATGCACATCAAGGTATCTTTACATTTGATTTCCCCTGTATTATAACAGGCTTGGGTCCCCGGATATATAAACCCCATGGAGTGTCCAAAAAAGAAGAGCATATGTATGTAGCCAAGAAATGTATTCACATATAGTCCATAGTTGGACATGGAAAGCCAATATGTACAAGAATAAAAAATGTTCAAGTTAAGATTAAAAAATAAAAATGCAAAATGAACCCAAACCCAGAGGCAACATGAAATATCGGTAACACAATCACTCAAAGATGGTAAAAAGGCCCGTACAAAGTTATAGGTAAAGGGTTTCCAATATTAGCTCCATGGCTTGTAAGGTCCAGAATGCAGCAAGTCCCCTGGATGGTGTCAACGCTTTTCGGCATGGGTCTTCAAAAATGCTCCAGGTGAGCTGAAACACATTGACACCATCCAGGGGAATTGCTGTATTCTGGACCTTACAAGCCACAGAGGTAACATTGGACACCCTTTACCTATCACTTTGTCCGGACCTTTTAACCATCTTTAAATTGATTGTGTTACTGATGTTTCATGTTGCCTCTGGGTTTGGGCTCATTTTGCATTTTTATTTTTTAATCTTAACTTGAACATTTTTGTTATTGTACATATTGTCTTTCCATGTCCAACTATGGACTATATGTGAATAAATTTCTTGGCTACATACATAATCTCTTCGTTTTTTTGGACACTCCATGGTTTATATAGCCGGGGACTCAAGCCTGTTATAATACAGAGGTAATCGAATTTAGATACCTTGATGTGCATGTTTCCAGCCTTGACATCTTTAGTGTGGTACGCCCCTTATTGTGGGACCTTTACGGTCTTAAAGACACAAAGATACCTTTCTGGGCTTTCCTCTTTCCTTGGATGTGAGTGGGGGTCCGCTGATTTGTGGCCTTATTCACGTGCCAATAAAATTACCTAAAACAGATATACATCACTGTGTTTTGAAAATATTTTACCTTTTGGTGGTTTAAGAAAGATATCTTTATGGGAATGCAACATCCTATCCAATAGTGAGTGTGGTACGCTATTTTCCTGTAACATTTGAGTGGACCTTTTGGGGCTTCATTTATTCAGTACTTATGTAAGGGTACGCTCTTCTCAGATATATTTTGGGTGAAGGAAAATCATAGTACAAAGAAACCTTTTCAACATATTTTATTCACCTCGTTTGTGTGAGTGGGGTATGTCCTTTTTTTCAAAGCTACACTTAAAAGAACAAGAGAGACATTTTTTGGACCAATTAATTTATAAACTGTATTACACATTGTGTAATACAGTTTACAATTTATAAACTGTATTACACACAGTGGATCACTTTGGAACAATCACTGGATAATTTGACCCTACACTTCGAAAATCACTTACCTCAACAAAAGAATTTAAGGACCTTTTTCTTCTTTGGATACATGCAAGGAAAGTATCCGGTTTCATTTTGTTTGGTGCACATTGGATTGTATTCACTGCACATAATGGAGGGAATTTACTAAAGGAAATTTGTAAAAAATAGGTGTAAAAATAGGTGTATTTGTATCCAGAAATACACTTATTTTTGACAGTTACTATCCCGAAAATACGGCTATTCGTATTGATGTTCTATCAATACGAATACGAATTGCCGTATTTTCGGGATAGTAAGGGGGAAACTTACCAAAGGAAATTTGTAAAAAAAAATAGGTGTATTTGTATCCAGAAATACACTTATTTTTGACATTTACTATGCCGAAAATATGGCAATTCGTATTCGTATTGATGTGCTATCAATACGAATACGAATTGCCATATTTTCGGGATAGTAAATGTCAAAAATAAGTGAATTTCTGAATACAAATACACCTATTTTTTACAAATTTCCTTTAGTAAATTTCCCCCTAAGTGTCAAAAATAAGTGTATTTCTGGATACAAATACACCTATTTTTTACTAATTTCCTTTAGTAAATTTCCCCCAATACGTTTTATGGTTAATTTAGCATTATGATTGTTTTTGTTATTCAATTTTCTTTTTTTTTTTCACACTATTGAGGCTTTCTGGTGTTAACCTTACCGAATTTCAAAAACTCCCTATAGCTGCTTTAGTGCAGATTTTCATTTACACATTCCACACAATTTTCGTTCATGGTGGGAATCAAACCCATGACCTCAGTGCTGTAAGGCAGCAATGTTAGCTATTACACCATCCATGCTGATTATGTTATGGATTGATGATTACAGATTAATTGCAAAGCATTTATTTTGTTTATTTGTTAGGTACTTGAAGAATCCAAAGCGTTAGTCCGAAATGTTATGCGTGGGGATTTGGAACAGACAAATGAAAAAGAGTGTGAAGTACTTAAGAAGATATGGGGCTCTGCTCAAGGAATGGACTCTATGCTGAAATACTTGCAAAGAAAAATTGATGAATTCTAAAAAATAAAAAAGACACAACAAAAAGAAAAACATTGCTTATTTTATGAAGTAGCCTTCAAACACTTAATGGGACATCTTGGTGGTGCCGTAAATTAAAGGATATTTTTTTTCCTTACAAATATCAACTAAAGCCGGCCATAAAATGTTCCCAGGCACAAGGCATGGAGTGTTCCTTCTAGATTCTTAGCAATCCACGTCTTGAACATTGGTATGTACCAAGAAGAGATCTATGAAAAACTTTGTGCGACAGGGAAGTCTGGAAAATGCTTATTTTTTTTGTTCATAATATATATATATATAGATATAAATATATATTTAAAATGAAAACGGGTAGCAGCAAGCCCTTACTTTCATTACCCACTGAGGTAGAACTGAGGCAATACTTGTTTCAGAAGAAGGTAAAATACCTCAGATATGAACTTTTTCTCTTCTCTTTCATTTTAATGGCTTCAGAAAACAATTCCCACGGGACTAAAAATGTTTACGAATGCATTTGAACACCCCCAACTTCCCAAAAAGTGTGTGTGTGTGTGTGTACTCAGGACATGCTAATAAAATGTAAAGGAAATCCTCTTCATGCTATAAGAAACATGTTCATTTTAACTTAGCATGATGAAACACTGTTAACATATTTTTCTGTGTGTGATGCAGTATTAACAAGTCACTTATTTTATCTTGTGTTACATTTGAGGTTATTTCACTCTTCAGAAGCAGTTTTATGTAACTTTTTAGTTCCTGGTGAATCTTCATAGTTGTTTGCAGGTAATGTATTACACCAAAAATAATTTTATGTTCATACTTGTATAAATTTTAGGTTTCACTAGAATATATTTTATTTAATAAGTTAATTTTTGGTACACTATTAAATTGCAAAATACCCACCCAAAACTACCTTACCGTTAGAAGTGCGCTATTCAATTCTTGCTTTTTTATCAATACACTATATAAATTGCAAATATATTTTACTTTTTTATGTATACTGTAGACAAGTCTGTCTTGTAAATATATGAAATGTGCCATTCTTTTCTGGAGTGTAAAATTTGTAATGGCAGATTTACTATTAATACTAAGATATCTGCTCTTGCAAATAGTTGAATGTATGAAGAAAGGTAATCAATCTTATTTTTGTACAGTTTTTACATTTTTACTTCAAACTGACCATCTCCCATTCTTCTCGGAGAGCTGCTCCCTGTGTAAATCTGCCTGTAGCTGTAGGATTGATACAGCAATTACAGCATCAATATGTCATTGGACCTGTGCTTTTGTTCTACAGATTAAAGATATAAAGTGTACAGCCTGTAAATTTTTTTTTTTTTTTTTTTAATATTCAGCAAAGAAATTGGCTAAAATAAAACTAATTTTTCTTAACATACTTAATACTGTCCTGGCAGATTTTGTGATTTATTATTCTGTGCCTTTAAAATAAAAATAAAAATATTTGAAACAACTGAATCATTCCTACTTGTGTTTTACAAGGTGAGGAATATGCACTTTTAATAGGGTCATGGGCAATGTTCCCTCTAATTTTACGAAGGCTATGTGCGGCAAAAGATTTTGGCTGTGCAACTTTGGAATGAAATTTAAATTTTTGTGCGTCACTTATATATAACTGGAAAATTACGTCCAGCATTTGTGTTAACTTTACTTCAAAATGATATTAAACATTTAAACATTCAAAACACAGCACACAATGTAGTTATTGGGTGAAACACACAGTAATTGAGTCCACAACTGCAAAAAGGGTCCACTGCTGCTTTGTGCGCTCTGTTGTAATGTCTGTGCGCACGCTCGTCGAGTTGTGTGCGCGCGCACGTGCGCACAGCTTAGAGGGAACACTGGTCATGGGTTAATAATGGGGTTGTGATTCCAAGAATTAAATGCACAAGCCCAATATTTTACACAGTTGACAGGTTTTATGTTGCCTCCAATATCTATATGGGTTGTTGTCTACAGATGCATCCTCATACATCTAGCCTCTGGGTCATTCCAAGCTAAATCATAAAAAAAAAAAGCCACTTTTCATCCCAAAAGTCTCAGATTTTCATGAAATTTGGTATGAATTTTGGATGATAGATGACAAAGTTACTTTCATGTGTAAAGTTTTAGCCCTCAGTGATAGTGTTCGCGCAACATGACAAACATTGTAAAAGTGTATGCTTGCAATGTCAACTGAAAAAATCTAAACTTTAGTTCTAATTGTGGTAGAATGTTCATGTTGGTCTTGTTTTAAAGCGCCTATACTTTTTAAAAAATCATTAAAGGTTTAAAAACTTCTACTTTTTAATGTCACATGATGTGACCTTTTGACCTTGAATGTCTAAAAATTGACTTTAGATTTTTTTGTACATAAAGTATGTTAGAAAGTTAAAAATCACATGACTAACCAGGAGCGCTTCTATTAATTCTAATACACATTCAAATGGAAAATGTATAAATATCAGACAATATACATATATAAAAAGTCATATACAGTATGTAGCGATGTGTGTAAAAAAAAGTGTGTGTACAGTATGTATATATGTGTGTGTGTGTGTGTGTGTGTGTGTGTATATATATATATATATATATATATATATATGTGTGTATATATATATATATATATATATATATATATATATATATATGTGTGTGTGTGGCTGGTCCCCGGCACTCTGGATACAGGGTTGCTTCGGACTGGTGCCTTCCCTTAGATCCCACTGCAAGCTGCAGTGCTGCAGTGGACATATGTAGTACAAGGCGCTGGCGGCACTCGGTCCCAAATAAACAAACACAGAGGCAGCTCAAATGTGCAACGTTTCAGTGCACGTGGCACTTTTATCAAGAACAGTTATAAAACTGTACACTCACCCGTTTTTATAGGAGCTCAGGACCGTGCAGTGCCGCTATTCCTCCAACTTCCGTCTTCCCGGCGTCAGCCTCGGTCGCCCGGAAGTGACGTCACGGCTCTGTCCACGGTTTCCCTGGCAACCTGTGTAACAACAATGGATAACATGGTTACCGTGTTCATAATAACAAACATTTGTGCAATACATAACAAATCAATACAATAAGAGGATGACCTGCATCCATATACATGTGCAAAAACTCAAACTTTAAAACGTGACAGTTTGTTAGCTACCTACACTGGTACCTTGTTACTCGTGCTAAATTGTGATCTAGTGTTAAAATCTTATGCTACTATACCCCGGGTGTTTCCCCCCATGAATTTATCTCATTAAAATCTGCCTCAGTTTCCTGAAGCTCCTGACTAAGATCACACCATTTTAATTATTCACTTTACTGATAACGATTATTTGATGCTAAACTTGTCCGGTGATCCCCAACCAACCTCCTCTGTGGCCCTCGACTTTTTGTTTACTCACAGATCCCAACATGGGTCTACCTTCTTTATTATAATGTCTTCCCTATTTGGGAGTTCTCATAGTGGGGCATAAATCTACTAGGCATTCTCCATCATTATGTGGTTCCTGATTTCCAATGGGTTGACTTCTCTGTGTTAACTAGTTTTATAGGAAACAACTGAGTCCCAGATACTTATTTAGGCCCCTGGGTGCCAGGGTGCCTAATCTGTGAATCCAGGCGCTCTCTTTCTGTAACAACTTTTTTCCCCTGTCACCACCCTTATTGGAGGGTGGGAAATGGTCTATAATGCGGTATCTGATGGTCGAGACACTGTGGCCAGCCATTGCAAAATGTTTGGCCACAGGTTGTTCACTGGTTCCCTTTAGAAGTGCAGCTTTTATTGAGGACCTGTGCATAGCCATTCGTTCGCGAAATTGTCGTTCTGTCTTACCGACATATTGTAGCGAACACGGGCAGGATATAATGTAAATCACGTACCTACTGGTACATGTCAATCTATAATTGATGTTATACTTCCTGCCTGAGAATGGATGGTGGAATGTTGGCCCTGTTTGCATGTATCCACATGTTACACAATTTGGGCATTTGTAACACCCATTCCTGCCCACGGGTATGAATGTGTGGGTTTTGGCATTCCCTCTCCCTGTTATGTCCGTGTGGACCAGACGGTCTCGCAAGCTGCTTCCCTTGCGGTAGCAAGGCATGAGGTTTATATTCTGTAATTTAAGCGATGTGTCAGCCTGAATTACTGGCCAATACTTTTTAGCCGTCTTTTTAATTTTAGGGGACATATGTGTGTATGTGTTAGGCCACATTATTACTGGTTTGTTGGTCTTCTTTTGTTTGATGTCTAGCAGCTGTTCTCGGGGGATTTTAAGTGCTTTCTTTTTGATGGTCTCTAATGTTACTGGGTCATACCCCCTCTCCAAAAATTTCTTCTGCATGATATCCACTTGTGTTATGGCTTCCTCCCTATTACTGGTGATCCTCAGTGCCCATAAGAACTGACTATATGGTAATGCCTTTTTAGTTTCTTGTGGATGTGCGCTGGATGCCAACAACAGGTTGTTTCTGTCTGTTGGCTTGGAGTAGACCTTGGTGGTCAATTTGCCCTGTGTTTTGGTAATATTCACATCCAGAAAGTTCACACTCTCCCTGTCTAGTGAAAATGTGAACTTTACTTGATGTTCTGTGGCATTGTGGGACCTAATGAGCTCTTTGAATGCTGCTGACGTGCCTGCCCATATAATGAGGGCATCAATGTATCGATGGTATGCTAAAATGTTCTCTGCAACCACCCTGTTGCTAAAGAATACATCCTGCTCAACGTCACACATGAATAAATTGGCTACTGACGGGGCCACGTTCGACCCCATGGCCACGATCCTTAGCTGTAAGTAAAATTTTCCATCACAGAAGAAATAATTGTTTGATAACACCATCTCCAACAACTGCATGAAGACATCAATGTCCGGGCCTACATAATGTCTGTTGTTCACCAATGATCTTCTGACAGACTGCAAACCCATGGTATGGGGTATGCAGGTGTACAGATTACTAACATCCAAAGATATTAGTGCCGCATGATCAGGTAATTCGACTATGTTTTCCAATCGAAGTAGAGAAGATGTGTCCTTAAGGAATGTTGGTTTTTCTTGGACAACCGGTTGTAGGTAACCATCCAGGAACACCGCGATAGGTTGATAAATCGACCCCCTGGCCGAAATGATGGGCCGTCCCGGTGGTCTAGAGGGGTTTTTGTGCACCTTCGGGATTGTATATAGGAGTGGTCTGATCGGATGTTCTACTATCAAACATGCACAGCATGCTTCTGTGATAAAATCATTGGCTACGAGGTATTTTAAATAACTGTCCAGTTCCTTTTTATACACCAAGGTTGGATCGCTTGGCAGGAGCCGGTATGTCTCGTGATCATTGAGGTGTCTATAAAGGTGGCCATACACACGCAGATTTATCTGCAGATCTGTCTAGTTGGAACAAAAACATGGTTATGGATGAAAGCAAATGACAGTTGACCATTTGCTTGGAAATGCTGGAAAACTGACAAACTGTCACTCATCCATAACCATGTTTTTGTTCCAACCAGCCAGATCTGCAGATAAATCTTAGTAGTGTATGGGCACCTTAAGTCTCTTCTCTATAGTCTGACCGATTTTGCACGACTTTTGAGCCGCCTTTATCAGACTATACAAAGAAGTGTGAATTAGTCCCAAGGCGCTAAGCCTGAATCCTGCAGCCTTACACTGGAAGAAGAGGATCACCAAAAGACCTCTAGTCGTCGAATTGTAGAAAAGGAATCAGTGTGTAGGGGACGCTGGATTCTTGTTGACCCAATATACAGTAGTAGCTGTCCGATGGCTCATACAGATTTTATGAGGGAAAAACACAAAAAAGAGACAGCAATCAATGGGGATCTGTGTATGGGTAATAGACAGAAGGTTTTTTTCTCTGAGGGGCACAGTAGGAAAAACTCCCAGGGGGATATCGTACCCTAACTCACACGAAACGGTGCGTGTACATCCACATCAAGGTATCTTTTGGGTGTTTTCAAAAAGGGGACACCTCCGTGTGAGGAAAATTTGAAACAGGTGCGTACCGTACTCACATATATACGGGTATTGGTACTCCTATAAAGGTATCTTTGGGTCCCAGATGATTCATGGAATTTTCAGTGATTATTTCCAATATTCTCAGTATAGGGTATGAAAAGAAAACAAAATCCTCACTCAGTAAAAACAGAAATGTACTGGACAATGATACACCACAAGGGTCTGTATACAAAGAGAATTCCCAAGGGGTTATAGTACCCGCACTCACACAAGGAAATGCGTTTACATCCACATCAGGGTATCTTTGATTTCAACAGGGCACCTCCGTGTAGGAAATGGGTTGATAATAGGTGCGTACCTTTACTCACATGTGTGTTAGTGATGGTACTCCTGTCTGGGTATCTTTTAAGTTCCAGTCAATAAGTCAGGTTTTCAATAATAAAACTCCACAATCCCCGATGTATCATAAAAGGAGACAAGGTTCTCTCTCAGTATAGATATTTATTGAACGGGGTAAAACAAGGATAGTGTGCACAAATACAAATGCACCAAAACATGTGCAAAAAAAAAGCAAGGGGAAACAATACCTGAAAGGCAATGTATGGCCATCCACTGTCAGCCAGGTAGTCCCCAGATGGTACAAGTAATATAGATGCACAGCTCCTCTCCACCAACGCGTTTCGACAGATTCCCTGTCTTTTTCAAGGCTGGAGAGGAGATGTGCCAAGTAGTGGTATTTATACCAGTGGTTAATCCTTCCTGATAACTCCCACAATGGGGAGGGGATAAAACCCGGAAGTCACTGTAATTACTATTAGGATGAGCTCCCACCTACAACCTAATACATACAGACATAGCGCTTTTCCTACTATGTTAAATTATATAGTTATCGCTAAAAAGATGTAAGCATAATCCCGTTTTATAAGGGATAATTGCATCCCAGGAAACGGTCTGTGACACGCAGGTGAAACGCAAATGTCACATCCGTTTTAGTTACAGGCCAATAATAAGGTCCTTGTAACCGGATGTGCGTGTCCGGAGTTAATGGACCACGCACAAATGATTCCCCAGTCATGTAGAAAAAACACATCAAAGCGGCGAGTGACACGCACGTATGCGCTCAACGTCACTTCCGCCGCTTGTGTGTATGGTACTAGCCGGCTCTGATAGATGCAGCTCCCGGAAGTGGCAGTCCTGGAACGCATATGAAGCGCATCCAGCACTTCCTCATTGCGGACGTCAGCATATGTATTGCTGGTCGGCGCTAGAGGGTTGGAACGCATGTGGAGCGCATAAAGCGCTTCCTGGTTCTTGAAACACATGAAAGGCGAGTATAGCGCTTCCTAACTGCGGTGACAAAGTGGGTAAATGGATATATAACAAGATCCTTATGGGCTCTAAATAAAGTGCATAAATCGTACAATTGGACGAGGTAGCTAATATAAAGTGCTCAGATAAGGTGCATTTTCCATATATCAGTGCAGAATGAGCATAAAAGTGCAAATAAGCAATTATAATAAATACAAACCACTAATAAATACCACTACTTTTACAATAATATACATATGAAAGAACAATAAAAGAATATTATACAGTTTAAAATGATTAAAAAACCTATAAAAACCATTTTAGTTCGAAATCAGAATTGAGACCAAGGGGTGAGAGGGTATTTATATCATAAATCCACCTCATTTCTTTCTTTGCTAATTGGATGTCTTTATTGTTGTGTCTCCAATTATCTCTAACCTGCTCTAAACCCCAGAAGCCCACAATGCCCTTGGGTGAACTCTGGTGGTGGGTTTTAAAGTGCATAGAAAATGGATGGTCCATATGTGCCCTTTTTATGTTACGGATATGCTCCGACCATCTTATCTTAAGGGTCCTAGTGGTTTTCCCTACATAGACCTTATTACATGCGCACATAATTGCATAAATAGCATACTTTGAATTGCAGGTTAAAAATTGTTTGATCTTAAAATTATAATTATTTAAAGTGAGATCCGTGGTTTTCTTTTCTGTCGTATTGCAGGCTTTGCACATAGAACAGTCACCACATCTATGGAAGCCCTGACTTCTAATTTGGCCTCCTATAGATTTACTTAGAAAGGCGCTAGAAACGACTTTATCTTTGACTGTCGGGGCTCTACGATAAATGAACCGTGGTCTCGGTGGCAGAATGGTAGTTAGGGCAGGGTCTTTTAAAAGAAGGTTCCAATTCTTCTGGAAAATCTGTTCCACATATTTATGATGACCTGAATATTGTAAAATCATGGGCATGTTAAGATTGGTCTCCCCTTGATCCCTTGATTCCTTCGGAGCTAGTAATTGTTCCCGAGGAAGTTTAGACACCTCTTCCAATGCATTCTCTAACATGTCATTCCTATACCCCTTATTAAGAAATTTTTGTTTCATGGTCATACTGCTGGTATCATATGACTCTTTTTTGAACAATTCCGTTTCAGGCGGATAAATTGGCTTTTAGGAACATTGGTAAGCCATCTTTTAAGATGGTTGCTCTTGGGGTCAATAAAAGTGTTAGAATCTTTATCAGACTGTCTGATTATGATGTCCTGATATGACTCTAGATTTTTTTAACGCTGTTCGTTCACTCTTAGATAAATTCCACTGTTGCGGATTAATGTTTTCCTTGCCCGTGGGAATGTCATTTTTTAGCATGTTGGTGAACACTTCAATGGCCGCATTGCGATTTAACCGATAGGTGTCTACTGTCCATTGAAATGTGCTAAATGGAACTGATGGAACAAATGACAATCCATATGCGAGGACCTTTTCTTCATCTTGGGTCAATGTCCTTGATGATAAATTGAAAATGGGGCTTAGCACCTCACTGGCACTATATGCGCCTGTAAGCCAGCTATACACCCTTTGCTTACAGGCGCATATAGCCAGGACGATAGGCGCCCGCTGTTTCGAAGGAGACTCCGCCCACCACGCAACTTGACTCCCAGACCACTGGCAGCAAAAGTGATAATTATGACATTTCAATGGACAGTAGACACCTATCGGTTAAATCGTAGTTTAAAACTAAAAGAACACTTTAAAGATAAAGACCAGAAGAAGCCTACAGTAAACACCATCCCGCAACACCTTGTAGGGTTCAAGCAGAAGTCCACATTTGAACCGTCCAGCAGCAATGCGGCCATTGAAGTGTTCACCAACATGCTAAAAAAATGACATTCCCACGGGCAAGGAAAACATTAATCCGCTACAGTGGAATTTATCTAAGAGTGAACGAACAGCGTTAAAAAATCTAGAGTCATATCAGGACATCATAATCAGACAGTCTGATAAAGGCGGCTCAATAGTCGTGCAAAATCTGTCAGACTATAGAGAAGAGACTTATAGACACCTCAATGATCACGAGACATACCGGCTCCTGCCAAGCGATCCAACCTTGGTGTATAAAAAGGAACTGGACAGTTATTTAAAATACCTCGTAGCCAATGATTTTATCACAGAAGCATGCTGTGCATGTTTTATGGTAGAACATCCGATCAGACCTGTCACGGCCTGGACTGTCTGTGTTCCCGGCACTGACCTGGGTGCGCCAGTGGAGGGCGCAGGGAACTGGAAGCGAGGAGGCTTGAGATAGCTGGAGCTCATGCACGGAGACAGGAGAGAGCTGAACTGCCGGGGACACAGAGGATTGGCTGAGACCTAAGGTAGAGGCGCGGGGTCTAAGCCGACAGTGGTATTCACCAGGGACCCCCGCAAGGGGATATGGACTTAGCTGCAACTGACGACCAGGTCGCGGCCCTCTGCCCAGGTTCCCCTGTGGCTTTGGCAGAGTTTGGATAACAAGAGTCTTTAATGGGGTACGAAAACCATCGATGGTGATCGATGGCACTGAATGCTATACAGCAACACGGAGGGTTCTTGAGAGTAGTGGGATGCGGCCTGGAAGCCGGGGATGACGTGAAGGTAATACAGGGGGACACTGGAGACAATGAGAAATACCGGAGCGGCTAGGGAGCCGATGCTTGAGATCACTGGGGATCGCTGGAGCGGCTAAGGAGCCGGTACTTGAGATCACTGGGGATCGCTGGAGCGGCTAAGGAGCCGGTACTTGAGATCACTGGGGATCGCTGGAATCACTGGGGCGGCTAGGGAGCCGATACTGGGGATCACTGGAGCGGCCTGAGAGCCGAGAGGAGACGGGCACGGAACCCACGGATAACCGGACACTGAGCAAGTAACCTGGGCTGCACGAGAAGACAGGATCACACGGCAGATGGAAACACGTGGAGACTTCTGGCAGGAGTAGTATGACCAGGACGCTGAGAGTAACACAGGTGACAGCGGACTCAGGAAAACCGGACCTCTGGAGCACGTGGGGAGTCTTGACAGGAGCTTAACGCTGGAGAACTCACAGGTAAACTGACGAGTTGTTCAAGACAAGGAGGAGACTGTGAGCTGGGTATTTATCCCTCCAGGTGATTAGAGAATCAGACGCAGGTGATGGAATTAGCCGCAGCAGCAGCACACAGACCAGGAAGTAAGGTGGAGTTTACCTGGATCATGTGACCCGCAACTTGATCAGGGAATACACCTGGAGCTTACAGTGACGCAGGGATGACTTGGAAGCAAAAAGACATCACGCCAGGGATTGCCGACTGTGCCGGCAGCTGACCTACGGAGGACACTACCCCAGCGTGCCGGTAAGGGGCGCATGCGAGCAGTGCGGGAACCGGGGTTCATGACAGTACCCCCCCCTTTAAGGGTGGGCACCGAACACCCTTTGGGCTTACTTGGATTGTCTTTATGAAAAGCTGCAATCAAACGGGGAGCATGCACATCTGCAGCATTGATCCAGCTTCTTTCTTCCGGGCCATAGCCCTTCCAATCGATGAGGTATTGGATATTTCCATATCTTTTGCGAGAATCCACCACCTTATCGACCTCGAATTCAACCCCTCGATGGGTATAAACTCTGGGGAGCTCAGGAGTGGTACTTTGGAACCGGTTGAGAACAAGAGGTCGCAGTAAGGATATGTGGAAGGAATTTGGGATCTTCAGGTATGGTGGTAGCTTCAGCTTATAAGCTACGGGATTGATCCTTTGGATCACAGGGAATGGCCCAATGAATCGGGGGGCGAACTTCATGGACGGGACTCGGAGGCGGAGATTTCGAGTGGAAAGCCATACTTTGTCGCCAGGCTTTAACTGAGGAACTGCTCTTCTTTTACGGTCAGCAAAGAACTTGTATCTCTTTGAGGCTTTCTTGAGAGAAACATGTACATTTTTCCAAACTTGCGAAAAATGTTTGAGGGTGGAAGATGCGGCAGGCACTTCCAAAACTGGTAAGGGCTCAAAGATCGGTGGTCGAGGGTGATGACCGTAGACTACGTAGAAAGGAGAGTAGCCAGTAGCTGTGTGGTATCTGAAGTTGTGGGCAAATTCAGCCCAAGGCAGCCAGTTGACCCAGTTGTCTTGTGACGAGGACACATACAGGCGCAGAAAGGCTTCTAGGTCTTGGTTAACTCTCTCTGTTTGCCCATTAGACTGCGGATGGTACGCTGTGGAAAAGTTCAATTTCACTTTCAGGGCAGAACAGAGAGCTCTCCAAAAGCGGGCTACAAATTGCACTCCACGATCGGAGACAATATCTGTGGGGAGTCCATGAGTTCGAAAGATGTGTTGGATGAAGATCTGGGCGAGCTTGGGAGCAGAGGGCAGGCCAGTCAATGGAATGAAATGTGCCATTTTGGAGAACCGGTCTACCACCACCCAGATGGTATTACATTCTTGAGACTTTGGGAGTTCAGAAATAAAGTCCATGGAAATGTGCGTCCAGGGACGCGTGGGAATGGGCAATGGAAGGAGAGTACCTGCAGGGGACTGACGATGGACTTTATGTTGGGCACAGATAGGACATGAGGCCACGAAATCCTGGACATCCTTTTTCATGTGAGGCCACCAATATGACCGGCGAAGAATTTCCAGGGTTTTGTGAACACCTGGGTGACCGGAGAAGGGCGAGGCGTGAGCCCAAGACAAGATTTTGGGCTGGAGCTCAGGTAAAACTAGCATCTTTCCTCGAGGTGGCACAGGTGACACATGGGTGGCCGCAAAAGCCGTAGGACTGATGATGGGATGTTGTTCTTGTAGCACTGTGTCATCTTCCATAGAGCGGGACAGTGCATCGGCTTTTACATTTTGGGACCCAGGACGATAGAAAATTTTAAAACTAAATCGTGAGAAGAATAAGGACCAGCGAGCTTGGCGGGAATTAAGACACTGGGCGGTCTGGACGTACAGTAAGTTCTTGTGATCTGTGAAGATGGACACGGGAAACTTGGCCCCTTCTAACAGATATCGCCATTCTTCCAGTGCAAGTTTAATTGCCAACAACTCCTGATCGCCAATGGAATAGTTTTTCTCGGCAGGGAGGAATTTCCGGGAGAAAAACCCACAGGGGTGCTGTTTGCCATCGTCTGTGACTTGAGAGAGCACAGCCCCAACACCCACATTAGAGGCGTCGACTTCCAAGAGGAATGGTTTGTCTGTATCTGGCTGCCGGAGAATGGGGGCAGAAATGAAGGCTTGTTTTAGCAGGTGGAATGCGGACAAGGCTTCTTCGGACCAGACAGCTGGATTGGCACCTTTTTGGGTGAGGGCTGTGATGGGGGCGATGAGGGTGGAGAATCCTTTGACAAATTTTCTGTAGTAGTTGGCAAAGCCAATGAAACGCTGGACTGCTTTGAGAGTGGTTGGTTGGGACCAACTATCGATGGCTTCAAGTTTTGCGGGATCCATTCGCAACTCTGAGCCGGATACGATATACCCTAGGAAGGGTATCTGGGGAACTTCGAATGTGCACTTGGAGAGTTTACCGTACAATTTATTAGCACGTAAACGGGACAGCACTTCTTTGACTTGAGACCGATGAGACTGGAGATCTGAAGAAAAAATCAAAATATCATCGAGATATACAACAAGATATTTGTATAGGACATCTCTAAAAATTTCATTGACGAATTCTTGAAAGACGGCAGGTGCATTACTGAGACCGAAGGGCATCACTAGATACTCGTAATGCCCATCTCTAGTGTTGAAGGCAGTCTTCCATTCGTCGCCTTGGCGAATTCTGATTAGGTTATACGCCCCTCGGAGGTCAAGCTTGGTAAAAATTTTTGCCCCTTTGATACGATCAAATAGTTCAGTGATCAAGGGAAGAGGATAACTGTTCTTGATGGTTATCTCATTGAGGCCTCTATAATCTATGCATGGGCGCAACCCTCCATCTTTTTTTTTCACGAAAAAGAATCCTGCACCAGCAGGGGAGGTAGAGGGTCGGATGAACCCTTTCTGGAGATTTTCTTGAATGTATTCAGACATCGCTTTGGTCTCAGGGATTGACAGGGGGTAGGTACGCCCCTTAGGAGGGGACTTCCCAGGGAGGAGATCGATGGGACAATCCCATCGGCGGTGTGGAGGCAGAACATCAGCGGCTTGTTCACTGAAGACATCACTGAAAGAATGATATGCTGATGGTAGCCCTGGAAGGCTTTTGACTGTGGAAGATCGGACTGGAGTTACTTCAGTCAAGCAATGTTTCTGGCAATAATCGCTCCATTCCACAATTTGGAGAGATCTCCAATCGATACGGGGGTTGTGGAGTTGTAGCCATGGTAATCCTAACACAAGATCATAAGAAGATTTAGGAATGACCAGGAAGTCCATACATTCTTGATGAAGTACCCCTACGTGGAATGAGACAGGGACTGTCCGATACATAATGTCACTTCCGCGGATCCTGCTTCCATCCACCGCTGTGAGGTAGTGAGGCTGGGGAAGAGGCAGGATTGGGATTTTGCACTTCTTTACCAGCTCGGCTGAGATAAAGTTCCCTGCAGCCCCGGAGTCTGCCAGGGCTGAGACTTTCAGGGTACCCACAGGGGACACAAGGGCAACAGGTAGAATTAAGTCATTGGTGGGAGGAGCTTTACTGAGACAACCTAACCTGACTCCCCCACTGCAGGTTAGGGCTTGGCGTTTCCCGGACGCTCGGGACAGGACCCAATGAAGTGACCGGGGGCGGCACAGTAGATACATAATTTTTCTCTTTGTCTCCTGGACCGTTCATCTGTAGATAACCTAGATCTACCTATTTGCATAGGTTCTTCTGTGAAGGTTGTCGCAGGACGGTGCTGAGACGGAGGCGGGACTCGGGGAACTACTTTCTTTGATTTTTCTAAACCTCGCTCTCTTAAGCGCAGGTCTATTTTGACACACAAGGAGATTAAATCTTCCAGCTGCTCGGGGAGATCTCGGGTGGCAAGTTCGTCTTTGATGCGCTCTGAGACGCCCAACCAGAAGGCGGCTGTTAGCGCCTCATTGTTCCATTTGAGCTCGGAGGCAAGGGTCTGAAACTGAACCACGAATTGACCCATGGAACGAGAGCCCTGTTTGATACGGAGAATTTCTGTAGAGGCTGACACAGGCCTTCCTGGCTCATCGAATATCCGTCGGAAGGTAGAGACGAATCTCTCATAATCGGTGAGAATTGGATCAGATCTTTCCCAGAGGGGTGATATCCAATCTAGGGCAGAACCTGACAGCAAGGAGACAATATATGCTATCTTGGTTCTGGCAGTCGGAAAGTTCTGTGGTAAAAGTTCAAAGTGAATGTCACATTGGTTTAGAAAGCCTCTACAGGCCTTGGGATTGCCATCATATTTATTAGGAGTAGGCAGCTGAAGACGAGGGAAATATGATGAAGCATGAGTGGCAGGCGGATTAGATACTGGTGACGGAGGTGGCCGAAGGGATTGCTGGAGAGAATCCAGACGAGTGGACACATCCTGGAGGTATGTAATCACCTGCTGCTGCGTCGCTTCTTGCGTCTCGATACGCGAGGTGACATCTTGAAGCGCCGCTGGCCCCACACTATGGTCGCGTGCCGAGTCCATCGGTCTTGAACAATCTGTCACGGCCTGGACTGTCTGTGTTCCCGGCACTGACCTGGGTGCGCCAGTGGAGGGCGCAGGGAACTGGAAGCGAGGAGGCTTGAGATAGCTGGAGCTCATGCACGGAGACAGGAGAGAGCTGAACTGCCGGGGACACAGAGGATTGGCTGAGACCTAAGGTAGAGGCGCGGGGTCTAAGCCGACAGTGGTATTCACCAGGGACCCCCGCAAGGGGATATGGACTTAGCTGCAACTGACGACCAGGTCGCGGCCCTCTGCCCAGGTTCCCCTGTGGCTTTGGCAGAGTTTGGATAACAAGAGTCTTTAATGGGGTACGAAAACCATCGATGGTGATCGATGGCACTGAATGCTATACAGCAACACGGAGGGTTCTTGAGAGTAGTGGGATGCGGCCTGGAAGCCGGGGATGACGTGAAGGTAATACAGGGGGACACTGGAGACAATGAGAAATACCGGAGCGGCTAGGGAGCCGATGCTTGAGATCACTGGGGATCGCTGGAGCGGCTAAGGAGCCGGTACTTGAGATCACTGGGGATCGCTGGAGCGGCTAAGGAGCCGGTACTTGAGATCACTGGGGATCGCTGGAATCACTGGGGCGGCTAGGGAGCCGATACTGGGGATCACTGGAGCGGCCTGAGAGCCGAGAGGAGACGGGCACGGAACCCACGGATAACCGGACACTGAGCAAGTAACCTGGGCTGCACGAGAAGACAGGATCACACGGCAGATGGAAACACGTGGAGACTTCTGGCAGGAGTAGTATGACCAGGACGCTGAGAGTAACACAGGTGACAGCGGACTCAGGAAAACCGGACCTCTGGAGCACGTGGGGAGTCTTGACAGGAGCTTAACGCTGGAGAACTCACAGGTAAACTGACGAGTTGTTCAAGACAAGGAGGAGACTGTGAGCTGGGTATTTATCCCTCCAGGTGATTAGAGAATCAGACGCAGGTGATGGAATTAGCCGCAGCAGCAGCACACAGACCAGGAAGTAAGGTGGAGTTTACCTGGATCATGTGACCCGCAACTTGATCAGGGAATACACCTGGAGCTTACAGTGACGCAGGGATGACTTGGAAGCAAAAAGACATCACGCCAGGGATTGCCGACTGTGCCGGCAGCTGACCTACGGAGGACACTACCCCAGCGTGCCGGTAAGGGGCGCATGCGAGCAGTGCGGGAACCGGGGTTCATGACAAGACCACTCCTATATACAATCCCGAAGGTGCACAAAAACCCCTCTAGACCACCGGGACTGCCCATCATTTCGGCCAGGGGGTCGATTTATCAACCTATCGCGGTGTTCCTGGATGGTTACCTACAACCAGTTGTCCAAGCAAAACCAACATTCCTTAAGGACACATCTTCTCTACTTCGAATATTAGAAAACATAGTCGAATTACCTGATCATGCGGCACTAATATCTTTGGATGTTAGTAATCTGTACACCTGCATACCCCATACCATGGGTTTGCAGTCTGTCAGAAGATCATTGGTGAACAGACATTATGTAGGCCCGGACATTGATGTCTTCATGCAGTTGTTGGAGATGGTGTTATCTAACAATTATTTCTTCTGTGATGGAAGATTTTTACAGCTAAGGATCGTGGCCATGGGGTCGAACGTGGCCCCGTCAGTAGCCAATTTATTCATGTGTGACGTTGAGCAGGATGTATTCTTTAGCAACAGGGTGGTTGCAGAGAACATTTTAGCATACCATCGATGACGCCCTCATTATATGGGCAGGCACGTCAGCAGCATTCAAAGAGCTCATTAGGTCCCACAATGCCACAGAACATCCAGTAAAGTTCACATTTTCACTAGACAGGGAGAGTGTGAACTTTCTGGATGTGAATATTACCAAAACACAGGGCAAATTGACCACCAAGGTCTACTCCAAGGCAACAGACAGAAACAACCTGTTGTTGGCATCCAGTACACATCCACAAGAAACTAAAAAGGCATTACCATATAGTCAGTTCTTACGGGCACTGAGGATCACCAGTAATAGGGAGGAAGCCATAACACAAGTGGATATCATGCAGAAGAAATTTTTGGAGAGGGGGTATGACCCAGTAACATTAGAGACCATCAAAAAGAAAGCACTTAAAATCCCCTGAGAACAGCTGCTAGACATCAAACAAAAGAAGACCAAAAAAACAGTAATAATGTGGCCTAACACATACACACATATGTCCCCTAAAATTAAAAAGACGGCCAAAAATTATTGGCCAGTAATTCAGGCAGATACATCGCTTAAATTAAAGAATACAAACCTCATGCCTTGCTACCGCAAGGGAAGCAGCTTGCGAGGCCGTCTGGTCCACACGGACATAACAGGGAGAGGGAATGCCAAAACCCACACATTCATACCCGTGGGCAGGAATGGGTGTTACAAATGCCCAAATTGTGTAACATGTGGATACATGCAAACAGGGCCAACATTCCACCATCCATTCTCAGGCAGGAAGTATAACATCAATTATAGATTGACATGTACCAGTAGGTACGTGATTTACATTATATCCTGCCCGTGTTCGCTACAATATGTCGGTAAGACAGAACGACAATTTCGCGAACGAATGACTATGCACAGGTCCTCAATAAAAGCTGCACTTCTAAAGGGAACCAGTGAACAACCTGTGGCCAAACATTTTGCAATGGCTGGCCACAGTGTCTCGACCATCAGATACCGCATTATAGACCATGTCCCACCCTCCAATAGGGGTGGTGACAGGGGAAAAAAGTTGTTACAGAAAGAGAGCGCCTGGATTCACAGATTAGGCACCCTGGCACCCAGGGGCCTGAATGAGTATCTGGGACTCAGTTGTTTCCTATAAAACTAGTTAACACAGAAGTCAACCCATTGGAAATCAGGAACCACATAATGATGGAGAATGCCTAGTAGATTTATGCCCCACTATGAGAACTCCCAAATAGGGAAGACATAATAAAGAAGGTAGACCCATGTTGGGATCTGTGAGTAAACAAAAAGTCGAGGGCCACAGAGGAGGTTGGTTGGGGATCACCGGACAATTTTAGCATCAAATAATCGTTATCAGTAAAGTGAATAATTAAAATGGTGTGATCTTAGTCAGGAGCTTCAGGAAACTGAGGCAGATTTTAATGAGATAAATTCATGGGGGGAAACACCCGGGGTATAGTAGCATAAGATTTTAACGCTAGATCACAATTTAGCACGAGTAACAAGGTACCAGTGTAGGTAGCTAACAAACCGTCACGTTTTAAAGTTTGAGTTTTTGCACATGTATATGGATGCAGGTCATCCTCTTATTGTATTGATTTGTTATGTATTGCACAAATGTTTGTTATTATGAACACGGTAACCATGTTATCCATTGTTGTTACACAGATTGCCAGGGAAACCGTGGACAGAGCCGTGACGTCACTTCCGGGCGGCCGATGCTGACGCCGGGAAGACGGAAGTTGGAGGAATAGCGGCACTGCACGGTCCTGAGCTCCTATAAAAATGGTGAGTGTATACTTTTATAACTGTTCTTGATAAAAGTGCCACGTGCACTGAAACGTTGCACATTTGAGCTGCCTCTGTGTTTGTTTATTTGGGACCGAGTGCCGCGTAATATATATATATATATATATATATATATATATATATTACAGATTACCTCCTGGCCCAATTGGACCTAGTAGGGAGAAGCGGCACTCCATGGGCTTTAAACAAATTTCGGGTTTATTCCATGTTAAAACAGCAAAATAGTACACATGTCAACGTTTCAAGACCTCTCGCTCTTTTCTTCAAGACTCGTACTGTGAAAATAAGGTGATGCTGTGCTCGTGGAAAAAGGCTGATACAGCCAATCTTACCTTATATAGCAGAAGTCCTTATATATATATATATATATATATATATATATATATATATATATATATATATCCACAACCAGTTATATTGCACTCACAGTTCATCCAGTTTATGTCATGGGGTGCTCCATTCTCCCAAAGAAAAACTTCCGTGGTACAAAATCCAAGCAAAGCAATCCAGAGCACTCACCACTTTTTGTAAATTCAAAGGTTCTTTATTTTTCCATCAGTGCCAATGCCGACGTTTCGGACCTATGGAGGCCCTTACTCATGGCTCTGCTTACACTTCCTGCAACAAACAGCATCTGACTACTGGTCTCCACCCTACCATTCTTATACCTTCAGTGATCATCAATCTATGTCACCTGTGTCACACTAATCAAACTGCAAATAACACTATAAACATGCTGTATCAAATTTTAAAAAACATCACTCTACTCACCGCCAGTATCTACATCTAATCCTTAGTGTACACCAGTCCAGCGCTCGTTGTTCCTACTATAACAGCGCAAATTACCGCCGTGCGTTCCACTGCCGTGGAACGCATCATGGCGTCTCTACTTCCGCTTCCTCAATGTTCGGCGGAAGTGACGTATCGGGCACTCGAGGGTGCTGACGCACTTCCTCGTTACCCGGCGTCTTCTAGTTACTATATCAACGCCTACATTGCGGTCCAGCTATTTACGCTGGAACGCACCGCCATGTTCTTTTGAGACTGAATCTATTAATAGCTCTGTCAGCTTCATAGTATCTGTTTGCGGTCCAGCTAATTACGCTGGAACGCACAGCCATCATTCTTAGATCACTGGATATGTATGAATGAATGGTGGAGCCAGCACCCCAGACGCTGCCCCGTGCAGATAACATTATACATCAAAAAAATTTTATATACACCACTCAATAAATCAAGACGTACAAACATATAAAAACATACAAGATAAAAATGTCACATCTATAAAGGTGAATATGTGAACCAAGCTATATAGATACAACTATCAAAAATTGATCAAAAAAATCAAAAAAAATAAAAAAAAAGCAAAAAATCACAACTTGAGAATCTCTGTGGTTGAGTTTAGTCACGTTGATAAAGTACATAAGATTGTATATCAGGACCTATGGCTCATAGAAAACATTTAAAGGAATTATATTCATTCAATCCCCTAGGATTGATCGTGTCCAATTTGGCAATCCAGCGGGACTCCTTTTGCAATAGAAGTCTCGCCCGATCTCCTCCTCTTGTTAGTTTTGGTACCTGGTCGATGACCATACTTTTCATTGAGGAAAGAGAATGTCTATTCAACAAAAAGTGACGAGCCACCGGTTTGTCTGTTTCGCCACTACTTAATGCATTACGGATACTCATGCGGTGGTTTGCCATTCGTTCTTTAAAGGAACAAATGGTCTTACCCACATATGTTAACCCACATGGGCATTTTAATAGGTATATCACGTATTCAGACGTGCAAGACAAACGATGTTTAATGTCTATTTTATGTCCTTTGTGGGGATGTGGGAAAAAAGATCCTGTGAGCATTGACTGACACGTAATGCACCCCGTGCATTTAAAGCATCCCAATTTGGGCTTTGTTAGCCAGGTCTCTTGCTTATCACCCTCGAAATTCAGCATCGGTCGCATTAGGTGATCCCGAATGGTTCTGCCTCTTTTGTATGAGAATAACGGTTTTTTCTCTTTGAGGCCCAATTTCGGGTCTGTAGAGACAATGTCCCAATGTTTCATTACGTTCTTTTTGAACGTGGTAGCTTTGGTGTCGAATGTGGTGGTAACAATCATTCGTGGTGGTAATTGGGTAATTTTTTCTTTCTTACCCTTTGTGCTCATTTTTCTTGCTTTACTTAGATTTGCCTGTACCACTTCTGCCGGGTATCCTCTCTCGTGGAACTTGGTTGCCATCTCTTTAAGTTGTAGTTCGGCTTTTTGAGGATCTGTATTGGTTCGTAACACACGAAGGAACTGTGATACCGGTAATCCATCTTTTAGAGGCCTTGGGTGGAAACTGGTATAGTACAATAATGAGTTTCTGTCTGTAGCCTTCTTATAGAGGGTTGTGCCCATACCTTTGCTCTCCTTATAGACCGTAACGTCCAAAAAATTAATGGTTGTGGATAAGTGTGTGTATACCCAGATGGGGATACATTATATATTGGCACCCGGACTTTATAAAATCAAGGAACTTTAAAATTATCCGTTAAATACATTGAACTGACATTATCCTGCAAAACTGGAATGATAAATTTTTATATGTCAAAACATCTGAACCAAAAATTGCACAGGAGGATAACTATTATATCCCTATAGAGAATCTCTGAAATAAATCAGCCTTATTGGTTTGTGGGTCAGCATTGCTCAGATTTATTCATAGATTGCATTGTGTGTAGCTACTAGAAGTGAATGTATATCTTCGCTATTTTTCAGTTTATTATTGCTTTGATTCCATTCTATTTGTTTTGTTGTTTTCTTTGGTCTGTTGTTTTCCTGAAGTGTACCTGATTTCAAAGTTCACTAAGGGGATGACACAGCCCTCAGCCCTAGATGATGTATTGCTCTATCAGGCAGAGAATGCACAGGTATCACTTACTGATGAGGATGCTAGCAAAGTTCTTTTTCAACAGGAAGACTTTGGGGACCTACCAGCTGAAGCCCCAGTAGATGCTTACCACAAACTCCTAAGACTAAGAAAAAAAGGAGGTTGATTTGGTGTTGCATGGCCAGTTCCTTTCCGACTACTTTAGAAACAAGAAGATCCCTCGGGGATTTCGTATCGCGAACACACCCACCATCGGGAGGACTAATCCAACGTTTTGCTCCCGCTGGTGTGGTGTGCTCAATAAATGTTCGCTTGATTTGATTTTGTTAGTAGTGGAGGAAGTCGGAAGGGAACTGGACCAGGTAAGACTGGAATTAAAGGATGTTAAAATAGCAGTTCATCCAGTTCTCATCGAGGACAAAACTGAAAAATGGATAGACAAACTGAACTCTAGCGTGGATCGATACAAAAATGAATTGATTTCTTTCAAAAGAAAAAAACTAGAGACTGTGAATCTAGATTATAAACAACACACAGTGTATAGATGGTTGTCTGGGGATAGTCAGCGCCCTATGCGTCGCAACTATCGGTCCAGACCAGTTTATTCAGTGGACACATATTCCTCACAGTCTTCTTCTGAAGCTGAGGGGAATAGACTCCCCCCTAGTGGATCAAATTCGGCCCTTTTTTTAGAGGAGGGCGGTCACAGGGGTACTTACCACAGGAGAAGAAACACCGCAGACCGCACACGCGGAGGGGCGGGTATAAGAAGGGCAGGGAGAAATCGCCCATGATTAACACTGTGATAAATATCTCGGACCACCAGTTGTCAGAGGGAGAGGAGTCATTACTGAACATGGGACTAGGTTTTGTGCCGATATTTACAAGAGATGATTTTGACAACACTGTAGATCAATACAGACTAGGTCGAAAACTACGTTTAAAAGACCATTTCAAGGAGGCCGATATGGTCAATGAAATTGAGAGACAACAAATTTTAAAAAAACCGAGCAGTTTTGACCCGAATTCTAACAATCCTAATATTAAGACATTTCTTCGTATGATCGACCATGACCACAAAACAAAAATAGCCCCCAAAAAGAACTTTGATAATTTAAACTACACTCAAAGGTTGGCTTTAAAATCTTTGAGAAATAATAAAAATATCGTGATACGCCCAGCCGACAAAGGCGGGGCGGTAGTGGTCATGAATTATAAAGATTACAACAATGAAATCTGTTCCCAGTTAAGTGATGACTCCGTATACACCCTAGTGACAAAAAGCCCTATGCTCAAGATTAAAAACAAGGTGGATGCATACATTGAACAAGCCAAAATGGCTGGTTGGATTGAAGACTCAATGGTTAATTTTTTAAGGGTAGATGATCCAATCTGCCCAATAATGTATACATTGCCGAAGGTGCATAAACGGCTGGACCAACCCCCTGGTCGACCTATTATATCGGCCAGGGGATCGGTCCTCCAGCCCATTGCACAATTTGTTGACCAAATATTGCAATCTACTGTGACCAAGATTCCTAGTTATATCAGGGACACTTTAGATTTCTTGTCCAAATTGAATGATGTTGAAACATTGGAGGATGAGACATTCTTTGCAACGCTAGATGTCTCATCACTCTATACAGTGATACCGCACCACGAGGGGATCAATGCTGTAAGAAAGAGGCTAACCGAGACAGATTATGTTGGCCCACCTATTGAATTTGTATGTGAATTGATTGAGTTAGTGCTGACCCAGAACCATTTCCAATATGGTAAAAACTATTACATACAACAGAAAGGGACCGCTATGGGCTCAAATCTAGCCCCAGTATATGCAAATATATTTATGGCGGAGTTCGAAGAAAAGTATATATACAGGACCTATGGCAAAGATATCATCAAATACTATCGATTCATTGATGACATCTTTCTAATTTGGCGAAACACACAAGAGGCTTTTGAGAGGATGGTGATGGAACTTAATTGTTTGGACACACCGATAAAACTCACACACTGTGTAAGTAACACATCGATTAATTTTTTGGACGTTACGGTCTATAAGGAGAGCAAAGGTATGGGCACAACCCTCTATAAGAAGGCTACAGACAGAAACTCATTATTGTACTATACCAGTTTCCACCCAAGGCCTCTAAAAGATGGATTACCGGTATCACAGTTCCTTCGTGTGTTACGAACCAATACAGATCCTCAAAAAGCCGAACTACAACTTAAAGAGATGGCAACCAAGTTCCACGAGAGAGGATACCCGGCAGAAGTGGTACAGGCAAATCTAAGTAAAGCAAGAAAAATGAGCACAAAGGGTAAGAAAGAAAAAATTACCCAATTACCACCACGAATGATTGTTACCACCACATTCGACACCAAAGCTACCACGTTCAAAAAGAACGTAATGAAACATTGGGACATTGTCTCTACAGACCCGAAATTGGGCCTCAAAGAGAAAAAACCGTTATTCTCATACAAAAGAGGCAGAACCATTCGGGATCACCTAATGCGACCGATGCTGAATTTCGAGGGTGATAAGCAAGAGACCTGGCTAACAAAGCCCAAATTGGGATGCTTTAAATGCACGGGGTGCATTACGTGTCAGTCAATGCTCACAGGATCTTTTTTCCCACATCCCCACAAAGGACATAAAATAGACATTAAACATCGTTTGTCTTGCACGTCTGAATACGTGATATACCTATTAAAATGCCCATGTGGGTTAACATATGTGGGTAAGACCATTTGTTCCTTTAAAGAACGAATGGCAAACCACCGCATGAGTATCCGTAATGCATTAAGTAGTGGCGAAACAGACAAACCGGTGGCTCGTCACTTTTTGTTGAATAGACATTCTCTTTCCTCAATGAAAAGTATGGTCATCGACCAGGTACCAAAACTAACAAGAGGAGGAGATCGGGCGAGACTTCTATTGCAAAAGGAGTCCCGCTGGATTGCCAAATTGGACACGATCAATCCTAGGGGATTGAATGAATATAATTCCTTTAAATGTTTTCTATGAGCCATAGGTCCTGATATACAATCTTATGTACTTTATCAACGTGACTAAACTCAACCACAGAGATTCTCAAGTTGTGATTTTTTGCTTTTTTTTGATTTTTTTTGATTTTTTTGATCAATTTTTGATAGTTGTATCTATATAGCTTGGTTCACATATTCACCTTTATAGATGTGACATTTTTATCTTGTATGTTTTTATATGTTTGTACGTCTTGATTTATTGAGTGGTGTATATAAAAAATTTTTGATGTATAATGTTATCTGCACGGGGCAGCGTCTGGGGTGCTGGCTCCACCATTCATTCATACATATCCAGTGATCTAAGAATGATGGCTGTGCGTTCCAGCGTAATTAGCTGGACCGCAAACAGATACTATGAAGCTGACAGAGCTATTAATAGATTCAGTCTCAAAAGAACATGGCGGTGCGTTCCAGCGTAAATAGCTGGACCGCAATGTAGGCGTTGATATAGTAACTAGAAGACGCCGGGTAACGAGGAAGTGCGTCAGCACCCTCGAGTGCCCGATACGTCACTTCCGCCGAACATTGAGGAAGCGGAAGTAGAGACGCCATGATGCGTTCCACGGCAGTGGAACGCACGGCGGTAATTTGCGCTGTTATAGTAGGAACAACGAGCGCTGGACTGGTGTACACTAAGGATTAGATGTAGATACTGGCGGTGAGTAGAGTGATGTTTTTTAAAATTTGATACAGCATGTTTATAGTGTTATTTGCAGTTTGATTAGTGTGACACAGGTGACATAGATTGATGATCACTGAAGGTATAAGAATGGTAGGGTGGAGACCAGTAGTCAGATGCTGTTTGTTGCAGGAAGTGTAAGCAGAGCCATGAGTAAGGGCCTCCATAGGTCCGAAACGTCGGCATTGGCACTGATGGAAAAATAAAGAACCTTTGAATTTACAAAAAGTGGTGAGTGCTCTGGATTGCTTTGCTTATATATATATATATATATATATATATAGAAGAAAACAGAGGAGCGCTCCATAGTGCAGTATCCAAAGTACGGTTTTTATTAGTAAAAAGGCTTTTAAGAACAGTGAAAAGCAATGGGTCACGTACCCCAGCTGACGGTTACCACAACTGCAGTGTGTTTCAGCATAGTTCTGTGGATCTCACAGATAGTTGGAGTGGTTACACTCAGACAGCAGGACGACGCTAGGCCATGGCCCAACGCATTTCGTCATCAGCGGACTTCGTCAGAGGGGGGTGGGGCAGCAGTTCAGACTACAGTATATCAAGACATGCATAATATGTCACTAATGACAGGTCTGCATGTGACTGGGACAGTGACATGATGTGAGAAGGGGAATGGAGATAGCACGGACCCACCCACTGAGAGTTGTAGTGTGTACAGTGGCAGTAGCAGGGTCCGCCAGCAGCACAGAATATATCAAAAGATGCATAATGTGGTGCACTCAAACGTAAATTAACCAACAACAAATGTTATTTATACTGTGTCTTTCATATTTAAAATGATTTTTATGATGTGTATATATATATATATATATATATATATATAGTATATATATATATATATATATATATATAGTATATATGAGAGAGCAGCTGGGTATCAGGGCGGCACACCAACAATGGTTATGATGATTCCGGTGCCTGGTCTATAAAGAAATTATAAAGTACATTTACCCCCCACAACGTGGAAGAATCCGGACTGGCACTGAAGAAGACTGACTTAGATCAGTCGAAACAGCTGTTGGGAGGGACAGCTGCTGCTACCTTTTATATTATGGAAAAAAACATTTTTTCTTCAAAGACTAGTGCCAGTCCAGATTCTACCACGTCGTGTACTTGAGTGCAGATACTGAAGTCTGCGCATCTCTTCCTGTGAATAGAGCGGACCATGCTATACTGAGCTCTTGTCAACCTGATTTCACATATGAAAGTTAAATCCATATGCAGCATTATGTCAAGACGTGAGAATTATAATCAGTCTAGGAGGTTGAACATATATGAATATTTGTTTTTTATATATATATTATATATATTTTTTATATATTTTTATATTTGTATATTATTGTCTGATATTTTCAATTTTCCATTTGAATGTGTATTAGAACAACAATCATTTAATAGAAGTGCTCCTTGTTAGTCATAAGATTTTAATTTCTGAGCAAACGATTGAATATTTCAGGATATTCCATAGGAGATGCTTATTCATTTAATTATAGTAAGTGTTTCAAGTGGTTGTAGATATACCATCATTTAATTGCGCCTGATTTTGTAGTGTTTTCGTATTAGGTTATAAAGTTAAATACAATCTCTCTTTGGTATACGTGTCATTTTAGGATTCCTTTGGGATCAGGAGTCCAAAGTCCCATTTATCACTAGTCCTCAATCCGCCTTTCCGCGATGGTAGGCAATTATGGTCTGAACTTGCCAGCTGCATGACTGGTTTAACTGCTGTACTTAATATTTTTTTTCTCCTGTTCCCAAATTTGCATCCCTTTTGTATGAACACGGTGTATCATTGAGGGCTAAAATTTTACATATGAAAGTAACTTTGTCATCTTAACACATTTCATGAAATTCTGAGCTGGTTAGGTTAGAACAGGTATGGCCAAATTATGGCCCTCCAGCTGTTGTGAAACTACAAGTCCCATCATGCCTTGCCACAATTTTGCTATTAGGGAATGCTAAAAGTATGGCAAGGCATGCTGGGATGTGTAGTTTCACAACAGCTGGAGGGCCAAAGTTTGGACATGCCTGGTTTAGAAGTTGTGATGATTTGGCATAGAATGACCCCCTCAATATGCCACGCAGTGTGAGATGCCTTGCATGAGTGAGTCGCCTAGTCATGTCCCTAGCTTTTGATGAAAATGCATCTTGTACACAATGCAATAGAACTAGAACATACGAAAACATTGTGCTGATTGCTTTGAAATGTGAAACTTGTATATTGTGAGTAATGAAGTCTGAATATCAGGTACAATGTAACTTGTATTGGAAAAAAGCTACACTAACACTTTGTATATAGATTCAGATACTTATTCACACACAGAAATAAATATGTGTCAAATATCAAATTAATCAGCAGAATCACTTAGTGCGTTTGGCCCTTGGGCCAAACATAAGATGTTTTTTTTAGCATGACCCTAGCAAATTGTTACTGGATATGGTGAACATGGGGGAGGGGAGGGGGAAGGGACAAGGTCCCCCTCAAACAATATTTATTCATAACAACAAAGTACAACAGGATGGCCAGCACACATAATGAAAAAATATTTTTGCTTTCAATTCTCCCTGTATCAGGAATCATTTTACTGCAAATCTCCAGTCACAAGAACATTTTGCTGGAGGGGGGGAGGGAAACCCGGAGGCGCTCCAGTTCTTCATAAGTTTGGTGACATGTATACAAAATTGCCCTACTTCTCCTAACACACGTGATTCAATGTTGGATACTCCCAGCCATCAAACTTCCAGTTTCATATATAGTATTTCACCATTTGCTCTAATTAGAGAGATAATTGCTGTAATGGTAGAAGTGCTGAGAAAGTCCTTGGTCGCAATCATTTATAAAATGTTAAAGAAAGCATCCCAGCCTTTCTCAATCTGGTTAGGGCACATTAATTCCCCATGCTAGAAAAAGTGCTTGGAGTCTTACATGAGGTGTTTTCTAAGAAGTTAGCCTTTCACCTTTGCGGTATCCGTCTCTGCTCTGTGTGTTCTTCTGGAAAAAAGAAATTGGCTTCAGAGGACTTAAATGTTTGGTTCTGTCAAGTAGTAACAATGTCACCAAATGTAATTTAGCTAGGCAGCCTGTGCGGGAGGTTTTCTAAATTATTTTTGTTATTTCCCTCCCGGTGTGAGGATTGTGATACTCTGATGGCTGCAGGATATTTCTAGATGGCCGGGACCTGCACTATGCAATCCATCAGTGGATGCACTGGTGGATTTCTTCTTCTTCTATGGCTGAACATTGGCTAGCAAGCATCGCTGATACTTGCCGGTGTCACTGTTTGGATAGCACCATCAACAGCTACTAGATCAGGTGGCTGAGCGCTATGATCTGGCGCACCATGTAAGTTCCCTTATCGGAGTTTGAGCTACTTATCCTTATAGGAGTAAAGCTACTTTGCTATTTCTCACAGATTACAAGGGAGGTCGAGCATAGAGCTCGTTATAGGATATTATGATAATTATAAAAAGTGTAAATAAAGGGACATTTAATCTATTGAATGCATTATGTTGAACCATCCTATGGATGCTCACCAGTTTGACCTATTAGAGACTGTTTATGCCCATTAGTTCCTTTTATTTTGTGTGTAACAAATGTATCATTTTATTCATTCCACTCTCTCTTTAACATTTACTTTTTTTTCCAGAAGTTATATCCAGATAAATAATTGGGAGCACCAAGAGTGTAGCATCTTTTTGCATTATATTATTAGCTATTGCGCCCGATACTGAGTTCTTTATATGTACAAACAAAGTGAACATTACATTTTGTTTTGCAAATTATTAACCAGAAGAGCCAGTGCAAAGTTGCATGTACTCCTATAGTAGCACTAGGTGAAGCAGTTGGATCAGTCCAAAGCAGGGTATGTCGCCTACATGCTTGACAAAGGTCTCCATTCCTCATGTGCTTTATTTCAGGTAAGCTAATTGGAGTGGGCAAAGTCTTGACTGTATGGCGACTGATCAAGCTCCTGGATGCATTCATGAGCCAGAAAATCATCCACTTTCCTGGACTGCTTCCTGCACTTGCATCAGGAATTGGTTGGCTTACCAGTTTCCAGTGATGGTGCGCTGCTGCACAAGTGATACGGTGGCTACATAACAAGTTTTGCACACATAAATGGGTACCATCTGCTTGTCCATGCTGCGCTCATGTTGTTCCTACTCTGGTAGTGCACCCCCAACTGGAGTCCACTGGGCCAACTGTTTGGTCACAGGGTCGAAGCTGTAGCTCCAGGATTCATCGCCACTGATCATCTCTTGGATAGAATTTAAGTGACTACTATAAAACAGTGGTATCAAATGGGGTTTTGGGGGGTCAGTTGCACAGGACCACAGTATCACTTTGTATTATTAGAAATTTGGCCCCCTGCTGTATATTTATTTATTTATTTATTTATTTATTAACAGTTTCTTATATAGCGCAGCATATTCCGTTGCGCTTTACAATAGATATATAGTACTGGATATTTACACTGTTCATGCAGGGGTGTGCTACCACAGGACAAAGATAAATTGATATTGAGTAAGGGTAGAGAGAGGTTTGTCACTGTCGTGGTGCACCAACAAAGAATAAATTGAGACTTAAAATTTACCTTTTAACGGGTTATATATTAAAAAGCTGTGAGATATGACAAACTACATAAAACATGAAACAAAGACAAGTGATTTAAAGTGCAAGTTAAAAACTTGGCTCATGCGGTGTCCCTTAGCGTTATTCCTTGAATATTAGTGATAATTCTTTTGTGTGTCTATCCCTTTAATATCAGCTCTGTGGCTTTAAATGATACGGGGGACACAATGTATATTCATTTTCAAATTATGAATAGTTCAAAATAATTCCCTTGACTCTTTGTGCAATTGTTGGATCTCGTATTGTAAATTAATGATGGGGGCTGTAAACAGTATGCGTAGTAAGTCCCAGTTCACAGCATGTGTTACAAAATGTTGCGGTATCCACTATAATTGTAATTTTATTGGCAGTAGGATCATGATTATTGTGTGGCATGCAAGTCCTTATGGCAGACAACCACAATAATCTTGCGAGTACTGTATATATCGTGCTTGGTAACAGTAGGCTGATATCTCCTGGTGTGTGTTGTTTGTTGGCTGCACTGTGCAATGTCTTATACTAATATTAGTCATGTAAATGGTGGACAGATTAAACACATTACAGTCCTAGAGAGGACTAGTAGAAAAACAGTTTAACACACGGTTGTCGGGTGGGCTGCTTGTTATGCAGTTCCCCGTGCGTATCGGCTTGTAGCTTTATTACACTCAGCATGTGTGTTTTCAAAAAAACTTGAACAGCATGTGTTGCCAAACATTACAGAATCCACTTGATTTGCAATTTTATTGGCTGTAAATTACCGATTATTGTATGACATGCACATCTTTTATGGCGGACATACACAACGATTCTGCAAGTGTCTATTGTGTTTGATAACAGTAGGCAGATATCTTCTGGTATGTATCATGTTAATTGGTTGATCTGCTGATGTTACAGACAACCAAATATCAGCACTCTCGCAGCGTGTGATAGCCATTTGTTAACTGCACTGTATAGTGTCTTATACTGATAGATAGTAATATTTAGGTGAATACAATGATATATTCCTAAATAGAACTAGTAGGAAAATACAGTTTGACCTGCGGATACCAGCTTGTCGGGCGGGCTGCTTAAACTGCAGTTCCCCATGTGTTAGCTGGTTGGCAATGATTAATTCTGTCACAGTGCCCCATGCATGAGCATATGTGGATGACAGAGATACACAATGCACAATATCAAAACAATAGAGTCCTTAAATGGACTAGAAATCAGAGTATGGGAGAGCTAATGGAGCGACCGCATGGCAGTGGAGGCTGGCGTATGCTTCGCAGGTCTTCTTCAGGGCAACCAGGTTGATTTGGAGACCGATTGAATGTGAGGAAGAAAGGACAGTTCAGAGTCGAGGATGACCCCTAAGCAACGAACTTGTGGGGTAGGGTAGATTGTTGAGTTGTCAACAGCAATGGAGATATCAGGATGGGTAACTGTTCTTAGTTGGTGAGAATTTAAGTAATTCCGCTTTGGAAATATTGAGTTTGAGTTTGCGAGAAGACATCCAAGATGAGATGGCAGAGAGACATTCCGAGACTCTGCCCAAAACCACTGGTGACAACTCTGGGGTTAATAGATAGATTTGAGTATCATCTGCATATAAGTGATACTGAAATCCGAAAGAGCTGATTAGTTTGCCAAGAGAGGAAGTATTGATTGAGAAAAGCAGAGGACCTTAAACTGAGCCTTGCGGAACTCCGACTGACAGAGGTAATGAAGAGGAAGTAGTCAGAGAAGCGAACACTGAAAGAGCGATCAGATAGGTAAGATGTGAACCAGGAAAGGGCTGTATCATTAAGACCTAGGGAGTGTTGTGTTTGTAAGAGAAGAGTGTGATCCACAGTGTCAAATGCAGCAGAAAGATCTAGAAGAATAAGTAGTGAGTAATGGCCTTTAGACTTGGCAGTTACCAGATCATTCACCACTTTAGTCAGTGCTGTCTCAGTAGAGTGTTGAGAGCGAATTCCTGACTGAAGCCCGTCTAATAGGGTGTGAGAGTTAAGAAAGTTTGTGAGGCGAGAGTAGACCAGTCTCTCCAGTAGCTTGGAGAGGCATGGGAGCTGAGAGATAGGACGATAGTTAGGGTCAGAATTGTGTTTTTTCAGAATGGGAGTAATCCCTGCATGTTTGAGCATAGAAAAAAAATTACCAGTAGCAAGAGAGAGATTGCAGATTTAAGTTAAGGTTGGAATAAGCACAGGAGATAGATTTTGAATGACGTGCAGGTATAGGATCAAGAGGAGAAGTAGTGGAGTAGGAGGATAAGAAGAGTGTGGATACTTCCTTTTTTAATTTGTAGGCTCAAATGAAGAGAAAGTGCCAGAGGGTTCAGGTGGGGAAGAAAGAGGGTTAGAGGTTGTGGAAGAGCATACCATTTCATCTCAGATGTTATCAATCTTGTCCTTAAAGTAGGAGGCAAGTTCTTGTGCATTTATTTTGTTTGTCTTTTTCAAATACTTTAGTTATGGTATATCTAATCTCTAGCTTTCCTAATGTTTTGACCTTGGTCTGCGCATTCATTTATTTGGTCTTTTTATTCATGGATTTTCTATTTAGCTTTGGGTGGCCCGCTTTGTTCTGGAATTTCACACAACTTAACTGCTTATTTTTTTGCTTATTCCTTTTTGCTTATAGATTTTTACTAAACCAATTTACCATATTTACTTAAACAGTGCTTTCCAGGAAGACACCAAAAGACTACACACTCCCACATAGCCAAATATTGCAACTAGTGTTTTGCCTGTGACCTGCACAATTATTGAAATGTATTACTGTGTTAGAAGAAAGCAATATAGATATTCATACAAAACAATCTGCATACATATATATTGTAAGCTTGCAGCAGGGTGCTCCAACTTCTATGTTTGTCTGTTTTACCCAGTGTTGTTATCAGTTGTAAAGCGCAATGGAATCTGTTGTGCTACAGTATATAAGTAACTGGAAATAAATAATAAATATATACAGAGTACAAGCATACAGTATAGTGCAGTGGTTCCTAAGCAGTGCCCTTAGGCTCCCTGGGGTGTTATAAATGTTTTTAATAAATGTTCTGTCATAGCTTTGGGAAGTGCTAACATTCCTGACTGGCCCACCTTTAAACATCCCATCTTCAGCACAATTTGCCAGCCTTCACTCCTTGGAGCCTACAGTCTCACCATGTCTAGAGTGAGTTGTTGGCGCAGTCCACACAGTTGTCAGCAGAGCACATTCTCCCACTAGCAAAAACAAAGTCTTAAACTCCTTATGGGTGATCTTTGCATACATGATATGACATAATGCTGAGGCTTTTCATTCAGCCTGCAAGTTAAACATAATGATGGCTCATTATGTAGACGCTATACAGTATTACCAACTACAGGAACCATCTACCTGCACTAGCATGAGCAAGAAATTGGCTGACAAGCTGAATGTTTTTTTCTTATTGTTTGTTAAGTCTGTCCAAGCCTGGAACCTCCTTCAACTTGCTCACCTTGCTGTTCCTGGATCATAGATCGTTTAGAGGATATGGAGCAGTGTGCAAGGATGAGAAAGTACTGATATAGTCCCTCATTCTAATTCCCTCAGGGGGGGATGGGGGCAGTGAGGTGGCATGGGAATGCCCAGCGTTCATGGGCATTCCCATGCTAATGTCATGACATGGGGGGGGGGCAGGCGGCTGGCATCACATGACGTCGGCTGCCCATCCTGTCTTTGGCCAGGCCCACACAAATATAAGTCAGTCTCTACTACAAATTTTTGTGTGGCCTGAAGAGACCATTAGATGGTCGCTGACCATCAAATGATTTCTCCACCAGCAGAACATGCAAGGAGATGCAATTCGATGGGGCAGTCAGGGGGGAGAGGGGGGCGGTAATTCAGCGGAGTGTGCCCTCTGAGACTCTGTAAGCTTACCGAGTCAACCAGAATGAGGGCCTTAGTGTAGTATGATTAGCACAGGGGTCTGTCAAGGATGTGGTTTCTCCACTTTTTTTATACAAATCACTGCACAACTGTTGATCCATCCTGTGTAAATCGCAGACAATACTATGATTATTGGCCTCATTGAAGATAGTGAGTAGTCCATGAAAAGTAGGTAGGCGAGCCATGTATAGTAGGTAGGTTGAGCAGTTGGCCCTTTAATGTAGGTGGAATAATTTGTAGTTAGGATGGTTGAGATGATTGTGGATTTTCAAAAGCATCCTCCTGCAGTGTCACCAAGTAATATCTGTAGTGGAGTCCTTCAAATTTCTGTGATCTATGATTTCCAAGTGGGTGCTACTGCAATGAAGACACAGCAGAGATTATACTTTTGGGTGCTTACAGGGTCCTGACAGCGAGATCCCGACAGTCATTTACCCAACGTAGGGATCCTGACTGTTAATGCACCGACAGACGGGTTCCCGACGGGCACCGGCTATTCTCCCTCGTGGGGGCCCACAAACCCCATAGAGGGAAAATAGAATAGGTGGCGAGCATAGCGAGCCACCATGCCCGCAGTGTGGCGAGCGCATGCTGTCTGAGTCCAGCCAGTCGGGATCCCGACATCGGGCTAATGACTGGCATCCCGACTGTCGGAACCCTATACCACACTGATACTTTTTACAGCAATTTAGGAAGTTGAATTAACCACTGGATTGTCGTTTTTTTCTCTCTCTGCTATAAAGCAGATGGTTCTTTGTTAATCATAGTGTGGTATGGATCAGCCACAGAATAAGAACAAACTCCAATGGGTGACTTAGAATAGCCAAAATAATATTGTTTTGAGTTTCTCGATTATGTATTTTATTGCAGATTGTTTTTTTATGTTTTGTGTCTTTTTGATGTGTTCTGGGAGATGTGGATCATTCCTTTCAAATTTTGGTACACTCAACCAATTAAGGCAAGGCTGGGCAACAACGGCCCTCCAGATGTTAATGAACTACACATCCCAGGATGCTTTGCATTAGTTTGGCTATGTGGCCATGCTGAAACTGATGCAAGGCATGCTGGGATGTGTAGTTCATCAACATCTGGAGGGCCGGTGTTGCCCAGCCCTGAATTAAGGGGATTCTGATCTGTGCCATCTGATCTTGAGGCTTTCTAATCTTATTACTTGATATCCAACTGATAGTTTTTCTATATTAAACCTCTCTTCATCACCCCCACACACTTTGCCATGGCTGATTTGAAAGATTTTATCTCTTTCTGTTGTTTGAACGACTCGACCATTAAAAACAAGGATTGCTGAGCATTTTAGGAATGTGAAAAAGGGAATTGAGACTCATCCACTTGCGGCACAATTTAAAAAATTCCATAATTGTTCAACTCAACATATCAATGGCTTTTGGGGAATCAAACTCATTCAAACAACAGAAAGAGCCAAACGGATTGAATAAAGACTTTGAAATTAAATGGTTTTTATAAATTGAAAAAAATCACTCTATTCTTAATCTCACTTTTTTAGAAAATTTTATGTATAAAATGTACATTAATTTCATATACAAGTGCTGCTACCGTTTTACCTTTTCATTTATAGTAAAATTATAAAGAAACACCATCCGGCCTCAAAATACCGATGGAAAAAGAAAAGAAAGATGGCCGAAATCAGACATTTAGAAGCATGCTATTTCTTTGGAGGATGTTGAAGATGGTCATTAACTGAAGGATATGCGGGAGTACAAAGATGGCCGCGAGATACACGGGACGAGCAAAGGAAGCCTAAAGATAATATCCAAGCAGGCTACATCCGGGAGCATAAAGATGGCAGTAAGAAGGATCCAGAGACGGGAGGACAAAGATGGCCGCGATATGAGGATGACATCCCGCCGGGCCACTTCCGGCGGCCGCGAGATCCCGCCAGGTCACTTCCGACGGAAACAAGATGCCCGCGATAAATGGAAGTAGAGAGAAAACGCTGG
The DNA here is from genome assembly GCF_055691185.1 of Crinia signifera. Classification (NCBI taxonomy): domain Eukaryota; kingdom Metazoa; phylum Chordata; class Amphibia; order Anura; family Myobatrachidae; genus Crinia; species Crinia signifera. Next base: position 125,808,971 of record NC_139221.1, on the reverse strand, counting down.
CGGATGGCAACCCCGTATAACTCATAACTGCATAGGAACAGGCAAAGGGGACGCTATTCATTATACATAGTACTTTAATCAAGACACACATGTAGAGGATGGATTAATTAGGAGGAGTATATAAACCCCATGCACTACTGGGATAAAGCACCTTGAAAAAGATCCTTATATAGGATCTAAACGCATTGGTGGACCCAGCACAAGGGGAGCAGCAGACCTCATCAAGTGGGATTCCAGGATTTACCAGGAGAATAATAAAACGGGGCCCCGTTTTTTTCCTATTACCATCTGGACAGCTGGAGATCCTGAACCCATGAGATGAGTACCCTAGCTCCTTTTTTATTGTATGCTATCACCCATTTGTAAAAAATCATCTTTTTATATATACCTGTAGTGCAGATCTACATTTATTACGATCAACAGGAGAATTAAAGAATCTTTTCTATGCGCTTGTCCACACTATTAGTGTGAGTACCCTGAAAGGGGAAACCCCCCGAATATATATCTCTGTTCACTAGCTATAATATTGACAGTGGTGAAACATTATTTACAAAGTTATCAGAATTACACAAGGTTGGAAGCCTTCTCTCTCTTATCTTTTACGTACTCATCAAGAGAAATCCAGAAGGAGTGCACCAGACCTTAACCCATACCAGGGAAGTAATGTATTATTAGCGCTTTGTACTAGGTGAAGGGCATTTTTTTCTCTATAAAAGCACCCCTTGAAAGGGCTGGTGATCCCTTTTCTGCTCATATTCACCTTATACTAGCTGCTTACGCTACGGAAATTCCATCTACCCCCTTTTTCTATTGTGCAGGAAAATGCAGCAGCCTCTCCTCTCCCATTTTGCATAAAGCAGCAGCTGCCTGATTTACCTTAAGCTCCACCCCCTGTCATCCTGCAAAGCCCTGCTCCCCCTGCACGTAGCCGAGGCCCGTGCAGCTCCTTCCTTACCCCGCCGGGTGTTCCAGGGGCTGAGTGTGGAAGGGAGACCAGTGGAGGTACTGAGCGGCAGGGGGCCCTGCTTTGGACAACCTCAGATCGGCAAGCCCCCCTTCCTCCTACTCCATTCACCTTATAACCAGCCCTCTCGCCCCTGCTGCCACTCACATCCGCCCGCCTGCCCATTGACCTGTGTTGAGCGTATAGCATCCAGCCCGCACAATACACAGTAAAATGTGGCTGGCTGCCAGCAGGATACCTCATTAGGACAGTCAGCTGAGGCTCCCCTGTGACCACACTGCAGCACCCCAGGGAGCTGCAGCGCACAGTTTGGGAACCACTGTCTTCGGGTATAATGAACGTTAAAAGGACCGAATTTGATTTCTTGTTTGCAGTCCCTAGTTATGTTTCCATATTGGAATTAATCTATTGATTACTGCTTTAGGTTATACCCTTGTGGGTTTCCTGGCTCTTAATATATTGCAATACCCTAGGCTTGATATTTTATTTTTCCCCTTATTACAATGTAAGATTACTATATACTTTATTTTTGTAGGAAGTGATAGTGGGCAATCTAGATTAACCCACATTCCATTTATAATTAATTGTCAGTCGCATAGTTTTGCTGACAAAGGGATGTTGCTATGGACAAAAAAATCTTCAAAATGACAGTTCTATAAATGAATTCCCAGCTAAGATGCTGGAAGCCCAAATAATCACAATACCCTAAACTGGTAAGAATCCATCTTTGTGTAAAAATTATGGCATTTAAATCTTTTAAATACAGATATAAATAGGTTAAATCCATTTATTACCACTTTGGTTCCCCATGACCAGGTTAGTTTTACTATGGGTAGACAAGCCCCAGATAACACTAGTGTCTTTCTTCTCTCTGTTGGAAACTTACTCTACCAATCCGGAGCCACTATTATTGCTGGGTCTTCATGTCTGAGGTTCTGACTAGGTTTGGCTTCTCAGGTCAGTTTTTACAAGCTATATTACACGTCTGTAATCTAATCCCACAGCACGGGTTTTCAGTAATGGTTTTCTCTCAAATTCCTTCCCAATCAGGAGCCCATCAAAAAGTTGCTCATTAACACCATTAATTTTTGCCCTAGCTATAGAACCCTTATTGGAAAAAATGTGAATCTTAACAACAATAGACAGGTTTACTATTTGTAGTGTAACTCATAATCTTTGTTCGCAGACTAGGTTCTCTTGTTTATAACAAATGCCAAGTCTTTCATTCCTGCTCTTCATGAATATGCTAATATACAGTACTATCATACTACAAATTAAAACACGTCTAAAACTGAAAAAGCACTTCCTCTCGGAATGGAACATTACAATCATGTTATAATTACTCTCGGCAAACCTCCTCCCAATATTGAGGGATAAAAAGCCCTTTAAATCTGTAAGAAGTGGTAATGTGTAACTATATACCTCTTCTTGCTTAGTTTACAAAGCAGTGGATGAATTATGATATACAGTATAAGATACCTTGGCTGGGTCATCTTCTATTAAAATGATGCTGCTTCTTGAAATTCTTTATTTGTTCACAGCCACTCTATATTTGATCCCTCTTAAATTACTTAAGTTTTATTCTATAATTTCCACCTTTCTTTGGAAGGTGTAAAGCAGTGTACACACAGTGCAATATCGCTGGCAATATGGTCGCTGAGTATAATCATGCATATGTACCCAGTATTTGGTTTGGGCCTCTTTTGCATTAAATACTGCCTCAATGTGACATGGCATGGATGATAGCAGCCTGTGGCACTGCTGAGGTGATATGGAAGACCAGGATGCTTTAATACAGGGCTGGGCAACACTGGCCCTACAGATGTTAGTGAACTACACATCCCAGCATGCCTTGCATCAGTTTCAGCATGGCCACATAGCAAAACTAATGCAAATCATCCTGGGATGTGTAGTTCACTAACATCTGGAGGGCCAGTGTTGCCCAGTCATCCATGCTACTTGTGCACCTTTTTCTTCCATACTTTTCCCTTCCACTTAACTTTCTATTAATAGGGCAGATGTATGACCAGTCATTATGGGGGAGAAGGGGTATCAGCGCACGTTATGTGCGCTGATACTGCTTCTCCCCCACGTATTAAGTAGCCAGCATGTGGTAAAGGACAGGGGAGCTAAGTGCCCCTTTCCATATCAGCGCTGCTATCTAAATGATAGCAGGCTGAATGTATGAACTGTCAGCATCGATGACCATTCCGCCTGCTGCTGCTTTTGGCCTTGCTGTTGGCTCTGGGCTGCACTGGGAATTTCTCATGAGTAGTGAGATCCTGCGCATGCCCAGTCCAGCAGGCCGGGGGAAAGCAGACATCAGTGTAAAGTGATGCGCTATCTCCAGGAGGGGACATCGCCGGAGGGTTACACTCCCCCGCTTCGGCAGATGTTAATACATCTTGTCGGTCTCCCCTCCTGCTTTGCCTCGGTAATGAGGCGAAGCAGGAAGTATTATAGCAGCATGATAAGCACTGCTATAATACCTCTGCCCTATTGTGCTTTGATAACATCCAACTTTATCAATTTCCTTTTGAGGCTTTCCATCCTTGTGGAAGAAGTCAATGATTGTTTTCTGCACAACTGTCAGGTCAGCAGTCCCCATGATTGTGAATTGTACTGTTCCAAAAGGAGAAACCATTGAAAGGCTCAGGAACCCTTTGCTGGTGTTTTGGATTGAGAAAAAGGTTATGGATATTTTGGACCTCTATGGCACTCTGCTGCCTGTGTAAACTGTACTGCACATGAAATTTCACCACAAACATATCTAAAATTTTAATAATCCACAAACATCAAGGTGCAAAATAAAAATACATAAAAACAATTGTGTATCTGTTGGATACCGATCCTTTCCGGTTGTAGTTTCAAGGCGGGGACCTGACGTGCTGGGCAACTGTCCATGTGGGTACTCAAACTATGCAAAACGAACAAAGTGCAACCAATGTGGCGTATTGTTTATACAAAAAAATGTGTGTATATTCTTTAATTTGAAGGCGTACCCAACTCACACAACTTTGTGGAACCGACACGCCTATCTCATGTTCTTTAAATCCTTGCGGAGTGAAAGTGAATTACTTCAGTGACATACCAAATTTACATTTTTTTCTGCTTGTGTGAAGTCTGTAACGGTTTCTTTGTGGGTGGTAGAAGAAACGACCAGACTTTTCCTGATCACACTAGTGTGCTCGGATTCACAGTGTGAAGAATATAAAAAGATCTGTGTTATTACTTCAAATTTTTCTTATACGTTTATTTTAGAAGACAGGGGTTGTGAAATGGTTCGGCGTACCCTCACTCACACAAAGTGGGGTTAGATGTAAGCTTAAAAAAGGTATCTTTATCCTAGATTTTGCAGGAATTGAACTCTTCACCCCCTCTGAATGAGCAACCCGGATGGAGTATGCGTACCCTACTCACATTGGAAATGTTTTTTGTTTTTTTTCCCAGGCATATGTGTGGTCAAATTGTTTGACTCCGAAAAAGACTTCATTAATAGATGTGCTCACCACATAGTTTGCTAAAATCGCCTATATGGGTATATTTTTTTGGACAAGGTAGGAACCTCCACCTTCTTTACGGATCACTTGTTCTGAATGTGCGTACTTTACTTACAATAAGCAAGGTTTCAAAAGCATATCATGGTTTCATTTAATCATAGTGGATTTTATATTGCATACCCAAACTCACTTTATCTGTGGATTATTCAAAGCTCATCAAGGTAGCTTTATGTGGTTGACTTTAGGGATGTTGACTTCCCAATTTTCCTCAAAAAGTAAAGTTGGAGTACACAATATAAGATCCACTATGATTAAAAGAAACTAAGATACCCATATAGGTGGTTTAGCAACTATATCCATGTGAGCTCAGGTATGCCCATCACCTTTCCATAAATTTCACCCTCACTAAGGTGTCAGAAATAAATGGTCATTGTACAAGTCTACATAAAACATTTTTATTTTTTTCCACACTATGTGGAGAGCACATCTATCAGTGAAGTCTTTCTGGAGTCAAAGAATTTGACCACACAAAGAGACCTTAATATGCCTGAAAAACGTGAGTAGGTACACCTACACCATCCGGGTTGCTTATTCAGAGGGGGTGAAGGGTTCCATTCCTGCAGAATCTAGGATAGTGATAGCTTTAAAAAATTTTACATCTAACCCCACTTTGTGTGAGTGAGGGTATGTGAGCTAGGCATGTCAGCTCCACAAAGTTGTGAGTTGGGTACGCCATTAAATTAAAGAATATACACAACATTGTATAAACAATACATCACATTGGTTGCACTTTGTTTCTTTTACATGGTTTGAGAACCCACATGGACAGCTGCCCAGCGTGTCAGGTCCCCACCTCAAAACTATAACTGGAAAGGAGTGGTATCTAACAAAAAGACACAGAATTATTATATATTTTTATTTTGCGCCTTGGTATTTGTGGATTGTTAAAATTTTAGACATCTGTTTTAAATTAATTAGCTGATTAGAGTGTGGCACTTTAAACCTACAATATTGAACCTTTTCACAATATTCAAATTTTGGATTTATAAACTGTAAACCGTAATCATCCAAATTCTAACAAATAAAGGCTTGAAATATCTCACTTTGCATGCAAGGAGTCTATATAATTAATTAACCTTTTAAGTAGAATTACTTAAATAAATGAACTTTTGTACGATATTCTGATACTAATTTTTTGAGTTTCACAATGTATATTTGCAATTCATACTTTTTTTATTTTGTATTTTTCTTCCCTTTTGTCTTTCTCTTTCCCCCTTTGTTCTAATATTGTTACAGATCGTAGGGAAGTTACTGTTGGCATGACACAGGACTGATGGTAGCGCTCACCTTTCCTTCTACAGAAAAGCATTTTTTATAAATTCAGCAAAAATTTTAAGGGTATAAAAAAAAAAAAATAATAATAATAATAATATTACATAACCCCAGTCCCTAGCAGTGCAATCCCTGTACCTTTTGCAGAATATCTCGGTTTGAGGGACTTTGCAATTCATCTGATCACTCTTTTTATGATATTCTGCAGTATATACAAATTGTCATCACGAAAACTGAGGCAAAGACTTTGAAATGTAATATTTGTGTAATTATCAAAACTATTAGCCATGCTGTCAAACATGCTGTGGCTAAGGAGGAAATGTGAGCACATGCAGAAAATGCGGTATGTGCATGCTCACATCAAAAAAGTTTTTTTATTAAATTTTTTTTAATGAAAATCAGGCCTTGCGTTCAAAAGGACTTTGACTTAAAGAAAAATCATAAAATTTTTTAAGTAAAAGCTTAATTTATGTACTCTTTATTAAATAATTTGTGCTACATTTTAATTTCTATTAATGAAAAAAAATTCAGTTCCATTCCAAATGGCATAGTAATCTACATAACATATTATTAATAAATTATGTTAAAAGTCTTAATTAAGGAGGGCAACCATCATGTGTTCCAACAGCCATATGCATCCAGTAGTCTTTATTGCTGAAGACAATAAAACTGTATAAATTTTCGCCACCTTTAAAGTAGCCATGTTCACATTCTCTCCAAGATACAGGACTGTCTGCAAATCCATGTACCATAACAGACACCCATTGATTGAACTTTGGTTCATCAAAATAATCACTACAATAAAAAAAAAAAAAGTTATAATATACAAACTGATGCAATTTAAAATATATACCCCATAAAGTTCAAAAACAGCAAAATAATATTTCTGCATTATTATGCAAACCCCTCCAGGATCTTTTCGCCAAGACTGGGATCAATTTGACAGAGTAGTGTACTGTATATGGAGTGTATTTACTATCGATTGTTTTTTTTCAATACTACTGATTCTTTGTGGTTTAGAGGATTGTGTTTAGAAAGTCGAGTAGTAATACCAGAAAGGGCTTGTTTTAACCCTTTGAGTGACAAGTGAATTTGTCAAAATGTGTTAAAATTGACATGCAAACAGTTTTAAACATCATAATGACCTGTAAGGTTTACCTTATATAGGAATTAGTCTTTTTACACAACATTTTTTATTTGAATTTATAGAACATGTGGCATTTTTACAGGATATTTTTATAATCTCACAGCGAAATTGCCACTTAAAGGGTTAAGAGTAGTATTATTCCCCTTTTAAATCCAGCCCTCCAAGCCGAAAATCAGTATCTTTGAAATATACTCTTTTGGAGATGGAACGGTTGACACAGGGTTGAGTATCCAATACTATTTTTTGGAGTGCGATTGAGATTGTGACATCTTTGCTTTCGGATGGTTCACTGTACAAAGCTTTGTTTAGAGCACAAGATTATAAAATATATCCCCATGGTATCAGAATCTGCTTTATTATACTTTGTATACTAGGAACAATGCAACTGCCAAGAGACAGCATAACAGGGGGAGAGTATAAAATATAAATAGACAAAGTAGAGCACAGTGTGTATCACTTTACAGTTATTAATTTGGAGCCATGCTAGAATTGTTCAGTAGGTGGACTGCTTGGGGAAAGTAGCTTTATAAGCTTCCTGTAGACTTTACAGGGATGGCTATGAAGAGTCTGCTAGATGGAAGCATTTTGAGTAGGTCGTGGCCAGGATGCAGATGGTCTTCTACTATTTTACTGGTACGTTTCTTGACTGTGGACAAGTACAAGTCCTGAACAGGAGGTAGGTCGGTACCTATGATCTTTTCAGCTTTCCTCACCACCTGTTGTAGTTTGTGTCTGTCCCCCTCACTGGTGGACCCATACTAGACCATGATAGAGGAGCTTAGCACAGACCTAACAATTGAGTAAAAGAGGAGCAACAGCTTCTGAGGGACGATGAACTTCCTCATTATGGTATGCAAATATTCCAAATATAGAAAACCTCTCATATATAAAATACTTCTGATCCCAAGCATTTTGGAAATGGAAGACTCAATTTCTATTGATTTATTGACATTTATGTATTATTTTGGGGGTGGTATGACAGCAAGTTATATAATATACCAGAATAACACTATTAAAACAAAATGTAACATTGCCTCTAACGGGATGCAGTTTAAATCTTGGCGTTCAGAATCCAGACACCGGAATCCCGACAGTTTCTCCCTCCGTGGGTGTCCACGACACCCCTGGAGGGAGAATAAATTAGCGTAGCGAGGCACCAGGCCTGCTGCGTGGCGAGCGCAGCGAGCCCGCAAGGGGGGGCGATCCACGTGCCCCCCTTATCGGGATTTTGAATGCCAGGATTTCATACTGAATCCCCTCTAACAGTATGCCCACTGGAGGCTTTAAGTAAATGCTTCACAAAAATTCTTATTTTCAAAAGCTTGGAAAGTGATTAATTTTTTTATACAGTATAAAGCTACTGCACATTTAATTAAAAACAAACATGCTTTTTAAGTATAAATTCCAATGCTGTGAAAGGGAGTCTGTCAACAACATTAAAAAAGGTTTAATGCAGATGTAGCCACGGTCACCCCTACCGTGATCCGGATGCGCATGGTTGTTTGTCTCGCCAAAATAGCAGCCACAGAATGGAATAGGCAATTATGTGACATCACCGCTCAATGCCTTTCTGGGAGCAAAAGGAGCGAATTGGACAAACATGCATGGAAACAGGATTGCAACAATCGCCATGGAAGTCAGATATGGCTATTTGGGCTGCAATTATGACCGTGGCTACATCTGTGTAAGAAACAGGAGGTACAGTAGGTGGCACTAACCCAAATGTAGGAAAATGGTGCACACAAGCTGCTGGTCCCAAAAATACTGATATGATATAATGCAGTAGACACCCTCTGCACATTGAGACTACATCTGTATAAAACTGAAAATAAGTGCAACTCCTATGCCCGAAGAATATTTAGGAAAGTAGGGACATATGTATTGGTGGAACAGCGTTACTAATGTATACTGCAGCTGAAAATATACAATTTGCCATTCCAAGAGAACAGAGCGGAATTAAGGTTCAATAATGATTTGCCTATAAGGAACATACTTTCCATAAATTGAGGTCTATCAGAAGTGTGACTTACAAAATGTAAGCCATTAGAGTTCACGTACACCAGTGATGGCTAACCTCAACACTCCAGCTGTTGTTGAACTACACATCCCAGCATGCTCTACATCATTTTTACCATGGCCAAATAGCAAAACTGTAGCAGACCATGCTAGGATGAGTAGTTCAACAACAACTGGAGTGTCGAGGTTAGCCATCACTGGCATACACAAACGATTGCCCTTCATTTATAATCCATTTAGCAACATGCACTTATAATTGATATACATGTCTATACATCTTACCACAGATGCTGTATCAGCTGCTGTATCTTCACCGGAGTTAGGAATCCAGTAATCGTGCATAAATGTGCTTGGTCGACTATGTTGTTAGGCTCTGGACAGCAAAAGCTTGATGTGAAGTTAGATGAATCATTATTGCTTGAACAATATGAATAAAGCAAACCATGTAAGTTAGAAAAGGGTTTAAAATGCAAGTGAAGCTAAAATATCACTTCAGACAGGTACAAGATATTTTCACTCTGCAGGAAATTATTCTGTCACTTAAAAAAACTTGGTTTTGAGTGTAATGTACAAAGTTGCACCAAATTCTAAACCTGGTATCTGACAGGTTCATAAAGTCCACAAAGAAAACTACTGGGAGCGACAAAACTACCTGAAAAGATTACACTGGCCATTTGTGTGTGCAGTATCTGTGTGGACACAGTGGTCCGTGGCTTGATTGCTTGCCTAATTCCCCTGCAGCTAAAGTACACTTACAGAGGTGTTAACTACATCTGCAACATGTAAAGAAACACAGATGGGAGTGTTATCATGTTTATACACAATACCCCTCCTGCTGTTAAATTCACAAGGGGAACAGCAGATGTTTGTGGCTAATTCTGTAAAGACCAATTTCCTACTGCACCTACCTAAACCCTTTTCCTATTAATATATAAAATTGGTTAAGCGGAAAACACTCATATGGTATTTAATACTAATAACGTATGATACAGCAGTTGTTCCACACCAGTTTGTATATCTTTTTCTACTAGGATACCACTCTTTTTCCACTTTGTATCTACCTTGAAAGACAGTGTTCACTAAAAACCTGATGAAGGATCAGTCTAAAAATATTAATGCACACTATAAATACTTCATGGCAAGGTGATTACATAAATGGTCCGGATACGCATAAAGAGTGTCCTCATCTAAGGATTATTTGAAATCCACAATACATGTAAAATATAATGATTTACTAAAATTACTTTGCCTGACTGACGATCACAGAACCAGCTCATTGAAGTTAATTTGATATTGATTTTTGAAGGACAACTGCGTGGGAATTGATTACACTGGATGTACACTATGTTATTTTGTGTTTTATATGTAGTTTTTGTCTATTTTATTATGCTAAATTAAATTATTTGAATATTTGTGAAGTGCCCTGACAAAATTAGCTTCTTTTCTATCAACTTCTCGGTCTAAGAAAAAATAGTAAAAGGTACAACACACCTTTCAGGGGCATCTCAGTCACACTGGGCGTCTCACGCCAAAGGGCATATAAATGATAGGTATAGGAGGACAAATTTTTACGTAAGAACACATCTTTGGGTAAGATCAAAATGTTTTAGCACTATTATATAGACCATATTCAAACTGTACTAAAACAATGGTCCTTGAGAATCAAAACAACGGTACAGCTGCACCGAGGACTTACTGTACCAACAAAGGCAGTGCATGAAATGTGAATGAAGAGAGACTACCAAACATTTTAAAAGGGGAGTACAACACTGGCATAGGCAAGGTGATTTTGACTATGCAGATTTGAACTAAGCCCATGGCCCATTTGGGCTATGCCCTAGACAGTCCTTTTTGGCAGGTGATAGTGATGCCACACATCACTCTCGGCCGCAGTGGAAATGCTGTGTACACAAGGTGCAATTCTAGCTAACTTGCTAGCCAATTTTTACTATATAGTCAAAATTGCATAGCTCATTGCAAGTCATATTTTTACTATTAGAAGATGGCATAAATCAGCAAGTACTGTGGCAGAAAAAATAAAATCACTGACATAATATACAGTAGATGTAACTAAATATAGAAGCTTTAATGTTACTGGCAAGGATAGTGGGTGTTTTTGTTTTATAGTGAGGATTTTTGTATCTGACATTAATTGTTATAAAAGAGGACAAAGTGTTACCGCAGGAAGTATAGTACACTTAATAAATGCCATTTCCCATCAGTCATGTTTTAGACTGTACGGAAAGTATGTACAGCAAAGACTGTCCCATAGTCGATGAAGTTACAAGAAATTTGTAGACATATCTTTCATGACATAGTAAAGATGTTATTTGAGGGGAGGGAGTTTGGGGATAAAATAGAATGCCAAGCATGTCTAAATGGGTGTGGTCATGTAAATATCCTATTGTACGAGATTCATAAAGCCACCCATAAGGGTATACAGTCTCTAGGTTGACAAGCATTAGGCCAACATGACTGATGGTCAGCATGGGTTAGGTCGACAGTCAAAAGGTTGACATGGGGTTTTTCACTTTTTTTGCGCCGACAGACAGTATTTCATGCCCTACCATCCACTAGAACGTGGCGGGAGAATAAAATAGTGTGCCAAGCATAGAGAGGCACCGTGCCCAAAGCATGGCGAGCGCATGCTTACATACACTAGTAGATCTTCAGAAATCGCTACATATGTCGATTATCCTGGCCTGACTTAATGAAGTTTCATTCAATCTTCATAAACATACGTCTACAGCATAGGGCCCAATTCTGAATGGGGAATAAAGTAAGAAATGTTGTACCATGGTAGATTAAAAATGTGCAGGGATTTAGATTTGAGGTGTATGTCAAAAAAATTGTAGTGTAACAAAGCCATCCAGTATTAAGCTACATATAAAAGCAGATTGTGTATATACTCTGTATGCAAAAATAAAGATATTTACACCCCTTACATTGTTTGTTCAGGTAGTTCAGAATCAGGCCCATAGGATATATTTTCTTAGTTGCTTCTATAATTTAGACAATAATGAAAATTCTCAGCACAGGTGTGTACCTACCAGTCAATATTATTGCTTACAGCACCCAACCATTCAAAAAGCTCCACAGCACTACAGGATTCTTCCTCTTTCCCATGTAATTCTCCACTCTTTAACACCGGGCAATGTAAATCCCTAAAAACACTAGAACTAATCTCAAGCGGACACTTCTTGACAGTGTATTTTGAAAAGTAAGATATAATAGATGGTGAATCTGAAAAACAAACATGTAATTATTTACATTCATAAGTCCACCAAGTAACAGTAGGCCCATGTTGTGATTCCACCACAGACATGGTCATGTCAACATGCTTTGGACATAATTATAATTAAATGAATTATATATTTGTAAGAGAACAAACGAATGAGCACCAGCAGACTGAATATTGTATGAATATTTAAAAAAAAATTTATGGTCACTTACAATTTGGAATATAAAAAGTAGGATAAAAAGCAAGAAAGTTCAATATTTAGAACTTGAATGGTGTATTTGAACCTTTGAGTGCCAACATCTGTGTGAGTTGTGCAAAATAACTGATAAAAATGCCAGCATCACTCACATCTGTTATATAAATTCAAGATAAAAAAAAATTATATTTTCTATATAAAAAGGTAAACCTTAGCGGTCAATATGATGAATAAATGTTTGCTTGGCAATTTTCACCCCTATTTTGACAATTTCACAAAGGGTAAAAAAAGGACTTAAAAAAGGCTTTCACCATTTATATAGTGCAGCGAGCCACCGAGCCCGAAGCGTGTCGAGCGTACGTGGAAAACTAAGCAAATAGCTTAGTGGGCACCCAACATATAAGTACCTTGTATTTCTTATACATCTCCCTCTGTGTCATACAAATAATGTAATAATATAAATTAAATTTTGTTCCAAAGCTGTTGTCCCCACAAAATGCCATAGTGCCCTTACCCTATTTGCGCTGGCACAAAGCCAGTACTCTACAAAAATACCAATAGCATATGAGCCATGGCACCAACTTACTAAAAGTATACAAAATAGTCTTACAGAACCATGAAAAACAATATTGTAGTTGACGGACTATCATTAAATAAAAAAAGTTAAAATGAAGTTGGACATTCCATGCTTAAGTCAGGTTACCTAACAATAGTAGTTTATTTACCTGTATTATCCCATGCAACAAGAAAATCAAATGCCAAAGGTTTTTTCTCCGTTAAGGCCCATCGCATGCGCTGGAATTTCTTGCCATCAGGAGAGAGAACATCGGTCAGGTCAATAGTAACAACTGTAATGTGAAATGTTAAAGTTCTCTTTGAATTATGGGTAAATTAACCTAGGTCCTCGAGTACGCAAAACACCAACACTGGTTAAACTTACTATATCGCATGGCATTTTTTCCAGCGTAGAGAGAAGGTTTGCCCTGTAGACCCAACTCCTCATAGGTGTCTTTGTCTACAGATACAATAAGTTTTCCTGGGAACAATACAAACAATAAAACAAAGTGAAACCAACCTCAAATGTGCTTTTATTAAAGTCAACATCTATATAATAAACGTTGAAGAGTGTGTGTGTCGCATTGCTGACACACCATGGTACTCAGAGCTGCCAAATTCCACAACAAGGTACCTCTGGATACAGTGGCGTGCACCTCAAAGCCAATTTTTTGGGGAATATTTCACTTCGAAATAAAAAAAAACACCAGAGGTTAAATTTACCAAGATTGATTATCTGGAAAAAAGATAAACGATCTGGGACAGATGACGAAGGAAAAACACCACGCCTGATTTTATTGCTGTCATTGAGTATGAATGCAAACACAGTCTAACATTATGGAGGAGGCTTTAAACAATTATAAATAATTGGGGATATACATATACCACACAACGCACACACGTTGTGCACCACACACACACACACACACACACACACACAAAATAAACGCATCATACTGTAGGTGCTAAATCTAACGAGTGGATGTGGAATTCATAAACACACACAAGCTATCAAGTCAGGAGCGGTGTATTTCATAGGGCTGTATTCAATGCGGTCGGCGAGGGGGTTAAACAGCGGGCCTCGCCGTTTAACCTGCGTGCCGGCCGCTCACCCTATTCGATGTTCCGAGGGAAACCTCGCTGTCCGAGGACAGCGTGGATTCCCACAAACAGCAAGACTCGCGGCTAATACCTAGAGCCTGCTGCATTTAGCCGCGAGCCTCACTGTTTTAGCAACCACACATGCTGTTTCCCAGTTGCTACAAAAACCTAGCGAGGTGTAAACGGCATGTGCAGAGGGGGGGGGGGGGTCAGTTAAATACTGACCGTGCGAGCTATGACAGCGAGCACAGCTCACAAAAGTCATTGAATACACCCTATAGATGGAAGCCACTATCTGTCAAATAATTTGGACAACATAAATTTCTACCTATAACTACTTTTCACCCATTAATGATTACCTTTGCTACATTTTGATTGTTTGGCTCAACAAGTTCATTTGTCGTAGCCCCCAATTTGTGGCAAGCTGGTCTTCATTTTCAAACCTTACAACTGTAAATCTAGCAACTAACTTGGCCAGAATTGTGCGACTCACTCAAATCACAGGATATTGCATTTGGCCTAAAGTCTTTAAATGTTATTTTATTGAGTTTTCAGATTGAATACATTTATTTTATGTATTTGCATGTAAAACAGGATTACCATTTATGTGATGCATTCTCACCTCTCTTACTACAATGTTAAATTCCCATTTAGTTTAAAATATCACAACATTGTATTATTTATTCATGAAACGTCACTTTCATTATCAATAGAACTTGCAAAATGTACACAAAAGATACCTGTTGGAAGCAAAGCTGCAACATTATCTTGATCAATCCTTGTGTTGTATGACAATGCATAAAACAAGCCTATAGAAAAAAAAAAATGCATGAAATGGTCATCTAAACATTAAGTGATGAAGCTTATATTCCTATTGTCAGTACTGTATACCACGCCTTACCTAGCCAGCATTATTATTTGATGAACAGCTAGACACATTCAGTGGTTTGTTTGCCTAGCAACAGAATACATTTCTCTACAATGACATTACTATACATTGGTGAGACATAGGCATGTATTCAATGCCGGTGCGAGCGGCCGGCGAGGGGGTTAAACTGCGAGGATCACAGAAAACCAGTGATCCTCGCAGTTTAACCCCCGCGCCGGCCGCTCGCACTATGCAACGTTCCGGGGGAATCCTCGCCGTCACAGAACGGCGAGGATTCCCCTAAACTGCAAGAGCCGAGGCTAGTGCAGCAAACTCGCTGTAATTAGCCTCGATTCTCGCAGCTTTTGGAGGCACATTCGCAAATTCCCCCTCGCTCAAAAAACGGAGCGAGGGGGAATTTGCGTATGAGGGGGGGTCAGTTGAATACTGACAGGGTGAGCGGTGACTGCCAGCAAAAAGTCCTGCTCGCAGTCACCGCTCGCCCACGGCATTGAATATATGCCATAGTATCCCATTTTAGCAATTGGACAGGTTTAAAATTATGTTTTTCATTAAAGGACAGATTAGGTGCTATACACACATTACAACAAGAGTATAGGAAAGTGATAGATAATGAAATTTAATTACAATCCTATAGTTTCCAGCCAGTCAAAATGATGAAACAATTAATACATATAAATCAGGCGCATCAGTACGACTAAAAGTAAATAATTGATTAATGAACAATTCAACTGTAATGAGTGTGATATTACCACACTAATCAGAACACACCTTAATTAGGATTACCTTAAAATGATGAAACATAGAATTAATGTCAGTGCTGGCAGCTGTGCGTGCCGGAATAGAGCATCTTTTGAATTGCTCCATGGGGCGGCATCTAGTGGCTGCAGGCACGCAAAACACTGGAATTCTCTCAATGAAGTGAGGATAGTCTTATATAGGAGAAACTAACCAGTCTATATCTATAAATTTTTGATGAATGTGGTCTATCAATTTATGTAAATAAAATGTATTCTGGCAAATTCAAACTCCCTCACAGCCCGCCTCCGTTACTCACTGCCTCCATGTACCTCAGCTCTACTCCTGTCACTATTTCCCAGCCGTGCCTCTGGGTTGTGTGAGTGTCCCGAACAGGAGAAGTATAACCCCAGTCCTGCTCCACCCCACAGCCTGGCTTATCAGTCAGTCAGTCTCGTATCCAACTAGCCTATCTCAGCCACACCTCAGGACCCTGCCACTTCCCAATAAGGCCACAGGGAAAGGCAGGCACTAAACCACAGCCCTGCCTGCATCCGCATGGGTCCACCTCAGCTGTGCCTCCAGTTTCCTCCTCTATCTAGATCAGGGGTTTCCAAACTTTTTGCGACGAGGGCCAGATTTTGTGAGGTGAAAATGTGGGGGGCCGACCATTCAGCATGACATTCTTTGAATCATTAATCACATCAGAAGGATTCCCCACTCTGCCCCCATTCACTGTATGTCCCCCACTCTGCCCCCATTCACTCTGTCCCCTAGCCTGCCCCCCTTCTTTTAATGTCCATCAGTGCCTTTCATTGTTTGTCCCCAAGCCTGAACCTCCTTCACTGTATGACTCCCATTCACTATGTACCCCACTCTGCCCCCATTCACTGTATGTCCCCCAGCCTGCTCCCCCTTCTCTGAATGGCCATCACTGCCTCCATTCACTGTATGTCCCCCAGCCTGACCCTCCTTCACTGTATGTTTCCCAGCCCCTTGTGTGAGCCAGAGGAAAGAGGCAAACTAGGCACTGCAAGGACAGTAGATGCTTGTGCTCCCGCCCTCCTCCAATCTGCATGTTACGGGAGCAAGCTTCCCCCTTGCTGCCCCCCTCCCAAACACTGCTATCACTGTGATTATGGAGTAGGGTGATATACGATTGCAGCAGCAGGGGTAGGATGCCAAAACATCTGACTGTGGCGGCCGGCACCTCCCCACTGCAGCAGACAGCAAGGTAAAGGCACGCTCGCCGGGCCCCACCTTTAGTGTCCTGTGCTGTGCTTCCCACATCTGATGCTCTGCCCGCTTCCAGCTGGAGGCTGCGGGCCAATTGAAATGACAGCACGGGCCGCAATTGGCCCCCGGGCCTGACTTTGGGCATGCCTGATCTAGATAGTCACTACGGGAAGGCCGTCTCCCATCGCTCAGTCCCGTCTGCTGCCAGTTACCTCAGCAAGCCGCGCCTCTGGTGCCGACAGGGTACGAACAGGTGTTCCTCCAACCAATGTCACTCTTCCAAGCGGCCGCATATCCAAAATGTCCTTCAGCCAGAACACTTGCTCTCAGGGACTGACAGGCATCCGGTCCGAACAGCACTGGGTCACAACAAGTGCTTACTCTGCCATGTTCATTTGTTTTCTTTTAGCGTGGCTCAGACTCTCCTCGCACACACTGCATTGGCCCCGCCTCTCTGTAAAGGGATGTCTGTGGCCAACCTCACCAGAGCTTTATGGGCCCTCCCTTTATCCTCATCTGATACCGCTGATCTTCTCACTAACAGGTGCTCTGCTCATAGTAGTTGCTCTCCCCTCTCTCACACACACTAAGCACAGCCCTTGGTTTAGTCTGACAGTGCAGAGGTCTCTCTCAGCACCGCTCCTATACTCAGCCATCAGTCTCTTCAGCTCACTCCCTTAATGGTCAGTGTCGCCCCTATTTGATGTTCTCCCTCTCTCATGTATGTGTCCCGTGCACTGAGCCCTCCACTGGGTCCCAATGGCCCCCTTTCTAAACTGCAGTGTGTGGGTAACTACCCAATATAGTTTGTTGTGCAGTGTGTGGATAACACCACCCTCCTTTTAGAGATTTAAGTCTGCTATTCTAACTCATGTCCCGATTCAAAGTTGATGGCAAATGCAAAATCTCTCTCAAAATGGGCAAAACCATGTTCACTGCAGGTGTGAAGAATGTAACATGTGCAGAGTGAGATTTGGGCGAGTTATTTGGTTTCTGTGCAGGATACTGGCTTCTTTATTTTTACACTGTAATTTAGATGTCAGTTTAAAATATAAAATGATCTTTCCAATCTGGCTGGCTGGAATGAAAATCACTAATTTCTTTTTTTAGGAACAAATGACAATCAAGCATTTGCTCCCAAAACTTAGGGAATGGTTAAAATCTGCATAAATTGATTGAACCAATTTGTCTGAATGACCATTGTTGTCCGTTTTCCACATTTAGGAGCAAATGGTCAATTGTCATTTGTTCCCAAATATTTCCAGGATTTTCATTCCAGCCAAATTGGAAAGATATTCTTGTAGTGTGTATGGGCCTTTACTCTGCACATGTTACATTTGCCTGACCTGCAGTGTGCAAGGTTTTGCCCATCTGAAAAAGATGTTGCATTTGTGATAAACTCTGAATCAGGCCCTCAATTAGCATGACAAAGTGATATCAGCCTTGTCCTGGTCTACACTCTGACCTGTGTTAATGAAAGAAAGAATCACTACCATGGTTTTAGTTGGTCCATTTGTAGCAGGGCTGAAATCCAGTGGAATTTTTGGGGGATTAAGTTTATGGTCATGGCAAAAAAGGATTTAGAAATTAAATCCAATTGATCTGATCACTCTTCGTGATATTCTGCAGTAAAGGCAAATTGCCATCATAAAAACTGAGGAAACAGACTGTAACCCAAATACTAATTTTCACATTCTCAAAATTCTCAAAGTCCAGACATTACTTTTTTTTTTTCCCCCAGAAACCATTAGTTATGTGCATCCATTCACATCAATTGACAGGATTTCCATGTATGGCATCAGTTGTCATTTTTTAGGTTAATTTGCCTACAATCTCCTGCAATTTATACAGCCTTACATCAAAGCATAATGTATATTTGTGAATGTTACGAGTAGCTAATTAGTTCTTTAAAAGCATACAAAAGATCATTTAACATTACGTAAACATCAATTCCAAAATTATTATCATTGTTTATTTATATGGCACCACAAGGGTTCCGCAGTGCCTGACAATACATAGATGAGCAAAGAACAATACAAGAAAAATAGTGATTTACAGTACAAATGCAAATTAAGTAAATGGTAAATAAAAAAAAGACAGGTTGCATCAGTGGACACATGCAATTATAACAGTGGCAGAGATATATTCTAAGAAAAGCACATGAGGAGAGAAGGTCCTGCTCGTTAGAGCTTACATTTATATTACCTTTCTTCAGAAACTTGTCATTAAACTCTTGTGTTGTGAACTCATGCAGTGGTAAACTCTTCACCAGGTAATATTCCCCAAACCCATCAATAGTATTCTTTAGTTTTTCTGGTAAACGCCCACATTCAGGTAACAAAATAGATACCTAATGCATTTAAAAATACAATTATGAGTGCAAAAAAAAAAAAAAAGTTTTCCTTTAACTATGCTAGGGTGCTGATTCGGTCAGTCATTTGGCAGTAAAATGGATAAACACAATAGTAAAAGACCAAGTAGCTACGAGTCAGTAAAAATAAATGTTTACAGGGTACTTATGTAATATCTGGACTCCCGTTTTTCTTATGAGACCACGTCCCCTCGCCACGCTTCGGGCACGGTGGCTCGCTGCGCTCACCACACTATATAAAATCAACTCCATGCGTAGTTGGATAGTAGGGGTATGAAAAAATGGGGTGCATTTAACATGGGAGTCCAGATAATACATAAGTACCGTTTCCAGTACCGTTTCCAGTCTAATATACTACAGTATATCTGCATATACCTACAGCCTTCTCTCACTGAGCTCCTCTGTCCAAGGTACTGACAAAAACATATGTAAGATAGAACATGGTTAATGGAGACCGAGGGTCATGCAGAATATGGCATGTAATAAAATTATGTATGTTGGCATTTTATTTTTGGGGTTAATAGAACATCAAGTACATTATTTAGTCAACTGACGAAACCCAAAAAAGGAAATAAATGCACTGAACAATACAAAAACTTGATTGCACAGTAAAATATATTATTATTGTAATGCGCAACGGAATATGCTGCGCTATATAAGAAACTGCAAATAAATCATTTATTATTATTATTTCTGTAGAATGTGTGCAGATAATTGGCATTTCTTATAACTGGCATTCCAAATCCTGTATAATCAAGTGAGAGATTTAGCACAGAAAAACAACAACAAAGAAATGGTATTTTCTGGTTTAGGGACACTAGTGCCCTTAAACCAGAGAGTACCATTTATTTCTGTTTTACCCATGTTACAGTTTTGTGAATTGCTAAAAACCTACAAATGTAAGATTACTCCCCACTTACAAAAGTACACTGCTAGGGATGGCCATCAACGGTTCACTATTGATGTGAGAGGTCCAATGCTTCATGATAAATGGGGACTATGTAAAAACCGGACCTGGACTAAACCCCGGACCGGACATTAATATCTGCAGTCCGGCGCTTGTAGTGTCCAGTCCGGGGGTTACTTGTCAGGGGGTTCCCTGTGATAGCTATCATCACGGACATGGGTAAGGGGATTGCTTCCTCCCTGTGTAGTCCGGACCGTCCGGTTTTTGCTACATGCCTGGACCATACAGGGAGGCTTTATTCTCCCCCTCCTCCACTCCCTGGTGACAGGTGTCACAGGCAGCCCCCCAGACAGGACACCCCCCGGACCGGACGGTACAAGCTCCGGACTGCAGAATTTGATGTCCAGTGGTCTTGTCCTGGTCCGGTTTTTACCCATACCCTGATAAACGCACGTGTGGCCAAAAACCTTACCTAGTTATTGGTGTATGACCTGGACCATCTATGGTTAGTTCCCCCCATGAATCATGAATTGCGAACCCACTGGTCCCTCTCCTGCGGACAGTTAAAACTGCACATTTCCACCATCACCACCCTAGGTCTTCCTCCTATGCAATAATGATATGGGATACCACCAGACATGATACGAATTACTGGACCACACTGATGACAGCAGTCACAGACTAGAGTTTGAAATGGGCTTCTGAATTAGAAGGACAGCTGCAGGCAGCACATTAGAGGGTGCACACAGCTCCTGTTTAATCAGGTGCTATATTTACTTCGCCCATATGCATAATTACACCCACATCCAAGGGCAGGTTCTCACAATGCATTACACCCACAACCAGGGGAAGGGGACACGCACCAGCACTTGCAGATACTTACTGTAACATGCAAAATGTGGCAGTGTCGAAGTACTATTGGCACAGTATATACACACGCTGCAGGTGTCACCATGTACAGTGTGCACGTGGAACCGCAGTAGTACTGTACATCCTGAAGGACAGGTAACGTAGCAGGGCACAGCCGGTACTCACGGAGTAGTTGTAGTAGTGTGTCTCCACGTGTGCTGCGTGCCGCGACTTCTCCTGCAGGAAGCTAGACTTCTCACATACCAACAAGTGCCGGGGACACGTCTGTATCGCAGGCAACATGCTGGCTCCCAAGTCCGCAGGGAGCTTTATGTGTGCTGCAGGTTTCTTACAGTTTCATTACTAAATTAAAAAAAACAGGCGAGGAAGAGGAGGGAACACACGACATTTCCTGCCAGATGCACGTCGGTTTCAGGGGCACCATGAACATCATGCACTGGGTAATACGGCCATCTAGCGTGCAGAGTGCTCACTACAACATTTCTCCAAACCGGAGTCCTGTGTTAAAAAAACGAGGCTGAAGTTGGCTTCTTATTCGGCCAGCTTCTTATTCGAGCTCCAGCTTCTTATTCGAGCTCCAGCTTCTTATTCAGAACAATCACTATTACAAGGGTTAATGAATCATGGACCACAAATTTGACTGCAGAAATCAACACAGGGGGGTTGCCTACATATGATCCACTTGCAATTTCTTTTGACCAACAATGATTTGGGCAGAAAATGGGCACAAAAATGGGCATGGGTCCCAGATATCATTTTGAATAAGTAGCTGGTGTCCTGCAAGGGTTAAACAGCGTTGGTCAAAACATATTACACTGGAAACCCGCACAGGGGGGTCACTTACATATGAACCACTTGCCATTTATTTTGACCAACAAGGATTTGGGCAGAAATAGGGCACTAAAGTGGGCATGGGTCCCAGAATCATCATTTTGAATAAGTAGCTGGTGTTCTGCAAGGGTTAAACAGCGTTGGTCAACAAATATTACACTGGAAACCCGCACAGGGGGGTCACTTACATATGACCCACTTGCCATTTCTTTTGACCAACAAGGATTTGGGCAGAAATAGGGCACTAAAGTGGGCATGGGTCCCAGAATCATCATTTTGAATAAGTAGCTGGTGTTCTGCAAGGGTTAAACAGCGTTGGTCAAAAAATATTACACTGGAAACCCGCACAGGGGGGTCACTTACATATGATCCACTTGCCATTTCTTTTGACCAACAAGGATTTGGGCAGAAATAGGGCAGTAAAGTGGGCATGGGTCCCAGAATCATCATTTTGAATAAGTAGCTGGTGTTCTGCAAGGGTTAAACAGCGTTGGTCAACAAAAATTACACTGGAAACCTGCACAGGGGGGTCACTTACATATGACCCACTTGCCATTTCTTTTGACCAACAAGGATTTGGGCAGTAATAGGGCAGTAAAGTGGGCATAGGTCCCAAATGTCATCATTTTGAATAAGTAGCTGGTGTCCTGCAAGGGTTAAACAGCGTTGGTCAAAAAATGTTACACTGGAAACCCGCACAGGGGGGTCACTTACATATGACCCACTTGCCATTTCTTTTGACCAACAAGGATTTGGGCAGTAATAGGGCAGTAAAGTGGGCATGGGTCACAGATGTCATTATTTTGAATAAGTAGCTGGTGTCCTGCAAGGGTTAAACAGCGTTGGTCAAAACATATTACACTTGAAACCCACACAGGGGGGTTGCCTACATATGACCCACTTGCAATTTCTTTTGACCAACAATGATTTGGGCAGAAAATGGGCACAAAAATGGGCATGGGTCCCAGAATCATCATTTTGAATAAGTAGCTGGTGTTCTGCAAGGGTTAAACAGCGTTGGTCAACAAATATTACACTGAAAACCCGCACTAGGGGGTCACTTACATATCACCCACTTGCCATTTCTTTTGACCAACAAGGATTTGGGCAGAAATAGGGCACTTAAGTGGGCATGGGTCCCAGAATCATCATTTTGAATAAGTAGCTGGTGTTCTGCAAGGGTTAAACAGCGTTGGTCAAAAAATGTTACACTGGAAACCCGCACATGGGGGTCACTTACATATGACCCACTTGCCATTTCTTTTGACCAACAAGGATTTGGGCAGTAATAGGGCACTAAAGTGGGCATGGGTCACAGATGTCATTATTTTGAATAAGTAGCTGGTGTCCTGCAAGGGTTAAACAGTGTTGGTCAAAACATATTACACTTGAAACCCACACAAGGGGGTTGCCTACATATGACCCACTTGCAATTTCTTTTGACCAACAATGATTTGGGCAGAAAATGGGCACAAAAATGGGCATGGGTCCCAGAATCATCATTTTGAATAAGTAGCTGGTGTTCTGCAAGGGTTAAACAGCGTTGGTCAACAAATATTACACTGAAAACCCGCACTAGGGGGTCACTTACATATCACCCACTTGTCATTTCTTTTGACCAACAAGGATTTGGGCAGAAATAGGGCACTTAAGTGGGCATGGGTCCCAGAATCATCATTTTGAATAAGTAGCTGGTGTTCTGCAAGGGTTAAACAGCGTTGGTCAAAAAATGTTACACTGGAAACCCGCACATGGGGGTCACTTACATATGACCCACTTGCCATTTCTTTTGACCAACAAGGATTTGGGCAGTAATAGGGCACTAAAGTGGGCATGGGTCACAGATGTCATTATTTTGAATAAGTAGCTGGTGTCCTGCAAGGGTTAAACAGTGTTGGTCAAAACATATTACACTTGAAACCCACACAAGGGGGTTGCCTACATATGACCCACTTGCAATTTCTTTTGACCAACAATGATTTGGGCAGAAAATGGGCACAAAAATGGGCATGGGTCCCAGAATCATCATTTTGAATAAGTAGCTGGTGTTCTGCAAGGGTTAAACAGCGTTGGTCAACAAATATTACACTGAAAACCCGCACTAGGGGGTCACTTACATATCACCCACTTGTCATTTCTTTTGACCAACAAGGATTTGGGCAGAAATAGGGCACTAAAGTGGGCATGGGTCCCAGAATCATCATTTTGAATAAGTAGCTGGTGTTCTGCAAGGGTTAAACAGCGTTGGTCAACAAATATTACACTGGAAACCCGCACAGGGGGGTCACTTACATATGACCCACTTGCCATTTCTTTTGACCAACAAGGATTTGGGCAGAAATAGGGCACTAAAGTGGGCATAGGTCCCAGATGTCATCATTTTGAATAAGAAGCTGGTGTTCTGCAAGGGTTAAACAGCGTTGGTCAAAAAATGTTACACTGGAAACCCGCACAGGGTGGTCACTTACATATGACCCACTTGCCATTTCTTTTGACCAACAAGGATTTGGGCAGTAATAGGGCAGTAAAGTGGGCATGGGTCACAGATGTCATTATTTTGAATAAGTAGCTGGTGTCCTGCAAGGGTTAAACAGCGTTGGTCAAAAAATGTTACACTGGAAACCCGCACAGGGGGGTCACTTACATATGACCCACTTGCCATTTCTTTTGACCAACAAGGATTTGGGCAGTAATAGGGCAGTAAAGTGGGCATGGGTCACAGATGTCATTATTTTGAATAAGTAGCTGGTGTCCTGCAAGGGTTAAACAGCGTTGGTCAAAACATATTACACTTGAAACCCACACAGGGGGGTTGCCTACATATGACCCACTTGCAATTTCTTTTGACCAACAATGATTTGGGCAGAAAATGGGCACAAAAATGGGCATGGGTCCCAGAATCATCATTTTGAATAAGTAGCTGGTGTTCTGCAAGGGTTAAACAGCGTTGGTCAACAAATATTACACTGAAAACCCGCACTAGGGGGTCACTAATATCACCCACTTGCCATTTCTTTTGACCAACAAGGATTTGGGCAGAAATAGGGCACTTAAGTGGGCATGGGTCCCAGAATCATCATTTTGAATAAGTAGCTGGTGTTCTGCAAGGGTTAAACAGCGTTGGTCAACAAATATTACACTGGAAACCCGCACAGGGGGGTCACTTACATATGACCCACTTGCCATTTCTTTTGACCAACAAGGATTTGGGCAGAAATAGGGCACTAAAGTGGGCATAGGTCCCAGATGTCATCATTTTGAATAAGAAGCTGGTGTTCTGCAAGGGTTAAACAGCGTTGGTCAAAAAATGTTACACTGGAAACCCGCACAGGGTGGTCACTTACATATGACCCACTTGCCATTTCTTTTGACCAACAAGGATTTGGGCAGTAATAGGGCAGTAAAGTGGGCATGGGTCACAGATGTCATTATTTTGAATAAGTAGCTGGTGTCCTGCAAGGGTTAAACAGCGTTGGTCAAAAAATGTTACACTGGAAACCCGCACAGGGGGGTCACTTACATATGACCCACTTGCCATTTCTTTTGACCAACAAGGATTTGGGCAGTAATAGGGCAGTAAAGTGGGCATGGGTCACAGATGTCATTATTTTGAATAAGTAGCTGGTGTCCTGCAAGGGTTAAACAGCGTTGGTCAAAACATATTACACTTGAAACCCACACAGGGGGGTTGCCTACATATGACCCACTTGCAATTTCTTTTGACCAACAATGATTTGGGCAGAAAATGGGCACAAAAATGGGCATGGGTCCCAGAATCATCATTTTGAATAAGTAGCTGGTGTTCTGCAAGGGTTAAACAGCGTTGGTCAACAAATATTACACTGAAAACCCGCACTAGGGGGTCACTTACATATCACCCACTTGTCATTTCTTTTGACCAACAAGGATTTGGGCAGAAATAGGGCACTTAAGTGGGCATGGGTCCCAGAATCATCATTTTGAATAAGTAGCTGGTGTTCTGCAAGGGTTAAACAGCGTTGGTCAAAAAATGTTACACTGGAAACCCGCACATGGGGGTCACTTACATATGACCCACTTGCCATTTCTTTTGACCAACAAGGATTTGGGCAGTAATAGGGCACTAAAGTGGGCATGGGTCACAGATGTCATTATTTTGAATAAGTAGCTGGTGTCCTGCAAGGGTTAAACAGTGTTGGTCAAAACATATTACACTTGAAACCCACACAAGGGGGTTGCCTACATATGACCCACTTGCAATTTCTTTTGACCAACAATGATTTGGGCAGAAAATGGGCACAAAAATGGGCATGGGTCCCAGAATCATCATTTTGAATAAGTAGCTGGTGTTCTGCAAGGGTTAAACAGCGTTGGTCAACAAATATTACACTGAAAACCCGCACTAGGGGGTCACTTACATATCACCCACTTGTCATTTCTTTTGACCAACAAGGATTTGGGCAGAAATAGGGCACTAAAGTGGGCATGGGTCCCAGAATCATCATTTTGAATAAGTAGCTGGTGTTCTGCAAGGGTTAAACAGCGTTGGTCAACAAATATTACACTGGAAACCCGCACAGGGGGGTCACTTACATATGACCCACTTGCCATTTCTTTTGACCAACAAGGATTTGGGCAGAAATAGGGCACTAAAGTGGGCATAGGTCCCAGATGTCATCATTTTGAATAAGAAGCTGGTGTTCTGCAAGGGTTAAACAGCGTTGGTCAAAAAATGTTACACTGGAAACCCGCACAGGGTGGTCACTTACATATGATCCACTTGCCATTTCTTTTGACCAACAAGGATTTGGGCAGTAATAGGGCAGTAAAGTGGGCATGGGTCACAGATGTCATTATTTTGAATAAGTAGCTGGTGTCCTGCAAGGGTTAAACAGCGTTGGTCAAAAAATGTTACACTGGAAACCCGCACAGGGGGGTCACTTACATATGACCCACTTGCCATTTCTTTTGACCAACAAGGATTTGGGCAGTAATAGGGCAGTAAAGTGGGCATGGGTCACAGATGTCATTATTTTGAATAAGTAGCTGGTGTCCTGCAAGGGTTAAACAGCGTTGGTCAAAACATATTACACTTGAAACCCACACAGGGGGGTTGCCTACATATGACCCACTTGCAATTTCTTTTGACCAACAATGATTTGGGCAGAAAATGGGCACAAAAATGGGCATGGGTCCCAGAATCATCATTTTGAATAAGTAGCTGGTGTTCTGCAAGGGTTAAACAGCGTTGGTCAACAAATATTACACTGAAAACCCGCACTAGGGGGTCACTAATATCACCCACTTGCCATTTCTTTTGACCAACAAGGATTTGGGCAGAAATAGGGCACTTAAGTGGGCATGGGTCCCAGAATCATCATTTTGAATAAGTAGCTGGTGTTCTGCAAGGGTTAAACAGCGTTGGTCAACAAATATTACACTGGAAACCCGCACAGGGGGGTCACTTACATATGACCCACTTGCCATTTCTTTTGACCAACAAGGATTTGGGCAGAAATAGGGCACTAAAGTGGGCATAGGTCCCAGATGTCATCATTTTGAATAAGAAGCTGGTGTTCTGCAAGGGTTAAACAGCGTTGGTCAAAAAATGTTACACTGGAAACCCGCACAGGGTGGTCACTTACATATGACCCACTTGCCATTTCTTTTGACCAACAAGGATTTGGGCAGTAATAGGGCAGTAAAGTGGGCATGGGTCACAGATGTCATTATTTTGAATAAGTAGCTGGTGTCCTGCAAGGGTTAAACAGCGTTGGTCAAAAAATGTTACACTGGAAACCCGCACAGGGGGGTCACTTACATATGACCCACTTGCCATTTCTTTTGACCAACAAGGATTTGGGCAGTAATAGGGCAGTAAAGTGGGCATGGGTCACAGATGTCATTATTTTGAATAAGTAGCTGGTGTCCTGCAAGGGTTAAACAGCGTTGGTCAAAACATATTATACTTGAAAACCACACAGGGGGGTTGCCTACATATGACCCACTTGCAATTTCTTTTGACCAACAATGATTTGGGCAGAAAATGGGCACAAAAATGGGCATGGGTCCCAGAATCATCATTTTGAATAAGTAGCTGGTGTTCTGCAAGGGTTAAACAGCGTTGGTCAACAAATATTACACTGAAAACCCGCACTAGGGGGTCACTAATATCACCCACTTGCCATTTCTTTTGACCAACAAGGATTTGGGCAGAAATAGGGCACTTAAGTGGGCATGGGTCCCAGAATCATCATTTTGAATAAGTAGCTGGTGTTCTGCAAGGGTTAAACAGCGTTGGTCAAAAAATGTTACACTGGAAACCCGCACATGGGGGTCACTTACATATGACCCACTTGCCATTTCTTTTGACCAACAAGGATTTGGGCAGAAATAGGGCACTTAAGTGGGCATGGGTCCCAGAATCATCATTTTGAATAAGTAGCTGGTGTTCTGCAAGGGTTAAACAGCGTTGGTCAACAAATATTACACTGAAAACCCGCACTAGGGGGTCACTTACATATCACCCACTTGCCATTTCTTTTGACCAACAAGGATTTGGGCAGAAATAGGGCACTTAAGTGGGCATGGGTCCCAGAATCATCATTTTGAATAAGTAGCTGGTGTTCTGCAAGGGTTAAACAGCGTTGGTCAAAAAATGTTACACTGGAAACCCGCACATGGGGGTCACTTACATATGACCCACTTGCCATTTCTTTTGACCAACAAGGATTTGGGCAGTAATAGGGCACTAAAGTGGGCATGGGTCACAGATGTCATTATTTTGAATAAGTAGCTGGTGTCCTGCAAGGGTTAAACAGTGTTGGTCAAAACATATTACACTTGAAACCCACACAAGGGGGTTGCCTACATATGACCCACTTGCAATTTCTTTTGACCAACAATGATTTGGGCAGAAAATGGGCACAAAAATGGGCATGGGTCCCAGAATCATCATTTTGAATAAGTAGCTGGTGTTCTGCAAGGGTTAAACAGCGTTGGTCAACAAATATTACACTGAAAACCCGCACTAGGGGGTCACTTACATATCACCCACTTGTCATTTCTTTTGACCAACAAGGATTTGGGCAGAAATAGGGCACTAAAGTGGGCATGGGTCCCAGAATCATCATTTTGAATAAGTAGCTGGTGTTCTGCAAGGGTTAAACAGCGTTGGTCAACAAATATTACACTGGAAACCCGCACAGGGGGGTCACTTACATATGACCCACTTGCCATTTCTTTTGACCAACAAGGATTTGGGCAGAAATAGGGCACTAAAGTGGGCATAGGTCCCAGATGTCATCATTTTGAATAAGAAGCTGGTGTTCTGCAAGGGTTAAACAGCGTTGGTCAAAAAATGTTACACTGGAAACCCGCACAGGGTGGTCACTTACATATGACCCACTTGCCATTTCTTTTGACCAACAAGGATTTGGGCAGTAATAGGGCAGTAAAGTGGGCATGGGTCACAGATGTCATTATTTTGAATAAGTAGCTGGTGTCCTGCAAGGGTTAAACAGCGTTGGTCAAAAAATGTTACACTGGAAACCCGCACAGGGGGGTCACTTACATATGACCCACTTGCCATTTCTTTTGACCAACAAGGATTTGGGCAGTAATAGGGCAGTAAAGTGGGCATGGGTCACAGATGTCATTATTTTGAATAAGTAGCTGGTGTCCTGCAAGGGTTAAACAGCGTTGGTCAAAACATATTACACTTGAAACCCACACAGGGGGGTTGCCTACATATGACCCACTTGCAATTTCTTTTGACCAACAATGATTTGGGCAGAAAATGGGCACAAAAATGGGCATGGGTCCCAGAATCATCATTTTGAATAAGTAGCTGGTGTTCTGCAAGGGTTAAACAGCGTTGGTCAACAAATATTACACTGAAAACCCGCACTAGGGGGTCACTAATATCACCCACTTGCCATTTCTTTTGACCAACAAGGATTTGGGCAGAAATAGGGCACTTAAGTGGGCATGGGTCCCAGAATCATCATTTTGAATAAGTAGCTGGTGTTCTGCAAGGGTTAAACAGCGTTGGTCAAAAAATGTTACACTGGAAACCCGCACATGGGGGTCACTTACATATGACCCACTTGCCATTTCTTTTGACCAACAAGGATTTGGGCAGTAATAGGGCACTAAAGTGGGCATGGGTCACAGATGTCATTATTTTGAATAAGTAGCTGGTGTCCTGCAAGGGTTAAACAGTGTTGGTCAAAACATATTACACTTGAAACCCACACAGGGGGGTTGCCTACATATGACCCACTTGCAATTTCTTTTGACCAACAATGATTTGGGCAGAAAATGGGCACAAAAATGGGCATGGGTCCCAGAATCATCATTTTGAATAAGTAGCTGGTGTTCTGCAAGGGTTAAACAGCGTTGGTCAACAAATATTACACTGAAAACCCGCACTAGGGGGTCACTTACATATCACCCACTTGTCATTTCTTTTGACCAACAAGGATTTGGGCAGAAATAGGGCACTAAAGTGGGCATGGGTCCCAGAATCATCATTTTGAATAAGTAGCTGGTGTT
Source organism: Crinia signifera (assembly GCF_055691185.1). NCBI lineage: Eukaryota > Metazoa > Chordata > Amphibia > Anura > Myobatrachidae > Crinia > Crinia signifera. The sequence continues at coordinate 125,778,542 of NC_139221.1, read as the reverse complement.
CTGCAAGGGTTAAACAGTGTTGGTCAACAAATATTACACTGGAAACCCGCACAGGGGTGTCACTTACATATGACCCACTTGCCATTTCTTGTGACCAACAAGGATTTGGGCAGAAATAGGGCACTAAAGTGGGCATAGGTCCCAGATGTCATCATTTTGAATAAGAAGCTGGTGTCCTGCAAGGGTTAAACAGCGTTGGTCAAAAAATGTTACACTGGAAACCCGCACAGGGTGGTCACTTACATATGACCCACTTGCCATTTCTTTTGACCAACAAGGATTTGGGCAGTAAAGTGGGCATGGGTCACAGATGTCATTATTTTGAATAAGTAGCTGGTGTCCTGCAAGGGTTAAACAGCGTTGGTCAAAAAATATAACACTGGAAACCCGCACAGGGGGGTAACTTACATATGATCCACTTGCCATTTCTTTTGACCAACAAGGATTTGGGAAGTAATAGGGCAGTAAAGTGGGCATGGGTCACAGATTTAATTATTTTGAATAAGTAGCTGGTGTCCTGCAAGGGTTAAACAGTGTTGGTCAAAACATATTACACTTGAAACCCACACAGGGGGGTTGCCTACATATGACCCACTTGCAATTTCTTTTGACCAACAATGATTTGGGCAGAAAATGGGCACAAAAATGGGCATGGGTCCCAGAATCATCATTTTGAATAAGTAGCTGGTGTTCTGCAAGGGTGAAACAGCGTTGGTCAACAAATATTACACTGAAAACCCGCACTAGGGGGTCACTTACATATCACCCACTTGTCATTTCTTTTGACCAACAAGGATTTGGGCAGAAATAGGGCACTAAAGTGGGCATGGGTCCCAGAATCATCATTTTGAATAAGTAGCTGGTGTTCTGCAAGGGTTAAACAGCGTTGGTCAACAAATATTACACTGGAAACCCGCACAGGGGGGTCACTTACATATGGCCCACTTGCCATTTCTTTTGACCAACAAGGATTTGGGCAGAAATAGGGCACTAAAGTGGGCATGGGTACCAGAATCATCATTTTGAATAAGTAGCTGGTGTTCTGCAAGGGTTAAACAGCGTTGGTCAACAAATATTACACTGGAAACCCGCACAGGGGGGTCACTTACATATGACCCACTTGCCATTTCTTTTGACCAACAAGGATTTGGGCAGAAATAGTGCAGTAAAGTGGGCATGGGTCCCAGAATCATCATTTTGAATAAGTAGCTGGTGTTCTGCAAGGGTTAAACAGCGTTGGTCAACAAAAATTACACTGGAAACCTGCACAGGGGGGTCACTTACATATGACCCACTTGCCATTTCTTTTGACTAACAAGGATTTGGGCAGAAATAGGGCAGTAAAGTGGGCATGGGTCCCAGAATCATCATTTTGAATAAGTAGCTGGTGTCCTGCAAGGGTTAAACAGCGTTGGTCAAAAAATATTACACTGGAAACCCGCACAGGGGGGTCACTTACATATGACCCACTTGCCAAGGATTTGGGCAGTAATAGGGCAGTAAAGTGGGCATGGGTCACAGATGTCATTATTTTGAATAAGTAGCTGGTGTCCTGCAAGGGTTAAACAGTGTTGGTCAAAAAATATTAAACTTGAAGCCCACACAGGGGGGTTGCCTACATATGACCCACTTGCAATTTCTTTTGACCAACAATGATTTGGGCAGAAAATGGGCACAAAAATGGGCATGGGTCCCAGAATCATCATTTGGGACCCATTGCCTACATATGACCCACTTGCAATTTCTTTTGACCAACAATGATTTGGGCAGAAAATGGGCATGGGTCCCAGATATCATTTTGAATAAGTAGCTGGTGTCCTGCAAGGGTTAAACAGCGTTGGTCAAAACATATTACACTGGAAACCCGACCAGGGGGGTCACTTACATATGACCCACTTGCCATTTCTTTTGAGCAACGCTGTTTAACCCTTGCAGGACACCAGCTACTTATTCAAAATGATGAAATCTGTGACCCATGCCCACTTCACTGCCCTATTACTGCCCAAATCCTTGTTGGTCAAAAGAAATTGCAAGTGAGTCATATGTAAGTGACCCCCCTGTATGGATTCCAAGTGTAACATTTTTTGACCAACGCTGTTTAACCCTTGCAGGACACGAGCTACTTATTCAAAATGATGACATCTGGGACCTATGCCCACTTTACTGCCCTATTTCTGCCCAAATCCTTGTTGGTCAAAAGAAATGGCAAGTGGGTGATATGTAAGTGACCCCCCTGTGTGGGTTTCCAGTGTAATATTTGTTGACCAACGCTGTTTAACCCTTGCAGAACACCAGCTACTTATTCAAAATGATGATTCTGGGACCCATGCCCATTTTTGTGCCCATTTTCTGCCCAAATCATTGTTGGTCAAAAGAAATTGCAAGTGGGTCATATGTAGGCAACCCCCCTTTGTGGGTTTCAAGTGTAGTATGTTTTGACCAACACTGTTTAACCCTTGCAGGACACCAGCTACTTATTCAAAATAATGACATCTGTGACCCATGCCCACTTTACTGCCCTATTACTGCCCAAATCCTTGTTGGTCAAAAGAAATGGCAAGTGGGTCATATGTATCTGACCCCCCTGTGTGGATTCCAAGTGTAACATTTTTTGATCAACGCTCTTTAACCCTTGTAGGACACCAGCTACTTATTCAAAACGATGATTCTGGGACCCATGCCCACTTTACTGCCCTATTTGTGCCCAAATCCTCGTTGGTCAAAAGAAATGGCAAGTGGGTCATATTTAAGTGACCCCCCTGTGTGGGTTTCCAGTGTAACATTTTTTGACCAACGCTGTTTAACCCTTGCAGGACACCAGCTACTTATTCAAAATGATGACATCTGGGACCTATGCCCATTTTACTGCCCTATTTCTGCCCAAATCCTTGTTGGTCAAAAGAAATGGCAAGTGGGTGATATGTAAGTGACCCCCTAGTGCGGGTTTTCAGTGTAATATTTGTTGACCAACGCTGTTTAACCCTTGCAGAACACCAGCTACTTATTCAAAATGATGATTCTGGGACCCATGCCCATTTTTGTGCCCATTTTCTGCCCAAATCATTGTTGGTCAAAAGAAATTGCAAGTGGGTCATATGTAGGCAACCTCCCTGTGTGGGTTTCAAGTGTAATATGTTTTGACCAACGCTGTTTAACCCTTGCAGGACACCAGTTACTTATTCAAAATGATGACATCTGGGACCTATGCCCACTTTACTGCCCTATTTCTGCCCAAATCCTTGTTGGTCAAAAGAAATGGCAAGTGGGTCATATGTATCTGACCGCCCTGTGTGGATTCCAAGTGTAAGATTTTTTGACCAACGCTGTTTAACCCTTGCAGAACACCAGCTACTTATTCAAAATGATGATTCTGGGACCCATGCCCATTTTTGTGCCCATTTTCTGCCCAAATCATTGTTGGTAAAAAGAAATTGCAAGTGGGTCATATGTAGGCAACCCCCCTGTGTGGGTTTTAAGTGTAATATGTTTTGACCAACACTGTTTAACCCTTGCAGGACACCAGCTACTTATTCAAAATGATGATTCTGGGACCGATGCCCACTTTACTGCCCTATTTCTGCCGAAATCCTTGTTGGTCAAAAGAAATGGCAAGTGGGTCATATGTAAGTGACCCCCCTGTGCGGGTTTCTAGTGTAACATTTTTTGACCAACGCTGTTTAACCCTTGCAGGACACCAGCTACTTATTCAAAATGATGACATCTGGGACCTATGCCCACTTTACTGCCCTATTTCTGCCCAAATCCTTGTTGGTCAAAAGAAATGGCAAGTGGGTCATATGTAAGTGACCCCCCTGTGCGGGTTTCTAGTGTAACATTTTTTGACCAACGCTGTTTAACCCTTGCAGGACACCAGCTACTTATTCATAATGATGACATCTGGGACCTATGCCCACTTTACTGCCCTATTTCTGCCCAAATCCTTGTTGGTCAAAAGAAATGGCAAGTGGGTCATATGTAAGTGACCCCCCTGTGCGGGTTTCCAGTGTAATATTTGTTGACCAACGCTGTTTAACCCTTGCAGAACACCAGCTACTTATTCAAAATGATGATTCTGGGACCCATGCCCATTTTTGTGCCCATTTTCTGCCCAAATCATTGTTGGTCAAAAGAAATTGCAAGTAGGTCATATGTAGGCAACCCCCCTGTGTGGGTTTCAAGTGTAATATGTTTTGACCAACACTGTTTAACCCTTGCAGGACACCAGCTACTTATTCAAAATAATGACATCTGTGACCCATGCCCACTTTACTGCCCTATTACTGCCCAAATCCTTGTTGGTCAAAAGAAATGGCAAGTGGGTCATATGTATCTGACCCCCCTGTGTGGATTCCAAGTGTAAGATTTTTTGACCAACGCTGTTTAACCCTTGCAGAACACCAGCTACTTATTCAAAATGATGACATCTGGGACCTATGCCCACTTTACTGCCCAAATCCTTGTTGGTCAAAAGAAATGGCAAGTGGGTGATATGTAAGTGACCCCCCTGTGCGGGTTTCCAGTGTAATATTTGTTGACCAACGCTGTTTAACCCTTGCAGGACACCAGCTACTTATTCAAAATCATTATTCTGGGACCCATGCCCACTTTACTGCCCTATTTCTGCCCAAATCCTTGTTGGTCAAAAGAAATGGCAAGTGGGTCATATGTAGGCAACCTCCCTGTGTGGGTTTCAAGTGTAATATGTTTTGACCAACGCTGTTTAACCCTTGCAGGACACCAGCTACTTATTCAAAATGATGACATCTGGGAACTATGCCCACTTTACTGCCCTATTTCTGCCCAAATCCTTGTTGGTCAAAAGAAATGGCAAGTGGGTCATATGTATCTGACCCCCCTGTGTGGATTCCAAGTGTAAGATTTTTTGACCAACGCTGTTTAACCCTTGCAGAACACCAGCTACTTATTCAAAATGATGACATCTGGGACCTATGCCCACTTTACTGCCCAAATCCTTGTTGGTCAAAAGAAATGGCAAGTGGGTGATATGTAAGTGACCCCCCTGTGCGGGTTTCCAGTGAAATATTTGTGGACCAACGCTCTTTAACCCTTGCAGGACACCAGCTACTTATTCAAAATGATGATTCTGGGACCCATGCCCATTTTTGTGCCCATTTTCTGCCCAAATCCTTGTTGGTCAAAAGAAATTGCAAGTGGGTCATATGTAGGCAACCCCCCTGTGTGGGTTTCAAGTGTAATATGTTTTGACCAACACTGTTTAACCCTTGCAGGACACCAGCTACTTATTCAAAATAATGACATCTGTGACCCATGCCCACTTTACTGCCCTATTACTGCCCAAATCCTTGTTGGACAAAAGAAATGGCAAGTGGGTCATATGTAAGTGACCCCCCTGTGCGGGTTTCCAGTGTAATATTTTTTGACCAATGCTGTTTAACCCTTGCAGGACACCAGCTACTTATTCAAAATCATGATTCTGGGACCCATGCCCACTTTACTGCCCTATTTCTGCCCAAATCCTTGTTGGTCAAAAGAAATGGCAAGTGGGTCATATGTAAGTGACCCCCCTGTGCGGGTTTCCAGTGTAACATTTTTTGACCAACGCTGTTTAACCCTTGCAGGACACCAGCTACTTATTCAAAATGATGACATCTGGGACCCATGCCCACTTTACTGCCCTATTTCTGCCCAAATCCTTGTTGGTCAAAAGAAATGGCAAGTGGGTCATATGTATCTGACCCCCCTGTGTGGATTTCAAGTGTAACATTTTTTGACCAACGCTGTTTAACCCTTGCAGGACACCAGCTACTTATTCAAAATGATGACATCTGGGACCTATGCCCACTTTACTGCCCTATTTCTGCCCAAATCCTTGTTGGTCAAAAGAAATGGCAAGTGGGTGATATGTAAGTGACCCCCCTGTGTGGGTTTCAAGTGTAATATGTTTTGATCAACACTGTTTAACCCTTGCAGGACACCAGCTACTTATTCAAAATAATGACACCTGTGACCCATGCCACTTTACTGCAATATTACTTCCCAAATCCTTGTTGGTCAAAAGAAATGGCAAGTGGGTGATATGTAAGTGACCCCCCTGTGCGGGTTTCCAGTGTAATATTTGTTGACCAACGCTGTTTAACCCTTGCAGGACACCAGCTACTTATTCAAAATCATTATTCTGGGACCCATGCCCACTTTACTGCCCTATTTCTGCCCAAATCCTTGTTGGTCAAAAGAAATGGCAAGTGGGTCATATGTAGGCAACCTCCCTGTGTGGGTTTCAAGTGTAATATGTTTTGACCAACGCTGTTTAACCCTTGCAGGACACCAGCTACTTATTCAAAATGATGACATCTGGGAACTATGCCCACTTTACTGCCCTATTTCTGCCCAAATCCTTGTTGGTCAAAAGAAATGGCAAGTGGGTCATATGTATCTGACCCCCCTGTGTGGATTCCAAGTGTAAGATTTTTTGACCAACGCTGTTTAACCCTTGCAGAACACCAGCTACTTATTCAAAATGATGACATCTGGGACCTATGCCCACTTTACTGCCCAAATCCTTGTTGGTCAAAAGAAATGGCAAGTGGGTGATATGTAAGTGACCCCCCTGTGCGGGTTTCCAGTGAAATATTTGTGGACCAACGCTCTTTAACCCTTGCAGGACACCAGCTACTTATTCAAAATGATGATTCTGGGACCCATGCCCATTTTTGTGCCCATTTTCTGCCCAAATCCTTGTTGGTCAAAAGAAATTGCAAGTGGGTCATATGTAGGCAACCCCCCTGTGTGGGTTTCAAGTGTAATATGTTTTGACCAACACTGTTTAACCCTTGCAGGACACCAGCTACTTATTCAAAATAATGACATCTGTGACCCATGCCCACTTTACTGCCCTATTACTGCCCAAATCCTTGTTGGACAAAAGAAATGGCAAGTGGGTCATATGTAAGTGACCCCCCTGTGCGGGTTTCCAGTGTAATATTTTTTGACCAATGCTGTTTAACCCTTGCAGGACACCATGATTCTGGGACCCATGCCCACTTTACTGCCCTATTTCTGCCCAAATCCTTGTTGGTCAAAAGAAATGGCAAGTGGGTCATATGTAAGTGACCCCCCTGTGCGGGTTTCCAGTGTAACATTTTTTGACCAACGCTGTTTAACCCTTGCAGGACACCAGCTACTTATTCAAAATGATGACATCTGGGACCCATGCCCACTTTACTGCCCTATTTCTGCCCAAATCCTTGTTGGTCAAAAGAAATGGCAAGTGGGTCATATGTATCTGACCCCCCTGTGTGGATTTCAAGTGTAACATTTTTTGACCAACGCTGTTTAACCCTTGCAGGACACCAGCTACTTATTCAAAATGATGACATCTGGGACCTATGCCCACTTTACTGCCCTATTTCTGCCCAAATCCTTGTTGGTCAAAAGAAATGGCAAGTGGGTGATATGTAAGTGACCCCCCTGTGTGGGTTTCAAGTGTAATATGTTTTGACCAACACTGTTTAACCCTTGCAGGACACCAGCTACTTATTCAAAATAATGACATCTGTGACCCATGCCACTTTACTGCAATATTACTTCCCAAATCCTTGTTGGTCAAAAGAAATGGCAAGTGGGTCATATGTATCTGACCCCCCTGTGTGGATTCCAAGTGTAAAATTTTTTGACCAACGCGGTTTAACCCTTGCAGGACACCAGCTACTTATTCAAAATGATGACATCTGGGACCTATGCCCACTTTACTGCCCTATTTCTGCCCAAATCCTTGTTGGTCAAAAGAAATGGCAAGTGGGTCATATGTAAGTGACCCCCCTGTGCGGGTTTCCAGTGTAATATGTTTTGACCAATGCTGTTTAACCCTTGCAGGACATCAGCTACTTATTCAAAATGATATCTGGGACCCATGCCCATTTTTGTGCCCATTTTTTGCCCAAATCATTGTTGGTCAAAATAAATTGCAAGTGGGTCATATGTAGGCAACCCCCCTGTGTTTATTTTCTGCAGTGAAATTTGTGGTCCATGATTCATTAACCCTTGTAAAAGTGATTTTTCTGAATAAGAAGCTGGAGCTCGAATAAGAAGCTGGAGCTCGAATAAGAAGCTGGCCGAATAAGAAGCCAACTTCAGCCTCGTTTAAAAAAAGAAAAGGTATCGGTGAAAATGCCTGGTGACCATAACATACTTGGCTACCTGACCCTCTCAATGAGGGAGAAAAATGCTCTGTTCCTGGACTTCCCTGGTAATGTATGATTGCCATCACCTGTGGGGAGCTAGGTAATTGATAAAAAAAAAAAGGCATTTCACCACAGGTGATGGCAATTATACATTACCAGGGAAGTCCAGGAACAGAACATTTGCTTCCTCATGAAGAGGGTCAGGTAGGCAAGTATGCATAAATAGAACAAGCTGCATTATAGTCAGAGCTGACCCTAGGCATAGGCAAACTGGGCAAATGCCTAGGGCGTTTGGAATGCCTATGGGCACCAGCAGCTTCTGCTGTTTAAAATGATATGCAGCATGCCTATATTCTGTGTGTATTCATGGAAATCACTGTAACATAGCAACCCGTATGCAGGTACAGACACAGTGGCACACAGAATATAGGTATGCCGCATATCATTTTAATAATCGGAAGCCCCTTGTGTGTCCCCGTCATATAACAATGCAAATAAGACGACTTTTCAGCAAAAAAGGCACCCAACGTTAGCAGAACTGGCCAGGAGCTGCATGACCTATTGAGGCAAGATGTATGAGGAAACATCTGTATCCAAGCAGAGGCAGAGGTCACAGTGTTAGCGGCTGTGCGAGTGCTGTCTGCGGGTGGTTTGGTTTTGCAATAGTGTTCGGCATATATGTAAGGGGCATTATGTGTGTCATGTGTATAAGGGCATTAATAATGTGCAACATATGTGTAATGGGCATTATGTGTGTCATGTGCATAAGGGCATTTATAATGTGCACATAATGTGTGTCATTATGTGTATGAAGGGCATTAATAAAGGTTGGCATAATGTGTAAGGGGCATTATGTTTATAAGGACATTAATAATGTGTGTCATATGTAAGGAGCATTACTGTGTGGTATTATAAGGGGTGCCGAGAGAAAGGGGTAGGGGGTACAAATTACCCAGGCCAAAGTCTGATGGAAGGGCCAAGTGGGCACCCCGGGCACCCTCCCCTTAAGTGACAGCAGCAGCTGCAGCTCTTCTCCTCTGCCCAGCACACACTGCTTTGTGCATGGGTTGCAGTGTGGCCATGGAGGTGTTTAAAATACAATATTTTCTCAGGATTTTTGGTACTTGTTTCCTAGCACGGCGCCCCTGATTTTGATTGTATACAATCGCATCGCATGCAATATAGCTGCATGCGATGCGATACAATTTTTAATTGTACAAGCACCCTGATGGGTGCTTACAATGTTAAATGCAGCCCCATTGTCAACGCCACCACCACTATCAACGCCAACCTGAAGCATGGGGAGCGGCGACGGTACGTGTCCTCCAACCTTTTCATACCCCCACTATCCACGTCAGTGTGGAGTTGATTTTAGATAGTGTGGCAAGCATAGCGAGGCGAGCAGACACGGATTACTTTACATGTATTCCGCTTACCCTCGCAGGGCTTGCTGCGTTCGCCATGCTTCAGGCTCGGTGTCTCGCTACACTCGCCACACTATCTGAAATCGACTCCACACCGATATGGATAGTGGGGGTGGCGTTGACAATGGGGGTGCATTTAACATTGTAAGCACCCATCAGGGTGCTTGTACAATTAAAATTCGCATTGCATGCCATTTGCTGGCATGCAATGCTATGCGATATTTCATTGTACAAGCACTCCTGTTAATTTAACGGGAATATCGCATCGCATCGCACACCACTAAATACGGTATGCGATGGGCGCCGTGCTAGGAAACAAGTACCAGATTTTTTGTCTAAGGGTATAATGTGTGTAATGTATAAGGTAAAGTGTGATGTGTGATGTAACGTGAATAAGGGACACCATCGCATGATATAATGTGAATAAAGTTGCACTACTGTGTGGCATAATTTGATTTGGGGGTACTATTGTGTGGCCATACCCCTTCCCAGCAAGAACACACCCCTGTTTGGGCTGCGCACCGAATGTGTGCACTGTTTCTATTTAAAATATTGCAGGTAGGAGCACCAAAATGATGACTGCTATGATGAGGGTTTATGGTGCTGTGAAAGGGGAGCAGGGTTAGAGGCAGAACTAGTGGCGGTGCTAGGGGGCACCAGCCAAAATCTTGCCTAGGGCGTCATTTAGGCTAGGGCCAGCTCTGCTCGCACAGCCGCTAACACTGTGACCTCTGCTTGGATACAGAAGTTTCCTCATACATCTTGACTCAATAAGCCATGCAGCTCATGGCCAGTTCTGCTAACGTTGGGTGCATTTTTTGCAGAAAATTTGTCTTATTTGCATTGTTATGACCAGCACACACAAGGAGCTTCCGACAATTAAAATGATATGTGGCATGGCTATATTCTGTGTACGACTGTGGCTGTACCTGCATACAGAATGCTATGTTACAGTGATTTCCATGAATACACTAATTCATATGCAGATACAGCCTCACTCACACACAAAATATAGGCATGCTGCATATTATTTTAATCAGCAGGAGCTGCTGCTGATGCCCCTAGGCATTCCAAATGCCCCAGGCAATTGCCTAGTTTGCCTATGCCTAAGGACGGCTCTGTGTGCGAGTGCTGTCTGTGGGTGGGTTGGTTGTGCAATAGAGTTTGGCATATGTGTAAGGGGCATTATGTGTGTCATGTATAAATGCATTAATAATGTGCGACATATGTGTAACAGGCATTATGTGTGTCATGTGTATAAGGGCATTAATAATGTGCAACATATGTGTAATGGGCATTATGTGTGTCATGTGTATAAGGGCATTCATAATGTGCAAAATATGTGTAAGGGGCATTATGTGTGTCACTATGTGTATGAAGGGCATTAATAAAGGTTGGCATAATGTGTAAGGGGCATTATGATTATAAGGACATTAATAATGTGTGTCATGTGTAAGGGGAATTACTGTGTGGTATTATCAGGGGTGCAGAGAGAAAGGGCAAGGGGGTACAAATTACCCAGGCCAAAGTCTGATGGAAGGGCCCAGTGGGGGCCCTGGGCCCCCTCCCCTTAAGTGACAGCAGCAGCTGTAGCTCTTCTCCTCTGCCCAGCACACACTGCTTTGTGCATGGGTTGCAGTGTGGCCATGGAGGTGCTTAAAATTCAATATTTTCTCAGGATTTTTTTCTAAGGGTATAATGTGAATAATGTTATGGAGTAATGTACATAAGGTAAAGTGGTACTACTGTGTGATGTAACGTATTGGGTGGCCATGCCCCTTCCCAGCAAGAACACACCCCTGTTTGGGCTGCGCACCGAATGTGTGCACTGTTTCTATTTAAAATATTGCGGGTAGGAGCATCAAAATGATGACTGCTATGATAAGGGTTGGTGGTGCTGGGAAAGGGGAGCAGGGTCAGAGGTGGAACTAGTGGCGGTGCTAGGGGGCACCAGACAAAATCTTGCCTTAGGCTAGGGCCGGCTCTGGTCACTAGCACTGCTTTTACCTCTCACTTTGATCATGAATAATTTGTTTTTGTCCTGTACCACCCACCCAAGGCACCCCTTTCAGAGCCTTGTCTCCCTGAAGGGTCTAGGAATCTCCCTAATTGTACCTTACCCATATGATGCAGCTGTTACATTTTATGGGGGGAGAAATCTACGATCTATACATCCAAATGGAGTCATCAGTGGCATTCCCCTGCATTGGTTATAAGGCACAAGGAGCCCTATGACTACATACATTTAAAATATGGTTTCTTATGGACACTTAAATGGTACCACTTGTAAACACAATACATGAATAAGCCCTGACATGTATCTTTGCTTCAACAAATACAGTAGATCCTACTGACGGCTTTGGGGCTCATCTATATTTGCATATAAGACATTTTAAGATGCGCCTCTCAGATGTAGCAGTACATGTCCGCGCTTCTAGGTGTCCTCTTCATAATCTCTGTTACATGCTTTTTCAAAAGTAGGCAAGTATGGCCTTGGCACACAGTTTGCTAACTGCTGTTCTAATATATCCCACTGATACCATAAAGTACTTTATTTTTGCTCAATTATTATATTCTCATGTTCTTAATCCAGAAAATTTGTATAGTTATTGCCCTTATTTACTCCCAGTGAGTCTAAATTAATTAAAGCTGTTGTCAGAAAATTCCACTTTTTAGCAGTTCTTTCCTATCATTTCCACCTGTGATCCTCAGTTGTACTGTTTTCATTATAAAGCTTCTTGGGTTATTTGAGTCTCCACTGTGTACTATATGACCTGCTTTGAAAACTAGCCATTAGAACTAGTTAGTTTCTATAATATCTGCACCATCCATACATACTGTATATATACAATTGATATTCAGAGATACTATTTGTATCTTTTCCTGTATTGTGATTGAAGTTGTCACCTCTTTTACATATATCTTGCAGTATAATATTCGCCAGTAGAGTGCACCACTGGTTTAGATTTGGAAACAATGCTCCCCCTTCTGTGTCTATATATTTTATGTTGCTATTGGTGAGCAGGATAGCGCAGTGACAAAATGCCAGTGTAACTAGATCATGTAACTCCCTATTTCTGTGGCTACTCTATTCCTACGCCTTCTTTTCACTGAGAAATGTACAAAACTAGAACTCTCTTTTGTTACAACCAATTGAACAAATGTTCTGTATTGTAATGTCTTATATGGTTTCTGCTTCCACGTTCATTGCTCTCTTCCCCCTCGTTTTTCCCTGTATATGATTACTTAAAGGAAGGTGGTCAGATGAGTTGCAGTGTGGAACAATGGTGTTTGGCTTGGGTGTGTATTTTACTAGAAGTATTTAACAAAACACATTATTATGTGTTTAGTGGGTAACAAAGGCATTGAAATATCCATTACATGGATTATTTCCATAGTATGGAAAAAATATAGAGCACTTATATATTACTTCTTAAAATAAAAAACAGTGGTCATGGCTGAGATCAGGGCAAACATCTATCAACAGAGGTCAAGGTCCAAGCAGAGGTGTAAGCAGCCAGAGAACAATGGAGATGCAAAATAAAATGGTGGAGCACAGAGTAAAGCAAAAAGAGCAAGAAATTGTGCAAGTTGGTAAGACCATATTTGCACCGCAGGTGTGGAAGATGTCAAATGTGTAGATAGATAAAAATTTGGGAGGGGCTGTAAATTGCTAAATAAAATAATGGGATCCAATATTTGTGGGCTACATGCATAAGCATCAAGTCTTCAGTATTCAGCATGTCAAAAAATATAATGCATTTGCACCCCTTGCACTGCAACATTTTTTGTTCTATATGCAAAAATACTTATGAGACCACTATTTAGCTATTGTGAGTACTCCCAGGAAGTGTAACTCCTATGATGTATGATGCCATTTGATAAAATGTGGGTTCTGCATCTAGAAGTGCGTAGCCTATCATGTATGTTTTTGAATTCTACATGCACCAGAGTAAAGTGTATGCAATTATGGGCAATGCTTACTCAAATAAGTGTTGTGGATGTGGAGGTGCAGTTGGTCCAGGGTGCCCACATGGCACACTCTGCATCATCTTCTATAGTACTCACCACCCTGAAGATTGGCATTCGCTGCGTAAGCCATGCAAAAGAGAGTACAATGGGCCTGGACGAAGACTGCACATGGGCTTCCTCCTCACTTCAGTGGCATCACTCGTCACGGAAAAGGGGTGTGTTTTTACAAGGTGGATGTGACCTCACAGCCCAAACCCCCGTTTTACATCTCTTCGGGGTCCCATGGCTGTAGGATGCAACTGGATAGTGCTGTTTGCACTGCTAATGAAAATGATGGGTATTGCATCAAGCTAAAGAATAGGGCCACAAGGATGTGTACTTTATATGTGAATTTATATGTTTTGTTCTCTGCAAAAAATATGGCAGCAATTATGGGCGAATTGTGGTCAACTTGGCATTAGCTCCCAACTGTAGCCTCTGTAGTCCCTTGCATGTTGATGCACCTATCAGTTAAATTTGTGTTACTTTTTTCTATTTTTTTATCAGGTGGTGGGTACTTGCAGCTTGCATGACAACTAAGGTTCACGCAGGATACCCCTACCTGACCGCAATCACTTGCATGAACACATACATTGCAGGTAGGGAATGCAGTTATAATCCCGGCGGTCGGAATCCCGGCATTCAAAATCCCGACGCCGGAATCCCCACACTCTCCCTCTATGGGTGTCCACGACACCCATAGAGGGAGAATAAATTAGTTCGCCGAGCGTAGCAAGGCACCAGGCCCGCTGCGTGGTGAGCACAGTGAGCCCACAAGGGGGGTGCGATCCATGTCCCCCGCTTGTCGGGATTCCGGCGTCAGGATTTTGAACACCGGGATCTCGACCACCAGGGATTTCATATCAAACCCGCAGGTAGAATGGAAAAGCCACTTAACGCATTTATTATGATAATGGTCTAGTAACCTATATACTGACGCCTGCCAAATATGGGTTGTGGTCTTGTTCTGCAGTCAGAGGCAGATTTTCCACAAGGTAAACCAGGTGCCTGCCTAGAGCCCCCCCCCCAAAAAAATTAATCAGTTTTGCGGGCAGCGTCTCCCCCCCCCCGGAGCCTGGACTATCTGAAGGTGGGAGCAGGACAGGAGCCGCAGGACTGGAGCAGCAACACTCACCGCAGGACAGGCAGCGTCTCTGTCCGGCGATACAGCCAGACGCTGGAGGTATGGACAGGGGGGGGGGGGATCCTACCTCGGCAGTGCAGCGCAGGGGGTCCCTACAGTATATGTTATATCAGTGGCAGGGTCCCTGCAGTGTATGGGAACTAGTAGCAGCAGGGACCCCGGCACTGATATAACTGCCCAGGGGGGAGGGGTGGGGAATCCCGTTTCAGATCCGTTTTGACACCAAAAAAAAACGGGTCTGAAACGGGTAGGACCCTGCTTTTAGGGGGGGGGGGGGGGGGATCTGGAAATCAGTCCCGGGCCCCAAAATTCCTAGTGGCAGCCCTGAATCTACCTCTGGCTGCAATAACCTAGGTTTTATAGTTGATGTGTCTTCCACAGCAGTAGAACCCTGCTTTTATTTGCTTGCAGTTCTTGTTTGTATAGCTACCTTATTTTAAATATGGCACATTCCAAACTGCATGGTTTATTGAGTAAGAAGCTTGTTATTTAATTGCTCATGTGCAGTACTAGACAATGTTGTCCTAAAGTGTTTTTGAACTTTTAGTTGACAGTGTACTCTGTGATGCAGTCATTCCAGTCCTCAAGGACCCACAACAGGTCATATGTAGGATTAGGGTGGGTAATTCCAGGGAACTTTTTTTGGTACTTGTGTAGTTTCACAGCGGCAGTTACGTCGTCAGCGTAGCGTCCCTGTCAGAATCGGCGTTGTGTTCCCGCGGCCGCTTAGCATAGCGCGGCAGTTATGACGTCAGCGTAGGGTCCCTGTCAGAATCAGCGTAGTGTTCCTTACAGAATCAGCATAGTCAGTCAACGCATGCGTAGTTAGCGTAGTCAGTCAGAAGTAGCGTAGTGTTCACGCGGCCCCTTGTCAGAATCAGCGTAGTGTTCACGTGGCCGCTTGTCAGAATCAGCGTAGTGTTCCTTACAGAATCAGCACAGTCAGTCAGTGCCATCATAGTTAGCATAGTCAGTCAGAAGCAGAGTAGTGTTCATGTGGCCGCATAACGTAGCCAGTGTCCCTGTCAGATCCAGCGTAGTGTTTCTGCAGCCAGCATAGTCAGTCAGTGGTACGCAGTTAGCGTATTCATTCAGCAGTACATTGTGTTAGTTATGGCTGCCAAAAAATTAACAATATTTAACCTGCCACAGACGGAGGAGGAGTCGGTGAATTTCTTGCAGCATCTCCTCTTTCTCCCTGAGACCAAGACATGTCCAAATGGCCATCCAATGCGACTCAATGTGAAGGAGCGGATGTGGCGCTGCCACATAAGAAGCTACTGCAAAAAGGTTAGCGCCTGGGCCGCACAGTGGTTTCATGGATGCCATCTTACATTCATGACGCTCATACGCTTTGTGTTTTGTTGGGCGGAAGAGATAACCAGCATCACATTTTGTGAGCGTCATCTCCCCATTATGAAAAAAACCACCGTGCAGTATAACAATCTTATGCGGGATGCCTGCACCGTGGACCTATTGTCACAGCCCCAACGCTGTATTGGCGGCCCAGGAAAAATAGTTGAGGTGAATGAGAGCCTCTTTGTACAGAGGAAAATTCATGTGGGACACATGTTGCCTCAACAGTGGCTGTTTGGAGGCATTTTCAGAGACACCGGTGAGTGTTTTGTGACACCTGTGGAAAGACGTGACGCCAGCACCCTGATGGCCGCCATCAACAAATACATCGAACCGGGGACAACTATGTATTTGGATTGCTGGCGTGCATATAACACCGAACAGCTGGAGCAGGCAGGGTACCACCATGCACGGGTGAACCACTGCTTCAATTTAGTTGATCCGGAAACTAGGGTTCACACCCAAAATATTGAACGCCTTTGGGGATTGTGTAAGTTGCACAACAAAAGGCAAAGGGGCACTGCATGCCAGAATCTGGACTCCTACCTGCAGGAATTCATTTGGCGAAAGACTGCATTCTTTATGCCTTAACTCTGCTCCCAAACGCTGACAAAGCAGA
Organism: Crinia signifera; assembly: GCF_055691185.1. Taxonomy (NCBI): domain Eukaryota; kingdom Metazoa; phylum Chordata; class Amphibia; order Anura; family Myobatrachidae; genus Crinia; species Crinia signifera. The sequence goes on along the minus strand of NC_139221.1, from coordinate 125,761,826 downwards.
CAACACAGATGGAGACACAACTGCATCCACTTCAGCTGCAGTTTCTGTGAATGCAGAATTAGAAGAATAACTGTTTCATTTATTTTCTTTTTTCTTGATAATTTCGATATTGTATTGTACTTTAAGTTGCTTTCTTTTTCTTCTTATAAACTAAAATCCAGTTACCAGTTAACACATGTCGTCATTACTGTCTCAGATGTATGATATATCAGGTGTGAATGTGTTCCTGAAACACCCCCACTATCCACTCCAGCCCCACTATCCACGCGTTACACGTCCTCCCTACCTTTTCATACCTACTTTACCTACCTTTTCATACCCCCACTATCCATGTCGGCGCGGGTTTTTTTTATATAAAGTGTGGCGAGCGCAGCATGTAATCCGCGTCCCCTCGCGGCGCTCGCCATGCTTCGAACTGGTGTTGATGGGTTGGGATCATACGGTTGACAAGAGTTATATCGATGATAGGTTGATTAATCAAGGTCGACAGCTGTTAGGTCGACAAGTGTAATGGTCGACAGGTAAATAGTATTTTTAATGCTGCATCCCTATGTACCCACATAACCGACTTAATCTAGATGCCCCGAGCCTCCCCATAGCACTCCACATACTGTCTACACTTAGACGCCCCCTTTGTCAGTGGTTTGCCGCTCTTTGTATTTTTGACTAATACTGCACCCCTATACCTGACTAAATCCAGACGCAAGAGTGTCTACATTTAGATGCCCCTTTCTTCGCGGTTTGCCGGTCTGTATTTTTAGCATCCACATACTCACCCCGGAGACTGTCTACATTTAGACGCCCCCTTTGTTAGCGGTTTGCCAGGCTGTCTAACGCTGCAACCCCTATTACACCCTCACCTATGATGGTCATGAGCTGTAGCTCCCGGGGACAGTACAGTGACTACGCTAACTACGCAGGCACTATGCTTACAACGTAGTTTAAGCGTCTGCCGTGAAACTACACAAGTAAGGCAGCCGTTGGGCTATGCTGATAATGTAGCTTCAAATGCACTACAGAAGTAAGGCAGCCGTTGGGCTACGCTGATAACGTAGCTTCAAGCGTAGCGTAGGCTGCCGCCGTGAAACTACACAAATTCCTTTTTTTCAATCCCAGGTTCGAAAAATGCTTAATCCTGGGATCCCCGGGATACCTTTGGATTGAGTTTGTCATTGTAATGATTATTATAATTTTATTTATAAGGCGCCACAAGTGTTTCGCAGCGCCGTACAAAGGAACAATACAGGGAAACAAAACTTGGCATAACATTGAATAAATAACAAAAATACAGTACAAATAAAGAGCGCCACAGATCAATACACATTACAGCTTGGATATAAGTAGTGAGGACTCAATCAACATACAACTAGAGGCTTGAGGCCAATGATGGAGAGGAGTATGCAGATGAAGATGGTCACTGAGTGTTGGAGTAAAGGAGAGCTGTGAGTGAAATGTGAAGAGAAGTGGTCTTTGACAACAGGAGGGAAGAGGGCCCTACTCGGAGGAGCTTACAATCTAGTAATGATGAACTTTAATCCCCCCATACCCCCCTCCCCCACCCCCGGAAAAAACTGCAACCTTGCAGTGTTACTTGAATGGGTCTGGCCGGTGGAGGCAGATAGCAGCAAAACCCAGAGCAGTGCAGTGGGTAGGTGGCAAACAGTGCAGTATGCTCAGCGCTGCCCGAAATTAGATTTCATCTGCGCAGGCTAATCCCGAAATACTGGGATTGGAAGCTTCAATCCCAGGATTAAAATGGATTGTAGGGACAAATACTGGGGTCCAGCTGATCCCAATATTGCCAACTCTATATTGGATTTCTATCTGTGAAATCAGGTGGGATAAATACTGTCCCAGCAAAATAGATTAACTCACCTGTTTATGATATCCATAAAACATGGCCTGGTGATAATTGAGGACTGGATTTGGGAACTATTGTTGTAATGAAATATACTTTCTCTGTATTTGTTGTGGCCTTTTTTTTCCTTATTTTAAAGACGTTTTGCCTTCAGTTTGGTTTTGTGTGAACAAGCCTGGTCACTTATGAACTGTGGACATGCTGTACATTTTCTATTTGAACTGTTTTTTGATGCTTTAACACATGTAATCTCAAACACAGGGGTAGATGTATGAAGCAGTGATAAGTGAGAAGTGATAAAATGCCTGGTACTTGATCACCGGCCAATCAGCTCCTGACTGTTAAGTTACAGGCTGGGTTTCAAAATCGACAATTAGGAGCTGATTGGACGGTGATAATGTACCAGGCACTGTATCACTTCTCATCCCTTATTACTGCTTCATACATCTACCCCACAGTCTCTGTACAGTTCCTCCTCATTCCTGAATTGTCCTCGTGGTATGCTGCTAACCATATACTGGGATGGTGATTGCTGGTAAACAAGTTGTAGCATGTTTTGGTCAAAGAGACCCCTGATATTCTCCATTCCCCATTTCATAATGAAGCACCTACTGTATGAGAAGCTGGAAAGATCTACAGTATCTACCAATAGCTTCCAGGAAATTAAAAAATATTATTGACCTTGAAATCCAAGAATCCAACAGAGAAGCAAGATTTGAAAGTTGCAGCTCTGTTTGATTAGAGATACTGTACACAAATCATAACTTTCTTTCTCCTGAAAATCTACAGTTAGAATATTTGACATGAGGTCACATTTTTAAAATATTTGTTGTCTCCTTAGCACAATGGGGCGATTTAATTCCTAAGTTGGAATTTATCTCCTGGGCAAAGTGCAAGGGAGCTTTTCAACTACTCCCCACGATGGCCACTACAATAATGCAGGGTAAGCCGCATTAAGCTGCAGCTCCAGCGCTAAGTTCCAAGCACAATGAATCTGTCATGTTGTGACTAGCCCCAGAGCCCTGCTTATCGTGGAAATCCACGATAAGTGCCGTCTCTGGGCTAGTCATAGGTATTTACTAAATAGCTACCAGCTAGTCCGGGGACTAAGGGCCTTATTCTGGTTAGGTCGGTGAAACGTACGTACGGTCCATTTCACGGTACGTTTCCCGTACGCTCGCGGTGAGCGAAAGTCCGCCCACAGAACAGCTGCACACGGACGGTCAAAAACACCGACAATGGGGAGTGGCGTACACTTGAGCGTACGCCACCGTGTACGGACGGATCTCCCTCTTAGCCACCGATACCTGGCGTACATCAGAGCGTACGCCACCGTGTACGGATGGATGTTGTCCGTTTTCACACCGACTACTTCCGTATATCTGTGCGTACGCCACAGTGCAAGTAGAAATTGAGACCAAAAACATCCTTGTTGCTCTTAGATGTGGTTTATGTGTCTTTTTCCATATAAAAAACTGTTATGTTTGTGTTACAGTGAAAAATGTTGACTTCTGTGAATTGAGTGTCCTGCTTTTTAAAGTATACCAAAACACTTTCTGAATGGGTGTAGATGGTTATAAAATAACTACCTTGACATATATAAGCAGGTCTTAGAATGAATCTTACCTAAAATTAAACCAACCATTACATGTAGAGAAGTGTAGAAAGATATGCTTCCCAGGGCCGGCCTTAGGCATAGGAAAACTAGGCAATTGCCTAGGGCGTTTGGAATGCCTAGGGGCATCAGCAGCTTCTGCTGATTAAAATGATATGCAGCATGCCTATATTCTGTGTGTGAGTGAGGCTGTATCTGCATATAAAAATAGTGTATTCATGGAAATCACTGTAACATAGCATTCTGTATGCAGGTACAGCTCCTTGTGTGTGCTGGTCATAACAATGCAAATAAGACGAATTGTCAGCAAAAAAAGGCACCCAACGTTAGCAGAACTGGCCAGGAGCTGCATGGCCTATTGAGACAAGATTTATGAGGAAACATCTGTATCCAAGCAGAGGCAGAGGTCACAGTGTTAGCGGCTGTGCGAGTGCTTTCTGCGGGTGGGTTGGTTGTGCAATAGTGTTCGGCATATGTGTAAGGGGCATTATGTGTGTCATGTATAAATGCATTAATAATGTGCGACATGTGTTACAGGCATTATGTGTGTCATGTGTATAAGGGCATTAATAATGTGCAACATATGTGTAATGGGCATTATGTGTGTCATGTGTATAAGGGCATTAATAATGTGCAACATATGTGTAAGGGGCATTATGTGTGTCATTATGTGTATGAAGGGCATTAATAAAGATTGGCATAATGTGTAAGGGGCATTATGGTTATAAGGACATTGATAATGTGTGTCATGTGTAAGGGGCATTACTGTTTGATATTAATAGCGGTGCCGAGAGAAAGGGGTAGGGGGTACAAATTACCCAGGCTAGAGTCTGATGGGAGGGCCAACCCCCTCCCCTTAAGTGACAGCAGCAGCTGCAGCTCTTCTCCTCTGCCCAGTACACACTGCTTTGTGCTGGGTTGCAGTGTGGCCATGGAGGTGGTTAAAATACAATATTTTCTCAGGATTTTTTTCTAAGGGTATAATGTGAATAATGTGAGGAGTAATGTATATAAGGTAAAGTGGTACTACTGTGTGATGTAACGTGAATAAGGGACACCATCGCATGATATAATGTGAATAAAGTTGCACTACTGTGTGGCATAATTTGAATTGGGGGTAAAATTGTGTGGCCATGCCCCTTCCCAGCAAGAACACACCCCTGTTTGGGCTGTGCACCAAATGTGTGCACTGTTTCTATTTAAAATATTGCTGGTAGGAGCACCAAAATGATGACTGCTATGATGAGGGTTGATGGTACTGGGAAAGGGGAGCAGGGTCAGAGGCAGAACTAGTGGCGGTGCTAGGGGGCACCAGCCAAAATCTTGCCTATGGCGTAATTTAGGCAAGGGCCGGCTCTGATGCTTCCAATGTGTTTGAGGGCTGTGTGTGGCTTGCAGGTAGTGAAATCATGGTTTTCACTTAATAGGCTGCAGCATTGCTTATTACATTCAGGTGTAGTAATCAGCGTTAATTAGCAGACCCAGGCATCCGCTCTCATACGGTATCTCTAGGGGTGGTCTGGAGCTATCTTTGGCGTCCTCCTGTTTTTGGTCCAAAATGCACGGTGCATTTGCCGATCGAGGCGGTTGTGGCACCGTACATTTTGTGTGCACACCCCTGTGTACGCCCATGTTTATGCCCAGTTTTCCTCATTATTCCGGCCGCTCCAATAAAAACGCACACATGCCGCCCACAATGACCGTACTCTTGAGGACAGGTTTTTTCGCACAGAGAGACCCGTCCGTGAGCGGTGTGCGGTCGCCGCACATGCGCATTGCGAAAGCTACGCATGCGCAGATGAAAAAAAAACCTGATCTGCCTGTATACGGTCCCACTGTACCAAGCAGAATAACCCCCTAAATTCCCATATAAGAATTATATCACCCATGGATGAGCACATAAAATATTCAAGTCATGTTTTCAAGATATAGGAGTATAGATTGTTTTTAATTTATAATACCTAAGAATTGAAATCAATTCTTGGTAAGAATTATGTAAACAACCACTTTATTATTGTTGTTGGTTGTTGTAACTGTACAATAATAAGACCATTCATGTACCATTTGAAGATTTTCAGTTAGTGCAAAATAAAGGAAAAACATATTTGAAAGTTTACAGTGAGATAAGCTTTATATACAGATATATAATATACAGATATATTATTTTGATATGGGGAAAAAAACTGCCAAGTTGTCAGAAACTGAAAGCCATATTGGACAATTCTCATCCACTTATTAGGTTAGAATAACAGAGCACCCCTTGTCAATCTCTGTTTAAGTTAGGCCCACTGTAGGGATCGCTATAACCATTGTAAATATTTACCAGAAGGTATCCCACCATTGATAGTAGCTGCATGCCAGATGTTTTCTCTGCCCCCCTCCCCCAATATCCAATGTTTTCAGAGCTACTGCTGCTGCACAGGGATGCTACAATGTGATGCAATGTTAGCCAGGAACCCCACTGTGTATTAGAGTCAGGAATGGGATGTCCCAACTCTTTCACAGGCTGAGCTGTCATTCCCAGCTCAGTTCTATTCCCGGATCTCACATTGAAGCAGCATGAGATGGGCCACATACACAGACAGAACAATATTTAAACCATCAAGGAGAGCACACAGAATAGTTACATGCCACTGATGGTTTGTGGCACCATCGATGGCAGGGACATCAACAGAAATCACAGGCCCTATATGACAATTTTTTTAAGGACCTCTCCTCTTCAAGTCCCATCATCATTCATCCAGCTCCCATAGTATCGCCCCAGCTGCCTCAAGCCTGACATTTCCTTCTATGTTGTCTACTGCCCACCATGGCTTTTCTGCTGTCTGTTAGCCTTGTGACATAATGCTTGCTGCACCTTGCTGCAATAAACTGAAAAATGTATTGCGATGGCCGATCACAAAAATGCTACAGCTACACCTCGATGGGCCCAGTAACTTACTGTGTGGTGATGAACAAGCAGCAGCCCAGTCGGTGGTGAGAAAGAACTTGGATCATCACTGAGCCCCATTGGACCACTCTGTAACAATGGGGCCCAGTAAAGTGGTGCCTTTAGTACCACCCTGTTGCCAGGCCTGATCGATGGAGGCACCACGATGACTATTCCTAGCCCAGTGTCAGAGAGAGGAGTTACAATTTGTATCAGTAATCACTAAAATGTTTCCATGTGTACAGGGCAGTACAGATCCTGGCTAGGCCCAGGTATGTTTCGGGGGGGGCATCAGTGTTGGACTGGGAGGGCAAGGGCCCCCTGGGGGGTTTCCGATGCGTGATGTCATGACGGAGTGGACGTCATGATGTCAGTCCGTCCGTCCTGTACGAACCTTGGGTGCTCTTCTCCCCCTACTCCCAGCAATTGTGCTGCTGCTTCTCCCTGCTCCCTCACTCTGGCTCCCGGTCAGGTGCCTGCGTCTGCTCCCGACTCAGCATGTGTGCTCCAGTCACCTGGCGGGGGACCAGGCGACCAATTTTCAGCCAGACCCCACCCACCTCAAAAAGTGGTTGAGTTAAAAAATTACCGGGGTCTGCCAGGGGGTCCCCCGCTGGGCTAGGATGAGCCTGGGGGTCATGGCCTAATTGCATGAGGTGTGATCATGCACACTTACAATAAAATACAGAGAAAATAGTATTTAACCACCTCCATGGCCACGCTGCAGCCAGCACACAGCAGCATGTGCTGGGTTGATAAGAACTGCTGCGGTTGCTACTGCCAGGTTACAGGGGCCCACTGGACCCCTCCATCAGACCTGCACCCAGGTAAATAGTACCCCCCTTCCCCCTCTCTTGGCACCGATGCATATGCATGTTTGTGTTCTATGGAATATTTTTATTTTAAGTCATGTTTTGGCTTCCTGTGACTTCTTTAAATACCTTCTCCAACAATTGTTTTATTGAACCGTCCTCCGTTTTGTGCATTCCCCACCTTCCCACAATCATGTAAATATATGGGTTAGCACTGCAGTTAAAAGCTGAACACAGAGATGTGACAAAGAAAAATGCAACAAGAAATGTTTTTGACTGGAGCACATTAAAGTATAGGAGAAGGCCCAGTATCCGTGCAGGGATGACAGAAATGAGGAAAATGCTGACGCTAATGACAATAACAATGTACAGTTTAGGGGGATGGTGGCTCATTGAGGCTCTTTGGAAAGTAATCAGAAGTGTTACACTAGATACTACCATTATAAGTACAATAATGAGATATAAACTCGAAGAAAAAAAGTAGACGTTAGTGCAGTTTTGTGAGCCCGGGGAAAGATACTGCTGTCCACTGTTGCAAATAATATTTTCCAGTACAGTCACCAGCAGAGACAGCAACCAGAACATGATACACAAGTAGGTTGACAAGTTTTCAGGACGTTGGCATTGATACCAGAAGGGATATACAACAGCAACACATCTCTCCAGGCCAATGACCATTAGAAGATATATGCTAGCATTAAAGCCAAAATTATACAGCAAACTAGTGAAGAAGGCTATATAGTCCTGCTCAAGATCTGATGGCCTTAACCCATTTAAATAACAGAATGTGTACAACATCCACACCCATAATCCAAACAGAAAGGTAAAATCAGCAGCTGAAAGATTGATGATATAGATTGTAAAATGGTTTCTCTTAAACCTGAAACAGAGAAACCAAAAAACAATCCCATTTCCCAGAAGCCCCATGACACACACAGCTAGAGAGAAAACGGTCAGGGGCAGAATGTAAGTGTTCCTTTCAGATAAAGATTGATTATCTTCAGTTCCATTCACGTCTTCTATTGACACATTGCTGAAATCATTCTGGGATTCATTCATCACCATGTCCTGCAAATAGTTGAATAACACATATTAATATATTTAGTGGAGTACAATATATTTGTTTTCAAATAATTATTAGTATAGTAGTAGTAAAAATAGTAGAAATAATAGTATTATTAGTATTATTAATCTATATAATGTATATTTAACTGATTATAATGGATTTGAGAGAGTTGGCTGTGGTTCATGTAGATGAGAGGTGGGCTGGTGTTCATTCTAGCATCCTGCATCTTTCAAAAAAAAAAAAACCTAGGCCAAGAGAGCCAATCGGGTGCAAATATTACAAAATCACCCTTGGATTAAAGCAATTAGTATTAATCAAGTAGGACTAATGGCTGCTCTCAAATAGCAAACTGGAAACTTGCTTGATAGGACACCAAAGATAATATGTACAGAGGTTGACTCCTCTGTATATATCCAGAGAGCGCCACACAATTGGAAAAATTAATATCCTAATAAAATTAATTTATTAGTAAATTCATATAGACAATATAAAACTGTACCAACGTTACATATATTAAAAAATGTTTAGAAATGAAAAATGGACATACACATACATATATTCCTTTGGAGTTGGAAATTCAATTTGTGGTTGTTATAGTAACAAATAGTTCTGATTAAAAAATTAAGTGGTCCCTCGCTGTGCAATAAATGTAAGTTTTTTAGATCACTCTCTTTGGATGGATTCCACAAAAGAATGGTGCAATGTAGAGAGGTGCACTTGGAGGTATATTGGGAATTAGGTTTAGCAGGTGACCGTAAATAACTCTGTCCGCAGACAGCTCCAGCTACCCCGCCAGCGGTCGCCGCCCGTTGACGAACTGCTGATGCCACAGTATGCAGGGAGCGAGCCGTCCGCCATGTGCAGTTCCTCTTCCTTGCCCGAGGTGTTGCTCTTTGCTGTGGTGCTTCTAGCACAAGTCTTGTCTTTATATCAGTACTGAAATACAGATCACATTGTGCTAGAAGCCTCAAAGACGAGTGCAACACTCCAGGGAGGGAAGAGGAACTGCACAGGTTTCAGAACCAGGGTGCTAAAAAAAAAACCACTACTGGCTATACTGTTCTTTCTTCCATATGGGTCCCCAGCCCAGGACATGAAATGGGGAATCTACAGTAGAAGCAAAGCCTAAAGATATCAGTACAGGAAGTTTAAAATATTATGCAGAAAAACCTTGTTTGCTTATTTTGCTTCACTCCATTATATAGTGCATACAATTGGCCCTGATTCTGATTGGCCCGCAAAGCAGCGTTAGTTCACTGCTTTGCGAGCCATGTAATGCCGCCCGAATGAACACTCACCCCCCCCCCCACCTCTGCACTAATCGTCGAAATTCCCCGCACCACTGCGAATAGATATTTTGCATAAACATACTATTAAAACCATTATTTTAATAAACCATAATGTAGTAGTTACTTTCTAAACCATGCAACCGGTTACCCCTGGCAACTGCAGCCTGACCCTGTGGTTTTAGCAATCAATTGCTCAGAGTAGAGCTTCTCCATTCACTGACAATGTGTATGGCTGTGAAACACATTAGCATATGACTAGATGCTCCTGAATCCATTGTAAAGTGTCCTAACAGGTTTAACATATTCACTGGCTTTATAAGAAATAAAGCTGTACCCTTTATATACTGTATGTCTAATGCAGCTGCACAGCTATTTAAATGTGCCACTCAGACGCATCAGCGTATGAGACTCTCTTGCTTTCATAACAAGTATATATCATTATAGCCTTAGGTTTACCATCGATAGACTAACTATACCAATCGATAGACAAATTGATTATGATCAAAGCTGATGCTGCGTCTGAGATGCGCTTATACTTATAAAGAAATAATACAAGTAAACACTGGTTATATGGAGATCACGGATCCGATCCGGTCTCCTAATATATTGAAGTCCAAAGTGGACGCAGATGATTAAAAGTTAACAAACAGCATGAACTATAGAGGTATGCAGTACAGCTTATACATAAAAATAAACAGTATTACAAAGAGTACAAATGTAGGTACAGTTAACATGTAACAACTAACACATATAAGGATAACAATTACCGTCAAAAGAAGCAGAGACCACGATATGGTTCCCCCAGGATCCTGGGAATGTGTTATGATTAGATCACATCTGGGTGCAGCAATCCCGGGACCAGACTTTTAAAGCAAGGGGGAGTGGGGACAAACTGGATTATCATTGGAAAGAAATTGTTTTTGGATTAACCTTGCGCTATAATCGCTGCTCTAGATTATTATCAGATCGTATGTATCACCTCACATACAAGAAACAATTTGTGGAAAAAGGGGGTACCGACAATGTTCTTGAGCGCTGATCCTATATGTGTCTCTCAGCAGGTAGATACCCAAAACACAAAAGAAATAATACCACAATAGTGCATTATCATCAGAGATATGAAATACAACAATACACAGGTTTTTCTTTTTAAGTAAAATACAGGCGGACTCGTACCCTATGATTTGGTCTACTAGTAGGTAGACCAAACAGGCTTTGGGGGGAGCGGTTCTTTTTGCCGTCAGATCCACAGGTATTCAATTTCGCTTCCACATGCAAAACAATTAACACACTGGTATGGTATGATATCGCTTTTATACAATGTAATGGCTTTTCTATACCAAATAACAAGCAGCCTCGTACCGTGTGTTTTGGTCTACTTTTCACGGTAGACCTCAATTGCTTTGGGGGGAGCGGTTAGTCACCGTCGGATCTCCTCCGAATCCCACAACCAGTGGTGTATATAAAAGAGAAGAAAAGCTGGTATGGTGTAATACCGCTTTATTTACGAATAACAATAAAAACAACAGTGTGAGGGGGGTCAAATCAGCAGACTCTCACCGATTCCAAATGTCCACAGAGCATGCAGACAAAGTAGGCAGATGGTTAAACCAGGCGTCCCTGTAGCCTCTCCCGGTGAAGGTCTTGTGTATGTCCCCCTCTAGCTCCACGGCCAACGCGTTTTAAGACCACAATGGTCTCTTTTTCAAGGCATGTGGAGCAATGAATGAATGCACATATTTATACCCCCTTTCGGGGGAGCCTATTTCCAGACATGGATTACCTAACAGCTAAATCCCTGTGTGATCCGCTGGATCAGAATGTCCGTATTTTTCTCCTTCTCCCTCCGGTCTTATGTCACAATCAGCTGACGCTTGTTACAGCTGAGTTTCACTGAGATGCTGGGCGGATGTGACGTACATTCCCGTCTGACTTGGAACGCAGGACTAGTTCTCCGGCGTCGGCGGAAGTGACGGTTTTCTCTCCTAGTTCCCCGGAGAACTAGTCCTGCGTTCCAAGTCAGGCGGGAATAAGTGTACGTCACATCCACCCAGCATCTCAGTGAAACTCAGCTGTAACAAGCGTCAGCTGATTGTGACATAAGACCGGAGGGAGAAGGAGAAAAATACGGACATTCTGATCCAGCGGATCACACAGGGATTTAGCTGTTAGGTAATCCATGTCTGGAAATAGGCTCCCCCGAAAGGGGGTATAAATATGTTCATTCATTCATTGCTCCACATGCCTTGAAAAAGAGACCACTGTGGTCTTGAAACGCGTTGGCCGTGGAGCTAGAGGGGGACATACACAAGACCTTCACCGGGAGAGGCTACAGGGACGCCTGGTTTAACCATCTGCCTACTTTGTCTGCATGCTCTGTGGACATTTGGAATCGGTGAGAGTCTGCTGATTTGACCCCCCTCACACTGTTGTTTTTATTGTTATTCGTAATTAAAGCGGTATTACACCATACCAGCTTTTCTTCTCTTTTATATACACCACTGGTTGTGGAATTCGGAGGAGATCCGACGGTGACTAACCGCTCCCCCCAAAGCAATTGAGGTCTACCGTGAAAAGTAGACCAAAACACACGGTACGAGGCTGCTTGTTATTTGGTATAGAAAAGCCATTACATTGTATAAAAGCGATATCATACCATACCAGTGTGTTAATTGTTTTGCATGTGGAAGCGAAATTGAATACCTGTGGATCTGACAGCAAAAAGAACCACTCCCCCCAAAGCCTGTTTGGTCTACCTACTAATAGACCAAATCATAGGGTACGAGTCCGCCTGTATTTTACTTAAAAAGAAAAACCTGTGTATTGTTGTATTTCATATCTCTGATGATAACGCACTATTGTGGTATTATTTCTTTTGTGTTTTGGGTATCTACCTGCTGAGAGACACATATAGGATCAGCGCTCAAGAACATTGTCGGTACCCCCTTTTTCCATGGATTATCATTGGGTACAGAAAAGGGACTGGGCATCTCTTCATTGGTCCTCCACATCACGGGTATGACTTCCTGTCCATGGGAGTCTCGTCAGAGCATGCTTGTTCTTTGTTCTCAAGATGAGGGGGAGGAGCTGAGAACTTGTTCTGGCTGGAATTATAGTCCTTTTGTCTCTTACTCACATGGGTGCATTAGATAACATAGACTAGATATCTCTAAGGTCATGTATAGTGATTGTTTCACTATACTGACCTTGCGACTGTAGACGGCAATTGTAACAAGTTAAATAAAAACTAGGTCTGGATTTACTATGGGGGTTTCACACACATAGAAAGAAAGAAGAGGTGACATATCATTAAGAATTAACCATTAATGTTTCACATCCGTCCTTGGTAGTTACGTTTAAGCTACTAAGACACAAATGGCGTACTGGAATTGCGTAGAGGGCAGTCATAATACCTTAATGGCGTAGAGGTGCTATTTCGTTTTCCACAATACATTTACAGGCTTGCGTGCAGCCCTGAAATCATCGATGGTCGCCGACCTTTGAATGATTTCTGTAGCGCTTACAAATCTAAGTCAGTCTCTGCTGACAGGGGAGACAGCTGATATCCGGTGACATCAGCAACCCACCCCCAGGAGGCAGGTGGCCGTCCCCATTCGCAAGTGGATGTCCAGCGTTTTCGTGGGTACACATAAGAAACACAGGGCATTCACATGCGAATGCCCCCTGCCCATCTCCTGAAAATGAAGCCCAATATAGCACTTAAGCTTCCATGGGCAAGGGCAGAGCCAGTGTAGATAGACTAGAGCACGGGTGTCAAACACAATGCCCGCGGGCCAAATCCGGCCCGAGAGACCTCGTCATGTGGCCCGCGCAGCCGCCGCCAGCCTTCACCTTTTATTCTCTTTTTTGAGAGTTTTTTTTGCACTGCCGGCGGCCATGTTCCTGTGGTCTTTTAAAGGATGTCTGCGGCCACAGGAACATGGCTACGTGGAGGAGGGCCCGGCAGCCTGTTCCCTCTTATCGAGGCAGTGGCAGACGCTGGGTGGGGACGTCATGACGATGACGCCTCCCACCCACGCCTCTGCAGAGAGGAAGGAAGGCAGGCCGAGTCGGGGGGCCGCAGCAGGACAGGCCGCGGCACAGAGAGTGGAATTGAAATTACTGGGGCTAAAGGAGCCTGAGGGATAAAATACAGTAAGTTACATTAAAAAAACAATATATCTGGTGGTGGTGTCATGGCATTACTTTTATATTATACAGGGGGAGCAGCCTGTGGTGTCATTATTATTGTACAGGGGGAGCAGCCTGTGGTGTCATGGCATTATGCCATGACACCACAGGCTGCTCCCCCTGTATAATAATAATGCCATGACACCACAGGCTGCTCCCCCTGTATAATATAAAAGTAATGCCATGACACCACAGGCTGCTCCCTCTGTATAATAATAATAATAATAATAATAATGCAATGACACCACAGGCTGCTCCCCCTGTATAATAATTTGTGTCATGGCATTACTGTTGTTATATTATACAGCGGGAGCAGCCTGTGCTGTCATTGCATTATTATTATACAGCGGGAGCAGCCTGTGGTGTCATTGCATTATTATTATACAGCGGCCCTTTGAGGGTGACCAAACTGCTGATGCGGCCCCCGATGAATTTGAGTTTGACACCCCTGGACTAGAGATTTCACATAGGCACTTGCTTAGATTCTATGACAGGGTGAGATCAGAATATATACTGTATCCTTGCTAGGAATGCAAATGCTCAGAGCTGGAGAAGTGCAGTACTGGTATTGCTTATGGTGATTCTTCCACATGTCTTTATTACCAGGTTAATTATTTTTTTTAAATTATATTTGTCTTTTATCTCATTGTCCTAAAAGCTAAATACAGTTGTTTACCATTGTAGAACCCCAGAGTTGTTAAAATGCCAAAAATTAATATAGCTGTGTATAGCCCTGTACCTGTAGGCCCATTATGCCCATTTAGTACACCCCCCCCCCTCTCTTGGCGGCCCTGCTTACCCCCTTTACCTGGAGGAGTCTTGGTAGTGGCATTTCCCAAGTTATAGGTTGCTATTAAAGCTATCAAAATTACACAGACAAACACTATTAGCAAGCTCCAATAGAGAAATGAACTCCTAAAAACAAGATCCCATGGGTTACCCAATTTAACTCTGGCAGTAATACAACAAAAAACTGCTTCAGCAACTATGGCCCATTGTCAATTCAGTTCCAATGCAAAAAAATTATTCCATCATGCATTGTTAAAAATGTGGACATAATTTGAGAGATATCCTGGTCAAAACAGATATATCTGCTCACAAGAAAACTTACAACAAAATTGGATGCTTTGGGTGCGCTAATTGTATGACCTGGTATGTATGTCACTTTAATAGAGGACCTTTAGACTCTCCATGGTACGTGCCAAGATAGGTTTTCTAAGCAAAATTCAATAATGATGTATTTATACCTGTTATTATGTATTTGCTGCTATGAACGCACATCTGTTATTTGCTACCTTATTATTGGCCGTGTATATCGACTTAAACAGTGGCACTGTTTTGCCTTACAGGTCTCTGTTCTTTTTAGCTTGTTCTCACTATGGTGATGGGAGATCACTTTCTATGACGTCAGGAAGCCCACGCCCGCGGCGGGAACACAGCGTTTTCACTCTGGTGCTTACACACTATATAGGTAAGTTGTATCTTGTTATTCGCTTATATCCTGACGAAAAACATAACGTTTGAAATGTTGATACATCAGTGTAACCTGTTTGTGGATTTTGTAAATGGTCAGTGAGTGCTGCCCACCAAATCTCTATCTATCTATCTATCTATCTATCTATCTATCTATCAATATATATATATATATATATATATACTTGCAGGGATGAGAGCGGCACTCGCAGCACAATAAGTTGACAGGTACACAAGGTTAGATGAGCGACGTTTCAACGTCCTTTATTCGGACATTTTCTTCAGGCTAATAAATGCAACATCTTACCATACTTTTATACACCACCGTGCTCTGGACGTCTCCCGCCGTTACACTGGTAGGCGCATCCGGAGTGACGTCATCATAGTGCTACCATCACCAAGGTTACATATACAAACAATAGATGCAATCCATAACATACAGAGAGGCACCTAAGACAAAACAGACAAATGAATACTGATTCAATAATGGGCAAAATAATAGCACTATAATCAATGTAAATAAATATTTATAAGATATGCACGTACTGCGTCACATCGATCAGGAAAAATAGAAGAATAACATCAAAAAATCGGCCTACACATTAACATCACACCAATAAAGTGCGTATGTGCATTAAGCAGCTATGTATCAAATAGGCTACATTATATATAAGACACTAAAATCCAGTAATGACAATGTTTCACGAATATCATTATTTCCTATTCAGGCAGCTAATGCCGGACAATTCATTTAGACCACGGGGTGACAAGGTGTCTAGACGATGTATCCACCGTGTCTCACACTTCAACAGTTGTAACCCTCGATTGCCTCCCCTAGGATTGAGTGGAATATGGTCAATCATGCGGTATCTTAACCCCTTCCTGACAGAGCCTGTTTTTGCCTTCCTGACAGAGCCCTTTTTTTCAATTCTGACATGTCTCACTTAAGTGGGGATAACTTTTTTTTGCTTTTACTTATCCCAGTGATTTTGAGATTGTTTTTTCGTGACACATTGTACTTCAAGTTAGTGGTAAATTTTCGTCGATACAGTCTGTGTTTTTTTGTGAAAAATACCAAAATATCGTGAAAAAATGGAAAATTTAGCGATTTGCAAAATGTTAAATTTTCTGCTTGTGAGACAAATAATCTTACCACTCAAAATAGTGAATAACTAACATAGACCATATGTCTACTTTATGTTGACATCATTATTTCAACTTCCTTTTAATTTTTTGGGACACTAGGAGGCTTACAATATGAATAGCAAATTCTCAAATTTTCAAGAAAATTTCAAACACTGATTTTTTTAGGGACCAGTTCAGTTCTGATGTGACTTTGAGGGACTTGTATGTGAGACACCCCCATAAATGATGCCATTTCAAAAACTGCACCCCTCACAGTATTCAAAACAGCATTTTGGAAGTTTGTTAACCCTTTAGGTGTTTCACAGGAATTAAAACAAAGTGTAGGTGAAATTTCAAAATTTCTTTTTTTTTGCAGATTTGCAATTTTAATACATTTTTCTAAGGAACACAGTACATTTTACTAGAGAAATGTGACTAAAAATTGATTCCCCCAATTCTTTTGTTTTCATAAATATCCTATATGTGGCCCTAGTGTGCACGGTGACCAAACCACAGGCTTCATAATAGAAGGAGCACCTACTTGATTTTGGAGCCTCCTTTTTATGAGATTATTTTTTAGGCACCATGTAGGTTTCTAGGCACCATAACATGCTAAAAGTTAGGAACCCCCCCACAAGTGACCCCATTTTGCAAACTACACCCCTCAGGGAATTCAGCTAGGGGTATAGTGTACATTTCAAACCCCCAGGGGTTTCACCAATTTTGATACAAGTGGGCAGTGAAAATGAAAAATTACATTTTTTTACACAAAAATGCAGTTCTGGCTCAAAATTTTTCATTTTCAGAAGGTATGAAGGAGAAAAAGCACCCCAAGATCTGTGCCCCAATTTCTCCCGAGTACGGCAATGCCTCACATGTGACCAAAAAATACCAGTTGGGTGCATGGCAGGACTCAGAAGGGAAGGAGTGATTTTTGGATTTTGCAGCACAGATTCTGGTGGAATGAATGGTGGGTGCTATGTTGCACCAATACAGTGGAACCCCCCCACAAGTCACCCCATTTTGCAAAGTACACCCCTCAGGGAATTCATCTAGGGGTATAGTGTACATTTCAAACCCCCAGGGGTTTCACCAATTTTGATACAAGTGGGCAGTGAAAATGAAAAATTACATTTTTTTACACAAAAATGCAGTTCTGGCTCACAATTTTTCATTTTCAGAAGGTATGAAGGAGAAAAAGCACCCCAAAATATGTGCCCCAATTTCTTCCGAGTACGGCAATGCCTCACATGTGACCAAAAAATACCAGTTGGGTGCATGGCAGGACTCAGAACGGAAGGAGTGATTTTTGGATTTTGCGGCTCAGATTCTGGTGGAATTTTGGTGGGTGCTATGTCGCATTAGCAAGACCCCCCAAGCACCAATACAGTGGAACCCCCCCACAAGTCACCCCATTTTGCAAACTACACCCCTCAGGGAATTCATCTAGGGGTATAGTGTACATTTCAAACCCCCAGGGGTTTCACCAATTTTGATACAAGTGGGCAGTGAAAATGAAAAATTACATTTTTTTACACAAAAATGCAGTTCTGGCTCAAAATTTTTCATTTTCAGAAGGTGTGAAGGAGAAAAAGCACCCCAAAATCTGTGCCCCAATTTCTCCCGAGTACGGCAATGCCTCACATGTGACCAAAAAATACCAGTTGGGTGCATGGCAGGACTCAGAAGGGAAGGAGTGATTTTTGGATTTTGCAGCACAGATTCTGGTGGAATGAATGGTGGGTGCTATGTTGCACCAATACAGTGGAACCCCCCCACAAGTCACCCCATTTTGCAAAGTACACCCCTCAGGGAATTCATCTAGGGGTATAGTGTACATTTCAAACCCCCAGGGGTTTCACCAATTTTGATACAAGTGGGCAGTGAAAATGAAAAATTACATTTTTTTACACAAAAATGCAGTTCTGGCTCACAATTTTTCATTTTCAGAAGGTATGAAGGAGAAAAAGCACCCCAAAATATGTGCCCCAATTTCTTCCGAGTACGGCAATGCCTCACATGTGACCAAAAAATACCAGTTGGGTGCATGGCAGGACTCAGAACGGAAGGAGTGATTTTTGGATTTTGCGGCTCAGATTCTGGTGGAATTTTGGTGGGTGCTATGTCGCATTAGCAAGACCCCCCAAGCACCAATACAGTGGAACCCCCCCACAAGTCACCCCATTTTGAAAACTACACCCCTCAGGGAATTCATCTAGGGGTATAGTGTACATTTAAAACCCCCAGGGGTTTCACCAATTTTGATACAAGTGGGCAGTGAAAAAGAAAAATTACATTTTTTACACAAAAATGCAGTTCTGGCTCACAATTTTTCATTTTCAGAAGGTATGAAGGAGAAAAAGCACCCCAAAATCTGTGCCCCAATTTCTCCCGAGTACGGCAATGCCTCACATGTGACCAAAAAATACCAGTTGGGTGCATGGCAGGACTCAGAAGGGAAGGAGTGATTTTTGGATTTTGCAGCTCAGATTCTGGTGGAATTTTGGTGGGTGCTATGTCGCATTAGCAAGACCCCCCAAGCACCAATACAGTGGAACCCCCCCACAAGTCACCCCATTTTGCAAAGTACACCCCTCAGGGAATTCATCTAGGGGTATAGTGTACATTTCAAACCCCCAGGGGTTTCACCAATTTTGATACAAGTGGGCAGTGAAAATGAAAAATTACATTTTTTTACACAAAAATGCAGTTCTGGCTCACAATTTTTCATTTTCAGAAGGTATGAAGGAGAAAAAGCACCCCAAAATATGTGCCCCAATTTCTTCCGAGTACGGCAATGCCTCACATGTGACCAAAAAATACCAGTTGGGTGCATGGCAGGACTCAGAACGGAAGGAGTGATTTTTGGATTTTGTGGCTCAGATTCTGGTGGAATTTTGGTGGGTGCTATGTCGCATTAGCAAGACCCCCCAAGCACCAATACAGTGGAACCCCCCCACAAGTCACCCCATTTTGCAAACTACACCCCTCAGGGAATTCATCTAGGGGTATAGTGTACATTTCAAACCCCCAGGGGTTTCACCAATTTTGATACAAGTGGGCAGTGAACATGAAAAATTACATTTTTTACACAAAAATGCAGTTCTGGCTCAAAATTTTTCATTTTCAGAAGGTATGAAGGAGAAAAAGCACCCCAAAATATGTGCCCCAATTTCTTCCGAGTACGGCAATGCCTCACATGTGACCAAAAAATACCAGTTGGGTGCATGGCAGGACTCAGAACGGAAGGAGTGATTTTTGGATTTTGTGGCTCAGATTCTGGTGGAATTTTGGTGGGTGCTATGTCGCATTAGCAAGACCCCCCAAGCACCAATACAGTGGAACCCCCCCACAAGTCACCCCATTTTGCAAACTACACCCCTCAGGGAATTCATCTAGGGGTATAGTGTACATTTAAAACCCCCAGGGGTTTCACCAATTTTGATACAAGTGGGCAGTGAAAAAGAAAAATTACATTTTTTACACAAAAATGCAGTTCTGGCTCAAAATTTTTCATTTTCAGAAGGTATGAAGGAGAAAAAGCACCCCAAAATCTGTGCCCCAATTTCTCCCGAGTACGGCAATGCCTCACATGTGACCAAAAAATACCAGTTGGGTGCATGGCAGGACTCAGAAGGGAAGGAGTGATTTTTGGATTTTGCAGCACAGATTCTGGTGGAATGAATGGTGGGTGCTATGTTGCACCAATACAGTGGAACCCCCCCACAAGTCACCCCATTTTGCAAACTACACCCCTCAGGGAATTCATCTAGGGGTATAGTGTACATTTCAAACCCCCAGGGGTTTCACCAATTTTGATACAAGTGGGCAGTGAAAATGAAAAATTACATTTTTTTACACAAAAATGCAGTTCTGGCTCAAAATATTTCATTTTCACAAGGAATGAAGGAGACAAAGCACCCCAAAATCTGTGCCCCAATTTCTCCCGAGTACGGCAATGCCTCATGTGTGACCAAAAAGTGGCAGGACTCAGAAGGGAAGGAGTGATATTTGGAGTTTGCAGCACAAATTCTGGTGGAATTTTGGTGGGTGCTATGTCGCATTAGCAAGACCCCCCAAGCACCAATACAGTGGAACCCCCCCACAAGTCACCCCATTTTGAAAACTACACCCCTCAGGGAATTCATCTAGGGGTATAGTGTACATTTAAAACCCCCAGGGGTTTCACCAATTTTGATACAAGTGGGCAGTGAAAAAGAAAAATTACATTTTTTACACAAAAATGCAGTTCTGGCTCAAAATTTTTCATTTTCAGAAGGTATGAAGGAGAAAAAGCACCCCAAAATCTGTGCCCCAATATCTCCCGAGTACGGCAATGCCTCACATGTGACCAAAAAATACCAGTTGGGTGCATGGCAGGACTCAGAAGGGAAGGAGTGATTTTTGGATTTTGCGGCTCAGATTCTGGTGGAATGAATGGTGGGTGCTATGTGGCATTAGCAAGACCCCCGAAGCACGGTGAAATTATGAACCTAATATTCCATAGATGTGTGGTATAATTTAAAACACTCCTTTATACATAGGCCGGGTTTGTCGGGGCAAGTGTCACACTGGAAAATAGTTTGCTTTCTTATTCCCTTTTTATAGCAAACTTTGCACCTTTTTTGTGTCCTGCCCTTTTTTCCAGTGGAGGGGATTTCATCAGGAAAATGCTGCCCTGGTACAATACGGGGGCCAGTACTAGAAGTACTGGGGCCCTCTGCCTGCTGGTTCCCAAATATTAGGCCCTTTATGACTTCCTCTTGAAAGTGCATAAATGTCCCCCTCTGGCCGGTAGAACGGAATAGCACGTAAGCGTTATACAGTGCCATCTGGATGATATACACGGCCACCTTCTTGTACCAGATTTTTGTTTTCCGCAGGGCACTGTACGGCTTCAGTACCTGATCTGAAAGATCCACTCCGCCCATGTACCTATTGTAATCCAGGATACAATTAGGTTTTGAGGTGTGGGTACTGGTACCTCGTACAGGGACGGAGGTGGTACTGTCTCCGTGAATTGTTGTCAGTATAAGGACATCCCTCTTGTCCTTATATTTGACCAACAACATATTTTCGGTGCATATTCCCCTGCTTTCACCCCTTCTCATTACTTGGGCAATGTGCGTTTTTGGGAGGCCTCTTTGGTTCTTGCGCACAGTACCGCAAGCTGCTGTACCTCTTGAACCAAGGGCCTTAAACAGGGGGATGCTAGTGTAAAAGTTATCCACATAGAGGTGATAACCTTTATCCAGGAAGGGGTGCACTAAATCCCAGACAATTTTCCCACTAACACCTACGAGGGAGGGGGGGCATTCTGGCGGTTGAATTCTTGAATCCTTCCCTTCATAAACCCTAAACCTGTGGGTGTACCCTGAGGTGCTTTCACACAGTTTATACATTTTTATGCCATACCTTGCCCTCTTACTGGGAAGGTATTGGCGGAATTTAACCCTTCCTTTAAAATGTATAAGGGACTCGTCGATACAAATAAATTTTTCAGGGATGTACACCTCTTCAAATTTGGCACTGAAATGATCAATGACCGGCCTGACTTTGAATAGCCGGTCAAAGGTGGGATCATCTCTGGGTGGGCACTGTGCATTATCGGTGTAATGTATGAATTTAAGAATTGTCTCAAATCGAGTCCGGGGCATGGCCATACGGTAAAATGGAGTACTGTACAGAACATCTGTACTCCAATATTGCCTAATTTCTGGCTTTTTTACTATGCCCATATGAAACACCAGACCCCAAAACGTCATCATCTCTACTGCATCTACAGGGGTCCACCTAGCAAATGATGACGTGGGGTTTTGAGCAATAAACTGCTGGGCATATAAATTAGTTTGGTCCACCATTAAATTTATAAAATCATCAGAGAAAAATAATTTGAAAAAGTCAATTTCTCTGAGACCTGTGGAATCAAATTGGATTCCTGGCATGGCCAAAAACTCAGGAACCTGGGGCTCAAAATTGTCTGGTGGTGGGGTCCATACTAGATCAATTATTGGGGGGGGAATCTCAGCTGATCTACGGGGGCGTCTTTGAGGGGGTCCCTCATCAGCAGAGGAGGAAGAGGAGCTTAAGGCAAATCCTTCAAATTCCCCGCTTGCATCACTGGCTGTGTCAGAGTCAGAAGCAAGCATGGCATATGCCTCCTCCACTGAATACATTCTCCTGGATGATTGGGAGGACATTTGGGAGGACATTTGGGAGGACATTTGGGATGCCATTTTTATTTTTGTGTTACCGGTAGTGAAATGTTTCAACACGTGTATAGTGTAGGGGGGGGCACAAACTTTATTTCAATCCGGGGGGTATGTAGTGTGTAGTGTGTATGTGGTGCAGAAAAAAAAAAAATACTTTATACCAATAAAAAAAAAAAAAAATGAAGGGGTTAAAAAAAAAAAAAAGGAAGGGGTTAAAAAAAAAAAGGTCCTGCGCCAAAAATTGAGCACAGATGTTGGTCAGTAACGTCTGTCACTGAACAGCGCTCAAAGGCAACAGGAATTTGATCAAAAAAAAAAAAAAAAATAGATCAACCCTGTGCCGAAAGAGATGATCAGTGATGTACGTCACTGATCAGCGCACAGCGGCCACAGGACACCCACAAAATCACAGTGTGTGTAAAAAAAAAAATTAAAAAAATACCCCACAGCACACACACAAAAAAAAAAGGTGATCAGTGATGCGACACTGATTACCAGTGAGGTGCAGCAGGTGCACAACCTTTGGTGCAACTGACAGGTATATATAAAAAAAAAAAAACCTCTGTACCCCCAAAAAAGTTGCTGATCACCTCAGATATAGTGATCAGCACAAAAGGCGGGGACAGCAGACACAAAATTTAGCACTCTCTATCACTATCTCTCTCTATCTCTCTATCTCTCACTATCTAACACTATCTAACACTCTATGACACTGCAGCAGCAGCACTCACAGGTATATCTATATATAAAAAAAAACCTGCGCCCCCAAAAAGTTACTGATCAGTTAATTTATACTGATCAGCACAAAAGGAGGGGGCAGCAGTCAGTTATATAAAAAATATATAGCACAATCTGTCACTATCTCTCTCTATCTCTCTCTATCTCTCTCTCTCTATCTCTCTCTATCTCTCTATAACTATCACACTGCAGCAGCACAAAATATAGCACTCTGTCAGTAGGCCTCTCTCTCTATCTCTCTCTCTCTATCTCTCTCTCTCTATCTATAACTAGATCACACTGCAGCAGCACAAAATATAGCACTCTCTGACACTATCTCTCTCTCTATCTCTCTCTATCTCTCTCTATCTCTCTCTATCTCTCTCTATCTCTCTCTATCTCTCTCTATCTCTCTCTCTCTATCTCTCTCTATCTATCTCTATCTATCTCTCTATCTATCTAGCTAATACTAATACAGTGCAGCAGCACAATATCACAGTATGGCACAATTATTGCACAGGATCCAGGAAGCAATCAGCAGCGATCAGGTAAGTATTGCAGCAAGTATTTCTGGTCAGTATGGCGGCAGGGGGGTACGGTGACCGCACTGCACGCTTTCCAGACCGGAATGGCGTCTGCAGTGCAGTCACCGTTAGTTTAAATCTCCCTCCTTGGCTGTGATTGGTCCGTCGGTCCGACGGACCAATCACGGCCTTTGGGGGCGGGCGGGGTGAGGTGGGGTGACACCAGTGTCACCCTTACACCCCGCGGTGATTGGTGCTGTACTTTACAGCACCAATCACCTCTGATCCCGTGTCACCGGCGAACGTTATTCGCCGGTGACACAGGAAAACGCTGTGAATGGCTGTTCACACTGAACAGCCAATCACAGCGATCGCCGACGGGGGGGCGGCATCGCAGCCCCCCCGGGGCATGCACGGACATGTCTGCTGTCAGGGACAGCAGACATGTTGAAACTGTCACCGCGTCTATAGACGCGGTGACAGTTTAAATCCATGACGTACATTTACGCCATGTGTCGGGAAGTGCTTCCCGACCATGACGTAAATGTACGTCAAATGTCGGGAAGGGGTTAAGGAAGGGAGTGTGTGTTGACGACTCACAAAGTGTTTGGGCACTGGAAGATCACACTTTCCCCCTGCGAGCGCTGCTCGGATGGTAGAACGGTGGGTGGTAATTCTCTCTTTAAAACTACGCTCAGTCTTGCCTATATACGACATACCACACGGGCATATAAGTTGGTACACAACGAATTTACTCTGACAAGATAAAGTATGCCTGATGTTATACTTCGTACCTCGGTGTGGATGGTAAAAGGTATTGCCAGGTATCATGCATGCGCATACTGTGCATGTACACCTGATGCAACCCCGGGGGGGTGGTTTCTCAGGTAAATTGAAGCCTGTGATATCAGTCTTAACTAAAACATCACGTAGATTGGGGCCCCTCTGATAACAAGACATAAGTCTAGTATCAGGAATGTTGATATCACGGTCTGTTTTTACTATGGGCCAAAGTTTTTTAGAGATTTTGTTAATTACAGGACTTTCTTTGGTGAATGTAGTGACCCAGGGTATAATGCTAGATGGCTGTGAGTCACTCTTGGGAGCAAGCAGTTCCTCTCTAGATATTAATTGGACCCTGTTCTTTGCCAAGATTAAGTCTCTAGGCTTATAACCTCGTACAAGAAATTTTTGGATCAAATCCTCAATTTGTCTATCAGCCTCAATGGGGTCTGAGATGATACGCTTGACACGTACCATCTGAGAGTACGGGAGGCCCTTAATGAGACTGGCTGGATGACAGCTTGACCCATGTAGGAGATTGTTCCTATCTGTCTCCTTTTGAAAAAGTGAGGTGGAAATGTGCCCATTATCCAAGGTAAGTAATACATCCAAAAAGCTTATATGTTTGTGGTGGTAAGTCATAGTTAATTGAACAGGACTGCCACTAGCATTATGCGCGTCAATGTGGAGCTTAAGATCCGCTATGGGACCTGACCAAATGACCAAGAGGTCATCGATGAATCTCCGATAAAGGAGAATTCTTCTTGCAATCGGAAGCACTTGAAAGAATAATAGCTGCTCAATGTGGAACATATAGATGTTGGCATACGCCGGAGCGGCGTTGGAACCCATTGAGCAGCCATTCAATTGTAGCCAAAATTTACCGTCATGAATAAAATAATTTTTAGTCAACACAAATATTAACAATGATATAAGGAAATCAATATCTGGACCTGAGTAATCCTGTTGGAGTGCCAAAAACGTCCGAACAGCCTCCACACCATCCCCATGGGGTATGATGGTGTAGAGGCTCTTCACGTCCAGCGTCACCAACCACACTTCACCCTCCAAGGTAGGTAGCTCTCGCAAAGCCAAAAGTAATGAGGTAGTATCAAGCAGATAATATGGCTGGCGAACTATATACGGTTGTAACACAGCATCTATAAACACAGATGTAAATTGTGATAGAGATTGCCTGGCCGCAATAATTGGGCGCCCAGGAGGATTACTTAAAGATTTGTGTATCTTAGGGATACTGTATATTACCGGTACAACAGGATACTCCGGAACAAGCGCCGTCATCAAAGTCTGTTCAATAATTTGTCGGTCGACAGCTCGTTTAAGTAACGACACCAGTTCTTTGCGGTAGTCCAATGTGGGATCATATGGTAATTTCCTGTATGTAGCGGTGTCAGAAAGTTGATTATCCAATTCTGCTTTATAATTTTTGTAATCCAAGACGACAAGGGCACCCCCCTTGTCGGCAGGTCGGAAGATCAGTTCCTTGTTGTTAGACAAATTTTTTAAGATTTTGCGATCGTTAGTCGACATATTTGAATGTTGAATCGGAGACTTGGTCAGTGATTCTTCAACTTGTGTGCCTAGGAGCCGCATATATGTCTTTATAGAAGGGTTGTTGGATTGGGGATCGAAAGTCGACCTCGGTTGTAGTCTGGCTAACTGGGGGGGAATTGCATTATTTGTAGACCAGTTAGTATTAGGACCGGAGGCAAAATGTTCCTTCAGCTTTAATGAGCGACACAGAGAATATTTCTCAGCCTGCCAGTCAAGCGTGTCCATTTTTAACGACGGTACAAATGATAAGCCCTTCGATAATATGGCATTCTCAGCTACTGACAGTGGGTAGGAAGATAAGTTGACCACTAAATTTTTGTTGGAATCGGGGGTTTTTTGCCAGATTGCTTTCCGCTGCCACTGGTGGCCCCTCCAGGGCTTATCATTTGTACCGTCGTTAAAAATGGACACGCTTGACTGGCAGGCTGAGAAATATTCTCTGTGTCGCTCATTAAAGCTGAAGGAACATTTTGCCTCCGGTCCTAATACTAACTGGTCTACAAATAATGCAATTCCCCCCCAGTTAGCCAGACTACAACCGAGGTCGACTTTCGATCCCCAATCCAACAACCCTTCTATAAAGACATATATGCGGCTCCTAGGCACACAAGTTGAAGAATCACTGACCAAGTCTCCGATTCAACATTCAAATATGTCGACTAACGATCGCAAAATCTTAAAAAATTTGTCTAACAACAAGGAACTGATCTTCCGACCTGCCGACAAGGGGGGTGCCCTTGTCGTCTTGGATTACAAAAATTATAAAGCAGAATTGGATAATCAACTTTCTGACACCGCTACATACAGGAAATTACCATATGATCCCACATTGGACTACCGCAAAGAACTGGTGTCGTTACTTAAACGAGCTGTCGACCGACAAATTATTGAACAGACTTTGATGACGGCGCTTGTTCCGGAGTATCCTGTTGTACCGGTAATATACAGTATCCCTAAGATACACAAATCTTTAAGTAATCCTCCTGGGCGCCCAATTATTGCGGCCAGGCAATCTCTATCACAATTTACATCTGTGTTTATAGATGCTGTGTTACAACCGTATATAGTTCGCCAGCCATATTATCTGCTTGATACTACCTCATTACTTTTGGCTTTGCGAGAGCTACCTACCTTGGAGGGTGAAGTGTGGTTGGTGACGCTGGACGTGAAGAGCCTCTACACCATCATACCCCATGGGGATGGTGTGGAGGCTGTTCGGACGTTTTTGGCACTCCAACAGGATTACTCAGGTCCAGATATTGATTTCCTTATATCATTGTTAATATTTGTGTTGACTAAAAATTATTTTATTCATGACGGTAAATTTTGGCTACAATTGAATGGCTGCTCAATGGGTTCCAACGCCGCTCCGGCGTATGCCAACATCTATATGTTCCACATTGAGCAGCTATTATTCTTTCAAGTGCTTCCGATTGCAAGAAGAATTCTCCTTTATCGGAGATTCATCGATGACCTCTTGGTCATTTGGTCAGGTCCCATAGCGGATCTTAAGCTCCACATTGACGCGCATAATGCTAGTGGCAGTCCTGTTCAATTAACTATGACTTACCACCACAAACATATAAGCTTTTTGGATGTATTACTTACCTTGGATAATGGGCACATTTCCACCTCACTTTTTCAAAAGGAGACAGATAGGAACAATCTCCTACATGGGTCAAGCTGTCATCCAGCCAGTCTCATTAAGGGCCTCCCGTACTCTCAGATGGTACGTGTCAAGCGTATCATCTCAGACCCCATTGAGGCTGATAGACAAATTGAGGATTTGATCCAAAAATTTCTTGTACGAGGTTATAAGCCTAGAGACTTAATCTTGGCAAAGAACAGGGTCCAATTAATATCTAGAGAGGAACTGCTTGCTCCCAAGAGTGACTCACAGCCATCTAGCATTATACCCTGGGTCACTACATTCACCAAAGAAAGTCCTGTAATTAACAAAATCTCTAAAAAACTTTGGCCCATAGTAAAAACAGACCGTGATATCAACATTCCTGATACTAGACTTATGTCTTGTTATCAGAGGGGCCCCAATCTACGTGATGTTTTAGTTAAGACTGATATCACAGGCTTCAATTTACCTGAGAAACCACCCCCCCGGGGTTGCATCAGGTGTACATGCACAGTATGCGCATGCATGATACCTGGCAATACCTTTTACCATCCACACCGAGGTACGAAGTATAACATCAGGCATACTTTATCTTGTCAGAGTAAATTCGTTGTGTACCAACTTATATGCCCGTGTGGTATGTCGTATATAGGCAAGACTGAGCGTAGTTTTAAAGAGAGAATTACCACCCACCGTTCTACCATCCGAGCAGCGCTCGCAGGGGGAAAGTGTGATCTTCCAGTGCCCAAACACTTTGTGAGTCGTCAACACACACTCCCTTCCTTAAGATACCGCATGATTGACCATATTCCACTCAATCCTAGGGGAGGCAATCGAGGGTTACAACTGTTGAAGTGTGAGACACGGTGGATACATCGTCTAGACACCTTGTCACCCCGTGGTCTAAATGAATTGTCCGGCATTAGCTGCCTGAATAGGAAATAATGATATTCGTGAAACATTGTCATTACTGGATTTTAGTGTCTTATATATAATGTAGCCTATTTGATACATAGCTGCTTAATGCACATACGCACTTTATTGGTGTGATGTTAATGTGTAGGCCGATTTTTTGATGTTATTCTTCTATTTTTCCTGATCGATGTGACGCAGTACGTGCATATCTTATAAATATTTATTTACATTGATTATAGTGCTATTATTTTGCCCATTATTGAATCAGTATTCATTTGTCTATTTTGTCTTAGGTGCCTCTCTGTATGTTATGGATTGCATCTATTGTTTGTATATGTAACCTTGGTGATGGTAGCACTATGATGACGTCACTCCGGATGCGCCTACCAGCGTAACGGCGGGAGACGTCCAGAGCACGGTGGTGTATAAAAGTATGGTAAGATGTTGCATTTATTAGCCTGAAGAAAATGTCCGAATAAAGGACGTTGAAACGTCGCTCATCTAACCTTGTGTACCTGTCAACTTATTGTGCTGCGAGTGCCGCTCTCATCCCTGCAAGTATCTATCCTTTGGTGCAGGCACCCAGCTTCATAATCAAGCATTGCGCCGTGGATTGTGCCGGTCTATTGGACTGATATATATATATATATATATATATATATATATATATATATATATGTATATATATATATATATATATATATATATATATATATATATATACAAAGCAAGGTCCCGATTCCCCTCAGGTAGCCGGAACAAACACGTCACTGCAGCCTTCTCACAAAATTATAGTTGCTTTATTAGACCTCGACGGGCCGTTTCGGGGTAACACCCCGTTTTCAAGAGGATACAACACATAAAAACATCTTACCATTTAAATAGGACACCGTGGCGCCAATCTTCACAGTTCTCCGCCCAGACACTCCCCCGGCCAGCCCCGTGAGCACGGGCGCATAGATCTGACGTCAGCGGCTCCCACCCGAGGCGTCGTCACCATGACAACCCGCCTTCACCTTAGACAGTACGGAGGCAGCGTCTATCCTGCCCCTCAGCCAATCACACACGGCGCACAGAGAACACGTCTGCGGCTCTCACCCACTACACGCATTCCCATAGCAACCGGAGTGATCCCCTGAGTGCAGGAACAGTGGTGGTTAATGTAAAGTTGGTGTATGTGTCACGCGCCGCCGCGGCGGTACACGGCGGGTCCTGTACTCACCCGTCCGTGTCCGCAGTCGGCTGGCGTGTGTCGGCCTCCATGTCAGGTGAGGCGGCAGGCAAAGGTCCGGCAGTGTTGGAGGGCAGCATGGAAGTCTGCAGCGTGGTCTCACTCTAGGCTATGGGTGCCGTGAGACCAGCGCCGCCATCTTGCTTAAGGGCAAACAGGGGATTGGGCCAGGTCAGAGCTGCACACCTGTTTCACTGTGATAGCCAATGGCAGCCGCCTTCTATGCATATAGAGGATCTGCCCAGGTAACTCAGTGTCAGTGCAAAGAGTCTTCTGTGCCGTGCACTTCCTGGAAGGCTCCTGACTCATTGTGTCCTTGCTATCCCAGCTGTGTCCGTCAGCTCGCTTTGGCTTCAGATCCAGTGCTCCTTTCCAGTCACACTGGTCGCCAGCTTCTCTCTGGTACCCTTGGGTGCTTCCTCCTGGATTCCCCAAAGACCTCCTCTTCAGCTACCTCCAGCCGCAGTCACCTCCCATCTTCTTCCAGTTCCGGATCCTCTATTTGCCACCATCTTTTCATCTCTTCATCAGGATTTTCTTCATCATTGTCTTCTGGACATTCATCCTCATTGTCTTCTGGACATTCATCCTCATTGTCTTCTGGACATTCTTCCTCATTGTCTTCTGGACATTTATCGTTTGCCATTTACTTTGATTCCTATTACAGTTGTTCTCAAAGAAGTATTTGAGTCCTGTATGACAGCCTTTATTAAACCTGCTCGTTTTAACCCTACTACTGCCTCCTCCTCAGTCCCTGAGCACCACACGACCTCATCAGAATCTTCGGCCGTGACAGTTTGCACTGACCCGATGGAGTCGGGTGAAAATCAGGGATCTCTGGCAAACGTATTGCAAGGCATTATGGGCCGCCTGGAAAAAGTGGAGTCTTCACAGCGGCAAGTGGCGCAATTTTTACAATCACTGACTTCCTCACAAACCACCCCTCCAGCGGCTACAGCAACATCTTCAGTATCCTCGGGAGGAGTTTCCGCCGCGCCACCAGTCGGGTCCATTATTCCCCCTCAGTTACATTTGCCGACCCCCAGCAAGTACGATGGGTCTCCTAAAGGATGTCGCGGGTTTTTGAATCAGTGCGATGTGCACTTCACTCTCCAAGCCTCCAACTTTCCAACTGACAAGGCGCGTGTAGCCTACATTGTCTCCCTCCTCTCGGGATCTGCCCTAGAGTGGGTTTCGCCTCTGTGGGAGAGAGCAGATCCTCTACTAAACAACTACGATGATTTCATTGCCTCCTTCCGACGAATCTTTGACGAACCAGGTCGAGTGTCATCAGCCGCTGCAGAGATTCTGAGAATTCGACAAGGTAGCAGATCGGTGGGCCAATATGTGGTGCAGTTCCAGACACTAGCATCGGAGTTGGAGTGGAATGAAGAGGCTCTCGTCGCCGCGTTCTGGAATGGTCTTTCCAGCCGTCTCAAGGACGAACTAGCTACCCGTGACACCCCTTCCACTCTGACAGCGCTAATCTCCTTGTGCAATAAAGTTGATCTGCGGCTTCACGAGCGACAACTGGAAAGGACTCGTTCTGAACGTTTTCGACCTCGTTCTTCTTCTGTGGTTACTTCTCCTGTAAAGATTGGATCATCTACTCCTTCTGCCACAGAAGAACCAATGCAAATAAATCGGTCCCGTCTCTCTCCCGAAGAAAAGAACCGACGTCGCAGAGATAATCTCTGTATGTACTGCGCTTCATCTTCTCATCCTCTGATCTCTTGTCCTCTTCGTCCGGGAAACGACCGCTCCTAATCTCCACGAGGGAGGCTAGATTAGGAGTGTTATCGCCTGCTCCCTCCACCATAGACTCTACCATCTCAGTCACCCTGAGTACTCCTCGGGGACAAACGTCCATGCAAGCTCTACTGGACTCAGGTGCGGCTGGGAACTTCATCTCGGCCGACATGGCTGCACAACTCTCCATACCTCTCCAACCACTGGAACAACCTCTGGTCCTGACAGCCGTCGATGGCAGCCACATCTCCAGTGGCCATGTCACCTCACAGACGGTACCGATCCATCTTCAAGTTGGAGCCCTGCACCAAGAGAAGTTAGAGTTTTTGGTTCTCCCTCAGTCCTCTCACCCTGTAGTCCTAGGGATGCCGTGGCTTACTAAGCATAACCCCCATGTCGACTGGCTAACTATGGAGATTAAGGCCTGGAGTAAGGACTGCTTTTCTTCTTGCTTATCTCCTGTTATTCCTATTCTTCTGAGCAAACCTCAAGCATTTTCTCCCCAGCTTCCTGCCTCCACCATACCCGCACCATACTTGTCTTTTTCAGATGTCTTTAGTAAAGGAGGTGCCGATACATTGCCGCCCCACCGGCCATGGGATTGTCCCATTGATCTCATTCCAGGCAAGACACCACCACGGGGAAGAACGTACCCTTTATCGTTGCCTGAGACCGAGGCCATGTCGGCATACATCCAGGAGAATCTGGAGAAGGGATTTATCCGGCCATCCACCTCTCCGGCAGGAGCAGGCTTCTTCTTCGTCAAGAAGAAAGATGGCAGCCTGAGACCGTGTATCGATTATCGGGGGTTGAATGACATCACCGTTAAAAATCGCTATCCGCTGCCCCTCATCACTGAATTGTTCGACCGAGTTAAGGGGGCCACGGTCTTCACCAAACTAGACTTGAGGGGAGCATACAACCTGATCCGTATCCGCCAGGGGGACGAATGGAAAACGGCCTTCAATACCCGAGATGGACATTATGAATACCTCGTTATGCCGTTTGGTCTGTGTAATGCTCCAGCCGTTTTCCAGCAATTCGTGAATGACATCTTTCGGGACTTGTTATATATTTCCATTGTTGTCTATTTAGATGACATCCTCATCTTCTCGTCCAATCTCAGCACTCACCGGCACACCGTTCGGGAGGTGTTAAGCCGTCTTCGCCAGAACCAGCTTTTCTGTAAGCTCGAAAAGTGTGCCTTCGAAGTCTCGTCAATTCCCTTCCTGGGTCATATTCTTTCAAGTACTGGGCTGGAGATGGATCCTGAAAAAGTCCGCGCTATTCAAGATTGGACACCCCCAACCACTCTCAAAGGTTTGCAAAGATTCCTCGGCTTTTCCAACTACTACCGCCGCTTCATCCGCAATTTCTCCTCCATAGCAGCACCTCTGACGGCTCTTACCCAAAAAGGGGCCAATCCTGCCCAATGGCCGCCCGCAGCTACCAAGGCTTTCCAACTACTGAAACAGGCGTTTATCACCGCTCCAATTCTTCTTCAACCTGATGTGAACCGACCCTTCATCCTGGAGGTTGACGCCTCTTCTGACGGAGTAGGAGCAGTTCTTTCGCAAAAAGGAGAGGATGCAGAGCTTCACCCTTGCGCATACTTTTCCAAGAAATTTCTCCCGGCAGAAAAGAACTACCCTATTGGAGAACAGGAGCTGCTCGCTGTTAAGTTAGCCTTCGAGGAGTGGCGGTATCTGTTAGAGGGGGCTCATCACCAGATCACAGTTTTTTCCGACCACAAAAATCTTTCTTTCTTAAGACAAGCACAATGTCTCACTTCACGCCAGGCTCGTTGGGCTATGTTCTTCGAACGCTTCAATTTCCAAATCAAGTATCGTCCAGGTGTTTTAAACAATAAAGCTGATGCCTTGTCTCGGTCCTTCAATCCCAGCTCAGATTCTGAACCACTTAAACAGTCCATCCTGAACCCTGTCGTTTTTGCTCATATCTCTCCTCACCCTACACCACCTGCAGGCAAGTCCTTTGTGCCGCCCAATTTACGCAAGAAGCTGTTGACGTGGGGCCACGCCTCCCGCTTTGCTGGACATTCCGGGGTACAAAAAACTTTACAATTTCTCCTACGATCATATTGGTGGCCAACCATTCGACAGGATGTAAAACACTTTGTATCTTCATGTGTCAAGTGCGCCCAACACAAGACGTCTCGGACTCCCCCAGCTGGGGCTTTGCTACCACTGTCCATCCCAACGGAACCATGGACTCATCTGTCGATGGACTTCATTTCTGAATTACCCTCCTCTAGCGGTTACACTGTTATCTGGGTGATAGTCGACCGATTTTCCAAAATGGCCCACTTCGTGCCCCTAAAATCATTACCTTCGGCTCCAGTACTAGCCCAACTCTTCATATCCACCATCTTCAGGCTTCATGGGTTGCCCAAAGAGATCATATCCGATAGGGGTGTGCAGTTTGTCGCCAAGTTCTGGAGAGCTCTGTGTACTGCCGTTCAGGTGAAATTAAAATTCTCCACCGCCTTCCATCCTCAGACTAACGGGCAAACCGAACGTGTCAACCAAGACCTAGAGACATTTATTCGACTTTTTGTGTCCTCCTCTCAAGATGAATGGAAGGATCTATTACCCTGGGCGGAGTATGCACACAACAACTCTTATCACTCCTCTTCAGGTACTACACCCTTCTTCACAGTCTACGGCAAACATCCACGGTCCCCTGATTTCTCAAGTTTGCCGTCTCCGGAGGTTCCGGCAGCTTCCATGTCTCTTCATCGTTTCAAAAAGATATGGGCTGAAGTTCACAAAGCTCTTCTTCAAGCTTCTGCCAGATATAAGAAAGCAGCTGATAAGCGAAGAAAGGCAGTTCCACCATTTAAAGTAGGGGATCGAGTGTGGCTGTCTACCCGCAATCTTCGACTTCGTGTACCCTCGATGAAACTTGCCCCTCGTTTTATTGGTCCATTCCCCATCACCCAAGTCATCAACCCGGTGTCCTACAGATTGCAGCTTCCATCTTCTATGAAGGTATCTAATTCTTTTCATATATCTCTTCTCAAACCATTGAAATTAAGCATCTTCCAAAAGAAAGTACCCCGACCCTCAAAGGTCAATACCGAGAAGGATGCTGAGTTTGAGGTCAGACGAATCATAGACTCTCGTTATCGCAACTCTCGACATCAATTTCTGGTGGAGTGGGCTGGTTTCGGACCGGAGGAGAACTCCTGGGTGGATCAAGCTGATTTACATGCCCCAAGTCTCGTTAAGCGCTTTTTTCAGAAGAATCCTCACAAGAAGCGCAAATGTCCTGAGGTTACCCGAAAAGGGGGGGGTACTGTCACGCGCCGCCGCGGCGGTACACGGCGGGTCCTGTACTCACCCGTCCGTGTCCGCAGTCGGCTGGCGTGTGTCGGCCTCCATGTCAGGTGAGGCGGCAGGCAAAGGTCCGGCAGTGTTGGAGGGCAGCATGGAAGTCTGCAGCGTGGTCTCACTCTAGGCTATGGGTGCCGTGAGACCA
This sequence comes from Crinia signifera, assembly GCF_055691185.1. Lineage (NCBI taxonomy): Eukaryota > Metazoa > Chordata > Amphibia > Anura > Myobatrachidae > Crinia > Crinia signifera. Next base: position 125,726,631 of record NC_139221.1, on the reverse strand, counting down.
GCGCCGCCATCTTGCTTAAGGGCAAACAGGGGATTGGGCCAGGTCAGAGCTGCACACCTGTTTCACTGTGATAGCCAATGGCAGCCGCCTTCTATGCATATAGAGGATCTGCCCAGGTAACTCAGTGTCAGTGCAAAGAGTCTTCTGTGCCGTGCACTTCCTGGAAGGCTCCTGACTCATTGTGTCCTTGCTATCCCAGCTGTGTCCGTCAGCTCGCTTTGGCTTCAGATCCAGTGCTCCTTTCCAGTCACACTGGTCGCCAGCTTCTCTCTGGTACCCTTGGGTGCTTCCTCCTGGATTCCCCAAAGACCTCCTCTTCAGCTACCTCCAGCCGCAGTCACCTCCCATCTTCTTCCAGTTCCGGATCCTCTATTTGCCACCATCTTTTCATCTCTTCATCAGGATTTTCTTCATCATTGTCTTCTGGACATTCATCCTCATTGTCTTCTGGACATTCATCCTCATTGTCTTCTGGACATTCTTCCTCATTGTCTTCTGGACATTTATCGTTTGCCATTTACTTTGATTCCTATTACAGTTGTTCTCAAAGAAGTATTTGAGTCCTGTATGACAGCCTTTATTAAACCTGCTCGTTTTAACCCTACTACTGCCTCCTCCTCAGTCCCTGAGCACCACACGACCTCATCAGAATCTTCGGCCGTGACAGTATGGTTGCCTGTACATACAATCATTAGTACAAACGTTACATAAATATAATACAAAAGGACACACAATATAAAAATTAGACAACGGAGCAGAAATGGCTATATTCATATAGAAAAATATGAAAAAAGGTATATAGCAATATATATAAAAAAAAAAATTACTGAAGAAATTACTGAAAATTAAGACATGTATTCTAACAGGTACTAACAGTGTACATCATTTGAAATCCATAGTCATCTACATAAACATACACCACACGATTCTTTCATTTAATCCGTGCGGTGAAACTGTGTTCAATCTATGGATCCAATTAGCCTCAAGACGCAGCAGCTTTTTAACCCTATCCCCACCTCTATTAGATTCAGGGATGTGGTCAATTATCTGATACCTCAAAGATTCCAGTGAGTGTCCCTTTTCTTTAAAATGGATGGCTACAGGTTGTTCTGCTTTTTTGCCAGACAAAGCCCCTTTAATAGATGACCTGTGCATGGCCATGCGTTCTTTAAATTTGCGCGATGTCATCCCGACATAGCACAAATTGCATGGACATGTGATCATGTATACGACAAACCTAGTGTCACATGTCAAAACGTGCCTGATTTTAAATGTTTTTGATGAATGAGGATTTTGAAATTTATCACCCGCACGCATAAAGCTACATGTTACACAACTTGGACATTTATAACATCCAGGTTTTTTAACCTGCACATTTGGAGACTGTGCAGATTCAAACCCCTAACATCTGTATGGACAAGGATGTCCCTTAAATTCCGTCCCCTTGTGTAACATGCTAAAGGTCTTACTTTTTTAAAAATGGGAAGCTCTGCATCAGTGGCCACAATCGGCCATAGCGCTTTAGTAGCTATCGGGACTACAGAACTGGATGTATCAAATTGAGACACAAATGGAAACACTTCTTCACTTTTTTTCTTTCTAGATTTCCATAAATCAGCCCTCTTGAGTTTTAGAGCCCTCATTTTGGCATTTTCCAATTCTCTCAAGGGATATATATTTATACAGGGCTATTTTTCAGCAGGCTCAAGCAGAAACTGAGGCCCTTATTCTAGTTCACTCTTTCTGACAAAATATTTCTTAGATGGACAAAACCATGTGCACTGCAGGTGAGGCAGGTCTAAAACCAGGGGCGGATTGGGGACTAAAAGTGGCCCTGGAAAATATCTGGCAGTGGCCTCATGTGGGCGGCAGCAAATCATTAATGGGCAGAGCCAGCAGAACAGTAGGCGGAGCCAAATCCAGCAGCGCTGGACCTTATACTTACTGCAGTGTATGGGGAGAAGGAGGTGAAGTGGGAGGAAGTGGGGCAGTGGCCAGGAGCAGGCAGAGAGGAGGACAGCGGGCGGGAAAAGGTGGGGCCGCCCTGTGTGGCAATGCCGCCGCTGATACATTGCCCTGCAGGGGTGGTTTCAGAACAAAATGTCAGGGGGGCACCAAAATAGGGAAGGGAGATGGCTTATTAGCACATGATCCTAAAACAGTTGGCACTGCCTCAAAACAAGGGCATGGCCTTAAAGGGAATGACGAGGAGAGACAGTGAGTAACAGTGAACAGATGATTGAGAAGGCAGAGGGTGATGTCTTGGAAAGGCTGAGGGGCAGGAGAGAGAGAGGAAAATGGGGAAATAGTGCCACAGGGGAGAGGTAGATGGTGATACAGTGAGTGATGGGGAGAGATTGAGAGACAAAGGTGGCTACAGGGAGAGACATAGGGAGCTAGGGAAGGTGGACGGAGGGATGGGAGAGCGAGTTGGGGAGAGTAAGTGAGAGGGGGTGAGAGAGGTGGCAAGCGAAAGATGGGGTAGCTGGGAGGAGGAGATAGAGAGGGATTGGGTAAAAGGGAAAAATTAGTGACAGTGATAATAGGGGGAGGGGAAATTTGAGAGAGGAGGGATAGGGCCAGATGTATCAAACTTCAAAAGTGATAAAACAGAGAGTAATAAACAGCCAGCCAATCAGCTTCTACCTGCCATGTCACAGACTGTCTTTGAGAAATGTCAGGCAGGAGCTGATTGGCTGGCTGTTTATCACTCTCTATTTTATCACTTTTGAAGCTTGATACATCTGGCCCATAGTGAGAAAGGGCATGAGAGGGGTGAGTAAGTGAGAGAGGGTAAGAGTGGTGCGTGAGAGGAGGAGAGAGAGAGGTTGGGTGAAAGGGGAAGTGAGTGATGGGAGGATAGTAGGGGAAGGGGAGTCAGAGATGGGCAGAATGAGAAAGGGAAGAGGGAGTGTGTGAGGGGGAGAGGAGGGTGAGAGTGACAGAGGGAAAGAGAGTGTGGGGGGGGGGGCAGGGGCTGGCTTGCAACTTTCATCCTGGGGACAACACAAGCAAGTGTCCCCAGCTTTCTACAAAAAAAAATAAAAAATATTGAAAAATGTGCATTGTGTGTATGTGCGTATGTATGTAGATAAAGTGCCATTTAGAACTTTGTGGGCCCCATAGCAACATATTGAATGGGCCCCTGTACAGCCCAGGAACAGTATGCGTCAAAGGCGGGTAACAAAAATTTAGGACATGGCTTTGTGGGGATGGATCGTGGCCAAGTAATAGCCTGCGGGTGTGTCTATATGGTTAGGGCTGTAGGTTGCAGGGTGTGGGTGTGTGTGTGTGTGTGTGTGTGCGTATGTGTGTATGGTTAGTGTTATAGGCTGCAGGAGGGGTGTATGGTTCGGCTGAGGGGAGTATTCAGTTAGGTGTAGGCTGTGGGGGTAGGGTTAGGGTGCAAGTGGGTGGTAAATGGTTGGGCTGTGGGGGGGTGTATAGTGACAGTTAGGCTGTGTGGGTGAGGGGTGTATAGTTACAGTTAGGCTAGGTACTGTACCTTGCTCTGATGCCCTCAGAAGAAAATCCCCTCTATATGTAGCAATAAAGACACAGGTGGCACTCAGAGACACGATAAACCTCAAACGTGGGTTTTAATGTGTGAACGATGTTTCAGGGTCCAGTGGCCCTTTTACAGAAGAAGGGGCACTGGGTCCCAAAATGTCAATCACACATTATAGTCCACATTATAGTCCACATTATAGTCCACATTTGTGTGTGTATATATTGTGTGTGTGTGTGTGTGTACTGGCACACCCAATCCACCAATGCAGCTGCTGGGGTGCTGATCTCAGTCTGGAATCCAGGGGTACAGTTAAATATAAATATAATAAAGTATCCTAATAAGAGCACTCACCAGTCTTCAAATCTTTGCAACATTGAGAAAGGATTAATACATCACCAATTTAGTCAGAGCACATTTGTATGAACAGTTTGTCTTTGGGCTCTTCAGGGCTAGTATCATCTAAATAGCCGGTTAATAATGTCATCACAATGTCATACTGTATATGTAGGCGATATTAATGATACTGTAATATCATATACACTAAGTAACAGCTATTTAGAAGTACAATTAAAATCATGGGAAAGTCCTATTATAGTTACCCTTTATAGTAACTCTGAGTATTATGTTTTGAAGACTATCTGATTTACTGTAGTGTGCGGCTGGCAGTGACCGTGTGTTCCACGCTATCTATGTGGAACGCATGCAGCCTTAAGACCCACACTTCCGGCTTGAGCTCCGGAGTTACGCCAGAGGTAAGAGATGTTAATGACAGCAGTTCCACGTCTTAATGGCGTGACACGCAAGATACTGCGCTATCCGGACATCCTGCCTGACATCCCGCCGGTGGTCAATGGAACGATATACATGAAAGGAGTCTCTTTACCCATATAAAAGGTAGCAATTATTATGCGTTATTTTTACAGGCTATTTCATACTTTATGCCCACTGAGATACACCAAAAGTGGGTTATATAGACGTGCAGTCCTAATAAGTGAATGCTATGGACACTACCTGGCACCATGGTATATAAGGTGCTCAGTTGATACACTTGACAGATCTGTGATCCCTCTGAAAGCTTGGTCCCAAAACATCGACAAATGTGCTCTATGTACTCTATATTGGTGATGTATTAAACCTTTTTCAATTTTGCAAAGATTTGAAGACTGGTGAATGCTTATATCTATCTATCTATCTATCTATCTATCTATCTATCTATCTATCTATCTATCTATCTATCTATCTAGATAGACTGGGGTACAGCACTGCCCTCACACGGATTAACACAAAGAAGACGCCACACAGAGCAGAGTCAGGTCGACGTTTCAGATGTTTCTACTTTATCTAGACCAGGGCTGGGCAATTGCGGCCCTCCAGATGTTGATGAACTACACATCCCAGGATGCTTTGCATTAGTTTTGCTATGTGGCCATGCTGAAACTGATGCAAGGTGTGCTGGGATGTGTAGTTCATCAACATCTGGAGGGCCGCAATTGCCCAGCCCTGATCTAGACCAATATCCAACAAAAAATACAAAACATGACATACCTAAATACCGTGAGTGCGTCACTACCACATCGCTGGGGTCTCGGCAGTTGGCTCCCGCTGTGCAACTTGCCGCTTCCGGGTTTCGCCTGCGTCATGACGTCAGCATATCTCCGGAGCTGTCCTATGTTGCCAAGCAACCAACACGCTGACCAACCAACAATTGGGAGATCTGCATAAAGAAACAAAGCAAAGCAATAATAAACAAGAAAAAATACAGACAAATGCATAATATCCACTGGAGTGTGTAGTCCGCTGTAAACTTTACAAAAAAATATTAAAGGACAACAGCTCATTTAAACCTTTCGGTTTCATAGTGTCCAGCTTATAAATCCAATATGTCTCCAATTGGAGTAATTATTTTGCCCTATCGCCACCCCTGATATTGTATGGTACATGGATGCCATATGCCCTCTGGCCCACTTATATTTCAGTGTCCTTGGCCCGCCAGAGTGCACCTGGCTGCTGGGAGACATACAAAGGACACCTCTCTTTAAACACCGTTTCCTCTCATCTGATTTATTTTTACAAACACAACGACACTAATTTTCTGTATAATTAAGGTCTAATTCTCCACACATAGACAGCATTATAGAACACAGTAAAACACACAGTGAGTGCGCAGTTCAAACCCATCCTCGCATGACATAAAAAGGACGCCCGCTCACCCCCCCATCCGATCGCCCGCCTGCCCAGCATCCCGCCCGTAACCTCCCCCCCCCACACACACACACCTAGCTCCCGGCACCATTCTGCCCGCACCCACCCCCCCCTGCCAGCTCCCTCCAGCATCCCACCCGCTTTCCCCCACCCCCGCAAGCTTCTGCACCATCCCTCCCCCCCCCGACATCATACCCCACGATCTCCCTGCAGCATCCCACCCACAACCCCCCCAACCACCACTAGCTCCCACCAGCCTTACGCCCGCACACCCCCCTGCGATCTCCCGGCAGCATCCCTCCAGCAATCCCGCAAGCTCACGCTAACTTCACCGCTGCACATATACCTCATTACCAGCTACTTTGCCCAACTTGAATTACATAGCATGGCTGTCATTACTGCCAGTGGAACTGTCACACACTAAGTGGAGCATCTCTTGCCAAATATAAAAAGCACACAATTTCAACTAGCGCACACATTTTCTAATCCTGGTGTTACAATTAAACAAATGCACACCGATGTGGATTAACAGGCGGAATACGCCATGCAGACGTGTTTGCATTTGTGGGGGGGTCGAAAAGATGCTGCTGCAAGCTCCTGCCCGCACGCACCCACCTCCGGCCGGCAACCCCATACGCACACACCTCCCACCGTCACCTCCCACCAGCATCTCCGCCCCCACAATCTCCCAACAGCATTCACGGCTGCACCACCCCACCTCACCCACCCATAGCACCCCACTCTCTCCCACGCAATACATCCTCTCACAGGTTAAGGGGGCGCAGCCCCTTAAAACCTAGTACATACACATTATTAATGAATATCAGGAGGGGTGGAACTCAGCTGTTGATCAATTCAGGTACACATACACGAAATACATATACACTAAATACACATTGTACACAAAATACACATACTGTACACAAAAACACAAAGACAAGGGAGACTGAGAAGAGGAGAAAGAGAAAAGTGGAGAGAGACAGGTAGAAGAGAGATGGAGAGAGAGATGTACCTCATCAGCAGCAGCAGAGGTTCCCAGGAGCCTGGACGTGTCTGGGAGGGGTCCAGCGTTATCTCTCCAGGCAGCAGCTCTACTGGAGCACTGGGGGCGGCAGTGGGATCCTGGGGATGGCTGTCACCCACATCCGACAACTGCTGCGGCCGTGGAGGGAGCGGCAGGGAGGGAGTAGAGGGGCTATCCGAACACTATCCCCTGCGGCAGCCTGTCAGCTGGTCCGCGTAGCTCCCGTGCGCGGTCCCCACATCTGACCCACGCCGCCGCTGTGCTGCTTAAAAACTTTTAAAAAGCAGCGGCGGCAGCATGCAGTGCATGAGAAAGTCAGCACAGCCAATCAGCCTTGTAACAGAGGCTAAGCAGCTGATTGGCTGTGCTGATTTTCATATAACAGAGGCCGCGGCACAGACGCGCCGCGCACTGCTGCTGCTGATGATAGACGGGGAGGGGACGGCCAGGGAAACTGTATCGGCCTCAATGTCGGCGGCCTCCCGGGAAACTTCCCGGTAGATATAACGGCCAATCCGCCCCTGTCTAAAACCCCACCCAAATCTAATTATCTCTGCACAAGTATATATATATATATATATTATACAAGTCCAATTCTCTCACCACAATATAAATCCACATCTTGCTACGGCTGCCATAATGTTATTATATATCCATCCAATCTCCAAGTAAGAATAAATTCTCTCAGTAGTCGATTTTTGCAAAAAAGATATTTGTAATATGTTCCACAGGGGGAACGTTTTCGGGGTATGAGCTCCTTCTTCAGCCCCACAACAGCAACGAATACACCACACAAACAAATATTTATACTTACAGACTGGCAGCTGATCACACCAGGTCCGCCGAACTTTGCGTCCCTGCAGCCGGAAGTCATCGGCGCCTACTTCCGGGCGGAAGTACAAGCTCCATTGCATAGCAAACAGATGCTTGCGTTCCAAGCCACATAGACAAGGCATCATCACCAGCAGGGGGATACCAGGCGCACAGCAAAGACCTCCGGACCAGCAGCCAGTTTACAAATAAACATTTAACATAACTGACACGCAATGATGGTCTCGCTCCACTACTATATACATCCATGGTCTATGACAGGACCACTCCCGGAGGGCATCACTCCGCCCAGTTGCCAAGCAACTCCTTGCAGCAGACATGCCTCCTAGTAGTGTCGCAGTCAGAGCCACGCTGTAGTAGATGGGCTACTTAACCTCAAAAGCCTGTCAGTTACATACAACATTACAATCACTATCCCCTGCATTTTGTATTCCCTGTATGGCAACTTTACCAGATTCAAATATCTTACATTTATTATACTGTTTAGATTTATTATACGGTCTGTTTATTATACAGTCTAGATTTTTTGATTGTCGAGCTGCTGATGAGCCTGGGCACTTTGAGACCACTTAACACTGAGAGTCAGGATTAATTGTTAAACCTTCTTCCCCTAAACAATAAGTCTATAATCCACCTCTGCTCACAGGGAAGATTTCTGGTGGGCAGGCGTACCTCTGAGACCTGATCCCATTCTTTTATTCCATCTCTGCAATACAGTAAGTCTTCCATCCAGTGATGTTCTCATGACTACATGACCTGTTATACCTCTGGTTCTGACCATGTCGGTCCACTTGTGCAGTTTACCCCTTTGAGTGTCAACATCTCTGTGAGAGATGTTCAAAATATCCGCTAAAAACATTTGTTATATCAACTCAATAAATAATGTATTTAAAAAAAAAAAAATGTTTGCTTGGCAATCTTCACTCTTACTTTGACATATTCACTTGGCACTCAAAGACTTGCGTTCACAATTCACCCCTTCTTGTTACATAGTTGTCTGTAGACTCAAATCAATAGGAGAAAACATCTCTTAAACAGATTTAATAAATATGCCCTCATAATGTTACATTTGACTGAAACTGTTGTCTGGGAACTTCAAATAGAAAGCATGGTATATATTTGATATTCTAATCAATTTCAGTCACTGAACACAAAATCAGCTGGTTATCACCCTTTTTGTTTATTAACCAGTGGAAAAACAAGATTAACTAAGTCATTAATATGAGGCAAAACCTTTATAAATAATCACAGGAAGCAGTTAGTGGAACCAAATGCTTAGACTACACAGATAGCAAACATCAAATAAAGGAAATGGTTATTTTAATGAACTGCAATATTTAAAAAACATAAAAGTAGTAATAAAAATCATAGCAAAATCAATGCAACTAATTTACAGTGTCTCCATGATTGCTTTTAAAAACTGTATTTTAATGTATTCTATTCAAAGTAAAATGACATTTCAAATGTATGAATGTGTCATTTCAACCTCCATTGTACGTACATATGTGTACATTTATTAGATTTGAGCAGTTTGAGCAGTCTCCCAAAACCACCCTCTTGGGGGGGGTCAGTGGGACCAAATGACATGAATTGCATCATTGTAGCCCTGCCCACCGCTGTGCAATGTCTGAATTACCGGCATTGCACAGCGGGGGCGTGGCCACAAGGACCCAATCGTGCTGGCCGTGACCTCAAACACAATGTTCCATTGGCAGACCTGCCCCTTTCTCATGTCATCAGCACTCTCCCCTCCGCCTCACTGGACTGGCTGCCCTCTCGGGAAGAAGACAACCCTGCAGTAAAAGCTGCAGACAGGGATCAGGAGGTGAGCGCTATAATGGAGGACTGTGAAAACGATTTGGGTCCTCCTACGTCTGGTTACAACCCTGTGCACTATATTGGACATGGGGGGAGGGGCCCTAAACTGCACACCCTGGACATATGAGGTTCTACCTGCTGAGACCTGTAGTGCAGCAAGCAGGAGGAGGAGTTTGCATGTGCACACTAAATATAATTGCTAGACCTTTTAATATCTTTGCTATATTGCATTGGAGGTTATTAGCATAATGAGTGTTAGTCTGGGGGACTGTGTTTGGGGCGCAGGGCTCTTTGGGCTGCTGTTGCTGGGCTGTTCCATGGCATCATATCGTACACTTTCCATCACCCCTTTAGTTTGTTTAATATATATGTAGCACCCTCCACATTTATTATTACCTCTTACCTAGGTAAGTCTTATCACATATAATTTCCCCTATCCCTTTTACTATCACTTCAATTTCACACTAATGTGATGCCATGGGATGGTTCTGCTGGGCTGGCCTGGGGGGGGTCCTGTGCCCTGGACCTGTCTCAGAGTAGTGTTAGGGACTTGTCCTATTGAGGTAAGGGACTTGTCCTATTGAGGTAACCTGGGCGCGGTGGACAAGCCCACTATATTGGACTACATCTTTACATGTGGTATTTTTTTAGAGAAGAAGAAAAGTTTTAGTTGATTTATATATGCACATTAGCAGGATATCCCATTTGTGAGTACACTACAGTAAGAGATAACATATCCCATTGGTGGTATACACTATTGTTTTTCCCCCTTTATTTTGAGGACTAACAAAAATAGATTCAAACATCAGATTGGATTCAATAACAACTTGTAAATAAAATATCTATAAACCCAATACAAGTGCTGCCTATGTTTAATTTCTATACTGCTCCATATTATTTGACTATACACAGTTTGCTCCAAGCATAGGGATTAATATTGCCAAAAAAACATGTACATGACTCCAGAGACCTATCAGTAGCTATGGCTCCCTATATAGTCTCTGCCTGGCTACTACTCATTGCCAGAACAACTTCTTCAGCTTCCCTGCCTACCTACTGTTTGCAGTTTTAAAAGTTTAGTTCCACAGTCCAGTGTACAGATAAAGCCATGCTCATTGTTTCCATGATACGTACTTACAAGCATATGCATGGTGTCATGTAGCATGGCATGCCGGGTTGCAAATAATTGCATTCAGCTGTTGCCCATAGTGCTTAATGCTGCATGCAGGCTCGCATTATAGTCACCAACACACTTGCCACACAAGCTTGACAAAGCTGAGTATGGCTACATTTGTATGTACTGTGTTTTAGCAGCTGCTGTGTGTTCTCTAAATGCTAGATTGCTGCTAGCCTTATATCATTGTTCCAATGCATTGATGCTTCCAAGTCCATCTTCCCTGCCTCAGTGAATCAGGACTTGAGTAAAGAGGTTTGACTCCTCCAGCGCTAGTCTTGCAGACTGAGCCCTGCTACTTCTATTGCGCTTCATTTGTGTTTCCAGTTCTGCCATGTGCCAACACCATTCAGGACTTTATTATGTAAGGTTTTTTCTCTACATTGTCTTATGTCAGGGGTGGCCAAACCGGTCCTCGAGATCTACCAACTGTCCACGTTTTCCAGGTTACCTAGCTGCTGCACAGCTGTAGTCATTACTAACTGTCACATTTTAAAACATGCTGCATTCATTACTACTATAGTTTCACAAGTTGCCTGGAAAACATGCACCGTTGGTAGATCTTGAGGACAGGTTTGGCCACCCCTGTCTTATGTATTCGAAGTGTATGCTGTTTTCAGATAACAAGTCTCCAGTTTCTATGTGTACCTACAAACATTCCGTTTGCATCCATTACTCATCCACTAAAGATGAGTAGTGGATGCACACAGGTACACTCCACTACCCAGTATACCTGTGTGCATCCACTACTCATCTTATCCTCCACCATATTGAGTTTCAACAGTGAATCTGTTCTATTGGGCATCACAGATCTCAGTATTTTAACCAGGACCGCCATCAGGGGGGTCTGGGGGTACTTGAGTCCCGGGTACAAAATTGTGGCCCAGAAGGCAGCGTTGTAGTTGTACTAGGCTGCCAGTACGCACCGACGGCATTACAAATGAGGCAGCAGTTGCGAGCCAATTCAAGCTTTCTAACCTGCAGCCAGTCAGAAGCTGGGACTTGCGTATTGGCCCAAGGGTGGATTTACAGTGGGGGCACACGGGCATTTTTTATTTTAATTTCAAATCCGGGGCGTCCTAGTAATACAGTATGTAACAGTATGCTGCGGGCTGTTTCTGGAGGATGTGTGTAGTTGTACAAGCCCATCTCCTCTTCTCCCCCTCCCTACTGCCACTGCTGCTGAACGAGACATCACAAACTAGTGACTGCCCGGTGTGAAGAAGAGGACTTTTTTCCAATAGCTGCCTGGCACGCAGCTTACCCACTTCTCCAGAACAGAAGTTGATGCTGGGGCCTTCTGCTGCCAGAGCTTCGAGCACAGGAACCGGCTCCTTCCAGGACTGAAAGGAAATGCTGCTCGGCTGTCAGTGGACCCACAGCTGCTTGAGGTACTGTACACACAGTACAGCATATTATGAATGGTGCAGAGGAGGAAACAGTCATATCTGCTCTCTTTTTTTCCGTCTCTCTTCTCCTTCTCACTGCTCTACTTTTCTTTCATTCTTTTTCCCCCTCATCCCTCTTTGTCTCCCCCATTCTCTCTCTCTCTCCTTTGTTTCTTTCTGCTTTTCTCCCTTCCCCACTGTCTCCTTTTCTTTAATTCTATCACCCCTCATTCCTCTTTGCCCCCTTTTATCTCTCCCCCTCGTCCCTTTCTTTGTCCACCTATTTCTGTGTCTCTCTCTCCCCCATTCTCTCTCTTTCATTGCTTCTGCTGTAGCTCCACCTACATTATCCACAGCTCTGCCCACCTACATGCCCACTATTCCCCTATGGGGGCCCTGCCCATTTTGTCAGTCCCGGGCCCCACAATTTGTAATGGCAGCCCTGTTTCAGACACAGATTCATATGGTTCATTTGCCAGTATTTACAGTGATACCTGTCTTCATATACAGAAAGGAGATTTACTAGCCAAGCAAATCTTAATTTTTTTCTGAAATTGTCCCATCAAAGTAAATCAACTTATAAAAAATGGCAATATGGTTTTGCCCAGTTGCGTCCTTTTTTACTTTGCTTACGAACCTGAATAAGGCCCTATGTCCGTATGTCTTTCAGTTTGTTAGCTTTTAAATAGTTTAAAAATAGTTATTACTATTACATTTCAGTCGCTTTTTGCTAAAGATGGTTCTTGTAAACTTACAGTATGTTGGGGCCTTTTTTTTAAACTCTCCCTGTTGTTAATCCAGGAACATACAATTTTGGGATTTTAGTCCACTTCATTACATTTAGGTGAAAAGCCTAAGTACCGTCGCAATAAAATGTGATAATTTTTGCATGAAAAATGCATTTGATAATACATGTGCTCTATTATGAGTAAGGTAGTAATCTAAAAGTAGACAGATCTTGGAAGTTATTAGTTTTTCCCAAGTGCACATTCCTCCTGAGGATCACAGTCTCACATAAAGCATTGGTATACGCACACATCAAAACACAGAATACGGTAGGTGCATGCACTTATTTATCTGCATACTGTTAGATAGTTCACATACAGTATACAGAAAATTTGTGCAATATACCTGAGCATATCCCCTGATAAATTAGCTGACCACATCAATTAAGTTAAACATATTGCCTGATATTAAGAATATTAACAATAATGAATTTACAGTAAATGGTGAAAACACATCCAATGCTAACAAATCTTATATATTATCATATTAATATGAACATATTGCATATGAAAATGTTTCTTGCATGACAAAATGTACCCAAACATCAGCATTATCTTATCAAACCACCTCAATGTTCTATAGCCCAGATGCTTTAATTGGAAATTATGTTGACATTGCACAGAACATGAACTTCAATATACTGTAGATAACCAATTAAATGGCAAGCAATAAAATGTTGCATGATTCCTAATTGCTTGGCTTGCTCTGTAGAAAATACATTTTAGAGGTTTTGCTTCATGTACCTTATGTACTATATACAAGGTGTGGCTATTAAATAACGCATCTGTACTTATAAATAATAAACGTTACTGCATGAGATAAAAGGGATTGGATCATAGACCTTGGAGTACCCCAAAACGGTTTTGTAAGTTCCACCGCTCTCACACAGATTACTCAGCATGCAAAGAAGTTGGGTGTTTTCCTGTGCTTTGTAATAAAGCATCATCTATATATATGTCTAGTGTCCGTGAGTCTCTGAAACACTGCCATCTGCTGGCAGAGAGTGAAAATACATCTATTTCTCACACAAGCACAAACAAAGGTAGCAGACTAGCTCTCGAAGCCTTTGCTTCCAGTAGGCTTACTAGTAGTTCAATAATAGAGGTACAACTTAATATTTTTGTCAAATTGGAAAAATGCTTACCAAATCTTGTATTTTAATTGTACAAAAAAAATGTAGTGACGGTCATGAAAGTGTCGAAGATGATGAATGCCTTGCATATTCAACATGGAAATGTGGAAATTATGTTATAAATTGACCGTTCGCAGAAGGCATCTTGGCAATAACAATGTCGGAGAAACAACCGTCAGAATCCCAACGGTCAGTGACTGATCCACCACCCCAGTGGGCAGGCTGCTGGCACAAGCACACTAAAATGACAAATCACTTGCAGACACTGCATCTGATATGAATAGGGAAGCACTGATAGACTTTGAAGCAGGAAATGTCAGGTTACAATTGACCCTGAAAATGGATGTATTGTATTGTATATGAAACATGACTTTTTTACATAAAGCAAAATCAGCCATAAATAGCCACAAAACCTACAATAAGTAAGTTCAATTGGATTTCATATTTTTTTCTTTTTTTACATTTCCATAGTTATCAGTTTATAGCTAACCTTTGACATTTTAAGTCTGTGACAGGGCTTGCTGGGACTTGTAGTTTCACAAGAGCTGGAAAGCCACGGGTTGGCCAGATTTGGTTTAGTGGAATACTTCCCTGTAGAAAATAGGAGAAATAGAAATCATCATGAAGCAAATTAATTTAAAGAAATTGAACAAAATCTTCACACAATTGCATGCACAATTGCAACATAAACCATAACGCCTTCTAAGAAATCTAAAAGGATTAGGTCTATGGGGTAGATATAAGGGAGGGTTGTGTGAATGACATCATTGCAGCCATGTCTCCACTGTACAGTGCTGTAATTCTTTCCACAGGGCAGCAGGAACAAAATTCTTCAATCCACTGTGTTCCTCAGCTAGTCTACTCCCCCAGGAGTATGGGAGAACTCCACAAAGTCTCCAATACTTTCATGGACAATTATGGTATAAACATGACGTGTTAGTGAAGTGCCTCTCTTTTTTCTTGTTTGCACATTTCTCCTGTTGTTATTTCTTTTTTTATCCACCATATATAAAGTAACTCATAACAATAGATGCAAAAATACAATTTAGAGAATACACCCTCTTGCGCAGCTGCCACACAATCTCAACATCCAAAGGAGGGTCACCAATCCTAAATAACTGATTTTTGGGAAATGTTTTTAGGTGGAGAGAGTGATAGGGGCTAGTGAAATAAATATATCACAAGGAAAATTTCTTCCCTTCAATGGCTGATTTGGTATTCCTGAAGAGACTCGATGTCAGGTCATGGATGTTGTCATGGTACCATGGGGAAAAATAAAAACATATATAGCCTTATGGTGTAGTATGTTTAATCAAAATGATATTAAAGCATATATGAGTCCCCAGGTAAGAAATTCTTCCTAAGGTTTTTGTATAGATTTCCTCCAATTTTATATTTGACAGATGTCAATACCAGAACTCACATGAATCTCAATAGAAGACACATCAAGGTATCTTTAACTTTAAGGTTGAAATCGTACCCCAACTCACACTTTCTCCAGTGGAACCCTGTATATAAAGGTATCTTTATCCTTTAGGTACAAAGTAGTGCGTACCCCAACTCACTGGTATTTAGGTGTTTGTTAGCATATCAAAGTGTCTTTGACTCCATGTGATTTTTCATAAAACAAACGATTTACTGGCAAGTACTCCATGATATATGAAATAAAAAAAGGTGTCAGGGTAAAAAGGAACTTTTGTCTGCAATACAGAGGAAGGACTGGTACTGGTGCAGATGGAAAAAGTAGCAAAAAGTGGCCTTTAGTGGTTGAGGTCTGGATACCCAATCCAGTCAAAGTTCCACAGTCATAGTCCTCCTTGTATGCAGAAAAAGTCCCAGGTGCTTCCCAATGCATTTCGATCCTTCCTAGGATCTTTTTCAAGGTGTGCAGCTTCCATAACATTCATGGTATTTATACCCCTTGGCCGGAAGTATCTGTACTTCATACTTCCGGTTTATAGCAACATATGTAAAACCTATATGTCCCTTTATTAATAACATTCCAAAAAACATAATCCATATATAAGTCCACTTTATGAAGCATATTGTACCTCTTATCAGAAAGGAGAGGTCTGTATAATTGCTATGTGGCCGCGGATGCCGCATTGGACATACACGTGCGTTCCGCAGGCCGCCCTCTTTCAGGATTTGCGTGTCAAACCCTGGAAGTGATGTTTCTCAGACCCGATTGACATTGTCTGAGCTCTGGTTAGTACAGACCATAGATATCCGTAGTGCTGGATGTGTTAAACATCTATGTGCGCACATAGATGTGCCAAAAATTAAATCGACCCCCCCAATTAAAAAGGTTGTGGTGCCCCTGACTGCACATTTTAGGAGGACTTCATTCACATTAGCATTGTAGGCATGTTAAAATACTATTTCATGCATGTTTACAAAAATACTGTCCTTGGTTTTGAGAAATCTGGATTGATGATGCTTGAGAAAATGAAACAGATACCATAATATAAGTAATTAGCAGCAAAGGATATGTAAGCAAAGCAATATTTTAATTAATTCCCTAAATGTTGAAGACTCCCTCACAATCCCCAATGAGACAGTTGCTACAGTCTGCCTCTATAGTCCCACCCTGCCTGTACAGTATGACAGGTATGTTTGTAAAAACAATTTGTATAGGTTATAACATTACTGTCATTGTAGTATTTTGCTATACAGTAGATGCAAAATAAGGTAAATACAAAAAATTATCCAACTTCTTACCTTATAATAAAGCCTTTATTCTTTTCAGGAGTATAAAGAAAATGATTAATAGTACTCAATAGTTTATCATAATGAATCTCTGGAAGCACAGACACAAATTGAAAGATTTTTTGCTGGTGTCAGTTAATTATGTTGATTTTTGAAGAGTACATATATTCTTGATACCCCAAAATAATGCCATCCATTGCTGCTTCTCTGGCAGTAATCTTACAGCAAAGATATACTGTAGACCTACCGTCTGTATGATTTTATATCCAAAGCAGAGCCCAGTGAATTGGCCTCACGCATCTCAATGGTCAGGAAATTCTAGGTACTGCTTGTAATAGATTGTTCTGTTTATCATGTGTTCCTTTCTCAGGCTATCTCCCATTGGAGCTGTTATTACCGGTCATGTACACAGTGCCGTTTTGTTTTTTCTTTATCTTATGTCACATTATTCATGTTCATTACTGTTTCCCAATGTGACAGACACTTTTGTTATGATTTGTTAAAATGCAATATATTTGATATATTAAGTACAGTATGAGGTTATATTTTTATTTTAGATATATTGTAAAATTGCACATGAAATGTAAACCTATTAAATTGTAATACTTTTAAGGCAATTCACATTTCAGAATTTCCATACTGAATTGCAGCAATGAAGGCAGTACCTGTATTTCCTCTTCTAAATGATTATAAATTGGTTGTAGACCTCAAGGTAACTTGTATTGTGAACCCAGGGGTTTATTCTAGTCCATTCTTTCTGACAAAATCCTTCTTAGATGGACAAAACCATGTGCACTGCAGGGGGGCAGATGTAACATGTGCAGAGAGAATTAGATTTGGGTGAGTTATTTTGTTTCTGTGCAGGGAAAATACTGACTGCATGATTTTACACTTCAATATAGATCTCACTTTGAAGAAAAACCCCACCCAAATCTAATTCTCTCTGCACAAGTTACATCTGCCCCACCCGCAGTGCACATGGTTTTGTCCATCTAAGAAGGATTTTGTCAGAAAGAATGGACTAGAATAACCCCCCCAGTTTGGAACATTGGGTTGATGTATTATAAAGGCTTATAACAAGCCAGTATTTCTCTTCCTGCTTCAGCTCTTTACCAAGGTGAAGCAGGAAGAAATAATGTCAAGATGTAAGAACGCAGTACCGTAAATACTAGGTGTGGGAACAGAGACTCTGTGGGCACATCATCACCCACACATTGCTCTAGCAGTAGCATGACAGTAGAGACCTTACAATACAGTAGAGACCCTACCGTCCGCAGTATGTGGGGACCAGGGAGTGCCAGTCTGACATAATTATCTGTAATATGGGGCCCCACAGGGAACGGTTTTAACACCATTTCTTTTTACTGTCACCAACCTGTCACCTGCAGAAGTTTTCTGATGACTCTGCTATAGGAGGCCTCAAGTTATATGGGGACGATAGGGAGTACAGAGAATTTACGTAGGCTTTTGCCCTTTGGTGTCAGAAGAATCATCTCCAGCTTAATACAGGAAAGATTATGGAGCTGGTAGTTGATTTTAAGAGATGTCAACACTCTCCTCCTTCACCAGTAAGGATCCAGGGAGCAGATAATGAGATTGTAAAATCTTCTAAGTTTTCTCCATAACAATAAACTGGATTGGACTGATAATTCTGCTGCTCTGTATAGGAAGGGGCAGAGCAGACTTTACTTGTTGAGGAGAGTGAGGTCTTTTGGGGTGCAGGGAACGCTACTGAGGACTTTCTTTGACTCTGTGGTGGCATCAGCTATATTCTTTGGGGCGGTTTGCTGGGGCAGCAGCATTTTGTCTGCTGATAGCAAGAAACAAAACAGACTGGTTAGGAAAGCCAGTTCTGTTTTGGGAATCCCCTTGGATACGGTAGTGGTGGTCGGTGAGAGGAGAATAATTGGTAAGTTAGCATCCTTGCTGGATGATCTGTCCCACCCACTCCATGACATTTTGTCGGAATGAAGTAGTTCCTATAGTGATAGATTGCTTCACCCTCAATGTCTTACGGAGAGATACTGCGGGTCTTTTCTTCCTGTTGCAGTTAGACTATATAACCACCATGGTCCCCGGTAGATTCCTGCATACATCACTGCTTACGTTATGCCAATATATATTTACATATTTTTATTTACCATGGTTCTGTACTATGTTTTGGTTTCTCTTTATTTATTATGTGTGTTTTTATTATGCTATTTATTCTACCTCTACTATGCACTTTGCTGTAACAATGTGAATTTCTCCATTGTGAGACGAATAAAGGAACTCTGTGGCCCAGACACTGGAGACCTGACCGCTAAGCAACTTTTTTATCAAATGGACAAAGCCATGTTGCAATGCAGGTGGAGCAATGACAACTGTGCAGAGAGATTTAGATTTGGGTCCAATTCAGACTAGCAAGCAGGTAAATGCCACCCCACCTAGCTCCCTACCCCATCCCTGCGCACAACTGTGAATGCATTAGCAGCCAGGCACACGGGGAAAATCTCTCACCATCAAATGAATTTAACCTTCTTGCAGAGTAAGTCTAGACGTACAGTACTCAGCGCTGCAAATGCCGTGGGAAGATGGAGACCACTGCTGGCGTCAGTGGCTCTCACTCCCAATGGCATGGGAATGACTGTGTTTTCAGGTGCATTCCCAGAAAAGGCCGGCATTACACCCCCAAATGCCCGGCACCTGTAAATCACCTTGCAAGTGGCCAGCGATGGCTAGGCTTCACATGGTCCATTCGCAAGGGGGCCCTGCACGTGCGCACAGCGTACCGCATGCATGGATGGCCTTTCAATAATCAGCATGGCTGTGAATTCACAGCCCTGTGTATGGGTAACACGGATGGTGTAATGGTTAGCATTACTGCCTCACAGCACTGAGGTCATGGGTTCGATTCCCACCATGGCTCTAACTGTGGGGAGTTTGTATATTCCCCCCGTAATTGCGTGGGTTTCCTCCGGGTACTCCGGTTTCCTTTCACAATCCAAAAATATATACTGGTAGGCTAATTGACTCCCAACAAAAATTAACCCTAGAATGTCTGTGTGTGCATGTACATGTGGTAGGGAATATAGATTGTAAGCTCCACTGGGGCAGCGACTGATGTGAATGTTCAACTATACAATGGAACTTTTTCTATATAAAGATTGAGGACCTCAGTCACACACAGATATACAAGTTTGATACATCAAATTAATCAGCACAGTCTCCTATTACTTCCTAACTCTATCACATTGCGACTTAGGGCCTGATTCAGACATGTTCATTAGGCTGCATATGTTCGCAGCCTAGTGAACAGGTAAACGCCACCTGACTGAACACCTGCCCCCCTACCATGCAAATCCCTTTTCTAACATGCGAGGAGAGTGTATGGTAACGCATCCCCTCACATGCGGCTGTAGGGAAGAGAAATCATTCAATGGTCACTCACCTTCGAATGATTTCTCCAGCCTTTGCTAAGAAAAGTCAGCCTGGACTGACTTTCCTAGCGCCCACTGTCTTGAGAACGGAGCAAGTGGCTTGCTGAGTGTGAAACTCCCCAAAGTAGGATTGCCTACTTTTGAAAAGCAGTTTCAGGGAGATTTTAGATGCTAGCAAATTACACCATGCAAAAGGTGGCGCACCTTACTGTTGAGGGGGCCTTTCATGTTCCACCCAAAGCGCATGTCTAATGACACCTAGTGGTGTGTCTATTTCCACCCAGGGGCGTGTCTATTTCTCCCCCTGCCCCCTCCCCACTGCTTCATAAAAATGATTCTCTCCCCCTGGAGAGCTAAGAGGGGCTGCTTGGCGTGAATTCAGAAAACATCTGTACATTAAGGCAATCCTGAATCAAAATAAATGACATAAAATGACATGAAACAGTAGTTAAAGATGGCACTGCTGCAATAATGTTACAAGAAGTGATTGCTTCCAGAATGTCACGTGACCTGACCTGATCCATACATGCAAAATGGATAAAAGTACATTTTTTTTCCGATTTTCCAGCATTCTAGGATATACTATGATCCAGTAAAAAGACATTTCATAAAAGCAAAGCAGCAGTTCATTTTTGATTTATTATTTCAATTGTACAGATAAACATGTTTATTCTAATATAATGGCCGATAAAAGTATTGAGTTGTATCAAGAATATATACACTAATAAAAACGACTTTGTACCTAGCAAAACAAGTTCATAGTAAACTATTATATATTTATATGTTAATCTATTACCATGTACAGATGAGTCCTTATAAATTGCGTATACACTGTTAGTCTATGTTTCTGGTCCCTCCCCCACCCACCCATATGTGTGCGTATACCGGTATTAGTGGCTGTATATCAGAGAACCTTTGAGTCTCTATATATCCTCATCTTTATTATTGAGTTTTTTATTATTCAGTATTTTGCTCAATTCATTTATAATGTAGATTTTACTATATGTCATTACAATTTGTTATTGACTATTTAATTAAATTTTATACGATTGTCCACCTTTTGTGAGATCATTAAAGTATAATTTATTAAGACAATTAGAGAACAGTGATTATTCCAACCGAACTAGCACCAGTAACTGTAAGCGTGAAGTGTTGGTGTACTTTTTCTCCCATACGTCTCAAGAGGTATTTTGTAGTGTACCTATCTCAAACTTCGCAGCTAAGTTACATTGTGAGTCCACAGCGCAGCCTCCAAACACCCCACCCATCTATTACAGCTTCCACTAATGTGCTAAAGATCCAGACTGGAAGTGGTCATCGCTGATGCTAGAGACCCACCCAATAACGCTGTGGCACGTGTTAGTTTTCACAAACATACCCAAAAACACCATGTTTGTTTCAACCCCTATACACTGGCTTCTTGTCAATCAAACTGCAGCTTCTATGCGACCGGTATGTGTATACATACTTTGGAATGGACATTTTTTTATTCATATCTAAGCCACAATATCTAATGATATTTAAAGCAAAAACCTAAAAAATGTTGATGTACTCAACTAAAACATATCACTAAAACCACAGCGTGTGCATATATATATATATATATATATATATATATATATATATATATATATAAGTTATGTTTTTAAGACCTACAAAACCTAGGAATCACTTATTATTACCATAGAAACAATTTAACTGAATTTGATATACTGTAAATGTCAATTATCCAAAATTTACTGCAGGGCAATATCTGTAAAATACAATGTTATCTGAAATGGTGGTATTTTATTAAGTATATCCGATATAGAGAATAGGGAGTATTCTAATAAATAGTTATTGTACAGTATGTCGTACTGTAGCTGAGGAAACTAAAGAAACTGAATCAGACAAACTGTTTCACAATTCTAAAACTTTTATAGTTACATCACATCCATGTTCACAAAATTAGCATCATGTTTTAGAATTTGTGGTCAGGGCAGCCGAGAGGGGGGAACAGGTACTAATTACCCGGGCCCAGGCTTGCTGGAGGGGCCCAGTGGGGGCCCTGGTCCGACCCCCCCCCCCCCCATACCTTCCCCCTCCATCCCTCCCAGGCAGCCGCAGCAGCACACACGTACAGCATGTGCTGTGTTGACAGCAGGCTCAGCTTGAGTGTCTCACTGACAGTGTGGGAGCTCGTGCTGAGCCTGCTATCAGCACAGCACATGCTGTACATGTGTGCTGCTGCTGAGGAGGGCAATAATAACACTCCCCCCCCCCTCCATCGACTTTAAAGTGTGTTTTCACCCCCCTAAATGTTTTGGGGGCTTGGCCTAATAACGGGGTGGCCACGCCTCCTGCAATTAGGCCACCCCCCCAACATTTTTTTTACCGGGGCCCGGCATACCTCTTGGCTGCCCTGTTTGTGGTGTTTAAATCTGAAGGTATGTGTTAGTTATACACAAGCTGTCACATAAGCGAATTAAGGTTGTATTTATTGTAGGGTGATAACCTCTAGCTCTGGCGAACACCAATGTCTTATCCAGAGGTTTGGCCTACTCCCTATTTACTTTAAAAATCCCACCAGCATGGATAACTACCTCTGGTAAAAGCAAAGTATCAAAAGACAGTTATCATTATGGTATATGTACTGCTACAATCCTTACAATATAGCCTCCTGGGATCGGGGCTGGCTCCAGTGGTGTAACTACAAATTGTGCCCCAGCCTAAAAATTTCGTCTGCGCCCCCCCATCCCAAGTAAAGTTGAAACCCCCAGCCTGCCTTAGCCCTCCGCTTGCCGCCATGCCTGGGTCTGTGGTCCCTGCACTCCTCCTGGCTCCTGCTGCTAATGAAAAATTACCCTCACAAAATGGCTGCCCCAAATTACCCTGACAAAATGGCTGCCCCTAAGAGCAGACCATTTTTAAGGATTCTAGAGGAGGATGCTGTAAGGGAACTGACATTTTGTGAGAACCATTTTCATTAGCAGCATGAGCCAGCAAGTAGATCTGCGGGTCCCGGCTGCAGGTCCTGGCAGCGGTGCAGCGCAGCAATAGCCCCCACAGACCCCTGGTGCCCCGCCACTGTGGGCTATTGTTATGCCACTGGCTGGCTTTACCATTAGAGAGCTTTAGGCACTAGCCTAGGGTGCTGGGATTTGGGTTGGATTACATAATAAAGGATGTCTATAAGGTAGACAACCCTTGAACTTAATGCAGATCACAGCTCTGTAACTTCTAAGATACCACCTCCACACCTTCACTTGTGGGTCTGGACAGTGGGTAATTGGTGGCAGTGTGAGGTGGGGGAGGGGGGGGGCAGTAGAAATTTTGCCTGAGAAGCCTAGAGGTGCCCATACAGTGTGGCGATTTGGTCGAATGTGTTTGACATCACTGACCCGATGCGTGGTCCCGTGCACATCAGGTCGGTCCTTAGAGATTGAACATCCTGCACATAAAATCTATCAGATTGGACCCATCAGTGGCACATCGTGTATTGGGTTAGATTCTGTAGGTTTCTGGCAGCGATAAAGAGCTGCTGGCACACACCTATGTGCAGGCGGCAGTTCGGACAGCATGCGTTGGGGCGGGCAGCTACTGCAGAGTTTAAAAACTCTGTCTGCAGGGCGGGGACGGCTACAGTGAGCGGTGGGTGCCAGATGGGCAGCAGCGGGTGACGGGATGGGCAGCAGTGAGCGGCAGGTGCCAGATGATAGGGTGGGCACCAGTGAAAGGCAGCAGAAATTTAAAAAACACTTTCAAAAGGATCGTGAATAAGTAAGGTCAGCCTTACTGCTGCTGGTCCACAATTGCTGTGGGGCAGATCAGCAGTCAGCTGACCTGGCAAAGCTTTGATGGTAAATTACAGCATCAAAATATTGTCTATGTACATATTATTGCATACTGTGAAAGAAACCCCATTAAGCAGGTCTTGCATATAAATCAGATTTTCTAATGCAAACTAAAACAAGGAAGGCAATAAAATCAAGTATCACAAATTATTCATGTGTCTGGTGCTTCTCCCACTCACTGCCTATTAATCAACAAAAAGGGCAGGAAGAAATAAAAAAAATATATATATTTTTATATGGAGATGCTTTCAGTCAATCAGTGCTTCTATAGCACTAGGACAGCAGGGATCCCCGCTGTCAGTAGTGCGGAGGAAGCCACCTCACTCGCAGTTAGTGAGGGGTGAGGCTGCATCAGAAAGTCACCGCTGGAGCCTAGAATGGTAATGTATGCTGGTGTAAAATTAGTGTATGTATTAAAGTTATACTATTATATTCTATGTGTGTGGGTTTTTATTTGAACATTCTTTTTACAGGTGAATTACAAGTCCAAGGGGGGCCATTAAAGCCCAGCATGCTGAGACTTGTGGTTTGCCAAGTCCCAGCATGTGGGGAGGCCTGCTGGGACTTGTAGTTTGACTGTAAAAAGCACCCTGGACCTGTGATGCCTGGGGGGGCTTTATTAAGGGGGTCTCCCCCAGTGTGAAGGGTACAGCCGGGGGACCTTATGAAAGTTTTATTGTCCCCAGTATTTTTGGAACCAGGACCGGTCCAAGAGTCCATAGATGGTTTCAGAAATACGGAGGACCCCATACCCATTTTGTCCCCTGTATTTTTGGAACCAGGTCTGGCTCAATGAGTTATTCTCAGGAGGGGGTACCCCATGCTATTTTTATTTTATTTTAATGTTTACCAAAAATCGCACCCTATTTCATTTGCGAGTTGCATAATTTATAACGGGAAAACATCTGGATGCGAATTGAAGAGGGAGGAAAAAATCAACGGGTAAAATGTACGATTTTCACAGCAAGAAGTGCGATTTTTACCGCAATTTGCATCCTATTAAATGTGCAATTTTCAGAAAACAAGCGAATCCGGCTGTGTTTTGAGAAAAATTTTCTAAACTCTAAAATTCGCACTCTATTACATCTCCCCCAAAGCGTGCATAGAAAATAATACATATACAGCACCAGAACCACATCTTCATTTCAGAAGGATTAAGTTGTTAAATGTTTGAAATTGATTCGTGCTGCAACAGTAACATCTCCTTTGTAGGGTGTGCAGGGATAGATCAAATTTATTGTAAAGA
Source organism: Crinia signifera (assembly GCF_055691185.1). Classification (NCBI taxonomy): domain Eukaryota; kingdom Metazoa; phylum Chordata; class Amphibia; order Anura; family Myobatrachidae; genus Crinia; species Crinia signifera. Next base: position 125,701,558 of record NC_139221.1, on the reverse strand, counting down.
TTACTATAGTAATTAACATTGTGTAGTATCTTATAACATAATCTTAACTGTATTTTATTTTCCCCAATAGTGGTCAGGATTGGTATATTGGCTAATATAGCTGATTCCTGAGCCTTCGCCAAACGTTTTTTCAGTCTCATCTTCTTCAATGTGAAAAACATGTTGTAGAGCAGATTGAATAGAGCCCTGAAATTTCTTTTTCTTTTGCCGTCCAATCATGAAGTAGATATATGGGTTCATGCTGCTACTTAACACAGTGCATAAAATGCTAGCAAAGAAGAAATGCACAGTGTGAAAATCATTTGGCAAAAGTTTCATATACAATAACAGCCACATGACTTTGACAGGTACACAGGCAACAAGAAACACAAATACAGAAACAATTATAATAATATAGAGCTTTGGCGGTCTACATTTTATAGATGTTCTTTGAACCCTGATAAGTAAAAATATGCTGGATAGCATCATGACGGGAATAGATATACCAATCGATATTACAAATGTCATTGCCTCAGCCCCAGTACATATTACTGATCTGGATGAGTATGCCTTTGGGGAGCAAAGAAGGTTTTCAATGCAGCTTTCTATACCAGCAATAACCCACATGCATAAACAGACTGCGGATGACTGGTGTTTCGGACGGCAGCAACGGTACCAAATAGGATAAGAGACAGATAGACATCTCTCAACACTAATTGAAAGCAGGAATAACATACCAGCCTGGTATGCGCCATCATAAAATAGCTCTAAGAAAAGAATAATATGAGGTATTCCTGGAAAAAAAGGATGAAAACCTATCAGCAGATCTATCTGCAAGACCATGAGAACAGCATTAAAGAGGAGATACATAAAATCAGCAATGATCAGATTAATGATATATACTGTGAATTTGTTTCTTGGGATTCTGAAGGAAAGGAACCAGAAGGCAATTCCATTTCCTAGCAATCCAAAAACGCAGACAATGAAGGTACAACAGGCAGCAATTGCATAATGGATGTCAGAGGACTCATCAGTATTATTTTCGTGTGTTCCATTAAAATCGTTTTCCTCAATGTTGATAACAGACATGAATTTCATTGGACTTCTGGGTGTCTTCTGGGCTCAATTCCAGCCTAATTTAAAAAAATCAAAAAGGGTTATCATGTAATGATTAAAACATATTTATTATCTTGCATTGATATTTGCTTGTTATCTGCTGTGTGACAGGATTTTGGAATGTTCTATGCAAAGGGTAGGTGTTGGGGTGGGTAGTCACTAGAGCCAGTCCAATCATTCTGGACCATGAGAGACTGGTAGTACTTACTACAGGCTGTAATGAATGATAGAATGAGACCTCATTCCGTCCTTTAATACACTGCACCACCCCTCATGTGATACCATATAATTGAATGTTGCATGAAACCCACCGGAGTGCACAATTGTGCATACACACTAGACGATGCAGACGATTTGTCATTCCAATATGGCAACCGGCACAAAATCTTTCTAGTATGTACCCAGCTTTTGTGTATTGGACAGTGCCATAAAGCATTTGTAGAATTGGAAAGGCTATGGTCAGGCCATTTTGTGTGTGCGTGTGTGTGTGTGTGTGTAGAGGGGGTCATGTCTAGCCCATGGTGGGCATGGATGATAAGTGCTATATAACATTGGTGACTCTTATCCCCATTGCTGCTTTTATTCAACTTTGTGCATTTTGAGGAAGGCTACTGCATGGACTAAGCAGTTTGCCTATACAAATAAATATTAACTATCATTAACATAATATACTGTAAATTATAATTATGTTCATTTAAAAACTGTATTCCCTGCTGGTACCAGGGGCCAACTATCAATTATGACATTAGGACATACTGTACTAGTCTCTCTGATCACCTTCCCTGATCCATTGTAGGAAATCCAATCCCCCCCCCCCTTTCCCCTGACCTGTTTGGTCACATGACACCTTACCTTTCACTCAATCCCTGTCATTGTACAGAATGAATATTTTACTTTCCCAGCAATGAAAAGATTTCAGAGTGATGCATTTACTGCTAGTAGCAGTGCTGCTGGGGTTGATAGTCCCGTTTATACCACTTTTCCACCAAAAACGCAGGTCAGACCTGGGTTTCCAGACACAGGTGGTAAAGGGGTATTAGCCTCTCTCCTGGAAATGCAGCTGGTCTGTGCCCTTGCTCCATTTTCTAAACTTAGGTGGAGGTAGACAGTGTAAAAATGGTGCATGAAATCATGAACACATAGGGCCGTATGTAATGCGGGCGACGAAGGGTTAAACGGCAGGGAACGCCAAAAACAAGAGATCCTCGCCGTTTAACCCCCACGCCGGCCACTCCCCCATTTCTACATTCTGGGGGAATCCTTGCTCTCAGACATCAGCAAGGATTTCCCCAAACAGCGAGGCTCCCAGCTATTACAGGGAGCCCTTTTGGTATCTTTCCTTCTTGTTCCATTCCAGGGAGCCCGCTGCATTTACCACAAGCCTCGCTGTTTTAGTGGCCGCAAACCATTTCCCATCGCTACAAAAACCTAGCAAGGAAACGGCGTGTGCAGGAGGTCAGTTGAATACTGACCGTGCGAGCTGTGACAGCGAGGAGGCAGCACTGCTCGCTGTCACAGCTTGGAAAAGGAATCCAGCAGCAATTAACCCCTTCATGACAGAGCCAGTTTTTGCCTTCCTGACAGAGCCCTTTTTTTCAAATCTGGCATGTATCACTTAAGTGGGGATAACTTTTTTTTGCTTTTACTTATCCCAGTGATTTTGAGATTGTTTTCTCGTGACACATTGTACTTCAAGTTAGTGGTAAATTTTCGTCGATACAGTCTGTGTTTTTTTGTGAAAAATACCAAAATGTCGTAAAAAAATGGAAAATTTTGCGATTTGCAAAATGTTAAATTTTCTGCTTGTGAGACAAATAATCTTACCACTCAAAATAGTGAATAACTAACATAGACCATATGTCTACTTTATGTTGCCATCATTATTTCAACCTCATTTTGATTTTTTTGGACACTAGGAGGCTTAAAATATGAATAGCAAATTCTCAAATTTTCAAGAAAATTTCAAACTCTGATTTTTTTAGGGACCAGGTCAGTTATGATGTGACTTTGAGTGACTTGTATGTGAGACACCCCCATAAATGATGCCATTTCAAAAACTGCACCCCTCACAGTATTCAAAACAGCATTTTGGAAGTTTGTTAACCCTTTAGGTGTTTCACAGGAATTAATAGAAAGTGTAGGTGAAATTTCAAAATTTCATTTTTTTTGCAGATTTGCAATTTTAATACATTTTTCTAAGGAACACAGTAGATTTTACTAGAGAAATGTGACTAAAAATTGATTCCCCCAATTCTTTGGTTTTCATAAATATCCTATATGTGGCCCTAGTGTGCACGGTGACCAAACCACAGGCTTCATAATAGAAGGAGCACCTACTTGATTTTGGAGCCTCCTTTTTATGAGATTATTTTTTAGGCACAATGTAGGTTTCTAGGCACCATAAGATGCTAAAAGTTAGGTACCCCCCCACAAGTGACCCCATTTTGCAAACTACACCCTTCAGGGAATTCATCTAGGGGTATAGTGTACATTTCAAACCCCCAGGGGTTTCACCAATTGTGGTACAACTGGGCAGTGAAAATGAAAAAAAAATAATTTTTCATTTTCACAGCTCAGTTGTATCAAAATTGGTGAAACCCCGGGGGGGTTGAAATGTACACTATACCCCTTGATGAATTCCCTGAAGGGTGTAGTTTGCAAAATGGGGTCACTTGTGGGGGGGTTCCACTGTATGGGTGTTTCGGGGGTCATTCAACCAGAATCTGTGCTGCAAAATCCAAAAATCACTCCTTCCCTTCTGAGTCCTGCCATGCACCCAACTGGTATTTTTTGGTCACACATGAGGCATTGCCGTACTCGGGAGAAATTGGGGCACAGATTTTGGGGTGCTTTGTCTCCTTCATTCCTTGTGAAAATGAAAAATTTTGAGCCAGATCTGCATTTTTGTGTAAAAAAATGTAATTTTTTACAGAAAAATGCAGTTCTGGCTCAAAATTTTTTATTTTCACAAGGAATGAAGGAGACAAAGCACCCCAAAATCTGTGCCCCAATTTCTCCCGAGTACGGCAATGCCTCACGTGTGACCAAAAAATACCAGTTGGGTGCATGGCAGGACTCAGAAGGGAAGGAGTGATTTTTGGTGGTGGAATGAATGGTGGGTGCTATGTCGCATTAGCAAGACCCCCGAAGCACCAATACAGTGGAACCCCCCCACAAGTGACCCCATTTTAGTCACCAGCTTTGGGAGGGGGGCTGGCGCTGCGGCTGGCGGGGGGGTGGGAGGGGTGCTGGTGCTGCGGCAGCCGGGTGGGTGGGAGGGAGGGGGGCTGCCGGGTGGGAGGGGGGGGGGCTGACGATCGGTGCGGTATATACACACACACACACACACACATATATATATATATATGTGTGTATATATAGTCCACAGAGGTGTCGCACTCCAGCCCGTTTTAAAAGCTTTTTATTGCAAACAACGGTGACACAGCAACGTTTCAATACATTCAAGTATTATCGTCAGGCTCATTGAACACACAAACAGACACTGTTTAAATAGTGAACACTGCGCCCTTCAGCCAGGGTCCACGCCCAGCCAGGCGGCGCTACCAGATGACATCACCAAACGTTACTAAGTTGCAATGTCTAAAGCAATATATCAACCTTAAAAATTATTATCAAAATCACCTACTTAGTGCTAAACAAAACCATCCTCTAACATGTAAGTTCAATATTGATGAACACTTATTATAATGATAATCCGGACTAAAATCCTTATTTAGTATCATTAATTAAACGTGATATATAAATAGACACAGCAAAAATGACAAAGTAACCAAAACCACTTATAAATAAATAACGAACAACATATAACATATAGCGGACTGTCTCAATAATGAATTAGCATAATAACATCATATCAATGGGTTAGTATAACGATATAGATCTGAGGATATCGAATAAACATCGAAAATACATCAATCATGAAAATTAATCCCTAAGATCATTGCAGCAAGACATTCAGACCCATATTCTCGTTAAGCCCTTTTGGGGCAACTGTATCTAGTTTTATGATCCATCTAGATTCACATTGTAGTAAACGAAGACCACGATCACCCCCCCGTAGAGAGGGTGCCACGTGGTCGATCATGCGGTATTTCAAAGATGCAATACTATGCCCAGCAATTGCAAAGTGGCGAGCCACTGGCTGCTCACTTTTACCAGTTTTAATGGCCTTAGAGATCGAAGACCGATGTCCAGCCATTCGATCTTTAAAGCTACACTCGGTTTTCCCGATGTAGCTTAAGCCACACGGGCACAAAATTTGATAAACCACATAACGAGAATTGCATGAAAGCGTGTGTCTGATGGTAAGTACCTTACCAGTATGCGGATGATAGAATGTGGGGCCAGGAATCATAAATCTGCAAGTCGTGCAGGGGCATCGCACACAACCTAATTTTTTGGTTCTATCCACATTAACTGGTGTGTATGTCTTTACTAGATGGTCACGTAGATTGGGGGGACGTTTATAGCATGACATCAATCGAGAATTATCAAACTTAAGTTCTGGGTCACTCTGTATTATCGGCCATGTGTGTATATATATATATATATATATACATATATATACACACACATATATATATATATATATATATATATATATATATATATGTGTGTGTATATATATATATATATATATATATATATATATATAGTTTTTCAGTGCATATATTTATTTTTTTAACTTTTTCTGCAGCTTGATGCTGCTGCTGCGGGGGGGAGGGGGGAGGAGGTCAGCGCTGCGTGCGCTTCAGACGCTCCGGGGGAGCCGGGGGAGCTGCTGCTGCTGCCGGGTGAGTGCCCGGCGGGTTGGAGTGGGGGCTGCACATCGGAGGTGATCGGTGCTGTACTTGACAGCACCGATCACCACCGATCCCTGTGTTACCGAGCGGCTTAGCCGCCGGTAACACAGGAAACGCTGTGAATGGCTGTTCAGATTTGAACAGCCAATCACAGCGATCGCCGACCGGGGGGGGGCACCCCTGCCCCCCCTGGGCGGCGAGGGGGGATGTCTGCTGTCAGGGACAGCAGACATCACCTAACTGTCACTGCGTCTCTAGACGCAGTGACAGTTAGAAGTCATGACGTATATATACGTCATGTGTCGGGAAGTACTTCCCGACCATGACGTATATATACGTCAAATGTCGTGAAGGGGTTAACAATATTAATAAACTGTTCTTTTCTGGGGCGGGTTTTAGTGTTCTCTTTCCTTACAGTATATGAATAATGCTTTAAAGTGTCAATTGTTAGAGCTGAAACATATATACATGATACCACTTCCAGCTTTTTCAGCCTGTGTCTGTAGAACAACAAAGACAGACTGATCCAATTCGCAGCTGCCCTGCCCAACTTTCAGCTGAGGCTGGTCACGTCAGCAAACTGGATGAGTGAGTTACAGGAACTGAATATAGAACTGATACCCCTTTCACATCGCACTTTTAAAACGGTATATTGCCGTTTTTTCCCATTTTAAAACGTTTAAGGCTGCAATGTGAAAGTCCCAAAGTTGATTTACCGGTTAAAGTTAACTGGTATTTCAACACGGTTAAAAAGCAGAGTCCTACACGTTTTAAAGCCGTTTTTTTAGGCAGTGTGAATGGCTCTATTTCAATGGCTTGAAACGTGTCCCTTGGGGGTTAAACGGGTTGAATGTTTGAATGGTATTAAATGATTTTTAAAACAGTTTTCACCTGCAATGTGAAAGGTCTCAAGGCTCAGACCCGTTTTAAAGTCCCATTTAAGAATACCGTCTCATTACCCATTTCTGCAATGTGAAAGCAGTATTAGATTATTTGCCCTTAAAAACAACTATGCAAAGTACAAAACACATTCAGCATGTTCTATCCAAATAATGTACAGTAACTTACCCAGACTCTGTTTAACAACTTAGAAGTTTTCACTTAAAGCAGTATCTGTTAATACAATAATGGATGAAATACTATAATTGGCTATTATTCTCTAAGGTCTGTGATATACTGTACTGTAACACAAAACTCTGTACACAATATACCAATACTAACGCAATAAAATGTATCTTCCCATTTCAAATTTCAATTAGAGAACTAGATGACCTTATGTTCAATTATGTATTCTATCATGTATATACTTTATTGCCTATATATTGGGGCAGCACGGATGGTGTAATGGTGAGCATTACTGCCTCACAGCACTGAGGACATGGGTTCCATTCCCACCATCTCCCTTGGAGTTTGCATATTCTCCCCATGCTTGCATGGGTTTCCTCCGGGTACTCCGGTTTCCTCCCACAATCCAAAAGTATACTGGAAGGCTAATTGGCTCCCAACAAATTAACCCTAGAATGTCTGTGTGCGCGTACATGTGGTAGGGAACATAGATTGTAAGCTCCACTGGGGCCGGGACTGATGTGAATTTTTTCAAATATTCTCTGTAAAGCGCTGCGGAATACTGTATGTGTGCGCTATATAAGAAACTGTTATTAATAAATATTATAAAGATTTGTGCATTTTTGTTTTACCGGAAGGAATTAAGTACTCATACAAATGGAATGATGTGGAACTTTAAACTATAGTATGTGATCTGATCAGTGTGTATGAAGTGAGACTGTAAAATAGCCTTGGGTTACAAAAAAAAAATCCTGGCATACTAAAACATACCCTAAAAGCAAATAGGAAAACAGAATAATGTCATGAGGTTTAAAACTAGCACATTATACTATTCCACTGTTATTGGTAAAATGAGATGAACTCGTGCTCAATCCAAGCTTAGGCTGAGCATCTCAAACACACATCATGGGGGCCCTTAAAGATGGCCTCATGTCTAGGCAAATGTCAAGTCATGAGCAGTCATTTCACATTATCTGTGATCAAAATGTTGCCGCTTAGACAGAAAGAAAAAACGCACCCTTGCAAAATTGTGATACATTTGCAAAAAACTAACCATCAAACAGTTTTTTCCATCTGCGCCAGTCTAGGGCTTCCACTATTCTGCTAAAAAACCGGGCTGGAAGTGGTCATCGTCATCGCTAACATCAGAGACCATGACCCGAAAACCTCTGGGTACAACTGCGTTTTCATGAAAACGCCATGTTGCCACCTCCAAATGCTGACTTCCTGTCAATCAAACTGAGAATGCTTTGCGTTCGGATATTTATTCGCTAATTGACCCCACGCAATGCACATGTACGGTCGTTCTATAATTGAACGGATTATAAATTCTCTGATTATCAATCATACTGAATTAGGCCCATGAGTGAAGAAATATATTAGCGGAAATAAAGTCATTTTGTAACTATAGATTGTAAACTTGCGAGCAGGGCCTTCCGACCTCTATGTCTGTCAGTTTGTCCTATCACTGTTGATTCCACTTGTAAAGCCCAACGGTATATGCTGCGCTATATAAGAAACTGTTAATAAATAACCACGCACATACACAGAGTGATATAGTGCCAATTGCATCAAGTGTGTCAAACAAGGTGTTTGTCTCTCACAAGTAAAGTTTGGATTACCTGATCGATTAAAAAATGCAAATGCTAACATTTTTGGATATACAGTATGTTTATGAAAAAGGATTTAATAACTTTATTGTTACTCAGTAAAAAATATTAGAATTTAATTTGTCAAATACTATTGTCACCCATTAGCATGATTAAAAACTTTCAATGCAATTAGCTGCCTCTTCACAGCTAAATATATAATTTAGAGAAATATTACTTTACAACTGAAAGATTTTCAAACCTTGTTTGATCCTTCTCAGAAAATAGGGGGTTATTCAGACCCGATCGCATGACTAAATCTGCAGGCTGGGGATAATCAATAGACTGCGGATGCATACAGCCCATAGTACGCATGCCCGAGGTCATCCTGCGATAAAATCCTGCTACTTATTTAATCATTGGCCATATGCAAGTTCATTGACAGAAAGCTAGCATTTTAGGGTGGTGACCGCCCATTTTCTGGGAAGGTCAGTGGAAACATAGGTGTGCCCAGGCATTTTCAGGGAAGTCGTGTGACATCAGCTCCGGCCCTCATCAACCTGTTTCTATTGCAGCCACTGAGTATGTGCTGGGCTATGCACAGTGTTGTAACTACAATTTGACCCCCCCCCCCCCCCCACCACCACTACAATTTGAGCAGCACCACCACCACCCCTTCACCACTGTATCTTCTGCCACCTCCTCTAGCATCCTTAATAACCGTCTGCTGTGAGGGGAGTGGCCATTTTACAAGTGAATTTCTAACAGGAGGATCTGCTGGTCCCAGCAGGCTGGCATGGCAGCACCAGATTTGGCGGCGGCGGCAGGAACAATAGCTTCCGCAGGTCTGCAGAGCTATAGTTACGCCAGTGGCTATGCACAGACTGCACACAGTGTTAAAATCTTTAAATTTGGATTTTCAGCGAATCACAGATCCAGCTTTTCGCAGGCCGTGCTAAGCAAATCGCAGTCTTCCATGGTGTGGGTTTTTTACTCTGGCTGGGCAGCGTATACCTGATTGCAGCGCTATGCAAATTAGCAGCACAGCGATCAGATCTGAATAACCCCCAAATTTCCAACAGGGAGCTAACTCCCCTGCACTACTAATTATGCTGTGTTTCATGGTATATTTTTTGTCTGCCAATGTGTTCACGCATCTGTAAATGTGAGAAAATGTATCCTCAGATTTCAGAGCATTGAAAGGTAAACAATAATTACATAGGCAGATACTGTACACAATAGATGTACATACAGTAGGTTCATCCTTTTTTTATTTATTTAAGACAAAAATGGCAACTGGGCAGATTAGTTATCTAGCTGCCTCCAATATCTCTGCATGTTTTCAATGCTTTTGAAAAAATAAATGGGATTTGCAAAAACACAGTCAGTTTGGCAGCTCAATGCATCAGTCCACATATCTTCTAGCATCTTCTACTTCTGAGGAGTTATATTGTATATAAATTCCCATTTTTATGTTTATTATTTATTTATTATGTGATGTTGAATAACATTTGTATAAGAAAACCTAAATCTGAATCCACAATGAAATGCCACATAAAGCCTTAGCTAATGTAGGTTATATTACTAAACATTATTTCAGCACTTGTTTTGCTCTTCTCAAGTAGTTTTCTTGACTAAATAAATACATGAATAAAATTGAAAATAAAACAACTTAACAAAGAAGCACAAGATATTGAAGACTCTGCATATATGGACAGGTTACTGGGTCAGTATGGATGGTGTAATGGTTAGCATTACTGCCTCACAGTGCTGAGGTCATGGGTTCAATTCCCACCATGGCCCTAACTGTGCATATATTCTCCCCTTGCTTGCGTGGGTTTCTTCCAAAAATATACTGTTAGGCTAATTGGCTCCCAACAAAATTAACACTAGAATGTCTGTGTGTACATGTGGTAGGGAATATAGATTGTAAACTCCACTGGGGCAGGGACTGATGTGATTTTTAAAATATTCTCTGTAAAGCGACGCAGAATATGTGTGCGCTACTGTATATAAGAAACTGGTAATAAATAAATTAAGGCTTGGAGTGAGATAAAGTAACAATAGATAAAGTTTCAAGCAATTAGCTCCTAACAGCCATGTTACTGGCAGAATTTGAAAACTTACAGTAAGAAGCTGATTGGCTGGTACTCTAACTCATTCCAAGGCTTAGTAAATACAAGTACTTATTGGCGTGTTTATCAGAAATATGTTTTTTAAATGTAACAGTAGCAGAATAGCCACCTAGATTGTAGACCATTCATCTACACATAGTTGACAAAACTCCACATCTCCCAGCTAGACCAAGTCTATCACTACTTTCAATAACTTTTAACTTAATTGCAATTTCTTTAAATTACCCATACTTCAATTACATTTAATACATTTATCCATACAGTACTTCTTTTTGCATTTTAAGGACCGGATTATGAGAAATATTTCAGATCTTAGTTGAGTAAATTACCTGCTTGTTTATGTAGATACACAAGATGCTGCTCTTCCCAGGTCTTGCCAGGTCTGGCAAAATGAAGTCGTGCTGATATTAGCCTTTGGCATTTGATGTATTATTCTCAATGTTCTAGAAATTTGATCTTGGTTTCTTTATTTAAAAATGAATTGAACATATCTGTTAACTATTCTCTGCTGAATTTTCTCCCAGTGACGTTGACAAGTTTATTGTTCTCTCTGTTTCGTAGAAAGATTGTAATGTACATTGCTTTTATTCATTTTCAGAAAGATTTCATTATTTTATAGTCAACGACAAAGTATTCATAATTAATTTTTTACTTTAATTCATATATCTTGCCATTGGTGACTTTCTTAACTTAAAATGTTAAATTGGATTGCTCCAACATTAATTCTACTATAAAATCTCAATTTCACAATCACTGACATAACAATGGTACATTTCACTTACATTCAATCTGGATTCGGGTTTGGAATACATCATTTTTTTTTATTTATTTTTTTTATTTATTAACAGTTTCTTATTTAGGGGGTTATTCTGATGCACTCGGAAAGGCACAATCACTCTCTAATGGGCAAAACCATATGCACTGCAGGTGGGGCTGATGTAACATGTGCAGAGAGAGTTAGATTTGGGTGTTTTATTGTTTCTGTGCAGGGTAAATACTGGCTGCTTTATTTTTACACTGCAAAATAGATCTCACTTTGTAGAAAAACCCCACCCAATTCTAATTCTCTCTGCACAAGTTACATCTGCGCCACCTGCAATGCACATGGTTTTGTCCAGCTAAGAAGGAATTTGCCTCTAAGAATGAACTAGAATAAGGCCCCATGTGCACTGCAGGGGGGGGGAAGATGTAAAATGTGCAAATGAGAATTAGATTTGGGTGAGTTATTTTGTTTCTGTGCAGGGTAAATACAGGCTGCTTTATTTTTACACTGCAATATAGATCTCACTTTGAAGTACAACCCTCACCCAAATCTAACTCTCTCTGCACATGTTACATCAGCCCCACCTGCAGTGCACATGGTTTTGCCCATTAGAGAGTGATTGTGCCTTTCTGAGTGAATCAGAATAACTCCCATAGTGCAGCAAATTCTATTGTGCTTTACAGTTGGAAACAAGAGTTATAATGAGACACAACCTTGGTCCCATCACTACACAATGGGCCGGCCTATTTCCAATTTCTCCACAATGCAGATTCACACAGCTGAATCGGAAGACTGCTCATGTGCTGTGATTGCACTGCGCACATACCATGGTACCTATGTGATGTCGCTCACAGAGACAAGTTATTCTCAGAGTGATTGACAGTCAGAAACCATTTTGGGAAGGTAACAAGGAACAGAGCAAAAACCCAGGTATGTCACTACTATTTCACGGTGTGTCTCTGACTACATCTGCAATTTAACATGCAGAAAATGTGGTGCCAAAGCTCTCTCTGCCATTCTACATGATCATAGTCTCATTGAGGGTCAAAAGTGGAAAGTAATAGAGTACCAGCTAAACCAATCCTAATTGCCATTTTACAGCTTTGTTTAAAAAATGACAGGAGCTGTTTGGTTGGTAGTTTATCACTTTCTATTCTATCACTTCTCAAGGCATAGTATATCTTGCCCACAAAGAGTTCAATGTTCTGTGGATTTGCGTTGATGCTACAAATCTGTACGCAGTTGCTGAGATTCTGTGATGGCTCTGGTGGGTGTCGCTATACATTTTTGGGCAGCTGCTTTACAGGGCTTTTTCTAGACTATTTGGCTCCCAGGGTGAACAGTTAAAAATGCACTCTCTCCCCCCAATTTTTTTGCACATCAGAAAAGAGGTGTGGCCTCGTGGAAATGGGTGGGGTCTTGGGGAGGGGGTGTTGCCTTGCAGGGAAAAATGACTTTAAACCCCAGTTTTGTCCCACATGCTGAGAGTAGTTGCTGCATACAAAGCTGGATTATGACTCAGGAGGGCCCGGGGTACTTATGACAAGGGGCCCTGAGGTCTAAAATTTAAATCCTAATACAAATGTCTGTCTGTGTATATATGCAGTATATACACATATCCTTCTTGACCCAGAAATGTTGCTAATATGCTGTTCGATAAATTCAATTTAATATAAAATAATAGTTTAATACTGCAGTGCCGTATGTGGACTTGATTAATTCTTGATCCTCAGCAGAGGGATGGAACGGGATTCCGGCACTCAGAATACCGACGCAGACATCTCAACCATAAGTATGCGGGGCAGGTCAGCGTTAGGCTGGGAGGGAATTTGGTTTAGGCTGTGGGGAGGAGGTTTCGGCACTTAGAAGTGGGGTAGCTGTAAGGCCATGGGGCACAAAGAATAGAATTAGACACAAGCAAGGAGGGTTAGGGTTAGTTTGTGGGGGAGGCAGAGTTAGTGTTAGGCTGTAGGACGGGAGGCGTAGGAATCCCCTGCATTGGGATGCTAGCATTAGTATTCTCATATTCATGAGATTATTGTGTGGCTGAGAGACACTTTTAGCGAGTGCCAATAGATGATGGTAGACATGCATGATTGGCGGTGTTTGACATGCCCAATAAGTGGTGTTAGGCACACCCCTTTGAAGGTGCATCCCCTAACAAAATGTGCTGCGCACGCCTATGTTTGTGATACTATACATACTGTATATATATATATATATATATATATAGGGACAACAGAAAGTATAGAGTGCGCTTATACCAAAATGGAGCTTCCACCAGTTTGTAATCATATACAATTCAATAACCCAATACAATGTGTAATAATAAAACCAGAATGCTTTATTTTTGTTTCAAAGACCACATCTGGACATTGTATCCTTTTCGGAAAAACGAAATCAGTAACCCGACGCGTTTCGTCTTGAAAAAGACTTCATCAGGGGTTTTTACACTAAGTATGAATTCAAGCGCTTAAAATTGCGCGTAACACCATTCAGGATTTGTAGGCTGTAATAACCTTCCCCTCTGTGGGGTAAAGTCCGAGTATCCAAAGTTTCCCCAATTGGGGTCAAAAAGTACACGGTATATCCTTCCTTATGCCCTTATTAGGTATGCAAGTACATGGAATCCTGATTTAAAGGGATCCTCTCATTAGTACAAAACTGTCGGCGAGATCTGGGTAATGGAGATGGCCTGATCCACCGAGTCTGATTCACAATATCAGAGGTTCTGTTTAAATTTATATTGCGGATACCTACACGCACCTTACCCATTCTTCAGCTGAACCTCTGATATTGTGAATCAGACTCGGCGGATAATAAGGGCATAAGGAAGGATATACCGTGTACTTTTTGACCCCAATTGGGGAAACTTTGGATACTCGGACTTTACCCCACAGAGGGGAAGGTTATTACAGCCTACAAATCCTGAATGGTGTTATGCGCAATTTTAAGCGCTTGAATTCATACTTAGTGTAAAAACCCCTGATGAAGTCTTTTTCAAGACGAAACGCGTTGGGTTACTGATTTCGTTATTCCGAAAAGGATACAATGTCCAGATGTGGTCTTTGAAACAAAAATAAAGCATTCTGGTTTTATTATTACACATTGTATTGGGTTATTGAATTGTATATGATTACAAACTGGTGGAAGCTCCATTTGGTGGTATAAGCGCACTCTATACTTTCTGTTGTCCCTGTTAATTGCTGCCTCCCACTAACAGGGGGGTTCTAGAGTAGCTGCTTCACTATTAGGGCGCACGTGGGGTCAATCTTTGGATATATATATATATATATAGGTATATATATATCAGTGTTTTGTACGGCGGCACTCAGAAACTTTGCATGATATGCCAATGTTTAAAGGAGCTTTACTCATTTTGATCAGGGCCGTACAAAGAGCTGCTATCGGAGGGGGTCTGTGCCCTGGATATCACGGAAGGCAACAGACATATTGCAAGTATATAACGAGTGCCAGAATCCATCTACGCTATATATGGTACTGTGACTGCCAGTGGCGTAAGTTCATCCGTGACACCCGGAGGCAAGAAATAAGCTGGTGCCACCCCCCCCCCCCACACACACACACCAGCATAGATACATAGCTATAGAGAGGGAAAATGAGATAGGGGGAGCAATGGAGAGAAAGAGAGAATGATAGATAGGGAATCATGGAGAAAGAGAGAAACAGGTGTCAGAGATGGGTGAGAGGGGTGTCAGGCAGAGAGGGTTCAGGCAGAGACAGAGGGGGGTAAGGTAGAAAAATGGGAGGCAGAGAGAGAGAGCGAGAGGGGGCTAAGGCAGAGAGAGGGATGAGAGGTCAGGCATATAGAGAGGAGAGTGACGCAAAGAATGAAGAGGTTAAGGCAGAGAGAGAGAGGTGAAAGAGGGGGTTCAGGCAGAGAGAGGTGGTGGTAAGGTAGAGAGAGGGGTGTCAGGCAAAGAGAGAGACAGAGAGGGGGCTAAGGCAGAGACAGAGGGGTCAGGCATATATAGAGAGGGGGGTGAGGCAGAGAACGAGGTGGGGGGTCAGGTAGAGAGGGGTCAGTTAGGTAATGCGCATGAATAGCTCCTGGTAAACAGCAGCCCCCTGACCTTAGCGACACCGCTGGAGCTGAGTGCTGGGAGCCGCAGGAGCTGCCGTGCCACTGCTACCTTCCAGGCCTCCTGTCCTGCCCGCCGTCCTGTCATGGAGCCCGGGGCTGCAGGTTTGAAGTTTCACTGGACAGGCGCTAGCTCTGCAGCGCTGGCAGCTGTCTATCACCGCCTGCTTAGGACAGCCTGATAAACAAACAACCAGCGGTGCTGCAGAGCTAGCGTCTGTCAGGGGGCTGTCGCGGATAGGGGTGCGGACGGGGGTGGGGACGGGGGGGAAGCCCGGTGATTGAGAAATGTGCCCGGTGACAGGGCGATGTGCTCCTTCAGGGCTTAGCGCCCGGCGGCTGGAGTCTCCGTTGTCTCCCGGAGTTCCGCCACTGGTGACTGCTGTCTGTACCCAATCTGTTAACACACATTATAAAAAAAATTAAAGTAAAAAAGTTCTCTTTTGTTTCTTACTGTACTCCAACTGTGTATATGGTACTGTGACTGCATGCCATACTCACACAGTGTATACGGTACTGTAACTGCTGTTTGAACCCCAACTGTGTATATGGTATTATGACTACTGTTTGCACCCCCACTGTGTATATTGTATTGTGATTACTGTCTGTACCCCACTGTGTACATGGTATTGTGACAGCTGTCTGTACCCCCACTGTGCATACAGTTGTGACTGCTGTCTGTATACAAATTGTGTATACGGTATTGTGACTGCTGTCTGTACCCCCAGTGTGTATACATTATTGTGACTGCTGTCTGTACTCCAAATGTGTATATGGTATTGTGAATGCTCTCTGTACCAAAATTGTGTATACGTTACTGTGACTGCAGGCCGTTCCCCACTGTGTATATGTTACTGTCACTGCAGGCCATACCCCACTGTGTATACGTTGCTGCGACTGTCAGCCATATCCCACTGTGTATACCTTACTGTGAATGCCGACTGTACCCCACTGTGTGTTAACACAAGATAAATAAATAAAAGATATTATTTATACTGTTTGGTGCACTTTTTTTCACAAGCATCTTTTTCACAAGCATTTAAAAAAAATCAATTAACTGTTAAATAGTCCTTTGAAATTAGGACCACGTATGACAGCAGTCACCCTGTTCCACAGTGTATACAGTATTTTGTCTACTGTCTGTACCCCCACGGTGTATACAGTATTGTGATTACTGTCTGTACCCAAACTGCGTATATGGTAGTGTGACTGCTGTCTGTACCCCTACTGTGCATACAGTTGGGGGGGTTATTCTGGTTGATTCTTAAGGCTGCGAATTTGCAGCTTTGCGAGTCTACCACACCCCACCCGACGAATGCATACAGGGCCTGCAAATGGATGTTTAACATAAACATCCATTTGCAGCCTGTGGGTGAACACCCACATCATTCGATGGTCGCCGACCATCAATAAATATATGTTCCCCATATCCGTGTTCCCCATCAGGTTACATCTAGTGCCTTTCTGTATGTTTCCTATATCTGTACCGGTGCCACTCGGCTCCCTGACAGTTGGGATTCCGACAGTCATTACTCTGATGTCGGAATCCCGACTGCTCCCTCGTGGGGGTCCACGACCCCCAAGAAGTGAGAATAAAATAGGTGGCGAGTGCAGCGAGCCCGCAAGGGGCTTCATTGCGCTCCCCCCCGTTATGCAGTTGGGATTCCGACGTCTTAGTAATGACTGTCGGAATCCCGACTGTCGTGAATTGTACTACACCCATCTGTACTGTATTTACTATCTTCCTATGTGGCTGTTGCAGTCACCAAGTGGTGCTGCTGAATGGCTGCCTGGGTGCTGTGCAGCTCAGTAAATATATGTTCCCCATGTCCGTCTCCCTCATCAAGATACACCTAGTGCATATCTGTACATGTTATGTATATCTGTGCTGTCACTGGTTTTACTAGTTCTCACCCTGGCTGTTGCACAGCAATCCAAATCTAATTCCTAGTATATGCAAGTATTCATGGCCAATAAAGCTGATTCTGATTCAGAAAGTTAGAGATTTGGTAAGAAATCTTCAGTTTTTTTTTTTTTATATTCTGTTTTTATTGAATTAAAGTCAAATACAGAGACCAGAAAGCATAAACATAAGCAACAGTGATTGTCTTAGCTGTACACTTGGTGGCGGAGCAATTACCATTGTCGATAACAAGTTACAGTCTCAAGAAAAATAAAAAAAGGGAGAATGGAAGAGGTGTGTAACTAGAACTAAGAAAAGGGGGAGGTTGGGGATAGGGGAGGGGGGGGGGGGAGGGAGTGACCAATCACTTCAAGTGGAGTGCATGTAGTTTTTAAGTTGTATTGTCGCAGGGGAGAAGGTTGATCATACCTTACCGTGGGCGGCTATATAGTCTTTGTAGTGGGTGGAGGATTTGTAGTTTAACCATGGGAGCCATGTGGAAGTGAATTCTGACATCCTATCTTTAGAACTGAGGAGTAAGTCCTCCATATTCATATAGTGGTCTATCCTGGCGAACCAAGCAAGGCGAGTGGGCGGAGTTTGGGATTTCCAGAAGGCGGGGATCATTGCACGAGCCGCATTGCTGAGGTGACGTAGTAGGGATTTTTTATGTGAAGAAAGTGGTATTTTGGAGTGATTTAACAGCCAGAAGGAGGGGTTGTTAGGTACCGAGGTGAGTGTGATATTTGCCGATATAGAGATTACATCTTTCCAGAATGGTGTAATTAGGGGGCATGACCACCAAATATGTACCATAGTGCCTAAGTCTTTCCGACATCTCCAACAGTTGGGGGAGATCGATGGGGAAATAGCATGCAGGAGGGTTGGGGTTCTGTACCATCTCATCAGAAGTTTATATTGGGTTTCCTTAACTTGAGTGCATATGGAGCTCTTATGAGCTTTCAGAAAGATAGATTCCCATTCTTTCTCTGAAATTGTGATATTCAGATCTTTTTCCCACCTCTGAAGAAAGGGCACAGATTGCTGTGAATCATTTTGTTGTAAAATTCGATATAGAGAGGATATTATGTGGGTAGGGTGGGAGGGGGAGACACATAGTCTTTCGAAAGGAAATAGTTCTCTGGCCGCTTGTGTTAGGGCGTTTTTTGTGTGAAGAAAGTGTCGTACCTGGAGGTATTTCCAGAAGTCGGAATGTGGTATGTCCCATTTTTTCTGAATATCGGAGAATTGCATTACTACAGAGTTTTGTGTGAGCTGACCTAGTCTAAAGAGGCCTTCCAGTGCCCAGAGTTTGTAATGGGAAAGAATGAGGCCTGGGGTGAAAGCAGGGTTCCCCAGGAAAGATGTGAGAGGACCTATGTCTGAGGAGATATTAGGCTTGTTGCGTAAAGTCTTCCAGGAAGTCAATGTAGGAGATATGGTCGGATGATTATGCGGGAGTCTAGGAAGGGATGGGAGCCAGGGGAAAATTTCAGGATACTGTTGGGCGCATAGGCCCTCCAGAACCACCCATTGTTTGATCTCCCTACTACGCGTCCAGTCTAGGACTCTGCTAAGCATAATGGCTTGGCGATATTTTTTAATATCAGGGAGTTGAAATCCACCTTGAGCGGTTGACCGCATCAATGTATGTTTACTAATCCTGGGGGTCTTCCTAGCCCATACAAACTGTTGTATTAAGGATTGAATGGCTTTAAACCAGGAATCTGGGATTTGGATCGGGAGTGCTTGTAGGAGATAAAGTAGTCGAGGGAGGATATTCATTTTAACTACACCAATACGGCCCAGCCACGACAGTTTTTTTTAAAGCAGCAATCATTTGCACTGCAAAACCAGTTTGATTTGGAAGTGTAAATAATTGGCACTTTAAAAAAAAGGGAGCTGTATCACCAAATCTCTCACTTTCTGAATCTCTCATCCTAGCCACGGCTGTGGATCGTTTGGTCTACAACAACTAAGTCGACAAGCAGTGGGTCGACACCACTAGGTCGACATGCCGTAAGGTCGACATGGGTTAAGGTCGACATGGGTTAAGGTCGACATGTCATTAGGTCGAAACAAGCATTAGGTCTACATGGGCTAGGTCGACAGTCAAAATGTCGACATGGGGTTTTTTACTCTTTTTTGACCGAATGTTGACACAGTTGACATGGACACAGTGAAGTGCACCGCATCCCCTCGCATCACTCGTTTCGCTAGCCATGCTTCAGGCACAGTGAGTGTGAGTTCGGGCTTGTTCACGCACAGAAATATAATGAGAAAAGTTGAAATGAATCAGTGGGAGAAACAAATGTGGGTACTTATGTAATATCTGGGCTCCCGTTTTTCTTATGAGACCTCTTCCCCTCGCGGGGCTCGCAGCGCTCGCCACGCTTCGGGCACGGTGGCTCGCTGCGCTCGCCACACTATATAAAATCAACTCCATGTGTAGTTGGATAGTAGGGGTATGAAAAAATGGGGTGCATTTAACATGGGAGCCCAGATAATACATAAGTACCCAAATGTGTCAGCAATCTTTAATGGCAACACTTTTGGCTTTGCACATATTGCTATATTTTCCTCATACAAGTCAAAACAATATAAGCAATGCAAGCCAATGAATAAACATATAATCATTGCATCAGGGCATCTCATTATTCTTCAGGTAATAGAGCCAATCAGACGCGTTTTATTTTCTGTTGCATAGTACTGTATGTATCCCAATAAAATCAGATAAATGCTCGGAGCGCTTGCACAACAACATGGTGTATGTGCATTGCATAAAAACCACACCTGCAATGTACATGTTTGGAATATAATAATTACTATCATTTGGGATTTAGTCACCTTTTGAAAATGAGGTGACAACTCAATTAACGTTCTATAAATAAAAAAGATTTATACAAACTGGTAATTCCTGCATGCGGAAGTACAGACTTCATTCAACATTTCCTGGTGGATTTTTAGCTATTTTCATATTAATTACAATGTTACATTTCTGTTGTTTTTGTAAATGTGGGGATTCCCATCATTATGTTTGCTCTTCCTCGCATAGCAGATAAAGCTACAACTGTTATGACAACAGACTATTAGCTGTTTCCTACCAATCAGGAACAGCGCCATATGATCTGAGCCTGAGGAGCAACTTATCACTGGTTAATATTTAACATTTATACTTTGGTTTACACTATTCTCCTCATTCTTTTTATGGAACTTCTATATGCCAGTATCATACCGGTCACTAGTCATTTTGGGCCTTATTCTGGTTCGCTCTTAGAAGCAAATTCCT
Source organism: Crinia signifera (assembly GCF_055691185.1). NCBI lineage: Eukaryota > Metazoa > Chordata > Amphibia > Anura > Myobatrachidae > Crinia > Crinia signifera. The sequence goes on along the minus strand of NC_139221.1, from coordinate 125,680,794 downwards.
TCTCAAATGGACAAAACCATGTGCACTGCAGGTGGGGCAGATGTTACTTGTGCATATATAATTAGATTTGGGTGGGGTTTTACTTCAAAGTGAGATCTATATTGCAGTGTAAAAATAAAGCAGCCAGTATTTACCCTGCACAGAAACAAAATAACTCACCCAAATCTAATTATCTCTGCACAAGTTACATCTGCCCCCCTGCATTGCACATGGTTTTGTCCATCTAAGAAGGATTTTGTCAGAAAGAGTGAACTACAATAAGGCCCTTTGTCACCGACATGCACTTTTTGTTTCACTGTTGCAAATTAAGAACTTGATTCAGAGATGAATGTAAAACCGATGGTTAGCGCACATCTATGATGACTGCATAGGCGTGCGCACTTAGAGTGTTAGCGGTGCACAGGCACCCCCTAATGCTGTGCCCATCCTTATAAACACCTCACTACCGGTAGCAACCAACAATTCCTTTTTCTTTTTAGAACTGTATTCTATTAAAAGAAGCGCCCATCATTCAATTATGTGTGTTTTGCATTGTTAATTGTACTAGACCATTGTCATATCACTACATACCTGTGTCATCCATATATGTTTTTTACTTTATTTGCATGAACTGTTACAGAGAGTAATAAGAAGATTAAAAACTGACTGAAATAGGCCGGAGATTATGTTGTGGCTGAGAGACTTTTATATTGTAGTGAGTGCCAATAGATGATGGTTAGATGATGGTAGACACGCCTGATTGGTGGTGTTAGATGCACCCAATGGGTGTTGTTAGACATGCACAATAGGTGGTGCACCCCCTAATAAAATGTGCTGCGCACGCCTATGGATGTGGTGCGCATGCCTATGCACATGTGGAGGCTGTGTCTTGCGAATGTGCAGCCTTCCATCGGCAAGTCCGCTCGCAGTGTCTCCCAGCTACAGCTTGATTTGACAAGCTACAGCATTTGGGAGGCAGAGAGGCTGACAAACTACGACATTTGGAAACAAGTCAGTGTTTCAGGAAATGGGGATGTAACTCCCCAATTTTTAGCGAGGGATGCATCCAGTGTCTGCAGGGCTGGCGCCACCACTAGGCAAATCTAGGCATTTGCCTAGGGTGCCGGCCACTGGAGGGCGGTATTTCGCCCCCCCTTGCCGCCCGGGTACCTGTCCTGCGGCGTATATGTGCGTAAAAGCTGGCGGCGGCAGCGGGGGGTCCCTGCAGTCAATAATAAATAACGAGCGCTATCCGCCGAGCTATGCAGAAGCGCTTCTGTTTTGGAAACACTGGCCGCATGCTGATTGGCTGAGATTCAGCCAATCAGCGTGCGCCGTGCGGCCAGTGTTTCCAAAACAGAAGCGCTTCCGCATAGCCCGGCGGATAGTGCTCGTTATTTCTTATTGACTGCAGGACCCCCCCGCTGCCGCCGCCAGCTTTACAGCACCGCAGGACAGGTACCCGGGTGGCAGACACCGGGACGCCCCCACCCCGACTTGCCTGGGGCGCTCTGGTGCCTTGCACCGGCCCTGAGTGTCTGCATAACTGTACACACATTTTCTGGCCTTGTAAGCTGTCAGGAACCAGCCAGGCTGAGTAATCCTCAGCTTATGCAACCTGGCCAAACCTGCAATCATCACAATCAATTGTTGTGATAGTGATCCAAGGCAGCATCTATGGACACTGCACTCGTATTGCAAATGCTAGGGCGGAGTGAAAAAATTGAAATTGAGATATAAAAAATCGGCAAGTGTGGAAAAGTTGTGAGTTGACCTGAATAGGAAACGTGCAAAAGCGTTTTGATCTGAGTCAACATCTTCTGTTCTGGCAAGAGACCTAAAGTTTAGCTTTGTAGGTAAAAAAATGAAACGTATGAAGAAACTCAGAATCTAGTTAAAATTATGTCAGGATGTCTTAGAGTGGTTCATTAATATACTTTAGCATACTAAAAAGGAGTACGAGCTTGCCCTAGTGCAAAGGGACTGACTTTGGCGGGAGAAAAAATCCCTGATAACTGACCCATTTTCTTGGTCACAATTGTGAATATTGTGTGTTTTCTCCTGAATGTGTTTATAATAGAAGAAGCAAAAATACTTACAGAGTGACACTGTGTGAAATATAACACTGCATAATGGCCCTTAATCAGACCTAATCGCAGTACAAATTTTTTCTCAAAATGGGCAAAAAAATGTTGCACTGCAGGTGGGGCAGATGTAACATGTGCAGAGAGAGTTAGATTTGTGTAAGTTATTTTGTTTCTGTGCAGGGTAAATACTGGCTGCGTTATTTTTATACTGCAACTTAGATTTCAGTTTTAACACACCCCACCCAAATTTAACTCTCTCTGCACATGTTACATCTGCCCCAACTGCAGTGCGGCATTTTTTTGGCCCATTTTGAGAACAAATTTGTACTGTGATCAGGTTTGAATAAGGGCCAAAAGGCAGTTCACAGAAAACCCTCATTACCTTTTCACTAGTAATGTCCTACCAACCTTCTATATAACAGGACAATAGCACATATGGAGTAAAGCTGATTTTTGCAACCTTATATGAATTTAGGAATGTTTTGTGATAGTAATGCCAATCAAGTATAAAAAAAAACCCGGCACTGTTTTTGAAATCTATAAATAAATAAAAAAATACAATATTTAGAATTTTTTGGAGCACTGTGAGCAGTGGCGTAAGTTCATCCCAGTCGCCCGGAGGCAAGATACATATCGGTGCCCCCCCCCCCCTCCCCGATTTTATATATATATATATATATATATATATATATATATATATATATATATATATATATATATATAAAGAAAAAGGAACAGAGTGCGCTTATAGGTGAAGGTACACAACTTATTCCTCACTTTTGTTTAAAACATTTATTCAATAAAAGCCTTAACAATTCGGCTCATATAAAATACATAAATACATATGGTCATTTTGAAGATAACTATTAACGTAATGTACAATTTTTCCAATACAACAACTGGCCCAACGCGTTTCGTCACCTGCGTGACTTCCTCAGGGGCACTTGACGACTTGGTTGTCAAAGGTACAATTGCACTTTATGCAGTATCTCAAAATGAATGGGTACAGAAAATAGTTTTTTTGCAGGAGTATATATTTTACCAGTTAACAGCACTCTTGTTATGGCTGGCCCATACAAATAAACAAAGTTTTTGTCCCAGTTTCACTGAGTACAGAATTCTGCCATTGAATACACTAGAGGTTACTTCCTGGTCACACAGCATTGTTTGACCTGGATGTTGATATCTGCCACTGAGTGGGTGTACTCAGTGAAACTGGGACAAAAACTTTGTTTATTTGTATGGGCCAGCCATAACAAGAGTGCTGTTAACTGGTAAAATATATACTCCTGCAAAAAAACTATTTTCTGTACCCATTCATTTTGAGATACTGCATAAAGTGCAATTGTACCTTTGACAACCAAGTCGTCAAGTGCCCCTGAGGAAGTCACGCAGGTGACGAAACGCGTTGGGCCAGTTGTTGTATTGGAAAAATTGTACATTACGTTAATAGTTATCTTCAAAATGACCATATGTATTTATGTATTTTATATGAGCCGAATTGTTAAGGCTTTTATTGAATAAATGTTTTAAACAAAAGTGAGGAATAAGTTGTGTACCTTCACCTATAAGCGCACTCTGTTCCTTTTTCTTTATCTCTATCTGTCTTAAGTCCCGGCTAACAGGGGACTTTCAGAGTTGCTGCTAGCCATCTTTAAGGCGCGGACGGTTAGGTATTCCCCATTTTTATATATATATATATATATATATATATATATATATATATATATTCCGGTGCCCTCGGTCTAGATATTTGTAGTACTGAAAAAAACAGATGGCGGCACTCGGAGAATGATGAATAAATAATGTATTCAAAAAAGATTGCATACTACAAATACAACATAGTAGGCACAATGGATGTGGGGTGACGGACTATGACTGGTGGGGAGTAGTTGTGGGGTGACAATTTGTGAGTGGTGTGAATTATGGGTGTGGGGTGACAGACTGTGAGTAGGAAGGATGTGTAATGCGGCCGCAGTGGGGGGCGCTGTTAGTGTATCTCATATTTGGGGTGGGCAAGCTGCCCCCTTGCCCCATATTCCGATGCGGCACCCCTGGTTAAGTTTCAGGCAGGGAGGAGGAGGTGAGCTGTGGGACAGACTGCAGAACAGTCCCCAAAGATGGTCTCCTCCTCCTCTGCCAGGGGAGCCCAGCATGAGGGACACACACACACACTCTCTAGACATGTGCTGTCCCCCAATCAACCCGCTGCTCTCATACTGATACCGATGGTCAATCAGGCGGGCAATGGCAGCCACAGCATCTCCCCCCCCGGCTTCTTGCTGACTGCTGCTGTCTCTACTGGCCCCACACGCTGCAGTGTCTCCTACCCGGCTCCAGGCACCTCATCACGCTGCTGCGGCTGATTCAGCCTCACTCGGCACCCGTGCGCACTGGCTGTGGAGTCTCCCGCCCCGGCCCGACTCCTCGTCAGTAGTCACTGTTTGCTGGCTCTCACTGAGAGCAATGACTGAGGGAGTGCAGTGGCAGCCCACCGGGTGACAGGGAGGAGGGGGCGCGTCAAGATGCTGCATAGAACTAAGGTACCGCCGAGCAGCACTAGACTCGGGACTAGTGTTGAGACTAATGAGCGGAACATTTGGAGGCAATGGAGCCAGTGCCCCCTTTAAGGCTGGCGCCCGGTGGCAGATGACTCCATTGCCTCTGGGAGTTCCGCCACTGACTGTGAGTGCGGTATGTTTTGTCTTATCAATAACAGTTGCCCTTATTCTGGTTGGTGCGGATATGTCCGTGTGCGTTTGTTCCGCCGATGTTTTGTGTCTGCGCATGTGCAGAGGCAAAATTCCGCGTGAATTGTTTACACTACGAACAGGGGGAGGAGAGGGGTGTGAAGGGCTGTTTGGCCTCATTAACATATGCATACGCCCCGCGTTTCATGGGCGTTCCCATGAAAACGCTGGGCGTACGTATGGTAATGCGGCCGTGACGCACGTGTAGGGGGCGGACATATGACATTGCCGGATGTCAGCTGCCCAGATCCCTGCTTTTGCACGGATAATGCCCGAGTGGTCTGAGCTCGCGGGAGCTGCCTGACCACTCGGTCCTGCATTCCCAGAGATGGAGGAGGTGTGTACATGAGAAATCCACTCGTGCTCCGTGCGGTCAGCGGCTTACCGCATTCGGACGGAGTTTAGGACGCACAGTCCTGGCCGCATATTCGGCTCCGGCCGCACAGAACAGAATAAGGCCCAGTGTCTGGTTGTTAGATCTTGCTAATTCCATCCCAGTGAGGAGGTAATTGGATTTATGCTGCTCTCTTTGCAGTGCATATACAAAGATAGACAATCCTGTGTACATAAATAAGAAATAACTGTTGCAGGGCCAGATGTACTAAGCTTCAAAAGTGATAAAATAGAGAGTGATAAACAACCAGCCAATCAGCTCCTGTCTGACATTTTTCAAACACAGTCTGTGACAGGGCAGATAGGAGCTGATTGGCTGGCTGTTGATCACTCTCCATTTTATCACTTTTGAAGCTTAGTACATCTGGCCCTTAAAGAGATACAGACATCTAGAAAAATGGACTTGGACCGCACTATGAATAAATGTCAATTTTACTGGGCTCAAACTGGCATTATGAGCATTAATGAGAGCTTTGAGGTGGTCCCCTCCAAAATACCAGGCGGTCATCTATGTAGCAGGTGTAGAATACAATTCTATCTGCCACATTAGGATCTGCAAAGAACAATTTAACTTCTACGTCAAACATAAAAATGGGTTCTTGTTTAGTTTCACGGCGGCAGCATGGCGGCCCGCTACTTCCGGGTTCGGCGCTCGCAAAACTTTCTAAAATAAAGTCCATGCCAGCGTGAATAGTTCATACCCCCACTATCCACGTTGGCATGGAGTTGATTTTAGATAGCGTGGCGAGCGTAGCGAGCCACCGAGCCCGTAGCGTGAGCGAGCGAAGAGAGCCCCGCAAGGGGACACAGACGCTGCTGCGACTGAGATGCTGCCACCGTGAAACTAAACAAGTACCTAAAAATGTTTGCGTAGGATGGAAATACTGCAGCTCTCATCGCACATCCCACGTTTTGGACATAAAACTTGTCTTTCTAGAGAACATTTTTTTTAGTTAGAATCAGATTTAACAATTCTACCACTAGATCCTAACCATATAAGCATCATTATTGGTCAAAACATTTTAAGGGCTGCCAAACTATCAATACGAGGGATCACTGTTCAATCGTGAACAACCACATATCTTTGCCTCAGTCTGACACTGGAGATAATTTCCGCAATAAGGACTAAGCGTCCGTAATGCCCATTACATATCATGCCACATGTAATGCCCATTACACATTATGCCACAAACATAATGCCCATGATATATTATGCCCTTAGTAATGTCCCTTACACATAATTCCCCTCGTAGTGCCCCTTGAACATTGCCCATATTTCTGTCCCTCACAGAATTCCCATATTGATTCCATATAAGAGGAGAGACCTCATCGCCACGTCCCTCTATCCCCACCACAAACACCCTGTTCCACCCACAGACCCCCTATAAAGCTTTACTCACATATACACCCTAGTCCCCCTGTTTGTGCCACATTCACTCCATAATCCTCTACACCACTCCCAATTACACACCCTACTCTTTCACTGTCCCCAACATACCCATCCCATACCCATCCTATCCAACACCAGGGTGGTGAGTCTGGACCTCTTTTATGTTTGTTACACTGGAGCTCGAGCATGGTCCCCCTTCTGATGGCGACAACTTACCAACACATTGGGAGCCGGGTAGGCGGGTATATGTTAGCTGCGGCGGCTGACCCAGTCTGCACTCCCTGCGCAGGCTGCTCAATCAAGTCACTCAGCCGTCACAGCCTGCACTGAATCTGCAGCGGCTGTGATGGCTGTCACGAGAGGGGAGCAGTGCCGCGGATCGGCCTCTGCGCGCGACATCTGATAGTGGGACCCCCAGCTGTCCGCTGTCCATGCTCCGCGCTGTAACAGTGCACTAGTGTGTGCTGCTGCGCCTGCTATTTAAGATTCACATATCCCGCTGGACCGCGCTAGCCAATAGGCGCTCGCGGTTCAGCAGCCACCAGTTGATTGGCTGCTGGACCGCAAGCACCTATTGGCTAGCGGTCCAGCGAGAGACGTGAATTTTAAATAGCATCACGTCTCCCGCACACAGAGGGCCAGGGAGCCGGGAGCTAGCGGGGGAGATGGAGTGGGCGAGCTGGCGGTGCCGGCACGGCTCCGGCGCCAGGATAGCTTCCAGCGCCCGGAGCTGGTGCTCCATCGGCACTGCCCTTGCTACGCCTCTGCCCCTACAGTGCATCTGCTGGGTGAGCTATAAAATGTGAACTGTTAGGAGGTTTGAGGGCTGAGGATGAGAAATGCTGGCATAGGAGAGATTTTTTTTATATATATAGAAACATCCTCAGACCATATTTGATCCTTATTTCTTTGTAAGGATATCAATATGCTATCCCAAGCATGTTTAAATTCCTCTAATCTATTTAACTCTACCACCTCTGATGGGAGGCTATTCCACTTATCCACTATCCTTTCTGTGAAGTAATTCTTCCTCAAATTGCCCCTGAATCTTCCTCCCTCTAGTTTCAGTGCATGTCTTCGTGTTCTGTTGCTCCTCTTCCTGTGAAGAATGTCTCCCACCTGTACCTTGTTAAAACCCTTGATTTATTTGAAAGTTTCTATCATGTCCCCCCTTTCCCTTCTCTGCTCTAAAGTATACATATTAATATATTTTAGTCTTTCCTGGTACGTTTTGTGATGTAGGCCATGCACCATTTTAGCTGCCCTTCTTTGTACAGTCTCTAATGTATTTATATCCTTCTGGAGATATAGCCTCCAGAACTGAACACAGTACTCTAGATAATGTCATACCAATGACCTATACAGTGGCATTATTACTTCTTTCTTTCTACTGCTGATACCTCTCCCTTTGCAACCAAGCATCTGACTTGCCTTCTTCATTGCTTTGTTATATCGCCTACCAGCCTCTAAGTCCCCTGAAATAGTGACACCTAGATCCCTCTTCCTCAGTAGTTTCCATTATAGTGCCATTTATACTATATTTAGTCTTTGGATTTTTGCAACCCAAGTGCATGATTTAGCATTTTTTGGCATTAAACTGTATCTGCCATGCTCTTGACCATTCCTCTCATCTACCTAGACCATCAGTCATTTGTTTTACCCCTCCAGGTGTGTCTACCCTGTTGCATACCTTTGTGTCATCTGCAAAAAGGCACATTTTACCCTCAATTCCATTTGCAATCTCACCAATAAAAATATTACAAGTTGGTGCCCCTAGAAGAAAATACCACCACCAAGCTCAGTGTTTATACATGGAGATGAAATATAACACATTGGTTTATAGCTTATTTTTTATTGTTAAAGAAACACGCGATCAATGCACAAAATATACAACTACGGTATAAATATAAATTCTGAGTCTTGTCAATAATTAAAAATGTATTTATTAATTCACGACTATGCTTCAGGTTTTACCTGTCATCAGGTAATAAGGACATGATTAGGTTCAAACAGGGATGTACAGTACATGGTCCAAGGCACATCACTAGCTGAACCTAATCGGGTATTGTAATTCATCAATATACATTGTTTGTCTCATAAATAGTTTGTACACCTATGCTCTGTTTCCCTAATGACGGGGTAAAATCTGAAACTTTGGAGTGGATTAATAAAATACATTTTAATTATTTACAAGAATCCAGATTGCAACAGTATATTTGGCCACTATACCCCTGGAAGGCACCGCAGCATATCCACTCCTATGGAATGTGAGTTCCAGCATTTTGGATCTATGGGCTTAATTCAGCATGGATTGTTAATATGCTAAATTGCAGATGACTGCGAGTAGATATGCACCGCCCAGACAGAAAGATAAATCCCCCCGAGCAAATCTGCAAATGAATTGCGAAACTTAGTTACATAGTATTTAAGGCTGAATAAAGACTCAAGTCCATCCAGTTCAACCTTGGTGTATTAGCTTCAACCCTTGTTATATGTAGTCTACACTGATATATTTAAGGACAGATTATGATTATTGCTTGTACCTCTGTATATTTTTATCCAATAGATCCAACCTTATTTTAAACATATTTATTGTGACTGTTCAAATCTGAATAGCTCTGAGGATTTTGCAGCTTGAACGGTATAACATCAACACTGGGATGTAAGGGCACCTGGATGTCGGGGGATAGGGGGTCGGGGGGGGTGTGTGTGTGTGTGTGTGAAGAATTCACAATGTGCCGGCTGTTGCTGATAGTGAGATCTGCAGCTGTTACATGCAGGTGATAATGCAGCAGCCAATCAGCTCCTAACTGTCAAGTTACTGATCGTGATTGCAAATGACAGTTGGGGGCTGACTGGCTGCTGCGTTATCACCTCCCACTTTATCACGTCATCAGTCTAAGTACATAAGCACCTGAGTAGGCAGTAAGGTGGTATGGGGGTCCCTTCTCTTGTCAGGCATTCACATATGTTAAGCATGTAGTTCCAGCATCTGCCAGAGGTGGCGCTGTTGAGTGATGATGTCATAATGTAAATGAGACTCAATAGTTCCAGTGCTATGTACAGCTGTTGGGCAGCACTGTGGCACAGTGCTAATGCCCGTGCCTGGGGAAGCCAAGGGCCGCCGGTTCAAGACTGTCTCTCTCTCTCTGTAAGGGAAAGTGCCAGGAATGGCTCAAGACTATGCTTCCCCTCACATCAGATTGCAGGGATGAACCGTAGACCTGAAGCGTCTCAGGCACACTTTTTTATTCCTGACATTTTTTTCATCTCCATATTTTCCATGGTATTAATTTATTATCACTACGTGCCGCTGTATTTAGATCTCATGTTATATGAGTTTGGCTTAGCAGTTGTGACATTTTATTGGAATTAATAAATATAATAGGCATGTTTTCTTGTGTAAATCAGGCTAAAATGATATGTTCTATCTAAGCTTCATTTATTAAACACACTTTAATGTACTGTTTGGTTTTTATAATTTAAGATTACTTGTCATTTCTGGGGTGTTTCTGGGCGACACGTGGGGAGTGAGGAGGATATTTGTGACAATTGAGAGATTATGTAAGGGATTGTTTGGGGGGTGTGTTCAGTCTCAATGGGGGGGGTATTATTTGAAATGTGGATGTTTGTTGTTTGCCACAGCAGCATAGGGATGCGCACATAGGGGGACATTTACTAAGATGTGTATTCTACTTCACATGTGCTGTTGCTATGGGCAACCAATCAGATCCTGTCTACTATCTTAGAGGGTGCTAAATAAATAAGAAGTAAATTCTGATTGGTTGCCCAGAGCAACATCACATGTGAAGTAGAATATACATCTTAGTAAATTTCCCCCTTAGAGTGTTTGGTGTTCACAGTCACACCCTAATGCTGTGTACACCCTTGATCGTGTTTACCACCAGCCGAGGAGCAGTGGGCCATTTGTGCAGCAATGCAATAGTTGCACTGCGGAGCTGCAAAGGGAGTGGAACCTACTGACCAGATATAACCTGGCAACGACCAGCCGAGGAGAAGTGGGTGATTCGTGCATCACTGAGATCAGCTACGAGGTTCCAACAGAACTGCTTCAACTTTCTTTTTTATAGCACGCTAGGCAAGACTTTCAACCTGACTTACAAGCAAAGTTTAATATCCAATTCAACCCCTATGTGGCTTGTTCATGTTTACCACCAGCCAAGGAGCAGTGGACGATTCGTGCAGCAATGCAATAGCTGCAAAGGAGTGGAATCTTCTGACCAGATATAACCAGGTGATGACCAGCCGAGGAGCAGTGGGGTATAAACAGATTATTTCTGTCCGTTTCTTTCAAAAACAAACATGTATCGATTTTTCCATCACTTAGGGCCAGATGTACTAAGCTTCAAAAGTGATAAAATAGAGAGTGATAAACAACCAGCCAATCAGCTCCTGTCTGACATTTTTCAAACACAGTCTGTGACAGGGCAGATAGGAGCTGATTGGCTGGCTTTTGATCACTCTCCATTTTATCACTTTTGAAGCTTAGTACATCTGGCCCTTAAAGAGATACAGACATCTAGAAAAATGGACTTGGACCGCACTATGAATAAATGTCAATTTTACTGGGCTCAAACTGGCATTATGAGCATTAATGAGAGCTTTAAGGTGGTCCCCTCCAAAATACCAGGCGGTCATCTATGTAGCAGGTGTAGAATACAATTCTACCTGCCACATTAGGATCTGCAAAGAACAATTTAACTTCTACGTCAAACATAAAAATGGATTCTTGTTTCACGGCGGCAGCATGGCGGCCCGCTACTTCCAGATTCGGCGCTCGCAAAACTTTCTCAAAATAAAGTCCATGCCAGCGTGAATAGTTCATACCCCCACTATCCACATTGGCATGGAGTTGATTTTAGATAGTGTGGCGAGCGTAGCGAGCCACCGAGCCCGTAGCGTGAGCGAGCGAAGAGAGCCCCGCAAGGGGACACAGACGCTGCTGCGACTGAGATGCTGCCACCGTGAAACTAAACAAGTACCTAAAAATGTTTGCGTAGGATGGAAATACTGCAGCTCTCATCGCACATCCCACGTTTTGGACATAAAACTTGTCTTTCTAGAGAACATTTTTTTTAGTTAGAATCAGATTTAACAATTCTACCACTAGATCCTAACCATATAAGTATCATTATTGGTCAAAACATTTTAAGGGCTGCCAAACTATCAATACGAGGGATCACTGTTCAATCGTGAACAACCACATATCTTTGCCCCAGTCTGACACTGGAGATAATTTCCGCAATAAGGACTAAGCGTCCAATAAATAGTGTGGGTGTACTCTAATGCATGGTTGCAAAACACTAACAATGTACACTGACAATAATTGGAACAATGAGGGTGAGATTTAATAGGATAAGAGATTCAGAAAGTGAGAGATTTGGTGAGAAATCTCCAGGTTTTTTTTAAAGTGGTAATCATTTACACTGCAAAACCAGTCTGAATCTCTCATCCTATTAAATCTCACCATATCGGTCTGCCAGGTTGATCAGAAATGGATTTATGTAATTTCGGAATGCAATAGAAAACCGGTGCCATAGGATATGCTGGGGTCAGGCTGTCAATCAACTTCTTTGAAATTAATTTATAGTCTAGACCCTACTGTAATGCTGTGTACACACGGTGAGATCCCCTTGATATTCGACTTAAGATTCGAGTGCTATACTATCTTTGCTAACTCTGTACTATTTACATACAATTCATGCTATCTACATTACATTTGAACTATATAGTCACTGCTGCCCTATCTATCTGGGTTTAGATTTGTGCTGCCACGGGAGCGCGCATTGGGATCGCAAAGTAAAAAACCTGTATAATCTGCATGCGATCCCGATGTGATTTTGACTATATAGTCAAAATCTCATGCTGATTGTACCCGTGTGTACCCACCATAAGACTTGTTGCAATTCTTTCTTATAGCCGTCTGTAGGATCCTGATCAATTTTTGATTAGGATCACCACAAGGGGGAGCCCACACATGAATGTTTAATTGTGACAATCATCTCCAGAACCGAGGATTGTCAAAATTTATCTCAGGTGTATGGGCTCCATAAGCCCTTTGATTAATTAATGGATGCTATAACAATCATAGCTGCCAGTGTGCTAGCTGAAGATGTGCGAGACCATAGCTGACCATCAAATGATTTCTCCCACACACCCAGGACTGTGAATGGATGATTATGCAAATCATCCATTCACAGCCATGTGGGGGATCGTGGGTGTGAGGGGGGCAGTTGGCTGTGTGGGCGGCCTCTGGGGGACTTGTAAGGCTGCAGAATTTGCAGCCTTGCAAATCAACCAGAAAAAAGTCCTGGGTGCCCAGTGAGAGTTGGGAGCAAGGATAAATAAGGGAGATGGCACAATAAATAATTAGTAATAGAATCTGTTTACTTACATAAATGTTAACACTTAACACACTTAAAACACACTTAAAACAAAAACAAAACAAAACAAAAAAATATATATACATACAGTATATAATAAAAGAGTTAAAAACAATACTCTGTTTGTGTTCCAGGGTTATATATTTTTTTAATTGTTTTCTGTTCTGTATGTGTATGTGTCTGTACCCCCTTCCCATCTGTATACCGGTATCAGGAAAAATTCAACTTAAAGTCAAGGAAAGTTTACCTTTTTAAATAGATATTTTCCAGCCATCATTTTTTTCTATGAATTACTTGTTTGAATAAAAGTACATTATATATTTATATAGTTGCCTTACTCAGGAGACTCCCTGAAACAGCAGCAATCTCCCTCTCTCCCTCATTAGTCTAGCAATCTCCCTTATTTCACCTTGCCCACATTATGTAGCTGTTACTTTATTGGGGAAAAAAGGAATGAGATACTGTATAGATACATTTACATCATATTATCAGCACCATTTCCCAGCACTTTACCAAGTATAGTAGCTCTTACTAACTGCTTTGGGGCTCATCTACATTTGGATATAAGTCATTTTAAATGATTCCTCTCAGATGTAGCAGTACACGCCCATGCTTCAATGTGCAACGTGCACAATCTCTTTTCACATTCTCTCCATATATGGCACTAGACACATATATGGCACTAGACACACCCTTTAAGTGGAGCATGACACGCCCCTCAATGGGTGCTGTGCAAAATTCTACTACCAACTATAATCTCCCTGAAACTAGTTTTCAAAATTAGGTAAGTGTGTATATTTATTACTTGCATAGTTAATTTATTTTACATACACACAGGTGTGTTTTTCCTTTGCTTTGAAGTCTGCAATACTTCAAGTCTCTAATATTAGGTGTATACTTTATTCAACACGTTAGCCTATCCGGCCATCACTTTTATTTATATTATGGGTTTTCAACTGTATTAGTTGTATTAAACCTTTATATAATTAATTCCCTTTACAAGGGATGAAACGTAGCGAAAATATTAAAAACAAATAAAGATATAGAAAAACAAAGAGATAGAAATTTAAAACGTGTCTCTGTGACCTTTTTTTTAGCTTATGTTAATTTAGCTTGATGCTATTATGTAGAATCTGTGTTCATTCAAAATGTAATAAAGATACTTATTTCTTAATCAGCTGTGTTTGGTGTTTATTGTTACATTTGTTAACATTGTGTGTATCCACCCAGTGTAATTTTGTATCAATATAATTTTGACACAATTGTTGGTGGACTTGTTCTCTCTTATACTATATCTCATGCACCCTCTCCAGTATGTCGGGGGTCACTTGTTCTGGCTTATTCAGATGTGACTGCTTTCCCTAGGTGTCATTGGTCTTTAGAACATAATATAACTAAGTGGGGAATGCCTGCCGTACGGCCCAGTGTTCCCTTGTGAGAAATATCTAAGGATCAGTGAACAGGGATTTATACACATGTGTGCACACATTTATTGGTACATTTTTCAGACATATGTATGCAGGTAAATTTAATATTCGTTTCTGCAGAAAATATAGTTGACAACTGAGTTTTATTGTTGTTCACGTTTATATGCAGAATTTAATATTCTGTTTTCTCACCAAGGCGTTATAGTCCTGCATACATACCAAGCAACTTGTCAGATTGGACTTTATAATTTATTTTGCGTAATTCCGCATGAATTTCACATCCAATCAGTAATTTGTTATTGGGCAGTATATGCGCGGAGTTTAGTCAGATCCTTTCTATTCCGTTAGGTATATATGAGTATGATTATTTCATTATTTGCGTATACATGTGGCAATCTGCCGATTTGTCTTAGAGATTGGATCTCTTTAAATCGTGTTTTTTTATATTATATCACACTGCATACACACCAAGCAATTTGTCAGATTGGACTTTATAGTTTATTTTGCTTAATTCCGCATGATATTCACATCCAATCAGTAATTTGTTATTGGACAGTATGTGTGCAGAGTTTAGTCAGATCCTTTCTACTCCGTTAGGCATATATATGAGTCTGTTTATTTCATTATTTGCGCACACATGTAGCAATCCGCCGATTTTTCTTAGAGATTGGATTTTTTCAAATCGTGTTTTTTATCACACTGTTCATACACCAAGTGATAGCTGGATGAGAATAAGTGTAACTGTTTGCATTTTATTAAATTTCAAGAGAGAATTTCGCTTTTATTTTCTCTCAATTCAGTGCTGGAAAACTGCTGGTGTTTGATATTACTTTAGAAAGTATTTGCTCAGCTCTGTATGTCCCTTTTGCCACACAGCTGCAAGGTTTACAGCAAGTGCTTACAATAAAGCATATACATATGATGCAAATAGATAATATATTAATGAAGCTGTGTCAGGACGTACAGTCATACCGCTAATTACATCAGCCTTTTGTTTGCTGCTCTGTGGAACTGCAGTGATGGCTGCACTGGCTTGTATTGCCACAATAGTGATTAGTATGTTTAGTAGGTTTAGATATGATAACAACGGATGGTTGAAGCGTTACACAGAAAGTGCCGGTGGATACCTCCAGCCGGAGGCTGAGTCTCACTGGCTGGCACACTCCGCCGCAGCAGTTGTGGAGCACAGATACGTTTAGCCGCTCCTAAGCCAGGAGATAGATCTCTCTGGCTAGCGGGCGCTATTGGTAATGCTATATCAGTTACACAAGATATTTTAAACACCAAACAGATATATATTAAACACAGATCATCTGCTACACATTCACTCTGTGACCTTGTAGCAGATGATCTGTGTTTAATATATATCTGTTTGGTGTTTAAAATATCTTGTGTAACTGATATAGCATTACCAATAGCGCCCGCTAGCCAGAGAGATCTATCTCCTGGCTTAGGAGCGGCTAAACGTATCTGTGCTCCACAACTGCTGCGGCGGAGTGTGCCAGCCAGTGAGACTCAGCCTCCGGCTGGAGGTATCCACCGGCACTTTCTGTGTAACGCTTCAACCATCCGTTGTTATCATATCTAAACCTACTAAACATACTAATCACTATTGTGGCAATACAAGCCAGTGCAGCCATCACTGCAGTTCCACAGAGCAGCAAACAAAAGGCTGATGTAATTAGCGGTATGACTGTACGTCCTGACACAGCTTCATTAATATATTATCTATTTGCATCATATGTATATGCTTTATTGTAAGCACTTGCTGTAAACCTTGCAGCTGTGTGGCAAAAGGGACATACAGAGCTGAGCAAATACTTTCTAAAGTAATATCAAACACCAGCAGTTTTCCAGCACTGAATTGAGAGAAAATAAAAGCGAAATTCTCTCTTGAAATTTAATAAAATGCAAACAGTTATGCCGCCCACAGACGCTACAATTGTACTGTGCTATGCGTTTTTGACTGTACAATGGTTCTATACAATTTTTCTTTCAGCTTGCTATGAGATGTGCACTTGGATGCATGTGATGAACCCATGTTTGTAATGTTAAATTTCAGATGTAGTCTAAAAAGTACGTGCAGCACGTACTTTTTTAGACATACAATATCGGGCTCCAGGGAACATAAACACCATCCAATAATTGTACATAAGATGCAATTTGTGCTTAAAAAGTACAAAACGCATTCGATAATTGATGCGTCTGTGGGCACCTTTACACTTATTCTCATCCAGCTATCACTTGGTGTATGAACAGTGTGATAAAAAACACGATTTGAAAAAATCCAATCTCTAAGAAAAATCGGCGGATTGCTACATGTGTGCGCAAATAATGAAATAAACAGACTCATATATATGCCTAACGGAGTAGAAAGGATCTGACTAAACTCTGCACACATACTGTCCAATAACAAATTACTGATTGGATGTGAATATCATGCGGAATTAAGCAAAATAAACTATAAAGTCCAATCTGACAAATTGCTTGGTGTGTATGCAGTGTGATATAATATAAAAAAACACGATTTAAAGAGATCCAATCTCTAAGACAAATCGGCAGATTGCCACATGTATACGCAAATAATGAAATAATCATACTCATATATACCTAACGGAATAGAAAGGATCTGACTAAACTCCGCGCATATACTGCCCAATAACAAATTACTGATTGGATGTGAAATTCATGCGGAATTACGCAAAATAAATTATAAAGTCCAATCTGACAAGTTGCTTGGTGTGTATGCAGGACTATAACGCCTTGGTGAGAAAACAGAATATTAAATTCTGCATATAAACGTGAACAACAATAAAACTCAGTTGTCAACTATATTTTCTGCAGAAACGAATATTAAATTTACCTGCATACATATGTCTGAAAAATGTACCAATAAATGTGTGCACACATGTGTATAAATCCCTGTTCACTGATCCTTAGATATTTCTCACAAGGGAACACTGGGCCGTACGGCAGGCATTCCCCACTTAGTTATATTATGTTCTAAAGACCAATGACACCTAGGGAAAGCAGTCACATCTGAATAAGCCAGAACAAGTGACCCCCGACATACTGGAGAGGGTGCATGAGATATAGTATAAGAGAGAACAAGTCCACCAACAATTGTGTCAAAATTATATTGATACAAAATTACACTGGGTGGATACACACAATGTTAACAAATGTAACAATAAACACCAAACACAGCTGATTAAGAAATAAGTATCTTTATTACATTTTGAATGAACACAGATTCTACATAATAGCATCAAGCTAAATTAACATAAGCTAAAAAAAAGGTCACAGAGACACGTTTTAAATTTCTATCTCTTTGTTTTTCTATATCTTTATTTGTCTTTAATATTTTCGCTACGTTTCATCCCTTGTAAAGGGAATTAATTATATAAAGGTTTAATACAACTAATACAGTTGAAAACCCATAATATAAATAAAAGT
Source organism: Crinia signifera (assembly GCF_055691185.1). Taxonomy (NCBI): domain Eukaryota; kingdom Metazoa; phylum Chordata; class Amphibia; order Anura; family Myobatrachidae; genus Crinia; species Crinia signifera. The sequence goes on along the minus strand of NC_139221.1, from coordinate 125,662,908 downwards.
GATGGCCGGATAGGCTAACGTGTTGAATAAAGTATACACCTAATATTAGGTACGTTTTTATGAAAAAGTCCAATAAGAGACATTCTGGGTAAGGAGTGCGCCCCACTCCAAACTGATTTCTTTTCTTTCTTTCTTGTTTACACTACTTAATTGACAAATCAGGGGGCTGCACCCTAGCAAACCAGGAATTATATTTTGAAAAAATTCCTGGCACGCGAGTATTTCTCCACCCAGAAAGAAAATAATACATAAATATAAAAATATGAATATCTGATTTATGGTGCGGATCACCCAACTTTCTTTCATCCAATACTTCAAGTCTGTCATTTTTACTTATAGGCTTTCCTGCTACACAACTAAAGCATATTTGCTATTTCTAAATACATTATTGATTCTCAGTGATGTCCTGATGTAAATTTGCCTTTAAGCCTTGTAACTCCACCTCTGTAACCCTGGTGGTTAGTAAGGACTTCTGCTCAATATTATTTTAAAGAAGACCAAGGCAGCAGCTTAGAACTGTCAGAGAAGTGAGCAGTATGATTTGAGTAACAGTTATCTTGGCACAAAGCACGAGACAAAGACATTACAGGTTAGTGTTCCTGTCACTTTCAGCTAGTACCTATATTCTGTGATCTTTTTTCTTCATGTTATACAGTACTGTATTTGCTTACTGTGATAAAGGCTTTTCTGCATGGTTTAACCTCAATAATCTAAAATCATACCACACACCATACACTGAGGGTGGGATGCACTAACATCCGCTGTCCCACATCACCGGCATTCGCCAGGTACTGTATTATTGATCATTACATATGTATTAATATATGGTATTACTAATGCAAAGGACAACTCTTCGGATAAGAGCTGAAAATCCAGGTCTGAGCCTCGGGTGTCCCATTGCACATGTAAAGAGTGATGGTGCCGGCACCGGCCGCTGGGCATGCTGGAAGGGATCCATAATGGATCCCTCAAACAGCGCTGTGGAGAGAAGCCCATAGGTTTCTATAAGGTATTCCCTCTGCAGCGGAGCCCCGGTGCTTTACTGCATTCGAAAATGTGGTAAGAACCACGAAAACTGGGTTTTTACCGCATTTACTCTTTAGTGCATCCCCCCCCAAGGGTGTGGCATACAGTAGCTCACAGACAATATCTAGGTCAACTGCTTTTAGGTCGACAGCAGAATTTCAACACGCACAAGGTCAACACAAGTAAAATAGGGACATAGAAAATGTCAACATGAGTTTTCACATGAGCTCGATTCGCTCAACGTGCTTCAAGCCAAGTGCCTTGACTTTACCGATCCCAATCACAGTCACGTGGATGGTAAAGTATGATAAAGTCCAAAAAAATAAAAACTTTTTGGAAAAACAAATGTCAAAGTTTTCATGTGTTGACCTTTTCCACATTGACCATTTGCTTGTGTCGGCCTTGCGTCGATTTTGACCTTGTGCGTGACGATATTTTGGTGTTGTTGTATTGACTATCGACTTTGACACTGTCTGTCCACTATCCACATACTGTACACTGATTTGGTTAATCAGCTACAATGACATACACTTTTGAATGATAGAATCCTTATATGTATATAAAAGCAACATTGTTATATAAATTACTTGTGTTTCTTGTCACATTGCCTTATGTTTAGATTCTTGCAAAAAAATTTTTTTTAAATCAATCTGGTGTGAAAGTAGCCTTTGAAGAAATACAATTTTGTACAGCACAACACAAAATTTGTCTATTTGCAGACGACGTTCTCCTTTTTCTAGCGAACCCTGAATTATCCCTTGTATTATATTATAAACTAAATACTACTAAAACTGAGGCTCTCACCTTCAGCATAGATGATGCTCTCCTTCTCTCCCTATGGTCCCAATATAAATACACCTGGCAAACCTCATCTCTACAATATTTAGGTGTTACAATCCCCCTGCGTCTTCAGGATGTAATCTCACTTAGAGGGTTATTCTGGTTCCCTCCTTCTGGCAAATTCCTTCTTAAATTGACAAAACCAGGTGCACTCCAGGTGAGGTAGATGTTACTTGTTATTTTGTTTCTGTGCAGGGAAAATACTGACTGCTTTATTTTTACACTGCAATATAAATCTCATTTTGAAGTAAAACCCCACCCAAATCTAACTCTCTCTCTGCTCAAGTAACATCTACAGTGCACATGGTTTTGTCCATTTAAGAAAGAATTTGCCAGAAGGAGTGAACCAGAATAACTCCCTAAATTATCTTCCACCTTTTAGCCCAATTTACAACTCCCCCTAAACAATGGACAACCTATGCCATTTCTTGGAAGGGTCGCCTAGCCTCTGTCAAAACAATGCTTCTCCTCTACTTATTTTGATCTACCCCCTATCTAGTCCCTCTCAATATAATCAATCAATTGTATTCTGTTATGTCTACCTTAATTTGGAAAACTAAAAGACCACCACTAGCATCCACTAGGGCATGGCGGGAGAATAATATACTGTCCCCGAAGCATGGCAATCACAGAGAACCATGAGAGGGGACGTGGTGCTACGTTTTAGTGTTTATGTTGACTGTGTTGACATTCTGTTTAAAAAAAAAACATGTCAACTTTATCAATGTCGACCTTACCCATGTCGACCTTATGACCCTGTCGACCTTACCCATGTTCACCCAATGACCCTGTTGACCTAAATATCTACCTTCCTGCATGTCGACCTTAACGCATGTCGACCTGACTGTATGTCAGCCTAATGGTGTTGACATAATGCTCGTCTACTATAGGGTGACCAACTCATCCCTTTAATCCGGGACACATATTAATTACACAGGTTCTGTGGCTGGCTTTCACCTGGTTTTAAACTGCCACACCTCAAGACTCCATTTCACCTGGTTTTAAACTGCCACAGAACCTGTGTAATTAATATGTGTCCCGGATTAAAGGGATGAGTTGGTCACCCTAGTCTACTATAATGCTGTTGACCTAATGATCCATACCCTCCAAAACTACTGCCAGATCTTTCCCTACTTGGTTGGACGGAGTTGAAGATTTCAACAATTGGAGACTTATATGAAAACTCAGTGCTCAAATCATTTCAGCAGCTCCATCTTTCTTAACATATTTAGAATGTCCAGATGCATAAACTACTTGGAAATTATGTTTAAGTTGACCCATGGGCTTTACCACACACCTGACAGACTCCACAAGATTTGGCCTGAGTCTTCCAAAATTTTGCTGGGGAAGATGTCAATGGGATCACTAGTCCATATATTTTGTTCCTGCCCTATCATTCAACAATTATGAATGGAGGTCTTTGATATGATCAAATATATTACAAAGGTCTCCGTTTCATTTCAATTGGTATTCTTACACTACTCCCCCCCCCCCCCTCCCCGAGGTTCCCGGACACTGTATCTAAGTTGTAAGACATGTTGTCATAGCAACTAGAGCTGCTATCGCTCAAAACTGAAAAAGACCTGACCCTCCTCATCTATGCAAGATTACTGCAGCTATTCAACGGAGTTATGAAATGGAAACTATTGGATTTAAGTATTCCATGACTCCAAACTCCCCCCTGACTAAATGGTTACCTTGGCCTACTTACTGTGAGTCCCATTTAGTATCATACCCCCCGACCTGTTTGAAACTTTGCAGACATACTTGTTTTTCCTATTATCATTTATGTTATTCTCTGTTGGCAGAGTAATGGGGACTTTGACCTATGGCTTAGTCACTATTAATGAAATCTTTGTTAACCTAGATATTGCTCTAATGTGCATTCTTTTCATTTTTTGTTCTAATTTATATTCAGCCACCCTATAGTTCGTTTATGCGAGACTATGATGTTTTCCATTTGTTTGAGGCTATACCTGGTATCACCCCCACCATACTTCCTAGTGTTCATTCTAGCACCCGCCATCTATGAAAACCCATGCAGTTCCTCTACCCTGCCTGGGGTGTCGCTGTCTGCTGTAGTTCTTATAACACAGTGTGGTCTGTATATCAGCACTGATATGCAAACCAGACCTGTGCTAGAAACACCACAGCACACAGTGACACCCCAGGCAGGGAAGAGGAACTGCATGGGTTTTCAAAGATGGCGGGTGCTAGAATGAACACTACCCTTTAGACTTCTTCTTTCCCCCTCTTTAGCCTTCCTCTTTCTTTTCTTTTCATTCTTCCTTCCTCTTTCCTGTTTTATTTACTTAATTTTAAAGCTTACCAATGGTGTCTGTGCTTTATGTTAAATGCAGAACTGATCTTCCATGTAGTAATGTCTTTATGTACAGTATTTACACTTTTCTGCATATGTTCTAATGTAAAATATACCTAATAAAAATATTTAAGTTAAAAAAGTAGCATTTAGCTATGTTTACCTATGCAGCTTATATATTCAGTAGCAAGTCCTATTTTACAATCTACAGCATATTGCTTCATATTATACCCCTTTCAGACTGCAAATGCCAAGTCGCATCCAGGATCGGGACACGGGTGCGTCCCGGGAGTGATCCGGCATTTGCGATCTGAAAGCTCCTGCTGCGACACAGCTTATTGCTGGTTCGCTGACATCACATGGGGGCGGGGTGGAGCGGTGGTGCATCATCGGGGGGCGGTGACAATGTCTCCAAGCACTGCTTCCTCCATAGTGTGAACAGGACCCTTGGGGCTCAATCTGAGTTTCCTGTTCACAATACACCTTGATCCCGGTCAGAGCCATGTTCATCTGTGGTGGTGTTGAAATGCCAGGTTGCTTGACCCGGGAAATGGTGCTATGCTGCTTTCAGACCGCAGATCAACCCAGGTTAACACAGCAATAGCGTTGATGTGGCGGTCTGAAATGGCTATTAGAAACCTAATAATGCTGCAAACAATACATAACAGATGCTAGAGGACATGTTACTGAAGCTAATGGGAGAAGTACAGTATAACATACAATTTTTTATTTATTCTGAACATAGGTCTGAATACAGGAGGAAAAGAAGAAATCTACCAGCACTCACAGAGGCTGACATGAATATCACAGACACCAATAACACTGACCAGAATGTGTCGCTGGAAGCAGATAATGGAGGCTATTCACAATATGCTTATATACATTTTACTATAGCAGCTGGTGTTGCATTAGGCCTCTGCCTGATCGGCTTTGTGGGAAATATTATAATATTTTGGTATCTTTGCTTCAGGATCCAGAGGAACAAATATACTATTTATATTATCAACCTGGCGGTGGCTGACTCCATCTTTATACTGCTTAGTGCTATACTGTTGATGATCAGTATCAATGCATTGATTAACACACAACCTGAATTTAAGGGGGATAAGTTATTGTATTTTGTTGTTGAAATATTATATGACTGCACACAGTATTCCGGAATGCTCATCCTAACGGCTATCAGCATGGAAAGGTGTATTTCTGTCCTGTTTCCCTTATGGTACCAGTGTCATCGTCCTTACAACCTGTCCACTATTATGTGTGTCTTCCTTTGGGCGATTGGATGTTTGGAAAGTCTCATTCAGAACTTGGTGTGCCCACCTGATGCATTTGACCATCAGACCTCACAGTGTACAGCAGTGCAGATAATGACATTTGTTATAGCTACAGGTATCTGCCTCCCAATCATGCTCATTTCAAGTCTCATCTTACTGTACAAAATAAAGAGGACCTTTAGAGAGCAATACCCATCAAAACTCTATACCATCATCATCACAGCAGTTTTATTTTTCATCATATCCGTTATCCCTATCAACTTTTTATGGTTTTTATTGTACTTCCGGATGCTGCCAACCAATGTTCAAACAGTCAGTTTATTCTTTGCAAGTATCTTTTGCACAGTGCTTAACTGTACCATTAACCCTTTTGTTTACTTTATTGTGGGAAGAAAATGGAAACAATCATCTAATCATTCTCTTCTTGATGCTCTTCAAAGAGCATTCAGTGTACAAAAATGATAATAATAAAGTAATTAAAAAATGAATAAGATAAGTGAAATAATTAATATAGCAAAAACAAACTACAGAATAGCTTTAATAGCAATGCTGCCAGACTTGTGATGCTGTACGGTTACCAATATTGTTGTCAAAAACACATTGGGGATTATGCTGCGCATACACAGTGCATTTTGGGCTGCTGATGCGATGTGCTGCAGGTACGTTTTGAACTAGATTGCATCGTATCAAGTTCAAAATGCATGCTGCTTTAGCACATCAAATGCGTTTTGAACTAGATACAATGCAATCAATAGTTCATTGCATTGTGTATGGGCTGCAATAGTCAGACCTGATCGCAAAGCTGATTTTTTTTTTCTCAAATGGACAAAACCATGTGTATTGAATTAGGCCCGTAGTCTTGGCAACGTTGAAACATATTAATGAACTAGCTGACCCGCCTGGCATTGCCCGGGAAAACCTTTGGGTTTTTTTAATTTCTTTAAAATTTTGGGTACTTGTGTATTATCTGGGATGCGATGGGACCCAATTTCCGGGCGCACAGACCCGCACTGTGCGATAAAAATATCGCATCGCATGCCATTAGAAATGGCATGCGATGCGATATTAAATTGTACAGGCACCCTGATGGGTGATTACTATGTTAAATGCACCCCCATTGTTAATGCCACCCCCACCATCAATGGCCACCTGAAGTGTGGCGAGCGCAGCGGTATGCGTCCTCTGACCTTTTCATACCCCCACTATCCATGTCGGCGTGGAGTTGTTTTTAGATAGTGTGGCGAGTGCAGCGAGCCACCGAGCCCAAAGCGCGGCGAGCGGACACCGAATACATGCAAAGTAATACGCGGACGCTTACCACGCTTCGGGCTCGGTGGCTTGCTGCGCTCGCTACACTATCTAAAATCAACTCCACGCCGACGTAGATAGTGGGGGTATGAAAAGGTCGAATGATGCGTACCGCCGCCCCATGCGGGCTCACTGCGCTCGCCACGCTTTGGGTGGCCGTTGATAGTGGGGGTGGCGTTAACAATGGGGGTGCATTTAACATAGTAATCACCCATCAGGGTGCCTGTACAATTAAAAATCAGGTCCAATTTGGTCGCATCGCATGCGATGCAATGCGATCAAAACTATGTCGTACGATGGAAATCTTGGGTACCCAGATAATACACAAGTACCAAATTTTGGCTTATGCTGTGCCAAAGGCATAATATTGCAATTTGTTAAAACCTCCACCATAATGTTAGAATGTTCCAAACTGAAAAAGCCGCCCTAAGCGCAGCAAAACGCGTTTTTGAGGACACATACCCGCAAGTGACCAGGTGACATATGGTACTGCACAATTACTGCACAATACAAGTGGACAACTGACGGCTGGACCTGGCACAGGTGAAGCGGACATTGTAGCATCATCACCTTCCACACAGCCGGCAGCCGAGGAGTCCCGCTGCTAATCACTATCTGCACAGTGCGCCTGTAACACGGCCGTCAGACACACAGAGCACTCTCCCCCCTCGACTAAGCCCGCTGGACGGAAAAGTCTATAACAATAAGGAGAGGGGCATTCGCACATGCTACCAGCATCGTGAAGCCGATCACGGCAATACAGACTGTCCTGATCACCACCAGTCACGGGTAAGATTGCTCCGTTAAAGAGCACTTGTATTCCACAAGGATTCCCCCATTTTTACCTCTGCTCTTGCCCCAATACCATCTGGGAAGTGTGCATATTTAAGAAACTGGGAGCCATATTACTCCATCAGTGAGACACACATTGACTTACAGCTAGCCCCGTTCTATTAAGAACTTGCACAGAGCACGTTAATACCATTGGCCAATGTGTCTGTATGTTTGTGTTGTTTTAGTTTGTTATTAGTTTTTATTTCAATGTTCTATTAATGTATAGAGTGTTAATACATTTTTATTGTGTACATAAGGTGCCTACTGGTACTTTTTCTCTACTTCTGTAAACTTTTGAGGGCGGCATCCCTCTACCATAAGGCGGCCATTTGCACACAGCATACAAACACCTGCCCCTAGCGCTCAAAACTTGTGTTTTTTATAATGTTAGAATGTGTTTGTATTGATTCTCAATATAAGCAATGAAATCAGGTGTGGTGTTTGAAAGACACCGCTCCTGACTTGATAGCTTTTGTGTGTGTTGATGAATTCCACATCCTCTGCTGAGATGTAGCGCCTACTGTATGATGCATTTATTTTTTGTGTGTGTTGTACTGTTTTTGTGTGTGGGTTGTAGTGAGTGTGGGCGTGTGTTGTACTGTGTGTGTGTGGTGCGTTATGTATGTGTTGTGTGTATTTGTCCAATGTGTAAGTGTGGGAGGTGTGCTACATATATGTGTGTGTGTGTGTGTGTGTGTGAAGTGTGCTGTGTGTATCTGTGCAATGTTAAAGTGTGTGGGTTCTGTGTGTTTGTGTGTGTTGTACTGTTTTTGGGTGTGTGTTGTAGTGAATGTTGATGTGTGTTGTACTGTGAGTAGTGTATTATGTGTCCGTGTGTGTTGTGTTGTGTGTATCTGTCCAATGTGTAAGTTTGTAAGGTGTGCTACGTATATATGTGTGTGTGTAGTGTGCTGTGTATCTGTGCAATGTTTAAGTGTGTGTTCTTTGTGTTTCCTTATTTGTGCAGTGTTTAAGTATGTGTGTTCTGTGTGTTTGTTTGTGTTATATTGTTTTTGGTGTGTATTGTACTGCATGTGATGTGTTATGTATGTGTGTATGTGTATATATGTGATGTGTGTGCTGTGTGTGCGTATTTGGAGTACTGTGTGTGTGATGTGTGTGTCTACAATGTGTACGTGTGTGTGTGATGTGTGGTGTATGTATAGCCCCAATTATCCCAATTGTTTAAAACCTCCAACATAATGTTATAATGTGTTTGCATTCATACTCAATGACTGCAATGATATACTGGATGAACAGTAATAGGGTGAGAGAATCAGAAAGTGAGAGATTTGGTACGAAATCAAACTCTTACCAAATCTCTCACTTTCTGAATCTCTCATCCTATTACATTTCAGCCCAGGTATGGTGTTATTTCTTTGTCATCTGTTTTCCATATCGTCAATATGTTTTCCAGATCGTCGATATGTTTTCCAGATTATGAATCAAGGCAAATTGAACCATGGTATTTTTTTTATTTATAAGTGAAATTTCCCAAAAACAGCTTTGAAGTGCACCCCACCATATCCAGAGATACCTTGTATCAATACCGATTTATTATGATCAAAGAACAATAAGTAAAAAGCGTAGGTTACGTATTATGTCCGTAACCCGCGTACCTTTTATGCCTAGCTACGTGCGAACAAAACGTAGCGCAGCGTAGCGTACCTTTATCGTGTATTATACACAGAAGAACCAATGCGTTAATAAGAGATCCCTTCGCAGTACTTTGTCTCTAATCTGCGAATACACCTTTAAGGACAATGTCCGTAATATACCTTTATCGCAATATGCGAATAACAGACAAGACCACAGTATAAAGGTGAGGAGATAGAAACTCCGTAAATAATGTATTTAGTCCCTAATGGACAAAAGGGGATTACAGAAATAAGAAAAACAGGTATAACAAGTAATGCAATCGTCTAACAATGTATATAATAATCAGGCTCTACTAGGGGAAAGAAAAACAGACACAGGATACAATCAGCCAACAATACAATAAAAGTAAGTACAGTGAATGCAACCGTTTACCGTCTCATCAAATATGCGCAGCGGTCGGAGCTCGCTTTGTTCAGGTTTGATCTATAGCCCGGTCAATGGTCAGGAAAAAGAAGCTGTGCCGAAGTGACCAAGGCCGCCCTGGGTCACCTATCTTATAGGGTCAGAAGGGGGAGGTCAAAGGCCATTCCTATTGGTCAGGGTTCATATGTCAAGTCCTCTGTGATTGGGGTAAAATGATGCACCTGGTTTGGATAGGTGCAGGGGGGAGTGAACTTTGGAGTCCTTTGTCTGTTGGCATCGTCGTCAGGGGTCGTAAATAGCAGTAGGAACCGGTTACAACCAGATTCTTTTGTAATACACATTTTAACAGAAACAGTCTTGGGAATATGGATTTTGTCCATAACTATCGGACCGTATGAATTGCGATTTATTCGCAATGACCGGAATACTGCGCATAAGAAACGGAACGTAACGGTACTAAACATTATACAGACGGAAGTATGTAATGCTGACTAAACTATGTGTGGTGCTCTCAACCTTTAACTATATTTTATTTAGTGTAAGTATGGTATTATGAATTTATGTGTAATAGTATGGCTGCGCTTCTGGTCCACTTTGTCACACAGACTCGGGTATGGATACTTTATTTGCGCAACTCTGCGAACCAAAATGGCGGCCATACTATCCTAAAATGGCGTGTGTGTAACTCGACTTTAACAGTCCACCCTTTGACAGTAAATATAAAACTGTCACAGCACAAACATTTTTTCATAACAATACAGAAATTCATAATCCTAACAGAGAAATTGGGATCAATGAATCAAACATATAAGGGGAGTAAACCATCTGCTCTTTGGCCGATCCAGGATCATGGATAAACGATGGGCCGCATTTATCGAACGATCTACTCAGGGTGACGAAGGATAATGTACAATTTTTTTGGATAAAAATAAAAACAAGGGAGGTTACAACATATACACTTTCACAAATATGGTATCTTTTAGTGGATGATGGTTTCAATTCTAGGGTCATATACCAAACCCTGGTCTTCCTCTGCATCTCTCGTTCTTACACTCATAATTTCAATACGTTTTGTCTTTCCCCGGGTCACCATTTTTACACATTTAAACAATAACACCAAGACCATGATGGCACCACCGATACAGAGAAGGAGTTTTCCGATGTTAGCTATGATTCCTTGCGCCCATTCTCCTAAACCAGAGAACCAGTGCATTGGGTTCAACCAGGAGGTCCATTCGCCGACCTTATTACCTATTTCTGCCAGGCTGATATTGTGTTCCCTTCTAAATTCCCATTTAAGCTGAAGAATCTCATCCATCCGATGATCGATGATTTCTTCTGGGTCTTCAGTATTGTTGGTGATGTATGTACAACATTTCACCCCAAACTGTGTAGAGAGGGTGACACAATATCCTCCTGTCATGGCTGTCAGATAGTTCAACACCATCCGATGTTGAACTACTGTAGCTCTCTTTTATATGCTTGTAACTCTTTCCCAGTGTATCTAAAGGTGTCATCATAAATCTCAGTGATGTTATCTACCAAGCTTGCTAATGCTTGGATGTACTTAAAATTTATGACTCCTCTGGCGGTATGGGTGATATCTAATGCAATGAGGAGTTGGATACCGAATGATTCGTGTATCAATTCAGAAGCTAGGGGTTCTTTCTTGATTGTTAAATCCCTTTTATGAATTTGGTCATAATGGGTATGAGTGTAAGGAGGAGGTATACCTTTGTGTATGCTTACCATTTCATCATGTGTAAGGGTCATCACTTCAGGTAACACTCTACCTAAATAACAAATTCCAACGTAGTTCATGGAGAGCCATTTGTACGCCTTCTACCACAAATATAATAAACATCGTCAGGGAGAAAATAAGGGACAGAGTATTTCATGATTTTATCACACATTATCCATAAGAACATTCCCGTCCCCTGCTCCCTGACTTGTTCCTCACAGGTTTCTAGCTGTAGGGTCATATTACAATAACCAGCGGATACTCTGCCGGCCATCATTTTACTTTTCTTCACAGTGTAGACATATTTATAGTGTCTCCCACTGGTGCGGATCTTTAACAATAATTCCTTATCAATAGGCTCTCCATCTGGACGCTGGGAGTAAGTTATTGTCTGGTTGTGCCATGTCACTTCCCTAGTACCAGTCATTCTGGAACTAGAGAAGTTCATACATACCAGGGACTTATCCACTTGGTATGGGTGTAATCTAAGACTAGGGGACCTGGTATACAGGTATCTCTTATCCAGTGGCCTCCCTTTATTTAATACGCTTATCTCAGAGATATTAAGCGGGTATGGGACTAGGCCTACACTACTTCTTTTATGTAGTACTTGTGAACACACCGAGCATTCCAGTTGGTTTAAGACCTTACCCACTAGTGAGTGGTAATCACTCAAGGGATGTCGGCCCGTAGTTGCCTTACTCATCGACTGACATCGCTGGATGCATTCTTCTTCCATTTTCGGCTGACAATATCTACAGACACAGTACTCACCAGACAAAAACTCATCACATTGCCCTTGAACTACGTTTTCCTCATACCTTTTACCTTCTCCTGTTATGGGTAAAGTATCAAGCTGGTTTAGGGATTCTACTTCACCCATATCTGGGTCCATTAGTACACTGTCAGAACTCCGCTCCGATCGCTCTAGAGTGTGGCAGCCACCGAGTATCCTTGAATGAGGAAGAGGAAATAGGAAGAAAACAAAGAAATAGATATATAACTGTGAACCTGTTGCTTGGAGTCCTTCCATCATCTCTACCAGGGGACTTTTTATTTGCTCTGCTCTTTGACTTTTGCTCGTTCAGGTTGCTTGACCTTGGCTGCCTTTCAGTCTTCCCGGAACAATGCTTCTAGCGATACTTCTTCTCTTTCGCTCTCTGCACACGGGAACTCTGGGTTACTGGCTTTCTTGCAGTGGGACGAATGTATCCAAGTCTCTCTCTCTGCGACTTTAATTGATGTAGTGCTGGTCAACAAAACTTGGTACGGTCCTTCCCAACGGTCTATCAAACAACCTGAGCGTAAAAAAATTTCGGATCATAACAAAGTCTCCTGGTTTAAGATTATGACAGTTCTCGATAGGCATATCAGGTGTCAATAAATTCAGCTCCTTTTGTTGTTTCCTTAGCTGTTTGTTTAGCTTTAGGATATACTGTACAGTTAGCTCATTGTTACACTTGAGATCATCCTGTGGGTCTATCATGACGTGTGGCTGCCGACCAAACAATATCTCGAAGGGGGACAAGTTGAGCGGAGCTCTGGGAGTGGTCCTAATGCTATACAGCACAATAGGCAGTGCCTCTGGCCATAACAACCCTGTTTCAGCCATAACTTTACCCAATTTGTTCTTAATAGTACCATTCATTCTCTCAAATTTGGCGCTCGCCTGGGGTCGATATGGAGTATGAAGTTTACTATTAATCCCCAGGAGTTTACACATGATTTGGAAGACCTCTCCTGTGAAATGAGTGCCTCTGTCACTCTCGATGACCTTTGGGATACCATATCTACAGACAAACTCTTGACATATTTTCTTTGCTGTAAAGGTAGCAGTGTTGGAGGCAGCGGGGAAAGCCTCCACCCAGCTGGAAAACATGTCAACACATACTAATACATATTTCAAATTTCTACAGGGTGGTAACTGTATGAAGTCGATTTGTATTACCTGGAAAGGGCCTTCTGTAGGAGGGATGTGGGATGGCTCTGTTGGGATGGCTTTTCCAATGTTCTTCCTCAAACAGGTGAGGCATGACATTGCCACTCTACCTGCTTGAGAAGCGAACCCTGGTGCACACCAGTAGGCCTTTACCAGCTTGCACATACCTTCCTTCCCAAGATGTGTCAGCCCATGGGCCGCCTCGGCTAGACTAGGAAGGTATGCCCTGGGGGCCACTGGTTTCCCGTGTCCATCTCTCCAAAGTCCTTTGGACTCTTGGCCACATCCCTTTGACTTCCATACTGCTCTCTCCTGTGGGGAACACAAATTCTGCATGTCTATCAGTTTGGATGTGGATACCATGTTCAGTGTACAGAGGTTTGTAGGATGGGTGGAAATATTTATAGGGCATGCGGCCCTTTTCGCTGCCTCATCAGCGCGGCTGTTACCAAGGGACACTGGGTCCTTCTCTGATGTATGAGCTTTGCACTTAATAACAGCCACTCTGTCTGGAAGCTGGATAGCTCCCAGAAGTTTCCTGATATATGTCGCATGCGCCACTGGTGTGCCAGCCGCCGTCATGAAATTTCGGAGGCGCCATAGGGCTCCAAAATCATTTATTACTCCGAAAGCATATCTGGAGTCGGTATATATGTTAACTGATTTTCCTTTGGCCAGTTCACATGCTCTGGTCAGTGCCACCAGTTCCGCTACTTGTGCTGAGTGAAAAAAACACTTAATCATTAAGATCCAATTGGAATATGCAAATATTTATTAAAAATACAATTCATCATAAAAGGAAAACATTTTCCTAAACATACATGACATACTACACATAACATACAATAGATAATTAGGCGAAGCTGATAATAGCTTTTGAGTGTCTGTATACTGAGGCTTTATAAGATGACTGTTTGTCATGTCATAGAGGCATTTTCAAATATAGAGGCTTTTTATATAGTTACCAGTCCCAGGGCCGTTTGTAGTGGGTAAATTTCACAGATTTTTGCTGCAATGTCCTATTGGACTTCCTCCCTTTATCTGAGCCAGGTATATGTTTGTAATCCTTTGAGTGGTCAACCTTTTTTCAAAGGGACCGGCTCCAGGTGGTTTCATCAGCTGATGAAGCCGCCGATCTACTAAACAGGCGGAGAAACGCGTACTTGGGAGCCTCACATATTCAGCCCGGAAGCAGTCCAGCCCAGCGCCGCAGTAAATCTACACACAGCTTTGACTGTGTAAACAGCTAAAGTTTCTTTTGGACGGACACCACCTGGAGCCGGTCCCTTTGAAAAAAGGTTGACCACTCAAAGGATTACAAACATATACCTGGCTCAGATAAAGGGAGGAAGTCCAATAGGACATTGCAGCAAAAATCTGTGAAATTTACCCACTACAAACGGCCCTTGGGACTGGTAACTATGTAAAAAGCCTCTATATTTGAAAATGCCTCTATGACATGACAAACAGTCATCTTATAAAGCCTCAGTATACAGACACTCAAAAGCTATTATCAGCTTCGCCTAATTATCTATTGTATGTTATGTGTAGTATGTCATGTATGTTTAGGAAAATGTTTTCCTTTTATGATGAATTGTATTTTTAATAAATATTTGCATATTCCAATTGGATCTTAATGATTAAGTGTTTTTTTGACTAAGCAGCGCCACCTAGGGATACCAGCTTGCTGGATACCTATTATATATATTTCCACTGTGAGAGGTACACAATTCCTCTGAATAGGAGGCTGCAGCTTGGTCAAAAGATTGAATCAAATCCATACCCATCTATTGTAGGAACCAGCGCTTTTGAGTGACCCTAGTGGCCACACACGTATTGTGCTGAGTGAGGTGGTCCTAAGGGTTCAGCTTCCACAATACCTTCTCCATCTACTACCGCGTAGCCTGTGCACAGCTCTCCCGTCTCCGTTTGTCTATGACAGCTACAGTGAATAAGGTTATGTCTACCTCACTTAATGGGCTGTCGCTTATGTCAGGACGTGCTGTGAAGGTCTGATTCAGGTAGGTCATGCAATCATGTTTGTCCTCACCCTCACTAAACTCTGCCTTACCATATTCAGCAACATTCCCATCACCCTCCACCCTTTGTGCCTTGGAGGGCACATGAGGAAGGAATGTGGCTGGGTTTAGTGTGTTGCATCTTTTGATGGTAATATTTACTGGGGCCATCAGCGCCAGTTCCCACTTGGTGAACCGTGCTGAGGACACATGACGTGTTTGGGCAGAATTTAGGAGGGCAGAGACAGCATGGGGAGCATGAACAGTTAAATCGTGTCCTAACACCACATCCTCACTCTTGCTTACTAATTGTGCTATCGCAGCTACGCTTCGTAAGCAAGTTGGGAGTGAGCGTGCTACTGTGTCCAGCTGGCCACTGTAGTACGCTACTGGTCGGTTGGCATCACCATGCTTTTGAACAAGTACTCCTGCCGCACACCCAGCTGATTCTGTTCCGTACAGTTCAAAGGGTTTCCCATAATCTGGCATTCCCAGTGCTGGGGCCTTTGTGAGGCTCACCTTTAGTTCCTCGAAAGCCAGCTCAGATTCCTCAGTATGAGAGACCCGGTCTGGCTTAGTTGAGGAAACCATCTCTTGTAGTGGTAATGCCAGAATAGAGAATCCTGGGATCCAATTGCGACAGTATCCACACATGCCTAGGAACGTACGGATCTGGTGCTGGGTCTGTGGCAGTACCATGTTTTGAATCGCTTGGATTCGGTCATCAGTGAGGTGTCTCAGCCCTTGGGTAAGGCATTGGCCCAGATACTTAACCCTGGTCTGACATAATTGTAGCTTATCCTTTGATACTTTATGTCCTGTCTCTGAGAGATGCATCAGCAGCTGTCTAGTGTCATCTACTGATGACTCCAGTGACTCAGAACACAACAACAAGTCATCGACATATTGTATTAGTATCAAACCACTCATAGGTTGAAAGGATTGTAAACAATCATGCAAGGCCTGGGAGAAGATGCTGGG
The DNA here is from genome assembly GCF_055691185.1 of Crinia signifera. NCBI lineage: Eukaryota > Metazoa > Chordata > Amphibia > Anura > Myobatrachidae > Crinia > Crinia signifera. The sequence goes on along the minus strand of NC_139221.1, from coordinate 125,646,605 downwards.
GCTGTCTATGAATCCCTGAGGGAGTCGAGTCCAAGTATACTGTACTCCTCTGTAGGTAGAGGCGAACAGATACTGGCTGTCAGGGTGTAAAGGGACAGAGAAAAACGCAGAACACAAATCAATGACTGTGAAATGAGTGCAGTGAGGTGGTATTTGCATCAGGATGACAGCTGGGTTTGGCACTACGGGGAATTGGCTCTCAACTACTTTGTTTACCCCTCTTAGATCCTGCACTAGTCTGTAGCCCCTCCCCCCGCTCTTTTTCACAGGAAAGATGGGACTATTGGCCGTGCTGGAAGTTCTAACTAGGATTTCTTGTTGGAGCAATCGCTGGATCACTGGGTATACTCCTAGTTCGACTTCAGGTTTTAAAGGGTATTGCGGTATTTTTGGGGCTATCCTGCCTTCTTTTAAACGGATCTCTACTGGAGCTACATTTGCCATCAGCCCAGCATCCTGTCCATCTTTAGTCCAAAGGGAACTCGGTATTTGTGCTGTAATTTCAGCTACCCTAGATGGATTTGACTCTACAACAGTTGAATACAACATTAGCCTCTGAGGACTGTCCAGCATATCTTGCACTTCTTGTGCCAGATCTCTAGGAGTGTCCAGAAATACCCCATCGGGGGGTCCAATAGATGACACATCCCATTTTACATAGTAAATCTCTACCCAGGAGGTTAGTCGGGGCTGCTGCAGCCAACAGGAAAGAGTGTTTGGTATGTAGAGGCCCGATTGTAACATCCGCTGGTTTCGTCAGTGGGTAATGTTGTATTTTTCCTGTTACCCCAATTGCTGCTACTGATTGGTCAGTGAAACCCAAGTGAAGAGGAGTGTTGAGAACAGATCTGGCCGCCCCTGTATCAACCAAAAAGGTTTGCCTTACTCCAGCTATATCAACCTTTACCTGAGGTTCCTCTCTAAGGTGTTGTGTCAATCTAACTGGCTGTAGGATACAGGTATGACCTGTTTCCTATTGTCTTACCTGGGTTGCCCTTAGTACAGTGTCAGCCATCAGATGGGGAGGAGGCATGTTGCGTGACCTGTCTGTCTCCTCCCATTGTCTAGGGGCTGGGTATCTCCGTGTCTCACCCTGGTGAGATTCCCATTCTCGCCTATGTGTTTTGTAGCTCCTGGGGTTTCCTGATTTGCATTGAGTTGCAAAGTGTCCCTCCTTGTTGCAGTTGTAGCAAATTATTGGCTTTCTACCTGTGTCTCTGGTGTTCTGGTGGTGTGGGGTCTTGTTAGGGGCCTTACTGAAAGCTTGGATGCTAACCATCATTAATTTATCAGTTTGCAGCTCTCTGTGCTTCTTAATGTTACGGTCGTGGTCCATGGAAGATTCCCGTAGGGCATCTACTGTCATTCCACGCCAGTTTGGGAAAGATGTTTGGACTCTGGCCCTCAGATTTTCTTTAAGCCCATCCACCAGCACAGAGACAATCATTTCCCTCAGGTGGGGGTTGTCCTTAGGCTCGGAGACACCAGTGTATTTTGATACCGTTTTCAAGGCCCTGGTGAAATAATCACCAGCGGTTTCACCATCCTTTTGTTTGATGGTGAATATCTTGCTATATTCCACTGCCGCAGAAAAATATACTCCCAATTGTAAGTTGATTAGGAGTATATTTTCCTGGTTGATCTCATCATTTATTTCCCTGTCCGCTCTCAACCCACTATCCTGAATGAATTTCGGGATATCTATGTGGGTAGGGAGACAGGCCCTCAACATGATTCTCCAATCCTTGTTGGTGGGTTCATCAGAGTTTCCCAGATCCCTTACAAATTTCTGGCTCAGTGCCAGATCTTTCCTAGGATCAGGGAAATCTGAAATGATAGACCGCAGTTCTAACCGTGTCCATGGATTTAGCATGGTCATCTTTCTGGTAGGTATCACACCCTCTCTGTCTGCCTTACCATAAGGAACCTCCAGTGTGCAAACAGGGTATGTTTGCACCACCTCCGCATTACTGGGACCTGGTCTGGAGTCGACTGTGTCTGTGCTGTGTGGTGCTATCTTACCTGAGTCCAACTCTATGCTGTTGGCATCCGCCGTCTCCTCTTCCTGTGCTGGAGCCCCAGCAGCAGGTTTTGCAGGTTCAGCCTTTCCTTCAAGCATGTTAATTGCATGGGAGACGGCCAATGCCAACAGCTGCTCGTTTTCTTCTCTGGTTTCCTTATAAGGGGATAAGACAGGGTACAAGTTAGCAATTGTTAAATCTTTATGGATATTTTGCTTATCAGTTATTAATCCCTCCGGCACATATGGAGGTGGGGGAGCGGTTGCGGTTGCATTCCTGTTGCGGCTGATTGTATCTGATATTGCTAGACATCCTCCCCATTGTTCCTGCCCTTCCTTCTGCCACAATTTAAGAATTTCTATGTGCTTCACTCTCTTCTTACGACAGGAGAGTAGACATATTTCATCTTTTACTGCCGATGAGATTTCTGGATCAAAGCTACCAACACTGGGAAATTCTAACTTGCTGCCCTGTGTCATCTTTTTCCATTTCTTTTGGTAAACAACTGCTCGTTCACCGTGCTTACTGCACATAATGAAAGCTGCCGACCCTTTAGGTCGACTAGCTTCCTCCCTAACTAGCACGGTATCCCTGTGTGACCCGTTATTACCCATGATTACAGGAATAAACGTTCACAGCTAGTAGACACCGGTGGGTCGTTTATACCTTGAGTAGCTCCCAAAACACTCCTTCTCAGCGACCTAGAACGTTCCCACAATCAAGTGAGGCGCGAAGGGTACGAGGTAATAATACTCAATCACCAAGTCTTTCAACTAGTAGCGAACTACTAATCAACTTGCAAGGTGCGGCCAAATTTTTCCAGGACACAACAAAACTGGTTTTTCCTGTATCCCCAAAAACTGGTATTTCTAAAGCAGCTGATCGGATCACTGGGTTCCGATTTAGCTTCTTGTACCCTCCCGGTGGATCAAAATAGGTAGTTCCACGGAAGGGGCAGTTCCTATGGGCACGTCGTCACGTGCACCTTGTCCTACACTGGACTGTCCTACACTGGACTGCGCTACTATGCTTGAGTCGTGTCGTCACACACCCCTTCACCTCAGTTTTGTTTCACACTGGGTGCTAGTTACACCTTGGTCTTATACTTAAACTTGAAATATTTCTGTACAGAAAAATCTTCTCAGGTTGGTAGTTTCTCACTAGATACTTATGCAGGTATAAATACCTTTTAAATGGCTATAGGAATCTATTAAAATTAATGCTTGAGTTGCTTGTTTTTGGAAAAATGAACACTAAAAGAAAAACTTATTTTCTCTTATTAATCACCGCTTTATCCACAGTATGTTACTATACTGTTTTAAATAAAGCTAGTGATCAATACTGTTCACCTTTGAGTTCCTATGTGTGCTGCATGTGCAGTGCCAATGAACAGCCACGTGTGTACGTGCGTTGTTCACAGGCCGCCGATGAATCGGCCACCCACGTGTTCTATAGTGTATTTGCAAGGTCGCGCTCGGGTTTCGCTATACGCAGTAATTGCGCATAAATATGGAATAAATCCCTTAACCTCGTCCGAAAGTTACGTACAGAGATGCGAAATAAATCCCGCACTCAATCCGTAAATTACGTACAAAGATGCGAAAATTTCCAAATGCAAGCACGTGCGTGCAGACCTTGCGTAATACACAATAGACGCTTCACGTTACTGAAAAAGGCCCAGAACTTATCGCCACGTGGCGGAGTCCCTGGCCTTGCAGTAACTAACAATAAAAGTTATAGTTTTGCACAGAAAGGATCTTCTATGTAATATACTAAACACAGGCCTTTGTCTCCACGTGTGCGAACCTTATCGCACGTGGCACATATACTGTAATGAACAAGCAACTCAAGACACTATACCCTGTTAAACTACTTGTGGCAGGCAGAAGTACAGTTTACTAAACACTTAAATATACTTTAAAACACGTGGCTTAATGTTTCCTTGGATTTTACTTATTGTACTTCGAGTTCAATGCTAGCACCTCTCGAACCCCGCACCGCCGCGGACCCGGCCTATCCAGCAATGGATAATAATTACTTCCACCCTTTTGCTGGTATAGGTCACGCCGCGCGTATGGTACGGAGTTCTAGAGTGTGAAACGGCCGGACGCAGCCCCCAATTATCAATACCGATTTATTATGATCAAAGAACAATAAGTAAAAAGCGTAGGTTACGTATTATGTCCGTAACCCGCGTACCTTTTATGCCTAGCTACGTGCGAACAAAACGTAGCGCAGCGTAGCGTACCTTTATCGTGTATTATACACAGAAGAACCAATGCGTTAATAAGAGATCCCTTCGCAGTACTTTGTCTCTAATCTGCGAATACACCTTTAAGGACAATGTCCGTAATATACCTTTATCGCAATATGCGAATAACAGACAAGACCACAGTATAAAGGTGAGGAGATAGAAACTCCGTAAATAATGTATTTAGTCCCTAATGGACAAAAGGGGATTACAGAAATAAGAAAAACAGGTATAACAAGTAATGCAATCGTCTAACAATGAATATAATAATCAGGCTCTACTAGGGGAAAGAAAAACAGACACGGGATACAATCAGCCAACAATACAATAAAAGTAAGTACAGTGAATGCAACCATTTACCGTCTCATCAAATATGCGCAGCGCAGTCCGGTAGGAGCTCGCTATGTTCAGGTTTGATCTATAGCCCTGTCAATGGTCAGGGAAAAGAAGCTGTGCCGAAGTGACCAAGGCCGCCCTGGGTCACCTATCTTATAGGGTCAGAAGGGGGAGGTCAAAGGCCATTCCTATTGGTCAGGGTTCATATGTCAAGTCCTCTGTGATTGGGGTAAAATGATGCACCTGGTTTGGATAGGTGCAGGGGGGAGTGAACTTTGGAGTCCTTTGTCTGTTGGCATCGTCGTCAGGGGTTGTAAATAGCAGTAGGAACCGGTTACAACCAGATTCTTTTGTAATACACATTTTAACAGAAACAGTCTTGGGAATATGGATTTTGTCCATAACTATCGGACCGTATGAATTGCGATTTATTCGCAATGACCGGAATACTGCGCATAAGAAACGGAACGTAACGGTACTAAACATTATACAGACGGAAGTATGTAATGCTGACTAAACTATGTGTGGTGCTCTAAACCTTTAACTATATTTTATTTAGTGTAAGTATGGTATTATGAATTTATGTGTAATAGTATGGCTGCGCTTCTGGTCCACTTTGTCACACAGACTCGGGTATGGATACTTTATTTGCGCAACTCTGCGAACCAAAATGGCGGCCATACTATCCTAAAATGGCGTGTGTGTAACTCAAGGGAAAATATATATGTAATATATAATCAGGCGCAAGTGGTTAATTAAATAATTAATATAAGAAACCATATATTAAATGGCAGCTCCCAATGGATTCCCAGCAGGGGATCCAATGAAACAAAATCTAGGGGATATAATTATTCTAATCAAATAATTATAGAGAGCGCACTGAATTAAGCACAAATATTTATTAAAAAACAATAGATGAAAAGCTCATATAAACGATCACAATTATTTAATAAAATATAACAATAAAATCAATATGATATAAAATAGTTATAGAGCACTGGGCAATCACTGATGCCCCACACAATGCTATATGAATAATGTCCAGTTGCTCTTACCCACTAAGGATGATGTTATGTCCAGTAGCGGGGAACTTGTAATTGAGTTTGATGAGATATGAGAAGACAAAGTCCATCCAATAAGTTTATGGAGATATGTGATGTTTGATTGGGGGAAAAAAACGGAGGGGGATTTGTAGAGATGAAAAGGTGACTCGCAGAGCAGCCTCGCTGTTGGAAATAGATGTATCTGTGCTACAACCGGCAGATGATGGTCTCGGGGTCTGGAGCGAGTCACACCTCTTCTGAGGAAACCGTCTGATCCCACGACGGAGAAACGCGTTAAGACCGGGAGGACCACCCGGCACTCACCTTTACCCACCACTTTGCTTCAAATCATCAGATTTATTTCCTATCCTCGGGGCCGATACCTGTGAGCAGAAGGGTAGCTGCGGCGATCCTGGACTTTACCATCCACAGGCTCCCCCGAGAGGTGTGACTCGCTCCAGACCCCGAGACCAAGCGCGGCAGTTACCCCGTCACTCCCACCGTTGGCTCTCTTCCCCAGAACGTCACGGTGGTAGATGAGACAGACTTCTCCAACATACACCTAGCCGCGCCGCTGGTTCACTATGGAGTGCTCCCGGCTCATTACCATCATCTGCCGGTTGTAGCACAGATACATTTATTTCCAACAGCGAGGCTGCTCTGCGAGTCACCTTTTCATCTCTACAAATCCCCCTCCGTTTTTTTCCCCCCAATCAAACATCACAATTGTGATCGTTTATATGAGCTTTTTATCTATTGTTTTTTAATAAATATTTGTGCTTAATTCAGTGCGCTCTCTATAATTATTTGATTAGAATAATTATATCCCCTAGTGTGTGTAACTCGACTTTAACACTTGTTACGGAATTTGGCGGCTTTGAGTGCCACGGTGTGTCCGCAATGCGACACACACACACACACACACACACACACACACACACACTCTTCAACTTATTATATAGATAATTCCCATGTATATGTATTGTATGAATTTTTTGTTGCAACTTGTTGCTAAAGATCTCTATGTTCTGAACATGGGTCTGAGTCTGGGATCTGGGATGCGTACATTAAAGTTCGGACTGCACATGCGCACCTGGAATGGGTGGGGGCGAGACCTGCAGGGAAGACATCACTGCTGGCCACCGCAGGGTTGTGGGTAGTGTTGGCTGAGCTGCAGTGCACGCTGACAGGAAGTCAGCACATCGGGAGAAGCAGAGAGCCATCAGCCAGGGCTCTACTTCCCTGAAGCTAGCCCCGCCCACCACACAGAGAGCGTGCATCGGGCATACTGTACCTGCTACTCTCCTCTGCCTGCGGTGATCTGTCTCCTCCCTACCACACTGCTGGGTCCCTGCACCTCCAAGTGAGTGTTATGTATCCTGGGGGAGGGGGGGGGCTGTTTATAAAATATGTGTGTGTGTGTGTGTGTGACTGTGTACTGGTTGTTATATGGGGGGGGGGGGTGCCTATAAGTAATGTAAAATATTGGTGTGTGCTGGCAGTAATACAGAAGGAAGGGTTGTGAATATGTGTAATGAAATATAATGGTGTGTGTGTGTGTGTGTGTACTGGCTGTAATAAGGGGTGTGTGTAATGTAATATAAGTGTGTGCACTGGCTGTAATGTGTGTGTGTGTGATGTAATACAAGTGTGTGTGTACTGGCTGTAATATGGGGTGTTTGTGCGTAATGTAATATAATGGTGTGTGCACTGGCTGTGGTGTGTGTGTGTGATGTAATACAGGGGTGTGTGTACTGGCTGTAATATAGGGTGGGTGGGTGTGAGTTTGTGTAATATAATGGTGTGTGCACTGGTTTTGTCCAGAAATAATTGATCAGAAATAATTTGAATCGGTCCTTGACGACCAAACCGAGGCACCCCTGCAAGTGTCCCGAGGCACCCTAGGAAGCCTAGGCGCACAGTTTGGGAACCATTGGTCTAGGTGATATGCAAGATCGACATTAACAAAAAATCTACGTGCACAAGGGCAATATTGGCAAAAGGTCAATACAAGCAAACTGTCGACATAGAAAAAAGTTGACACATAAAAGGTCAAAATAATTTTTTGGGTGTGACTAGCAAAACCTGAGCATGTGGATCCCAAATTAGTGTAGCATGTACCCTGTAGGCCAGGGGAGGCTGAACCATTCCTCGAGATCTACCAACGGTCCACATTTTCCAGATCACCTAGCTGCTGCACAGCTGTAGTCATTATTAACTGTCACATTTTCAAACATGCTGCATTCATTCCTACTATAGATCCACAGGTTGCCTGAAAAACATGAACTGTTGGTAGATCTTGAGGACAGGTTTGGCCACCCCTGCTGTAGGCCAATTCAAATTGGAGTCCATGAGGATATTAAAGTATGAAAAAGTCCAAAAAAATTCGAAAAAAGTGAAAACCATGTTGACTTTTTAGCAGAACAGTTGAGAACAAAGGTGTTCAGTGCTTCCAGGGTTCCCAAAGAAAAACACTTAATTACGTGCAGCGGGTAAAAATCAATTGTCACTATATATATAGACGACATTTTAATTGTATGGGATGGAACAGACTCACGATTTTATGAATTTTTTTTAAAGATCTGGACAACAACAATGTGAACTTAAAGTTTACATCCAATATACAAAGAGAAACTATAGAATTCCTTGACCTGATCTTAACGAGTGAAAATAACAAAGTAGTAACTAAGAACTTTGTTAAGAGTGTGGACAAAAACAGTTACCTACAACATAAGAGCAACCACCGAAAAAGAAGGACAACATACCATACTCTCAATTTCATAGGATCAAACGTAATTGCAGCAAACCAGAGGACGTTGAAGAACAACTCACGCTGTACGGACAGAGATTCACAGAAAAGGAATACCCAACTGGTCTAATTGAGAAAGCAGAGAGAACAAGGTCCATAAATCGTGTCTCACTACTTACATATAGAAATAAAGAAGAAGAGAGAAAAGAATCCATGGCATTTATCACCACCTATAATAGGCACAAAGTCACCATAAAAAAATGCATACAAAACCACTGGGGGATACTCCTGATGGATCCCATATTAAAAGAGGTCTTACCCCCAAAACCGGACATTGTCTATAGAAAATCAAAGAATTTGAAGGACATACTAGCACCTAGTATGTTAAAAACAATAACATCCCCACAAAACAACCAAAGTGCCAAGGATCTTATAAATGTGGCAAATGTATCATATGCAAGTACCTCCATCCTAATAGGAGGAGCTTCTCTGACACAGGGAACAACAACTAGTTCCAAATCAAGAACTTTATGAACTGTAATTCGACCTCAGTCATCTATCTACTAGAATGTACCTGCAGGAAGAAATATGTAGGCAAGACCAAACGTCCCCTTAAACACATACAAGAACAGGTAAGAAGCATAAAGAACAAACTGGATAACCATGCAGTCCCCAGACATTTCGCAATAACACATGCATCAAATCCAGAAAACATGACTTTTAAGGCCATCGAACATGTAAAACTGGTTAGTACATACTAACAATATGTGTAAAAAAAAATACTTTATTGCGACTATTACAATTTCAAATGGGAGTCTGTATTTCTGGGGGAAGTTGGTGAATGGGGGTAAGGGTGAAGGTGGTCACACATATGGGTGGGCGTCACAGAGACCAGTTCTATCTTGCAGATCTCACTGGGGTGTCTTCTGCACATCAGTGTGGACAACCTGGGTGGTGGTGGGGAAAAGGCAGAGGCTCCGTGTTTGGGCAATGCAGGGGTCTGCTGAGTGTGTGGGGGGGGGGTGGACACACCCCCCAATATTACTAATGGACACACAAGTGAGTGCACAATTCACCCCAATATTACCAATAAGTCACCAGGTTTTACAGACAAAAAAAAACAGAATTTGCTGCACCACCCTGCATTAACTAGAGTGGAGCGCAATACCACCACCACCCTACTCCAACATTGACCATCCCCACCCCGCCACCCAGCAGACTCTGTGCATTGCCCAAACAACGAGCCTCTGCCTTTTCCCCACCACCACCCAGGTCGTCCACACTAGGGAAGGCTGACACACACCAGTATTTGCAGAAGACACCCCAGTGAGATCTGCAAGATAGAACTGGTCTCTGTGACGCCCACCCATATGTGTGACCACCTTCACCCTTACCCCCATCCACCAACTTCACCCAGAAGTACAGACTCCCATTTGAAATTGTCTCCAAGAACATTCTTAATTGGGTAGTTCAGAGATCCACACACGCTGGACACACAAGTGAGTGCGCAATTCACCCCAATATTACCAAACAGTATATGATGTGTAAAACCTTTTTTTGGGATGGAAAATAATTATGTAGCCAAAATATTTATTCTAACAATATTGCAGTTAGCAATGCTCATTAAATGAGCTTGTTTCTGTGATATTTTCAGCTTTGGGTTGATCTAAATTCAATGTCCTTTGTCTTTCACTAAAGAAGTAAATGTAGGGGTTGATAGTACAATTAAGAACAGTGCTGTAGATACTGGCAAAGTATAGAATGACTGTTTGAACATCTGTAGACAGCAACTGAAAATACATTAGGAACCATAAAAGATTGAAAGGTACAACAGATAAGATAAATGCAATAACTGCAGCAATTATGAATACATAAAGCTCTGCTGAAACCTGTTGGCTGAATTTTCTGTTAATGTTGATGAGTAATATGAGACTTGAAATGACCATGATTGGGAGGAAGATACCTATAGCTATAACAAAGGTTGTTATCTGCACTGCTGTACACTTTGAGGCCTGATTCCTGAATGCTTTATGTTGTGTGTTCTGAAAGTTCCGAATGAGACTTTCCAAACATCCAATGACCCAAAGAAAGACACATAGGGTATGGATCATTGGATAGACAGCAACTAGGTCGACAAGCATTAGGTCGACACCATTAGGTTGACATGCATGAAGGTCGACATGACTGAAGGTTGACATGCCGGAAGATCGACATGGCTGAATGTCAACATGGGTTAGGTTGACAGTGTCATTATGGGGACTTTCACTTTTTTTTGTCTCGAATTTGTCCAGCCATTTTGGCCTTTTTTATCCATGTAATAAAACTCCTTTTTTACATTTTCTAGATGTTTAAATTTTTTTCAAATCTGGTTTCATTACATATGCAATATGTCTGGAGATATCTATATTGATGAAGACACACAAAAATACCTTTATGTGAATTAATCCATCTTCATACCTTGTACAATACACATAACATATGGAGGTTTTCTAAACATTAGGAAGAAGTTTGCAAACCAACAGTTAAAAGAAACCTTTATGGGATTTAACTAATTTCTTATGAGTATGGTACGCAACCTCTGGATTCTGTGTTAAAACACCTTAAACACACAAAGATGCCTTGATGCATTGAACACAAAGGATGTCCATGTGAGGCAGGGTATGATTCAATCCCGTTCAGCTTCGGGGGGAGTAATATGTACTACTGTACATTAAAGTACTGAAAAATATGCACTTTATTTGGTTATTAAAGAAACCATTATAGGTTTATACACACTTTTTTCATTGTGAGTGGGGCATGCTATAGCATTCATCACCTTTATGGATAAATTTGGATTAATTATTTCCATTGTTTGACTTTATTACACATTGTTTATTTAAAATGTTGGGTACTTATGTAGTATCTGGATGCCCGATTTTTTGATTGTATGCCTTAACTTAAGGCATACAATCAGATGCGATGCGATTGACCCGATTTTTCATAGGATTCATTGTAAAAATGGTCTTGTTCATTTCCCTACTATCCAAGTGGGCACGGAGTTGGATATAAACCTGTGGCGAGCGAAGCGAGCCACCGAGCCCCGCGAGGGGACGCGGATTATTTTGGTGACATGGAATACATTTTAAATAATCTGCGTCCCCTTGCGGGGCTCGCTGCGCTCGCCACGCTTCGGGCTCGGTGGCTCGCTTCGCTGGCCACAGGTTTATATCCCACTCCATGCCCACTTGGATAGTAGGGAAATGAACAAGACCATTTTTACAATGAATCCTATGGAAAATCGGGTCGATCGCATCGCATCGCATCTGATTGTATGCCTTAAGTTAAGGCATACAATCAAAAAATCGGGCGTCCAGATACTACATAAGTACCAAATGTTGTTTTAAATGTACCATGGAGATAATTTTCCTGATCAAAAAGTGTAACCAAATAAGGACAGCTCTGGGACATCTATACTGTCAATCTCACAAGGAACATATTGTATAAACCTCTTATGCATAGGCACCGATTCTGTGGGTGCTCAAGGGCTTGAGCACCCACGGAAATTCATGAGCACCCACAGCCGCCATATTGCTGTATGTATAAGCCGTATTGCTGTATAAAGTAAGCACACTTGACTTCCGCTGGACGCGTACACCCGCCAGGCGCCGGCGCCAACCTCTGCCCTCTCCCTCCACCGTGCCTGAACACACAGTGGCAGTGCATCACAGCCTGGAGCCGAGGAGGCAGCTGAGCTTACTCGCCCCCAAGCAGAGTGGACTGGAGTAGTATGTAGGCTGCCAGGAGCGGGACCACCCGGCATCTGATTCCTCCAGTGAATCCTGTCACCCGCTGTGTCAGGCTTGTCAGCTTTTAATATCTGTTCAGCCTCCTGAGGCTGAGCAGATATTAAAAGGTGACAGGACTCTCTGGAGGAGTCAGATGCCGCGTGCCAGGCAGTCCCGCTAATTATGATGAATTTCTTAGCTGATATTTGGTTTAAAGATTCAAGTTACAATTTTACAGCTAAAAAAATGGAAAGCTACAGCAATAAAGAAAGTCAAGAGAATCAACAATGCAGTACTCTTAATTAAATAAGACACTTGTTACGATTGGCTGAGCAGTTAAAAATTGATTCAATGGCTAATTCACGCTACAGCCTAAAAAATTTTTTTTTATCTCCTCCTCATCTGGTTAGTACAACAACAGTAATTCACACAATAAAATGTAGTTGAATGCAGTTGATGCATCACATACTGTACATCTATCCTCCTTTTATTTTAAATAGCCCTTTTTCATCGCACCATGCTATGGTGCAACTCTGTCCCCGAATAGCACCCACATGCAGCTCCTGCGTAGTAAAATATGTGGCATGTCTATATTCAGCGTGACTGGAGACAACTGTGTTGTATAATACAAATTGGTATTATTTTGTGGCCACGCCCCTTCCCCATGAAGCCACCCCCCTATATTTTTGGGGAGTGGCTTCATGGGCACCCACCAGCAAAAACATAAATCGGCACCTATGCTCTTATGTAATAGTCTCAGTGAATAAGATTGCTTATATTGTTCTGTTTTTTTTGTATGTGAGAGAAGGGGGAAAGCGGGGTAAGGGAAGGAGGGTGGAAGCTTACGGTAGGGGAGAAGAGGAAAAGCATGCATTAAAGATAGAAATGGTAAATAAGCAAAGCATGCATAGTCTGGGCTTCGGCACATAGAACTAAGTGGTTAACTCAAAAGTGTTAACCACTTACAGCTCTGCACAGTGGCGGATTTAGGGCGGGAGGACCAGGGCTTTCCAACGAGCCCAGCCCCGTGTCTCTAGCCCCCCGGGAACCGGAGATATCGCCTGGTAAAGCTGTAACGTTTTTTCCCCATAGGATAATATGGGACCCATCAATTCCGACCCCCACCCGGTTCCGATGGCTGCCAGTTCCCCCCCCTGGCATCACAGAAGCTTGTTGTTGATCTTATTCAATTCCAAATCGCTGGGCCTTCAATATAATACCAGGCTGGTCCATATCGGTCTATTGGTTCCAGAGATATTGTGTGTAAACTGATTTTTTTATTTTTGAAATGTAATGTAATGGCTGTTCATGTTCTTTGAGGGCAGATTACTCTGGACCCAAACGTTCCAGTTTCACTGGACCAAAATCATTCAAAGCCCACTCAAAAGTTCTTCAATATGATGCTTGTCTCATGTAAATGGGTCAGTTGGTTCCGAAGATATAACCGGTTAAATGAGATAACTGGTTAAATGGGGGAGGGGTGGTTTTCTCTCCCCCTCACACCAGAAAATGCAGGGACTAGGCTGGTGTAAAAGGGGCCAACCTGGGAATGCATTTTCTGGTGTGAAAGGGGTATTATTTCAAATAGCCGGGACCTGCAGTGCTCTGAATACAGCCAGGCTCTGCCACTGTCAGTGGCTATCACTTCTGCCTGGCGGCGGCTGTCCCCCATTTACCGCGAGCATGTATTCCCGCTTGGCAATGAGCATGTAATCCCACATTGCAACGAGTATGTAACCTCTGGCAATGAGCATGGAACCCTTGGCAATGAGCATGTAGATAAAAAGCACTTATGTAGCATAATTTTTAATAGGCATTATGGTGTTTGGCATAATACATAATGGACATATTGGCGTGTGACTTAACGTGTAATGGACATTATGGTGTAAATGTTTAATGCGCGCCTTTGGTGGACAATGTGCCTGTCTATGAAGCGTATTGTGAATTTTGGCTTAATCTGTGTGGCATTATGTGAATTCTGGCTCAATCCGTGTGGCATTATGTGAATTTTGGCTCAATTCATGTGGCATTATGTGAATTTTGTCTCAATCCGTGTGGCATTTTGTGAATTTTGTCTCAATCCGTGTGGCATTATGTGAATTTTGGCTCAATCCATGTGGCATTATGTGAATTTTGGCTCAATTTGTATGTCATTTTATGAATTTGGCTCAATTTGTATGTCATTTTATGAATTTGGCTCAATCCGTGTGGCATTATGTGAATTTTGACATAATCCATGTGGCAATATGTGAATTTTGGCTCAATCCATTTGGCATTATGTGAATTTTGTCTCAATCTGTGTGGCATTATGTGAATTTTGGCTCAATCCGTGTGGTATTATGTGAATTTTGACACAATCCATGTGTTACTATGTGAATTTTGGCTTAATCCATTTGGCATTATGTGAATTTTGGCTCAATCCATGTGTTATTATGTCAATTTTGGCTTAATCCGTGTGGCATTATGTGAATTTTGACACAATTCATGTGGCATTATGTGAATTTTGGCTCATTCCATTTGGCATCATGTGTAAGGGTCTAGTATTTTGTTGCATAATGTGTAGAAGTTGTATATGGTGTTGTACACTACACTCAAGGACACGCCCCCTGTTGAGTGGCCACACACCCTTTTCCAGAGCGCGCCTTCGGCATGCGCACAACTACTTCCTTCACTTTTGTCGCCATGGTGGGCCTGCATACTTTAAATGACAGGGCCTATTTTTAATCCCATTCCCACCCTCTCTCTGCTGGTCTCTTAGCATGTACACTGGAACCACTAACACCACCCCTCCCCCACCTAAACCCTCTTTTATCATGGTGCCCCCCCTGTCATTTTATCCTGGATCCGCCCCTGGCTCTGTATATTGCTGAGCTACCAGAACATAAAATAATGGTAAAATAAGCAATAACAACAAATACACTTTAAATTAAATTGAATAATAACAGTACAGGCCCATTTTCTCTAATGCCCCTTTCCCACTGCAGCTAAAAAACGGTAAATTGCAGATTTTCAGCGCAATTTACCGTTTTAAGGCTGCAGTGGAAAAGTGCCAGAGTTGAAATACCGTTTAAAGCTAAATGGTATTTCAACCCGTTTTTAAAGCAGAGTCCTACACGGCTAAATAACGTTTAAGAGGCAGTGGGAATGCCTTTTAAACACTATTTAGCCTCCAGGCAGTCCCAGTGCCTGATGAGACCTAGTAGTTCTCACTTTGTGCATGTGTAATGAGTGCACGTGCATAATAAAGAGCCGCTCATTACATATGCACATATGTAATGAGCGGCTCATTAGAATGCACGTGCACTCATTACATATGCGCAAAGTGAGAACTACTAGTTCTCATCAGGCACTGGGACTGCCTGTACCCCGCATGGACCCTGCATGGACCCCCGCTGCCTCCCCACTGCCCTGCATCCCCGTGCAGGTAAGTACAAGGGGAGGGGAGGTGGGGGCACAGGGCAGGTACGGGGGGTTAGGCACTCTTTACACTGGGGGGCGGGAGGGATTAGGCACTCTTTACACTGGGGGGGGGGGGTAGGCACTGTACATTTTACATGGTTCACTGCAATGGGAATGGTACTTAAATGGTATTTAAAACGGTAATCTGCTGCAGTGGGAATGCTAATACCGTTTTAAATACCATTTAAGATTACCAGTACTTTAAACTGGTCTGCAGTGGGAAAGCAGCATCAGCGAAGCACACTAGTAATAAAGGTGCATTCAGCAATTTATTTATTTATTATTTATTTATTTATTTATTTATTAACAGTTTCTTATATAGCGCATACAGGTGTATTTGTTTATTACATCATAATACACTTCAACGTATTTAACTTAATATATTGGCTTATCTTTGGCATAATTATATGCTGTAATGCAGCCCATTCAGAAGTGATATGTAAAAGGATACATTAGACAGTTTACACTGTTACTTGTAATACTTATTGTAACATTTACTGTTTTTCAATAACAGACTGCGGGGGAAATTTACTAAGATGTATATTCTACTCCACACGTGATGTTGCTCTGGGCAACCAATCAGAATTTACTTCTTATTTATTTAGCACCCTCTAAGATAGTAGACAGGATCTGATTGGTTGCCCATAGCAACAGCACATGTGAAGTAGAATACACATCTTAGTAAATGTCCCCCTATGTGCGCATGCCTATGCTGCTGTGGCAAACAACAAACATCCACATTTCAAATAATACCCCCCCATTGAGACTGAACACACACCCCAAACAATCCCTTACATAATCTCTCAATTGTCACAAATATCCTCCTCACTCCCCACGTGTCGCCCAGAAACACCCCAGAAATGACAAGTGATCTTAAATGATAAAAACCAAACAGTACATTAAAGTGTGTTTAATAAATGAAGCTTAGATAGAACATATCAATTTAGCCTGATTTACACAAGAAAACATGCCTATTATATTTATTAATTCCAATAAAATGTCACAACTGCTAAGCCAAACTCATATAACATGAGATCTAAATACAGCGGCACGTAGTGATAATAAATTAATACCATGGAAAATATGGAGATGAAAAAAATGTCAGGAATAAAAAAGTGTGCCTGAGACGCTTCAGGTCTACGGTTCATCCCTGCAATCTGATGTGAGGGGAAGCATAGTCTTGAGCCATTCCTGGCGCTTTCCCTTACAGAGAGAGAGAGACAGTCTTGAACCGGCTTCCCCAGGCACGGGCATTAGCACTGTGCCACAGTGCTGCCCAACAGCTGTACATAGCTCTGGAACCATTGAGTCTCATTTACATTATGACATCATCACTCAACAGCGCCACCTCTGGCAGATGCTGGAACTACATGCTTAACATATGTGAATGCCTGACAAGAGAAGGGACCCCCATACCACCTTTCTGCCTACTCAGGTGCTTATGTACTTAGACTGATGACGTGATAAAGTGGGAGGTGATAACGCAGCAGCCAGTCAGCCCCCAACTGTCATTTGCAATCACGATCAGTAACTTGACAGTTAGGAGCTGATTGGCTGCTGCATTATCACCTGCATGTAACAGCTGCAGATCTCACTATCAGCAACAGCCGGCACATTGTGAATTCTTCACACACACACACACACACACACACAACCCCCCCGACCCCCTATCCCCCGACATCCAGGTGCCCTTACATCCCAGTGTTGATGTTATACCGTTCAAGCTGCGAAATCCTCAGAGCTATTCAGATTTGAACAGTCACAATAAATATGTTTAAAATAAGGTTGGATCTATTGGATAAAAATATACAGAGGTACAAGCAATAATCATAATCTGTCCTTAAATATATCAGTGTAGACTACATATAACAAGGGTTGAAGCTAATACACCAAGGTTGAACTGGATGGACTTGAGTCTTTATTCAGCCTTAAATACTATGTAACTAAGTTTCGCAATTTCTTTTGCAGATTTGCTCGGGGGGATTTATCTTTCTGTCTGGGCGGTGCATATCTACTCGCAGTCATCTGCAATTTAGTATATTAACAATCCATGCTGAATTAAGCCCATAGATCCAAAATGCTGGAACTCACATTCCATAAGAGTGTATATGCTGCGGTGCCTTCCAGGGGTATAGTGGCCAAATATACTGTTGCAATCTGGATTCTTGTAAATAATTAAAATGTATTTTATTAATCCACTCCAAAGTTTCAGATTTTACCCCGTCATTAGGGAAACAGAGCATAGGTGTACAAACTATTTATGAGACAAACAATATATATTATTGAATTACAATACCCGATTAGGTTCAGCTAGTGATGTGCCTTGGACCATGTACTGTACATCCCTGTTTGAACCTAATCATGTCCTTATTACCTGATGACAGGTAAAACCTGAAGCATAGTCGTGAATTAATAAATAAATTTTTAATTATTGACAAGACTCAGAATTTATATTTATACTGTAGTTGTATATTTTGTGCATTGATCGCGTGTTTCTTTAACAATAAAAAATAAGCTATAAACCAATGTGTTATATTTCGTCTCCATGTATAAACACTGAGCTTGGTGGTGGTATTTTCTTCTAGGGGCACCAACTTGTACCAGTGCTTTTTAATATTTTTATTGGTGAGATTACAAATGTAGGTAGATGAGAGGAATGGTCAAGAGCATGGCAGATACAGTTTAATGCCAAAAGATGCAAAATCATGCACTTGGGTTGCAAAAATCCAAAGACTAAATATAGTATAAATGGCACTATAATGGAAACTACTGAGGAAGAGGGATCTAGGTGTCACTATTTCAGGGGACTTAGAGGCTGGTAGGCGATATAACAAAGCAATGAAGAAGGCAAGTCAGATGCTTGGTTGCATAGGGAGAGGTATCAGCAGTAGAAAGAAAGAAGTAATAATGCCACTGTATAGGTCATTGGTATGACATTATCTAGAGTACTGTGTTCAGTTCTGGAGGCTATATCTCCAGAAGGATATAAATACATTAGAGACTGTACAAAGAAGGGCAGCTAAAATGGTGCATGGCCTACATCACAAAACATACCAGGAAAGACTAAAATATATTAATATGTATACTTTAGAGCAGAGAAGGGAAAGGGGGGACATGATAGAAACTTTCAAATAAATCAAGGGTTGGTACTTGTTTCCTAGCACGGCCACAAATCTTATGGATCGTGTACCTTTAGTTAAGGTACACGATCCATAAGATGGACCCGATTTCCTTTGAAATCAGGTCCATTTGGCCGGCTAGGATAAAATATCGGGGGCATTGCGTCAGTCGGGACCGTTAACAATGGTCCCGACGTGACCGACGCGATGCCCGCGATTTCCCCATAGGCTTCAATGTTAAAAAATATTTTAACATTGAAATCGTATCGGGAAAGGTAAAATATCGGGGGCATCGCGTCGGTCGGGACCATTAACAATGGTCACGACGCGATGCCCCCGATTTTTCCATCGGGTTCAATGTTAAAATATTTTTTGACATTGAAATAGTGAAAAAATGTGAAAAATGTGAAATGGGCCAATATGACCCATTTCACATTATAGATGTCCCCGTCGTCACCCCACGATAGACGCCAACCCGAAGCGTGGCGAGCGCAGCGAGCCCGCGAGGGGTGGCGGTGCGCGTCCTCCGACCTTTTCATTCCCCTACTATCCACGTCGGCGTGGAGTTGAGAATAGAATAGTGTGGCGAGCGCAGCGAGCCACCGAGCCCGAAGCGTGGCGAGCGTAGCGAGCCCCGCGAGGGGACGCGGATACCTTCACAGTTATACGCGTCCCCTCGCGGGCTTCACAGGTGTCCGTGGCGACGCGGACACCTGTGAAGTCCGCGAAGGGACGCGTTTACCTGTGAAGGTATCCGCGTCCCCTCGCGGGGCTCGCTGCGCTCGCCACGCTTCGGGCTCGGTGGCTCGCTGCGCTCGCCACACTATTCTATTCTCAACTCCACGCCAACGTGGATAGTAGGGGAATGAAAAGGTCGGAGGACGCGCACCGCTGCGCTCGCCACGCTTCGGGTTGGCGTCTATCGTGGGGTGCGGTGTACGCCGTTAAATTTGGGGGGGTTGGGAATATTTTTACATTGAATACAATGTAAAATCGGGTCCCAGGGACCCGATTTACATTTCATTAAAAAAAAAATCGGGTCCAAAATCGGTCGGTCGCGACGATCGCATCGCATGCGACCAAATCGCATGCGATGCGATCGAACCGATTTTTCCGACACGACCACCCCGATGTAAATCGGTGTGGCCGTGCTAGGAAACAAGTACCCAAGGGTTTTAACAAGGTACAGGTGGGAGACATTCTTCACAGGAAGAGGAGCAACAGAACACGAAGACATGCACTGAAACTAGAGGGAGGAAGATTCAGGGGCAATTTGAGGAAGAATTACTTCACAGAAAGGATAGTGGATAAGTGGAATAGCCTCCCATCAGAGGTGGTAGAGTTAAATAGATTAGAGGAATTTAAACATGCTTGGGATAGCATATTGATAACCTTACAAAGAAATAAGGATCAAATATGGTCTGAGGATGTTTCTATATAAAAAAAATCTCTCCTATGCCAGCATTTCTCATCCTCAGCCCTCAAACCTCCTAACAGTTCACATTTTCTAGCTCACCCAGCAGATGCACTGTAGGGGCAGAGGCGTAGCAAGGGCGGTGCCGATGGAGCACCAGCTCCGGGCGCTGGAAGCTATCCTGGCGCCGGAGCCGTGCCGGCACCGCCAGCTCGCCCACTCCATCTCCCCCGCTAGCTCCCGGCTCCCCGGCCCTCTGTGTGCGGGAGACGTGATGCTATTTAAAATTCACGTCTCTCGCTGGACCGCTAGCCAATAGGTGCTTGCGGTCCAGCAGCCAATCAACTGGTGGCTGCTGAACCGCGAGCGCCTATTGGCTAGCGCGGTCCAGCGGAATATGTGAATCTTAAATAGCAGGCGCAGCAGCACACACTAGTGCACTGTTACAGCGCGGAGCATGGACAGCGGACAGCTGGGGGTCCCACTGTCAGATGTCGCGCGCAGAGGCCGATCCGCGGCACTGCTCCCCTCTCGTGACAGCCATCACAGCCGCTGCAGATTCAGTGCAGGCTGTGACGGCTGAGTGACTTGATTGAGCAGCCTGCGCAGGGAGTGCAGACTGGGTCAGCCGCCGCAGCTAACATAATCCCGCCTACCCGGCTCCCAATGTGTTGGTAAATTGTCGCCATCAGAAGGGGGACCATGCTCGAGCTCCAGTGTAACAAACATAAAAGAGGTCCAGACTCACCACCCTGGTGTTGGATAGGATGGGTATGGGATGGGTATGTTGGGGACAGTGAAAGAGTAGGGTGTGTACTGTAATTGGGAGTGGTGTAGAGGATTATAGAGTGAATGTGGCACAAACAGGGGGACTAGGGTGTATATGTGAGTAAAGCTTTATAGGGGGTCTGTGGGTGGAACAGGGTGTTTGTGGTGGGGATAGAGGGACGTGGCGATGAGGTCTCTCCTCTTATATGGAATCAATATGGGAATTCTGTGAGGGACAGAAATATGGGCAATGTTTAAGGGGCACTACGAGGGGAATTATGTGTAAGGGACATTACTACGGGCATAATATATCATGGGCATTATGTTTGTGGCATAATGTGTAATGGGCATTACATGTGGCATGATATGTAATGGGCATTACGGACGCTTAGTCCTTATTGCGGAAATTATCTCCAGTGTCAGACTGGGGCAAAGATATGTGGTTGTTCACGATTGAACAGTGATCCCTCGTATTGATAGTTTGGCAGCCCTTAAAATGTTTTGACCAATAATGATGCTTATATGGTTAGGATCTAGTGGTAGAATTGTTAAATCTGATTCTAAATAAAAAAAATATTCTCTAGAAAGACAAGTTTTATGTCCAAAACGTGGGATGTGCGATGAGAGCTGCAGTATTTCCATCCTACGCAAACATTTTTAGGTACTTGTTTAGTTTCACGGTGGCAGCATCTCAGTCGCAGCAGCGTCTGTGTCCCCTTGCGGGGCTCTCTTTGCTCGCTCACGCTACGGGCTCGGTGGCTCGCTACGCTCGCCACGCTATCTAAAATCAACTCCATGCCAACGTGGATAGTGGGGGTATGAACTATTCACGCTGGCATGGACTTTATTTTAGAAAGTTTTGCGATCGCTGAACCCGGAAGTAGCGGGCCGCCATGCTGCCGCCGTGAAACTAAACAAGAACCCATTTTTATGTTTGACGTAGAAGTTAAATTGTTCTTTGCAGATCCTAATGTGGCAGGTAGAATTGTATTCTACACCTGCTACATAGATGACCGCCTGGTATTTTGGAGGGGACCACCTTAAAGCTCTCATTAATGCTCATAATGCCAGTTTGAGCCCAGTAAAATTGACATTTATTCATAGTGCGGTCCAAGTCCATTTTTCTAGATGTCTGTATCTCTTTAAGGGCCAGATGTACTAAGCTTCAAAAGTGATAAAATGGAGAGTGATCAACAGCCAGCCAATCAGCTCCTATCTGCCCTGTCACAGACTGTGTTTGAAAAATGTCAGACAGGAGCTGATTGGCTGGTTGTTTATCACTCTCTATTTTATCACTTTTGAAGCTTAGTACATCTGGCCCTAAGTGATGGAAAAATCGATACATGTTTGTTTTTGAAAGAAACGGACAGAAATAATCTGTTTATACCCCACTGCTCCTCGGCTGGTCATCACCTGGTTATATCTGGTCAGAAGATTCCACTCCTTTGCAGCTATTGCATTGCTGCACGAATCGTCCACTGCTCCTTGGCTGGTGGTAAACATGAACAAGCCACATAGGGGTTGAATTGGATATTAAACTTTGCTTGTAAGTCAGGTTGAAAGTCTTGCCTAGCGTGCTATAAAAAAGAAAGTTGAAGCAGTTCTGTTGGAACCTTGTAGCTGATCTCAGTGATGCACGAATCACCCACTTCTCCTCGGCTGGTCGTTGCCAGGATATATCTGGTCAGTAGGTTCCACTCCCTTTGCAGCTCCGCAGTGCAACTATTGCATTGCTGCACAAATTGCCCACTGCTCCTCGGCTGGTGGTAAACACGATCAAGGGTGTACACAGCATTAGGGTGTGACTGTGAACACCAAACACTCTAAGGGGGAAATTTACTAAGATGTATATTCTACTCCACACGTGATGTTGCTCTGGGCAACCAATTAGAATTTCCTTCTTATTTATTTAGCACCCTCTAAGATAGTAGACAGGATCTGATTGGTTGCCCATAGCAACAGCACATGTGAAGTAGAATACACATCTTAGTAAATGTCCCCCTATGTGCGCATGCCTATGCTGCTGTGGCAAACAACAAACATCCACATTTCAAATAATACCCCCCCATTGAGACTGAACACACACCCCAAACAATCCCTTACATAATCTCTCAATTGTCACAAATATCCTCCTCACTCCCCACGTGTCGTCCAGAAACACCCCAGAAATGACAAGTGATCTTAAATGATAAAAACCAAACAGTACATTAAAGTGTGTTTAATAAATGAAGCTTAGATAGAACATATCAATTTAGCCTGATTTACACAAGAAAACATGCCTATTATATTTATTAATTCCAATAAAATGTCACGACTGCTAAGCCAAACTCATATAACATGAGATCTAAATACAGCGGCACGTAGTGATAATAAATTAATACCAATGAAAATATGGAGATGAAAAAAATGTCAGGAATAAAAAAGTGTGCCTGAGACGCATCAGGTCTACGGTTCATCCCTGCAATCTGATGTGAGGGGAAGCATAGTCTTGAGCCATTCCTGGCGCTTTCCCTTACAGAGAGAGAGAGACAGTCTTGAACCGGCGGCCCTTGGCTTCCCCAGGCACGGGCATTAGCACTGTGCCACAGTGCTGCCCAACAGCTGTACATAGCTCTGGAACCATTGAGTCTCATTTACATTATGACATCATCACTCAACAGCGCCACCTCTGGCAGATGCTGGAACTACATGCTTAACATATGTGAATGCCTGACAAGAGAAGGGACCCCCATACCACCTTACTGCCTACTCAGGTGCTTATGTACTTAGACTGATGACGTGATAAAGTGGGAGGTGATAACGCAGCAGCCAGTCAGCCCCCAACTGTCATTTGCAATCACGATCAGTAACTTGACAGTTAGGAGCTGATTGTGAATTCCGGCCGGCACATTGTGAATTCTTCACACACACACACACACACACACACACAACCCCCCGACCCCCTATCCCCCGACATCCAGGTGCCCTTACATCCCAGTGTTGATGTTATACCGTTCAAGCTGCGAAATCCTCAGAGCTATTCAGATTTGAACAGTCACAATAAATATGTTTAAAATAAGGTTGGATCTATTGGATAAAAATATACAGAGGTACAAGCAATAATCATAATCTGTCCTTAAATATATCAGTGTAGACTACATATAACAAGGGTTGAAGCTAATACACCAAGGTTGAACTGGATGGACTTGAGTCTTTATTCAGCCTTAAATACTATGTAACTAAGTTTCGCAATTCATTTGCAGATTTGCTCGGGGGGATTTATCTTTCTGTCTGGGCGGTGCATATCTACTCGCAGTCATCTGCAATTTAGCATATTAACAATCCATGCTCAATTAAGCCCATAGATCCAAAATGCTGGAACTCACATTCCATAAGAGTGTATATGCTGCGGTGCCTTCCAGGGGTATAGTGGCCAAATATACTGTTGCAATCTGGATTCTTGTAAATAATTAAAATGTATTTTATTAATCCACTCCAAAGTTTCAGATTTTACCCCGTCATTAGGGAAACAGAGCATAGGTGTACAAACTATTTATGAGACAAACAATATATATTGATGAATTACAATACCCGATTAGGTTCAGCTAGTGATGTGCCTTGGACCATGTACTGTACATCCCTGTTTGAACCTAATCATGTCCTTATTAGCTGATGACAGGTAAAACCTGAAGCATAGTCGTGAATTAATAAATACATTTTTAATTATTGACA
The DNA here is from genome assembly GCF_055691185.1 of Crinia signifera. Lineage (NCBI taxonomy): Eukaryota > Metazoa > Chordata > Amphibia > Anura > Myobatrachidae > Crinia > Crinia signifera. Next base: position 125,621,970 of record NC_139221.1, on the reverse strand, counting down.
AGACTCAGAATTTATATTTATACTGTAGTTGTATATTTTGTGCATTGATCTCGTGTTTCTTTAACAATAAAAAATAAGCTATAAACCAATGTGTTATATTTCATCTCCATGTATAAACACTGAGCTTGGTGGTGGTATTTTCTTCTAGGGGCACCAACTTGTACCAGTGCTTTTTAATATTTTTATTGGTGAGATTGCAAATGGAATTGAGGGTAAAATGTGCCTTTTTGCAGATGACACAAAGGTATGCAACAGGGTAGACACACCTGGAGGGGTAAAACAAATGACTGATGGTCTAGGTAGATGAGAGGAATGGTCAAGAGCATGGCAGATACAGTTTAATGCCAAAAAATGCAAAATCATGCACTTGGGTTGCAAAAATCCAAAGACTAAATATAGTATAAATGGCACTATAATGGAAACTACTGAGGAAGAGGGATCTAGGTGTCAGTATTTCAGGGGACTTAGAGGCTGGTAGGCGATATAACAAAGCAATGAAGAAGGCAAGTCAGATGCTTGGTTGCATAGGGAGAGGTATCAGCAGTAGAAAGAAAGAAGTAATAATGCCACTGTATAGGTCAATGGTATGACATTATCTAGAGTACTGTGTTCAGTTCTGGAGGCCATATCTCCAGAAGGATATAAATACATTAGAGACTGTACAAAAAAGGGCAGCTAAAATGGTGCATGGCCTACATCACAAAACGTACCAGGAAAGACTAAAATATATTAATATGTATTCTTTAGAGCAGAGAAGGGAAAGGGGAGACATGATAGAAACTTTCAAATAAATCAAGGGTTTTAACAAGGTACAGGTGGGAGACATTCTTCACAGGAAGAGGAGCAACAGAACACGAAGACATGCACTGAAACTAGAGGGAGGAAGATTCAGGGGCAATTTGAGGAAGAATTACTTCACAGAAAGGATAGTGGATAAGTGGAATAGCCTCCCATCAGAGGTGGTAGAGTTAAATAGATTAGAGGAATTTAAACATGCTTGGGATAGCATTTTGATAACCTTACAAAGAAATAAGGATCAAATATGGTCTGAGGATGTTTCTATATAAAAAAAATCTCTCCTATGCCAGCATTTCTCATCCTCAGCCCTCAAACCTCCTAACAGTTCACATTTTCTAGCTCACCCAGCAGATGCACTGTAGGGGCAGAGGCGTAGCAAGGGCGGTGCCGATGGAGCACCAGCTCCGGGCGCTGGAAGCTATCCTGGCGCTGGAGCCGTGCCGGCACCGCCAGCTCGCCCACTCCATCTCCCCCGCTAGCTCCCGGCTCCCCGGCCCTCTGTGTGCGGGAGACGTGATGCTATTTAAAATTCACGTCTCTCGCTGGACCGCTAGCCAAAAGGTGCTTGCGGTCCAGCAGCCAATCAACTGGTGACTGCTGAACCGCGAGCGCCTATTGGCTAGCGCGGTCCAGCGGAATATGTGAATCTTAAATAGCAGGCGCAGCAGCACACACTAGTGCACTGTTACAGCGCGGAGCATGGACAGCGGACAGCTGGGGGTCCCACTGTCAGATGTCGCGCGCAGAGGCCGATCCGCGGCACTGCTCCCCTCTCGTGACAGCCATCACAGCCGCTGCAGATTCAGTGCAGGCTGTGATGGCTGAGTGACTTGATTGAGCAGCCTGCGCAGGGAGTGCAGACTGGGTCAGCCGCCGCAGCTAACATAATCCCGCCTACCCGGCTCCCAATGTGTTGGTAAGTTGTCGCCATCAGAAGGGGGACCATGCTCGAGCTCCAGTGTAACAAACATAAAAGAGGTCCAGACTCTCCACCCTTGTGTTGGATAGGATGGGTATGGGATGGGTATGTTGGGGACAGTGAAAGAGTAGGGTGTGTAATTGGGAGTGGTGTAGAGGATTATGGAGTGAATGTGGCACAAACAGGGGGACTAGGGTGTATATGTGAGTAAAGCTTTATAGGGGGTCTGTGGGTGGAACAGGGTGTTTGTGGTGGGGATAGAGGGACGTGGCGATGAGGTCTCTCCTCTTATATGGAATCAATATGGGAATTCTGTGAGGGACAGAAATATGGGCAATGTTTAAGGGGCACTACGAGGGGAATTATGTGTAAGGGACATTACTACGGGCATAATATATCATGGGCATTATGTTTGTGGCATAATGTGTAATGGGCATTACATGTGGCATGATATGTAATGGGCATTACGGACGCTTAGTCCTTATTGCGGAAATTATCTCCAGTGTCAGACTGGGGCAAAGATATGTGGTTGTTCACGATTGAACAGTGATCCCTCGTATTGATAGTTTGGCAGCCCTTAAAATGTTTTGACCAATAATGATGCTTATATGGTTAGGATCTAGTGGTAGAATTGTTAAATCTGATTCTAAATAAAAAAAAATGTTCTCTAGAAAGACAAGTTTTATGTCCAAAACGTGGGATGTGCGATGAGAGCTGCAGTATTTCCATCCTACGCAAACATTTTTAGGTACTTGTTTAGTTTCACGGTGGCAGCATCTCAGTCGCAGCAGCGTCTGTGTCCCCTTGTGGGGCTCTCTTCACTCGCTCACGCTACGGGCTCGGTGGCTCGCCACGCTATCTAAAATCAACTCCATGCCAACGTGGATAGTGGGGGTATGAACTATTCACGCTGGCATGGACTTTATTTTAGAAAGTTTTGCGAGCGCCGAACCCGGAAGTAGCGGGCTGCCATGCTGCCGCCGTGAAACTAAACAAGAACCCATTTTTATGTTTGACGTAGAAGTTAAATTGTTCTTTGCAGATCCTAATGTGGCAGGTAGAATTGTATTCTACACCTGCTACATAGATGACCGCCTGGTATTTTGGAGGGGACCACCTTAAAGCTCTCATTAATGCTCATAATGCCAGTTTGAGCCCAGTAAAATTGACATTTATTCATAGTGCGGTCCAAGTCCATTTTTCTAGATGTCTGTATCTCTTTAAGGGCCAGATGTACTAAGCTTCAAAAGTGATAAAATGGAGAGTGATCAACAGCCAGCCAATCAGCTCCTATCTGCCCTGTCACAGACTGTGTTTGAAAAATGTCAGACAGGAGCTGATTGGCTGGTTGTTTATCACTCTCTATTTTATCACTTTTGAAGCTTAGTACATCTGGCCCTAAGTGATGGAAAAATCGATACATGTTTGTTTTTGAAAGAAACGGACAGAAATAATCTGTTTATACCCCACTGCTCCTTGGCTGGTCATCACCTGGTTATATCTGGTCAGAAGATTCCACTCCTTTGCAGCTATTGCATTGCTGCACGAATCGTCCACTGCTCCTTGGCTGGTGGTAAACATGAACAAGCCACATAGGGGTTGAATTGGATATTAAACTTTGCTTGTAAGTCAGGTTGAAAGTCTTGCCTAGCGTGCTATAAAAAAGAAAGTTGAAGCAGTTCTGTTGGAACCTCGTAGCTGATCTCAGTGATGCACGAATCACCCACTTCTCCTCGGCTGGTCGTTGCCAGGATATATCTGGTCAGTAGGTTCCACTCCCTTTGCAGCTCCACAGTGCAACTATTGCATTGCTGCACAAATTGCCCACTGCTCCTCGGCTGGTGGTAAACACGATCAAGGGTGTACACAGCATTAGGTTGTGACTGTGAACACCAAACAATCTAAGGGGGAAATTTACTAAGATGTATATTCTACTCCACACGTGATGTTGCTCTGGGCAACCAATCAGAATTTACTTCTTATTTATTTAGCACCCTCTAAGATAGTAGACAGGATCTGTTTGGTTGCCCATAGCAACAGCACATGTGAAGTAGAATACACATCTTAGTAAATGTCCCCCTATGTGCGCATGCCTATGCTGCTGTGGTAAACAACAAACATCCACATTTCAAATAATACCCCCCCATTGAGACTGAACACACACCCCAAACAATCCCTTACATAATCTCTCAATTGTCACAAATATCCTCCTCACTCCCCACATGTCGCCCAGAAACACCCCAGAAATGACAAGTGATCTTAAATGATAAAAACCAAACAGGACATTAAAGTGTGTTTAATAAATGAAGCTTAGATAGAACATATCAATTTAGCCTGATTTACACAAGAAAACATGCCTATTATATTTATTAATTCCAATAAAATGTCACAACTGCTAAGCCAAACTCATATAACATGAGATCTAAATACAGCGGCACGTAGTGATAATAAATTAATACCATGGAAAATATGGAGATGAAAAAAATGTCAGGAATAAAAAAGTGTGCCTGAGAGGCTTCAGGTCTACGGTTCATCCCTGCAATCTGATGTGAGGGGAAGCATAGTCTTGAGCCATTCCTGGCGCTTTCCCTTACAGAGAGAGAGAGACAGTCTTGAACCGGCGGCGCTTGGCTTCCCCAGGCACGGGCATTAGCACTGTGCCACAGTGCTGCCCAACAGCTGTACATAGCTCTGGAACCATTGAGTCTCATTTACATTATGACATCATCACTCAACAGCGCCACCTCTGGCAGATGCTGGAACTACATGCTTAACATATGTGAATGCCTGACAAGAGAAGGGACCCCCATACCACCTTACTGCCTACTCAGGTGCTTATGTACTTAGACTGATGACGTGATAAAGTGGGAGGTGATAACGCAGCAGCCAGTCAGCCCCCAACTGTCATTTGCAATCACGATCAGTAACTTGACAGTTAGGAGCTGATTGGCTGCTGCATTATCACCTGCATGTAACAGCTGCAGATCTCACTATCAGCAACAGCCGGCACATTGTGAATTCTTCACACACACACACACACACACACACATCCCCCCCGACCCCCTATCCCCCGACATCCAGGTGCCCTTACATCCCAGTGTTGATGTTATACCGTTCAAGCTGCGAAATCCTCAGAGCTATTCAGATTTGAACAGTCACAATAAATATGTTTAAATTAAGGTTGGATCTATTGGATAAAATATACAGAGGTACAAGCAATAATCATAATCTGTCCTTAAATATATCAGTGTAGACTACATATAACAAGGGTTGAAGCTAATACACCAAGGTTGAACTGGATGGACTTGAGTCTTTATTCAGCCTTAAATACTATGTAACTAAGTTTCGCAATTCATTTGCAGATTTGCTCGGGGGGATTTATCTTTCAGTCTGGGCGGTGCATATCTACTCGCAGTCATCTGCAATTTAGAATATTAACAATCCATGCTGAATTAAGCCCATAGATCCAAAATGCTGGAACTCACATTCCATAAGAGTGTATATGCTGCGGTGCCTTCCAGGGGTATAGTGGCCAAATATACTGTTGCAATCTGGATTCTTGTAAATAATTAAAATGTATTTTATTAATCCACTCCAAAGTTTCAGATTTTGCCCCGTCATTAGGGAAACAGAGCATAGGTGTACAAACTATTTATGAGACAAACAATATATATTGATGAATTACAATACCTGATTAGGTTCAGCTAGTGATGTGCCTTGGACCATGTACTGTACATCCCTGTTTGAACCTAATCATGTCCTTATTACCTGATGACAGGTAAAACCTGAAGCATAGTCGTGAATTAATAAATACATTTTTAATTATTGACAAGACTCAGAATTTATATTTATACTGTAGTTGTATATTTTGTGCATTGATCGCGTGTTTCTTTAACAATAAAAAATAAGCTATAAACCAATGTGTTAAATTTCATCTCCATGTATAAACACTGAGCTTGGTGGTGATATTTTCTTCTAGGGGCACCAACTTGTACCAGTGCTTTTTAATATTTTTATTGGTGAGATTGCAATGGAATTGAGGGTAAAATGTGCCTTTTTGCAGATGACACAAAGGTATGCAACAGGGTAGACACACCTGGAGGGGTAAAACAAATGACTGATGGTCTAGGTAGATGAGAGGAATGGTCAAGAGCATGGCAGATACAGTTTAATGCCAAAAAATGCAAAATCATGCACTTGGGTTGCAAAAATCCAAAGACTAAATATAGTATAAATGGCACTATAATGGAAACTACTGAGGAAGAGGGATCTAGGTGTCAGTATTTCAGGGGACTTAGAGGCTTGTAGGCGATATAACAAAGCAATGAAGAAGGCAAGTCAGATGCTTGGTTGCATAGGGAGAGGTATCAGCAGTAGAAAGAAAGAAGTAATAATGCCACTGTATAGGTCATTGGTATGACATTATCTAGAGTACTGTGTTCAGTTTGGAGGCTATATCTCCAGAAGGATATAAATACATTAGAGACTGTACAAAGAAGGGCAGCTAAAATGGTGCATGGCCTACATCACAAAACATACCAGGAAAGACTAAAATATATTAATATGTATACTTTAGAGCAGAGAAGGGAAAGGGGGGACATGATAGAAACTTTCAAATAAATCAAGGGTTTTAACAAGGTACAGGTGGGAGACATTCTTCACAGGAAGAGGAGCAACAGAACACGAAGACATGCACTGAAACTAGAGGGAGGAAGATTCAGGGGCAATTTGAGGAAGAATTACTTCACAGAAAGGATAGTGGATTAGTGGAATAGCCTCCCATCAGAGGTGGTAGAGTTAAATAGATTAGAGGAATTTAAACATGCTTGGGATAGCATATTGATATCCTTACAAAGAAATAAGGATCAAATATGGTCTGAGGATGTTTCTATATAAAAAAAATCTCTCCTATGCCAGCATTTCTCATCCTCAGCCCTCAAACCTCCTAACAGTTCACATTTTCTAGCTCACCCAGCAGATGCACTGTAGGGGCAGAGGCGTAGCAAGGGCGGTGCCGATGGAGCACCAGCTCCGGGCGCTGGAAGCTATCCTGGCGCCGGAGCCGTGCCGGCACCGCCAGCTCGCCCACTCCATCTCCCCCGCTAGCTCCCGGCTCCCCGGCCCTCTGTGTGCGGGAGACGTGATGCTATTTAAAATTCACGTCTCTCGCTGGACCGCTAGCCAATAGGTGCTTGCGGTCCAGCAGCCAATCAACTGGTGGCTGCTGAACCGCGAGCGCCTATTGGCTAGCGCGGTCCAGCGGGATATGTGAATCTTAAATAGCAGGCGCAGCAGCACACACTAGTGCACTGTTACAGCGCGGAGCATGGATAGCGGACAGCTGGGGGTCCCACTGTCAGATGTCACGTGCAGAGGCCGAACCGCGGCACTGCTCCCCTCTCGTGACAGCCATCACAGCCGCTGCAGATTCAGTGCAGGCTGTGACGGCTGAGTGACTTGATTGAGCAGCCTGCGCAGGGAGTGCAGACTGGGTCAGCCGCCGCAGCTAACATAATCCCGCCTACCCGGCTCCCAATGTGTTGGTAAGTTGTCGCCATCAGAAGGGGGACCATGCTCGAGCTCCAGTGTAACAAACATAAAAGAGGTCCAGACTCACCACCCTGGTGTTGGATAGGATGGGTATGGGATGGGTATGTTGGGGACAGTGAAAGAGTAGGGTGTGTAATTGGGAGTGGTGTAGAGGATTATGGAGTGAATGTGGCACAAACAGGGGGACTAGGGTGTATATGTGAGTAAAGCTTTATAGGGGGTCTGTGGGTGGAACAGGGTGTTTGTGGTGGGGATAGAGGGACGTGGCGATGAGGTCTCTCCTCTTATATGGAATCAATATGGGAATTCTGTGAGGGACAGAAATATGGGCAATGTTTAAGGGGCACTACGAGGGGAATTATGTGTAAGGGACATTACTACGGGCATAATATATCATGGGCATTATGTTTGTGGCATAATGTGTAATGGGCATTACATGTGGCATGATATGTAATGGGCATTACGGACGCTTAGTCCTTATTGCGGAAATTATCTCCAGTGTCAGACTGGGGCAAAGATATGTGGTTGTTCACGATTGAACAGTGATCCCTCGTATTGATAGTTTGGCAGCCCTTAAAATGTTTTGACCAATAATGATGCTTATATGGTTAGGATCTAGTGGTAGAATTGTTAAATCTGATTCTAAATAAAAAAAAATGTTCTCTAGAAAGACAAGTTTTATGTCCAAAACGTGGGATGTGCGATGAGAGCTGCAGTATTTCCATCCTACGCAAACATTTTTAGGTACTTGTTTAGTTTCACGGTGGCAGCATCTCAGTCGCAGCAGCGTCTGTGTCCCCTTGTGGGGCTCTCTTCACTCGCTCACGCTACGGGCTCGGTGGCTCGCCACGCTATCTAAAATCAACTCCATGCCAACGTGGATAGTGGGGGTATGAACTATTCACGCTGGCATGGACTTTATTTTAGAAAGTTTTGCGAGCGCCGAACCCGGAAGTAGCGGGCCGCCATGCTGCCGCCGTGAAACTAAACAAGAACCCATTTTTATGTTTGACGTAGAAGTTAAATTGTTCTTTGCAGATCCTAATGTGGCAGGTAGAATTGTATTCTACACCTGCTACATAGATGACCGCCTGGTATTTTGGAGGGGACCACCTTAAAGCTCTCATTAATGCTCATAATGCCAGTTTGAGCCCAGTAAAATTGACATTTATTCATAGTGCGGTCCAAGTCCATTTTTCTAGATGTCTGTATCTCTTTAAGGGCCAGATGTACTAAGCTTCAAAAGTGATAAAATGGAGAGTGATCAACAGCCAGCCAATCAGCTCCTATCTGCCCTGTCACAGACTGTGTTTGAAAAATGTCAGACAGGAGCTGATTGGCTGGTTGTTTATCACTCTCTATTTTATCACTTTTGAAGCTTAGTACATCTGGCCCTAAGTGATGGAAAAATCGATACATGTTTGTTTTTGAAAGAAACGGACAGAAATAATCTGTTTATACCCCACTGCTCCTCGGCTGGTCATCACCTGGTTATATCTGGTCAGAAGATTCCACTCCTTTGCAGCTATTGCATTGCTGCACGAATTGTCCACTGCTCCTTGGCTGGTGGTAAACATGAACAAGCCACATAGGGGTTGAATTGGATATTAAACTTTGTAAGTCAGGTTGAAAGTCTTGCCTAGCGTGCTATAAAAAAGAAAGTTGAAGCAGTTCTGTTGGAACCTCGTAGCTGATCTCAGTGATGCACGAATCACCCACTTCTCCTCGGCTGGTCGTTGCCAGGATATATCTGGTCAGTAGGTTCCACTCCCTTTGCAGCTCCACAGTGCAACTATTGCATTGCTGCACAAATTGCCCACTGCTCCTCGGCTGGTGGTAAACACGATCAAGGGTGTACACAGCATTAGGGTGTGACTGTGAACACCAAACACTCTAAGGGGGAAATTTACTAAGATGTATATTCTACTCCACACGTGATGTTGCTCTGGGCAACCAATCAGAATTTACTTCTTATTTATTTAGCACCCTCTAAGATAGTAGACAGGATCTGATTGGTTGCCCATAGCAACAGCACATGTGAAGTAGAATACACATCTTAGTAAATGTCCCCCTATGTGCGCATGCCTATGCTGCTGTGGCAAACAACAAACATCCACATTTCAAATAATACCCCCCCATTGAGACTGAACACACACCCCAAACAATCCCTTACATAATCTCTCAATTGTCACAAATATCCTCCTCACTCCCCACGTGTCGCCCAGAAACACCCCAGAAATGACAAGTGATCTTAAATGATAAAAACCAAACAGGACATTAAAGTGTGTTTAATAAATGAAGCTTAGATAGAACATATCAATTTAGCCTGATTTACACAAGAAAACATGCCTATTATATTTATTAATTCCAATAAAATGTCACAACTGCTAAGCCAAACTCATATAACATGAGATCTAAATACAGCGGCACGTAGTGATAATAAATTAATACCATGGAAAATATGGAGATGAAAAAAATGTCAGGAATAAAAAAGTGTGCCTGAGACGCTTCAGGTCTACGGTTCATCCCTGCAATCTGATGTGAGGGGAAGCATAGTCTTGAGCCATTCCTGGCGCTTTCCCTTACAGAGAGAGAGAGACAGTCTTGAACCGGCGGCGCTTGGCTTCCCCAGGCACGGGCATTAGCACTGTGCCACAGTGCTGCCCAACAGCTGTACATAGCTCTGGAACCATTGAGTCTCATTTACATTATGACATCATCACTCAACAGCGCCACCTCTGGCAGATGCTGGAACTACATGCTTAACATATGTGAATGCCTGACAAGAGAAGGGACCCCCATACCACCTTACTGCCTACTCAGGTGCTTATGTACTTAGACTGATGACGTGATAAAGTGGGAGGTGATAACGCAGCAGCCAGTCAGCCCCCAACTGTCATTTGCAATCACGATCAGTAACTTGACAGTTAGGAGCTGATTGGCTGCTGCATTATCACCTGCATGTAACAGCTGCAGATCTCACTATCAGCAACAGCCGGCACATTGTGAATTCTTCACACACACACACACACACAACAACCCCGACCCCCTATCCCCCGACATCCAGGTGCCCTTACATCCCAATGTTGATGTTATACCGTTCAAGCTGCGAAATCCTCAGAGCTATTCAGATTTGAACAGTCACAATAAATATGTTTAAAATAAGGTTGGATCTATTGGATAAAAATATACAGAGGTACAAGCAATAATCATAATCTGTCCTTAAATATATCAGTGTAGACTACATATAACAAGGGTTGAAGCTAATACACCAAGGTTGAACTGGATGGACTTGAGTCTTTATTCAGCCTTAAATACTATGTAACTAAGTTTCGCAATTCATTTGCAGATTTGCTCGGGGGGATTTATCTTTCTGTCTGGGCGGTGCATATCTACTCGCAGTCATCTGCAATTTAGCATATTAACAATCCATGCTCAATTAAGCCCATAGATCCAAAATGCTGGAACTCACATTCCATAAGAGTGTATATGCTGCGATGTCTTCCAGGGGTATAGTGGCCAAATATACTGTTACAATCTGGATTCTTGTAAATAATTAAAATGTATTTTATTAATCCACTCCAAAGTTTCAGATTTTACCCCGTCATTAGGGAAACAGAGCATAGGTGTACAAACTATTTATGAGACAAACAATGTATATTGATGAATTACAATACCCAATTAGGTTCAGCTAGTGATGTGCCTTGGACCATGTACTGTACATCCCTGTTTGAACTTAATCATGTCCTTATTACCTGATGACAGGTAAAACCTGAAGCATAGTCGTGAATTAATAAATACATTTTTAATTATTGACAAGACTCAGAATTTATATTTATACTGTAGTTGTATATTTTGTGCATTGATCGCGTGTTTCTTTAACAATAAAAAATAAGCTATAAACCAATGTGTTATATTTCATCTCCATGTATAAACACTGAGCTTGGTGGTGGTATTTTCTTCTAGGGGCACCAACTTGTACCAGTGCTTTTTAATATTTTTATTGGTGAGATTGCAAATGGAATTGAGGGTAAAATGTGCCTTTTTGCAGATGACACAAAGGTATGCAACAGGGTAGACACACCTGGAGGGGTAAAACAAATGACTGATGGTCTAGGTAGATGAGAGGAATGGTCAAGAGCATGGCAGATACAGTTTAATGCCAAAAAATGCAAAATCATGCACTTGGGTTGCAAAAATCCAAAGACTAAATATAGTATAAATGGCACTATAATGGAAACTACTGAGGAAGAGGGATCTAGGTGTCACTATTTCAGGGGACTTAGAGGCTGGTAGGCAATATAACAAAGCAATGAAGAAGGCAAGTCAGATGCTTGGTTGCATAGGGAGAGGTATCAGCAGTAGAAAGAAAGAAGTAATAATGCCACTGTATAGGTCATTGGTATGACATTATCTAGAGTACTGTGTTCAGTTCTGGAGGCTATATCTCCAGAAGGATATAAATACATTAGAGACTGTACAAAGAAGGGCAGCTAAAATGGTGCATGGCCTACATCACAAAACATACCAGGAAAGACTAAAATATATTAATATGTATACTTTAGAGCAGAGAAGGGAAAGGGGGGACATGATAGAAACTTTCAAATAAATCAAGGGTTTTAACAAGGTACAGGTGGGAGACATTCTTCACAGGAAGAGGAGCAACAGAACACGAAGACATGCACTGAAACTAGAGGGAGGAAGATTCAGGGGCAATTTGAGGAAGAATTACTTCACAGAAAGGATAGTGGATAAGTGGAATAGCCTCCCATCAGAGGTGGTAGAGTTAAATAGATTAGAGGAATTTAAACATGCTTGGGATAGCATATTGATATCCTTACAAAGAAATAAGGATCAAAAATGGTCTGAGGATGTTTCTATATAAAAAAAATCTCTCCTATGCCAGCATTTCTCATCCTCAGCCCTCAAACCTCCTAACAGTTCACATTTTCTAGCTCACCCAGCAGATGCACTGTAGGGGCAGAGGCGTAGCAAGGGCGGTGCCGATGGAGCACCAGCTCCGGGCGCTGGAAGCTATCCTGGCGCCGGAGCCGTGCCGGCACCGCCAGCTCGCCCACTCCATCTCCCCCGCTAGCTCCCGGCTCCCCGGCCCTCTGTGTGCGGGAGACGTGATGCTATTTAAAATTCACGTCTCTCGCTGGACCGCTAGCCAATAGGTGCTTGCGGTCCAGCAGCCAATCAACTGGTGGCTGCTGAACCGCGAGCGCCTATTGGCTAGCGAGGTCCAGCGGGATATGTGAATCTTAAATAGCAGGCGCAGCAGCACACACTAGTGCACTGTTACAGCGCGGAGCATAGACAGCGGACAGCTGGGGGTCCCACTGTCAGATGTCGCACGCAGAGGCCGATCCGCGGCACTGCTCCCCTCTCGTGACAGCCATCACAGCCGCTGCAGATTCAGTGCAGGCTGTGATGGCTGAGTGACTTGATTGAGCAGCCTGCGCAGGGAGTGCAGACTGGGTCAGCCGCCGCAGCTAACATAATCCCGCCTACCCGGCTCCCAATGTGTTGGTAAGTTGTCGCCATCAGAAGGGGGACCATGCTCGAGCTCCAGTGTAACAAACAAAAAAGAGGTCCAGACTCACCGCCCTGGTGTTGGATAGGATGGGTATAGGATGGGTATGTTGGGGACAGTGAAAGAGTAGGGTGTGTAATTGGGAGTGGTGTAGAGGATTATGGAGTGAATGTGGCACAAACAGGGGGACTAGGGTGTATATGTGAGTAAAGCTTTATAGGGGGTCTGTGGGTGGAACAGGGTGTTTGTGGTGGGGATAGAGGGACGTGGCGATGAGGTCTCTCCTCTTATATGGAATCAATATGGGAATTCTGTGAGGGACAGAAATATGGGCAATGTTTAAGGGGCACTACGAGGGGAATTATGTGTAAGGGACATTACTACGGGCATAATATATCATGGGCATTATGTTTGTGGCATAATGTGTAATGGGCATTACATGTGGCATGATATGTAATGGGCATTACGGACGCTTAGTCCTTATTGCGGAAATTATCTCCAGTGTCAGACTGGGGCAAAGATATGTAGTTGTTCACGATTGAACAGTGATCCCTTGTATTGATAGTTTGGCAGCCCTTAAAATGTTTTGACCGATAATGATGCTTATATGGTTAGGATCTAGTGGTAGAATTGTTAAATCTGATTCTAAATAAAAAAAAATGTTCTCTAGAAAGACAAGTTTTATGTCCAAAACGTGGGATGTGCGATAAGAGCTGCAGTATTTCCATCCTACGCAAACATTTTTAGGTACTTGTTTAGTTTCACGGTGGCAGCATCTCAGTCGCAGCAGCGTCTGTGTCCCCTTGCGGGGCTCTCTTCGCTCGCTCACGCTACGGGCTCGGCGGCTCGCTACGCTCGCCACGCTATCTAAAATCAACTCCATGCCAACGTGGATAGTGGGGGTATGAACTATTCACGCTGGCATGGACTTTTTTTTAGAAAGTTTTGCGAGCGCCGAACCCGGAAGTAGCGGGCCGCCATGCTGCCGCCGTGAAACTAAACAAGAACCCATTTTTATGTTTGACGTAGAAGTTAAATTGTTCTTTGCAGATCCTAATGTGGCAGGTAGAATTGTATTCTACACCTGCTACATAGATGACCGCCTGGTATTTTGGAGGGGACCACCTTAAAGCTCTCATTAATGCTCATAATGCCAGTTTGAGCCCAGTAAAATTGACATTTATTTATAGTGCGGTCCAAGTCCATTTTTCTAGATGTCTGTATCTCTTTAAGGGCCAGATGTACTAAGCTTCAAAAGTGATAAAATGGAGAGTGATCAACAGCCAGCCAATAAGCTCCTATCTGCCCTGTCACAGACTGTGTTTGAAAAATGTCAGACAGGAGCTGATTGGCTGGTTGTTTATCACTCTCTATTTTATCACTTTTGAAGCTTAGTACATCTGGCCCTAAGTGATGGAAAAATTGATACATGTTTGTTTTTGAAAGAAACGGACAGAAATAATCTGTTTATACCCCACTGCTCCTCGGCTGGTCATCACCTGGTTATATCTGGTCAGAAGATTCCACTCCTTTGCAGCTATTGCATTGCTGCACGAATCGTCCACTGCTCCTTGGCTGGTGGTAAACATGAACAAGCCACATAGGGGTTGAATTGGATATTAAACTTTGCTTGTAAGTCAGGTTGAAAGTCTTGCCTAGCGTGCTATAAAAAAGAAAGTTGAAGCAGTTCTGTTGGAACCTCGTAGCTGATCTCAGTGATGCACGAATCACCCACTTCTCCTCGGCTGGTCGTTGCCAGGATATATCTGGTCAGTAGGTTCCACTCCCTTTGCAGCTCCACAGTGCAACTATTGCATTGCTGCACAAATTGCCCACTGCTCCTCGGCTGGTGGTAAACACGATCAAGGGTGTACACAGCATTAGGGTGTGACTGTGAACACCAAACACTCTAAGGGGGAAATTTACTAAGATGTATATTCTACTCCACACGTGATGTTGCTCTGGGCAACCAATCAGAATTTACTTCTTATTTATTTAGCACCCTCTAAGATAGTAGACAGGATCTGATTGGTTGCCCATAGCAACAGCACATGTGAAGTAGAATACACATCTTAGTAAATGTCCCCCTATGTGCGCATGCCTATGCTGCTGTGGCAAACAACAAACATCCACATTTCAAATAATACCCCCCCATTGAGACTGAACACACACCCCAAACAATCCCTTACATAATCTCTCAATTGTCACAAATATCCTCCTCACTCCCCACGTGTCGCCCAGAAACACCCCAGAAATGACAAGTGATCTTAAATGATAAAAACCAAACAGGACATTAAAGTGTGTTTAATAAATGAAGCTTAGATAGAACATATCAATTTAGCCTGATTTACACAAGAAAACATGCCTATTATATTTATTAATTCCAATAAAATGTCACAACTGCTAAGCCAAACTCATATAACATAAGATCTAAATACAGCGGCACGTAGTGATAATAAATTAATACCATGGAAAATATGGAGATGAAAAAAATGTCAGGAATAAAAAAGTGTGCCTGAGACGCTTCAGGTCTACGGTTCATCCCTGCAATCTGATGTGAGGGGAAGCATAGTCTTGAGCCATTCCTGGCGCTTTCCCTTACAGAGAGAGAGAGAAAGTATTGAACCGGCGGCCCTTGGCTTCCCCAGGCACGGGCATTAGCACTGTGCCACAGTGCTGCCCAACAGCTGTACATAGCTCTGGAACCATTGAGTCTCATTTACATTATGATAACATCACTCAACAGCGCCACCTCTGGCAGATGCTGGAACTACATGCTTAACATATGTGAATGCCTGACAAGAGAAGGGACCCCCATACCACCTTACTGCCTACTCAGGTGCTTATGTACTTAGACTGATGATGTGATAAAGTGGGAGGTGATAACGCAGCAGCCAGTCAGCCCCCAACTGTCATTTGCAATCACGATCAGTAACTTGACAGTTAGGAGCTGATTGGCTGCTGCATTATCACCTGCATGTAACAGCTGCAGATCTCACTATCAGCAACAGCCGGCACATTGTGAATTCTTCACACACACACACACACACAACCCCCCCGACCCCCTATCCCCCGACATCCAGGTGCCCTTACATCCCAGTGTTGATGTTATACCGTTCAAGCTGCGAAATCCTCAGAGCTATTCAGATTTGAACAGTCACAATAAATATGTTTAAAATAAGGTTGGATCTATTGGATAAAAATATACAGAGGTACAAGCAATAATCATAATCTGTCCTTAAATATATCAGTGTAGACTACATATAACAAGGGTTGAAGCTAATACACCAAGGTTGAACTGGATGGACTTGAGTCTTTATTCAGCCTTAAATACTATGTAACTAAGTTTCGCAATTCATTTGCAGATTTGCTCGGGGGGATTTATCTTTCTGTCTGGGCGGTGCATATCTACTCGCAGTCATCTGCAATTTAGCATATTAACAATCCATGCTCAATTAAGCCCATAGATCCAAAATGCTGGAACTCACATTCCATAAGAGTGTATATGCTGCGGTGCCTTCCAGGGGTATAGTGGCCAAATATACTGTTGCAATCTGGATTCTTGTAAATAATTAAAATGTATTTTATTAATCCACTCCAAAGTTTCAGATTTTACCCCGTCATTAGGGAAACAGAGCATAGGTGTACAAACTATTTATGAGACAAACAATATATATTGATGAATTACAATACCCGATTAGGTTCAGCTAGTGATGTGCCTTGGACCATGTACTGTACAGGGGCAAACGCAGGATTTTCAAAAGGGGGTTTCCAGAGGGGCGGAGCAAAGCACGGAGATGGACACTTAGGTGACCCAGTATATGCCGGGTCAGTTAAAGTATTATAGATAGACCAAATGTATATAAATAATAATAATAAATATATATATATATATATATATATATATATAAATATATATACATAACAGCAGAGTAGACCCCTGGGCATAGTAATGTATTGGGGCCCCTACCTATCCTCCAGCGGTAGGGGTGGGGGAAGCTTTGATGTCCTGCGGGTGGTAGGGGGTATTATCAACCGCTCAGCATGTAGGGCCTGGATCAGTAATTTCCACTAATTACCCCTTTACTGCACAGATAGTGGGAGATGGGGTGGGAGAAGGGGGCATTGGGCTGAATGAAGGGGTCCTGATACATAACTTCCAGGGTGGTAGAGGATGTTTAATACGCAGAGGAGGGGTGTATAGTGGAGTGGGTTTAATATTCATAATTTTCTGGTGGGAGGACAACTTGCTTGACTGCAGATATCTCCAGTTCCCGGAAATAGATTTCTTAGCTTTTAATGAAATTAAAAACTAGAGAATCCCACCTACCAAATGGTATTGGGGACTAGGGGATCAGAGTTAAGGAGGCAGAGCAATCCGCCAACGAGTATATAAAACTACATACCAGGTGTGTGGAGCTGGAGCAGTAACCAGCTGCTGGAAGGCTGAGATCTCTGGTTCTGGGCACAGTAGAGACAAGCTTCTAGTGTCCCTCAAAGGGGGAGAGTCCCATATATTTTGGAATATACCCTCAGAAAAACTCTAAGTCAGACAGTACCTGAAATATCTGACTGGGAAAAACAATTAACAGGCTTGGATGGGGACCACTGCTTTGAAGTCAGATATCTCCGGTTCCCCAAGGCCGATTTTGAAAATTTTTGTACCCATGGAAAGAGGGGACCCTCAGTTTTCAGACTAGGGCCATCAGATTCCTAGGGGGGTTTCTGGGTACTCAGAAACCCCCCCTGCGTGCGCTACTGCTGTACATCCCTGTTTGAACCTAATCATGTCCTTATTACCTGATGACAGGTCAAACCTGAAGCATAGTCGTGAATTAATAAATACATTTTTAATTATTGACAAGACTCAGAATTTATATTTATACTGTAGTTGTATATTTTGTGCATTGATCGCGTGTTTCTTTAACAATAAAAAATAAGCTATAAACCAATGTGTTATATTTCATCTCCATGTATAAACACTGAGCTTGGTGGTGGTATTTTCTTCTAGGGGCACCAACTTGTACCAGTGCTTTTTAATATTTTTATTGGTGAGATTGCAAATGGAATTGTGGGTAAAATGTGCCTTTTTGTAGATGACACAAAGGTATGCAACAGGGTAGACACACCTGGAGGGGTAAAACAAATGACTGATGGTCTAGGTAGATGAGAGGAATGGTCAAGAGCATAGCAGATACAGTTTAATGCCAAAAAATGCAAAATCATGCACTTGGGTTGCAAAAATCCAAAGACTAAATATAGTATAAATGGCACTATAATGGAAACTACTGAGGAAGAGGGATCTAGGTGTCACTATTTCAGGGGACTTAGAGGCTGGTAGGCGATATAACAAAGCAATGAAGAAGGCAAGTCAGATGCTTGGTTGCATAGGGAGAGGTATCAGCAGTAGAAAGAAAGAAGTAATACAGGTTGAGTATCCCGTATCCAAAATGCTCGGGACCAGGAGAATTTTGGATAACGGATTATTCCGTATTTCGGAATATTTTAATATTTCAATTATGTATTTTGAAGTATCTTGCATGTATGCTGTATAAACACATAAAATACACACAAATATATTTTATTACCACATAAAATACACACAAATGTATTTTATTTGTTCAAAAAACAAGGTTTCAAAACATGAAACAAAATTTGTGTACTATCTCAGATATTGAATTTGAATGCCAAGCAATCATTTTCTTGCACATATATAGTGCCAGTTACATACAATGTCACCAGTGATGCTGTTACATATGTCCCCAGTGAGTTTTTATCAAATTTTTTTTTTTTTTTCACTTTCTGGAATGTATGGTTTTCGGAATAATTCGGATAACGGATACTCGGATACGGGATACTCAACCTGTAATGCCACTGTATAGGTCATTGGTATGACATTATCTAGAGTACTGTGTTCAGTTCTGGAGGCTATATCTCCAGAAGGATATAAATACATTAGAGACTGTACAAAGAAGGGCAGCTAAAATGGTGCATGGCCTACATCACAAAACATACCAGGAAAGACTAAAATATATTAATATGTATACTTTAGAGCAGAGAAGGGAAAGGGGGGACATGATAGAAACTTTCAAATAAATCAAGGGTTTTAACAAGGTACAGGTGGGAGACATTCTTCACAGGAAGAGGAGCAACAGAACACGAAGACATGCACTGAAACTAGAGGGAGGAAGATTCAGGGGCAATTTGAGGAAGAATTACTTCACAGAAAGGATAGTGGATAAGTGGAATAGCCTCCCATCAGAGGTGGTAGAGTTAAATAGATTAGAGGAATTTAAACATGCTTGGGATAGCATATTGATATCCTTACAAAGAAATAAGGATCAAATATGGTCTGAGGATGTTTCTATATAAAAAAAATCTCTCCTATGCCAGCATTTCTCATCCTCAGCCCTCAAACCTCCTTACAGTTCACATTTTCTAGCTCACCCAGCAGATGCACTGTAGGGGCAGAGGCGTAGCAAGGGCGGTGCCGATGGAGCACCAGCTCCGGGCGCTGGAAGCTATCCTGGCGCCGGAGCCGTGCCGGCACCGCCAGCTCGCCCACTCCATCTCCCCCGCTAGCTCCCGGCTCCCCGGCCCTCTGTGTGCGGGAGACGTGATGCTATTTAAAATTCACGTCTCTCGCTGGACCGCTAGCCAATAGGTGCTTGCGGTCCAGCAGCCAATCAACTGGTGGCTGCTGAACCGCGAGCGCCTATTGGCTAGCGCGGTCCAGCGGGATATGTGAATCTTAAATAGCAGGCGCAGCAGCACACACTAGTGCACTGTTACAGCGCGGAGCATGGACAGCGGACAGCTGGGGGTCCCACTGTCAGATGTCGCGTGCAGAGGCCGATCCGCGGCACTGCTCCCCTCTCATGACAGCCATCACAGCCGCTGCAGATTCAGTGCAGGCTGTGACGGCTGAGTGACTTGATTGAGCAGCCTGCGCAGGGAGTGCAGACTGGGTCAGCCGCCGCAGCTAACATAATCCCGCCTACCCGGCTCCCAATGTGTTGGTAAGTTGTCGCCATCAGAAGAGGGACCATGCTCGAGCTCCAGTGTAACAAACATAAAAGAGGTCCAGACTCACCACCCTGGTGTTGGATAGGATGGGTATGGGATGGGTATGTTGGGGACAGTGAAAGAGTAGGGTGTGTAATTAGGAGTGGTGTAGAGGATTATGGAGTGAATGTGGCACAAACAGGGGGACTAGGGTGTATATGTGAGTAAAGCTTTATAGGGGGTCTGTGGGTGGAACAGGGTGTTTGTGGTGGGGATAGAGGGACGTGGCGATGAGGTCTCTCCTCTTATATGGAATCAATATGGGAATTCTGTGAGGGACAGAAATATGGGCAATGTTTAAGGGGCACTACGAGGGGAATTATGTGTAAGGGACATTACTACGGGCATAATATATTATGGGCATTATGTTTGTGGCATAATGTGTAATGGGCATTACATGTGGCATGATATGTAATGGGCATTACGGACGCTTAGTCCTTATTGCGGAAATTATCTCCAGTGTCAGACTGGGGCAAAGATATGTGGTTGTTCACGATTGAACAGTGATCCCTCGTATTGATAGTTTGGCAGCCCTTAAAATGTTTTGACCAATAATGATGCTTATATGGTTAGGATCTAGTGGTAGAATTGTTAAATCTGATTCTAACTAAAAAAAATGTTCTCTAGAAAGACAAGTTTTATGTCCAAAACGTGGGATGTGCGATGAGAGCTGCAGTATTTCCATCCTACGCAAACATTTTTAGGTACTTGTTTAGTTTCACGGTGGCAGCATCTCAGTCGCAGCAGCGTCTGTGTCCCCTTGCGGGGCTCTCTTCGCTCGCTCACGCTACGGGCTCGGTGGCTCGCTACGCTCGCCACGCTACGCTCACCACGCTATCTAAAATCAACTCCATGCCAACGTGGATAGTGGGGGTATGAACTATTCACGCTGGCATGGAATTTATTTTAGAAAGTTTTGCGAGCGCCGAACCCGGAAGTAGCGGGCCGCCATGCTGCCGCCGTGAAACTAAACAAGAACCCATTTTTATGTTTGACGTAGAAGTTAAATTGTTCTTTGCAGATCCTAATGTGGCAGGTAGAATTGTATTCTACACCTGCTACATAGATGACCGCCTGGTATTTTGGAGGGGACCACCTTAAAGCTCTCATTAATGCTCATAATGCCAGTTTGAGCCCAGTAAAATTAACATTTATTCATAGTGCGGTCCAAGTCCATTTTTCTAGATGTCTGTATCCTAAGTGATGGAAAAATCGATACATGTTTGTTTTTGAAAGAAACGGACAGAAATAATCTGTTTATACCCCACTGCTCCTCGGCTGGTCATCACCTGGTTATATCTGGTCAGAAGATTCCACTCCTTTGCAGCTATTGCATTGCTGCACGAATCGTCCACTGCTCCTTGGCTGGTGGTAAACATGAACAAGCCACATAGGGGTTGAATTGGATATTAAACTTTGCTTGTATGTCAGGTTGAAAGTCTTGCCTAGCGTGCTATAAAAAAGAAAGTTGAAGCAGTTCTGTTGGAACCTCGTAGCTGATCTCAGTGATGCACGAATTACCCACTTCTCCTCGGCTGGTCGTTGCCTGGATATATCTGGTCAGTAGGTTCCACTCCCTTTGCAGCTCCGCAGTGCAACTATTGCATTGCTGCACAAATGGCCCACTGCTCCTCGGCTGGTGGTAAACACGATCAAGGGTGTACACAGCATTAGGGTGTGACTGTGAACACCAAACACTCTAAGGGGGAAATTTACTAAGATGTATATTCTACTTTACATGTGATGTTGCTCTGGGCAACCAATCAGAATTTACTTCTTATTTATTTAGCACCCTCTAAGATAGTAGACAGGATCTGATTGGTTGCCCATAGCAACAGCACATGTGAAGTAGAATACACATCTTAGTAAATGTCCCCCTATGTGCGCATGCCTATGCTGCTGTGGCAAACAACAAACATCCACATTTCAAATAATACCCCCCCATTGAGACTGAACACACACCCCAAACAATCCCTTACATAATCTCTCAATTGTCACAAATATCCTCCTCACTCCCCACGTGTCGCCCAGAAACACCCCAGAAATGACAAGTGATCTTAAATGATAAAAACCAAACAGTACATTAAAGTGTGTTTAATAAATGAAGCTTAGATAGAACATATCAATTTAGCCTGATTTACACAAGAAAACATGCCTATTATATTTATTAATTCCAATAAAATGTCACAACTGCTAAGCCAAACTCATATAACATGAGATCTAAATACAGCGGCACGTAGTGATAATAAATTAATACCATGGAAAATATGGAGATGAAAAAAATGTCAGGAATAAAAAAGTGTGCCTGAGACGCTTCAGGTCTAAGGTTCATCCCTGCAATCTGATGTGAGGGGAAGCATAGTCTTGAGCCATTCCTGGCGCTTTCCCTTACAGAGAGAGAGAGACAGTCTTGAACCGGCGGCCCTTGGCTTCCCCAGGCACGGTCATTAGCACTGTGCCACAGTGCTGCCCAACAGCTGTACATAGCTCTGGAACCATTGAGTCTCATTTACATTATGACATCATCACTCAACAGCGCCACCTCTGGCAGATGCTGGAACTACATGCTTAACATATGTGAATGCCTGACAAGAGAAGGGACCCCCATACCACCTTACTGCCTACTCAGGTGCTTATGTACTTAGACTGATGACGTGATAAAGTGGGAGGTGATAACGCAGCAGCCAGTCAGCCCCCAACTGCCATTTGCAATCACGATCAGTAACTTGACAGTTAGGAGCTGATTGGCTGCTGCATTATCACCTGCATGTAACAGCTGCAGATCTCACTATCAGCAACAGCCGGGACATTGTGAATTCTTCACACACACACACACACACAACCCCCCCCCGACCCCCTATCCCCCGACATCCAGGTGCCCTTACATCCCAGTGTTGATGTTATACCGTTCAAGCTGCGAAATCCTCAGAGCTATTCAGATTTGAACAGTCACAATAAATATGTTTAAAATAAGGTTGGATCTATTGGATAAAAATATACAGAGGTACAAGCAATAATCATAATCTGTCCTTAAATATATCAGTGTAGACTACATATAACAAGGGTTGAAGCTAATACACCAAGGTTGAACTGGATGGACTTGAGTCTTTATTCAGCCTTAAATACTATGTAACTAAGTTTCGCAATTCATTTGCAGATTTGCTCGGGGGGATTTATCTTTCTGTCTGGGCGGTGCATATCTACTCGCAGTCATCTGCAATTTAGCATATTAACAATCCATGCTCAATTAAGCCCATAGATCCAAAATGCTGGAACTCACATTCCATAAGAGTGTATATGCTGCGGTGCCTTCCAGGGGTATAGTGGCCAAATATACTGTTGCAATCTGGATTCTTGTAAATAATTAAAATGTATTTTATTAATCCACTCCAAAGTTTCAGATTTTACCCCGTCATTAGGGAAACAGAGCATAGGTGTACAAACTATTTATGAGACAAACAATATATATTGATGAATTACAATACCTGATTAGGTTCAGCTAGTGATGTGCCTTGGACCATCCCTGTTTGAACCTAATCATGTCCTTATTACCTGATGACAGGTAAAACCTGAAGCATAGTCGTGAATTAATAAATACATTTTTAATTATTGACAAGACTCAGAATTTATATTTATACTGTAGTTGTATATTTTGTGCATTGATCGCGTGTTTCTTTAACAATAAAAAATAAGCTATAAACCAATGTGTTATATTTCATCTCCATGTATAAACACTGAGCTTGGTGATGGTATTTTCTTCTAGGGGCAACAACTTGTACCAGTGCTTTTTAATATTTTTATTGATGAGATTGCAAATGGAATTGAGGGTAAAATGTGCCTTTTTGCAGATGACACAAAGGTATGCAACAGGGTAGACACACCTGGAGGGGTAAAACAAATGACTGATGGTCTAGGTAGATGAAAGGAATGGTCAAGAGCATGGCAGATACAGTTTAATGCCCAAAAATGCAAAATCATGCACTTGGGTTGCAAAAAATCCAAAGACTAAATATAGTATAAATGGCACTATAATGGAAACTACTGAGGAAGAGGGATCTAGGTGTCACTATTTCAGGGGACTTAGAGGCTGGTAGGCAATATAACAAAGCAATGAAGAAGGCAAGTCAGATGCTTGGTTGCATAGGGAGAGGTATCAGCAGTAGAAAGAAAGAAGTAATAATGCCACTGTATAGGTCATTGGTATGACATTATCTAGAGTACTGTGTTCAGTTCTGGAGGCCATATCTCCAGAAGGATATAAATACATTAGAGACTGTACAAAGAAGGGCAACTAAAATGGTGCATGGCCTACATCACAAGACGTACCAGGAAACACTAAAATATATTGATATGTATACTTTAGAGCAGAGAAGGGAAAGGGGGGACATGATAGAAACTTTCAAATAAATCAAGGGATTTAACAAGGTACAGGTGGGAGACATTCTTCACAGGAAGAGGAGCAACAGAACACGAAGACATGCACTGAAACTAGAGGGAGGAAGATTCAGGGGCAATTTGAGGAAGAATTACTTCACAGAAAGGATAGTGGATAAGTGGAATAGCCTCCCATCAGAGGTGGTAGAGTTAAATAGATTAGAGGAATTTAAACATGCTTGGGATAGCATATTGATATCCTTACAAAGAAATAAGGATCAAATATGGTCTGAGGATGTTTCTATATAAAAAAAATCTCTCCTATGCCAGCATTTCTCATCCTCAGCCCTCAAACCTCCTAACAGTTCACATTTTCTAGCTCACCCAGCAGATGCACTGTAGGGGCAGAGGCGTAGCAAGGGCGGTGCCGATGGAGCACCAGCTCCGGGCGCTGAAAGCTATCCTGGCGCCGGAGCCGTGCCGGCACCGCCAGCTCGCCCACTCCATCTCCCCCGCTAGCTCCCGGCTCCCCGGCCCTCTGTGTGCGGGAGACGTGATGCTATTTAAAATTCACGTCTCTCGCTGGACCGCTAGCCAATAGGTGCTTGCGGTCCAGCAGCCAATCAACTAGTGGCTGCTGAACCGCGAACGCCTATTGGCGAGCGCGGTCCAGCGGGATATGTGAATCTTAAATAGCAGGCGCAGCAGCACACACTAGTGCACTGTTACAGCGCGGAGCATGGACAGCGGACAGCTGGGGGTCCCACTGTCAGATGTCGCGCGCAGAGGCCGATCCGCGGCACTGCTCCCCTCTCGTGACAGCCATCACAGCCGCTGCAGATTCAGTGCAGGCTGTGACGGCTGAGTGACTTGATTGAGCAGCCTGCGCAGGGAGACTGGGTCAGCCGCCGCAGCTAACATAATCCCGCCTACCCGGCTCCCAATGTGTTGGTAAGTTGTCGCCATCAGAAGGGGGACCATGCTCGAGCTCCAGTGTAACAAACATAAAAGAGGTCCAGACTCACCACCCTGGTGTTGGATAGGATGGGTATGGGATGGGTATGTTAGGGACAGTGAAAGAGTAGGGTGTGTAATTGGGAGTGGTGTAGAGGATTATGGAGTGAATGTGGCACAAACAGGGGGACTACGGTGTATATGTGAGTAAAGCTTTATAGGGGGTCTGTGGGTGGAACAGGGTGTTTGTGGTGGGGATAGAGGGACGTGGCGATGAGGTCTCTCCTCTTATATGGAATCAATATGGGAATTCTGTGAGGGACAGAAATATGGGCAATGTTTAAGGCAGGGCCGTTTCTAGACAATTTAGCTCCTAGGGCGAAGAAAAAAAAATGCCCCCCCCCCCAATACATAACATGGGATAATAGAAATTGCCGAAATAGGGGGTGTGGCTTAATTTTAAAAGGGGTGTGGCTTAATGTGAGGCGTGGTCTAGCAGGAAAACAATTACCTTATATCACACTTTTGCAACCTGCATGACCAGACATTGGTTGCTGCAGGAATTGTTATTGTCCTCCCGCACTTAGGTTGGCCGGCTGAAGGCCACACACAGTGACCTAGTACGCCTCACAGATCAAGGCCAAACAATGACAGGCTACTTAAATCATTATACACTATTTATCCGTGATGCCAATTACACATTACGCCGTACACTGTGATGACGATTACATATTACGCCGCACACCGTGATGACAATTACACCGCACACCAAGATGCCCATTAGACCCCACGCTGTGATGGCAATTACACAATACTCCACACATCGTAATGCCCATTACACATTATGCCCCATGTGCCGCTGCCGCACAACTGATGCCGTTTACTAATATGCCCCCACAGTGCCAGATATGCCCCCACAGCGCCACACATATGCCCCCACAGTGCCACACATATGCCCCCACAGTGACACAAATATATGCCCCCACAGTGCTACACATATGCCCGCACAGTGACACAAATATATGCCCCCACAGTGCTACACATATGCCCCCACAGTGACACAAATATATGCCCCCACAGTGCCACAAATATATGCCCCCAGTGACAGAAATATATGCCCCCACAGTGCCACACATCTGCCCCCACAGTGCCACACATATGCCCCGTGACAGAAATATATGCCCCCACAGTGCCACACATATGCCCCCAGTGACAGAAATATATGCCCCCACAGTGCCACAAATATATGCCCCCACAGTGCCACACATATGCCCCCAGTGACAGAAATATATGCCCCCACAGTGCCACACATATGCCCCCAGTGACAGAAATATATGCCCCCACAGTGCCACAAATATATGCCCCCACAGTGCCACAAATATATGCCCCCACAGTGCCACAAATATATGCCCCCACAGTGCTACACATATGCCCCCACAGTGCCACAAATATATGCCCCCACAGTGCTACACATATGCCCCCACAGTGCCACAAATATATGCCCCCACAGTGCCACAAATATATGCCCCCACAGTGCCACAAATATATGCCCCCACAGTGCCACAAATATATGCCCCCACAGTGCTACACATATGCCCCCACAGTGCCACAAATATATGCCCCCACAGTGCCAAACTCACTTTTTCTATGCTGCTTCCGAGGGGAGGGGAGCGCATCCTGCCTCTCTCCTTCCCCTTCAGTGTGTGTACCTGAGCTGAGCCGTCAGCCATTCATATCTCGCGCCCGAGATCTGATTGGCTGACAGCGGCAGCCCAGTGACTTGAGCGAGGGGACGGAGAGACGCACGATGCGTTCCCCTCCCCTCTCCAGCGTGTAGTCCCCACGCTGTGATGGCAATTACACAATACTCCACACATCGTAATGCCCATTACACATTATGCCCCATGTGCCGCTGCCGCACAACTGATGCCGTTTACTAATATGCCCCCACAGTGCCAGATATGCCCCCACAGCGCCACACATATGCCCCCACAGTGCCACACATATGCCCCCACAGTGACACAAATATATGCCCCCACAGTGCTACACATATGCCCGCACAGTGACACAAATATATGCCCCCACAGTGCTACACATATGCCCCCACAGTGACACAAATATATGCCCCCACAGTGCCACAAATATATGCCCCCAGTGACAGAAATATATGCCCCCACAGTGCCACACATCTGCCCCCACAGTGCCACACATATGCCCCGTGACAGAAATATATGCCCCCACAGTGCCACACATATGCCCCCAGTGACAGAAATATATGCCCCCACAGTGCCACAAATATATGCCCCCACAGTGCCACACATATGCCCCCAGTGACAGAAATATATGCCCCCACAGTGCCACACATATGCCCCCAGTGACAGAAATATATGCCCCCACAGTGCCACAAATATATGCCCCCACAGTGCCACAAATATATGCCCCCACAGTGCCACAAATATATGCCCCCACAGTGCTACACATATGCCCCCACAGTGCCACAAATATATGCCCCCACAGTGCTACACATATGCCCCCACAGTGCCACAAATATATGCCCCCACAGTGCCACAAATATATGCCCCCACAGTGCCACAAATATATGCCCCCACAGTGCTACACATATGCCCCCACAGTGCCACAAATATATGCCCCCACAGTGCCAAACTCACTTTTTCTATGCTGCTTCCGAGGGGAGGGGAGCGCATCCTGCCTCTCTCCTTCCCCTTCAGTGTGTGTACCTGAGCTGAGCCGTCAGCCATTCATATCTCGCGCCCGAGATCTGATTGGCTGACAGCGGCAGCCCAGTGACTTGAGCGAGGGGACGGAGAGACGCACGATGCGTTCCCCTCCCCTCTCCAGCGTGTAGTCGGGGAGAGAGACAGCGGCGGCGGCTGCGGCGGCTATGGCAGCTACGGCGGCTACAGGGTTTTGGGGGGGGGGGGGAGACTGCCGGGCGCCCTGGCTGTTTCAGAGGCGGACAAGCCGTGCGGCGCCCCGGGCTGCTGCACGGCTTGTCCGCCTCTAGAAACGGCCCTGGTTTAAGGGGCACTATGAGGGGAATTATGTGTAAGGGACATTACTACGGGCATAATATATCATGGGCATTATGTTTGTGGCATAATGTGTAATGGGCATTACATGTGGCATGATATGTAATGGGCATTACGGACGCTTAGTCCTTATTGCGGAAATTATCTCCAGTGTCAGACTGGGGCAAAGATATGTGGTTGTTCACGATTGAACAGTGATCCCTCGTATTGATAGTTTGGCAGCCCTTAAAATGTTTTGACCAATAATGATGCTTATATGGTTAGGATCTAGTGGTAGAATTGTTAAATCTGATTCTAACTAAAAAAAATGTTCTCTAGAAAGACAAGTTTTATGTCCAAAACGTGGGATGTGCGATGAGAGCTGCAGTATTTCCATCCTACGCAAACATTTTTAGGTACTTGTTTAGTTTCACGGTGGCAGCATCTCAGTCGCAGCAGCGTCTGTGTCCCCTTGCGGGGCTCTCTTCGCTCGCTCACGCTACGGGCTCGGTGGCTCGCTACGCTCGCCACGCTATCTAAAATCAACTCCATGCCAACGTGGATAGTGGGGGTATGAACTATTCACGCTGGCATGGAATTTATTTTAGAAAGTTTTGCGAGCGCCGAACCCGGAAGTAGCGGGCCGCCATGCTGCCGCCGTGAAACTAAACAAGAACCCATTTTTATGTTTGACGTAGAAGTTAAATTGTTCTTTGCAGATCCTAATGTGGCAGGTAGAATTGTATTCTACACCTGCTACATAGATGACCGCCTGGTATTTTGGAGGGGACCACCTTAAAGCTCTCATTAATGCTCATAATGCCAGTTTGAGCCCAGTAAAATTAACATTTATTCATAGTGCGGTCCAAGTCCATTTTTCTAGATGTCTGTATCCTAAGTGATGGAAAAATCGATACATGTTTGTTTTTGAAAGAAACGGACAGAAATAATCTGTTTATACCCCACTGCTCCTCGGCTGGTCATCACCTGGTTATATCTGGTCAGAAGATTCCACTCCTTTGCAGCTATTGCATTGCTGCACGAATCGTCCACTGCTCCTTGGCTGGTGGTAAACATGAACAAGCCACATAGGGGTTGAATTGGATATTAAACTTTGCTTGTAAGTCAGGTTGAAAGTCTTGCCTAGCGTGCTATAAAAAAGAAAGTTGAAGCAGTTCTGTTGGAACCTCGTAGCTGATCTCAGTGATGCACGAATCACCCACTTCTCCTCGGCTGGTCGTTGCCTGGATATATCTGGTCAGTAGGTTCCACTCCCTTTGCAGCTCCGCAGTGCAACTATTGCATTGCTGCACAAATGGCCCACTGCTCCTCGGCTGGTGGTAAACACGATCAAGGGTGTACACAGCATTAGGGTGTGACTGTGAACACCAAACACTCTAAGGGGGAAATTTACTAAGATGTATATTCTACTTCACATGTTATGTTGCTCTGGGCAACCAATCAGAATTTACTTCTTATTTATTTAGCACCCTCTAAGATAGTAGACAGGATCTGATTGGTTGCCCATAGCAACAGCACATGTGAAGTAGAATACACATCTTAGTAAATGTCCCCCTATGTGCGCATGCCTATGCTGCTGTGGCAAACAACAAACATCCACATTTCAAATAATACCCCCCCATTGAGACTGAACACACACCCCAAACAATCCCTTACATAATCTCTCAATTGTCACAAATATCCTCCTCACTCCCCACGTGTCGCCCAGAAACACCCCAGAAATGACAAGTGATCTTAAATGATAAAAACCAAACAGTACATTAAAGTGTGTTTAATAAATGAAGCTTAGATAGAACATATCAATTTAGCCTGATTTACACAAGAAAACATGCCTATTATATTTATTAATTCCAATAAAATGTCACAACTGCTAAGCCAAACTCATATAACATGAGATCTAAATACAGCGGCACGTAGTGATAATAAATTAAAACCATGGAAAATATGGAGATGAAAAAAATGTCAGGAATAAAAAAGTGTGCCTGAGAGGCTTCAGGTCTAAGGTTCATCCCTGCAATCTGATGTGAGGGGAAGCATAGTCTTGAGCCATTCCTGGCGCTTTCCCTTACAGAGAGAGAGAGACAGTCTTGAACCGGCGGCCCTTGGCTTCCCCAGGCACGGGCATTAGCACTGTGCCACAGTGCTGCCCAACAGCTGTACATCGCTCTGGAACCATTGAGTCTCATTTACATTATGACATCATCACTCAACAGCGCCACCTCTGGCAGATGCTGGAACTACATGCTTAACATATGTGAATGCCTGACAAGAGAAGGGACCCCCATACCACCTTACTGCCTACTCAGGTGCTTATGTACTTAGACTGATGACGTGATAAAGTGGGAGGTGATAATGCAGCAGCCAGTCAGCCCCCAACTGCCATTTGCAATCACGATCAGTAACTTGACAGTTAGGAGCTGATTGGCTGCTGCATTATCACCTACATGTAACAGCTGCAGATCTCACTATCAGCAACAGCCGGGACATTGTGAATTCTTCACACACACACACACACACACAACCCCCCCGACCCCCTATCCCCCGACATCCAGGTGCCCTTACATCCCAGTGTTGATGTTATACCGTTCAAGCTGCGAAATCCTCAGAGCTATTCAGATTTGAACAGTCACAATAAATATGTTTAAAATAAGGTTGGATCTATTGGATAAAAATATACAGAGGTACAAGCAATAATCATAATCTGTCCTTAAATATATCAGTGTAGACTACATATAACAAGGGTTGAAGCTAATACACCAAGGTTGAACTGGATGGACTTGAGTCTTTATTCAGCCTTAAATACTATGTAACTAAGTTTCGCAATTCATTTGCAGATTTGCTCGGGGGGATTTATCTTTCTGTCTGGGCGGTGCATATCTACTCGCAGTCATCTGCAATTTAGCATATTAACAATCCATGCTGAATTAAGCCCATAGATCCAAAATGCTGGAACTCACATTCCATAAGAGTGGATATGCTGCGGTGCCTTCCAGGGGTATAGTGGCCAAATATACTGTTGCAATCTGGATTCTTGTAAATAATTAAAATGTATTTTATTAATCCACTCCAAAGTTTCAGATTTTACCCCGTCATTAGGGAAACAGAGCATAGGTGTACAAACTATTTATGAGACAAACAATATATATTGATGAATTACAATACCCGATTAGGTTCAGCTAGTGATGTGCCTTGGACCATGTACTGTACATCCCTGTTTGAACCTAATCATGTCCTTTTTACCTGATGACAGGTAAAACCTGAAGCATAGTCGTGAATTAATAAATACATTTTTAATTATTGACAAGACTCAGAATTTATATTTATACTGTAGTTGTATATTTTGTGCATTGATCGCGTGTTTCTTTAACAATAAAAAATAAGCTATAAACCAATGTGTTATATTTCATCTCCATGTATAAACACTGAGCTTGGTGATGGTATTTTCTTCTAGGGGCAACAACTTGTACCAGTGCTTTTTAATATTTTTATTGATGAGATTGCAAATGGAATTGAGGGTAAAATGTGCCTTTTTGCAGATGACACAAAGGTATGCAACAGGGTAGACACACCTGGAGGGGTAAAACAAATGACTGATGGTCTAGGTAGATGAGAGGAATGGTCAAGAGCATGGCAGATACAGTTTAATGCCCAAAAATGCAAAATCATGCACTTGGGTTGCAAAAAATCCAAAGACTAAATATAGTATAAATGGCACTATAATGGAAACTACTGAGGAAGAGGGATCTAGGTGTCACTATTTCAGGGGACTTAGAGGCTGGTAGGCAATATAACAAAGCAATGAAGAAGGCAAGTCAGATGCTTGGTTGCATAGGGAGAGGTATCAGCAGTAGAAAGAAAGAAGTAATAATGCCACTGTATAGGTCATTGGTATGACATTATCTAGAGTACTGTGTTCAGTTCTGGAGGCCATATCTCCAGAAGGATATAAATACATTAGAGACTGTACAAAGAAGGGCAACTAAAATGGTGCATGGCCTACATCACAAAACGTACCAGGAAACACTAAAATATATTGATATGTATACTTTAGAGCAGAGAAGGGAAAGGGGGGACATGATAGAAACTTTCAAATAAATCAAGGGATTTAACAAGGTACAGGTGGGAGACATTCTTCACAGGAAGAGGAGCAACAGAACACGAAGACATGCACTGAAACTAGAGGGAGGAAGATTCAGGGGCAATTTGAGGAAGAATTACTTCACAGAAAGGATAGTGGATAAGTGGAATAGCCTCCCATCAGAGGTGGTAGAGTTAAATAGATTAGAGGAATTTAAACATGCTTGGGATAGCATATTGATATCCTTACAAAGAAATAAGGATCAAATATGGTCTGAGGATGTTTCTATATAAAAAAAATCTCTCCTATGCCAGCATTTCTCATCCTCAGCCCTCAAACCTCCTAACACTTCACATTTTCTAGCTCACCCAGCAGATGCACTGTAGGGGCAGAGGCGTAGCAAGGGCGGTGCCGATGGAGCACCAACTCCGGGCGCTGGAAGCTATCCTGGCGCCGGAGCCGTGCCGGCACCGCCAGCTCGCCCACTCCATCTCCCCCGCTAGCTCCCGACTCCCCTGCCCTCTGTGTGCGGAAGACGTGATGCTATTTAAAATTCACGTCTCTCGCTGGACCGCTAGCCAATAGGTGCTTGCGGTCCAGCAGCCAATCAACTAGTGGCTGCTGAACCGCGAGCGCCTATTGGCTAGCGCGGTCCAGCGGGATATTTGAATCTTAAATAGCAGGCGCAGCAGCACACACTAGTGCACTGTTACAGCGCGGAGCATGGACAGCTGGGGGTCCCACTGTCAGATGTCGCGCGCAGAGGCCGATCCGCGGCACTGCTCCCCTCTCGTGACAGCCATCACAGCCGCTGCAGATT
Organism: Crinia signifera; assembly: GCF_055691185.1. NCBI lineage: Eukaryota > Metazoa > Chordata > Amphibia > Anura > Myobatrachidae > Crinia > Crinia signifera. The sequence continues at coordinate 125,588,826 of NC_139221.1, read as the reverse complement.
CAGTGCAGGCTGTGACGGCTGAGTGACTTGATTGAGAAGCCTGCGCAGGGAGTGCAGACTGGGTCAGCCGCCGCAGCTAACATAATCCCGCCTACCCGGCTCCCAATGTGTTGGTAAGTTGTCGCCATCAGAAGGGGGACCATGCTCGAGCTCCAGTGTAACAAACATCAAAGAGGTCCAGACTCACCACCCTGGTGTTGGATAGGATGGGTATGGGATGGGTATGTTGGGGACAGTGAAAGAGTAGGGTGTGTAATTGGGAGTGGTGTAGAGGATTATGGAGTGAATGTGGCACAAACAGGGGGACTAGGGTGTATATGTGAGTAAAGCTTTATAGGGGGTCTGTGGGTGGAACAGGGTGTTTGTGGTGGGGATAGAGGGACGTGGCGATGAGGTCTCTCCTCTTATATGGAATCAATATGGGAATTCTGTGAGGGACAGAAATATGGGCAATGTTTAAGGGGCACTACGAGGGGAATTATGTGTAAGGGACATTACTACGGGCATAAAATATCATGGGCATTATGTTTGTGGCACAATGTGTAATGGGCATTACATGTGGCATGATATGTAATAGGCATTACGGACGCTTAGTCCTTATTGCGGAAATTATCTCCAGTGTCAGACTGGGGCAAAGATATGTGGTTGTTCACGATTGAACAGTGATCCCTCGTATTGATAGTTTGGCAGCCCTTAAAATGTTTTGACTAATAATGATGCTTATATGGTTAGGATCTAGTGGTAGAATTGTTAAATCGGATTCTAACTAAAAAAAATGTTCTCTAGAAAGACAAGTTTTATGTCCAAAACGTGGGATGTGCGATGAGAGCTGCAGTATTTCCATCCTACGCAAACATTTTTAGGTACTTGTTTAGTTTCACGGTGGCAGCATCTCAGTTGCAGCAGCGTCTGTGTCCCCTTGCGGGGCTCTCTTCGCTCGCTCACGCTACGGGCTCAGTGGCTCGCTACGCTCGCCACGCTATCTAAAATAAACTCCATGCCAACGTGGATAGTGGGGGTATGAACTATTCACGCTGGCATGGAATTTATTTTAGAAAGTTTTGCGAGCGCCGAACCCGGAAGTAGCGGGCCGCCATGCTGCCGCCGTGAAACTAAACAAGAACCCATTTTTATGTTTGACGTAGAAGTTAAATTGTTCTTTGCAGATCCTAATGTGGCAGGTAGAATTGTATTCTACACCTGCTACATAGATGACCGCCTGGTATTTTGGAGGGGACCACCTTAAAGCTCTCATTAATGCTCATAATGCCAGTTTGAGCCCAGTAAAATTGACATTTATTCATAGTGCGGTCCAAGTCCATTTTTCTAGATGTCTGTATCTCTTTAAGGGCCAGATGTACTAAGCTTCAAAAGTGATAAAATGGAGAGTGATCAACAGCCAGCCAATAAGCTCCTATCTGCCCTGTCACAGACTGTGTTTGAAAAATGTCAGACAGGAGCTGATTGGCTGGTTGTTTATCACTCTCTATTTTATCACTTTTGAAGCTTAGTACATCTGGCCCTAAGTGATGGAATAATCGATACATGTTTGTTTTTGAAAGAAACGGACAGAAATAATCTGTTTATACCCCACTGCTCCTCGGCTGGTCATCACCTGGTTATATCTGGTCAGAAGATTCCACTCCTTTGCAGCTATTGCATTGCTGCACGAATCGTCCACTGCTCCTTGGCTGGTGGTAAACATGAACAAGCCACATAGGGGTTGAATTGGATATTAAACTTTGCTTGTAAGTCAGGTTGAAAGTCTTGCCTAGCGTGCTATAAAAAAGAAAGTTGAAGCAGTTCTGTTGGAACCTCGTAGCTGATCTCAGTGATGCACGAATCACCCACTTCTCCTCGGCTGGTCGTTGCCTGGCTATATCTGGTCAGTAGGTTCCACTCCCTTTGCAGCTCCGCAGTGCAACTATTGCATTGCTGCACAAATGGCCCACTGCTCCTCGGCTGGTGGTAAACACGATCAAGGGTGTACACAGCATTAGGGTGTGACTGTGAACACCAAACACTCTAAGGGGGAAATTTACTAAGATGTATATTCTACTTCACATGTGATGTTGCTCTGGGCAACCAATCAGAATTTACTTCTTATTTATTTAGCACCCTCTAAGATAGTAGACAGGATCTGATTGGTTGCACATAGCAACAGTACATGTGAAGTAGAATACACATCTTAGTAAATGTCCCCCTATGTGCGCATGCCTATGCTGCTGTGGCAAACAACAAACATCCACATTTCAAATAATACCCCCCCCCCCCCATTGAGACTGAACACACACCCCAAACAATCCCTTACATAATCTCTCAATTGTCACAAATATCCTCCTCACTCCCCACGTGTCGCCCAGAAACACCCCAGAAATGACAAGTGATCTTAAATGATAAAAACCAAACAGTACATTAAAGTGTGTTTAATAAATGAAGCTTAGATAGAACATATCAATTTAGCCTGATTTACACAAGAAAACATGCCTATTATATTTATTAATTCCAATAAAATGTCACAACTGCTAAGCCAAACTCATATAACATGAGATCTAAATACAGCGGCACGTAGTGATAATAAATTAATACCATGGAAAATATGGAGATGAAAAAAAATGTCAGGAATAAAAAAGTGTGCCTGAGACGCTTCAGGTCTACGGTTCATCCCTGCAATCTGATGTGAGGGGAAGCATAGTCTTGAGCCATTCCTGGCGCTTTCCCTTACAGAGAGAGAGAGACAGTCTTGAACCGGCGGCCCTTGGCTTCCCCAGGCACGGGCATTAGCACTGTGCCACAGTGCTGCCCAACAGCTGTACATAGCTCTGAAACCATTGAGTCTCATTTACATTATGACATCATCACTCAACAGCGCCACCTCTGGCAGATGCTGGAACTACATGCTTAACATTTGTGAATGCCTGACAAGAGAAGGGACCCCCATACCACCTTACTGCCTACTCAGGTGCTTATGTACTTAGACTGATGACGTGATAAAGTGGGAGGTGATAACGCAGCAGCCAGTCAGCCCCCAACTGTCATTTGCAATCACGATCAGTAACTTGACAGTTAGGAGCTGATTGGCTGCTGCATTATCACCTGCATGTAACAGCTGCAGATCTCACTATCAGCAACAGCCGGCACATTGTGAATTCTTCACACACACACACACAACCCCCCCGACCCCCTATCCCCCGACATCCAGGTGCCCTTACATCCCGGTGTTGATGTTATACCGTTCAAGCTGCGAAATCCTCAGAGCTATTCAGATTTGAACAGTCACAATAAATATGTTTAAAATAAGGTTGGATCTATTGGATAAAAATATACAGAGGTACAAGCAATAATCATAATCTGTCCTTAAATATATCAGTGTAGACTACATATAACAAGGGTTGAAGCTAATACACCAAGGTTGAACTGGATGGACTTGAGTCTTTATTCAGCCTTAAATACTATGTAACTAAGTTTCGCAATTCATTTGCAGATTTGCTCGGGGGGATTTATCTTTCTGTCTGGGCGGTGCATATCTACTCGCAGTCATCTGCAATTTAGCATATTAACAATCCATGCTGAATTAAGCCCATAGATCCAAAATGCTGGAACTCACATTCCATAAGAGTGGATATGCTGCGGTGCCTTCCAGGGGTATAGTGGCCAAATATACTGTTGCAATCTGGATTCTTGTAAATAATTAAAATGTATTTTATTAATCCACTCCAAAGTTTCAGATTTTACCCGGTCATTAGGGAAACAGAGCATAGGTGTACAAACTATTTATGAGACAAACAATGTATATTGATGAATTACAATACCCGATTAGGTTCAGCTAGTGATGTGCCTTGGACCATGTACTGTACATCCCTGTTTGAACCTAATCATGTCCTTATTACCTGATGACAGGTAAAACCTGAAGCATAGTCGTGAATTAATAAATACATTTTTAATTATTGACAAGACTCAGAATTTATATTTATACTGTAGTTGTATATTTTGTGCATTGATCGCGTGTTTCTTTAACAATAAAAAATAAGCTATAAACCAAAGTGTTATATTTCATCTCCATGTATAAACACTGAGCTTGGTGGTGGTATTTTCTTCTAGGGGCAACAACTTGTACCAGTGCTTTTTAATATTTTTATTGATGAGATTGCAAATGGAATTGAGGGTAAAATGTGCCTTTTTGCAGATGACACAAAGGTATGCAACAGGGTAGACACACCTGGAGGGGTAAAACAAATGACTGATGGTCTAGGTAGATGAGAGGAATGGTCAAGAGCATGGCAGATACAGTTTAATGCCAAAAAATGCAAAATCATGCACTTGGGTTGCAAAAATCCAAAGACTAAATATAGTAAAAATGGCACTATAATGGAAACTACTGAGGAAGAGGGATCTAGGTGTCACTATTTCAGGGGACTTAGAGGCTGGTAGGCAATATAACAAAGCAATGAAGAAGGCAAGTCAGATGCTTGGTTGCATAGGGAGAGGTATCAGCAGTAGAAAGAAAGAAGTAATAATGCCACTGTATAGGTCATTTGTATGACATTATCTAGAGTACTGTGTTCAGTTCTGGAGGCCATATCTCTAGAAGGATATAAATACATTAGAGATTGTACAAAGAAGGGCAACTAAAATGGTGCATGGCCTACATCACAAAACATACCAGGAAAGACTAAAATATATTAATATGTATACTTTAGAGCAGAGAAGGGAAAGGGGGGACATGATAGAAACTTTCAAATAAATCAAGGGTTTTAACAAGGTACAGGTGGGAGACATTCTTCACAGGAAGAGGAGCAACAGAACACGAAGACATGCACTGAAACTAGAGGGAGGAAGATTCAGGGGCAATTTGAGGAAGAATTACTTCACAGAAAGGATAGTGGATAAGTGGAATAGCCTCCCATCAGAGGTGGTAGAGTTAAATAGATTAGAGGAATTTAAACATGCTTGGGATAGCATATTGATATCCTTACAAAGAAATAAGGATCAAATATGGTCTGAGGATGTTTCTATATAAAAAAAATCTCTCCTATGCCAGCATTTCTCATCCTCAGCCCTCAAACCTCCTAACAGTTCACATTTTCTAGCTCACCCAGCAGATGCACTGTAGGGGCAGAGGCGTAGCAAGGGCGGTGCCGATGGAGCACCAGCTCCGGGCGCTGAAAGCTATCCTGTCGCCGGAGCCGTGCCGGCACCGCCAGCTCGCCCACTCCATCTCCCCCGCTAGCTCCCGGCTCCCCGGCCCTCTGTGTGCGGGAGACGTGATGCTATTTAAAATTCACGTCTCTCGCTGGACCGCTAGCCAATAGGTGCTTGCGGTCCAGCAGCCAATCAACTAGTGGCTGCTGACCCGCGAACGCCTATTGGCGAGCGCGGTCCAGCGGGATATGTGAATCTTAAATAGCAGGCGCAGCAGCACACACTAGTGCACTGTTACAGCGCGGAGCATGGACAGCGGACAGCTGGGGGTCCCACTGTCAGATGTCGCGCGCAGAGGCCGATCCGCGGCACTGCTCCCCTCTCGTGACAGCCATCACAGCCGCTGCAGATTCAGTGCAGGCTGTGACGGCTGAGTGACTTGATTGAGCAGCCTGCGCAGGGAGTGCAGACTGGGTCAGCCGCCGCAGCTAACATAATCCCGCCTACCCGGCTCCCAATGTGTTGGTAAGTTGTCGCCATCAGAAGGGGGACCATGCTCGAGCTCCAGTGTAACAAACATAAAAGAGGTCCAGACTCACCACCCTGGTGTTGGATAGGATGGGTATGGGATGGGTATGTTGGGGACAGTGAAAGAGTAGGGTGTGTAATTGGGAGTGGTGTAGAGGATTATGGAGTGAATGTGGCACAAACAGGGGGACTAGGGTGTATATGTGAGTAAAGCTTTATAGGGGGTCTGTGGGTGGAACAGGGTGTTTGTGGTGGAGATAGAGGGACGTGGCGATGAGGTCTCTCCTCTTATATGGAATCAATATGGGAATTCTGTGAGGGACAGAAATATGGGCAATGTTTAAGGGGCACTACGAGGGGAATTATGTGTAAGGGACATTACTACGGGCATAATATATCATGGGCATTATGTTTGTGGCATAATGTGTAATGGGCATTACATGTGGCATGATATGTAATGGGCATTACGGACGCTTAGTCCTTATTGCGGAAATTATCTCCAGTGTCAGACTGGGGCAAAGATATGTGGTTGTTCACGATTGAACAGTGATCCCTCGTATTGATAGTTTGGCAGCCCTTAAAATGTTTTGACCAATAATGATGCTTATATGGTTAGGATCTAGTGGTAGAATTGTTAAATCTGATTCTAACTAAAAAAAATGTTCTCTAGAAAGACAAGTTTTATGTCCAAAACGTGGGATGTGCGATGAGAGCTGCAGTATTTCCATCCTACGCAAACATTTTTAGGTACTTGTTTAGTTTCACGGTGGCAGCATCTCAGTCGCAGCAGCGTCTGTGTCCCCTTGCGGGGCTCTCTTCGCTCGCTCACGCTACGGGCTCAGTGGCTCGCTACGCTCGCCACGCTATCTAAAATCAACTCCATGCCAACGTGGATAGTGGGGGTATGAACTATTCACGCTGGCATGGAATTTATTTTAGAAAGTTTTGCGAGCGCCGAACCCGGAAGTAGCGGGCCGCCATGCTGCCGCCGTGAAACTAAACAAGAACCCATTTTTATGTTTGACGTCAGGGGCGGATTGGCCCACCGGGAAACCGGGCAGTTTCCCGGTGGGCCGGCACATTTTAGTAGGCAAGCGGCCGCCCACCCTGCCTAACAGGGCTGGCCGCGGCATCTCCGTGCTGGGCCGCGGCAGCCGGCACTGTGCCCTGATTGAAGATGGCTGCGGCCAGCCTCGAGTCCCCCACAGTTAAAATGGCCGCGGGAGGGCTGGTGCGCATGCGCGAGCGCACACAGCTGCTCCCGCGGTCTGGAGAAAGGCTGGCTGCGCTCCAGCCATCCAAGCATCTGAGCATCAGCGCGCAGGGGCGTTCCGATGGATCTCTCCTGCGGCAGCGGCAGGAGCCGTACTCTGCCCGGCGCACCCTATGAGGTCACCCGGCAGCGTGTGAGAGCGGCTGACAGTCACCGCCGGCTTGGGTCTCCTGAGCGGCTGATCAATACGCGCCGCTGTCCTGCCTCCCTCTCCTCCGGTCAGCGCGGCTCTCCAGGCCACGGGCAGGCTCTCCTCTCTTCAGCCACTCACAACAGACTCTGGCACAGCATGCTGGTCCCGCGCATACTGCAGGTCCCAACCATCCTCACAACTCCAAAAGTGTCCCTATTGCTCACCTCCCTTCATCTCCTTGCATCCCACTTTCATCTACCTTGCATTTTATCTCTCTCCGTTTTACCTCCTCATCACTCCAGTACTTTATGATGGGTATGGGTGAAAACCGGACCAGGACAAAACCCCCGGGGGTGTCCTGTCTGGGGGTGTCCTGTCCGGGGGGCTGCCTGTCACACCTGTCACCAGGTAGTGGAGGAGGGGGAGAATAAAGCCTCCCTGTACGGTCCGGGCATGCAGCAAAAGCCGGATGGTCCGGACCACCCGGGGAGTGGGGAGTGCGTGTGTGTGTGTTGTGTTCATATACAGTATATGTGTGAGAGGAATGTGTGTGTGTGTGTGTGTATAGTATGTGTGTATCGGACGAGGGGTTTGGTGTGTGTGTATATATGTGTATGTATATATATATATATATATATATATATATATATACATACATACATACACAGTATGTCTGTGTGTGGGGAACGCTAAGCAGAAGTGCCCAGCTCACTATTTTTGCTGTGCTGTGTCTCCAGGCTTCCTTGACTTCCGCCGCCGTGTCCATGTCTGCCGTTCTGTCCGCCAGGGATGTTACTGGATATCCGGGACAGATTAGCGCATCTGCTGTAAGTGACTCCCTGCCACATGAAACTCAAGCAGGTGCAAAGGGCAAGGTTAGTACACTACACTACATCGCCCCTGACAGCCCAACCAAACCATATACCCCACAGCCTAACCCTAACCATACATCCCGCAGGCAGGCTAACCCTAACCATACACCCCACCCAGGCAGCCTAATCTTTACCATACCACCCCCCCCATAGCCTAATCCTAACAATACACCCCACTCAGGCAGCCTAATCCTAACCATATCACCCCCCCGTAGCCTAACCATAACGCCCCCACACAGCCTAACCCTAACCATACACCCCCCTCACACACACACACACACACACACACACACACACACACACACACAGCCTTGCTCTACCCATACACGCATACTCCCCTCCCTGCATCCTCTGTCACTCTGAGTTCCCCCCTCACACTCTGCATCCTGTGCCACCATATCCCCCTCACAATCTGCTTCCTATGCCAACCTGCATACGTCCTCCCAGCATTCTACGCCACCCTGCGTCCCCCCTCCCATGCGCCTATTCTGCAGCCTGAGGGGCTGGGGACATAGCCAGCAGCTCAGAGAGCCACTAGCCATGCCCCTCACAGTGGGGAAAATGGGGTGTGGCCTCATTGAAATAGGCCACACCCCCTTATCGCTAGGCCACACCCCAAAAAAATTGCGCGCGCCTGCGGCGCGCAACAGGCCCCCCCCCCTTGGGGCTGCTTCGAGATATTTCCCGGGCTGGTTTTAATTCCCAATCCGCCCCTGTTTGACGTAGAAGTTAAATTGTTCTTTGCAGATCCTAATGTGGCAGGTAGAATTGTATTCTACACCTGCTACATAGATGACCGCCTGGTATTTTGGAGGGGACCACCTTAAAGCTCTCATTAATGCTCATAATGCCAGTTTGAGCCCAGTAAAATTGACATTTATTCATAGTGCGGTCCAAGTCCATTTTTCTAGATGTCTGTATCTCTTTAAGGGCCAGATGTACTAAGCTTCAAAAGTGATAAAATGGAGAGTGATCAACAGCCAGCCAATCAGCTCCTATCTGCCCTGTCACAGACTGTGTTTGAAAAATGTCAGACAGGAGCTGATTGGCTGGTTGTTTATCACTCTCTATTTTATCACTTTTGAAGCTTAGTACATCTGGCCCTAAGTGATGGAAAAATCGATACATGTTTGTTTTTGAAAGAAACGGACAGAAATAATCTGTTTATACCCCACTGCTCCTCGGCTGGTCATCACCTGGTTATATCTGGTCAGAAGATTCCACTCCTTTGCAGCTATTGCATTGCTGCACGAATCGTCCACTGCTCCTTGGCTGGTGGTAAACATGAACAAGCCACATAGGGGTTGAATTGGATATTAAACTTTGCTTGTAAGTCAGGTTGAAAGTCTTGCCTAGCGTGCTATAAAAAAGAAAGTTGAAGCAGTTCTGTTGGAACCTTGTAGCTGATCTCAGTGATGCACGAATCACCCACTTCTCCTCGGCTGGTCGTTGCCTGGATATATCTGGTCAGTAGGTTCCACTCCCTTTGCAGCTCCGCAGTGCAACTATTGCATTGCTGCACAAATGGCCCACTGCTCCTCGGCTGGTGGTAAACACGATCAAGGGTGTACACAGCATTAGGGTGTGACTGTGAACACCAAACACTCTAAGGGGGAAATTTACTAAGATGTATATTCTACTTCACATGTGATGTTGCTCTGGGCAACCAATCAGAATTTACTTCTTATTTATTTAGCACCCTCTAAGATAGTAGACAGGATCTGATTGGTTGCCCATAGCAACAGCACATGTGAAGTAGAATACACATCTTAGTAAATGTCCCCCTATGTGCGCATGCCTATGCTGCTGTGGCAAACAACAAACATCCACATTTCAAATAATACCCCCCCATTGAGACTGAACACACACCCCAAACAATCCCTTACATAATCTCTCAATTGTCACAAATATCCTCCTCACTCCCCACGTGTCGCCCAGAAACACCCCAGAAATGACAAGTGATCTTAAATGATAAAAACCAAACAGTACATTAAAGTGTGTTTACTAAATGAAGCTTAGATAGAACATATCAATTTAGCCTGATTTACACAAGAAAACATGCCTATTATATTTATTAATTCCAATAAAATGTCACAACTGCTAAGCCAAACTCATATAACATGAGATCTAAATACAGCGGCACGTAGTGATAATAAATTAATACCATGGAAAATATGGAGATGAAAAAAATGTCAGGAATAAAAAAGTGTGCCTGAGACGCTTCAGGTCTACGGTTCATCCCTGCAATCTGATGTGAGGGGAAGCATAGTCTTGAGCCATTCCTGGCGCTTTCCCTTACAGAGAGAGAGAGACAGTCTTGAACCGGCGGCCCTTGGCTTCCCCAGGCACGGGCATTAGCACTGTGCCACAGTGCTGCCCAACAGCTGTACATAGCTCTGGAACCATTGAGTCTCATTTACATTATGACATCATCACTCAACAGCTGATATCAACAGGTGATAACGCAGCAGCCAGTCAGCCCCCAACTGTCATTTGCAATCACGATCAGTAACTTGACAGTTAGGAGCTGATTGGCTGCTGCATTATCACCTGCATGTAACAGCTGCAGATCTCACTATCAGCAACAGCCGGCACATTGTGAATTCTTCACACACACACACACACACAACCCCCCCGACCCCCTATCCCCCGACATCCAGGTGCCCTTACATCCCAGTGTTGATGTTATACCGTTCAAGCTGCGAAATCCTCAGAGCTATTCAGATTTGAACAGTCACAATAAATATGTTTAAAATAAGGTTGGATCTATTGGATAAAAATATACAGAGGTACAAGCAATAATCATAATCTGTCCTTAAATATATCAGTGTAGACTACATATAACAAGGGTTGAAGCTAATACACCAAGGTTGAACTGGATGGACTTGAGTCTTTATTCAGCCTTAAATACTATGTAACTAAGTTTCGCAATTCATTTGCAGATTTGCTCGGGGGGATTTATCTTTCTGTCTGGGCGGTGCATATCTACTCGCAGTCATCTGCAATTTAGCATATTAACAATCCATGCTGAATTAAGCCCATAGATCCAAAATGCTGGAACTCACATTCCATAAGAGTGTATATGCTGCGGTGCCTTCCAGGGGTATAGTGGCCAAATATACTGTTGCAATCTGGATTCTTGTAAATAATTAAAATGTATTTTATTAATCCACTCCAAAGTTTCAGATTTTACCCCGTCATTAGGGAAACAGAGCATAGGTGCACAAACTATTTATGAGACAAACAATATATATTGATGAATTACAATACCCGATTAGGTTCAGCTAGTGATGTGCCTTGGACCATGTACTGTACATCCCTGTTTGAACCTAATCATGTCCTTATTACCTGATGACAGGTAAAACCTGAAGCATAGTCGTGAATTAATAAATACATTTTTAATTATTGACAAGACTCAGAATTTATATTTATACTGTAGTTGTATATTTTGTGCATTGATCGCGTGTTTCTTTAACAATAAAAAATAAGCTATAAACCAATGTGTTATATTTCATCTCCATGTATAAACACTGAGCTTGGTGGTGGTATTTTCTTCTAGGGGCAACAACTTGTACCAGTGCTTTTTAATATTTTTATTGATGAGATTGCAAATGGAATTGAGGGTAAAATGTGCCTTTTTGCAGATGACACAAAGGTATGCAACAGGGTAGACACACCTGGAGGGGTAAAACAAATGACTGATGGTCTAGGTAGATGAGAGGAATGGTCAAGAGCATGGCAGATACAGTTTAATGCCAAAAAATGCAAAATCATGCACTTGGGTTGCAAAAATCCAAAGACTAAATATAGTAAAAATGGCACTATAATGGAAACTACTGAGGAAGAGGGATCTAGGTGTCACTATTTCAGGGGACTTAGAGGCTGGTAGGCAATATAACAAAGCAATGAAGAAGGCAAGTCAGATGCTTGGTTGCATAGGGAGAGGTATCAGCAGTAGAAAGAAAGAAGTAATAATGCCACTGTATAGGTCATTTGTATGACATTATCTAGAGTACTGTGTTCAGTTCTGGACGCCATATCTCTAGAAGGATATAAATACATTAGAGACTGTACAAAGAAGGGCAACTAAAATGGTGCATGGCCTACATCACAAAACATACCAGGAAAGACTAAAATATATTAATATGTATACTTTAGAGCAGAGAAGGGAAAGGGGGGACATGATAGAAACTTTCAAATAAATCAAGGGTTTTAACAAGGTACAGGTGGGAGACATTCTTCACAGGAAGAGGAGCAACAGAACACGAAGACATGCACTGAAACTAGAGGGAGGAAGATTCAGGGGCAATTTGAGGAAGAATTACTTCACAGAAAGGATAGTGGATAAGTGGAATAGCCTCCCATCAGAGGTGGTAGAGTTAAATAGATTAGAGGAATTTAAACATGCTTGGGATAGCATATTGATATCCTTACAAAGAAATAAGGATCAAATATGGTCTGAGGATGTTTCTATATAAAAAAAATCTCTCCTATGCCAGCATTTCTCATCCTCAGCCCTCAAACCTCCTAACAGTTCACATTTTCTAGCTCACCCAGCAGATGCACTGTAGGGGCAGAGGCGTAGCAAGGGCGGTGCCGATGGAGCACCAGCTCCGGGCGCTGAAAGCTATCCTGGCGCCGGAGCCGTGCCGGCACCGCCAGCTCGCCCACTCCATCTCCCCCGCTAGCTCCCGGCTCCCCGGCCCTCTGTGTGCGGGAGACGTGATGCTATTTAAAATTCACGTCTCTCGCTGGACCGCTAGCCAATAGGTGCTTGCGGTCCAGCAGCCAATCAACTAGTGGCTGCTGACCCGCGAACGCCTATTGGCGAGCGCGGTCCAGCGATATATGTGAATCTTAAATAGCAGGCGCAGCAGCACACACTAGTGCACTGTTACAGCGCGGAGCATGGACAGCGGACAGCTGGGGGTCCCACTGTCAGATGTCGTGCGCAGAGGCCGATCCGCGGCACTGCTCCCCTCTCGTGACAGCCATCACAGCCGCTGCAGATTCAGTGCAGGCTGTGACGGCTGAGTGACTTGATTGAGCAGCCTGCGCAGGGAGTGCAGACTGGGTCAGCCGCCGCAGCTAACATAATCCCGCCTACCCGGCTCCCAATGTGTTGGTAAGTTGTCGCCATCAGAAGGGGGACCATGCTCGAGCTCCAGTGTAAGAAACATAAAAGAGGTCCAGACTCACCACCCTGGTGTTGGATAGGATGGGTATGGGATGGGTATGTTGGGGACAGTGAAAGAGTAGGGTGTGTAATTGGGAGTGGTGTAGAGGATTATGGAGTGAATGTGGCACAAACAGGGGGACTAGGGTGTATATGTGAGTAAAGCTTTATAGGGGGTCTGTGGGTGGAACAGGGTGTTTGTGGTGGGGATAGAGGGACGTGGCGATGAGGTCTCTCCTATTATATGGAATCAATATGGGAATTCTGTGAGGGACAGAAATATGGGCAATGTTTAAGGGGCACTACGAGGGGAATTATGTGTAAGGGACATTACTACGGGCATAATATATCATGGGCATTATGTTTGTGGCATAATGTGTAATGGGCATTACATGTGGCATGATATGTAATGGGCATTACGGACGCTTAGTCCTTATTGCGGAAATTATCTCCAGTGTCAGACTGGGGCAAAGATATGTGGTTGTTCACGATTGAACAGTGATCCCTCGTATTGATAGTTTGGCAGCCCTTAAAATGTTTTGACCAATAATGATGCTTATATGGTTAGGATCTAGTGGTAGAATTGTTAAATCTGATTCTAACTAAAAAAAATGTTCTCTAGAAAGACAAGTTTTATGTCCAAAACGTGGGATGTGCGATGAGAGCTGCAGTATTTCCATCCTACGCAAACATTTTTAGGTACTTGTTTAGTTTCACGGTGGCAGCATCTCAGTCGCAGCAGCGTCTGTGTCCCCTTGCGGGGCTCTCTTCGCTTGCTCACGCTACGGGCTCAGTGGCTCGCTACGCTCGCCACGCTATCTAAAATCAACTCCATGCCAACGTGGATAGTGGGGGTATGAACTATTCACGCTGGCATGGAATTTATTTTAGAAAGTTTTGCGAGCGCCGAACCCGGAAGTAGCGGGCCGCCATGCTGCCGCCGTGAAACTAAACAAGAACCCATTTTTATGTTTGACGTAGAAGTTAAATTGTTCTTTGCAGATCCTAATGTGGCAGGTAGAATTGTATTCTACACCTGCTACATAGATGACCGCCTGGTATTTTGGAGGGGACCACCTTAAAGCTCTCATTAATGCTCATAATGCCAGTTTGAGCCCAGTAAAATTGACATTTATTCATAGTGCGGTCCAAGTCCATTTTTCTAGATGTCTGTATCTCTTTAAGGGCCAGATGTACTAAGCTTCAAAAGTGATAAAATGGAGAGTGATCAACAGCCAGCCAATCAGCTCCTATCTGCCCTGTCACAGACTGTGTTTGAAAAATGTCAGACAGGAGCTGATTGGCTGGTTGTTTATCACTCTCTATTTTATAACTTTTGAAGCTTAGTACATCTGGCCCTAAGTGATGGAAAAATCGATACATGTTTGTTTTTGAAAGAAACGGACAGAAATAATCTGTTTATACCCCACTGCTCCTCGGCTGGTCATCACCTGGTTATATCTGGTCAGAAGATTCCACTCCTTTGCAGCTATTGCATTGCTGCACGAATCGTCCACTACTCCTTGGCTGGTGGTAAACATGAACAAGCCACATAGGGGTTGAATTGGATATTAAACTTTGCTTGTAAGTCAGGTTGAAAGTCTTGCCTAGCGTGCTATAAAAAAGAAAGTTGAAGCAGTTCTGTTGGAACCTTGTAGCTGATCTCAGTGATGCACGAATCACCCACTTCTCCTTGGCTGGTCGTTGCCTGGATATATCTGGTCAGTAGGTTCCACTCCCTTTGCAGCTCCGCAGTGCAACTATTGCATTGCTGCACAAATGGCCCACTGCTCCTCGGCTGGTGGTAAACACGATCAAGGGTGTACACAGCATTAGGGTGTGACTGTGAACACCAAACACTCTAAGGGGGAAATTTACTAAGATGTATATTCTACTTCACATGTGATGTTGCTCTGGGCAACCAATCAGAATTTACTTCTTATTTATTTAGCACCCTCTAAGATAGTAGACAGGATCTGATTGGTTGCCCATAGCAACAGCACATGTGAAGTAGAATACACATCTTAGTAAATGTCCCCCTATGTGCGCATGCCTATGCTGCTGTGGCAAACAACAAACATCCACATTTCAAATAATACCCCCCCATTGAGACTGAACACACACCCCAAACAATCCCTTACATAATCTCTCAATTGTCACAAATATCCTCCTCACTCCCCACGTGTCGCCCAGAAACACCCCAGAAATGACAAGTGATCTTAAATGATAAAAACCAAACAGTACATTAAAGTGTGTTTAATAAATGAAGCTTAGATAGAACATATCAATTTAGCCTGATTTACACAAGAAAACATGCCTATTATATTTATTAATTCCAATAAAATGTCACAACTGCTAAGCCAAACTCATATAACATGAGATCTAAATACAGCGGCACGTAGTGATAATAAATTAATACCATGGAAAATATGGAGATGAAAAAAATGTCAGGAATAAAAAAGTGTGCCTGAGACGCTTCAGGTCTACGGTTCATCCCTGCAATCTGATGTGAGGGGAAGCATAGTCTTGAGCCATTCCTGGCGCTTTCCCTTACAGAGAGAGAGAGACAGTCTTGAACTGGCGGCCCTTGGCTTCCCCAGGCACGGGCATTAGCACTGTGCCACAGTGCTGCCCAACAGCTGTACATAGCTCTGGAACCATTGAGTCTCATTTACATTATGACATCATCACTCAACAGCGCCACCTCTGGCAGATGCTGGAACTACATGCTTAACATATTTGAATGCCTGACAAGAGAAGGGACCCCCATACCACCTTACTGCCTACTCAGGTGCTTATGTACTTAGACTGATGACGTGATAAAGTGGGAGGTGATAACGCAGCAGCCAGTCAGCCCCCAACTGTCATTTGCAATCACGATCAGTAACTTGACAGTTAGGAGCTGATTGGCTGCTGCATTATCACCTGCATGTAACAGCTGCAGATCTCACTATCAGCAACAGCCGGCACATTGTGAATTCTTCACACACACACACACACACACAACCCCCCCGACCCCCTATCCCCCGACATCCAGGTGCCCTTACATCCCAGTGTTGATGTTATACCGTTCAAGCTGCGAAATCCTCAGAGCTATTCAGATTTGAACAGTCACAATAAATATGTTTAAAATAAGGTTGGATCTATTGGATAAAAATATACAGAGGTACAAGCAATAATCATAATCTGTCCTTAAATATATCAGTGTAGACTACATATAACAAGGGTTGAAGCTAATACACCAAGGTTGAACTGGATGGACTTGAGTCTTTATTCAGCCTTAAATACTATGTAACTAAGTTTCGCAATTCATTTGCAGATTTGCTCGGGGGGATTTATCTTTCTGTCTGGGCGGTGCATATCTACTCGCAGTCATCTGCAATTTAGTATATTAACAATCCATGCTGAATTAAGCCCATAGATCCAAAATGCTGGAACTCACATTCCATAAGAGTGTATATGCTGCGGTGCCTTCCAGGGGTGTAGTGGCCAAATATACTGTTGCAATCTGGATTCTTGTAAATAATTAAAATGTATTTTATTAATCCACTCCAAAGTTTCAGATTTTACCCCGTCATTAGGGAAACAGAGCATAGGTGCACAAACTATTTATGAGACAAACAATATATATTGATGAATTACAATACCCGATTAGGTTCAGCTAGTGATGTGCCTTGGACCATGTACTGTACATCCCTGTTTGAACCTAATCATGTCCTTATTACCTGATGACAGGTAAAACCTGAAGCATAGTCGTGAATTAATAAATACATTTTTAATTATTGACAAGACTCAGAATTTATATTTATACTGTAGTTGTATATTTTGTGCATTGATCGCGTGTTTCTTTAACAATAAAAAATAAGCTATAAACCAATGTGTTATATTGCATCTCCATGTATAAACACTGAGCTTGGTGGTGGTATTTTCTTCTAGGGGCAACAACTTGTACCAGTGCTTTTTAATATTTTTATTGATGAGATTGCAAATGGAATTGAGGGTAAAATGTGCCTTTTTGCAGAAGACACAAAGGTATGCAACAGGGTAGACACACCTGGAGGGGTAAAACAAATGACTGATGGTCTAGGTAGATGAGAGGAATGGTCAAGAGCATGGCAGATACAGTTTAATGCCAAAAAATGCAAAATCATGCACTTGGGTTGCAAAAATCCAAAGACTAAATATAGTAAAAATGGCACTATAATGGAAACTACTGAGGAAGATTGATCTACAGACGGCGCCGGCCTTATGCTTGCTGGCGAATCGCCAGCAGCATGCTGCTGGCGATCCGCCAGCAACACGGCGCGCCATCTGACTGAGACGCGCGTGCGTCCCCCACGCACGCGCGTCTCAGTATCCGGGCGGCCGGCCGGCGAGGCGGACGCAATACTGTCCGCCTCCCGCTCGAGGGGGGCTGGGGGGACCCGAGGAGGCTGTGGGGGGGTGCGGGCGCCCGGTGTGGGCACCGGGCGACCGTCGGAAGGGGACGGCAGCACCGTCGGAAGGGGACGCGCGCGCACCTCGTGCGCGCGCGTCCCCTTCCGACACACAGATGGCGCGGGAGCAGGGAATGGCGATGGCGTCGCCATCGCCATCCCCTGCAAAGATGAGCCCGGCCCCATCTGTAGGTGTCACTATTTCAGGGGACTTAGAGGCTGGTAGGCAATATAACAAAGCAATGAAGAAGGCAAGTCAGATGCTTGGTTGCATAGGGAGAGGTATCAGCAGTAGAAAGAAAGAAGTAATAATGCCACTGTATAGGTCATTTGTATGACATTATCTAGAGTACTGTGTTCAGTTCTGGAGGCCATATCTCTAGAAGGATATAAATACATTAGAGACTGTACAAAGAAGGGCAACTAAAATGGTGCATGGCCTACATCACAAAACATACCAGGAAAGACTAAAATATATTAATATGTATACTTTAGAGCAGAGAAGGGAAAGGGGGGACATGATAGAAACTTTCAAATAAATCAAGGGTTTTAACAAGGTACAGGTGGGAGACATTCTTCACAGGAAGAGGAGCAACAGAACACGAAGACATGCACTGAAACTAGAGGGAGGAAGATTCAGGGGCAATTTGAGGAAGAATTACTTCACAGAAAGGATAGTGGATAAGTGGAATAGCCTCCCATCAGAGGTGGTAGAGTTAAATAGATTAGAGGAATTTAAACATGCTTGGGATAGCATATTGATATCCTTACAAAGAAATAAGGATCAAATATGGTCTGAGGATGTTTCTATATAAAAAAAATCTCTCCTATGCCAGCATTTCTCATCCTCAGCCCTCAAACCTCCTAACAGTTCACATTTTCTAGCTCACCCAGCAGATGCACTGTAGGGGCAGAGGCGTAGCAAGGGCGGTGCCGATGGAGCACCAGCTCCGGGCGCTGAAAGCTATCCTGGCGCCGGAGCCGTGCCAGCACCGCCAGCTCGCCCACTCCATCTTCCCCGCTAGCTCCCGGCTCCCCGGCCCTCTGTGTGCGGGAGACGTGATGCTATTTAAAATTCACGTCTCTCGCTGGACCGCTAGCCAATAGGTGCTTGCGGTCCAGCAGCCAATCAACTAGTGGCTGCTGACCCGCGAACGCCTATTGGCGAGCGCGGTCCAGCGATATATGTGAATTTTAAATAGCAGGCGCAGCAGCACACACTAGTGCACTGTTACAGCGCGGAGCATGGACAGCGGACAGCTGGGGGTCCCACTGTCAGATGTCGTGCGCAGAGGCCGATCCGCGGCACTGCTCCCCTCTCGTGACAGCCATCACAGCCGCTGCAGATTCAGTGCAGGCTGTGACGGCTGAGTGACTTGATTGAGCAGCCTGCGCAGGGAGTGCAGACTGGGTCAGCCGCCGCAGCTAACATAATCCCGCCTACCCGGCTCCCAATGTGTTGGTAAGTTGTCGCCATCAGAAGGGGGACCATGCTCGAGCTCCAGTGTAACAAACATAAAAGAGGTCCAGACTCACCACCCTGGTGTTGGATAGGATGGGTATGGGATGGGTATGTTGGGGACAGTGAAAGAGTAGGGTGTGTAATTGGGAGTGGTGTAGAGGATTATGGAGTGAATGTGGCACAAACAGGGGGACTAGGGTGTATATGTGAGTAAAGCTTTATAGGGGGTCTGTGGGTGGAACAGGGTGTTTGTGGTGGGGATAGAGGGACGTGGCGATGAGGTCTCTCCTCTTATATGGAATCAATATGGGAATTCTGTGAGGGACAGAAATATGGGCAATGTTTAAGGGGCACTACGAGGGGAATTATGTGTAAGGGACATTACTACGGGCATAATATATCATGGGCATTATGTTTGTGGCATAATGTGTAATGGGCATTACATGTGGCATGATATGTAATGGGCATTACGGACGCTTAGTCCTTATTGCGGAAATTATCTCCAGTGTCAGACTGGGGCAAAGATATGTGGTTGTTCACGATTGAACAGTGATCCCTCGTATTGATAGTTTGGCAGCCCTTAAAATGTTTTGACCAATAATGATGCTTATATGGTTAGGATCTAGTGGTAGAATTGTTAAATCTGATTCTAACTAAAAAAAATGTTCTCTAGAAAGACAAGTTTTATGTCCAAAACGTGGGATGTGCGATGAGAGCTGCAGTATTTCCATCCTACGCAAACATTTTTAGGTACTTGTTTAGTTTCACGGTGGCAGCATCTCAGTCGCAGCAGCGTCTGTGTCCCCTTGCGGGGCTCTCTTCGTTTGCTCACGCTACGGGCTCAGTGGCTCGCTACGCTCGCCACGCTATCTAAAATCAACTCCATGCCAACGTGGATAGTGGGGGTATGAACTATTCACGCTGGCATGGAATTTATTTTAGAAAGTTTTGCGAGCGCCGAACCCGGAAGTAGCGGGCCGCCATGCTGCCGCCGTGAAACTAAACAAGAACCCATTTTTATGTTTGACGTAGAAGTTAAATTGTTCTTTGCAGATCCTAATGTGGCAGGTAGAATTGTATTCTACACCTGCTACATAGATGACCGCCTGGTATTTTGGAGGGGACCACCTTAAAGCTCTCATTAATGCTCATAATGCCAGTTTGAGCCCAGTAAAATTGACATTTATTCATAGTGCGGTCCAAGTCCATTTTTCTAGATGTCTGTATCTCTTTAAGGGCCAGATGTACTAAGCTTCAAAAGTGATAAAATGGAGAGTGATTGAAGGGTTAAGATTTAGAACCCACGTAGCATATAGGAATTTGCACGTAGACTGTTCCCATTGTGGGTAGACTGTTTTTGCATAGCTACATTTCAAGGTTACAGATAATGGGCCTGTGTGCGTTATCACTTCGGCACTGAGCTTCTGCTCCCAACCCCTCCTCTTGGAATTGCTATGCAGTGTGTTCATGTATAAACTCCTCTATAATCGAAAACCCCCCTCTCTCACCCATTCTCTTGTGTATAATATCTTGTATGCCTCCTGTTTAATCTGCCCAGCAACTGTTAAACAGCCAATAACAAAGTACCACACATTTGTCCACACCCATGTATCATGTCTTTTAACTTACTGTTAAACTTCTAATAAACCAGAATGTTTCTTGACTCGCCACCGTGTGTTTGGTGTGTAGTGTTAAGATTACATTCTCACGGGTACCTAAGGGGCCACCAGGTCGAGGGGCTACACATTTATCCTTACAATTTGAGGGTTTCGTCTGGGATTCAGCCGGCCGTCCCCTCCACGGGATTGCGGCCACCTGCTGAATTTGAGAATCTGAACTCACTCCGTGTTCCGGGAACACGTGACAAGGTAATATTTAAGTCCGGGACTTAATATTACGTAATTGTATGTAAGGAAATTTATGACGCCATAAATGTATCAGGGATACAAGGACCAGGGGTCCACGTCATAAAAAAGGACCTGGGGTCCACGTAAAGGTAATTCAAGTCCGGGACTTGAGATTACGAAACAGGTATCCGGGATACCGCAATTGAACCAGGGGTTCACAGAGAAAGCCTCCTCGATCTGATCGCCTAAATATATGTATGTACATGTTTGTCTGTTAATGTTGCAACTGTGTATTTGTTTGGGACACTCAGTGGACGGGTGGTAAGTGCACGTACGCTGAAGTGTTCTGTCTGTCTTATATACAATTGTGCTGTATATTTTGTATTAGGGATACTCAGTGAACGGGTGGTGAGTGTACGGCCACTGAGTGTCATTTGTTGTGTAGAGCGATTCTAAGTAGATTTGCAAAGTGATTTGGCTACTGAATGTCATTTTGTTTAAAGTAATTTTAAGTACAATTGCGACTTGACTTGTGACAGATATTATTGTGACTATATTGACTGACATACTGTTATATTATGGGATTATATTAGAGTAAAGAAACAGAATATTCCCCGCTTTTACCAGGAGAGACATGTAAAGAATATGTTGCCCGTGTCTCCCCCACAAATTACTATTTCATTAACCCTTGGGTAGACAATTTAGCGGGGTGGATAGGATAATTAAAAAATTGTCCCAAACCAATAATAACACCAATAGGATGTATAATATATTTAAAGAAAGCATGCAAAGGACGCAGCTTTACCCAAGGAGATATGAGACTGGGAAAAAGTTCCACTTATCAGTGTACCCTCAGTCACACAAACAACTGTAGGTTACCCACTTAATACACAAGAAGGCATAGATGCTATGTGAGATCAACTTGCTGCACATATGAATGAAGTGTTTAAAGCACGCTCATCTCTCCCCATAGCTGTAAGTTGTAAACAGAAACAGTGACAAATTTCTGGAAGAGATTCAAGAAGTGCGGGACCGAGGAAGCAGGTCTGCCGCTTCTGCATAATGATAATTTACTTGTTTCCACTTTCATTAATAATCTGCTGCCGATGTATAGCCTCGCTGTGAAGCAGAGTGTTTCAACTTAAACCTCTGATACAGTGAAGGATTTTGAAAAAACATTTGTATAAAAAGGAAGCAGCAGATTGTTTTGAAGTTAAAAGAAACACTGTCACACCATCACATACCCCGTTCACACGCTTCCAAAATCAAAACAATCCTAGGAGACAGAATAAACCATTCCGTCCTCCTAGAGACAGGCTACCTCAGAGGGCTCCTGCGGGACCCCCACCCAACAGGCAGACAAGCTGCTATAACTGTGAAAGGGATAGCCATTGGGCTAGAGACTGTCCGTTCCCTTCAAACAAACCCCGACAGGTCAGTAACCCCATGCAGCCCAGCCAACCCAGACCTAGAGACAACCCCAGATTTCAGATTGACTGGCAGGGACAGACCTTAAAGGGCCATGACATAGGAAAACATGAATTTACTGTAATACCTGACTGCCCAATGAATTTGCTAGGCAGAGATCTTCTCTCTGTGCTAGAAATCACAATTAGTCCATCAGAAGCAGGAAAGGGAATTGATGTTTCATCACCACACTTGCTCATGACTGACAGTTCTGACCCAAACACAGAATTAGACACTGTAAATTCTCAGATATGGTCAACAGGACCTCAGAGCAATAAACCAATTAATTGTTCCCATTGCACCCACTGTACCTGATATAAACTCACTCATCTCAGCCATCCCTGTAGATGCCGCCTACTTCTCAGTAACCGATTTGAAAAAAAATATATATTTTTTAGCATACCTGTGGACACCCAGACACAACTGTTATTTGCATTTTCTTTTGAGGCCAGCAGTTAACATGATGCAGACTGCCACAGGAGTATATTAACTCCCCTGTTGTGTACAGCATCGTGCTCCAAGCCACAACCCCCCTGGCACCCCCCCTATGGTTCAGTCCTGCTACAGTATGCAGATGATCTGCTTATCTGTAGTTCAACAAAGGAGGCATGCCGAGAGGATGGTATATCACTGTTAAACTGGCTCTGTGAATGTGGGCACAAAGTGTCAAAAAGCAAAAATGCAATGGTACAAAAAGAATGTTGATTATTTAGGTTTTGTCTTGACAAAAGGGGAAAGGAAAGTCAGCCCACAACGCATACAGTCTGTACTGGGTCTGGTCCGCCCAAACACTATTATTGCAGACAGTGGATTTCTGACTGTTCCTACTATGATAACATTTTGAGACAAGCCACACTCAATGACAAACCTAAACAGATACAATGGTCACAAGAAATGTTAAATGCATATGAAAGCCTTAAAAATGTATGTTGATGAAAAGTCCGGCATTGACCCTCCCAAACTATGTACAACCATTTCATTTATATGCAAGGGACAAAATGTAAAACCATGGCGGGTGTGCTGACACAAGAATATGGAGGTAAGCTGCGCCCCGTGGCATTCTTTTCCAAAGTGATGCCGGTGTCGGTCCAAGGTATGCCTGCCTGTCTTCGGGCACTGGCGGCCTGTGCAATGGTAGCTGAGATGGCAACCACACTCACCCTAGGCTCACCCACTGTTCTCCATACCACACATAATGTTGTAGCATTACTTAAAGGGCTACACACACAACACATGTCAGCCCAGCGTCTTAGTGGAGATGAGGTCCTGTTGCTAGGAAGCCCCTCACTCACCATTAAGTATGCAAACGCATCCTCAGGCCCCGCACCCATTCTAAATGCACTTTTAGGACTAAAGGGCTCCCAGGATGACATTCCTGACGATCATGACTGTTCTGCATCAATAGAGTCAGAGACCTCCCCTAGACTTGACATTTCCCTTGTACCAATACCAGGTTCTGACCATGTATTTGTGGATGGTTCTTGTAGTAGACCCAATGACTCGACATATCAGGCAGGCTACGCAGTGGTACGCCTCCCAAATGACATTTTAGAAGCGAGACCCATTCCATATCAATCAGCACAAGCTGCAGAACTCATAGCGCTCACAAGAGCTTGCCAAATGTAGAAAGATAAACCTGATCACTGAACTACAAAGCTCAGCATCACAAAAAAGACTTGGATGACTGGTTATTTCCAATATTGCAGAAAAATCCTATAACAGGATTGATCTGCAAAGAGGGGAAGCCATGCATACCACAATCAAGCGCCCCATTGTTCATTGCTTACTACCATGGGGTAGGACTTTATAGCAAAAACACCACAGCTATGCTTTTAAACAAAGATTTTTACATCACAGATGCAAAAACAGTTGCACGCATACTAACACAAGAAATCATCCCTAGATGGGGATGCCCGCTCCAAATAGATAGCGACAAAGGCACTGCCTTTACAGCAAAAAATCACACAAGCTTTAGTAAAAGCACTGCAAATAGATTGGAAATTTCACATTCCTTATCATCCCCAAAGTTCAGGAATTGTGGAAAAAATAAATAGGACTTTAAAGGACAAACTTAGGAAAGCAACAGGAGGAACATTTAATAAATGGAAACAAACCCTCCCCATAGTCCTAGCAGAAATTAGAATGACCCCCCAAAAGACTCTGGGTTATTCACCCTTTGAAATTTTAATAGGAAGACCTTTCCCCCTCATCACCAGACTTAGTGAAATTGAACATGGTGTTATTTGTAAAAATCTTTTTAATCCACAGGAATCAACACATCCTTTCCAGATCGGAGACAAGGTCGTTGTGAAGGTTCTCGCCAGAAATAAGAGCCCAGGAGACTTCACCTATGGTCCAGAAACAGAGATCGTAGCGGTAACAAGGACGGCTGTCCTTACAGAAGAGAGTCCAGTGTGGATACACGCATCCAGGGTAAAGAGAATCCCGAGTAACATCCCGGATAGAGAACAGATTGAGGAAGGGGTGCTAACGGGGGTAGACAACCCTGACCCCCAACAAGGACGAGGTACTAACGAGGGTAGACAACCCTGACCTCCAACGTGGAGAAGAGGACCCATTCCATGATGACTCCAACTCTGGACCAGCCCCTGATATTGACCCCAATAACTTTGCTCGTTCTTGCTCTTTGCATTCCCCTTAAAGCTGAAGTAGATATAACCCAAAATGGTGAACTACTAACCCTATGGTTTAACTCATCTAACACTCATACTGCCACATTTGTACTTGATTATTTCCAGTTCCCAAAACTAGCTGATACACATAATAGAAGTAATTGTTATGTCTGTGCAAAATCCAGGCCTCATCTAGGCACTGTACCTTTAAACATCCCAGAATCCCAAGAGAATTGTTTTTTTTTTCAGTTTATATAACGGTACTCGTACAAATGATAGTGAATGTGAGTTATGGAAAATGAAATATCCCATATTGTCAAAGAATTCTAACCCAGGAAACACCATCACCATTTACCCAGGTAACTACACATGTTATGTATCCAATGACACAACAGGAAGAAATTTAAGAACCTTTCCTGATGGATACTGTAGTAAATATAGACACATTGTACTTGTCAACCAGACTAAATCCCTTGGTGACATTTACTATATTTGCGGTGATATGAAGATAAGAACTAAGCTAGATACTCCTTGGCAGGGACAGTGTGCTCTAGCCAAAATTATTATGCCCTTACACATACTACCTGCAGAAATAGAGGCACCTTTGCCTGAAGACACAATTAATAGAAAGAAAAGGGAAACACCTTTAGGGAGTTTTGATCCACATGTATATATTGATGCAATTGGTGTCCCAAGAGGGGTCCCAGATGAATTTAAGGTCAGAGATCAAGTTGCGGCTGGCTTTGAATCCATCATACCCATAATCACTGCAAACAAAAATGTTGCTTGGATTAATTACATTTACTACAACCAGCAGAGATTTGTAAATGATACAAGAGATGCTTTAAAAGGCATTGCAGAACAATTAGAAGCCATATCACAAATGACATTTCAAAATTGTATGGCTCTAGATACTGTATGATATTAGCAGAGAAAGGAGGAGTTTGTGTTTATATAGTAAAAGTTGAAGGATGTTGTACATATATCCCTGACAACACAGGCCCCCATGGTAAAGTTACTCTAGCTATTAAAAAACTGGAGGATTTATCAATAGAATTGAAGAAGAATTCAGGCATCGATAACCCATGGAGCCAATGGTTTGGATGGTTTGAAAACTGGAAGCAGGCCCTTGTTCAATTAACAATCTATATATTGATTATTCTTAAGGCCCATACACACTAGTAGACTTTCATTTCAAAAGACTTTGCCAAAATCTTTGATAGATATATCTTTCACCAAAGTAGTGCGTACACACTAGACTATTTTCCTCAAAGAGCGAGAGATTTTCAGGAGGCGAAAGACTTTGCTGAAAATCTTTCATATACAAGGCTATTTACATAATGGGCTGGGTTTGAATTCCAAGGGTGGGAGCAGGGTCCATTTTAATCAGTGCATTCCTGTTCTTGGTGCCTGATTCAGAACTGATTGCTGGCAAAATCCCACCCGTGTGCACGGCAAACATTTTATTTGTAGCCGTGCACGTAGGGAGAAAATTATTCACACCATCATGTCCATTACACATTATACCACATACTAGAACGCCCATTACACAATATGCCACACACCATTGGGTGATCGGCAGTGGGTGATAGTGATGGATAGCGGGTGACAGCAGTGTAAGGGTGGTGGATGAGGGTGACGGGCAGTGGGTGATAGTGACAGATAGTGGGTGACAGCAGCATGAGGGTGATGGGCAGTGGGTGATAGCGATGGATAGTGGGTGATAGCGATCGATAGTGGGTGATAGCGATGGATAGTGGGTGACGGCAGCATAAGGGCGACATCGGTGTGAGGGTGACGAGCAGTGAGTGATAGTAATGGATAGTGGGTGACAGCAGCATGAGGGTGGTGGATGAGGGTGACGGGCAGGGGGTGACAGCAGCGTGAGGGTGATGGGCAGTGGGTGATGGTGACGGATTGTGGGTGACGGCAGCATAAGGGTGGCCGGTGATGGTGACGGATAGTGTACTGGCTGGGGGGGGCACATGCCATCCTGCCACCCTGCCACCCGACACAGTCCGCTACTGGAACTTGGGCCCCTAGGATTATGGGGCCCTAGGGCAACTGCCCATCAAGCCCTTGCATTAAGATGTCCCTGAATATATACATTGCTGGCCTGTGCCAGCAATGTATATATTACTTGCTAATACGTAATCATTGGTGCCCTGTGGCACCAATAATATATACATTGCTGGTCTGTGCCAGCAATGTATATATTACTGGCTTATTAATAACATTGGTGCCCAGTGGTGCCAGTAATATATACATTGCTGGCATGTGCCAGCAATGTATATATTATTGGATTATTAATAACATTGGTGCCCAGTGGTGCCAGTAATATATACATTGCTGACCTGTGCCAGCAATGTATATATTACTGCATTATTAACATTATTGGTGGCCAGTGGTGCCATCAATATACACATTGCTGGCATGTGCCAGCAATGTATATATTAATGGATTATTAATAACATTGGTGCCCAGTGGTGCCAGTAATATATACATTGCTGACCTGTGCCAGCAATGTATATATTACTGGCTTATTAATAACATTGGTGCCCAGTGGTGCCAGTAATATATACATTGCTGACCTGTGCCAGCAATGTATATATTACTGCATTATAAATATCATTGGTGGCCAGTGGTGGCAGAAATATATACATTGCTGGCATGTGCCAGCAATGTATATATCACTGCCTTTAACATTGGTGGTCAGCGGAGGAGCAGGGAGGATGCGGCCAGTGGGCTGGGGGCGGGGCGTTCGGCTGGGGGGCGGGGCGCTCTGACGTGCTGCTGTGTAGCCGGAAGGAGGGGGAGAGGAGGCTGCGCTGCGTACATGTCTGCAGCCTGTGACCGGACAGCGTGGGAGCGAGGAGAGGTGAGTATAAGCAGGGGGAGGGAGCGGGCGGTCAGCTGGGCTGAAAGTCTGTGATCTTTCAGCCCGGCTGCCATACACATTTAGCGATGATGGCTAAAAAACCAGCCATCATCGCTAGATGTGCTGGTAAAACCAGCAGACTTTCCACCTCGCTAGCGATGATGCGGGAGCGCGCATCATCGCTAGTCGGGGATCTCTGGCCCATACACACTAGGCGATTTTCAGCTGAAAATCGTCAAGTGTGTATGGGCCTTTACAATTATCTGTATTGTTGTTTTTTGTATTATACCATGTTGTAGAAAATTTGAATCCATTGCCCCTGCACACGCAAATTCCCCTGAAGGCTACAAACAATATCTTGCTAAGCACAGAAATAAGGAATTCAGTAAGAAGAATCATATCATCTAAATTCATGCTTCTAAGAGGGGATTGAAGGGTTAAGATTTAGAACCCATGTAGCATATAGGAATTTGCACGTAGACTGTTCCCATTGTGGGTAGACTGTTTTTGCATAGCTACATTTCAAGGTTACAGATAATGGGCCTGTGTGCGTTATCACTTCGGCACTGAGCTTCTGCTCCCAACCCCCCCTCTTGGAATTGCTATGCAGTGTGTTCATGTATAAACTCCTCTATAATCGAAAACCCCCCTCTCTCACCCATTCTCTTGTGTATAATATCTTGTATGCCTCCTGTTTAATCTGCCCAGCAACTGTTAAACAGCCAATAACAAAGTACCACACATTTGTCCACACCCATGTATCATGTCTTTTAACTTACTGTTAAACTTCTAATAAACCAGAATGTTTCTTGATTCGCCACCGTGTGTTTGGTGTGTAGTGTTAAGATTACATTCTCACGGGTACCTAAGGGGCCACCAGGTCGAGGGGCTACACATTTATCCTTACAGTGATCAACAGCCAGCCAATAAGCTCCTATCTGCCCTGTCACAGACTGTGTTTGAAAAATGTCAGACAGGAGCTGATTGGCTGGTTGTTTATCACTCTCTATTTTATCACTTTTGAAGCTTAGTACATCTGGCCCTAAGTGATGGAAAAATCGATACATGTTTGTTTTTGAAAGAAACGGACAGAAATAATCTGTTTATACCCCACTGCTCCTCGGCTGGTCATCCCCTGGTTATATCTGGTCAGAAGATTCCACTCCTTTGCAGCTATTGCATTGCTGCACGAATCGTCCACTACTCCTTGGCTGGTGGTAAACATGAACAAGCCACATAGGGGTTGAATTGGATATTAAACTTTGCTTGTAAGTCAGGTTGAAAGTCTTGCCTAGCGTGCTATAAAAAAGAAAGTTGAAGCAGTTCTGTTGGAACCTCGTAGCTGATCTCAGTGATGCACGAATCACCCACTTCTCCTCGGCTGGTCGTTGCCTGGATATATCTGGTCAGTAGGTTCCACTCCCTTTGCAGCTCCGCAGTGCAACTATTGCATTGCTGCACAAATGGCCCACTGCTCCTCGGCTGGTGGTAAACACGATCAAGGGTGTACACAGCATTAGGGTGTGACTGTGAACACCAAACACTCTAAGGGGGAAATTTACTAAGATGTATATTCTACTTCACATGTGATGTTGCTCTGGGCAACCAATCAGAATTTACTTCTTATTTATTTAGCACCCTCTAAGATAGTAGACAGGATCTGATTGGTTGCACATAGCAACAGTACATGTGAAGTAGAATACACATCTTAGTAAATGTCCCCCTATGTGCGCATGCCTATGCTGCTGTGGCAAACAACAAACATCCACATTTCAAATAATACCCCCCCCCCCCCATTGAGACTGAACACACACCCCAAACAATCCCTTACATAATCTCTCAATTGTCACAAATATCCTCCTCACTCCCCACGTGTCGCCCAGAAACACCCCAGAAATTACAAGTGATCTTAAATGATAAAAACCAAACAGTACATTAAAGTGTGTTTAATAAATGAAGCTTAGATAGAACATATCAATTTAGCCTGATTTACACAAGAAAACATGCCTATTATATTTATTAATTCCAATAAAATGTCACAACTGCTAAGCCAAACTCATATAACATGAGCTCTAAATACAGCGGCACGTAGTGATAATAAATTAATACCATGGAAAATATGGAGATGAAAAAAATGTCAGGAATAAAAAAGTGTGCCTGAGACGCTTCAGGTCTACGGTTCATCCCTGCAATCTGATGTGAGGGGAAGCATAGTCTTGAGCCATTCCTGGCGCTTTCCCTTACAGAGAGAGAGAGACAGTCTTGAACCGGCGGCCCTTGGCTTCCCCAGGCACGGGCATTAGCACTGTGCCACAGTGCTGCCCAACAGCTGTACATAGCTCTGAAACCATTGAGTCTCATTTACATTATGACATCATCACTCAACAGCGCCACCTCTGGCAGATGCTGGAACTACATGCTTAACATATGTGAATGCCTGACAAGAGAAGGGACCCCCATACCACCTTACTGCCTACTCAGGTGCTTATGTACTTAGACTGATGACGTGATAAAGTGGGAGGTGATAACGCAGCAGCCAGTCAGCCCCCAACTGTCATTTGCAATCATGATCAGTAACTTGACAGTTAGGAGCTGATTGGCTGCTGCATTATCACCTGCATGTAACAGCTGCAGATCTCACTATCAGCAACAGCCGGCACATTGTGAATTCTTCACACACACACACACACACAACCCCCCCGACCCCCTATCCCCCGACATCCAGGTGCCCTTACATCCCAGTGTTGATGTTATACCGTTCAAGCTGCGAAATCCTCAGAGCTATTCAGATTTGAACAGTCACAATAAATATGTTTAAAATAAGGTTGGATCTATTGGATAAAAATATACAGAGGTACAAGCAATAATCATAATCTGTCCTTAAATATATCAGTGTAGACTACATATAACAAGGGTTGAAGCTAATACACCAAGGTTGAACTGGATGGACTTGAGTCTTTATTCAGCCTTAAATACTATGTAACTAAGTTTTGCAATTCATTTGCAGATTTGCTCGGGGGGATTTATCTTTCTGTCTGGGCGGTGCATATCTACTCGCAGTCATCTGCAATTTAGCATATTAACAATCCATGCTGAATTAAGCCCATAGATCCAAAATGCTGGAACTCACATTCCATAAGAGTGTATATGCTGCGGTGCCTTCCAGGGGTATAGTGGCCAAATATACTGTTGCAATCTGGATTCTTGTAAATAATTAAAATGTATTTTATTAATCCACTCCAAAGTTTCAGATTTTACCCCGTCATTAGGGAAACAGAGCATAGGTGTACAAACTATTTATGAGACAAACAATATATATTGATGAATTACAATACCCGATTAGGTTCAGCTAGTGATGTGCCTTGGACCATGTACTGTACATCCCTGTTTGAACCTAATCATGTCCTTATTACCTGATGACAGGTAAAACCTGAAGCATAGTCGTGAATTAATAAATACATTTTTAATTATTGACAAGACTCAGAATTTATATTTATACTGTAGTTGTATATTTTGTGCATTGATCGTGTGTTTCTTTAACAATAAAAAATAAGCTATAAACCAATGTGTTATATTTCATCTCAATGTATAAACACTGAGCTTGGTGGTGGTATTTTCTTCTAGGGGCAACAACTTGTACCAGTGCTTTTTAATATTTTTATTGATGAGATTGCAAATGGAATTGAGGGTAAAATGTGCCTTTTTGCAGATGACACAAAGGTATGCAACAGGGTAGACACACCTGGAGGGGTAAAACAAATGACTGATGGTCTAGGTAGATGAGAGGAATGGTCAAGAGCATGGCAGATACAGTTTAATGCCAAAAAATGCAAAATCATGCACTTGGGTTGCAAAAATCCAAAGACTAAATATAGTATAAATGGCACTATAATGGAAACTACTGAGGAAGAGGAACTAGGTGTCACTATTTCAGGGGACTTAGAGGCTGGTAGGCAATATAACAAAGCAATGAAGAAGGCAAGTCAGATGCTTGGTTGCATAGGGAGAGGTATCAGCAGTAGAAAGAAAGAAGTAATAATGCCACTGTATAGGTCATTGGTATGACATTATCTAGAGTACTGTGTTCAGTTCTGGAGGCCATATCTCCAGAAGGATATAAATACATTAGAGACTGTACAAAGAAGGGCAACTAAAATGGTGCATGGCCTACATCACAAAACGTACCAGGAAAGACTAAAATATATTAATATGTATACTTTAGAGCAGAGAAGGGAAAGGGGGGAAATGATAGAAACTTTCAAATAAATCAAGGGTTTTAACAAGGTACAGGTGGGAGACATTCTTCACAGGAAGAGGAGCAACAGAACACGAAGACATGCACTGAAACTAGAGGGAGGAAGATTCAGGGGCAATTTGAGGAAGAATTACTTCACAGAAAGGATAGTGGATAAGTGGAATAGCCTCCCATCAGAGGTGGTAGAGTTAAATAGATTAGAGGAATTTAAACATGCTTGGGATAGCATATTGATATCCTTACAAAGAAATAAGGATCAAATATGGTCTGAGGATGTTTCTATATAAAAAAAATCTCTCCTATGCCAGCATTTCTCATCTTCAGCCCTCAAACCTCCTAACAGTTCACATTTTCTAGCTCACCCAGCAGATGCACTGTAGGGGCAGAGGCGTAGCAAGGGCGGTGCCGATGGAGCACCAGCTCCGGGCGCTGAAAGCTATCCTGGCGCCGGAGCCGTGCCGGCACCGCCAGCTCGCCCACTCCATCTCCCCCGCTAGCTCCCGGCTCCCCGGCCCTCTGTGTGCGGGAGACGTGATGCTATTTAAAATTCACGTCTCTCGCTGGACCGCTAGCCAATAGGTGCTTGCGGTCCAGCAGCCAATCAACTAGTGGCTGCTGAACCGCGAGCGCCTATTGGCTAGCGCGGTCCAGCGGGATATGTGAATCTTAAATAGCAGGCGCAGCAGCACACACTAGTGCACTGTTACAGCGCGGAGCATGGACAGTGGACAGCTGGGGGTCCCACTGTCAGATGTCGCGCGCAGAGGCCGATCCGCGGCACTGCTCCCCTCTCGTGACAGCCATCACAGCCGCTGCAGATTCAGTGCAGGCTGTGACGGCTGAGTGACTTGATTGAGCAGCCTGCGCAGGGAGTGCAGACTGGGTCAGCCGCCGCAGCTAACATAATCCCGCCTACCCGGCTCCCAATGTGTTGGTAAGTTGTCGCCATCAGAAGGGGGACCATGCTCGAGCTCCAGTGTAACAAACATAAAAGAGGTCCAGACTCACCACCCTGGTGTTAGATAGGATGGGTATGGGATGGGTATGTTGGGGACAGTGAAAGAGTAGGGTGTGTAATTGGGAGTGGTGTAGAGGATTATGGAGTGAATGTGGCACAAACAGGGGGACTAGGGTGTATATGTGAGTAAAGCTTTATAGGGGGTCTGTGGGTGGAACAGGGTGTTTGTGGTGGGGATAGAGGGACGTGGCGATGAGGTCTCTCCTCTTATATGGAATCAATATGGGAATTCTGTGAGGGACAGAAATATGGGCAATGTTTAAGGGGCACTACGAGGGAAATTATGTGTAAGGGACATTACTACGGGCATAATATATCATGGGCATTATGTTTGTGGCATAATGTGTAATGGGCATTACATGTGGCATGATATGTAATGGGCATTACGGACGCTTAGTCCTTATTGCGGAAATTATCTCCAGTGTCAGACTGGGGCAAAGATATGTGGCTGTTCACGATTGAACAGTGATCCCTCGTATTGATAGTTTGGCAGCCCTTAAAATGTTTTGACCAATAATGATGCTTATATGGTTAGGATCTAGTGGTAGAATTGTTAAATCGGATTCTAACTAAAAAAAATGTTCTCTAGAAAGACAAGTTTTATGTCCAAAACGTGGGATGTGCGATGAGAGCTGCAGTATTTCCATCCTACGCAAACATTTTTAGGTACTTGTTTAGTTTCACGGTGGCAGCATCTCAGTCGCAGCAGCGTCTGTGTGCCCTTGCGGGGCTCTCTTCGCTCGCTCACGCTACGGGCTCAGTGGCTCGCTACGCTCGCCACGCTATCTAAAATAAACTCCATGCCAACGTGGATAGTGGGGGTATGAACTATTCACGCTGGCATGGAATTTATTTTAGAAAGTTTTGCGAGCGCCGAATCCGGAAGTAGCGGGCCGCCATGCTGCCGCCGTGAAACTAAACAAGAACCCATTTTTATGTTTGACGTAGAAGTTAAATTGTTCTTTGCAGATCCTAATGTGGCAGGTAGAATTGTATTCTACACCTGCTACATAGATGACCGCCTGGTATTTTGGAGGGGACCACCTTAAAGCTCTCATTAATGCTCATAATGCAAGTTTGAGCCCAGTAAAATTGACATTTATTCATAGTGCGGTCCAAGTCCATTTTTCTAGATGTCTGTATCTCTTTAAGGGCCAGATGTACTAAGCTTCAAAAGTGATAAAATGGAGAGTGATCAACAGCCAGCCAATAAGCTCCTATCTGCCCTGTCACAGACTGTGTTTGAAAAATGTCAGACAGGAGCTGATTGGCTGGTTGTTTATCACTCTCTATTTTATCACTTTTGAAGCTTAGTACATCTGGCCCTAAGTGATGGAATAATCGATACATGTTTGTTTTTGAAAGAAACGGACAGAAATAATCTGTTTATACCCCACTGCTCCTCGGCTGGTCATCACCTGGTTATATCTGGTCAGAAGATTCCACTCCTTTGCAGCTATTGCATTGCTGCACGAATCGTCCACTGCTCCTTGGCTGGTGGTAAACATGAACAAGCCACATAGGGGTTGAATTGGATATTAAACTTTGCTTGTAAGTCAGGTTGAAAGTCTTGCCTAGCGTGCTATAAAAAAGAAAGTTGAAGCAGTTCTGTTGGAACCTTGTAGCTGATCTCAGTGATGCACGAATCACCCACTTCTCCTCGGCTGGTCGTTGCCTGGATATATCTGGTCAGTAGGTTCCACTCCCTTTGCAGCTCCGCAGTGCAACTATTGCATTGCTGCACAAATTGCCCACTGCTCCTCGGCTGGTGGTAAACACGATCAAGGGTGTACACAGCATTAGAGTGTGACTGTGAACACCAAACACTCTAAGGGGGAAATTTACTAAGATGTATATTCTACTTCACATGTGATGTTGCTCTGGGCAACCAATCAGAATTTACTTCTTATTTATTTAGCACCCTCTAAGATAGTAGACAGGATCTGATTGGTTGCCCATAGCAACAGCACATGTGAAGTAGAATACACATCTTAGTAAATGTCCCCCTATGTGCGCATGCCTATGCTGCTGTGGCAAACAACAAACATCCACATTTCAAATAATACCCCCCCCCCCCCCATTGAGACTGAACACACACCCCAAACAATCCCTTACATAATCTCTCAATTGTCACAAATATCCTCCTCACTCCCCACGTGTCGCCCAGAAACACCCCAGAAATGACAAGTGATCTTAAATGATAAAAACCAAACAGTACATTAAAGTGTGTTTAATAAATGAAGCTTAGATAGAACATATCAATTTAGCCTGATTTACACAAGAAAACATGCCTATTATATTTATTAATTCCAATAAAATGTCACAACTGCTAAGCCAAACTCATATAACATGAGATCTAAATACAGCGGCACGTAGTGATAATAAATTAATACCATGGAAAATATGGAGATGAAAAAAATGTCAGGAATAAAAAAGTGTGCCTGAGACGCTTCAGGTCTACGGTTCATCCCTGCAATCTGATGTGAGGGGAAGCATAGTCTTGAGCCATTCCTGGCGCTTTCCCTTACAGAGAGAGAGAGACAGTCTTGAACCGGCGGCCCTTGGCTTCCCCAGGCACGGGCATTAGCACTGTGCCACAGTGCTGCCCAACAGCTGTACATAGCTCTGAAACCATTGAGTCTCATTTACATTATGACATCATCACTCAACAGCGCCACCTCTGGCAGATGCTGGAACTACATGCTTAACATATGTGAATGCCTGACAAGAGAAGGGACCCCCATACCACCTTACTGCCTACTCAGGTGCTTATGTACTTAGACTGATGACGTGATAAAGTGGGAGGTGATAACGCAGCAGCCAGTCAGCCCCCAACTGTCATTTGCAATCACGATCAGTAACTTGACAGTTAGGAGCTGATTGGCTGCTGCATTATCACCTGCATGTAACAGCTGCAGATCTCACTATCAGCAACAGCCGGCACATTGTGAATTCTTCACACACACACACACACACAACCCCCCCGACCCCCTATCCCCCGACATCCAGGTGCCCTTACATCCCAGTGTTGATGTTATACCGTTCAAGCTGCGAAATCCTCAGAGCTATTCAGATTTGAACAGTCACAATAAATATGTTTAAAATAAGGTTGGATCTATTGGATAAAAATATACAGAGGGACAAGCAATAATCATAATCTGTCCTTAAATATATCAGTGTAGACTACATATAACAAGGGTTGAAGCTAATACACCAAGGTTGAACTGGATGGACTTGAGTCTTTATTCAGCCTTAAATACTATGTAACTAAGTTTCGCAATTCATTTGCAGATTTGCTCGGGGGGATTTATCTTTCTGTCTGGGCGGTGCATATCTACTCGCAGTCATCTGCAATTTAGTATATTAACAATCCATGCTGAATTAAGCCCATAGATCCAAAATGCTGGAACTCACATTCCATAAGAGTGTATATGCTGCGGTGCCTTCCAGGGGTATAGTGGCCAAATATACTGTTGCAATCTGGATTCTTGTAAATAATTAAAATGTATTTTATTAATCCACTCCAAAGTTTCAGATTTTACCCCGTCATTAGGGAAACAGAGCATAGGTGTACAAACTATTTATGAGACAAACAATGTATATTGATGAATTACAATACCCGATTAGGTTCAGCTAGTGATGTGCCTTGGACCATGTACTGTACATCCCTGTTTGAACCTAATCATGTCCTTATTACCTGATGACAGGTAAAACCTGAAGCATAGTCGTGAATTAATAAATACATTTTTAATTATTGACAAGACTCAGAATTTATATTTATACTGTAGTTGTATATTTTGTGCATTGATCGCGTGTTTCTTTAACAATAAAAAATAAGCTATAAACCAATGTGTTATATTTCATCTCCATATATAAACACTGAGCTTGGTGGTGGTATTTTCTTCTAGGGGCAACAACTTGTACCAGTGCTTTTTAATATTTTTATTGATGAGATTGCAAATGGAATTGAGGGTAAAATGTGCCTTTTTGCAGATGACACAAAGGTATGCAACAGGGTAGACACACCTGGAGGGGTAAAACAAATGACTGATGGTCTAGGTAGATGAGAGGAATGGTCAAGAGCATGGCAGATACAGTTTAATGCCAAAAAATGCAAAATCATGCACTTGGGTTGCAAAAATCCAAAGACTAAATATAGTATAAATGGCACTATAATGGAAACTACTGAGGAAGAGGGATCTAGGTGTCACTATTTCAGGGGACTTAGAGGCTGGTAGGCAATATAACAAAGCAATGAAGAAGGCAAGTCAGATGCTTGGTTGCATAGGGAGAGGTATCAGCAGTAGAAAGAAAGAAGTAATAATGCCACTGTATAGGTCATTGGTATGACATTATCTAGAGTACTGTGTTCAGTTCTGGAGGCCATATCTCCAGAAGGATATAAATACATTAGAGACTGTACAAAGAAGGGCAACTAAAATGGTGCATGGCCTACATCACAAAACGTACCAGGAAAGACTAAAATATATTAATATGTATACTTTAGAGCAGAGAAGGGAAAGGGGGGACATGATAGAAACTTTCAAATAAATCAAGGGTTTTAACAAGGTACAGGTGGGAGACATTCTTCACAGGAAGAGGAGCAACAGAACACGAAGACATGCACTGAAACTAGAGGGAGGAAGATTCAGGGGCAATTTGAGGAAGAATTACTTCACAGAAAGGATAGTGGATAAGTGGAATAGCCTCCCATCAGAGGTGGTAGAGTTAAATAGATTAGAGGAATTTAAACATGCTTGGGATAGCATATTGATATCCTTACAAAGAAATAAGGATCAAATATGGTCTGAGGATGTTTCTATATAAAAAAAATCTCTCCTATGCCAGCATTTCTCATCCTCAGCCCTCAAACCTCCTAACAGTTCACATTTTCTAGCTCACCCAGCAGATGCACTGTAGGGGCAGAGGCGTAGCAAGGGCGGTGCCGATGGAGCACCAGCTCTGGGCGCTGAAAGCTATCCTGGCGCCGGAGCCGTGCCGGCACCGCCAGCTCGCCCACTCCATCTCCCCCGCTAGCTCCCGGCTCCCCGGCCCTCTGTGTGCGGGAGACGTGATGCTATTTAAAATTCACGTCTCTCGCTGGACCGCTAGCCAATAGGTGCTTGCGGTCCAGCAGCCAATCAACTAGTGGCTGCTGAACCGCGAGCGCCTATTGGCTAGTGCGGTCCAGCGGGATATGTGAATCTTAAATAGCAGGCGCAGCAGCACACACTAGTGCACTGTTACAGCGCGGAGCATGGACAGCGGACAGCTGGGGGTCCCAATGTCAGATGTCGCGCGCAGAGGCCGATCCGCGGCACTGCTCCCCTCTCGTGACAGCCATCACAGCCGCTGCAGATTCAGTGCAGGCTGTGACGGCTGAGTGACTTGATTGAGCAGCCTGCGCAGGGAGTGCAGACTGGGTCAGCCGCCGCAGCTAACATAATCCCGCCTACCCGGCTCCCAATGTGTTGGTAAGTTGTCGCCATCAGAAGGGGGACCATGCTCGAGCTCCAGTGTAACAAACATAAAAGAGGTCCAGACTCACCACCCTGGTGTTGGATAGGATGGGTATGGGATGGGTATGTTGGGGACAGTGAAAGAGTAGGGTGTGTAATTGGGAGTGGTGTAGAGGATTATGGAGTGAATGTGGCACAAACAGGGGGACTAGGGTGTATATGTGAGTAAAGCTTTATAGGGGGTCTGTGGGTGGAACAGGGTGTTTGTGGTGGGGATAGAGGGACGTGGCGATGAGGTCTCTCCTCTTATATGGAATCAATATGGGAATTCTGTGAGGGACAGAAATATGGGCAATGTTTAAGGGGCACTACGAGGGGAATTATGTGTAAGGGACATTACTACGGGCATAATATATCATGGGCATTATGTTTGTGGCACAATGTGTAATGGGCATTACATGTGGCATGATATGTAATAGGCATTACGGACGCTTAGTCCTTATTGCGGAAATTATCTCCAGTGTCAGACTGGGGCAAAGATATGTGGTTGTTCACGATTGAACAGTGATCCCTCGTATTGATAGTTTGGCAGCCCTTAAAATGTTTTGACCAATAATGATGCTTATATGGTTAGGATCTAGTGGTAGAATTGTTAAATCGGATTCTAACTAAAAAAAATGTTCTCTAGAAAGACAAGTTTTATGTCCAAAACGTGGGATGTGCGATGAGAGCTGCAGTATTTCCATCCTACGCAAACATTTTTAGGTACTTGTTTAGTTTCACGGTGGCAGCATCTCAGTTGCAGCAGCGTCTGTGTCCCCTTGCGGGGCTCTCTTCGCTCGCTCACGCTACGGGCTCAGTGGCTCGCTACGCTCGCCACGCTATCTAAAATCAACTCCATGCCAACGTGGATAGTGGGGGTATGAACTATTCACGCTGGCATGGAATTTATTTTAGAAAGTTTTGCGAGCGCCGAACCCGGAAGTAGCGGGCCGCCATGCTGCCGCCGTGAAACTAAACAAGAACCCATTTTTATGTTTGACGTAGAAGTTAAATTGTTCTTTGCAGATCCTAATGTGGCAGGTAGAATTGTATTCTACACCTGCTACATAGATGACCGCCTGGTATTTTGGAGGGGACCACCTTAAAGCTCTCATTAATGCTCATAATGCCAGTTTGAGCCCAGTAAAATTGACATTTATTCATAGTGCGGTCCAAGTCCATTTTTCTAGATGTCTGTATCTCTTTAAGGGCCAGATGTACTAAGCTTCAAAAGTGATAAAATGGAGAGTGATCAACAGCCAGCCAATAAGCTCCTATCTGCCCTGTCACAGACTGTGTTTGAAAAATGTCAGACAGGAGCTGATTGGCTGGTTGTTTATCACTCTCTATTTTATCACTTTTGAAGCTTAGTACATCTGGCCCTAAGTGATGGAATAATCGATACATGTTTGTTTTTGAAAGAAACGGACAGAAATAATCTGTTTATACCCCACTGCTCCTCGGCTGGTCATCACCTGGTTATATCTGGTCAGAAGATTCCACTCCTTTGCAGCTATTGCATTGCTGCACGAATCGTCCACTGCTCCTTGGCTGGTGGTAAACATGAACAAGCCACATAGGGGTTGAATTGGATATTAAACTTTGCTTGTAAGTCAGGTTGAAAGTCTTGCCTAGCGTGCTATAAAAAAGAAAGTTGAAGCAGTTCTGTTGGAACCTCGTAGCTGATCTCAGTGATGCACGAATCACCCACTTCTCCTCGGCTGGTCGTTGCCTGGATATATCTGGTCAGTAGGTTCCACTCCCTTTGCAGCTCCGCAGTACAACTATTGCATTGCTGCACAAATGGCCCACTGCTCCTCGGCTGGAGGTAAACACGATCAAGGGTGTACACAGCATTAGGGTGTGACTGTGAACACCAAACACTCTAAGGGGGAAATTTACTAAGATGTATATTCTACTTCACATGTGATGTTGCTCTGGGCAACCAATCAGAATTTACTTCTTATTTATTTAGCACCCTCTAAGATAGTAGACAGGATCTGATTGGTTGCACATAGCAACAGTACATGTGAAGTAGAATACACATCTTAGTAAATGTCCCCCTATGTGCGCATGCCTATGCTGCTGTGGCAAACAACAAACATCCACATTTCAAATAATACCCCCCCCCCCATTGAGACTGAACACACACCCCAAACAATCCCTTACATAATCTCTCAATTGTCACAAATATCCTCCTCACTCCCCACGTGTCGCCCAGAAACACCCCAGAAATGACAAGTGATCTTAAATGATAAAAACCAAACAGTACATTAAAGTGTGTTTAATAAATGAAGCTTAGATAGAACATATCAATTTAGCCTGATTTACACAAGAAAACATGCCTATTATATTTATTAATTCCAATAAAATGTCACAACTGCTAAGCCAAACTCATATAACATGAGATCTAAATACAGCGGCACGTAGTGATAATAAATTAATACCATGGAAAATATGGAGATGAAAAAAAATGTCAGGAATAAAAAAGTGTGCCTGAGATGCTTCAGGTCTACGGTTCATCCCTGCAATCTGATGTGAGGGGAAGCATAGTCTTGAGCCATTCCTGGCGCTTTCCCTTACAGAGAGAGAGAGACAGTCTTGAACCGGCGGCCCTTGGCTTCCCCAGGCACGGGCATTAGCACTGTGCCACAGTGCTGCCCAACAGCTGTACATAGCTCTGAAACCATTGAGTCTCATTTACATTATGACATCATCACTCAACAGCACCACCTCTGGCAGATGCTGGAACTACATGCTTAACATATGTGAATGCCTGACAAGAGAAGGGACCCCCATACCACCTTACTGCCTACTCAGGTGCTTATGTACTTAGACTGATGACGTGATAAAGTGGGAGGTGATAACGCAGCAGCCAGTCAGCCCCCAACTGTCATTTGCAATCACGATCAGTAACTTGACAGTTAGGAGCTGATTGGCTGCTGCATTATCACCTGCATGTAACAGCTGCAGATCTCACTATCAGCAACAGCCGGCACATTGTGAATTCTTCACACACACACACACAACCCCCCCGACCCCCTATCCCCCGACATCCAGGTGCCCTTACATCCCAGTGTTGATGTTATACCGTTCAAGCTGCGAAATCCTCAGAGCTATTCAGATTTGAACAGTCACAATAAATATGTTTAAAATAAGGTTGGATCTATTGGATAAAAATATACAGAGATACAAGCAATAATCATAATCTGTCCTTAAATATATCAGTGTAGACTACATATAACAAGGGTTGAAGCTAATACACCAAGGTTGAACTGGATGGACTTGAGTCTTTATTCAGCCTTAAATACTATGTAACTAAGTTTCGCAATTCATTTGCAGATTTGCTCGGGGGGATTTATCTTTCTGTCTGGGCGGTGCATATCTACTCGCAGTCATCTGCAATTTAGCATATTAACAATCCATGCTGAATTAAGCCCATAGATCCAAAATGCTGGAACTCACATTCCATAAGAGTGGATATGCTGCGGTGCCTTCCAGGGGTATAGTGGCCAAATATACTGTTGCAATCTGGATTCTTGTAAATAATTAAAATGTATTTTATTAATCCACTCCAAAGTTTCAGATTTTACCCCGTCATTAGGGAAACAGAGCATAGGTGTACAAACTATTTATGAGACAAACAATATATATTGATGAATTACAATACCCGATTAGGTTCAGCTAGTGATGTGCCTTGGACCATGTACTGTACATCCCTGTTTGAACCTAATCATGTCCTTATTACCTGATGACAGGTAAAACCTGAAGCATAGTCGTGAATTAATAAATACATTTTTAATTATTGACAAGACTCAGAATTTATATTTATACTGTAGTTGTATATTTTGTGCATTGATCGCGTGTTTCTTTAACAATAAAAAATAAGCTATAAACCAATGTGTTATATTTCATCTCCATGTATAAACACTGAGCTTGGTGGTGGTATTTTCTTCTAGGGGCACCAACTTGTACCAGTGCTTTTTAATATTTTTATTGATGAGATTGCAAATGGAATTGAGGGTAAAATGTGCCTTTTTGCAGATGACACAAAGGTATGCAACAGGGTAGACACACCTGGAGGGGTAAAACAAATGACTGATGGTCTAGGTAGATGAGAGGAATGGTCAAGAGCATGGCAGATACAGTTTAATGCCAAAAAATGCAAAATCATGCACTTGGGTTGCAAAAATCCAAAGACTAAATATAGTAAAAATGGCACTATAATGGAAACTACTGAGGAAGAGGGATCTAGGTGTCACTATTTCAGGGGACTTAGAGGCTGGTAGGCAATATAACAAAGCAATGAAGAAGGCAAGTCAGATGCTTGGTTGCATAGGGAGAGGTATCAGCAGTAGAAAGAAAGAAGTAATAATGCCACTGTATAGGTCATTTGTATGACATTATCTAGAGTACTGTGTTCAGTTCTGGAGGCCATATCT
Organism: Crinia signifera; assembly: GCF_055691185.1. Taxonomy (NCBI): domain Eukaryota; kingdom Metazoa; phylum Chordata; class Amphibia; order Anura; family Myobatrachidae; genus Crinia; species Crinia signifera. Next base: position 125,545,763 of record NC_139221.1, on the reverse strand, counting down.
CTAGAAGGATATAAATACATTAGAGACTGTACAAAGAAGGGCAACTAAAATGGTGCATGGCCTACATCACAAAACATACCAGGAAAGACTAAAATATATTAATATGTATACTTTAGAGCAGAGAAGGGAAAGGGGGGACATGATAGAAACTTTCAAATAAATCAAGGGTTTTAACAAGGTACAGGTGGGAGACATTCTTCACAGGAAGAGGAGCAACAGAACACGAAGACATGCACTGAAACTAGAGGGAGGAAGATTCAGGGGCAATTTGAGGAAGAATTACTTCACAGAAAGGATAGTGGATAAGTGGAATAGCCTCCCATCAGAGGTGGTAGAGTTAAATAGATTAGAGGAATTTAAACATGCTTGGGATAGCATATTGATATCCTTACAAAGAAATAAGGATCAAATATGGTCTGAGGATGTTTCTATATAAAAAAAATCTCTCCTATGCCAGCATTTCTCATCCTCAGCCCTCAAACCTCCTAACAGTTCACATTTTCTAGCTCACCCAGCAGATGCACTGTAGGGGCAGAGGCGTAGCAAGGGCGGTGCCGATGGAGCACCAGCTCCGGGCGCTGAAAGCTATCCTGGCGCCGGAGCCGTGCCGGCACCGCCAGCTCGCCCACTCCATCTTCCCCGCTAGCTCCCGGCTCCCCGGCCCTCTGTGTGCGGGAGACGTGATGCTATTTAAAATTCACGTCTCTCGCTGGACCGCTAGCCAATAGGTGCTTGCGGTCCAGCAGCCAATCAACTAGTGGCTGCTGACCCGCGAACGCCTATTGGCGAGCGCGGTCCAGCGGGATATGTGAATCTTAAATAGCAGGCGCAGCAGCACACACTAGTGCACTGTTACAGCGCGGAGCATGGACAGCGGACAGCTGGGGGTCCCACTGTCAGATGTCGCGCGCAGAGGCCGATCCGCGGCACTGCTCCCCTCTCGTGACAGCCATCACAGCCGCTGCAGATTCAGTGCAGGCTGTGACGGCTGAGTGACTTGATTGAGCAGCCTGCGCAGGGAGTGCAGACTGGGTCAGCCGCCGCAGCTAACATAATCCCGCCTACCCGGCTCCCAATGTGTTGGTAAGTTGTCGCCATCAGAAGGGGGACCATGCTCGAGCTCCAGTGTAACAAACATAAAAGAGGTCCAGACTCACCACCCTGGTGTTGGATAGGATGGGTATGGGATGGGTATGTTGGGGACAGTGAAAGAGTAGGGTGTGTAATTGGGAGTGGTGTAGAGGATTATGGAGTGAATGTGGCACAAACAGGGGGACTAGGGTGTATATGTGAGTAAAGCTTTATAGGGGGTCTGTGGGTGGAACAGGGTGTTTGTGGTGGGGATAGAGGGACGTGGCGATGAGGTCTCTCCTCTTATATGGAATCAATATGGGAATTCTGTGAGGGACAGAAATATGGGCAATGTTTAAGGGGCACTACGAGGGGAATTATGTGTAAGGGACATTACTACGGGCATAATATATCATGGGCATTATGTTTGTGGCATAATGTGTAATGGGCATTACATGTGGCATGATATGTAATGGGCATTACGGACGCTTAGTCCTTATTGCGGAAATTATTTCCAGTGTCAGACTGGGGCAAAGATATGTGGTTGTTCACGATTGAACAGTGATCCCTCGTATTGATAGTTTGGCAGCCCTTAAAATGTTTTGACCAATAATGATGCTTATATGGTTAGGATCTAATGGTAGAATTGTTAAATCTGATTCTAACTAAAAAAAATGTTTTCTAGAAAGACAAGTTTTATGTCCAAAACGTGGGATGTGCGATGAGAGCTGCAGTATTTCCATCCTACGCAAACATTTTTAGGTACTTGTTTAGTTTCACGGTGGCAGCATCTCAGTCGCAGCAGCGTCTGTGTCCCCTTGCGGGGCTCTCTTCGCTCGCTCACGCTACGGGCTCAGTGGCTCGCTACGCTCGCCACGCTATCTAAAATCAACTCCATGCCAACGTGGATAGTGGGGGTATGAACTATTCACGCTGGCATGGAATTTATTTTAGAAAGTTTTGCGAGCGCCGAACCCGGAAGTAGCGGGCCGCCATGCTGCCGCCGTGAAACTAAACAAGAACCCATTTTTATGTTTGACATAGAAGTTAAATTGTTCTTTGCAGATCCTAATGTGGCAGGTAGAATTGTATTCTACACCTGCTACATAGATGACCGCCTGGTATTTTGGAGGGGACCACCTTAAAGCTCTCATTAATGCTCATAATGCCAGTTTGAGCCCAGTAAAATTGACATTTATTCATAGTGCGGTCCAAGTCCATTTTTCTAGATGTCTGTATCTCTAGGGCCAGATGTACTAAGCTTCAAAAGTGATAAAATGGAGAGTGATCAACAGCCAGCCAATCAGCTCCTATCTGCCCTGTCACAGACTGTGTTTGAAAAATGTCAGACAGGAGCTGATTGGCTGGTTGTTTATCACTCTCTATTTTATCACTTTTGAAGCTTAGTACATCTGGCCCTAAGTGATGGAAAAATCGATACATGTTTGTTTTTGAAAGAAACGGACAGAAATAATCTGTTTATACCCCACTGCTCCTCGGCTGGTCATCACCTGGTTATATCTGGTCAGAAGATTCCACTCCTTTGCAGCTATTGCATTGCTGCACGAATCGTCCACTGCTCCTTGGCTGGTGGTAAACATGAACAAGCCACATAGGGGTTGAATTGGATATTAAACTTTGCTTGTAAGTCAGGTTGAAAGTCTTGCCTAGCGTGCTATAAAAAAGAAAGTTGAAGCAGTTCTGTTGGAACCTTGTAGCTGATCTCAGTGATGCACGAATCACCCACTTCTCCTTGGCTGGTCGTTGCCTGGATATATCTGGTCAGTAGGTTCCACTCCCTTTGCAGCTCCGCAGTGCAACTATTGCATTGCTGCACAAATGGCCCACTGCTCCTCGGCTGGTGGTAAACACGATCAAGGGTGTACACAGCATTAGGGTGTGACTGTGAACACCAAACACTCTAAGGGGGAAATTTACTAAGATGTATATTCTACTTCACATGTGATGTTGCTCTGGGCAACCAATCAGAATTTACTTCTTATTTATTTAGCACCCTCTAAGATAGTAGACATTATCTGATTGGTTGCCCATAGCAACAGCACATGTGAAGTAGAATACACATCTTAGTAAATGTCCCCCTATGTGCGCATGCCTATGCTGCTGTGGCAAACAACAAACATCCACATTTCAAATAATACCCCCCCATTGAGACTGAACACACACCCCAAACAATCCCTTACATAATCTCTCAATTGTCACAAATATCCTCCTCACTCCCCACGTGTCGCCCAGAAACACCCCAGAAATGACAAGTGATCTTAAATGATAAAAACCAAACAGTACATTAAAGTGTGTTTAATAAATGAAGCTTAGATAGAACATATCAATTTAGCCTGATTTACACAAGAAAACATGCCTATTATATTTATTAATTCCAATAAAATGTCACAACTGCTAAGCCAAACTCATATAACATGAGATCTAAATACAGCGGCACGTAGTGATAATAAATTAATACCATGGAAAATATGGAGATGAAAAAAATGTCAGGAATAAAAAAGTGTGCCTGAGACGCTTCAGGTCTACGGTTCATCCCTGCAATCTGATGTGAGGGGAAGCATAGTCTTGAGCCATTCCTGGCGCTTTCCCTTACAGAGAGAGAGAGACAGTCTTGAACCGGCGGCCCTTGGCTTCCCCAGGCACGGGCATTAGCACTGTGCCACAGTGCTGCCCAACAGCTGTACATAGCTCTGAAACCATTGAGTCTCATTTACATTATGACATCATCACTCAACAGCGCCACCTCTGGCAGATGCTGGAACTACATGCTTAACATATGTGAATGCCTGACAAGAGAAGGGACCCCCATACCACCTTACTGCCTACTCAGGTGCTTATGTACTTAGACTGATGACGTGATAAAGTGGGAGGTGATAACGCAGCAGCCAGTCAGCCCCCAACTGTCATTTGCAATCACGATCAGTAACTTGACAGTTAGGAGCTGATTGGCTGCTGCATTATCACCTGCATGTAACAGCTGCAGATCTCACTATCAGCAACAGCCGGCACATTGTGAATTCTTCACACACACACACACACACACACAACCCCCCCGACCCCCTATCCCCCGACATCCAGGTGCCCTTACATCCCAGTGTTGATGTTATACCGTTCAAGCTGCGAAATCCTCAGAGCTATTCAGATTTGAACAGTCACAATAAATATGTTTAAAATAAGGTTGGATCTATTGGATAAAAATATACAGAGGTACAAGCAATAATCATAATCTGTCCTTAAATATATCAGTGTAGACTACATATAACAAGGGTTGAAGCTAATACACCAAGGTTGAACTGGATGGACTTGAGTCTTTATTCAGCCTTAAATACTATGTAACTAAGTTTCACAATTCATTTGCAGATTTGCTCGGGGGGATTTATCTTTCTGTCTGGGCGGTGCATATCTACTCGCAGTCATCTGCAATTTAGCATATTAACAATCCATGCTGAATTAAGCCCATAGATCCAAAATGCTGGAACTCACATTCCATAAGAGTGGATATGCTGCGGTGCCTTCCAGGGGTATAGTGGCCAAATATACTGTTGCAATCTGGATTCTTGTAAATAATTAAAATGTATTTTATTAATCCACTCCAAAGTTTCAGATTTTACCCCGTCATTAGGGAAACAGAGCATAGGTGTACAAACTATTTATGAGACAAACAATATATATTGATGAATTACAATACCCGATTAGGTTCAGCTAGTGATGTGCCTTGGACCATGTACTGTATATCCCTGTTTGAACCTAATCATGTCCTTATTACCTGATGACAGGTAAAACCTGAAGCATAGTCGTGAATTAATAAATACATTTTTAATTATTGACAAGACTCAGAATTTATATTTATACTGTAGTTGTATATTTTGTGCATTGATCGCGTGTTTCTTTAACAATAAAAAATAAGCTATAAACCAATGTGTTATATTTCATCTCCATGTATAAACACTGAGCTTGGTGGTGGTATTTTCTTCTAGGGGCAACAACTTGTACCAGTGCTTTTTAATATTTTTATTGATGAGATTGCAAATGGAATTGAGGGTAAAATGTGCCTTTTTGCAGATGACACAAAGGTATGCAACAGGGTAGACACACCTGGAGGGGTAAAACAAATGACTGATGGTCTAGGTAGATGAGAGGAATGGTCAAGAGCATGGCAGATACAGTTTAATGCCAAAAAATGCAAAATCATGCACTTGGGTTGCAAAAATCCAAAGACTAAATATAGTAAAAATGGCACTATAATGGAAACTACTGAGGAAGAGGGATCTAGGTGTCACTATTTCAGGGGACTTAGAGGCTGGTAGGCAATATAACAAAGCAATGAAGAAGGCAAGTCAGATGCTTGGTTGCATAGGGAGAGGTATCAGCAGTAGAAAGAAAGAAGTAATAATGCCACTGTATAGGTCATTTGTATGACATTATCTAGAGTACTGTGTTCAGTTCTGGAGGCCATATCTCTAGAAGGATATAAATACATTAGAGACTGTACAAAGAAGGGCAACTAAAATGGTGCATGGCCTACATCACAAAACATACCAGGAAAGACTAAAATATATTAATATGTATACTTTAGAGCAGAGAAGGGAAAGGGGGGACATGATAGAAACTTTCAAATAAATCAAGGGTTTTAACAAGGTACAGGTGGGAGACATTCTTCACAGGAAGAGGAGCAACAGAACACGAAGACATGCACTGAAACTAGAGGGAGGAAGATTCAGGGGCAATTTGAGGAAGAATTACTTCACAGAAAGGATAGTGGATAAGTGGAATAGCCTCCCATCAGAGGTGGTAGAGTTAAATAGATTAGAGGAATTTAAACATGCTTGGGATAGCATATTGATATCCTTACAAAGAAATACTGTAAGGATCAAATATGGTCTGAGGATGTTTCTATATAAAAAAAATCTCTCCTATGCCAGCATTTCTCATCCTCAGCCCTCAAACCTCCTAACAGTTCACATTTTCTAGCTCACCCAGCAGATGCACTGTAGGGGCAGAGGCGTAGCAAGGGCGGTGCCGATGGAGCACCAGCTCCGGGCGCTGAAAGCTATCCTGGCGCCGGAGCCGTGCCAGCACCGCCAGCTCGCCCACTCCATCTCCCCCGCTAGCTCCCGGCTCCCCGGCCCTCTGTGTGCGGGAGACGTGATGCTATTTAAAATTCACGTCTCTCGCTGGACCGCTAGCCAATAGGTGCTTGCGGTCCAGCAGCCAATCAACTAGTGGCTGCTGACCCGCGAACGCCTATTGGCGAGCGCGGTCCAGCGATATATGTGAATCTTAAATAGCAGGCGCAGCAGCACACACTAGTGCACTGTTACAGCGCGGAGCATGGACAGCGGACAGCTGGGGGTCCCACTGTCAGATGTCGCGCGCAGAGGCCGATCCGCGGCACTGCTCCCCTCTCGTGACAGCCATCACAGCCGCTGCAGATTCAGTGCAGGCTGTGACGGCTGAGTGACTTGATTGAGCAACCTGCGCAGGGAGTGCAGACTGGGTCAGCCGCCGCAGCTAACATAATCCCGCCTACCCGGCTCCCAATGTGTTGGTAAGTTGTCGCCATCAGAAGGGGGACCATGCTCGAGCTCCAGTGTAACAAACATAAAAGAGGTCCAGACTCACCACCCTGGTGTTGGATAGGATGGGTATGGGATGGGTATGTTGGGGACAGTGAAAGAGTAGGGTGTGTAATTGGGAGTGGTGTAGAGGATTATGGAGTGAATGTGGCACAAACAGGGGGACTAGGGTGTATATGTGAGTAAAGCTTTATAGGGGGTCTGTGGGTGGAACAGGGTGTTTGTGGTGGGGATAGAGGGACGTGGCGATGAGGTCTCTCCTCTTATATGGAATCAATATGGGAATTCTGTGAGGGACAGAAATATGGGCAATGTTTAAGGGGCACTACGAGGGGAATTATGTGTAAGGGACATTACTACGGGCATAATATATCATGGGCATTATGTTTGTGGCATAATGTGTAATGGGCATTACATGTGGCATGATATGTAATGGGCATTACGGACGCTTAGTCCTTATTGCGGAAATTATCTCCAGTGTCAGACTGGGGCAAAGATATGTGGTTGTTCACGATTGAACAGTGATCCCTCGTATTGATAGTTTGGCAGCCCTTAAAATGTTTTGACCAATAATGATGCTTATATGGTTAGGATCTAGTGGTAGAATTGTTAAATCGGATTCTAACTAAAAAAAATGTTCTCTAGAAAGACAAGTTTTATGTCCAAAACGTGGGATGTGCGATGAGAGCTGCAGTATTTCCATCCTACGCAAACATTTTTAGGTACTTGTTTAGTTTCACGGTGGCAGCATCTCAGTCGCAGCAGCGTCTGTGTCCCCTTGCGGGGCTCTCTTCGCTCGCTCACGCTACGGGCTCAGTGGCTCGCTACACTCGCCACGCTATCTAAAATCAACTCCATGCCAACGTGGATAGTGGGGGTATGAACTATTCACGCTGGCATGGAATTTATTTTAGAAAGTTTTGCTAGCGCCGAACCCGGAAGTAGCGGGCCGCCATGCTGCCGCCGTGAAACTAAACAAGAACCCATTTTTATGTTTGACGTAGAAGTTAAATTGTTCTTTGCAGACCCTAATGTGGCAGGTAGAATTGTATTCTACACCTGCTACATAGATGACCGCCTGGTATTTTGGAGGGGACCACCTTAAAGCTCTCATTAATGCTCATAATGCCAGTTTGAGCCCAGTAAAATTGACATTTATTCATAGTGCGGTCCAAGTCCATTTTTCTAGATGTCTGTATCTCTTTAAGGGCCAGATGTACTAAGCTTCAAAAGTGATAAAATGGAGAGTGATCAACAGCCAGCCAATAAGCTCCTATCTGCCCTGTCACAGACTGTGTTTGAAAAATGTCAGACAGGAGCTGATTGGCTGGTTTTTTATCACTCTCTATTTTATCACTTTTGAAGCTTAGTACATCTGGCCCTTCAAACACACCGTCACAGTGTGAGTTTCGGTACGACATTGGTTACTGGGACTCCCTATACCCCACTTACTTTGTTTCAGTATTGTGTCACTTATACACATATTGTGTTTTTTTTTCTTTTATGACTTTCATATTGAACTTATCACATCCTGTGGATATACGAGTCAAGCGCCATCAATCCCTCATCTTTTCTGAATACGTCTTGCGAGCTAGGATTATTGAGTGGTCCTCTTTTCGGGATTGAGGCTGCAGGGACTTCATAGCGCCTTGGGACTTTTTCATATTTGTTATTTGTTTTGTCTTTTACACTTGGATACATAGAAATACACGCCAACAGCATATCGATACTGTATTCTCATTAGAGGAAATAGGCGACATAGAAATTCTAGATGATACACTGGATAATATTATGTCTAGATTAGAGAAAACTCTATTAAAAGAGAGTCGACTTTGGTGGGAAGTGACGACTCTAGAGAAGTACCTCACTGTCAAATTAATCCCTAAGGGTTTACAGATCCAGAAAAGGGCTTCATTCAATAACCCCTCTGAAAAATTCACCCAGAGGTGGGAACAAATCCTGAATATATGCTCCATCTCATTAATGGAGCTGATTATTCAGGAAAGGAAATCCGAAATGGAGGATGTCGAATCTAACATTACTAAACTAGAGTCCCTTATTGATCCGTTTAAAAATCAAGCGGAATACAAAGAATTAGAAGGTAAAATCAAATTGAAACTTCAGAAAAATGAAAAAGATTTGATGAGAAGGAAACAAAAAAAGTTTCAACGGGACAAAGCTTCGGTGGATGGGGTAAAAGACGGCACACGTTCTGGGAGACCCGTTCCAGGGCCACCAGATGTGCGTCGTCGCACACTTACTACAAACCCTGGTCCTAGAAAGAATTCTAGAAAAAGACAACAAAACTTCCAATCACCTATTAGACCAAAACCACTCTATAGTGAAGCAGTTAAAACTAATTTAAATCCACCCAGGACTCCTTTACCACAAAGGACTCCTAGGGGCCAAAACCCTAAATCATGGAAAAGAGTACCGTTTAGGAGACCTTTTAAAAATTGGGAAGAAAGGAGAAATGATCCAGTATTTCCTGAACAACAGAGTTTTAGGAATAGAGAGACCATAAGGGGAGATCGTCCTAATTGGGTTGACCATTATACTTCACATAATAGGTTTAATACTCTAGAACATCCGCCCACTAGGTCAAATTTTTTAGACCAGAATCGCCAATCATGGAGAATCAATTAATTACTCCCCCCTCTTCCATTAATGTAAGAAAGAGGGTTAAGAGGGGTAAGAGAGGTGGTACCCGTAAAAGGATTAGAAAGAAAAAGAAAAAGAATATTAAATATTCACATTCCAATATTGTAGATACTGAAGAACATGTCACAAAGATTTACAACCTTAGTGATCATAGTTTGTCCGAAGGGGAAACCCTTGTTTTACAAAAAGGTCTTAAATATGCCCCTAGCAACTCCATTAATTTTTTCGACCTGTATTTGGATGTAAATAAATTCATTCGTAAGATAACTTTGAAGAAATTTTTTGCGAATAAAGACTCGGTTGAGCAGGAATTTAATATTAATCCTTTCAAAAAGCCCTCAGTATTTAATCCTCAATATATTAAAGGTTGTTTTATCGAATCATTCCAAAAATTGGTTAATAATGAATTAAACATACTTAAGGATAATCTACCCACCATGAGGCATAATATGTCGATTATAGAAAAAGAGGCGATTGAATCCCTTAAGAATAATACCAATCTGATCATTAAACCCGCCGATAAAGGCGGGGCGGTGGTGGTTTTAAACAAATCCATGTACATAGCTGAAGCAATGCGTCAACTAAATGATGGTATTACGTACAGGAAATTAAAGACAGATCCTTCACAAAGAATCCTTCTAGATTTAAAAAAATTGGTGGATGGGTTCGTTGCCCTGGGCACTATAACAGGTGAGACGGCTGAATTTTTGGTAAGAAAGGAGTACTCAGTTCCAGTGCTCTATCTCTTGCCGAAAATACACAAAAATTCCAGTAACCCCCCAGGACGCCCAATTGTTGCAGGCACAAACAGCATAACTGCAAATTTGTCCTATTTCATAGATCACCATCTGCAACCCATTGTTATTACTAATAGGTCTCATTTAAAAGACACTAAAGATGTCCTGAATAAAATCAAGATGATAGATTGGGATGAAGACTGTTTCTTTGTCACTGCGGATGTTACATCCCTGTATACAATTATTAAACATACAGATGGAGTTCAGGCAGTGAAACAATCCCTCTTAGAAACTGATACCAGTCCCGATTTACAAAACCTGTTAATACAAGGCATCAAATTCATCTTGACCAACAATTATTTTAATTTCAATGGTGTGTTTTTTAATCAGGAGGTTGGCACAGCCATGGGGACCAGGTTCGCCCCTAGCTATGCCAACATGTTCATGGCCAGATGGGAGAACCTGATGGTATGGCATGGTCATGGCTGGGAGGCGAATCTGGTCCAATGGTTGACGACGTGCTCTTTGTATGGAGAGGTCAGGAAACGGAACTGCTTACATTTTGTGAATACCTTAATTCCAATGAGTTTAATATTAAACTAACCTATGACATAAGTAAAACTGGAGTCAATTTTTTGGATTTAAGGATTTATGTAGAGAATATGCAGATCGAGACTACAGTATATTATAAACCGTCTGACTCCAACTCCTATATTAATCCATCCAGTAATCACTTAAAAAGATGGATAACGAATGTCCCTAAAGGGCAGTTCGTACGTCTTAAACGTAACTGTTCAAATAATGCCAACTTTGAAACCAGTGCTTCAAAAATGAAGGATAAATTTGTTAACAAAGGGTATAATCCTTTATTGGTTGAAGGGGCGTTGGATGAAACAAGGGCATTGGTAAGAGAAGATCTTCTTAAAGATAAAAATGACAACACCTCTGGAAATTCAAATTATACTATAGCATTTAGTACTCAGTACAATGCCTATCATAAATCAATAGAACAGATCTTTAAGAGGAACTGGAAGCTGTTATTGGAAGACCCCATTCTCACGAATATTTTACCATCTACCCCAAAATTTATCTATAGGAGGGCTGCTAACCTTAAAGACAAATTGGTGAATAGTGCTTTCACAGAAAAAGGCATCATGTCGACACGCAACAACGGGTTTCACCGTTGCGGTGATTGCGCCATGTGCAAAGCTTATCCATCCACCATAAGGAAATTCACAGAGTTTAAATTGAATAACTTTAACATTAAACCCAGACAATTTATTACATGCAATTCTAACTATGTAGTATACGCCATTCGCTGTGCATGTGATAAAATGTATGTCGGCAAGACCAAGCGAAATTTGAAAATACGGCTTGCCGAACACGTGCGAAATATAAAAAGAGAGTTTAAAGATCACCCCTTCTCGTTACATTTCTTAGAAGTCCACAATAGTTCCCTAAAAGCCATTACAGGCTTTTGGGCTTGGAAAATGTCAAATGCAACTGGCGACATAACAATAGGGACATTAGGTTAGCCCAAACTGAGATGAGGTGGATTTTTAATTTGTCCACTCTTGCCCCACAAGGCTTGAACCATGAATTTGAGTTAAAATGTTTTTTATAAATTTTTTACATATTTTTATATTTTTTTATGTGTACAGTATATCAATTTGTATAGCATTTTATATATAATACTGTATTTTAATTGTATACTTTGTAAATGGAGGAACCACTGACCTTATCCCGTTTATTTATTAATTACCTCTAGCACTTTAAATTATATATGTTAAACCCCTTATCCGTTTTAATTTATAATCAGCATTTGCACTTTGAACAGGACTCAAAGATGCGTTCCATACAACGTAAATAAGCTTTATCTATGACCCGCATTATGAGTGAGGCATCAATAAAGATGCACCTTGAACGCGACAGTTACTATGCCCGGCTTCTGACACTTCCGGGATGCGTTCCACGCACCGGAAGATGTCATTAGCCGATAACTATGGTGCGCCTCATTGACCTACTTCCGGGCATGCGGTCCACGCACCGGAAGATGTCATTAGCCGTTATAACATGGTGCGCTTCATTCACCCATTTCCTGACTTCCGGGCGTGCGTTCCACGTCCCGGAAGTAGTTATCCCCGCGAATAGCACTACACCGATTCCGTACTATATATACACATGTTCTATACGGGATTCAAGCATTTGCTTACACGCTAAGCGGGTGTATAATTAGAGGGGTTTATAGTGCTTTTACAAAAGGGAATAAGTCCCGTTCACCCTGATTAGGCTGAACCGGAAGTGGCTCCTCCATTGTGCTATATAAACCCTGTATGATTCATTCACTGTCTATCCTTGATAAAGGCGGCTGGGACCGCCGAAACATGTTGGAGGACAAGTGAGTTTTTGTTACCTTGTTTTAAGAAGTATAGTGGCTATTGGCCAATTGGTCACTGTACACTTTTTGTTTATTAAATAATTCATTCTGAGACTGGCACTTTCCCTTTGTTTTCCGTTACATCCATCTGAGGGAAATTATTGGAGTTGATGCCAGGTTTATTGTCTTGGTGAAAAGAAACCTTTATAGACGTTGATCACCTGCATTTGCAGTGAGTACGGTACGCCACCATTTTGGACCACCTTCACTGCATGGTTGGTGTCCTATGTTGTTGAGCTTCAAAAGATACCTTTATGCACTTAATCTTCAAATTGCACGAGTGAGTTTGGTACGCTCATTAAAGTCAGTGTCCCTGTCACAGTGGGTGTACCCCTAACATAAAGAAACCTTTATACACTTCAAACACACCTTCACAGTGTGAGTTTCGGTACGACATTGGTTACTGGGACTCCCTATACCCCACTTACTTTGTTTCAGTATTGTGTCACTTATACACATATTGTGTTTTTTTTTCTTTTATGACTTTCATATTGAACTTATCACATCCTGTGGATATACGAGTCAAGCGCCATCAATCCCTCATCTTTTCTGAATACGTCTTGCGAGCTAGGATTATTGAGTGGTCCTCTTTTCGGGATTGAGGCTGCAGGGACTTCATAGCGCCTTGGGACTTTTTCATATTTGTTATTTGGACAGAAATAATCTGTTTATACCCCACTGCTCCTCGGCTGGTCATCACCTGGTTATATCTGGTCAGAAGATTCCACTCCTTTGCAGCTATTGCATTGCTGCACGAATCGTCCACTGCTCCTTGGCTGGTGGTAAACATGAACAAGCCACATAGGGGTTGAATTGGATATTAAACTTTGCTTGTAAGTCAGGTTGAAAGTCTTGCCTAGCGTGCTATAAAAAAGAAAGTTGAAGCAGTTCTGTTGGAACCTCGTAGCTGATCTCAGTGATGCACGAATCACCCACTTCTCCTCGGCTGGTCGTTGCCTGGATATATCTGGTCAGTAGGTTCCACTCCCTTTGCAGCTCCGCAGTGCAACTATTGCATTGCTGCACAAATGGCCCACTGCTCCTCGGCTGGTGGTAAACACGATCAAGGGTGTACACAGCATTAGGGTGTGACTGTGAACACCAAACACTCTAAGGGGGAAATTTACTAAGATGTATATTCTACTTCACATGTGATGTTGCTCTGGGCAACCAATCAGAATTTACTTCTTATTTATTTAGCACCCTCTAAGATAGTAGACAGGATCTGATTGGTTGCCCATAGCAACAGCACATGTGAAGTAGAATACACATCTTAGTAAATGTCCCCCTATGTGCGCATGCCTATGCTGCTGTGGCAAACAACAAACATCCACATTTCAAATAATACCCCCCCCCCCCCCATTGAGACTGAACACACACCCCAAACAATCCCTTACATAATCTCTCAATTGTCACAAATATCCTCCTCACTCCCCACGTGTCGCCCAGAAACACCCCAGAAATGACAAGTGATCTTAAATGACAAAAACCAAACAGTACATTAAAGTGTGTTTAATAAATGAAGCTTAGATAGAACATATCAATTTAGCCTGATTTACACAAGAAAACATGCCTATTATATTTATTAATTCCAATAAAATGTCACAACTGCTAAGCCAAACTCATATAACATGAGATCTAAATACAGCGGCACGTAGTGATAATAAATTAATACCATGAAAAATATGGAGATGAAAAAAATGTCAGGAATAAAAAAGTGTGCCTGAGACGCTTCAGGTCTACGGTTCATCCCTGCAATCTGATGTGAGGGGAAGCATAGTCTTGAGCCATTCCTGGCGCTTTCCCTTACAGAGAGAGAGAGACAGTCTTGAACCGGCGGCCCTTGGCTTCCCCAGGCACGGGCATTAGCACTGTGCCACAGTGCTGCCCAACAGCTGTACATAGCTCTGAAACCATTGAGTCTCATTTACATTATGACATCATCACTCAACAGCGCCACCTCTGGCAGATGCTGGAACTACATGCTTAACATATGTGAATGCCTGACAAGAGAAGGGACCCCCATACCACCTTACTGCCTACTCAGGTGCTTATGTACTTAGACTGATGACGTGATAAAGTGGGAGGTGATAACGCAGCAGCCAGTCAGCCCCCAACTGTCATTTGCAATCACGATCAGTAACTTGACAGTTAGGAGCTGATTGGCTGCTGCATTATCACCTGCATGTAACAGCTGCAGATCTCACTATCAGCAACAGCCGGCACATTGTGAATTCTTGACACACACACACACAACCCCCCGACCCCCTATCCCCCGACATCCAGGTGCCCTTACATCCCAGTGTTGATGTTATACCGTTCAAGCTGCGAAATCCTCAGAGCAATTCAGATTTGAACAGTCACAATAAATATGTTTAAAATAAGGTTGGATCTATTGGATAAAAATATACAGAGGTACAAGCAATAATCATAATCTGTCCTTAAATATATCAGTGTAGACTACATATAACAAGGGTTGAAGCTAATACACCAAGGTTGAACTGGACGGACTTGAGTCTTTATTCAGCCTTAAATACTATGTAACTAAGTTTCGCAATTCATTTGCAGATTTGCTCGGGGGGATTTATCTTTCTGTCTGGGCGGTGCATATCTACTCGCAGTCATCTGCAATTTAGCATATTAACAATCCATGCTGAATTAAGCCCATAGATCCAAAATGCTGGAACTCACATTCCATAAGAGTGTATATGCTGCGGTGCCTTCCAGGGGTATAGTGGCCAAATATACTGTTGCAATCTGGATTCTTGTAAATAATTAAAATGTATTTTATTAATCCACTCCAAAGTTTCAGATTTTACCCCGTCATTAGGGAAACAGAGCATAGGTGTACAAACTATTTATGAGACAAACAATGTATATTGATGAATTACAATACCCGATTAGGTTCAGCTAGTGATGTGCCTTGGACCATGTACTGTACATCCCTGTTTAAACCTAATCATGTCCTTATTACCTGATGACAGGTAAAACCTGAAGCATGGTCGTGAATTAATAAATACATTTTTAATTATTGACAAGACTCAGAATTTATATTTATACTGTAGTTGTATATTTTGTGCATTGATCGCGTGTTTCTTTAACAATAAAAAATAAGCTATAAACCAATGTGTTATATTTCATCTCCATGTATAAACACTGAGCTTGGTGGTGGTATTTTCTTCTAGGGGCAACAACTTGTACCAGTGCTTTTTAATATTTTTATTGATGAGATTGCAAATGGAATTGAGGGTAAAATGTGCCTTTTTGCAGATGACACAAAGGTATGCAACAGGGTAGACACACCTGGAGGGGTAAAACAAATGACTGATGGTCTAGGTAGATGAGAGGAATGGTCAAGAGCATGGCAGATACAGTTTAATGCCAAAAAATGCAAAATCATGCACTTGGGTTGCAAAAATCCAAAGACTAAATATAGTATAAATGGCACTATAATGGAAACTACTGAGGAAGAGGGATCTAGGTGTCACTATTTCAGGGGACTTAGAGGCTGGTAGGCAATATAACAAAGCAATGAAGAAGGCAAGTCAGATGCTTGGTTGCATAGGGAGAGGTATCAGCAGTAGAAAGAAAGAAGTAATAATGCCACTGTATAGGTCATTGGTATGACATTATCTAGAGTACTGTGTTCAGTTCTGGAGGCCATATCTCCAGAAGGATATAAATACATTAGAGACTGTACAAAGAAGGGCAACTAAAATGGTGCATGGCCTACATCACAAAACGTACCAGGAAAGACTAAAATATATTAATATGTATACTTTAGAGCAGAGAAGGGAAAGGGGGGACATGATAGAAACTTTCAAATAAATCAAGGGTTTTAACAAGGTACAGGTGGGAGACATTCTTCACAGGAAGAGGAGCAACAGAACACGAAGACATGCACTGAAACTAGAGGGAGGAAGATTCAGGGGCAATTTGAGGAAGAATTACTTCACAGAAAGGATAGTGGATAAGTGGAATAGCCTCCCATCAGAGGTGGTAGAGTTAAATAGATTAGAGGAATTTAAACATGCTTGGGATAGCATATTGATATCCTTACAAAGAAATAAGGATCAAATATGGTCTGAGGATGTTTCTATATAAAAAAAATCTCTCCTATGCCAGCATTTCTCATCCTCAGCCCTCAAACCTCCTAACAGTTCACATTTTCTAGCTCACCCAGCAGATGCACTGTAGGGGCAGAGGCGTAGCAAGGGCGGTGCCGATGGAGCACCAGCTCCGGGCGCTGAAAGCTATCCTGGCGCCGGAGCCGTGCCGGCACCGCCAGCTCGCCCACTCCATCTCCCCCGCTAGCTCCCGGCTCCCCGGCCCTCTGTGTGCGGGAGACGTGATGCTATTTAAAATTCACGTCTCTCGCTGGACCGCTAGCCAATAGGTGCTTGCGGTCCAGCAGCCAATCAACTAGTGGCTGCTGAACCGCGAGCGCCTATTGGCTAGCGCGGTCCAGCGGGATATGTGAATCTTAAATAGCAGGCGCAGCAGCACACACTAGTGCACTGTTACAGCGCGGAGCATGGACAGCGGACAGCTGGGGGTCCCACTGTCAGATGTCGCGCGCAGAGGCTGATCCGCGGCACTGCTCCCCTCTCGTGACAGCCATCACAGCCGCTGCAGATTCAGTGCAGGCTGTGACGGCTGAGTGACTTGATTGAGCAGCCTGCGCAGGGAGTGCAGACTGGGTCAGCCGCCGCAGCTAACATAATCCCGCCTACCCGGCTCCCAATGTGTTGGTAAGTTGTCGCCATCAGAAGGGGGACCATGCTCGAGCTCCAGTGTAACAAACATAAAAGAGGTCCAGACTCACCACCCTGGTGTTGGATAGGATGGGTATGGGATGGGTATGTTGGGGACAGTGAAAGAGTAGGGTGTGTAATTGGGAGTGGTGTAGAGGATTATGGAGTGAATGTGGCACAAACAGGGGGACTAGGGTGTATATGTGAGTAAAGCTTTATAGGGGGTCTGTGGGTGGAACAGGGTGTTTGTGGTGGGGATAGAGGGACGTGGCGATGAGGTCTCTCCTCTTATATGGAATCAATATGGGAATTCTGTGAGGGACAGAAATATGGGCAATGTTTAAGGGGCACTACGAGGGGAATTATGTGTAAGGGACATTACTACGGGCATAATATATCATGGGCATTATGTTTGTGGCATAATGTGTAATGGGCATTACATGTGGCATGATATGTAATGGGCATTATGGACGCTTAGTCCTTATTGCGGATATTATCTCCAGTGTCAGACTGGGGCAAAGATATGTGGTTGTTCACGATTGAACAGTGATCCCTCGTATTGATAGTTTGGCAGCCCTTAAAATGTTTTGACCAATAATGATGCTTATATGGTTAGGATCTAGTGGTAGAATTGTTAAATCGGATTCTAACTAAAAAAAATGTTCTCTAGAAAGACAAGTTTTATGTCCAAAACGTGGGATGTGCGATGAGAGCTGCAGTATTTCCATCCTACGCAAACATTTTTAGGTACTTGTTTAGTTTCACGGTGGCAGCATCTCAGTCGCAGCAGCGTCTGTGTCCCCTTGCGGGGCTCTCTTCGCTCGCTCACTCTACGGGCTCAGTGGCTCGCTACGCTCGCCACGCTATCTAAAATCAACTCCATGCTAACGTGGATAGTGGGGGTATGAACTATTCACGCTGGCATGGAATTTATTTTAGAAAGTTTTGCGAGCGCCGAACCCGGAAGTAGCGGGCCGCCATGCTGCCGCCGTGAAACTAAACAAGAACCCATTTTTATGTTTGCCGTAGAAGTTAAATTGTTCTTTGCAGATCCTAATGTGGCAGGTAGAATTGTATTCTACACCTGCTACATAGATGACCGCCTGGTATTTTGGAGGGGACCACCTTAAAGCTCTCATTAATGCTCATAATGCCAGTTTGAGCCCAGTAAAATTGACATTTATTCATAGTGCGGTCCAAGTCCATTTTTCTAGATGTCTGTATCTCTTTAAGGGCCAGATGTACTAAGCTTCAAAAGTGATAAAATGGAGAGTGATCAACAGCCAGCCAATAAGCTCCTATCTGCCCTGTCACAGACTGTGTTTGAAAAATGTCAGACAGGAGCTGATTGGCTGGTTGTTTATCACTCTCTATTTTATCACTTTTGAAGCTTAGTACATCTGGCCCTAAGTGATGGAATAATCGATACATGTTTGTTTTTGAAAGAAACGGACAGAAATAATCTGTTTATACCCCACTGCTCCTCGGCTGGTCATCACCTGGTTATATCTGGTCAGAAGATTCCACTCCTTTGCAGCTATTGCATTGCTGCACGAATCGTCCACTGCTCCTTGGCTGGTGGTAAACATGAACAAGCCACATAGGGGTTGAATTGGATATTAAACTTTGCTTGTAAGTCAGGTTGAAAGTCTTGCCTAGCGTGCTATAAAAAAGAAAGTTGAAGCAGTTCTGTTGGAACCTCGTAGCTGATCTCAGTGATGCACGAATCACCCACTTCTCCTCGGCTGGTCGTTGCCTGGATATATCTGGTCAGTAGGTTCCACTCCCTTTGCAGCTCCGCAGTGCAACTATTGCATTGCTGCACAAATGGCCCACTGCTCCTCGGCTGGTGGTAAACACGATCAAGGGTGTACACAGCATTAGGGTGTGACTGTGAACACCAAACACTCTAAGGGGGAAATTTACTAAGATGTATATTCTACTTCACATGTGATGTTGCTCTGGGCAACCAATCAGAATTTACTTCTTATTTATTTAGCACCCTCTAAGATAGTAGACAGGATCTGATTGGTTGCCCATAGCAACAGCACATGTGAAGTAGAATACACATCTTAGTAAATGTCCCCCTATGTGCGCATGCCTATGCTGCTGTGGCAAACAACAAACATCCACATTTCAAATAATACCCCCCCCCCCCATTGAGACTGAACACACACCCCAAACAATCCCTTACATAATCTCTCAATTGTCACAAATATCCTCCTCACTCCCCACGTGTCGCCCAGAAACACCCCAGAAATGACAAGTGATCTTAAATGATAAAAACCAAACAGTACATTAAAGTGTGTTTAATAAATGAAGCTTAGATAGAACATATCAATTTAGCCTGATTTACACAAGAAAACATGCCTATTATATTTATTAATTCCAATGAAATGTCACAACTGCTAAGCCAAACTCATATAACATGAGATCTAAATACAGCGGCACGTAGTGATAATAAATTAATACCATGGAAAATATGGAGATGAAAAAAATGTCAGGAATAAAAAAGTGTGCCTGAGACGCTTCAGGTCTACGGTTCATCCCTGCAATCTGATGTGAGGGGAAGCATAGTCTTGAGCCATTCCTGGCGCTTTCCCTTACAGAGAGAGAGAGACAGTCTTGAACCGGCGGCCCTTGGCTTCCCCAGGCACGGGCATTAGCACTGTGCCACAGTGCTGCCCAACAGCTGTACATAGCTCTGAAACCATTGAGTCTCATTTACATTATGACATCATCACTCAACAGCGCCACCTCTGGCAGATGCTGGAACTACATGCTTAACATATGTGAATGCCTGACAAGAGAAGGGACCCCCATACCACCTTACTGCCTACTCAGGTGCTTATGTACTTAGACTGATGACGTGATAAAGTGGGAGGTGATAACGCAGCAGCCAGTCAGCCCCCAACTGTCATTTGCAATCACGATCAGTAACTTGACAGTTAGGAGCTGATTGGCTGCTGCATTATCACCTGCATGTAACAGCTGCAGATCTCACTATCAGCAACAGCCGGCACATTGTGAATTCTTGACACACACACACACAACCCCCCGACCCCCTATCCCCCGACATCCAGGTGCCCTTACATCCCAGTGTTGATGTTATACCGTTCAAGCTGCGAAATCCTCAGAGCAATTCAGATTTGAACAGTCACAATAAATATGTTTAAAATAAGGTTGGATCTATTGGATAAAAATATACAGAGGTACAAGCAATAATCATAATCTGTCCTTAAATATATCAGTGTAGACTACATATAACAAGGGTTGAAGCTAATACACCAAGGTTGAACTGGACGGACTTGAGTCTTTATTCAGCCTTAAATACTATGTAACTAAGTTTCGCAATTCATTTGCAGATTTG
This sequence comes from Crinia signifera, assembly GCF_055691185.1. NCBI lineage: Eukaryota > Metazoa > Chordata > Amphibia > Anura > Myobatrachidae > Crinia > Crinia signifera. Next base: position 125,525,136 of record NC_139221.1, on the reverse strand, counting down.
CTCGGGGGGATTTATCTTTCTGTCTGGGCGGTGCATATCTACTCGCAGTCATCTGCAATTTAGCATATTAACAATCCATGCTGAATTAAGCCCATAGATCCAAAATGCTGGAACTCACATTCCATAAGAGTGTATATGCTGCGGTGCCTTCCAGGGGTATAGTGGCCAAATATACTGTTGCAATCTGGATTCTTGTAAATAATTAAAATGTATTTTATTAATCCACTCCAAAGTTTCAGATTTTACCCCGTCATTAGGGAAACAGAGCATAGGTGTACAAACTATTTATGAGACAAACAATGTATATTGATGAATTACAATACCCGATTAGGTTCAGCTAGTGATGTGCCTTGGACCATGTACTGTACATCCCTGTTTGAACCTAATCATGTCCTTATTACCTGATGACAGGTAAAACCTGAAGCATGGTCGTGAATTAATAAATACATTTTTAATTATTGACAAGACTCAGAATTTATATTTATACTGTAGTTGTATATTTTGTGCATTGATCGCGTGTTTCTTTAACAATAAAAAATAAGCTATAAACCAATGTGTTATATTTCATCTCCATGTATAAACACTGAGCTTGGTGGTGGTATTTTCTTCTAGGGGCAACAACTTGTACCAGTGCTTTTTAATATTTTTATTGATGAGATTGCAAATGGAATTGAGGGTAAAATGTGCCTTTTTGCAGATGACACAAAGGTATGCAACAGGGTAGACACACCTGGAGGGGTAAAACAAATGACTGATGGTCTAGGTAGATGAGAGGAATGGTCAAGAGCATGGCAGATACAGTTTAATGCCAAAAAATGCAAAATCATGCACTTGGGTTGCAAAAATCCAAAGACTAAATATAGTATAAATGGCACTATAATGGAAACTACTGAGGAAGAGGGATCTAGGTGTCACTATTTCAGGGGACTTAGAGGCTGGTAGGCAATATAACAAAGCAATGAAGAAGGCAAGTCAGATGCTTGGTTGCATAGGGAGAGGTATCAGCAGTAGAAAGAAAGAAGTAATAATGCCACTGTATAGGTCATTGGTATGACATTATCTAGAGTACTGTGTTCAGTTCTGGAGGCCATATCTCCAGAAGGATATAAATACATTAGAGACTGTACAAAGAAGGGCAACTAAAATGGTGCATGGCCTACATCACAAAACGTACCAGGAAAGACTAAAATATATTAATATGTATACTTTAGAGCAGAGAAGGGAAAGGGGGGACATGATAGAAACTTTCAAATAAATCAAGGGTTTTAACAAGGTACAGGTGGGAGACATTCTTCACAGGAAGAGGAGCAACAGAACACGAAGACATGCACTGAAACTAGAGGGAGGAAGATTCAGGGGCAATTTGAGGAAGAATTACTTCACAGAAAGGATAGTGGATAAGTGGAATAGCCTCCCATCAGAGGTGGTAGAGTTAAATAGATTAGAGGAATTTAAACATGCTTGGGATAGCATATTGATATCCTTACAAAGAAATAAGGATCAAATATGGTCTGAGGATGTTTCTATATAAAAAAAATCTCTCCTATGCCAGCATTTCTCATCCTCAGCCCTCAAACCTCCTAACAGTTCACATTTTCTAGCTCACCCAGCAGATGCACTGTAGGGGCAGAGGCGTAGCAAGGGCGGTGCCGATGGAGCACCAGCTCCGGGCGCTGAAAGCTATCCTGGCGCCGGAGCCGTGCCGGCACCGCCAGCTCGCCCACTCCATCTCCCCCGCTAGCTCCCGGCTCCCCGGCCCTCTGTGTGCGGGAGACGTGATGCTATTTAAAATTCACGTCTCTCGCTGGACCGCTAGCCAATAGGTGCTTGCGGTCCAGCAGCCAATCAACTAGTGGCTGCTGAACCGCGAGCGCCTATTGGCTAGCGCGGTCCAGCGGGATATGTGAATCTTAAATAGCAGGCGCAGCAGCACACACTAGTGCACTGTTACAGCGCGGAGCATGGACAGCGGACAGCTGGGGGTCCCACTGTCAGATGTCGCGCGCAGAGGCTGATCCGCGGCACTGCTCCCCTCTCGTGACAGCCATCACAGCCGCTGCAGATTCAGTGCAGGCTGTGACGGCTGAGTGACTTGATTGAGCAGCCTGCGCAGGGAGTGCAGACTGGGTCAGCCGCCGCAGCTAACATAATCCCGCCTACCCGGCTCCCAATGTGTTGGTAAGTTGTCGCCATCAGAAGGGGGACCATGCTCGAGCTCCAGTGTAACAAACATAAAAGAGGTCCAGACTCACCACCCTGGTGTTGGATAGGATGGGTATGGGATGGGTATGTTGGGGACAGTGAAAGAGTAGGGTGTGTAATTGGGAGTGGTGTAGAGGATTATGGAGTGAATGTGGCACAAACAGGGGGACTAGGGTGTATATGTGAGTAAAGCTTTATAGGGGGTCTGTGGGTGGAACAGGGTGTTTGTGGTGGGGATAAAGGGACGTGGCGATGAGGTCTCTCCCCTTTATGGAATCAATATGGGAATTCTGTGAGGGACAGAAATATGGGCAATGTTTAAGGGGCACTACGAGGGGAATTATGTGTAAGGGACATTACTACGGGCATAATATATCATGGGCATTATGTTTGTGGCATAATGTGTAATGGGCATTACATGTGGCATGATATGTAATGGGCATTATGGACGCTTAGTCCTTATTGCGGAAATTATCTCCAGTGTCAGACTGGGGCAAAGATATGTGGTTGTTCACGATTGAACAGTGATCCCTCGTATTGATAGTTTGGCAGCCCTTAAAATGTTTTGACCAATAATGATGCTTATATGGTTAGGATCTAGTGGTAGAATTGTTAAATCGGATTCTAACTAAAAAAAATGTTCTCTAGAAAGACAAGTTTTATGTCCAAAACGTGGGATGTGCGATGAGAGCTGCAGTATTTCCAATCTACGCAAACATTTTTAGGTACTTGTTTAGTTTCACGGTGGCAGCATCTCAGTCGCAGCAGCGTCTGTGTCCCCTTGCGGGGCTCTCTTCGCTCGCTCACTCTACGGGCTCAGTGGCTCGCTACGCTCGCCACGCTATCTAAAATCAACTCCATGCTAACGTGGATAGTGGGGGTATGAACTATTCACGCTGGCATGGAATTTATTTTAGAAAGTTTTGCGAGCGCCGAACCCGGAAGTAGCGGGCCGCCATGCTGCCGCCGTGAAACTAAACAAGAACCCATTTTTATGTTTGACGTAGAAGTTAAATTGTTCTTTGCAGATCCTAATGTGGCAGGTAGAATTGTATTCTACACCTGCTACATAGATGACCGCCTGGTATTTTGGAGGGGACCACCTTAAAGCTCTCATTAATGCTCATAATGCCAGTTTGAGCCCAGTAAAATTGACATTTATTCATAGTGCGGTCCAAGTCCATTTTTCTAGATGTCTGTATCTCTTTAAGGGCCAGATGTACTAAGCTTCAAAAGTGATAAAATGGAGAGTGATCAACAGCCAGCCAATAAGCTCCTATCTGCCCTGTCACAGACTGTGTTTGAAAAATGTCAGACAGGAGCTGATTGGCTGGTTGTTTATCACTCTCTATTTTATCACTTTTGAAGCTTAGTACATCTGGCCCTAAGTGATGGAATAATCGATACATGTTTGTTTTTGAAAGAAACGGACAGAAATAATCTGTTTATACCCCACTGCTCCTCGGCTGGTCATCACCTGGTTATATCTGGTCAGAAGATTCCACTCCTTTGCAGCTATTGCATTGCTGCACGAATCGTCCACTGCTCCTTGGCTGGTGGTAAACATGAACAAGCCACATAGGGGTTGAATTGGATATTAAACTTTGCTTGTAAGTCAGGTTGAAAGTCTTGCCTAGCGTGCTATAAAAAAGAAAGTTGAAGCAGTTCTGTTGGAACCTCGTAGCTGATCTCAGTGATGCACGAATCACCCACTTCTCCTCGGCTGGTCGTTGCCTGGATATATCTGGTCAGTAGGTTCCACTCCCTTTGCAGCTCCGCAGTGCAACTATTGCATTGCTGCACAAATGGCCCACTGCTCCTCGGCTGGTGGTAAACACGATCAAGGGTGTACACAGCATTAGGGTGTGACTGTGAACACCAAACACTCTAAGGGGGAAATTTACTAAGATGTATATTCTACTTCACATGTGATGTTGCTCTGGGCAACCAATCAGAATTTACTTCTTATTTATTTAGCACCCTCTAAGATAGTAGACAGGATCTGATTGGTTGCCCATAGCAACAGCACATGTGAAGTAGAATACACATCTTAGTAAATGTCCCCCTATGTGCGCATGCCTATGCTGCTGTGGCAAACAACAAACATCCACATTTCAAATAATACCCCCCCCCCCATTGAGACTGAACACACACCCCAAACAATCCCTTACATAATCTCTCAATTGTCACAAATATCCTCCTCACTCCCCACGTGTCGCCCAGAAACACCCCAGAAATGACAAGTGATCTTAAATGATAAAAACCAAACAGTACATTAAAGTGTGTTTAATAAATGAAGCTTAGATAGAACATATCAATTTAGCCTGATTTACACAAGAAAACATGCCTATTATATTTATTAATTCCAATGAAATGTCACAACTGCTAAGCCAAACTCATATAACATGAGATCTAAATACAGCGGCACGTAGTGATAATAAATTAATACCATGGAAAATATGGAGATGAAAAAAATGTCAGGAATAAAAAAGTGTGCCTGAGACGCTTCAGGTCTACGGTTCATCCCTGCAATCTGATGTGAGGGGAAGCATAGTCTTGAGCCATTCCTGGCGCTTTCCCTTACAGAGAGAGAGAGACAGTCTTGAACCGGCGGCCCTTGGCTTCCCCAGGCACGGGCATTAGCACTGTGCCACAGTGCTGCCCAACAGCTGTACATAGCTCTGAAACCATTGAGTCTCATTTACATTATGACATCATCACTCAACAGCGCCACCTCTGGCAGATGCTGGAACTACATGCTTAACATATGTGAATGCCTGACAAGAGAAGGGACCCCCATACCACCTTACTGCCTACTCAGGTGCTTATGTACTTAGACTGATGACGTGATAAAGTGGGAGGTGATAACGCAGCAGCCAGTCAGCCCCCAACTGTCATTTGCAATCACGATCAGTAACTTGACAGTTAGGAGCTGTGTCATGCCTTCAGCATAAGTTTCTGTTGTGTTCTACTGTTTATCTGTTTTGCATAATCCACTCCTTCCTGTGGTCAGTACAGAGCTACTGCATGCTAGGTAGTTTGTCCCCCTTAGCTTTCTGTAGCTAGCTAGCTAGCAATGCATTCTGGGACAAAGATGATCATCAGGGGCCATATTAAGTTTCACATGTATGCAGACAGATACAGCTCACATGGTCCAGCCCGAGACAGCATTCGATGTTTTACCCAATTCATTGTATATGCAACTTCTCCAATTCATTGTATATGCAACTTCTCCAATTCATTGTATATGCAACTTCTCCAATTCATTGTATATGCAACTTCTCCAATTCATTGTATATGCACCATCTAATCAATCATCGCATATATATACATGATCCCTTTACTGGATAATAAATACCGTTCTTCAGACATCGTATATCAAGATCGATTATTGAAAAGTAAAGGAGGGTTATGCTGTAGGTTTCGAATTTGCCAAGCTGCTTAGTGAGAGACTGAACAGTAAAACATCGATGCTATCAGCATTTGGACACATGCACACTGACTTCATCAGCAAACCATCAATGCCATCGATGCTACCATCGAGTTGGACACATGAACACTGATTTGTCAGCAAATATCAGGCTGTCAGCAACTTAAAACACACATCCTGAATTTGTCAGCAACATTGTCTGTCAGCAAGTGGATCACATGTACTGACTTACAGATCTGTTACACTGCCAGCCACAGCTATCTGCATATGACAGCACAAGTTTCTATACAGTCTGCTAACAGTGGCAACTCAGCAACAGGAGTACCGCCATTTGACTACACAGAAGCCTCACACTGTCAGCACAGCTACCTGCACATGGCAATACAACAGTCCCTGCACAGTCAAACAGTTTAACAGTTCCAAGAACCTGACTTAACAGAGCCCTGCTACACCGTCAGCACAGATACCTGCACACGGCGATACAGCAGTCTCTACGCAGACAAGCATTTACATCTCCTCAGTATGTCTCATAAAACAACATCTTCATACAAAACAAGGTCCCACATCTCTGGTTCCTCCAAATCAACATCAGTTAGCAATGCAGCCATCCTTGCACGTGCAAAAGCAGAAGCTGCAAAGGTACGGGCCAACTTTGCTGAGCAAGAAATGCAGTTGAAAGTAGAGAAATTTCACATGGAGGCAGAAAAGGTACGTCTGGGTGCAGAAAAGGATATGGAGAAAAAACGCTTAGAAGCAATTAGTGAGAAGCTTGCTGCTGAGAGGGAAGCTGCCGCCGCTATGGCCGAAGCAGAGTTCTTAGAGTCTGCAGAACGCTTCAACATAAAAGAAACCATTAATATACTTGATGCAGAACTTGGATCACAGAATTCAATGCAACGTGCAGCAGAATACGTGCGCCAAGTGTCCGCAAATAGCAGCAACGCTCCACCAGTACAAGATATGCAATCAGATTTCATAAATGAAACAAGCCAAGTACACTATGCAGTGCCACCACAAGTCAGTAGCAGACTGCAAACCTGCAAGCAAGAGGACTCCAATCACAGTGGATCCATGAGAGACAACTCACCCTCACGCCAAGAGCCTGTAGCCGCAAACTACAACCATGGCACTACCTCCTACACGCAAAGGTGGGGAAATACAAGCCAGCAGGAACCAGTCATTCCTACCAGGTATGATAACACACCACTTACCCACCATGCTAATGCACCTAGAGCCAATCAAGATACATTAGACTTTGCCAGGTTTCTTGCACGCCGTGACCTGGTGACAAAAGGACTCTCAAAGTTCAATGATCACCCTGAGAGTTTCAGAGCATGGCGATCCTCTTTCCAAAACGCAATCAAAGATTTAGGCCTTTCATATAGTGAAGAGATAGACCTCTTAATTAAATGGCTTGGGAATGAATCAGTTGAACATGCTAGAAGGATAAGAGTGATTAATATTAACCATCCTGAGTATGGCCTTAAAATGATCTGGGACAGACTTAATGAGTGCTATGGTTCACCAGAGGTAATAGAAAACGCACTGTTCAAAAGTATTGATGATTTTCCTAGGTTACCTAACAGAGGCTATCAGAGACTTAGAGAGTTAAGCGACTTACTAATGGAGCTCCAAGTAGCCAAATGTGAGGGAGACTTGCCAGGACTTGCTTTCCTAGACACCGCCAGAGGCATTAACCCTATAGTGCAAAAACTACCTTATAATCTACAGGAACAATGGATTACCCACGGTTCAAAGTTCAAACAGCGTAACAAGGTACCATTTCCACCATTCTCTGTTTTTGTGGACTTTGTAAGTCAGCAAGCCAAGACCAGGAATGACCCTAGTTTTGCCTTTGCCCTAACAGGCACTACCCCTGCGCTACCTAACCCTCGCAAAACTGCAGTCACAGTTCACAAGACTAACGTTCATGATTCAGATTCTTCCCACAGGTTTATCAGCTCTGCTCACCAAGAGACCAGGGAGAAAGATCCCGCCAAGCAGTGCCCTCTGCATCACAAACCACACCCTCTCCTGAAATGCAGAGCCTTCAGAGAAAAGTCCCTGGAGAACCGTAAGGCCTTCTTAAGAGAAAATGGTATCTGCTACAAATGCTGCTCTTCCTCATCTCACCTCGCCAAAGATTGCAAGGTTAGTCTTAACTGCACAGACTGTCACAGCACAAGTCACAACACAGCTTTACACCCTGGGCCTCCCCCATGGGCTTTACAAAACAGCCACAGTGACACAGAGCATGGCAGGGAGCATAATGCAGAGCAAAAAGACACTAATGCAGCAACACCAGAGATGACTGTGCAATGTACCGAAGTCTGCAAAGATGCCATTAGCAACAGATCTTGCTCCAAAATCTGTTTAGTCAGAGTCTACCCCAAAGGCCAACCAGATAAAGCTGTCAAACTTTATGCTATCCTAGATGACCAAAGTAATGGTTCTCTAGCCAGATCAAACTTCTTTGAGACCTTTAACATCAGAGGCCCCAGCACCCCTTACTCCTTAAAAACCTGTGCAGGGAGTTTTGAGGCAGCAGGAAGGAAAGCCACTGGCTATATAGTCAAATCCATAGATGGTAAGATATGTCTTCCCTTACCACCAATCACCGAGTGCGATGATATCCCAGAGAAAAGGTCTGAAATTCCTACACCAGATGCAGCCTTTCATCATTCGCATTTAAAACGTATAGCACATCTGATACCAGAACTGGACTCACAAGCCCAGGTATCTCTACTCATCGGGAGAGATCTCCTACGAGTCCACAAAGTCAGAAGTCAGATTAATGGTCCACACAATGCACCTTATGCTCAACGTTTAGACCTAGGATGGGTCATAATAGGAGAGGTATGCCTTGGAAGTGTGCACAAACCAGCTTCTATCAATACCATGCTTACTTGCACTTTAGAAAATGGACGCCCTTCTCTGTTTCAACCATGTCACAACCACTTCCTCATTAAGGAACTACCACACTGTACTCCCATAGATTCTCTTAGTGACGACCAGATCTGTGACAACTACCAAGATCATCTGGGATTCACAGTCTTCCAAAGAACAAAAAGGGATGACCAAGTAGCAATGTCCATAGAAGACAAACTATTCTTGGAAATAATGGAGGAAGGACTAGTTAAAGACAATACCAACAGCTGGGTTGCCCCTCTACCGTTTAGAACACCCAGACAACGTCTACCTAACAACAGAGAACAAGCTCTCAAACGTTTCTCCTCACTTAAACGCAATCTTCACAGAAAACCAGAGATGAAAGATCACTTCTTTTCTTTCATGAGCAAAATATTTGAAAACTGTCACGCTGAGATAGCTCCTATTCTTAAAGAGAAAGATGAATGCTGGTACCTGCCAATGTTTGGAGTATACCATCCAAAGAAACCAGGTCAGATCAGAGTTGTATTTGACTCCAGTGCTAAATTTGAAAGTATCTCTTTAAATGATGTGCTCCTGACAGGACCAGACCTTAACAACAAACTCCTTGCAGTACTCATACGATTCCGAAAAGACTCTATTGCCTTCACAGCTGACATTCAGCAAATGTTTCATTGTTTCCTTGTGAGAGAACAGGATAGGAATTTCCTAAGATTCTTTTGGTTCAGAGACAACGACCCCTCTAAGGACATTGTAGAATACCGCATGAGGGTACACATCTTTGGTAACAGCCCTTCACCCGCAGTTGCCATCTACGGACTCAGACGTTCAGCTCAAGAGGGTGAACTAGAGTATGGTTCTGATGTTAGACAGCTCGTAGAAAAAGATTTCTATGTGGATGACTGTTTGAAATCTATGCCAACAGAAGAGACCGCAATCAGCATTCTCAAGAGAGCTCAGGAAATGCTTGCTTGTTCCAATCTCAGACTTCACAAAATAGCCTCCAACAGCAAAAAAGTCATGGAAGCCTTCCCTACACAAGATCATACCACTGACTTAAGGGATTTGGATTTAGGAACTGATTCGCCACCAGCCCAACGTAGCCTTGGACTCTTATGGGACTTGAAATCTGACTCCTTTACCTTCCAAGTAAGTAGTGAAGAAAGGCCCTTCACTCGCAGAGGTGTCTTATCTACTGTCAATAGCTTGTACGACCTCTTAGGATTTGCAGCTCCTGTCACCATTCAAGGTAAAGCCTTGCTCAGAGACCTAACCTGTGAATCATCCGACTGGGATGCCCCTCTACCTCTAGGAAAAAGGGAATTGTGGGAAGAGTGGAAAAGTTCTCTGTCCGCCTTAACCAACCTTTATATTAGACGCCCATATGCACCTGTACCTTCCACAGAAGTGCAAAAGCAGAGACTGTGTGTATTCTCAGATGCTTCAGTTCAAGCAATTGCTGCTGTTGCATATCTCAAAACCATGGACAATAAAAGTCAATGTAACATTGGATTCGTCATGGGCAAAGCAAAGCTAGCACCTCTTCCAGAACACACAGTGCCCAGGCTAGAATTCTGTGCTGCAGTACTAGCCGTAGAAGTAGCTGAATTAATCTCATCAGAGTTGCCTATCAAACTCTCAGAAACAGAATTCTACACTGACAGCAAAGTAGTATTAGGGTACATTTACAACGAGACCAGACGTTTCCATGTTTATGTCAGCAACCGCGTGCTAAGGATCAGGAGATCTACCAATCGAAAACAGTGGAACTATGTATCTACTGCTCATAACCCCACAGATCACGCCATAAGAGCCGTTCCAGCCAGTCTCCTCAAAGACACCACATGGCTCACAGGACCTGAATTCTTGTACAAGACAGATTTGATCAATCCTCAAAGAGACCCATTTCTACTTACCCCTGCCACTCTTTTTACTCAGAAGACTGGGACTGCTTATGCTCTTTCAGGAGATTTCAACACCAAAGACTTATTGAAACCTCAATGGAGACAAGTTCAAAGCCTTGCAAACACCCTTTGGGACAGGTGGAAAAGTCAGTACTTATCTACCTTACAACCAAGAAGCAAATGGCAAGTTGCCCAACCCAACTTAAAACCAGGGGACATTGTGCTCATCAGAGACTGTCAGGCACAACGTAATGAGTGGCCTTTAAGTCTTGTCACCAAAACATTCCCAAGTAAGGATGGGAAAGTCTGTAAGGTGGAGGTCAAGGTCTGTAAACAAGGAGAGACTAAGTTCTATCTCAGACCAGTATCCGAACTGTTCTTACTGTTATCATCTTAGAGTTTAATATATGGTATCAGTGATACCAGACGGGGAGTGTCATGCCTTCAGCATAAGTTTCTGTTGTGTTCTACTGTTTATCTGTTTTGCATAATCCACTCCTTCCTGTGGTCGGTACAGAGCTACTGCATGCTAGGTAGTTTGTCCCCCTTAGCTTTCTGTAGCTAGCTAGCTAGCAATGCATTCTGGGACAAAGATGATCATCAGGGGCCATATTAAGTTTCACATGTATGCAGACAGATACAGCTCACATGGTCCAGCCCGAGACAGCATTCGATGTTTTACCCAATTCATTGTATATGCAACTTCTCCAATTCATTGTATATGCAACTTCTCCAATTCATTGTATATGCAACTTCTCCAATTCATTGTATATGCAACTTCTCCAATTCATTGTATATGCACCATCTAATCAATCATCGCATATATATACATGATCCCTTTACTGGATAATAAATACCGTTCTTCAGACATCGTATATCAAGATCGATTATTGAAAAGTAAAGGAGGGTTATGCTGTAGGTTTCGAATTTGCCAAGCTGCTTAGTGAGAGACTGAACTGAACTAATGGCTGCTGCATTATCACCTGCATGTAACAGCTGCAGATCTCACTATCAGCAACAGCCGGCACATTGTGAATTCTTCACACACACACACACACAACCCCCCCGACCCCCTATCCCCCGACATCCAGGTGCCCTTACATCCCAGTGTTGATGTTATACCGTTCAAGCTGCGAAATCCTCAGAGCTATTCATATTTGAACAGTCACAATAAATATGTTTAAAATAAGGTTGGATCTATTGGATAAAAATATACAGAGGTACAAGCAATAATCATAATCTGTCCTTAAATATATCAGTGGAGACTACATATAACAAGGGTTGAAGCTAATACACCAAGGTTGAACTGGATGGACTTGAGTCTTTATTCAGCCTTAAATACTATGTAACTAAGTTTCGCAATTCATTTGCAGATTTGCTCGGGGGGATTTATCTTTCTGTCTGGGCGGTGCATATCTACTCGCAGTCATCTGCAATTTAGCATATTAACAATCCATGCTGAATTAAGCCCATAGATCCAAAATGCTGGAACTCACATTCCATAAGAGTGTATATGCTGCGGTGCCTTCCAGGGGTATAGTGGCCAAATATACTGTTGCAATCTGGATTCTTGTAAATAATTAAAATGTATTTTATTAATCCACTCCAAAGTTTCAGATTTTACCCCGTCATTAGGGAAACAGAGCATAGGTGTACAAACTATTTATGAGACAAACAATATATATTGATGAATTACAATACCCGATTAGGTTCAGCTAGTGATGTGCCTTGGACCATGTACTGTACATCCCTGTTTGAACCTAATCATGTCCTTATTACCTGATGACAGGTAAAACCTGAAGCATAGTCGTGAATTAATAAATACATTTTTAATTATTGACAAGACTCAGAATTTATATTTATACTGTAGTTGTATATTTTGTGCATTGATCGCGTGTTTCTTTAACAATAAAAAATAAGCTATAAACCAATGTGTTATATTTCATCTCCATGTATAAACACTGAGCTTGGTGGTGGTATTTTCTTCTAGGGGCAACAACTTGTACCAGTGCTTTTTAATATTTTTATTGATGAGATTGCAAATGGAATTGAGGGTAAAATGTGCCTTTTTGCAGATGACACAAAGGTATGCAACAGGGTAGACACACCTGGAGGGGTAAAACAAATGACTGATGGTCTAGGTAGATGAGAGGAATGGTCAAGAGCATGGCAGATACAGTTTAATGCCAAAAAATGCAAAATCATGCACTTGGGTTGCAAAAATCCAAAGACTAAATATAGTATAAATGGCACTATAATGGAAACTACTGAGGAAGAGGGATCTAGGTGTCACTATTTCAGGGGACTTAGAGGCTGGTAGGCAATATAACAAAGCAATGAAGAAGGCAAGTCAGATGCTTGGTTGCATAGGGAGAGGTATCAGCAGTAGAAAGAAAGAAGTAATAATGCCACTGTATAGGTCATTGGTATGACATTATCTAGAGTACTGTGTTCAGTTCTGGAGGCCATATCTCCAGAAGGATATAAATACATTAGAGACTGTACAAAGAAGGGCAACTAAAATGGTGCATGGCCTACATCACAAAACGTACCAGGAAAGACTAAAATATATTAATATGTATACTTTAGAGCAGAGAAGGGAAAGGGGGGACATGATAGAAACTTTCAAATAAATCAAGGGTTTTAACAAGGTACAGGTGGGAGACATTCTTCACAGGAAGAGGAGCAACAGAACACGAAGACATGCACTGAAACTAGAGGTAGGAAGATTCAGGGGCAATTTGAGGAAGAATTACTTCACAGAAAGGATAGTGGATAAGTGGAATAGCCTCCCATCAGAGGTGGTAGAGTTAAATAGATTAGAGGAATTTAAACATGCTTGGGATAGCATATTGATATCCTTACAAAGAAATAAGGATCAAATATGGTCTGAGGATGTTTCTATATAAAAAAAATCTCTCCTATGCCAGCATTTCTCATCCTCAGCCCTCAAACCTCCTAACAGTTCACATTTTCTAGCTCACCCAGCAGATGCACTGTAGGGGCAGAGGCGTAGCAAGGGCGGTGCCGATGGAGCACCAGCTCCGGGCGCTGAAAGCTATCCTGGCGCCGGAGCCGTGCCGGCACCGCCAGCTCGCCCACTCCATCTCCCCCGCTAGCTCCCGGCTCCCCGGCCCTCTGTGTGCGGGAGACGTGATGCTATTTAAAATTCACGTCTCTCGCTGGACCGCTAGCCAATAGGTGCTTGCGGTCCAGCAGCCAATCAACTAGTGGCTGCTGAACCGCGAGCGCCTATTGGCTAGCGCGGTCCAGCGGGATATGTGAATCTTAAATAGCAGGCGCAGCAGCACACACTAGTGCACTGTTACAGCGCGGAGCATGGACAGCGGACAGCTGGGGGTCCCACTGTCAGATGTCACGCGCAGAGGCCGATCCGCGGCACTGCTCCCCTCTCGTGACAGCCATCACAGCCGCTGCAGATTCAGTGCAGGCTGTGACGGCTGAGTGACTTGATTGAGCAGCCTGCGCAGGGAGTGCAGACTGGGTCAGCCGCCGCAGCTAACATAATCCCGCCTACCCGGCTCCCAATGTGTTGGTAAGTTGTCGCCATCAGAAGGTGGACCATGCTCGAGCTCCAGTGTAACAAACATAAAAGAGGTCCAGACTCACCACCCTGGTGTTGGATAGGATGGGTATGGGATGGGTATGTTGGGGACAGTGAAAGAGTAGGGTGTGTAATTGGGAGTGGTGTAGAGGATTATGGAGTGAATGTGGCACAAACAGGGGGACTAGGGTGTATATGTGAGTAAAGCTTTATAGGGGGTCTGTGGGTGGAACAGGGTGTTTGTGGTGGGGATAGAGGGACGTGGCGATGAGGTCTCTCCTCTTATATGGAATCAATATGGGAATTCTGTAAAGGGACAGAAATATGGGCAATGTTTAAGGGGCACTACGAGGGGAATTATGTGTAAGGGACATTACTACGGGCATAATATATCATGGGCATTATGTTTGTGGCATAATGTGTAATGGGCATTACATGTGGCATGATATGTAATGGGCATTATGGACGCTTAGTCCTTATTGCGGAAATTATCTCCAGTGTCAGACTGGGGCAAAGATATGTGGTTGTTCACGATTGAACAGTGATCCCTCGTATTGATAGTTTGGCAGCCCTTAAAATGTTTTGACCAATAATGATGCTTATATGGTTAGGATCTAGTGGTAGAATTGTTAAATCGGATTCTAACTAAAAAAAATGTTCTCTAGAAAGACAAGTTTTATGTCCAAAACGTGGGATGTGCGATGAGAGCTGCAGTATTTCCATCCTACGCAAACATTTTTAGGTACTTGTTTAGTTTCACGGTGGCAGCATCTCAGTTGCAGCAGCGTCTGTGTCCCCTTGCGGGGCTCTCTTCGCTCGCTCACGCTACGGGCTCAGTGGCTCGCTACGCTCGCCACGCTATCTAAAATCAACTCCATGCCAACGTGGATAGTGGGGGTATGAACTATTCACGCTGGCATGGAATTTATTTTAGAAAGTTTTGCGAGCGCCGAACCCGGAAGTAGCGGGCCGCCATGCTGCCGCCGTGAAACTAAACAAGAACCCATTTTTATGTTTGACGTAGAAGTTAAATTGTTCTTTGCAGATCCTAATGTGGCAGGTAGAATTGTATTCTACACCTGCTACATAGATGACCGCCTGGTATTTTGGAGGGGACCACCTTAAAGCTCTCATTAATGCTCATAATGCCAGTTTGAGCCCAGTAAAATTGACATTTATTCATAGTGCGGTCCAAGTCCATTTTTCTAGATGTCTGTATCTCTTTAAGGGCCAGATGTACTAAGCTTCAAAAGTGATAAAATGGAGAGTGATCAACAGCCAGCCAATAAGCTCCTATCTGCCCTGTCACAGACTGTGTTTGAAAAATGTCAGACAGGAGCTGATTGGCTGGTTGTTTATCACTCTCTATTTTATCACTTTTGAAGCTTAGTACATCTGGCCCTAAGTGATGGAATAATCGATACATGTTTGTTTTTGAAAGAAACGGACAGAAATAATCTGTTTATACCCCACTGCTCCTCGGCTGGTCATCACCTGGTTATATCTGGTCAGAAGATTCCACTCCTTTGCAGCTATTGCATTGCTGCACGAATCGTCCACTGCTCCTTGGCTGGTGGTAAACATGAACAAGCCACATAGGGGTTGAATTGGATATTAAACTTTGCTTGTAAGTCAGGTTGAAAGTCTTGCCTAGCGTGCTATAAAAAAGAAAGTTGAAGCAGTTCTGTTGGAACCTCGTAGCTGATCTCAGTGATGCACGAATCACCCACTTCTCCTCGGCTGGTCGTTGCCTGGCTATATCTGGTCAGTAGGTTCCACTCCCTTTGCAGCTCCGCAGTGCAACTATTGCATTGCTGCACAAATGGCCCACTGCTCCTCGGCTGGTGGTAAACACGATCAAGGGTGTAAACAGCATTAGGGTGTGACTGTGAACACCAAACACTCTAAGGGGGAAATTTACTAAGATGTATATTCTACTTCACATGTGATGTTGCTCTGGGCAACCAATCAGAATTTACTTCTTATTTATTTAGCACCCTCTAAGATAGTAGACAGGATCTGATTGGTTGCACATAGCAACAGTACATGTGAAGTAGAATACACATCTTAGTAAATGTCCCCCTATGTGCGCATGCCTATGCTGCTGTGGCAAACAACAAACATCCACATTTCAAATAATACCCCCCCCCCCCCCCATTGAGACTGAACACACACCCCAAACAATCCCTTACATAATCTCTCAATTGTCACAAATATCCTCCTCACTCCCCACGTGTCGCCCAGAAACACCCCAGAAATGACAAGTGATCTTAAATGATAAAAACCAAACAGTACATTAAAGTGTGTTTAATAAATGAAGCTTAGATAGAACATATCAATTTAGCCTGATTTACACAAGAAAACATGCCTATTATATTTATTAATTCCAATAAAATGTCACAACTGCTAAGCCAAACTCATATAACATGAGATCTAAATACAGCGGCACGTAGTGATAATAAATTAATACCATGGAAAATATGGAGATGAAAAAAAATGTCAGGAATAAAAAAGTGTGCCTGAGACGCTTCAGGTCTACGGTTCATCCCTGCAATCTGATGTGTGGGGAAGCATAGTCTTGAGCCATTCCTGGCGCTTTCCCTTACAGAGAGAGAGAGAGAGACAGTCTTGAACCGGCGGCCCTTGGCTTCCCCAGGCACGGGCATTAGCACTGTGCCACAGTGCTGCCCAACAGCTGTACATAGCTCTGAAACCATTGAGTCTCATTTACATTATGACATCATCACTCAACAGCGCCACCTCTGGCAGATGCTGGAACTACATGCTTAACATATGTGAATGCCTGACAAGAGAAGGGACCCCCATACCACCTTACTGCCTACTCAGGTGCTTATGTACTTAGACTGATGACGTGATAAAGTGGGAGGTGATAACGCAGCAGCCAGTCAGCCCCCAACTGTCATTTGCAATCACGATCAGTAACTTGACAGTTAGGAGCTGATTGGCTGCTGCATTATCACCTGCATGTAACAGCTGCAGATCTCACTATCAGCAACAGCCGGCACATTGTGAATTCTTCACACACACACACACAACCCCCCCGACCCCCTATCCCCCGACATCCAGGTGCCCTTACATCCCAGTGTTGATGTTATACCGTTCAAGCTGCGAAATCCTCAGAGCTATTCATATTTGAACAGTCACAATAAATATGTTTAAAATAAGGTTGGATCTATTGGATAAAAATATACAGAGGTACAAGCAATAATCATAATCTGTCCTTAAATATATCAGTGTAGACTACATATAACAAGGGTTGAAGCTAATACACCAAGGTTGAACTGGATGGACTTGAGTCTTTATTCAGCCTTAAATACTATGTAACTAAGTTTCGCAATTCATTTGCAGATTTGCTCGGGGGGATTTATCTTTCTGTCTGGGCGGTGCATATCTACTCGCAGTCATCTGCAATTTAGCATATTAACAATCCATGCTGAATTAAGCCCATAGATCCAAAATGCTGGAACTCACATTCCATAAGAGTGGATATGCTGCGGTGCCTTCCAGGGGTATAGTGGCCAAATATACTGTTGCAATCTGGATTCTTGTAAATAATTAAAATGTATTTTATTAATCCACTCCAAAGTTTCAGATTTTACCCCGTCATTAGGGAAACAGAGCATAGGTGTACAAACTATTTATGAGACAAACAATATATATTGATGAATTACAATACCCGATTAGGTTCAGCTAGTGATGTGCCTTGGACCATGTACTGTACATCCCTGTTTGAACCTAATCATGTCCTTATTACCTGATGACAGGTAAAACCTGAAGCATAGTCGTGAATTAATAAATACATTTTTAATTATTGACAAGACTCAGAATTTATATTTATACTGTAGTTGTATATTTTGTGCATTGATCGCGTGTTTCTTTAACAATAAAAAATAAGCTATAAACCAATGTGTTATATTTCATCTCCATGTATAAACACTGAGCTTGGTGGTGGTATTTTCTTCTAGGGGCAACAACTTGTACCAGTGCTTTTTAATATTTTTATTGATGAGATTGCAAATGGAATTGAGGGTAAAATGTGCCTTTTTGCAGATGACACAAAGGTATGCAACAGGGTAGACACACCTGGAGGGGTAAAACAAATGACTGATGGTCTAGGTAGATGAGAGGAATGGTCAAGAGCATGGCAGATACAGTTTAATGCCAAAAAATGCAAAATCATGCACTTGGGTTGCAAAAATCCAAAGACTAAATATAGTAAAAATGGCACTATAATGGAAACTACTGAGGAAGAGGGATCTAGGTGTCACTATTTCAGGGGACTTAGAGGCTGGTAGGCAATATAACAAAGCAATGAAGAAGGCAAGTCAGATGCTTGGTTGCATAGGGAGAGGTATCAGCAGTAGAAAGAAAGAAGTAATAATGCCACTGTATAGGTCATTTGTATGACATTATCTAGAGTACTGTGTTCAGTTCTGGAGGCCATATCTCTAGAAGGATATAAATACATTAGAGACTGTACAAAGAAGGGCAACTAAAATGGTGCATGGCCTACATCACAAAACATACCAGGAAAGACTAAAATATATTAATATGTATACTTTAGAGCAGAGAAGGGAAAGGGGGGACATGATAGAAACTTTCGAATAAATCAAGGGTTTTAACAAGGTACAGGTGGGAGACATTCTTCACAGGAAGAGGAGCAACAGAACACGAAGACATGCACTGAAACTAGAGGGAGGAAGATTCAGGGGCAATTTGAGGAAGAATTACTTCACAGAAAGGATAGTGGATAAGTGGAATAGCCTCCCATCAGAGGTGGTAGAGTTAAATATATTAGAGGAATTTAAACATGCTTGGGATAGCATATTGATATCCTTACAAAGAAATAAAGATCAAATATGGTCTGAGGATGTTTCTATATAAAAAAAATCTCTCCTATGCCAGCATTTCTCATCCTCAGCCCTCAAACCTCCTAACAGTTCACATTTTCTAGCTCACCCAGCAGATGCACTGTAGGGGCAGAGGCGTAGCAAGGGCGGTGCCGATGGAGCACCAGCTCCGGGCGCTGAAAGCTATCCTGGCGCCGGAGCCGTGCCGGCACCGCCAGCTCGCCCACTCCATCTCCCCCGCTAGCTCCCGGCTCCCCGGCCCTCTGTGTGCGGGAGACGTGATGCTATTTAAAATTCACGTCTCTCGCTGGACCGCTAGCCAATAGGTGCTTGCGGTCCAGCAGCCAATCAACTAGTGGCTGCTGACCCGCGAACGCCTATTGGCGAGCGCGGTCCAGCGGGATATGTGAATCTTAAATAGCAGGCGCAGCAGCACACACTAGTGCACTGTTACAGCGCGGAGCATGGACAGCGGACAGCTGGGGGTCCCACTGTCAGATGTCGCGCGCAGAGGCCGATCCGCGGCACTGCTCCCCTCTCGTGACAGCCATCACAGCCGCTGCAGATTCAGTGCAGGCTGTGACGGCTGAGTGACTTGATTGAGCAGCCTGCGCAGGGAGTGCAGACTGGGTCAGCCGCCGCAGCTAACATAATCCCGCCTACCCGGCTCCCAATGTGTTGGTAAGTTGTCGCCATCAGAAGGGGGACCATGCTCGAGCTCCAGTGTAACAAACATAAAAGAGGTCCAGACTCACCACCCTGGTGTTGGATAGGATGGGTATGGGATGGGTATGTTGGGGACAGTGAAAGAGTAGGGTGTGTAATTGGGAGTGGTGTAGAGGATTATGGAGTGAATGTGGCACAAACAGGGGGACTAGGGTGTATATGTGAGTAAAGCTTTATAGGGGGTCTGTGGGTGGAACAGGGTGTTTGTGGTGGGGATAGAGGGACGTGGCGATGAGGTCTCTCCTCTTATATGGAATCAATATGGGAATTCTGTGAGGGACAGAAATATGGGCAATGTTTAAGGGGCACTACGAGGGGAATTATGTGTAAGGGACATTACTACGGGCATAATATATCATGGGCATTATGTTTGTGGCATAATGTGTAATGGGCATTACATGTGGCATGATATGTAATGGGCATTACGGACGCTTAGTCCTTATTGCGGAAATTATCTCCAGTGTCAGACTGGGGCAAAGATATGTGGTTGTTCACGATTGAACAGTGATCCCTCGTATTGATAGTTTGGCAGCCCTTAAAATGTTTTGACCAATAATGATGCTTATATGGTTAGGATCTAGTGGTAGAATTGTTAAATCTGATTCTAACTAAAAAAAATGTTTTCTAGAAAGACAAGTTTTATGTCCAAAACGTGGGATGTGCGATGAGAGCTGCAGTATTTCCATCCTACGCAAACATTTTTAGGTACTTGTTTAGTTTCACGGTGGCAGCATCTCAGTCGCAGCAGCGTCTGTGTCCCCTTGCGGGGCTCTCTTCGCTCGCTCACGCTACGGGCTCAGTGGCTCGCTACGCTCGCCACGCTATCTAAAATCAACTCCATGCCAACGTGGATAGTGGGGGTATGAACTATTCACGCTGGCATGGAATTTATTTTAGAAAGTTTTGCGAGCGCCGAACCCGGAAGTAGCGGGCCGCCATGCTGCCGCCGTGAAACTAAACAAGAACCCATTTTTATGTTTGACGTAGAAGTTAAATTGTTCTTTGCAGATCCTAATGTGGCAGGTAGAATTGTATTCTACACCTGCTACATAGATGACCGCCTGGTATTTTGGAGGGGACCACCTTAAAGCTCTCATTAATGCTCATAATGCCAGTTTGAGCCCAGTAAAATTGACATTTATTCATAGTGCGGTCCAAGTCCATTTTTCTAGATGTCTGTATCTCTTTAAGGGCCAGATGTACTAAGCTTCAAAAGTGATAAAATGGAGAGTGATCAACAGCCAGCCAATCAGCTCCTATCTGCCCTGTCACAGACTGTGTTTGAAAAATGTCAGACAGGAGCTGATTGGCTGGTTGTTTATCACTCTCTATTTTATCACTTTTGAAGCTTAGTACATCTGGCCCTAAGTGATGGAAAAATCGATACATGTTTGTTTTTGAAAGAAACGGACAGAAATAATCTGTTTATACCCCACTGCTCCTCGGCTGGTCATCACCTGGTTATATCTGGTCAGAAGATTCCACTCCTTTGCAGCTATTGCATTGCTGCACGAATCGTCCACTGCTCCTTGGCTGGTGGTAAACATGAACAAGCCACATAGGGGTTGAATTGGATATTAAACTTTGCTTGTAAGTCAGGTTGAAAGTCTTGCCTAGCGTGCTATAAAAAAGAAAGTTGAAGCAGTTCTGTTGGAACCTTGTAGCTGATCTCAGTGATGCACGAATCACCCACTTCTCCTTGGCTGGTCGTTGCCTGGATATATCTGGTCAGTAGGTTCCACTCCCTTTGCAGCTCCGCTGTGCAACTATTGCATTGCTGCACAAATGGCCCACTGCTCCTCGGCTGGTGGTAAACACGATCAAGGGTGTACACAGCATTAGGGTGTGACTGTGAACACCAAACACTCTAAGGGGGAAATTTACTAAGATGTATATTCTACTTCACATGTGATGTTGCTCTGGGCAACCAATCAGAATTTACTTCTTATTTATTTAGCACCCTCTAAGATAGTAGACATTATCTGATTGGTTGCCCATAGCAACAGCACATGTGAAGTAGAATACACATCTTAGTAAATGTCCCCCTATGTGCGCATGCCTATGCTGCTGTGGCAAACAACAAACATCCACATTTCAAATAATACCCCCCCATTGAGACTGAACACACACCCCAAACAATCCCTTACATAATCTCTCAATTGTCACAAATATCCTCCTCACTCCCCACGTGTCGCCCAGAAACACCCCAGAAATGACAAGTGATCTTAAATGATAAAAACCAAACAGTACATTAAAGTGTGTTTAATAAATGAAGCTTAGATAGAACATATCAATTTAGCCTGATTTACACAAGAAAACATGCCTATTATATTTATTAATTCCAATAAAATGTCACAACTGCTAAGCCAAACTCATATAACATGAGATCTAAATACAGCGGCACGTAGTGATAATAAATTAATACCATGGAAAATATGGAGATGAAAAAAATGTCAGGAATAAAAAAGTGTGCCTGAGACGCTTCAGGTCTACGGTTCATCCCTGCAATCTGATGTGAGGGGAAGCATAGTCTTGAGCCATTCCTGGCGCTTTCCCTTACAGAGAGAGAGAGACAGTCTTGAACCGGCGACCCTTGGCTTCCCCAGGCACGGGCATTAGCACTGTGCCACAGTGCTGCCCAACAGCTGTACATAGCTCTGGAACCATTGAGTCTCATTTACATTATGACATCATCACTCAACAGCGCCACCTCTGGCAGATGCTGGAACTACATGCTTAACATATTTGAATGCCTGACAAGAGAAGGGACCCCCATACCACCTTACTGCCTACTCAGGTGCTTATGTACTTAGACTGATGACGTGATAAAGTGGGAGGTGATAACGCAGCAGCCAGTCAGCCCCCAACTGTCATTTGCAATCACGATCAGTAACTTGACAGTTAGGAGCTGATTGGCTGCTGCATTATCACCTGCATGTAACAGCTGCAGATCTCACTATCAGCAACAGCCGGCACATTGTGAATTCTTCACACACACACACACACACACACACAACCCCCCCGACCCCCTATCCCCCGACATCCAGGTGCCCTTACATCCCAGTGTTGATGTTATACCGTTCAAGCTGCGAAATCCTCAGAGCTATTCAGATTTGAACAGTCACAATAAATATGTTTAAAATAAGGTTGGATCTATTGGATAAAAATATACAGAGGTACAAGCAATAATCATAATCTGTCCTTAAATATATCAGTGTAGACTACATATAACCAGGGTTGAAGCTAATACACCAAGGTTGAACTGGATGGACTTGAGTCTTTATTCAGCCTTAAATACTATGTAACTAAGTTTCGCAATTCATTTGCAGATTTGCTCGGGGGGATTTATCTTTCTGTCTGGGCGGTGCATATCTACTCGCAGTCATCTGCAATTTAGCATATTAACAATCCATGCTGAATTAAGCCCATAGATCCAAAATGCTGGAACTCACATTCCATAAGAGTGGATATGCTGCGGTGCCTTCCAGGGGTATAGTGGCCAAATATACTGTTGCAATCTGGATTCTTGTAAATAATTAAAATGTATTTTATTAATCCACTCCAAAGTTTCAGATTTTACCCCGTCATTAGGGAAACAGAGCATAGGTGTACAAACTATTTATGAGACAAACAATATATATTGATGAATTACAATACCCGATTAGGTTCAGCTAGTGATGTGCCTTGGACCATGTACTGTACATCCCTGTTTGAACCTAATCATGTCCTTATTACCTGATGACAGGTAAAACCTGAAGCATAGTCGTGAATTAATAAATACATTTTTAATTATTGACAAGACTCAGAATTTATATTTATACTGTAGTTGTATATTTTGTGCATTGATCGCGTGTTTCTTTAACAATAAAAAATAAGCTATAAACCAATGTGTTATATTTCATCTCCATGTATAAACACTGAGCTTGGTGGTGGTATTTTCTTCTAGGGGCACCAACTTGTACCAGTGCTTTTTAATATTTTTATTGGTGAGATTGCAAATGGAATTGAGGGTAAAATGTGCCTTTTTGCAGATGACACAAAGGTATGCAACAGGGTAGACACACCTGGAGGGGTAAAACAAATGACTGATGGTCTAGGTAGATGAGAGGAATGGTCAAGAGCATGGCAGATACAGTTTAATGCCAAAAAATGCAAAATCATGCACTTGGGTTGCAAAAATCCAAAGACTAAATATAGTATAAATGGCACTATAATGGAAACTACTGAGGAAGAGGGATCTAGGTGTCACTATTTCAGGGGACTTAGAGGCTGGTAGGCGATATATCAAAGCAATGAAGAAGGCAAGTCAGATGCTTGGTTGCATAGGGAGAGGTATCAGCAGTAGAAAGAAAGAAGTAATAATGCCACTGTATAGGTCATTTGTATGACATTATCTAGAGTACTGTGTTCAGTTCTGGAGGCCATATCTCTAGAAGGATATAAATACATTAGAGACTGTACAAAGAAGGGCAACTAAAATGGTGCATGGCCTACATCACAAAACATACCAGGAAAGACTAAAATATATTAATATGTATACTTTAGAGCAGAGAAGGGAAAGGGGGGACATGATAGAAACTTTCAAATAAATCAAGGGTTTTAACAAGGTACAGGTGGGAGACATTCTTCACAGGAAGAGGAGCAACAGAACACGAAGACATGCACTGAAACTAGAGGGAGGAAGATTCAGGGGCAATTTGAGGAAGAATTACTTCACAGAAAGGATAGTGGATAAGTGGAATAGCCTCCCATCAGAGGTGGTAGAGTTAAATAGATTAGAGGAATTTAAACATGCTTGGGATAGCATATTGATATCCTTACAAAGAAATAAGGATCAAATATGGTCTGAGGATGTTTCTATATAAAAAAAAATCTCTCCTATGCCAGCATTTCTCATCCTCAGCCCTCAAACCTCCTAACAGTTCACATTTTCTAGCTCACCCAGCAGATGCACTGTAGGGGCAGAGGCGTAGCAAGGGCGGTGCCGATGGAGCACCAGCTCCGGGCGCTGAAAGCTATCCTGGCGCCGGAGCCGTGCCAGCACCGCCAGCTCGCCCACTCCATCTCCCCCGCTAGCTCCCGGCTCCCCGGCCCTCTGTGTGCGGGAGACGTGATGCTATTTAAAATTCACGTCTCTCGCTGGACCGCTAGCCAATAGGTGCTTGCGGTCCAGCAGCCAATCAACTAGTGGCTGCTGACCCGCGAACGCCTATTGGCGAGCGCGGTCCAGCGATATATGTGAATCTTAAATAGCAGGCGCAGCAGCACACACTAGTGCACTGTTACAGCGCGGAGCATGGACAGCGGACAGCTGGGGGTCCCACTGTCAGATGTCGCGCGCAGAGGCCGATCCGCGGCACTGCTCCCCTCTCGTGACAGCCATCACAGCCGCTGCAGATTCAGTGCAGGCTGTGACGGCTGAGTGACTTGATTGAGCAGCCTGCGCAGGGAGTGCAGACTGGGTCAGCCGCCGCAGCTAACATAATCCCGCCTACCCGGCTCCCAATGTGTTGGTAAGTTGTCGCCATCAGAAGGGGGACCATGCTCGAGCTCCAGTGTAACAAACATAAAAGAGGTCCAGACTCACCACCCTGGTGTTGGATAGGATGGGTATGGGATGGGTATGTTGGGGACAGTGAAAGAGTAGGGTGTGTAATTGGGAGTGGTGTAGAGGATTATGGAGTGAATGTGGCACAAACAGGGGGACTAGGGTGTATATGTGAGTAAAGCTTTATAGGGGGTCTGTGGGTGGAACAGGGTGTTTGTGGTGGGGATAGAGGGACGTGGCGATGAGGTCTCTCCTCTTATATGGAATCAATATGGGAATTCTGTGAGGGACAGAAATATGGGCAATGTTTAAGGGGCACTACGAGGGGAATTATGTGTAAGGGACATTACTACGGGCATAATATATCATGGGCATTATGTTTGTGGCATAATGTGTAATGGGCATTACATGTGGCATGATATGTAATGGGCATTACGGACGCTTAGTCCTTATTGCGGAAATTATCTCCAGTGTCAGACTGGGGCAAAGATATGTGGTTGTTCACGATTGAACAGTGATCCCTCGTATTGATAGTTTGGCAGCCCTTAAAATGTTTTGACCAATAATGATGCTTATATGGTTAGGATCTAGTGGTAGAATTGTTAAATCGGATTCTAACTAAAAAAAATGTTCTCTAGAAAGACAAGTTTTATGTCCAAAACGTGGGATGTGCGATGAGAGCTGCAGTATTTCCATCCTACGCAAACATTTTTAGGTACTTGTTTAGTTTCACGGTGGCAGCATCTCAGTCGCAGCAGCGTCTGTGTCCCCTTGCGGGGCTCTCTTCGCTCGCTCACGCTACGGGCTCAGTGGCTCGCTACGCTCGCCACGCTATCTAAAATCAACTCCATGCCAACGTGGATAGTGGGGGTATGAACTATTCACGCTGGCATGGAATTTATTTTAGAAAGTTTTGCTAGCGCCGAACCCGGAAGTAGCGGGCCGCCATGCTGCCGCCGTGAAACTAAACAAGAACCCATTTTTATGTTTGACGTAGAAGTTAAATTGTTCTTTGCAGACCCTAATGTGGCAGGTAGAATTGTATTCTACACCTGCTACATAGATGACCGCCTGGTATTTTGGAGGGGACCACCTTAAAGCTCTCATTAATGCTCATAATGCCAGTTTGAGCCCAGTAAAATTGACATTTATTCATAGTGCGGTCCAAGTCCATTTTTCTAGATGTCTGTATCTCTTTAAGGGCCAGATGTACTAAGCTTCAAAAGTGATAAAATGGAGAGTGATCAACAGCCAGCCAATAAGCTCCTATCTGCCCTGTCACAGACTGTGTTTGAAAAATGTCAGACAGGAGCTGATTGGCTGGTTTTTTATCACTCTCTATTTTATCACTTTTGAAGCTTAGTACATCTGGCCCTTCAAACACACCTTCACAGTGTGAGTTTCGGTACGACATTGGTTACTGGGACTCCCTATACCCCACTTACTTTGTTTCAGTATTGTGTCACTTATACACATATTGTGTTTTTTTTTCTTTTATGACTTTCATATTGAACTTATCACATCCTGTGGATATACGAGTCAAGCGCCATCAATCCCTCATCTTTTCTGAATACGTCTTGCGAGCTAGGATTATTGAGTGGTCCTCTTTTCGGGATTGAGGCTGCAGGGACTTCATAGCGCCTTGGGACTTTTTCATATTTGTTATTTGTTTTGTCTTTTACACTTGGATACATAGAAATACACGCCAACAGCATATCGATACTGTATTCTCATTAGAGGAAATAGGCGACATAGAAATTCTAGATGATACACTGGATAATATTATGTCTAGATTAGAGAAAACTCTATTAAAAGAGAGTCGACTTTGGTGGGAAGTGACGACTCTAGAGAAGTACCTCACTGTCAAATTAATCCCTAAGGGTTTACAGATCCAGAAAAGGGCTTCATTCAATAACCCCTCTGAAAAATTCACCCAGAGGTGGGAACAAATCCTGAATATATGCTCCATCTCATTAATGGAGCTGATTATTCAGGAAAGGAAATCCGAAATGGAGGATGTCGAATCTAACATTACTAAACTAGAGTCCCTTATTGATCCGTTTAAAAATCAAGCGGAATACAAAGAATTAGAAGGTAAAATCAAATTGAAACTTCAGAAAAATGAAAAAGATTTGATGAGAAGGAAACAAAAAAAGGGTACTTGTTTCCTAGCACGGCCACACCGATTAAGATCGGGGTGGTCGTTCTGAAAAAAATCGGGTCGATCGCATCGCATGCGATTTGGTCGCATGCGATGCGATCGACGCGACCGACCGATTTTTGACCCGATTTTTTTCATTGAATCCAATGTAAATTGGGTCCCTGGGACCCAATTTTACATTGGATTCAATGAAAAAAATTCCCAACCCCCCCAAATTGAAGCGCGTAAACAGCAGCCCACGATAGACGCATACCCGAAGCGTGGCGAGCGCAGCGAGCCCGCGAGGGGCGGCGGTACGCGTCCTCCGACCTTTTCATGCCCTACTATCCACTAGGGCGTGGAGTGAGAATAGAATAGTGTGGCGAGCGCAGCGAGCCACCGAGCCCGAAGCGTGGCGAGCGCAGCGAGCCCCGCGAGGGGACGCGGATACCTTCACAGGTAAATGCGTCCCTTCGCGGGCTTCACAGGTGTCCGCGTCGCCACGGACACCTGTGAAGCCCGCAAGGGGACGCGTATAACTGTGAAGGTATCCGCGTCCCCTCGCGGGGCTCGCTGCGCTCGCCACGCTTCGGGCTCGGTGGCTCGCTGCGCTCGCCACACTATTCTATTCTCACTCCACGCCCTAGTGGATAGTAGGGCATGAAAAGGTCGGAGGACGCGTACCGCCGCCCCTCGCGGGCTCGCTGCGCTCGCCACGCTTCGGGTTGGCGTCTATCGTGGGGCGACGACGGGGACATCTATAATGTGAAATGGGTCATATGGACACATTTCACATTTTTTGACATTTTTACACCATTTCAATGTTAAAAAATTTTTTAACATTGAATCCTATGCAAAAATCGGGGGCATCGCGTCGCATCGCGTCGGGACCAATGTTAATGGTCCCGACCGACGCGATGCCCCCGATATTTTACCTTTCCCGACAAGATTTCAATGTTAAAATATTTTTTAACATTGAAGTCTATGGAAATATCGGGGGCATCGCGTCGGTCGCGTCGGGACCAATGTTAATGGTCCCGACCGACGCGATGCCCCCGATATTTTATCCTAGCCGGCAAAATGGACCTGATTTCAAAAGAAATCGGGTCCATCGTGGGTAATCGTGTCCCTTAAGTAAGGGACACGATTACTCACGATTGTGGCCGTGCTAGGAAACAAGTACCAAAAAAGTTTCAACGGGACCAAGCTTCGGTGGATGGGGTAAAAGACGGCACACGTTCTGGGAGACCCGTTCCAGGGCCACCAGATGTGCGTCGTCGCACACTTACTACAAACCCTGGTCCTAGAAAGAATTCTAGAAAAAGACAACAAAACTTCCAATCACCTATTAGACCAAAACCACTCTATAGTGAAGCAGTTAAAACTAATTTAAATCCACCCAGGACTCCTTTACCACAAAGGACTCCTAGGGGCCAAAACCCTAAATCATGGAAAAGAGTACCGTTTAGGAGACCTTTTAAAAATTGGGAAGAAAGGAGAAATGATCCAGTATTTCCTGAACAACAGAGTTTTAGGAATAGAGAGACCATAAGGGGAGATCGTCCTAATTGGGTTGACCATTATACTTCACATAATAGGTTTAATACTCTAGAACATCCGCCCACTAGGTCAAATTTTTTAGACCAGAATCGCCAATCATGGAGAATCAATTAATTACTCCCCCCTCTTCCATTAATGTAAGAAAGAGGGTTAAGAGGGGTAAGAGAGGTGGTACCCGTAAAAGGATTAGAAAGAAAAAGAAAAAGAATATTAAATATTCACATTCCAATATTGTAGATACTGAAGAACATGTCACAAAGATTTACAACCTTAGTGATCATAGTTTGTCCGAAGGGGAAACCCTTGTTTTACAAAAAGGTCTTAAATATGCCCCTAGCAACTCCATTAATTTTTTCGACCTGTATTTGGATGTAAATAAATTCATTCGTAAGATAACTTTGAAGAATTTTTTTGCGAATAAAGACTCAGTTGAGCAGGAATTTAATATTAATCCTTTCAAAAAGCCCTCAGTATTTAATCCTCAATATATTAAAGGTTGTTTTATCGAATCATTCCAAAAATTGGTTAATAATGAATTAAACATACTTAAGGATAATCTACCCACCATGAGGCATAATATGTCGATTATAGAAAAAGAGGCGATTGAATCCCTTAAGAATAATACCAATCTGATCATTAAACCCGCCGATAAAGGCGGGGCGGTGGTGGTTTTAAACAAATCCATGTACATAGCTGAAGCAATGCGTCAACTAAATGATGGTATTACGTACAGGAAATTAAAGACAGATCCTTCACAAAGAATCCTTCTAGATTTAAAAAAATTGGTGGATGGGTTCGTTGCCCTGGGCACTATAACAGGCGAGACGGCTGAATTTTTGGTAAGAGAGGAGTACTCAGTTCCAGTGCTCTATCTCTTGCCGAAAATACACAAAAATTCCAGTAACCCCCCAGGACGCCCAATTGTTGCAGGCACAAACAGCATAACTGCAAATTTGTCCTATTTCATAGATCACCATCTGCAACCCATTGTTATTACTAATAGGTCTCATTTAAAAGACACTAAAGATGTCCTGAATAAAATCAAGATGATAGATTGGGATGAAGACTGTTTCTTTGTCACTGCGGATGTTACATCCCTGTATACAATTATTAAACATACAGATGGAGTTCAGGCAGTGAAACAATCCCTCTTAGAAACTGATACCAGTCCCGATTTACAAAACCTGTTAATACAAGGCATCGAATTCATCTTGACCAACAATTATTTTAATTTCAATGGTGTGTTTTTTAATCAGGAGGTTGGCACAGCCATGGGGACCAGGTTCGCCCCTAGCTATGCCAACATGTTCATGGCCAGATGGGAGAACCTGATGGTATGGCATGGTCATGGCTGGGAGGCGAATCTGGTCCAATGGTTGACGACGTGCTCTTTGTATGGAGAGGTCAGGAAACGGAACTGCTTACATTTTGTGAATACCTTAATTCCAATGAGTTTAATATTAAACTAACCTATGACATAAGTAAAACTGGAGTCAATTTTTTGGATTTAAGGATTTATGTAGAGAATATGCAGATCGAGACTACAGTATATTATAAACCGTCTGACTCCAACTCCTATATTAATCCATCCAGTAATCACTTAAAAAGATGGATAACGAATGTCCCTAAAGGGCAGTTCGTACGTCTTAAACGTAACTGTTCAAATAATGCCAACTTTGAAACCAGTGCTTCAAAAATGAAGGATAAATTTGTTAACAAAGGGTATAATCCTTTATTGGTTGAAGGGGCGTTGGATGAAACAAGGGCATTGGTAAGAGAAGATCTTCTTAAAGATAAAAATGACAACACCTCTGGAAATTCAAATTATACTATAGCATTTAGTACTCAGTACAATGCCTATCATAAATCAATAGAACAGATCTTTAAGAGGAACTGGAAGCTGTTATTGGAAGACCCCATTCTCACGAATATTTTACCATCTACCCCAAAATTTATCTATAGGAGGGCTGCTAACCTTAAAGACAAATTGGTGAATAGTGCTTTCACAGAAAAAGGCATCATGTCGACACGCAACAACGGGTTTCACCGTTGCGGTGATTGCGCCATGTGCAAAGCTTATCCATCCACCATAAGGAAATTCACAGAGTTTAAATTGAATAACTTTAACATTAAACCCAGACAATTTATTACATGCAATTCTAACTATGTAGTATACGCCATTCGCTGTGCATGTGATAAAATGTATGTCGGCAAGACCAAGCGAAATTTGAAAATACGGCTTGCCGAACACGTGCGAAATATAAAAAGAGAGTTTAAAGATCACCCCTTCTCGTTACATTTCTTAGAAGTCCACAATAGTTCCCTAAAAGCCATTACAGGCTTTTGGGCTTGGAAAATGTCAAATGCAACTGGCGACATAACAATAGGGACATTAGGTTAGCCCAAACTGAGATGAGGTGGATTTTTAATTTGTCCACTCTTGCCCCACAAGGCTTGAACCATGAATTTGAGTTAAAATGTTTTTTATAAATTTTTTACATATTTTTATATTTTTTTATGTGTACAGTATATCAATTTGTATAGCATTTTATATATAATACTGTATTTTAATTGTATACTTTGTAAATGGAGGAACCACTGACCTTATCCCGTTTATTTATTAATTACCTCTAGCACTTTAAATTATATATGTTAAACCCCTTATCCGTTTTAATTTATAATCAGCATTTGCACTTTGAACAGGACTCAAAGATGCGTTCCATACAACGTAAATAAGCTTTATCTATGACCCGCATTATGAGTGAGGCATCAATAAAGATGCACCTTGAACGCGACAGTTACTATGCCCGGCTTCTGACACTTCCGGGATGCGTTCCACGCACCGGAAGATGTCATTAGCCGATAACTATGGTGCGCCTCATTGACCTACTTCCGGGCATGCGGTCCACGCACCGGAAGATGTCATTAGCCGTTATAACATGGTGCGCTTCATTCACCCATTTCCTGACTTCCGGGCGTGCGTTCCACGTCCCGGAAGTAGTTATCCCCGCGAATAGCACTACACCGATTCCGTACTATATATACACATGTTCTATACGGGATTCAAGCATTTGCTTACACGCTAAGCGGGTGTATAATTAGAGGGGTTTATAGTGCTTTTACATAAGGGAATAAGTCTTGTTCACCCTGATTAGGCTGAACCGGAAGTGGCTCCTCCATTGTGCTATATAAACCCTGTATGATTCACTCACTGTCTATCCTTGATAAAGGCGGCTGGGACCGCCGAAACATGTTGGAGGACAAGTGAGTTTTTGTTACCTTGTTTTAAGAAGTATAGTGGCTATTGGCCAATTGGTCACTGTACACTTTTTGTTTATTAAATAATTCATTCTGAGACTGGCACTTTCCCTTTGTTTTCCGTTACATCCATCTGAGGGAAATTATTGGAGTTGATGCCAGGTTTATTGTCTTGGTGAAAAGAAACCTTTATAGACGTTGATCACCTGCATTTGCAGTGAGTACGGTACGCCACCATTTTGGACCACCTTCACTGCATGGTTGGTGTCCTATGTTGTTGAGCTTCAAAAGATACCTTTATGCACTTAATCTTCAAATTGCACGAGTGAGTTTGGTACGCTCATTAAAGTCAGTGTCCCTGTCACAGTGGGTGTACCCCTAACATAAAGAAACCTTTATACACTTCAAACACACCTTCACAGTGTGAGTTTCGGTACGACATTGGTTACTGGGACTCCCTATACCCCACTTACTTTGTTTCAGTATTGTGTCACTTATACACATATTGTGTTTTTTTTTCTTTTATGACTTTCATATTGAACTTATCACATCCTGTGGATATACGAGTCAAGCGCCATCAATCCCTCATCTTTTCTGAATACGTCTTGCGAGCTAGGATTATTGAGTGGTCCTCTTTTCGGGATTGAGGCTGCAGGGACTTCATAGCGCCTTGGGACTTTTTCATATTTGTTATTTGGACAGAAATAATCTGTTTATACCCCACTGCTCCTCGGCTGGTCATCACCTGGTTATATCTGGTCAGAAGATTCCACTCCTTTGCAGCTATTGCATTGCTGCACGAATCGTCCACTGCTCCTTGGCTGGTGGTAAACATGAACAAGCCACATAGGGGTTGAATTGGATATTAAACTTTGCTTGTAAGTCAGGTTGAAAGTCTTGCCTAGCGTGCTATAAAAAAGAAAGTTGAAGCAGTTCTGTTGGAACCTCGTAGCTGATCTCAGTGATGCACGAATCACCCACTTCTCCTCGGCTGGTCGTTGCCTGGATATATCTGGTCAGTAGGTTCCACTCCCTTTGCAGCTCCGCAGTGCAACTATTGCATTGCTGCACAAATGGCCCACTGCTCCTCGGCTGGTGGTAAACACGATCAAGGGTGTACACAGCATTAGGGTGTGACTGTGAACACCAAACACTCTAAGGGGGAAATTTACTAAGATGTATATTCTACTTCACATGTGATGTTGCTCTGGGCAACCAATCAGAATTTACTTCTTATTTATTTAGCACCCTCTAAGATAGTAGACAGGATCTGATTGGTTGCCCATAGCAACAGCACATGTGAAGTAGAATACACATCTTAGTAAATGTCCCCCTATGTGCGCATGCCTATGCTGCTGTGGCAAACAACAAACATCCACATTTCAAATAATACCCCCCCCCCCCATTGAGACTGAACACCCCCCCCCCAAACAATCCCTTACATAATCTCTCAATTGTCACAAATATCCTCCTCACTCCCCACGTGTCGCCCAGAAACACCCCAGAAATGACAAGTGATCTTAAATGACAAAAACCAAACAGTACATTAAAGTGTGTTTAATAAATGAAGCTTAGATAGAACATATCAATTTAGCCTGATTTACACAAGAAAACATGCCTATTATATTTATTAATTCCAATAAAATGTCACAACTGCTAAGCCAAACTCATATAACATGAGATCTAAATACAGCGGCACGTAGTGATAATAAATTAATACCATGGAAAATATGGAGATGAAAAAAATGTCAGGAATAAAAAAGTGTGCCTGAGACGCTTCAGGTCTACGGTTCATCCCTGCAATCTGATGTGAGGGGAAGCATAGTCTTGAGCCATTCCTGGCGCCTTCCCTTACAGAGAGAGAGAGACAGTCTTGAACCGGCGGCCCTTGGCTTCCCCAGGCACGGGCATTAGCACTGTGCCACAGTGCTGCCCAACAGCTGTACATAGCTCTGAAACCATTGAGTCTCATTTACATTATGACATCATCACTCAACAGCGCCACCTCTGGCAGATGCTGGAACTACATGCTTAACATATGTGAATGCCTGACAAGAGAAGGGACCCCCATACCACCTTACTGCCTACTCAGGTGCTTATGTACTTAGACTGATGACGTGATAAAGTGGGAGGTGATAACGCAGCAGCCAGTCAGCCCCCAACTGTCATTTGCAATCACGATCAGTAACTTGACAGTTAGGAGCTGATTGGCTGCTGCATTATCACCTGCATGTAACAGCTGCAGATCTCACTATCAGCAACAGCCGGCACATTGTGAATTCTTGACACACACACACACAACCCCCCGACCCCCTATCCCCCGACATCCAGGTGCCCTTACATCCCAGTGTTGATGTTATACCGTTCAAGCTGCGAAATCCTCAGAGCAATTCAGATTTGAACAGTCACAATAAATATGTTTAAAATAAGGTTGGATCTATTGGATAAAAATATACAGAGGTACAAGCAATAATCATAATCTGTCCTTAAATATATCAGTGTAGACTACATATAACAAGGGTTGAAGCTAATACACCAAGGTTGAACTGGACGGACTTGAGTCTTTATTCAGCCTTAAATACTATGTAACTAAGTTTCGCAATTCATTTGCAGATTTGCTCGGGGGGATTTATCTTTCTGTCTGGGCGGTGCATATCTACTCGCAGTCATCTGCAAATTAGCATATTAACAATCCATGCTGAATTAAGCCCATAGATCCAAAATGCTGGAACTCACATTCCATAAGAGTGTATATGCTGCGGTGCCTTCCAGGGGTATAGTGGCCAAATATACTGTTGCAATCTGGATTCTTGTAAATAATTAAAATGTATTTTATTAATCCACTCCAAAGTTTCAGATTTTACCCCGTCATTAGGGAAACAGAGCATAGGTGTACAAACTATTTATGAGACAAACAATGTATATTGATGAATTACAATACCCGATTAGGTTCAGCTAGTGATGTGCCTTGGACCATGTACTGTACATCCCTGTTTGAACCTAATCATGTCCTTATTACCTGATGACAGGTAAAACCTGAAGCATAGTCGTGAATTAATAAATACATTTTTAATTATTGACAAGACTCAGAATTTATATTTATACTGTAGTTGTATATTTTGTGCATTGATCACGTGTTTCTTTAACAATAAAAAATAAGCTATAAACCAATGTGTTATATTTCATCTCCATGTATAAACACTGAGCTTGGTGGTGGTATTTTCTTCTAGGGGCAACAACTTGTACCAGTGCTTTTTAATATTTTTATTGATGAGATTGCAAATGGAATTGAGGGTAAAATGTGCCTTTTTGCAGATGACACAAAGGTATGCAACAGGGTAGACACACCTGGAGGGGTAAAACAAATGACTGATGGTCTAGGTAGATGAGAGGAATGGTCAAGAGCATGGCAGATACAGTTTAATGCCAAAAAATGTAAAATCATGCACTTAGGTTGCAAAAATCCAAAGACTAAATATAGTATAAATGGCACTATAATGGAAACTACTGAGGAAGAGGGATCTAGGTGTCACTATTTCAGGGGACTTAGAGGCTGGTAGGCAATATAACAAAGCAATGAAGAAGGCAAGTCAGATGCTTGGTTGCATAGGGAGAGGTATCAGCAGTAGAAAGAAAGAAGTAATAATGCCACTGTATAGGTCATTGGTATGACATTATCTAGAGTACTGTGTTCAGTTCTGGAGGCCATATCTCCAGAAGGATATAAATACATTAGAGACTGTACAAAGAAGGGCAACTAAAATGGTGCATGGCCTACATCACAAAACGTACCAGGAAAGACTAAAATATATTAATATGTATACTTTAGAGCAGAGAAGGGAAAGGGGGGACATGATAGAAACTTTCAAATAAATCAAGGGTTTTAACAAGGTACAGGTGGGAGACATTCTTCACAGGAAGAGGAGCAACAGAACACGAAGACATGCACTGAAACTAGAGGGAGGAAGATTCAGGGGCAATTTGAGGAAGAATTACTTCACAGAAAGGATAGTGGATAAGTGGAATAGCCTCCCATCAGAGGTGGTAGAGTTAAATAGATTAGAGGAATTTAAACATGCTTGGGATAGCATATTGATATCCTTACAAAGAAATAAGGATCAAATATGGTCTGAGGATGTTTCTATATAAAAAAAAATCTCTCCTATGCCAGCATTTCTCATCCTCAGCCCTCAAACCTCCTAACAGTTCACATTTTCTAGCTCACCCAGCAGATGCACTGTAGGGGCAGAGGCGTAGCAAGGGCGGTGCCGATGGAGCACCAGCTCCGGGCGCTGAAAGCTATCCTGGCGCCGGAGCCGTGCCGGCACCGCCAGCTCGCCCACTCCATCTCCCCCGCTAGCTCCCGGCTCCCCGGCCCTCTGTGTGCGGGAGACGTGATGCTATTTAAAATTCACGTCTCTCGCTGGACCGCTAGCCAATAGGTGCTTGCGGTCCAGCAGCCAATCAACTAGTGGCTGCTGAACCGCGAGCGCCTATTGGCTAGCGCGGTCCAGCGGGATATGTGAATCTTAAATAGCAGGCGCAGCAGCACACACTAGTGCACTGTTACAGCGCGGAGCATGGACAGCGGACAGCTGGGGGTCCCACTGTCAGATGTCGCGCGCAGAGGCTGATCCGCGGCACTGCTCCCCTCTCGTGACAGCCATCACAGCCGCTGCAGATTCAGTGCAGGCTGTGACGGCTGAGTGACTTGATTGAGCAGCCTGCGCAGGGAGTGCAGACTGGGTCAGCCGCCGCAGCTAACATAATCCCGCCTACCCGGCTCCCAATGTGTTGGTAAGTTGTCGCCATCAGAAGGTGGACCATGCTCGAGCTCCAGTGTAACAAACATAAAAGAGGTCCAGACTCACCACCCTGGTGTTGGATAGGATGGGTATGGGATGGGTATGTTGGGGACAGTGAAAGAGTAGGGTGTGTAATTGGGAGTGGTGTAGAGGATTATGGAGTGAATGTGGCACAAACAGGGGGACTAGGGTGTATATGTGAGTAAAGCTTTATAGGGGGTCTGTGGGTGGAACAGGGTGTTTGTGGTGGGGATAGAGGGACGTGGCGATGAGGTCTCTCCTCTTATATGGAATCAATATGGGAATTCTGTGAGGGACAGAAATATGGGCAATGTTTAAGGGGCACTACGAGGGGAATTATGTGTAAGGGACATTACTACGGGCATAATATATCATGGGCATTATGTTTGTGGCATAATGTGTAATGGGCATTACATGTGGCATGATATGTAATGGGCATTATGGACGCTTAGTCCTTATTGCGGAAATTATCTCCAGTGTCAGACTGGGGCAAAGATATGTGGTTGTTCACGATTGAACAGTGATCCCTCGTATTGATAGTTTGGCAGCCCTTAAAATGTTTTGACCAATAATGATGCTTATATGGTTAGGATCTAGTGGTAGAATTGTTAAATCGGATTCTAACTAAAAAAAATGTTCTCTAGAAAGACAAGTTTTATGTCCAAAACGTGGGATGTGCGATGAGAGCTGCAGTATTTCCATCCTACGCAAACATTTTTAGGTACTTGTTTAGTTTCACGGTGGCAGCATCTCAGTCGCAGCAGCGTCTGTGTCCCCTTGCGGGGCTCTCTTCGCTCGCTCACTCTACGGGCTCAGTGGCTCGCTACGCTCGCCACGCTATCTAAAATCAACTCCATGCTAACGTGGATAGTGGGGGTATGAACTATTCACGCTGGCATGGAATTTATTTTAGAAAGTTTTGCGAGCGCCGAACCCGGAAGTAGCGGGCCGCCATGCTGCCGCCGTGAAACTAAACAAGAACCCATTTTTATGTTTGACGTAGAAGTTAAATTGTTCTTTGCAGATCCTAATGTGGCAGGTAGAATTGTATTCTACACCTGCTACATAGATGACCGCCTGGTATTTTGGAGGGGACCACCTTAAAGCTCTCATTAATGCTCATAATGCCAGTTTGAGTCCAGTAAAATTGACATTTATTCATAGTGCGGTCCAAGTCCATTTTTCTAGATGTCTGTATCTCTTTAAGGGCCAGATGTACTAAGCTTCAAAAGTGATAAAATGGAGAGTGATCAACAGCCAGCCAATAAGCTCCTATCTGCCCTGTCACAGACTGTGTTTGAAAAATGTCAGACAGGAGCTGATTGGCTGGTTGTTTATCACTCTCTATTTTATCACTTTTGAAGCTTAGTACATCTGGCCCTAAGTGATGGAATAATCGATACATGTTTGTTTTTGAAAGAAACGGACAGAAATAATCTGTTTATACCCCACTGCTCCTCGGCTGGTCATCACCTGGGCCCTTATTCTGATCGGTGCGGAAATTCCCGCATGCGGACGGACCGCCGATGTTGATCGTCTGCGCATGTGCAGAGGTCACTCTGCGCATGTGCAGGCGATTTCGCCGCACGGATTCTTTATACGCCGCACAGGGGGCGTAGAGGGGCGTGAGGGGCTACTTAGCCTCATTACCCTATGCATACGCCCCGCGTTTCATGGGCGTTCCCATGCAAACGCGGGGCGTATGCATGGTAATGAGGCCGTGACGCGTGGGTACGGAGCGGGCATCTGACATCGCCGGATGTCAGCTGCCCGCCCCTATACATGATTTCACACGGACAAGTGTCCGTGTGGTCTTGTGTTGCGGGACCTGGTGTAGCGTGCGGCCCTGCATTCGATGTTCGGCGACCATCGAATGCAGGGGCTGCTCCCAAGACGGAGGAGGCGTATCCCCGTCCAATTTCATGCGGATCGCCACATATCCGCATACGGACGGCAGGTGGCGATCCGTATGGAAGGCGGGGATTCGCCTGCACGGTTGCGGCCGCATATTCTGATCGGGCCGCACCGATCAGAATAAGGGCCCTGGTTATATCTGGTCAGAAGATTCCACTCCTTTGCAGCTATTGCATTGCTACACGAATCGTCCACTGCTCCTTGGCTGGTGGTAAACATGAACAAGCCACATAGGGGTTGAATTGGATATTAAACTTTGCTTGTAAGTCAGGTTGAAAGTCTTGCCTAGCGTGCTATAAAAAAGAAAGTTGAAGCAGTTCTGTTGGAACCTCGTAGCTGATCTCAGTGATGCACGAATCACCCACTTCTCCTCGGCTGGTCGTTGCCTGGATATATCTGGTCAGTAGGTTCCACTCCCTTTGCAGCTCCGCAGTGCAACTATTGCATTGCTGCACAAATGGCCCACTGCTCCTCAGCTGGTGGTAAACACGATCAAGGGTGTACACAGCATTAGGGTGTGACTGTGAACACCAAACACTCTAAGGGGGAAATTTACTAAGATGTATATTCTACTTCACATGTGATGTTGCTCTGGGCAACCAATCAGAATTTACTTCTTATTTATTTAGCACCCTCTAAGATAGTAGACAGGATCTGATTGGTTGCCCATAGCAACAGCACATGTGAAGTAGAATACACATCTTAGTAAATGTCCCCCTATGTGCGCATGCCTATGCTGCTGTGGCAAACAACAAACATCCACATTTCAAATAATACCCCCCCCCCCCCATTGAGACTGA
Organism: Crinia signifera; assembly: GCF_055691185.1. Classification (NCBI taxonomy): domain Eukaryota; kingdom Metazoa; phylum Chordata; class Amphibia; order Anura; family Myobatrachidae; genus Crinia; species Crinia signifera. Next base: position 125,485,503 of record NC_139221.1, on the reverse strand, counting down.
ACACACACCCCAAACAATCCCTTACATAATCTCTCAATTGTCACAAATATCCTCCTCACTCCCCACGTGTCGCCCAGAAACACCCCAGAAATGACAAGTGATCTTAAATGATAAAAACCAAACAGTACATTAAAGTGTGTTTAATAAATGAAGCTTAGATAGAACATATCAATTTAGCCTGATTTACACAAGAAAACATGCCTATTATATTTATTAATTCCAATGAAATGTCACAACTGCTAAGCCAAACTCATATAACATGAGATCTAAATACAGCGGCACGTAGTGATAATAAATTAATACCATGGAAAATATGGAGATGAAAAAAATGTCAGGAATAAAAAAGTGTGCCTGAGACGCTTCAGGTCTACGGTTCATCCCTGCAATCTGATGTGAGGGGAAGCATAGTCTTGAGCCATTCCTGGCGCTTTCCCTTACAGAGAGAGAGAGACAGTCTTGAACCGGCGGCCCTTGGCTTCCCCAGGCACGGGCATTAGCACTGTGCCACAGTGCTGCCCAACAGCTGTACATAGCTCTGAAACCATTGAGTCTCATTTACATTATGACATCATCACTCAACAGCGCCACCTCTGGCAGATGCTGGAACTACATGCTTAACATATGTGAATGCCTGACAAGAGAAGGGACCCCCATACCACCTTACTGCCTACTCAGGTGCTTATGTACTTAGACTGATGACGTGATAAAGTGGGAGGTGATAACGCAGCAGCCAGTCAGCCCCCAACTGTCATTTGCAATCACGATCAGTAACTTGACAGTTAGGAGCTGATTGGCTGCTGCATTATCACCTGCATGTAACAGCTGCAGATCTCACTATCAGCAACAGCCGGCACATTGTGAATTCTTGACACACACACACACAACCCCCCGACCCCCTATCCCCCGACATCCAGGTGCCCTTACATCCCAGTGTTGATGTTATACCGTTCAAGCTGCGAAATCCTCAGAGCAATTCAGATTTGAACAGTCACAATAAATATGTTTAAAATAAGGTTGGATCTATTGGATAAAAATATACAGAGGTACAAGCAATAATCATAATCTGTCCTTAAATATATCAGTGTAGACTACATATAACAAGGGTTGAAGCTAATACACCAAGGTTGAACTGGACGGACTTGAGTCTTTATTCAGCCTTAAATACTATGTAACTAAGTTTCGCAATTCATTTGCAGATTTGCTCGGGGGGATTTATCTTTCTGTCTGGGCGGTGCATATCTACTCGCAGTCATCTGCAATTTAGCATATTAACAATCCATGCTGAATTAAGCCCATAGATCCAAAATGCTGGAACTCACATTCCATAAGAGTGTATATGCTGCGGTGCCTTCCAGGGGTATAGTGGCCAAATATACTGTTGCAATCTGGATTCTTGTAAATAATTAAAATGTATTTTATTAATCCACTCCAAAGTTTCAGATTTTACCCCGTCATTAGGGAAACAGAGCATAGGTGTACAAACTATTTATGAGACAAACAATGTATATTGATGAATTACAATACCCGATTAGGTTCAGCTAGTGATGTGCCTTGGACCATGTACTGTACATCCCTGTTTGAACCTAATCATGTCCTTATTACCTGATGACAGGTAAAACCTGAAGCATAGTCGTGAATTAATAAATACATTTTTAATTATTGACAAGACTCAGAATTTATATTTATACTGTAGTTGTATATTTTGTGCATTGATCACGTGTTTCTTTAACAATAAAAAATAAGCTATAAACCAATGTGTTATATTTCATCTCCATGTATAAACACTGAGCTTGGTGGTGGTATTTTCTTCTAGGGGCAACAACTTGTACCAGTGCTTTTTAATATTTTTATTGATGAGATTGCAAATGGAATTGAGGGTAAAATGTGCCTTTTTGCAGATGACACAAAGGTATGCAACAGGGTAGACACACCTGGAGGGGTAAAACAAATGACTGATGGTCTAGGTAGATGAGAGGAATGGTCAAGAGCATGGCAGATACAGTTTAATGCCAAAAAATGTAAAATCATGCACTTGGGTTGCAAAAATCCAAAGACTAAATATAGTATAAATGGCACTATAATGGAAACTACTGAGGAAGAGGGATCTAGGTGTCACTATTTCAGGGGACTTAGAGGCTGGTAGGCAATATAACAAAGCAATGAAGAAGGCAAGTCAGATGCTTGGTTGCATAGGGAGAGGTATCAGCAGTAGAAAGAAAGAAGTAATAATGCCACTGTATAGGTCATTGGTATGACATTATCTAGAGTACTGTGTTCAGTTCTGGAGGCCATATCTCCAGAAGGATATAAATACATTAGAGACTGTACAAAGAAGGGCAACTAAAATGGTGCATGGCCTACATCACAAAACGTACCAGGAAAGACTAAAATATATTAATATGTATACTTTAGAGCAGAGAAGGGAAAGGGGGGACATGATAGAAACTTTCAAATAAATCAAGGGTTTTAACAAGGTACAGGTGGGAGACATTCTTCACAGGAAGAGGAGCAACAGAACACGAAGACATGCACTGAAACTAGAGGGAGGAAGATTCAGGGGCAATTTGAGGAAGAATTACTTCACAGAAAGGATAGTGGATAAGTGGAATAGCCTCCCATCAGAGGTGGTAGAGTTAAATAGATTAGAGGAATTTAAACATGCTTGGGATAGCATATTGATATCCTTACAAAGAAATAAGGATCAAATATGGTCTGAGGATGTTTCTATATAAAAAAAAATCTCTCCTATGCCAGCATTTCTCATCCTCAGCCCTCAAACCTCCTAACAGTTCACATTTTCTAGCTCACCCAGCAGATGCACTGTAGGGGCAGAGGCGTAGCAAGGGCGGTGCCGATGGAGCACCAGCTCCGGGCGCTGAAAGCTATCCTGGCGCCGGAGCCGTGCCGGCACCGCCAGCTCGCCCACTCCATCTCCCCCGCTAGCTCCCGGCTCCCCGGCCCTCTGTGTGCGGGAGACGTGGACCGCTAGCCAATAGGTGCTTGCGGTCCAGCAGCCAATCAACTAGTGGCTGCTGAACCGCGAGCGCCTATTGGCTAGCGCGGTCCAGCGGGATATGTGAATCTTAAATAGCAGGCGCAGCAGCACACACTAGTGCACTGTTACAGCGCGGAGCATGGACAGCGGACAGCTGGGGGTCCCACTGTCAGATGTCGCGCGCAGAGGCTGATCCGCGGCACTGCTCCCCTCTCGTGACAGCCATCACAGCCGCTGCAGACTCAGTGCAGGCTGTGACGGCTGAGTGACTTGATTGAGCAGCCTGCGCAGGGAGTGCAGACTGGGTCAGCCGCCGCAGCTAACATAATCCCGCCTACCCGGCTCCCAATGTGTTGGTAAGTTGTCGCCATCAGAAGGTGGACCATGCTCGAGCTCCAGTGTAACAAACATAAAAGAGGTCCAGACTCACCACCCTGGTGTTGGATAGGATGGGTATGGGATGGGTATGTTGGGGACAGTGAAAGAGTAGGGTGTGTAATTGGGAGTGGTGTAGAGGATTATGGAGTGAATGTGGCACAAACAGGGGGACTAGGGTGTATATGTGAGTAAAGCTTTATAGGGGGTCTGTGGGTGGAACAGGGTGTTTGTGGTGGGGATAGAGGGACGTGGCGATGAGGTCTCTCCTCTTATATGGAATCAATATGGGAATTCTGTGAGGGACAGAAATATGGGCAATGTTTAAGGGGCACTACGAGGGGAATTATGTGTAAGGGACATTACTACGGGCATAATATATCATGGGCATTATGTTTGTGGCATAATGTGTAATGGGCATTACATGTGGCATGATATGTAATGGGCATTATGGACGCTTAGTCCTTATTGCGGAAATTATCTCCATTGTCAGACTGGGGCAAAGATATGTGGTTGTTCACGATTGAACAGTGATCCCTCGTATTGATAGTTTGGCAGCCCTTAAAATGTTTTGACCAATAATGATGCTTATATGGTTAGGATCTAGTGGTAGAATTGTTAAATCGGATTCTAACTAAAAAAAATGTTCTCTAGAAAGACAAGTTTTATGTCCAAAACGTGGGATGTGCGATGAGAGCTGCAGTATTTCCATCCTACGCAAACATTTTTAGGTACTTGTTTAGTTTCACGGTGGCAGCATCTCAGTCGCAGCAGCGTCTGTGTCCCCTTGCGGGGCTCTCTTCGCTCGCTCACTCTACGGGCTCAGTGGCTCGCTACGCTCGCCACGCTATCTAAAATCAACTCCATGCTAACGTGGATAGTGGGGGTATGAACTATTCACGCTGGCATGGAATTTATTTTAGAAAGTTTTGCGAGCGCCGAACCCGGAAGTAGCGGGCCGCCATGCTGCCGCCGTGAAACTAAACAAGAACCCATTTTTATGTTTGACGTAGAAGTTAAATTGTTCTTTGCAGATCCTAATGTGGCAGGTAGAATTGTATTCTACACCTGCTACATAGATGACCGCCTGGTATTTTGGAGGGGACCACCTTAAAGCTCTCATTAATGCTCATAATGCCAGTTTGAGTCCAGTAAAATTGACATTTATTCATAGTGCGGTCCAAGTCCATTTTTCTAGATGTCTGTATCTCTTTAAGGTCCAGATGTACTAAGCTTCAAAAGTGATAAAATGGAGAGTGATCAACAGCCAGCCAATAAGCTCCTATCTGCCCTGTCACAGACTGTGTTTGAAAAATGTCAGACAGGAGCTGATTGGCTGGTTGTTTATCACTCTCTATTTTATCACTTTTGAAGCTTAGTACATCTGGCCCTAAGTGATGGAATAATCGATACATGTTTGTTTTTGAAAGAAACGGACAGAAATAATCTGTTTATACCCCACTGCTCCTCGGCTGGTCATCACCTGGGCCCTTATTCTGATCGGTGCGGAAATTCCCGCATGCGGACGGACCGCCGATGTTGATCGTCTGCGCATGTGCAGAGGTCACTCTGCGCATGTGCAGGCGATTTCGCCGCACGGATTCTTTATACGCCGCACAGGGGGCGTAGAGGGGCGTGAGGGGCTACTTAGCCTCATTACCCTATGCATACGCCCCGCGTTTCATGGGCGTTCCCATGCAAACGCGGGGCGTATGCATGGTAATGAGGCCGTGACGCGTGGGTACGGAGCGGGCATCTGACATCGCCGGATGTCAGCTGCCCGCCCCTATACATGATTTCACACGGACAAGTGTCCGTGTGGTCTTGTGTTGCGGGACCTGGTGTAGCGTGCGGCCCTGCATTCGATGTTCGGCGACCATCGAATGCAGGGGCTGCTCCCAAGACGGAGGAGGCGTATCCCCGTCCAATTTCATGCGGATCGCCACATATCCGCATACGGACGGCAGGTGGCGATCCGTATGGAAGGCGGGGATTCGCCTGCACGGTTGCGGCCGCATATTCTGATCGGGCCGCACCGATCAGAATAAGGGCCCTGGTTATATCTGGTCAGAAGATTCCACTCCTTTGCAGCTATTGCATTGCTGCACGAATCGTCCACTGCTCCTTGGCTGGTGGTAAACATGAACAAAGCCACATAGGGGTTGAATTGGATATTAAACTTTGCTTGTAAGTCAGGTTGAAAGTCTTGCCTAGCGTGCTATAAAAAAGAAAGTTGAAGCAGTTCTGTTGGAACCTCGTAGCTGATCTCAGTGATGCACGAATCACCCACTTTTCCTCGGCTGGTCGTTGCCTGGATATATCTGGTCAGTAGGTTCCACTCCCTTTGCAGCTCCGCAGTGCAACTATTGCATTGCTGCACAAATGGCCCACTGCTCCTCGGCTGGTGGTAAACACGATCAAGGGTGTACACAGCATTAGGGTGTGACTGTGAACACCAAACACTCTAAGGGGGAAATTTACTAAGATGTATATTCTACTTCACATGTGATGTTGCTCTGGGCAACCAATCAGAATTTACTTCTTATTTATTTAGCACCCTCTAAGATAGTAGACAGGATCTGATTGGTTGCCCATAGCAACAGCACATGTGAAGTAGAATACACATCTTAGTAAATGTCCCCCTATGTGCGCATGCCTATGCTGCTGTGGCAAACAACAAACATCCACATTTCAAATAATACCCCCCCCCCCCATTGAGACTGAACACACACCCCAAACAATCCCTTACATAATCTCTCAATTGTCACAAATATCCTCCTCACTCCCCACGTGTCGCCCAGAAACACCCCAGAAATGACAAGTGATCTTAAATGATAAAAACCAAACAGTACATTAAAGTGTGTTTAATAAATGAAGCTTAGATAGAACATATCAATTTAGCCTGATTTACACAAGAAAACATGCCTATTATATTTATTAATTCCAATGAAATGTCACAACTGCTAAGCCAAACTCATATAACATGAGATCTAAATACAGCGGCACGTAGTGATAATAAATTAATACCATGGAAAATATGGAGATGAAAAAAATGTCAGGAATAAAAAAGTGTGCCTGAGACGCTTCAGGTCTACGGTTCATCCCTGCAATCTGATGTGAGGGGAAGCATAGTCTTGAGCCATTCCTGGCGCTTTCCCTTACAGAGAGAGACAGTCTTGAACCGGCGGCCCTTGGCTTCCCCAGGCACGGGCATTAGCACTGTGCCACAGTGCTGCCCAACAGCTGTACATAGCTCTGAAACCATTGAGTCTCATTTACATTATGACATCATCACTCAACAGCGCCACCTCTGGCAGATGCTGGAACTACATGCTTAACATATGTGAATGCCTGACAAGAGAAGGGACCCCCATACCACCTTACTGCCTACTCAGGTGCTTATGTACTTAGACTGATGACGTGATAAAGTGGGAGGTGATAACGCAGCAGCAAGTCAGCCCCCAACTGTCATTTGCAATCACGATCAGTAACTTGACAGTTAGGAGCTGATTGGCTGCTGCATTATCACCTGCATGTAACAGCTGCAGATCTCACTATCAGCAACAGCCGGCACATTGTGAATTCTTCACACACACACACACAACCCCCCCGACCCCCTATCCCCCGACATCCAGGTGCCCTTACATCCCAGTGTTGATGTTATACCGTTCAAGCTGCGAAATCCTCAGAGCTATTCATATTTGAACAGTCACAATAAATATGTTTAAAATAAGGTTGGATCTATTGGATAAAAATATACAGAGGTACAAGCAATAATCATAATCTGTCCTTAAATATATCAGTGTAGACTACATATAACAAGGGTTGAAGCTAATACACCAAGGTTGAACTGGATGGACTTGAGTCTTTATTCAGCCTTAAATACTATGTAACTAAGTTTCGCAATTCATTTGCAGATTTGCTCGGGGGGATTTATCTTTCTGTCTGGGCGGTGCATATCTACTCGCAGTCATCTGCAATTTAGCATATTAACAATCCATGCTGAATTAAGCCCATAGATCCAAAATGCTGGAACTCACATTCCATAAGAGTGTATATGCTGCGGTGCCTTCCAGGGGTATAGTGGCCAAATATACTGTTGCAATCTGGATTCTTGTAAATAATTAAAATGTATTTTATTAATCCACTCCAAAGTTTCAGATTTTACCCCGTCATTAGGGAAACAGAGCATAGGTGTACAAACTATTTATGAGACAAACAATATATATTGATGAATTACAATACCCGATTAGGTTCAGCTAGTGATGTGCCTTGGACCATGTACTGTACATCCCTGTTTGAACCTAATCATGTCCTTATTACCTGATGACAGGTAAAACCTGAAGCATAGTCGTGAATTAATAAATACATTTTTAATTATTGACAAGACTCAGAATTTATATTTATACTGTAGTTGTATATTTTGTGCATTGATCGCGTGTTTCTTTAACAATAAAAAATAAGCTATAAACCAATGTGTTATATTTCATCTCCATGTATAAACACTGAGCTTGGTGGTGGTATTTTCTTCTAGGGGCAACAACTTGTACCAGTGCTTTTTAATATTTTTATTAATGAGATTGCAAATGGAATTGAGGGTAAAATGTGCCTTTTTGCAGATGACACAAAGGTATGCAACAGGGTAGACACACCTGGAGGGGTAAAACAAATGACTGATGGTCTAGGTAGATGAGAGGAATGGTCAAGAGCATGGCAGATACAGTTTAATGCCAAAAAATGCAAAATCATGCACTTGGGTTGCAAAAATCCAAAGACTAAATATAGTATAAATGGCACTATAATGGAAACTACTGAGGAAGAGGGATCTAGGTGTCACTATTTCAGGGGACTTAGAGGCTGGTAGGCAATATAACAAAGCAATGAAGAAGGCAAGTCAGATGCTTGGTTGCATAGGGAGAGGTATCAGCAGTAGAAAGAAAGAAGTAATAATGCCACTGTATAGGTCATTGGTATGACATTATCTAGAGTACTGTGTTCAGTTCTGGAGGCTATATCTCCAGAAGGATATAAATACATTAGAGACTGTACAAAGAAGGGCAACTAAAATTGTGCATGGCCTACATCACAAAACGTACCAGGAAAGACTAAAATATATTAATATGTATACTTTAGAGCAGAGAAGGGAAAGGGGGGACATGATAGAAACTTTCAAATAAATCAAGGGTTTTAACAAGGTACAGGTGGGAGACATTCTTCACAGGAAGAGGAGCAACAGAACACGAAGACATGCACTGAAACTAGAGGGAGGAAGATTCAGGGGCAATTTGAGGAAGAATTACTTCACAGAAAGGATAGTGGATAAGTGGAATAGCCTCCCATCAGAGGTGGTAGAGTTAAATAGATTAGAGGAATTTAAACATGCTTGGGATAGCATATTGATATCCTTACAAAGAAATAAGGATCAAATATGGTCTGAGGATGTTTCTATATAAAAAAAATCTCTCCTATGCCAGCATTTCTCATCCTCAGCCCTCAAACCTCCTAACAGTTCACATTTTCTAGCTCACCCAGCAGATGCACTGTAGGGGCAGAGGCGTAGCAAGGGCGGTGCCGATGGAGCACCAGCTCCGGGCGCTGAAAGCTATCCTGGCGCCGGAGCCGTGCCGGCACCGCCAGCTCGCCCACTCCATCTCCCCCGCTAGCTCCCGGCTCCCCGGCCCTCTGTGTGCGGGAGACGTGATGCTATTTAAAATTCACGTCTCTCGCTGGACCGCTAGCCAATAGGTGCTTGCGGTCCAGCAGCCAATCAACTAGTGGCTGCTGAACCGCGAGCGCCTATTGGCTAGCGCGGTCCAGCGGGATATGTGAATCTTAAATAGCAGGCGCAGCAGCACACACTAGTGCACTGTTACAGCGCGGAGCATGGACAGCGGACAGCTGGGGGTCCCACTGTCAGATGTCGCGCGCAGAGGCTGATCCGCGGCACTGCTCCCCTCTCGTGACAGCCATCACAGCCGCTGCAGATTCAGTGCAGGCTGTGACGGCTGAGTGACTTGATTGAGCAGCCTGCGCAGGGAGTGCAGACTGGGTCAGCCGCCGCAGCTAACATAATCCCGCCTACCCGGCTCCCAATGTGTTGGTAAGTTGTCGCCATTAGAAGGTGGACCATGCTCGAGCTCCAGTGTAACAAACATAAAAGAGGTCCAGACTCACCACCCTGGTGTTGGATAAGATAGGTATGGGATTGGTATGTTGGGGACAGTGAAAGAGTAGGGTGTGTAATTGGGAGTGGTGTAGAGGATTATGGAGTGAATGTGGCACAAACAGGGGGACTAGGGTGTATATGTGAGTAAAGCTTTATAGGGGGTCTGTGGGTGGAACAGGGTGTTTGTGGTGGGGATAGAGGGACGTGGCGATGAGGTCTCTCCTCTTATATGGAATCAATATGGGAATTCTGTGAGGGACAGAAATATGGGCAATGTTTAAGGGGCACTACGAGGGGAATTATGTGTAAGGGACATTACTACGGGCATAATATATCATGGGCATTATGTTTGTGGCATAATGTGTAATGGGCATTACATGTGGCATGATATGTAATGGGCATTATGGACGCTTAGTCCTTATTGCGGAAATTATCTCCAGTGTCAGACTGGGGCAAAGATATGTGGTTGTTCACGATTGAACAGTGATCCCTCGTATTGATAGTTTGGCAGCCCTTAAAATGTTTTGACCAATAATGATGCTTATATGGTTAGGATCTAGTGGTAGAATTGTTAAATCGGATTCTAACTAAAAAAAATGTTCTCTAGAAAGACAAGTTTTATGTCCAAAACGTGGGATGTGCGATGAGAGCTGCAGTATTTCCATCCTACGCAAACATTTTTAGGTACTTGTTTAGTTTCACGGTGGCAGCATCTCAGTCGCAGCAGCGTCTGTGTCCCCTTGCGGGGCTCTCTTCGCTCGCTCACTCTACGGGCTCAGTGGCTCGCTACGCTCGCCACGCTATCTAAAATCAACTCCATGCTAACGTGGATAGTGGGGGTATGAACTATTCACGCTGGCATGGAATTTATTTTAGAAAGTTTTGCGAGCGCCGAACCCGGAAGTAGCGGGCCGCCATGCTGCCGCCGTGAAACTAAACAAGAACCCATTTTTATATTTGACGTAGAAGTTAAATTGTTCTTTGCAGATCCTAATGTGGCAGGTAGAATTGTATTCTACACCTGCTACATAGATGACCGCCTGGTATTTTGGAGGGGACCACCTTAAAGCTCTCATTAATGCTCATAATGCCAGTTTGAGCCCAGTAAAATTGACATTTATTCATAGTGCGGTCCAAGTCCATTTTTCTAGATGTCTGTATCTCTTTAAGGGCCAGATGTACTAAGCTTCAAAAGTGATAAAATGGAGAGTGATCAACAGCCAGCCAATAAGCTCCTATCTGCCCTGTCACAGACTGTGTTTGAAAAATGTCAGACAGGAGCTGATTGGCTGGTTGTTTATCACTCTCTATTTTATCACTTTTGAAGCTTAGTACATCTGGCCCTAAGTGATGGAATAATCGATACATGTTTGTTTTTGAAAGAAACGGACAGAAATAATCTGTTTATACCCCACTGCTCCTCGGCTGGTCATCACCTGGTTATATCTGGTCAGAAGATTCCACTCCTTTGCAGCTATTGCATTGCTGCACGAATCGTCCACTGCTCCTTGGCTGGTGGTAAACATGAACAAGCCACATAGGGGTTGAATTGGATATTAAACTTTGCTTGTAAGTCAGGTTGAAAGTCTTGCCTAGCGTGCTATAAAAAGAAAGTTGAAGCAGTTCTGTTGGAACCTCGTAGCTGATCTCAGTGATGCACGAATCACCCACTTCTCCTCGGCTGGTCGTTGCCTGGATATATCTGGTCAGTAGGTTCCACTCCCTTTGCAGCTCCGCAGTGCAACTATTGCATTGCTGCACAAATGGCCCACTGCTCCTCGGCTGGTGGTAAACACGATCAAGGGTGTACACAGCATTAGGGTGTGACTGTGAACACCAAACACTCTAAGGGGGAAATTTACTAAGATGTATATTCTACTTCACATGTGATGTTGCTCTGGGCAACCAATCAGAATTTACTTCTTATTTATTTAGCACCCTCTAAGATAGTAGACAGGATCTGATTGGTTGCCCATAGCAACAGCACATGTGAAGTAGAATACACATCTTAGTAAATGTCCCCCTATGTGCGCATGCCTATGCTGCTGTGGCAAACAACAAACATCCACATTTCAAATAATACCCCCCCCCCCCATTGAGACTGAACACACCCCCCAAACAATCCCTTACATAATCTCTCAATTGTCACAAATATCCTCCTCACTCCCCACGTGTCGCCCAGAAACACCCCAGAAATGATAAGTGATCTTAAATGATAAAAACCAAACAGTACATTAAAGTGTGTTTAATAAATGAAGCTTAGATAGAACATATCAATTTAGCCTGATTTACACAAGAAAACATGCCTATTATATTTATTAATTCCAATGAAATGTCACAACTGCTAAGCCAAACTCATATAACATGAGATCTAAATACAGCGGCACGTAGTGATAATAAATTAATACCATGGAAAATATGGAGATGAAAAAAATGTCAGGAATAAAAAAGTGTGCCTGAGACGCTTCAGGTCTACGGTTCATCCCTGCAATCTGATGTGAGGGGAAGCATAGTCTTGAGCCATTCCTGGCGCTTTCCCTTACAGAGAGAGAGAGACAGTCTTGAACCGGCGGCCCTTGGCTTCCCCAGGCACGGGCATTAGCACTGTGCCACAGTGCTGCCCAACAGCTGTACATAGCTCTGAAACCATTGAGTCTCATTTACATTATGACATCATCACTCAACAGCGCCACCTCTGGCAGATGCTGGAACTACATGCTTAACATATGTGAATGCCTGACAAGAGAAGGGACCCCCATACCACCTTACTGCCTACTCAGGTGCTTATGTACTTAGACTGATGACGTGATAAAGTGGGAGGTGATAACGCAGCAGCCAGTCAGCCCCCAACTGTCATTTGCAATCACGATCAGTAACTTGACAGTTAGGAGCTGATTGGCTGCTGCATTATCACCTGCATGTAACAGCTGCAGATCTCACTATCAGCAACAGCCGGCACATTGTGAATTCTTCACACACACACACACAACCCCCCCGACCCCCTATCCCCCGACATCCAGGTGCCCTTACATCCCAGTGTTGATGTTATACCGTTCAAGCTGCGAAATCCTCAGAGCTATTCATATTTGAACAGTCACAATAAATATGTTTAAAATAAGGTTGGATCTATTGGATAAAAATATACAGAGGTACAAGCAATAATCATAATCTGTCCTTAAATATATCAGTGTAGACTACATATAACAAGGGTTGAAGCTAATACACCAAGGTTAAACTGGATGGACTTGAGTCTTTATTCAGCCTTAAATACTATGTAACTAAGTTTCGCAATTCATTTGCAGATTTGCTCGGGGGGATTTATCTTTCTGTCTGGGCGGTGCATATCTACTCGCAGTCATCTGCAATTTAGCATATTAACAATCCATGCTGAATTAAGCCCATAGATCCAAAATGCTGGAACTCACATTCCATAAGAGTGTATATGCTGCGGTGCCTTCCAGGGGTATAGTGGCCAAATATACTGTTGCAATCTGGATTCTTGTAAATAATTAAAATGTATTTTATTAATCCACTCCAAAGTTTCAGATTTTACCCCGTCATTAGGGAAACAGAGCATAGGTGTACAAACTATTTATGAGACAAACAATATATATTGATGAATTACAATACCCGATTAGGTTCAGCTAGTGATGTGCCTTGGACCATGTACTGTACATCCCTGTTTGAACCTAATCATGTCCTTATTACCTGATGACAGGTAAAACCTGAAGCATAGTCGTGAATTAATAAATACATTTTTAATTATTGACAAGACTCAGAATTTATATTTATACTGTAGTTGTATATTTTGTGCATTGATCGCGTGTTTCTTTAACAATAAAAAATAAGCTATAAACCAATGTGTTATATTTCATCTCCATGTATAAACACTGAGCTTGGTGGTGGTATTTTCTTCTAGGGGCAACAACTTGTACCAGTGCTTTTTAATATTTTTATTAATGAGATTGCAAATGGAATTGAGGGTAAAATGTGCCTTTTTGCAGATGACACAAAGGTATGCAACAGGGTAGACACACCTGGAGGGGTAAAACAAATGACTGATGGTCTAGGTAGATGAGAGGAATGGTCAAGAGCATGGCAGATACAGTTTAATGCCAAAAAATGCAAAATCATGCACTTGGGTTGCAAAAATCCAAAGACTAAATATAGTATAAATGGCACTATAATGGAAACTACTGAGGAAGAGGGATCTAGGTGTCACTATTTCAGGGGACTTAGAGGCTGGTAGGCAATATAACAAAGCAATGAAGAAGGCAAGTCAGATGCTTGGTTGCATAGGGAGAGGTATCAGCAGTAGAAAGAAAGAAGTAATAATGCCACTGTATAGGTCATTGGTATGACATTATCTAGAGTACTGTGTTCAGTTCTGGAGGCTATATCTCCAGAAGGATATAAATACATTAGAGACTGTACAAAGAAGGGCAACTAAAATTGTGCATGGCCTACATCACAAAACGTACCAGGAAAGACTAAAATATATTAATATGTATACTTTAGAGCAGAGAAGGGAAAGGGGGGACATGATAGAAACTTTCAAATAAATCAAGGGTTTTAACAAGGTACAGGTGGGAGACATTCTTCACAGGAAGAGGAGCAACAGAACACGAAGACATGCACTGAAACTAGAGGGAGGAAGATTCAGGGGCAATTTGAGGAAGAATTACTTCACAGAAAGGATAGTGGATAAGTGGAATAGCCTCCCATCAGAGGTGGTAGAGTTAAATAGATTAGAGGAATTTAAACATGCTTGGGATAGCATATTGATATCCTTACAAAGAAATAAGGATCAAATATGGTCTGAGGATGTTTCTATATAAAAAAAATCTCTCCTATGCCAGCATTTCTCATCCTTAGCCCTCAAACCTCCTAACAGTTCACATTTTCTAGCTCACCCAGCAGATGCACTGTAGGGGCAGAGGCGTAGCAAGGGCGGTGCCGATGGAGCACCAGCCCAGGGCGCTGAAAGCTATCCTGGCGCCAGAGCCGTGCCGGCACCGCCAGCTCGCCCACTCCATCTCCCCCGCTAGCTCCCGGCTCCCCGGCCCTCTGTGTGCGGGAGACGTGATGCTATTTAAAATTCACGTCTCTCGCTGGACCGCTAGCCAATAGGTGCTTGCGGTCCAGCAGCCAATCAACTAGTGGCTGCTGAACCGCGAGCGCCTATTGGCTAGCGCGGTCCAGCGGGATATGTGAATCTTAAATAGCAGGCGCAGCAGCACACACTAGTGCACTGTTACAGCGCGGAGCATGGACAGCGGACAGCTGGGGGTCCCACTGTCAGATGTCGCGCGCAGAGGCTGATCCGCGGCACTGCTCCCCTCTCGTGACAGCCATCACAGCCGCTGCAGATTCAGTGCAGGCTGTGACGGCTGAGTGACTTGATTGAGCAGCCTGCGCAGGGAGTGCAGACTGGGTCAGCCGCCGCAGCTAACATAATCCCGCCTACCCGGCTCCCAATGTGTTGGTAAGTTGTCGCCATTAGAAGGTGGACCATGCTCGAGCTCCAGTGTAACAAACATAAAAGAGGTCCAGACTCACCACCCTGGTGTTGGATAAGATGGGTATGGGATGGGTATGTTGGGGACAGTGAAAGAGTAGGGTGTGTAATTGGGAGTGGTGTAGAGGATTATGGAGTGAATGTGGCACAAACAGGGGGACTAGGGTGTATATGTGAGTAAAGCTTTATAGGGGGTCTGTGGGTGGAACAGGGTGTTTGTGGTGGGGATAGAGGGACGTGGCGATGAGGTCTCTCCTCTTATATGGAATCAATATGGGAATTCTGTGAGGGACAGAAATATGGGCAATGTTTAAGGGGCACTACGAGGGGAATTATGTGTAAGGGACATTACTACGGGCATAATATATCATGGGCATTATGTTTGTGGCATAATGTGTAATGGGCATTACATGTGGCATGATATGTAATGGGCATTATGGACGCTTAGTCCTTATTGCGGAAATTATCTCCAGTGTCAGACTGGGGCAAAGATATGTGGTTGTTCACGATTGAACAGTGATCCCTCGTATTGATAGTTTGGCAGCCCTTAAAATGTTTTGACCAATAATGATGCTTATATGGTTAGGATCTAGTGGTAGAATTGTTAAATCGGATTCTAACTAAAAAAAATGTTCTCTAGAAAGACAAGTTTTATGTCCAAAACGTGGGATGTGCGATGAGAGCTGCAGTATTTCCATCCTACGCAAACATTTTTAGGTACTTGTTTAGTTTCACGGTGGCAGCATCTCAGTCGCAGCAGCGTCTGTGTCCCCTTGCGGGGCTCTCTTCGCTCGCTCACGCTACGGGCTCAGTGGCTCGCTACGCTCGCCACGCTATCTAAAATCAACTCCATGCCAACGTGGATAGTGGGGGTATGAACTATTCACGCTGGCATGGAATTTATTTTAGAAAGTTTTGCGAGCGCCGAACCCGGAAGTAGCGGGCCGCCATGCTGCCGCCGTGAAACTAAACAAGAACCCATTTTTATGTTTGACGTAGAAGTTAAATTGTTCTTTGCAGATCCTAATGTGGCAGGTAGAATTGTATTCTACACCTGCTACATAGATGACCGCCTGGTATTTTGGAGGGGACCACCTTAAAGCTCTCATTAATGCTCATAATGCCAGTTTGAGCCCAGTAAAATTGACATTTATTCATAGTGCGGTCCAAGTCCATTTTTCTAGATGTCTGTATCTCTTTAAGGGCCAGATGTACTAAGCTTCAAAAGTGATAAAATGGAGAGTGATCAACAGCCAGCCAATAAGCTCCTATCTGCCCTGTCACAGACTGTGTTTGAAAAATGTCAGACAGGAGCTGATTGGCTGGTTGTTTATCACTCTCTATTTTATCACTTTTGAAGCTTAGTACATCTGGCCCTAAGTGATGGAATAATCGATACATGTTTGTTTTTGAAAGAAACGGACAGAAATAATCTGTTTATACCCCACTGCTCCTCGGCTGGTCATCACCTGGTTATATCTGGTCAGAAGATTCCACTCCTTTGCAGCTATTGCATTGCTGCACGAATCGTCCACTGCTCCTTGGCTGGTGGTAAACATGAACAAGCCACATAGGGGTTGAATTGGATATTAAACTTTGCTTGTAAGTCAGGTTGAAAGTCTTGCCTAGCGTGCTATAAAAAAGAAAGTTGAAGCAGTTCTGTTGGAACCTCGTAGCTGATCTCAGTGATGCACGAATCACCCACTTCTCCTCGGCTGGTCGTTGCCTGGATATATCTGGTCAGTAGGTTCCACTCCCTTTGCAGCTCCGCAGTGCAACTATTGCATTGCTGCACAAATGGCCCACTGCTCCTCGGCTGGTGGTAAACACGATCAAGGGTGTACACAGCATTAGGGTGTGACTGTGAACACCAAACACTCTAAGGGGGAAATTTACTAAGATGTATATTCTACTTCACATGTGATGTTGCTCTGGGCAACCAATCAGAATTTACTTCTTATTTATTTAGCACCCTCTAAGATAGTAGACAGGATCTGATTGGTTGCCCATAGCAACAGCACATGTGAAGTAGAATACACATCTTAGTAAATGTCCCCCTATGTGCGCATGCCTATGCTGCTGTGGCAAACAACAAACATCCACATTTCAAATAATACCACCCCCCCCCCCATTGAGACTGAACACACACCCCAAACAATCCCTTACATAATCTCTCAATTGTCACAAATATCCTCCTCACTCCCCACGTGTCGCCCAGAAACACCCCAGAAATGACAAGTGATCTTAAATGATAAAAACCAAACAGTACATTAAAGTGTGTTTAATAAATGAAGCTTAGATAGAACATATCAATTTAGCCTGATTTACACAAGAAAACATGCCTATTACTGTATATTTATTAATTCCAATGAAATGTCCCAACTGCTAAGCCAAACTCATATAACATGAGATCTAAATACAGCGGCACGTAGTGATAATAAATTAATACCATGGAAAATATGGAGATGAAAAAAATGTCAGGAATAAAAAAGTGTGCCTGAGACGCTTCAGGTCTACGGTTCATCCCTGCAATCTGATGTGAGGGGAAGCATAGTCTTGAGCCATTCCTGGCGCTTTCCCTTACAGAGAGAGAGAGACAGTCTTGAACCGGCGGCCCTTGGCTTCCCCAGGCACGGGCATTAGCACTGTGCCACAGTGCTGCCCAACAGCTGTACATAGCTCTGAAACCATTGAGTCTCATTTACATTATGACATCATCACTCAACAGCGCCACCTCTGGCAGATGCTGGAACTACATGCTTAACATATGTGAATGCCTGACAAGAGAAGGGACCCCCATACCACCTTACTGCCTACTCAGGTGCTTATGTACTTAGACTGATGACGTGATAAAGTGGGAGGTGATAACGCAGCAGCCAGTCAGCCCCCAACTGTCATTTGCAATCACGATCAGTAACTTGACAGTTAGGAGCTGATTGGCTGCTGCATTATCACCTGCATGTAACAGCTGCAGATCTCACTATCAGCAACAGCCGGCACATTGTGAATTCTTCACACACACACACACAACCCCCCCGACCCCCTATCCCCCGACATCCAGGTGCCCTTACATCCCAGTGTTGATGTTATACCGTTCAAGCTGCGAAATCCTCAGAGCTATTCATATTTGAACAGTCACAATAAATATGTTTAAAATAAGGTTGGATCTATTGGATAAAAATATACAGAGGTACAAGCAATAATCATAATCTGTCCTTAAATATATCAGTGTAGACTACATATAACAAGGGTTGAAGCTAATACACCAAGGTTGAACTGGATGGACTTGAGTCTTTATTCAGCCTTAAATACTATGTAACTAAGTTTCGCAATTCATTTGCAGATTTGCTCGGGGGGATTTATCTTTCTGTCTGGGCGGTGCATATCTACTCGCAGTCATCTGCAATTTAGCATATTAACAATCCATGCTGAATTAAGCCCATAGATCCAAAATGCTGGAACTCACATTCCATAAGAGTGTATATGCTGCGGTGCCTTCCAGGGGTATAGTGGCCAAATATACTGTTGCAATCTGGATTCTTGTAAATAATTAAAATGTATTTTATTAATCCACTCCAAAGTTTCAGATTTTACCCCGTCATTAGGGAAACAGAGCATAGGTGTACAAACTATTTATGAGACAAACAATATATATTGATGAATTACAATACCCGATTAGGTTCAGCTAGTGATGTGCCTTGGACCATGTACTGTACATCCCTGTTTGAACCTAATCATGTCCTTATTACCTGATGACAGGTAAAACCTGAAGCATAGTCGTGAATTAATAAATACATTTTTAATTATTGACAAGACTCAGAATTTATATTTATACTGTAGTTGTATATTTTGTGCATTGATCACGTGTTTCTTTAACAATAAAAAATAAGCTATAAACCAATGTGTTATATTTCATCTCCATGTATAAACACTGAGCTTGGTGGTGGTATTTTCTTCTAGGGGCAACAACTTGTACCAGTGCTTTTTAATATTTTTATTGATGAGATTGCAAATGGAATTGAGGGTAAAATGTGCCTTTTTGCAGATGACACAAAGGTATGCAACAGGGTAGACACACCTGGAGGGGTAAAACAAATGACTGATGGTCTAGGTAGATGAGAGGAATGGTCAAGAGCATGGCAGATACAGTTTAATGCCAAAAAATGCAAAATCATGCACTTGGGTTGCAAAAATCCAAAGACTAAATATAGTAAAAATGGCACTATAATGGAAACTACTGAGGAAGAGGGATCTAGGTGTCACTATTTCAGGGGACTTAGAGGCTGGTAGGCAATATAACAAAGCAATGAAGAAGGCAAGTCAGATGCTTGGTTGCATAGGGAGAGGTATCAGCAGTAGAAAGAAAGAAGTAATAATGCCACTGTATAGGTCATTTGTATGACATTATCTAGAGTACTGTGTTCAGTTCTGGAGGCCATATCTCTAGAAGGATATAAATACATTAGAGACTGTACAAAGAAGGGCAACTAAAATGGTGCATGGCCTACATCACAAAACGTACCAGGAAAGACTAAAATATATTAATATGTATACTTTAGAGCAGAGAAGGGAAAGGGGGGACATGATAGAAACTTTCAAATAAATCAAGGGTTTTAACAAGGTACAGGTGGGAGACATTCTTCACAGGAAGAGGAGCAACAGAACACGAAGACATGCACTGAAACTAGAGGGAGGAAGATTCAGGGGCAATTTGAGGAAGAATTACTTAACAGAAAGGATAGTGGATAAGTGGAATAGCCTCCCATCAGAGGTGGTAGAGTTAAATAGATTAGAGGAATTTAAACATGCTTGGGATAGCATATTGATATCCTTACAAAGAAATAAGGATCAAATATGGTCTGAGGATGTTTCTATATAAAAAAAATCTCTCCTATGCCAGCATTTCTCATCCTCAGCCCTCAAACCTCCTAACAGTTCACATTTTCTAGCTCACCCAGCAGATGCACTGTAGGGGCAGAGGCGTAGCAAGGGCGGTGCCGATGGAGCACCAGCTCCGGGCGCTGAAAGCTATCCTGGCGCCGGAGCCGTGCCGGCACCGCCAGCTCGCCCACTCCATCTCCCCCGCTAGCTCCCGGCTCCCCGGCCCTCTGTGTGCGGGAGACGTGATGCTATTTAAAATTCACGTCTCTCGCTGGACCGCTAGCCAATAGGTGCTTGCGGTCCAGCAGCCAATCAACTAGTGGCTGCTGAACCGCGAACGCCTATTGGCGAGCGCGGTCCAGCGGGATATGTGAATCTTAAATAGCAGGCGCAGCAGCACACACTAGTGCACTGTTACAGCGCGGAGCATGGACAGCGGACAGCTGGGGGTCCCACTGTCAGATGTCGCGCGCAGAGGCCGATCCGCGGCACTGCTCCCCTCTCGTGACAGCCATCACAGCCGCTGCAGATTCAGTGCAGGCTGTGACGGCTGAGTGACTTGATTGAGCAGCCTGCGCAGGGAGTGCAGACTGGGTCAGCCGCCGCAGCTTACATAATCCCGCCTACCCGGCTCCCAATGTGTTGGTAAGTTGTCGCCATCAGAAGGGGGACCATGCTCGAGCTCCAGTGTAACAAACATAAAAGAGGTCCAGACTCACCACCCTGGTGTTGGATAGGATGGGTATGGGATGGGTATGTTGGGGACAGTGAAAGAGTAGGGTGTGTAATTGGGAGTGGTGTAGAGGATTATGGAGTGAATGTGGCACAAACAGGGGGACTAGGGTGTATATGTGAGTAAAGCTTTATAGGGGGTCTGTGGGTGGAACAGGGTGTTTGTGGTGGGGATAGAGGGACGTGGCGATGAGGTCTCTCCTCTTATATGGAATCAATATGGGAATTCTGTGAGGGACAGAAATATGGGCAATGTTTAAGGGGCACTGCGAGGGGAATTATGTGTAAGGGACATTACTACGGGCATAATATATCATGGGCATTATGTTTGTGGCATAATGTGTAATGGGCATTACATGTGGCATGATATGTAATGGGCATTACGGACGCTTAGTCCTTATTGCGGAAATTATCTCCAGTGTCAGACTGGGGCAAAGATATGTGGTTGTTCACGATTGAACAGTGATCCCTCGTATTGATAGTTTGGCAGCCCTTAAAATGTTTTGACCAATAATGATGCTTATATGGTTAGGATCTAGTGGTAGAATTGTTAAATCTGAATCTAAATAAAAAAAATGTTCTCTAGAAAGACAAGTTTTATGTCCAAAACGTGGGATGTGCGATGAGAGCTGCAGTATTTCCATCCTACGCAAACATTTTTAGATACTTGTTTAGTTTCACGGTGGCAGCATCTCAGTCGCAGCAGCGTCTGTGTCCCCTTGCGGGGCTCTCTTCGCTCGCTCACGCTACGGGCTCGGTGGCTCGCTACGCTCGCCACGCTATCTAAAATCAACTCCATGCCAACGTGGATAGTGGGGGTATGAACTATTCACGCTGGCATGGACTTTATTTTAGAAAGTTTTGCGAGCGCCGAACCCGGAAGTAGCGGGCCGCCATGCTGCCGCCGTGAAACTAAACAAGAACCCATTTTTATGTTTGACGTAGAAGTTAAATTGTTCTTTGCAGATCCTAATGTGGCAGGTAGAATTGTATTCTACACCTGCTACATAGATGACCGCCTGGTATTTTGGAGGGGACCACCTTAAAGCTCTCATTAATGCTCATAATGCCAGTTTGAGCCCAGTAAAATTGACATTTATTCATAGTGCGGTCCAAGTCCATTTTTCTAGATGTTTGTATCTCTTTAAGGGCCAGATGTACTAAGCTTCAAAAGTGATAAAATGGAGAGTGATCAACAGCCAGCCAATCAGCTCCTATCTGCCCTGTCACAGACTGTGTTTGAAAAATGTCAGACAGGAGCTGATTGGCTGGTTGTTTATCACTCTCTATTTTATCACTTTTGAAGCTTAGTAAATCTGGCCCTAAGTGATGGAAAAATCGATACATGTTTGTTTTTGAAAGAAACGGACAGAAATAATCTGTTTATACCCCACTGCTCCTCGGCTGGTCATCACCTGGTTATATCTGGTCAGAAGATTCCACTCCTTTGCAGCTATTGCATTGCTGCACGAATCGTCCACTGCTCCTTGGCTGGTGGTAAACATGAACAAGCCACATAGGGGTTGAATTGGATATTAAACTTTGCTTGTAAGTCAGGTTGAAAGTCTTGCCTAGCGTGCTATAAAAAAGAAAGTTGAAGCAGTTCTGTTGGAACCTCGTAGCTGATCTCAGTGATGCACGAATCACCCACTTCTCCTCGGCTGGTCGTTGCCAGGATATATCTGGTCAGTAGGTTCCACTCCCTTTGCAGCTCCGCAGTGCAACTATTGCATTGCTGCACAAATTGCCCACTGCTCCTCGGCTGGTGGTAAACACGATCAAGGGTGTACACAGCATTAGGGTGTGACTGTGAACACCAAACACTCTAAGGGGGAAATTTACTAAGATGTATATTCTACTCCACACGTGATGTTGCTCTGGGCAACCAATCAGAATTTACTTCTTATTTATTTAGCACCCTCTAAGATAGTAGACAGGATCTGATTGGTTGCCCATAGCAACAGCACATGTGAAGTAGAATACACATCTTAGTAAATGTCCCCCTATGTGCGCATGCCTATGCTGCTGTGGCAAACAACAAACATCCACATTTCAAATAATACCCCCCCATTGAGACTGAACACACACCCCAAACAATCCCTTACATAATCTCTCAATTGTCACAAATATCCTCCTCACTCCCCACGTGTCGCCTAGAAACACCCCAGAAATGACAAGTGATCTTAAATGATAAAAACCAAACAGTACATTAAAGTGTGTTTAATAAATGAAGCTTAGATAGAACCAGAGGCGTAGCGAGCCCGGAGCCGGCGGAGCACACGCTCCGGGCGCAGGAAGCTAGCCTGGCGCCGGAGCTGTGCCAGCACCGCCAGCTCGCTCGCCCGCCTCCGCCGTTGCCCTGCCCGCTCCCCCGCGAGAGACGTGCTGCTGCGGCGGCTATGTAAAATTGTAACAACACGTCTCCCGCACGCTGGACCGCTAGCCAATGGGCGCTTGCGGTCCAAAAGCCAATCAACTGGTGGCTGCTGGACCGCGAGCGCCTATTGGCTAGCGGTCCAGCGGGAGATATGAATTTTACACAGCAGCACAGCGCGTCTCTCTCCCGGACCTAGAGGAGGGAGGGGAGGGAGGGCTGGAAGCGACGCACGTCGCAGCGCAGCACAGAACAGCAGGGGGAGGGGTGAGGTAAGGTGCACCCTCCCACCCTGCTGCATCCACCCTGCATCACCCGCGCATCCACCCACCCTGCTGCACAAACCCACCCACCCTGCTGCAACCAAACACCCACCCACCCAGCTGCATAAACCCACCCTGCTGCAAGCAGCCACCCACCCACCTGCACAAACCCACCCACCCTGCTGCAACCACCCACCCAGCTGCACAAACTCACCCACCCTGCTGCAAGCAGCTACCCACCCACCCTGCTGCAAGCACACACCCACCCAGCCTGCTGCACCCACCCACCAACCGTCCCACCCTGCGGCACCAACCCACTCTGCTGCACTAACCCACCAACCCTGCTGCAAGCAA
This sequence comes from Crinia signifera, assembly GCF_055691185.1. Lineage (NCBI taxonomy): Eukaryota > Metazoa > Chordata > Amphibia > Anura > Myobatrachidae > Crinia > Crinia signifera. Next base: position 125,461,845 of record NC_139221.1, on the reverse strand, counting down.
ACACCCACCCACCCTGCTGTACCCACCAACCATCCAACCCTGCTGCACCCACTCACCCTGCGGCACCAACCAACCCTCCCAGCCTGCTGCACCCACCCACTGACCCTACCACCCTGCTGCACCCATCCTCCCACCTTGCTGCACAGCGGCCGGGAGCGGGCCGCTGCACAGTTCTGCACCCCTGGGCAACAAGCAAATTCAGTCCCCCTTGGCATCGAGCATGAAGCCCCTGGCATTGAGCATCTAGGTAAGTGGCACTTATGTGTCAAATGTGTAATGGACATTATAGTGTGTTATATAGTATGCAATGGGCATTGCGGAGTGTTATATAGTATGTAATGGGCATTACGCTGTGTTATATAGTATGTCATGGGCATTGCAGTGTTATATAGTATGTCATGGGCATTGCGGAGTGTTATATAGTATGTCATGGGCATTGCGGAGTGTTATATAGTATGTGATGGGCATTACGGTGTGTTATATAGTATGTAATGGGCATTACGGTGTGTTATATAGTATGTGATGGGCATTACGGTGTGTTATATAGTATGTGATGGGCATTACGGTGTGTTATATAGTATGTGATGGGCATTACGGTGTGTTATATAGTATGTAATGGGCATTACGGTGTGTTATATAGTATGTAATGGGCATTACGGTGTGTTATATAGTATGTAATGGGCATTACGGTGTGCTATATAGTATGTGATGGGCATTACGGTGTGCTTTATAGTATGTAATGTGCATTACGCTGTGTTATATAGTATGTAATGGGCATTACGGTGTGTGGTATAATGTTGGTCTGTGCAAACTTTTCACTGCGCAGGAGCCTCACCTATGACATATTGGGGGGGAGGGGGGGCGCAAAACATGCCCTTGCTCCGGGCGCCATGGCACCTAACTACACCACTGGATAGAACATATCAATTTAGCCTGATTCACACAAGAAAACATGCCTATTATATTTATTAATTCCAATAAAATGTCACAACTGCTAAGCCAAACTCATATAACATAAGATCTAAATACAGCGGCACGTAGTGATAATAAATTAATACCATGGAAAATATGGAGATGAAAAAAATGTCAGGAATAAAAAAGTGTGCCTGAGACGCTTCAGGTCTACGGTTCATCCCTGCAATCTGATGTGAGGGGAAGCATAGTCTTGAGCCATTCCTGGCGCTTTCCCTTACAGAGAGAGAGAGACAGTCTTGAACCGGCGGCCCTTGGCTTCCCCAGGCACGGGCATTAGCACTGTGCCACAGTGCTGCCCAACAGCTGTACATAGCTCTGGAACCATTGAGTCTCATTTACATTATGACATCATCACTCAACAGCGCCACCTCTGGCAGATGCTGGAACTACATGCTTAACATATGTGAATGCCTGACAAGAGAAGGGACCCCCATACCACCTTACTGCCTACTCAGGTGCTTATGTACTTAGACTGATGACGTGATAAAGTGGGAGGTGATAACGCAGCAGCCAGTCAGCCCCCAACTGTCATTTGCAATCACGATCAGTAACTAGACAGTTAGGAGCTGATTGGCTGCTGCATTATCACCTGCATGTAACAGCTGCAGATCTCACTATCAGCAACAGCCGGCACATTGTGAATTCTTCACACACACACACACACAACCCCCCCGACCCCCTATCCCCCGACATCCAGGTGCCCTTACATCCCAGTGTTGATGTTATACCGTTCAAGCTGCGAAATCCTCAGAGCTATTCAGATTTGAACAGTCACAATAAATATGTTTAAAATAAGGTTGGATCTATTGGATAAAAATATACAGAGGTACAAGCAATAATCATAATCTGTCCTTAAATATATCAGTGTACACTACATATAACAAGGGTTGAAGCTAATACACCAAGGTTGAACTAGATGGACTTGAGTCTTTATTCAGCCTTAAATACTATGTAACTAAGTTTCGCAATTCATTTGCAGATTTGCTCGGGGGGATTTATCTTTCTGTCTGGGCGGTGCATATCTACTCGCAGTCATCTGCAATTTAGCATATTAACAATCCATGCTCAATTAAGCCCATAGATCCAAAATGCTGGAACTCACATTCCATAAGAGTGTATATGCTGCGGTGCCTTCCAGGGGTATAGTGGCCAAATATACTGTTGCAATCTGGATTCTTGTAAATAATTAAAATGTATTTTATTAATCCACTCCAAAGTTTCAGATTTTAACCCCGTCATTAGGGAAACAGAGCATAGGTGTACAAACTATTTATGAGACAAACAATATATATTGATGAATTACAATACCCGATTAGGTTCAGCTAGTGATGTGCCTTGGACCATGTACTGTACATCCCTGTTTGAACCTAATCATGTCCTTATTACCTGATGACAGGTAAAACCTGAAGCATAGTCGTGAATTAATAAATACATTTTTAATTATTGACAAGACTCAGAATTTATATTTATACTGTAGTTGTATATTTTGTGCATTGATCGCGTGTTTCTTTAACAATAAAAAATAAGCTATAAACCAATGTGTTATATTTCATCTCCATGTATAAACACTGAGCTTGGTGGTGGTATTTTCTTCTAGGGGCACCAACTTGTACCAGTGCTTTTTAATATTTTTATTGGTGAGATTGCAAATGGAATTGAGGGTAAAATGTGCCTTTTTGCAGATGACACAAAGGTATGCAACAGGGTAGACACACCTGGAGGGGTAAAACAAATGACTGATGGTCTAGGTGGATGAGAGGAATGGTCAAGAGCATGGCAGATACAGTTTAATGCCAAAAAATGCAAAATCATGCACTTGGGTTGCAAAAATCCAAAGACTAAATATAGTATAAATGGCACTATAATGGAAACTACTGAGGAAGCGGGATCTAGGTGTCACTATTTCAGGGGACTTAGAGGCTGGTAGGCGATATAACAAAGCAATGAAGAAGGCAAGTCAGATGCTTGGTTGCATAGGGAGAGGTATCAGCAGTAGAAAGAAAGAAGTAATAATGCCACTGTATAGGTCATTGGTATGACATTATCTAGAGTACTGTGTTCAGTTCTGGAGGCCATATCTCCAGAAGGATATAAATACATTAGAGACTGTACAAAAAAGGGCAGCTAAAATGGTGCATGGCCTACATCACAAAACGTACCAGGAAAGACTAAAATATATTAATATGTATACTTTAGAGCAGAGAAGGGGGGGACATGATAGAAACTTTCAAATAAATCAAGGGTTTTAACAAGGTACAGGTGGGAGACATTCTTCACAGGAAGAGGAGCAACAGAACACGAAGACATGCACTGAAACTAGAGGGAGGAAGATTCAGGGGCAATTTGAGGAAGAATTACTTCACAGAAAGGATAGTGGATAAGTGGAATAGCCTCCCATCAGAGGTGGTAGAGTTAAATAGATTAGAGGAATTTAAACATGCTTGGGATAGCATATTGATATCCTTACAAAGAAATAAGGATCAAATATGGTCTGAGGATGTTTCTATATAAAAAAAATCTCTCCTATGCCAGCATTTCTCATCCTCAGCCCTCAAACCTCCTAACAGTTCACATTTTCTAGCTCACCCAGCAGATGCACTGTAGGGGCAGAGGCGTAGCAAGGGCGGTGCCGATGGAGCACCAGCTCCAGGCGCTGGAAGCTATCCTGGCGCCGGAGCCGTGCCGGCACCGCCAGCTCGCCCACTCCATCTCCCCCGCTAGCTCCCGGCTCCCCTGCCCTCTGTGTGCGGAAGACGTGATGCTATTTAAAATTCACGTCTCTCGCTGGACCGCTAGCCAATAGGTGCTTGCGGTCCAGCAGCCAATCAACTAGTGGCTGCTGAACCGCGAGCGCCTATTGGCTAGCGCGGTCCAGCGGGATATGTGAATCTTAAATAGCAGGCGCAGCAGCACACACTAGTGCACTGTTACAGCGCGGAGCATGGACAGCGGACAGCTGGGGGTCCCACTGTCAGATGTCGCGCGCAGAGGCCGATCCGCGGCACTGCTCCCCTCTCGTGACAGCCATCACAGCCGCTGCAGATTCAGTGCAGGCTGTGACGGCTGAGTGACTTGATTGAGCAGCCTGCGCAGGGAGTGCAGACTGGGTCAGCCGCCGCAGCTAACATAATCCCGCCTACCCGGCTCCCAATGTGTTGGTAAGTTGTCGCCATCAGAAGGGGGACCATGCTCGAGCTCCAGTGTAACAAACATAAAAGAGGTCCAGACTCACCACCCTGGTGTTGGATAGGATGGGTATGGGATGGGTATGTTGGGGACAGTGAAAGAGTAGGGTGTGTAATTGGGAGTGGTGTAGAGGATTATGGAGTGAATGTGGCACAAACAGGGGGACTAGGGTGTATATGTGAGTAAAGCTTTATAGGGGGTCTGTGGGTGGAACAGGGTGTTTGTGGTGGGGATAGAGGGACGTGGCGATGAGGTCTCTCCTCTTATATGGAATCAATATGGGAATTCTGTGAGGGACAGAAATATGGGCAATGTTTAAGGGGCACTGCGAGGGGAATTATGTGTAAGGGACATTACTACGGGCATAATATATCATGGGCATTATGTTTGTGGCATAATGTGTAATGGGCATTACATGTGGCATGATATGTAATGGGCATTACGGACGCTTAGTCCTTATTGCGGAAATTATCTCCAGTGTCAGACTGGGGCAAAGATATGTGGTTGTTCACGATTGAACAGTGATCCCTCGTATTGATAGTTTGGCAGCCCTTAAAATGTTTTGACCAATAATGATGCTTATATGGTTAGGATCTAGTGGTAGAATTGTTAAATCTGAATCTAAATAAAAAAAATGTTCTCTAGAAAGACAAGTTTTATGTCCAAAACGTGGGATGTGCGATGAGAGCTGCAGTATTTCCATCCTACGCAAACATTTTTAGATACTTGTTTAGTTTCACGGTGGCAGCATCTCAGTCGCAGCAGCGTCTGTGTCCCCTTGCGGGGCTCTCTTCGCTCGCTCACGCTACGGGCTCGGTGGCTCGCTACGCTCGCCACGCTATCTAAAATCAACTCCATGCCAACGTGGATAGTGGGGGTATGAACTATTCACGCTGGCATGGACTTTATTTTAGAAAGTTTTGCGAGCGCCGAACCCGGAAGTAGCGGGCCGCCATGCTGCCGCCATGAAACTAAACAAGAACCCATTTTTATGTTTGACGTAGAAGTTAAATTGTTCTTTGCAGATCCTAATGTGGCAGGTAGAATTGTATTCTACACCTGCTACATAGATGACCGCCTGGTATTTTGGAGGGGACCACCTTAAAGCTCTCATTAATGCTCATAATGCCAGTTTGAGCCCAGTAAAATTGACATTTATTCATAGTGCGGTCCAAGTCCATTTTTCTAGATGTTTGTATCTCTTTAAGGGCCAGATGTACTAAGCTTCAAAAGTGATAAAATGGAGAGTGATCAACAGCCAGCCAATCAGCTCCTATCTGCCCTGTCACAGACTGTGTTTGAAAAATGTCAGACAGGAGCTGATTGGCTGGTTGTTTATCACTCTCTATTTTATCACTTTTGAAGCTTAGTAAATCTGGCCCTAAGTGATGGAAAAATCGATACATGTTTGTTTTTGAAAGAAACGGACAGAAATAATCTGTTTATACCCCACTGCTCCTCGGCTGGTCATCACCTGGTTATATCTGGTCAGAAGATTCCACTCCTTTGCAGCTATTGCATTGCTGCACGAATCGTCCACTGCTCCTTGGCTGGTGGTAAACATGAACAAGCCACATAGGGGTTGAATTGGATATTAAACTTTGCTTGTAAGTCAGGTTGAAAGTCTTGCCTAGCGTGCTATAAAAAAGAAAGTTGAAGCAGTTCTGTTGGAACCTCGTAGCTGATCTCAGTGATGCACGAATCACCCACTTCTCCTCGGCTGGTCGTTGCCAGGATATATCTGGTCAGTAGGTTCCACTCCCTTTGCAGCTCCGCAGTGCAACTATTGCATTGCTGCACAAATTGCCCACTGCTCCTCGGCTGGTGGTAAACACGATCAAGGGTGTACACAGCATTAGGGTGTGACTGTGAACACCAAACACTCTAAGGGGGAAATTTACTAAGATGTATATTCTACTCCACACGTGATGTTGCTCTGGGCAACCAATCAGAATTTACTTCTTATTTATTTAGCACCCTCTAAGATAGTAGACAGGATCTGATTGGTTGCCCATAGCAACAGCACATGTGAAGTAGAATACACATCTTAGTAAATGTCCCCCTATGTGCGCATGCCTATGCTGCTGTGGCAAACAACAAACATCCACATTTCAAATAATACCCCCCCATTGAGACTGAACACACACCCCAAACAATCCCTTACATAATCTCTCAATTGTCACAAATATCCTCCTCACTCCCCACGTGTCGCCTAGAAACACCCCAGAAATGACAAGTGATCTTAAATGATAAAAACCAAACAGTACATTAAAGTGTGTTTAATAAATGAAGCTTAGATAGAACCAGAGGCGTAGCGAGCCCGGAGCCGGCGGAGCACACGCTCCGGGCGCAGGAAGCTAGCCTGGCGCCGGAGCTGTGCCAGCACCGCCAGCTCGCTCGCCCGCCTCCGCCGTTGCCCTGCCCGCTCCCCCGCGAGAGACGTGCTGCTGCGGCGGCTATGTAAAATTGTAACAACACGTCTCCCGCACGCTGGACCGCTAGCCAATGGGCGCTTGCGGTCCAAAAGCCAATCAACTGGTGGCTGCTGGACCGCGAGCGCCTATTGGCTAGCGGTCCAGCGGGAGATATGAATTTTACACAGCAGCACAGCGCGTCTCTCTCCCGGACCTAGAGGAGGGAGGGGAGGGAGGGCTGGAAGCGACGCACGTCGCAGCGCAGCACAGAACAGCAGGGGGAGGGGTGAGGTAAGGTGCACCCTCCCACCCTGCTGCATCCACCCTGCATCACCCGCGCATCCACCCACCCTGCTGCACAAACCCACCCACCCTGCTGCAACCAAACACCCACCCCCCCAGCTGCATAAACCCACCCTGCTGCAAGCAGCCACCCACCCACCTGCACAAACCCACCCACCCTGCTGCAACCACCCACCCAGCTGCACAAACTCACCCACCCTGCTGCAAGCAGCTACCCACCCACCCTGCTGCAAGCACACACCCACCCAGCCTGCTGCACCCACCCACCAACCGTCCCACCCTGCGGCACCAACCCACTCTGCTGCACTAACCCACCAACCCTGCTGCAAGCAAACACCCACCCACCCTGCTGTACCCACCAACCATCCAACCCTGCTGCACCCACTCACCCTGCGGCACCAACCAACCCTCCCAGCCTGCTGCACCCACCCACTGACCCTACCACCCTGCTGCACCCATCCTCCCACCTTGCTGCACAGCGGCCGGGAGCGGGCCGCTGCACAGTTCTGCACCCCTGGGCAACAAGCAAATTCAGTCCCCCTTGGCATCGAGCATGAAGCCCCTGGCATTGAGCATCTAGGTAAGTGGCACTTATGTGTCAAATGTGTAATGGACATTATAGTGTGTTATATAGTATGCAATGGGCATTGCGGAGTGTTATATAGTATGTAATGGGCATTACGCTGTGTTATATAGTATGTCATGGGCATTGCAGTGTTATATAGTATGTCATGGGCATTGCGGAGTGTTATATAGTATGTCATGGGCATTGCGGAGTGTTATATAGTATGTGATGGGCATTACGGTGTGTTATATAGTATGTAATGGGCATTACGGTGTGTTATATAGTATGTGATGGGCATTACGGTGTGTTATATAGTATGTGATGGGCATTACGGTGTGTTATATAGTATGTGATGGGCATTACGGTGTGTTATATAGTATGTAATGGGCATTACGGTGTGTTATATAGTATGTAATGGGCATTACGGTGTGTTATATAGTATGTAATGGGCATTACGGTGTGCTATATAGTATGTGATGGGCATTACGGTGTGCTTTATAGTATGTAATGTGCATTACGCTGTGTTATATAGTATGTAATGGGCATTACGGTGTGTGGTATAATGTTGGTCTGTGCAAACTTTTCACTGCGCAGGAGCCTCACCTATGACATATTGGGGGGGAGGGGGGGCGCAAAACATGCCCTTGCTCCGGGCGCCATGGCACCTAACTACACCACTGGATAGAACATATCAATTTAGCCTGATTCACACAAGAAAACATGCCTATTATATTTATTAATTCCAATAAAATGTCACAACTGCTAAGCCAAACTCATATAACATAAGATCTAAATACAGCGGCACGTAGTGATAATAAATTAATACCATGGAAAATATGGAGATGAAAAAAATGTCAGGAATAAAAAAGTGTGCCTGAGACGCTTCAGGTCTACGGTTCATCCCTGCAATCTGATGTGAGGGGAAGCATAGTCTTGAGCCATTCCTGGCGCTTTCCCTTACAGAGAGAGAGAGACAGTCTTGAACCGGCGGCCCTTGGCTTCCCCAGGCACGGGCATTAGCACTGTGCCACAGTGCTGCCCAACAGCTGTACATAGCTCTGGAACCATTGAGTCTCATTTACATTATGACATCATCACTCAACAGCGCCACCTCTGGCAGATGCTGGAACTACATGCTTAACATATGTGAATGCCTGACAAGAGAAGGGACCCCCATACCACCTTACTGCCTACTCAGGTGCTTATGTACTTAGACTGATGACGTGATAAAGTGGGAGGTGATAACGCAGCAGCCAGTCAGCCCCCAACTGTCATTTGCAATCACGATCAGTAACTAGACAGTTAGGAGCTGATTGGCTGCTGCATTATCACCTGCATGTAACAGCTGCAGATCTCACTATCAGCAACAGCCGGCACATTGTGAATTCTTCACACACACACACACACAACCCCCCCGACCCCCTATCCCCCGACATCCAGGTGCCCTTACATCCCAGTGTTGATGTTATACCGTTCAAGCTGCGAAATCCTCAGAGCTATTCAGATTTGAACAGTCACAATAAATATGTTTAAAATAAGGTTGGATCTATTGGATAAAAATATACAGAGGTACAAGCAATAATCATAATCTGTCCTTAAATATATCAGTGTACACTACATATAACAAGGGTTGAAGCTAATACACCAAGGTTGAACTAGATGGACTTGAGTCTTTATTCAGCCTTAAATACTATGTAACTAAGTTTCGCAATTCATTTGCAGATTTGCTCGGGGGGATTTATCTTTCTGTCTGGGCGGTGCATATCTACTCGCAGTCATCTGCAATTTAGCATATTAACAATCCATGCTCAATTAAGCCCATAGATCCAAAATGCTGGAACTCACATTCCATAAGAGTGTATATGCTGCGGTGCCTTCCAGGGGTATAGTGGCCAAATATACTGTTGCAATCTGGATTCTTGTAAATAATTAAAATGTATTTTATTAATCCACTCCAAAGTTTCAGATTTTAACCCCGTCATTAGGGAAACAGAGCATAGGTGTACAAACTATTTATGAGACAAACAATATATATTGATGAATTACAATACCCGATTAGGTTCAGCTAGTGATGTGCCTTGGACCATGTACTGTACATCCCTGTTTGAACCTAATCATGTCCTTATTACCTGATGACAGGTAAAACCTGAAGCATAGTCGTGAATTAATAAATACATTTTTAATTATTGACAAGACTCAGAATTTATATTTATACTGTAGTTGTATATTTTGTGCATTGATCGCGTGTTTCTTTAACAATAAAAAATAAGCTATAAACCAATGTGTTATATTTCATCTCCATGTATAAACACTGAGCTTGGTGGTGGTATTTTCTTCTAGGGGCACCAACTTGTACCAGTGCTTTTTAATATTTTTATTGGTGAGATTGCAAATGGAATTGAGGGTAAAATGTGCCTTTTTGCAGATGACACAAAGGTATGCAACAGGGTAGACACACCTGGAGGGGTAAAACAAATGACTGATGGTCTAGGTGGATGAGAGGAATGGTCAAGAGCATGGCAGATACAGTTTAATGCCAAAAAATGCAAAATCATGCACTTGGGTTGCAAAAATCCAAAGACTAAATATAGTATAAATGGCACTATAATGGAAACTACTGAGGAAGCGGGATCTAGGTGTCACTATTTCAGGGGACTTAGAGGCTGGTAGGCGATATAACAAAGCAATGAAGAAGGCAAGTCAGATGCTTGGTTGCATAGGGAGAGGTATCAGCAGTAGAAAGAAAGAAGTAATAATGCCACTGTATAGGTCATTGGTATGACATTATCTAGAGTACTGTGTTCAGTTCTGGAGGCCATATCTCCAGAAGGATATAAATACATTAGAGACTGTACAAAAAAGGGCAGCTAAAATGGTGCATGGCCTACATCACAAAACGTACCAGGAAAGACTAAAATATATTAATATGTATACTTTAGAGCAGAGAAGGGGGGGACATGATAGAAACTTTCAAATAAATCAAGGGTTTTAACAAGGTACAGGTGGGAGACATTCTTCACAGGAAGAGGAGCAACAGAACACGAAGACATGCACTGAAACTAGAGGGAGGAAGATTCAGGGGCAATTTGAGGAAGAATTACTTCACAGAAAGGATAGTGGATAAGTGGAATAGCCTCCCATCAGAGGTGGTAGAGTTAAATAGATTAGAGGAATTTAAACATGCTTGGGATAGCATATTGATATCCTTACAAAGAAATAAGGATCAAATATGGTCTGAGGATGTTTCTATATAAAAAAAATCTCTCCTATGCCAGCATTTCTCATCCTCAGCCCTCAAACCTCCTAACAGTTCACATTTTCTAGCTCACCCAGCAGATGCACTGTAGGGGCAGAGGCGTAGCAAGGGCGGTGCCGATGGAGCACCAGCTCCAGGCGCTGGAAGCTATCCTGGCGCCGGAGCCGTGCCGGCACCGCCAGCTCGCCCACTCCATCTCCCCCGCTAGCTCCCGGCTCCCCTGCCCTCTGTGTGCGGAAGACGTGATGCTATTTAAAATTCACGTCTCTCGCTGGACCGCTAGCCAATAGGTGCTTGCGGTCCAGCAGCCAATCAACTAGTGGCTGCTGAACCGCGAGCGCCTATTGGCTAGCGCGGTCCAGCGGGATATGTGAATCTTAAATAGCAGGCGCAGCAGCACACACTAGTGCACTGTTACAGCGCGGAGCATGGACAGCGGACAGCTGGGGGTCCCACTGTCAGATGTCGCGCGCAGAGGCCGATCCGCGGCACTGCTCCCCTCTCGTGACAGCCATCACAGCCGCTGCAGATTCAGTGCAGGCTGTGACGGCTGAGTGACTTGATTGAGCAGCCTGCGCAGGGAGTGCAGACTGGGTCAGCCGCCGCAGCTAACATAATCCCGCCTACCCGGCTCCCAATGTGTTGGTAAGTTGTCGCCATCAGAAGGGGGACCATGCTCGAGCTCCAGTGTAACAAACATAAAAGAGGTCCAGACTCACCACCCTGGTGTTGGATAGGATGGGTATGGGATGGGTATGTTAGGGACAGTGAAAGAGTAGGGTGTGTAATTGGGAGTGGTGTAGAGGATTATGGAGTGAATGTGGCACAAACAGGGGGACTAGGGTGTATATGTGAGTAAAGCTTTATAGGGGGTCTGTGGGTGGAACAGGGTGTTTGTGGTGGGGATAGAGGGACGTGGCGATGAGGTCTCTCCTCTTATATGGAATCAATATGGGAATTCTGTGAGGGACAGAAATATGGGCAATGTTTAAGGGGCACTACGAGGGGAATTATGTGTAAGGGACATTACTACGGGCATAATATATCATGGGCATTATGTTTGTGGCATAATGTGTAATGGGCATTACATGTGGCATGATATGTAATGGGCATTACGGACGCTTAGTCCTTATTGCGGAAATTATCTCCAGTGTCAGACTGGGGCAAAGATATGTGGTTGTTCACGATTGAACAGTGATCCCTCGTATTGATAGTTTGGCAGCCCTTAAAATGTTTTGACCAATAATGATGCTTATATGGTTAGGATCTAGTGGTAGAATTGTTAAATCTGATTCTAACTAAAAAAAATGTTCTCTAGAAAGACAAGTTTTATGTCCAAAACGTGGGATGTGCGATGAGAGCTGCAGTATTTCCATCCTACGCAAACATTTTTAGGTACTTAGTTTAGTTTCACGGTGGCAGCATCTCAGTCGCAGCAGCGTCTGTGTCCCCTTGCGGGGCTCTCTTCGCTCGCTCACGCTACGGTCTCAGTGGCTCGCTACGCTCGGCACGCTATCTAAAGTCAACTCCATGCCAACGTGGATAGTGGGGGTATGAACTATTCACGCTGGCATGGAATTTATTTTAGAAAGTTTTGCGAGCGCCGAACCCGGAAGTAGCGGGCCGCCATGCTGCCGCCGTGAAACTAAACAAGAACCCATTTTTATGTTTGACGTAGAAAGTAAATTGTTCTTTGCAGATCCTAATGTGGCAGGTAGAATTGTATTCTACACCTGCTACATAGATGACCGCCTGGTATTTTGGAGGGGACCACCTTAAAGCTCTCATTAATGCTCATAATGCCAGTTTGAGCCCAGTAAAATTGACATTTATTCATAGTGCGGTCTAAGTCCATTTTTCTAGATGTCTGTATCTCTTTAAGGGCCAGATGTACTAAGCTTCAAAAGTGATAAAATGGAGAGTGACCAACAGCCAGCCAATAAGCTCCTATCTGCCCTGTCACAGACTGTGTTTGAAAAATGTCAGACAGGAGCTGATTGGCTGGTTGTTTATCACTCTCTATTTTATCACTTTTGAAGCTTAGTACATCTGGCCCTAAGTGATGGAAAAATCGATACATGTTTGTTTTTGAAAGAAACGGACAGAAATAATCTGTTTATACCCCACTGCTCCTCGGCTGGTCATCACCTGGTTATATCTGGTCAGAAGATTTATTTATTTAGGAAGGACAGAATGGGAAGAATCGGAGGAGGGGTAGCAATGTATGTAAAGAAAAACATAAATGCTACTTTAATACAAAATATTGAAGAAAAAACTGAGGCCCTTTGGGTGACCATAGAAATGGGGGAGAAGGACATTATTCGTACTGGGGTCATCTATAGGCCACCAGGCCAGGGGCAGGATTTGGACAGGAGCCTATTGCTTGATGTCACTAAAATGGCTTTAAAGGGAGAAGTCATAATCATGGGAGACTTTAATCTACCTGATGTGAATTGGGAGGAGTCTTTTGCAAGATCATCTACAAGTGGCAAATTTCTAAATTCCCTACAGGGAGCCTCTCTCAAGCAATTGGTGAGGGAGCCTACTCGCAAAGACTCAATATTAGATTTAATACTCACAAATGGTGACAGGATATCAGACATATATGTGGGTGAGAACCTGGGATCCAGTGATCATCAAGCAGTATGGTTTAGTATCAAGTCAGGGTCCAACTCCAGTCACACAAAAACTAAGGTGTTGGATTTTAGGAAGGCTGACTTTGCAAAAATGGGGAGATGTTTAAGCGACTCATTAGCGGATTGGACGAACTTGAAAGGAGTGCAGGAGAGGTGGAGAAAATTAAAAAGTGCAATACTAAAGGCAACCGACCTTTGTATCAAAAGGGTTAAGAAAAGTACCAGGAAAAGGAAGCCAGTGTGGTTTACAAAAGAGGTATCAACTAGTGTAAAAGCAAAAAAGATGGCCTTTAGGACATACAAGCAGACTCAAAATAATAATGACAAAGAAGTGTATCTTGCCAGACGCAAAGAGGCTAAGAAAGTGATCAGGCGTGCCAAGGCACAAGCTGAGGAGAAAATGGCTCAGTCGGTAGATAAAGGAAACAAAACTTTTTTTAAGTATATAAATGAAAGGAGAAAATCAAATGGAGGAATAATAAGACTGCGGACAGACACTGAGAATTTGGTGGAGGGAGACAAGGCAATTGCAGATCAGCTAAATAATTACTTTTGCTCTGTATTCACTATAGAAGGAGAAGGGAAGGGACCACAGTTAAGTTGCAAGGACATTTATAAAAATAAGGTAGATGGAGGTACATTTACTAGGGAGAAAGTCCTAACAGAACTTTCAAGACTGAAAGTGGATAAATCAATGGGGCCAGACGGAGTGCATCCAAGGATACTAAAAGAACTAAAAGATGTGTTGGTAGCGCCATTAACAGATTTATTTAACCAGTCACTAGATACAGGTGCAGTTCCAGAGGACTGGAGAAAAGCAAATGTAGTTCCACTGCACAAAAGCGGAAGCAAAGAAGAAGCAAGTAACTACAGACCAGTGAGCCTTACATCAGTAGTAGGGAAAATAATGGAAACACTATTAAAAGAAAGAATAGTGGAATATCTTAAATTAAACAACTTACAGGATCCAAAACAGCATGGTTTTACTGCAGGGAGATCATGCCAAACAAGTCTCATTGACTTTTTTGACTCCGTGACCAAAATACTAGATGAAGGGGGGGCTGTAGATGTGGCATATCTAGACTTTAGTAAGGCATTTGACACTGTCCCACATCGCAGGCTGCTAAATAAACTTGAAAGTGTGGGATTGGATTATAAAACAATTAAATGGATAAGAACCTGGTTGCAGGATAGGAAACAGACAGTTGTCGTAAATGGAGTGCATTCTATGGAGGGACATGTTACCAGTGGAGTACCCCAGGGATCTGTACTTGGACCAGTGCTCTTTAATATCTTTGTCAGTGACATTGCAAATGGTATTGAAGGGAAAGTATGCCTTTTTGCAGATGATACAAAGATATGCAACAGAGTAGACACACCAGGAGGGGTAAATCAAATGACTGATGATCTAAGTAAACTTGAGAATTGGTCAAGAGAATGGCAACTACAGTTTAATGCTAAAAAATGCAAAATTATGCACTTGGGACTCAAAAACCCAAAGGCTCAATATAGTATCAAGGGTACTATAATGGAAACTACTGAGGAGGAAAGAGATCTAGGAGTCACTATTTCAAGTGACTTAAAGGCAGGGAGGCAATGTAACAAAGCAATGAGGAAGGCTAGTCAGATGCTTGGTTGCATAGGGAGAGGAATCAGTAGCAGAAAAAAAGATGTAATAATGCCACTTTATAGGTCATTGGTACGACCTTATCTGGAATACTGTGTCCAGTTCTGGAGGCCATATCTTCAGAAGGATATAAATACATTGGAGAGTGTACAAAGAAGGGCAACTAAAATGGTTCATGGCCTACATCACAAAACTTACCTGGATAGACTTAAAGATCTTAACATGTATAGTTTGGAGCAGAGAAGGGAAAGGGGGGACATGATAGAAATCTTCAAATATATCAAGGGTTTTAACATAGTACAGGTGGGAAATTTTCTTCAAAGGAAAACAAGTAATAAAACACGAGGACATGCACTGAAACTGGAGGGAGGTAGGTTCAGGGGAAATGTTAGAAAGAATTACTTCACAGAAAGGGTAGTGGATAAGTGGAATAGCCTCCCATCAGAGGTGGTAGAGGCTAAGACAGTAGAACAATTTAAACATGCTTGGGATAGGCATATGAATATCCTTACAAAGAAATAAGGATTAAAAAGGGTTGAGTTTACCTGAAGGGTAAAAAAGGGGCAGACTAGATGGGCCAAATGGTTCTTATCTGCCGTCAAATTCTATGTTTCTATGTTTCTATGTTTCTAAGATTCCACTCCTTTGCAGCTATTGCATTGCTGCACGAATCGTCCACTGCTCCTTGGCTGGTGGTAAACATGAACAAGCCACATAGGGGTTGAATTGGATATTAAACTTTGCTTGTAAGTCAGGTTGAAAGTCTTGCCTAGCGTGCTATAAAAAAGAAAGTTGAAGCAGTTCTGTTGGAACCTCGTAGCTGATCTCAGTGATGCACGAATCACCCACTTCTCCTCGGCTGGTCGTTGCCTGGATATATCTGGTCAGTAGGTTCCACTCCCTTTGCAGCTCCGCAGTGCAACTATTGCATTGCTGCACAAATGGCCCACTGATCCTCGGCTGGTGGTAAACACGATCAAGGGTGTACACAGCATTAGGGTGTGACTGTGAACACCAAACACTCTAAGGGGGAAATTTACTAAGATGTATATTCTACTTCACATGTGATGTTGCTCTGGGCAACCAATCAGAATTTACTTCTTATTTATTTAGCACCCTCTAAGATAGTAGACAGGATCTGATTGGTTTCCCATAGCAACAGCACATGTGAAGTAGAATACACATCTTAGTAAATGTCCCCCTATGTGCGCATGCCTATGCTGCTGTGGCAAACAACAAACATCCACATTTCAAATAATACCCCCCCCCATTGAGACTGAACACACACCCCAAACAATCCCTTACATAATCTCTCAATTGTCACAAATATCCTCCTCACTCCCCATGTGTCGCCCAGAAACACCCCTGAAATGACAAGTGATCTTAAATGATAAAAACCAAACAGTACATTAAAGTGTGTTTAATAAATGAAGCTTAGATAGAACATATCAATTTAGCCTGATTTACACAAGAAAACATGCCTATTATATTTATTAATTCCAAAAAATTTCACAACTGCTAAGCCAAACTCATATAACATGAGATCTAAATACAGCGGCACGTAGTGATAATAAATTAATACCATGGAAAATATGGAGATGAAAAAAATGTCAGGAATAAAAAAGTGTGCCTGAGACGCTTCAGGTCTATGGTTCATCCCTGCAATCTGATGTGAGGGGAAGCATAGTCTTGAGCCATTCCTGGCGCTTTCCCTTACAGAGAGAGAGAGACAGTCTTGAACCGGCGGCCCTTGGCTTCCCCAGGCACGGGCATTAGCACTGTGCCACAGTGCTGCCCAACAGCTGTACATAGCTCTGAAACCATTGAGTCTCATTTACATTATGACATCATCACTCAACAGCGCCACCTCTGGCAGATGCTGGAACTACATGCTTAACATATGTGAATGCCTGACAAGAGAAGGGACCCCCATACCACCTTACTGCCTACTCAGGTGCTTATGTACTGTTAATGGCGATTAAATATGACCAAAGAAACAATAAGTGAAAAGCGCGAGTTACGTATTAAGTCCGTAACCACCG
Organism: Crinia signifera; assembly: GCF_055691185.1. Classification (NCBI taxonomy): domain Eukaryota; kingdom Metazoa; phylum Chordata; class Amphibia; order Anura; family Myobatrachidae; genus Crinia; species Crinia signifera. Next base: position 125,444,841 of record NC_139221.1, on the reverse strand, counting down.
TACCCTTTATGCCTAGCTACGTGCGAACAAAACGTAGCGCAGCGTAGCGTACCTTTATCGTGTATTATACACCAAAGAACCAATACCTTAATAAGAGATCCTTTCGCAGTACTTTGACTCTGATCTGCGAATATACCTTTTAAGGACAGAGTCCGTAATAAACCTTTATCGCTAAATGCGAATAACAGACACAACCACGATATAGAAGTAAGGAGATAGGAACTCCACAAAAAGATGTATTTAAGTCCCTAATGGACAAAAGGGGGTTACAGAAATAGAAAATACAGGTATAACAAGTTATACAATAGTCTAACAATGTATATACTATACAGGCTCTACTAAGGGAAGAAAAACAGATACAGGATACAATCAGCCAACAATACAATAAGGATAAATACCGTTAAATGCAACCGTTACCGTCTCATCAAATATGCGAAGCGCAGTCCGGTCAGAGCTCGCTATCGTTCAGGATTGAACTATAGCCCGGTTGAAGGTCAGGGAAAGAAAGATGTGCCGAAGTGACCAAGGCAGCCCTGGGTCACCTATCTTATAGGGTCAGAAGGGGGAGGTCAAAGGCCATTCCTATTGGTCAGAGATCGTATGTCAGGTCCACTGTGATTGGGGGGTAAGATGATACACCTGGTTTGACTAGGTGCAGGGGAGTGAACTTTAGGAGTCCTTTGTTCGTTAGTATCGTCGGCAGGGATCGTAAATAGCAGTCAAAACCGGATTTAAGTAGATTCCTTTGTTACACTCTTTTCAACAGAAACTGTCTTTGAGTTATGGATTTTGTCCATAACTATCGGACCGTATGTATTGCGAAATATTCGCAATGACCGGAATTCTGCGCACATGAAACAGAACGTAACGGTACTAAACATGATACAGACAGATGTATGCAAATGCTAACTAAGCTATGTGTGGCGTTCTAAACCTTTAACTATATTTCATTTAGTGTAAGTATGTTATTATGAATTTATGTGTGATAGTATGGCTACTCTTCTGGTCCACTTTGTCACACATACTCGGGTATGGAAACTTTATTTGCGCAACTCTGCGAACCAAAATGGCGGCCATACTATCCTAAAATGGCGTGTGTGCAACTCGACTTCCACAGTCCACCCTTTAACAGTAAATATAAAACTGTTACAATACAAAACATTTTACACAGCAATACAGAAATTCATAATCCTAACAGAGAAATTGGGATACATGAATTAAACATATAAGGGGAGTAAACCATCTGCTCTCGGCCGATCCAGGATCATGGATAAACGATGGGCCGCATTTATCGAACAATCTACTCAGGGTCACGAAGGATAATGTACAATTTTGGGATAAAAATAAAAACAAGGGAGGTTACAACATATACACGTTCACAAATATGGTTTCTTTAAAGGGAGGTGGTTTCGATTCTAGGGTCATATACCAAACCCTGGTCTTCCTCTGCATCTCTCGTTCTTACACTCATGATTTCAGTCCGTTTTGTCTTTCCCCGGGTCACCACCTTTAAACATTTGAACAATAGCACAAAGACTATGATGGTGCCACCGATACAGAGAAGGAGTTTTCCTATGCTAGCTATGATCCCTTGCGCCCATTCTCCTAAACCAGAGAACCAGTGCATTGGATTCTGCCTATTTCTGCCAGGCTGATATTATGTTCCCTTCTAAATTCCCATTTAAGCTGAAGAATCTCATCCATCCGATGATCAATGATTTCTTCTGGGTCTTCAGTATTGTTGGTGATATATGTACAACATTTCACCCCAAACTGTGTAGAGAGGGTGACACAATATCCTCCTGTCATAGCTGTCAGATAGTTCAACACCATCCGATGTTGGACTAGCTCTCTTTTATACGCTTGCAACTCCTTCCCAGTGTATCTAAAAGTGTCATCATAAATCTCAGTGATGTTATCTACCAAGCTGGCTAATGCTTGTATATACTTACAATTTATGACTCCTCTGGCGGTATGGGTGATATCTAATGCAATGAGGAGTTGGATACCGAACGACTCGTGTATCATTTCAGAAGCTAGGGGTTCTTTCTTGATTGTTAAATCTCTTTTGTGGATTTGATCATAATGGGTATGAGTGTAAGGAGGAGGTATACCTCTGTGTATGCTCACCATCTCATCATGTGTGAGGGTCATTACTTCAGGTAACACTCTACCTAGGTAACAAATTCCAACGTAGTTCATGGAGAGCCATTTGTACGCCCTTCTACCACAAATATAATAAACGTCGTCAGGGAGAAAATAAGGGACAGAGTATTTCATGATTTTGTCACACATTATCCATAAGAACATTCCTGTCCCCTGCTCCCTGACTTGTTCCTCACAAGTTTCTGGCTGTAGGGTCATATTACAGTAGCCGGCTGATACTCTGCCGGCCATCATTTTACTTTTCTTCACCGTGTAGACATATTTATAGTGTCTCCCACTGGTTCGGATCTTTAACAATAATTCCTTATCAATAGGCTCTCCATCTGGACGCTGGGAGTAAGTTATTGTCTGGTTGTGCCATGTCACTTCCCAAGTACCAATCGTTCTGGAACTCGAGAAGTTCATACATACCAGGGATTTATCCACTTGGTATGGGTGTAGTCTAAGACTACGGAACCTGGTATACAGGTATCTCTTATCCAATGGCCTCCCCTTATTTAATACACTTATCTCAGAAATATTAAGCGGGTATGGGACTAGGCCTACACTACTCCTTTTATGCAGCACTTGTGAACACACCCAGCATTCTGTTTGGTTTAAGACCTTACCCACTAGTGAGTGGTAATCACTCAAAGGATGTCGGCCTGTAGTTGCCTTACTTGTCGACTGACATCGCTGGATGCATTCTTCTTCCATTTTCGGTTGACAATATCTACAGACACAGTACTCACCAGACAATAACCCATCACATAGCCCTTGAACTACGTTTTCCTCATACCTTTTACCTTCTCCTGTTATGGGCAAAGTATCAAGCTGGTTTAGGGATTTTACCTCACCCATATCTGGGTCCATTATTACACTGTCAGAACTCCGCTCCGATCGCTCTAGTATGTGGCAGCCACCGAGTATCCTTGGATGAAGAAGAGAAAACAGAAAGAAAACAAGGAAATAGATGCATAACTGTGAACCTGTTGCTTGGAGTCCTTCCATCATCTCTACCAGGGGACTTTTATTTGCTCTGCTCTTGGACCTTTGCTCGCTCAGGTTGCTTGACCTTGGCTGCTTCTCAGTCTTCCCGGAACAATGCTTCTAGCGAGACTTCTTCTCTTTCGCTCTCTGCACACTGGGACTCTGGGTTACTGGCTTTCTTGCAGTGGGACGAATGTATCCAAGTCTCTCTCTCTGCGACTTTAATTGATGTAGTGCTGGTCAACAAAACTTGGTACGGTCCTTCCCAACGGTCTATCAAACAACCTGAGCGTAAAAAATTTCGGATCATAACAAAGTCTCCTGGTTTAAGATTATGACAATTCTCGGTAGGCATATCAGGGTTCAGTAAATTCAGCTGCTTTTGTTGTTTCCTTAGCTGTTTGTTTAGCTTTAGGATATACTGTACAGTTAACTCATTATTACATTTGAGATCATCCTGTGGGTCTATCATGATGTGTGGCTGCCGACCAAACAATATCTCGAAGGGGGACAAGTTGAGCGGAGTCCTGGGAGTGGTCCTAATGCTATACAGCACAATAGGCAATGCCTCTGGCCATAACAACCCTGTTTCAGCCATAACTTTACCCAATTTGTTCTTAATAGTACCATTCATTCTCTCAACTTTGGCGCTCGCCTGGGGACGATATGGAGTATGAAGTTTACTATTAATCCCCAGGAGTTTACACATGATTTGGAAGACCTCTCCTGTGAAATGAGTGCCTCTGTCACTCTCAATGACCTTTGGGATACCATATCTACAGACAAACTCCTGACATATTTTCTTTGCTGAAAAGGTAGCCGTGTTGGAGGCAGCGGGGAAAGCCTCCACCCAGCTGGAAAACATGTCAACACAAACTAATACATATTTCAAATTTCTACAGGGTGGTAACTGTATGAAGTCGATTTGTATTACCTGGAAAGGGCCTTCTGTAGGAGGGATGTGGGATGGCTCTGTTGGGATGGCTTTTCCAACGTTCTTCCTCAAACAGGTGAGGCATGACATTGCCACTCTACCTGCTTGAGAAGCGAACCCTGGTGCACACCAGTAGGCCTTTACCAGCTTGCACATACCTTCCTTCCCAAGATGTGTCAGCCCATGGGCCGCCTCGGCTAGACTAGGAAGGTATGCCCTGGGGGCCACTGGTTTCCCGTGTCCATCTCTCCAAAGTCCGGTGGACTCTTGGCCACATCCCTTCGACTTCCATACTGCTCTTTCCTGTGGGGAACACAAATTCTGCATGTCTATCAGTTTGGATGTGGATACCATGTTCAGTGTACAAAGGTTTGTAGGATGGGTGAAAATATTTACAGGGCATGCGGCCCTTTTCGCTGCCTCATCAGCGCGGCTGTTACCAAGTGACACCGGGTCCTTCTCTGATGTATGAGCTTTGCACTTGATAACAGCCACTCTGTCTGGAAGCTGGATAGCTCCCAGAAGTCTCCTAATGTATGTCGCATGCGCCACTGGTGTGCCAGCCGCCGTCATGAAATTTCGGAGGCGCCATAGGGCTCCAAAATCATGCACTACTCCGAAAGCATATGTGGAGTCGGTATATATGTTAACTGATTTTCCCTTGGCCAGTTCACATGCTCTGGTCAGTGCCACCAGTTCTGCTACTTGTGCTGAGTGAGGTGGTCCCAAGGGTTCAGCTTCCACAATACCTTCTCCATCTACTACTGCGTAGCCTGTGCACAGCTCTCCCGTCTCCGTCTGTCTATGACAGCTACCATCTGTGAATAAGGTTATGTCTACCTCACTTAATGGGCTGTCGCTTATGTCAGGACGTGCTGTAAAGGTCTGATTCAGGTAGGTCATGCAATCATGCTTATCCTCACCATCACTAAACTCTGCTTTACCATTTTCAGCAACATTCCCATCACTCTCCACCCTTTGTGCCTTGGAGGGCACATGAGGAAGGAATGTGGCTGGGTTTAGTGTGTTGCATCTTTTGATGGTAATATTTACTGGGGCCATCAGTGCCAGTTCCCACTTGGTGAACCGTGCTGAGGACACATGACGTGTTTGGGCAGAATTTAGGAGGGCAGAGACAGCATGGGGAGCATGAACAGTTAAATCGTGTCCCAACACCACGTCCTCACTCTTGCTTACTAGTTGTGCTATTGCGGCCACACTTCGTAAGCAAGTTGGGAGTGAGCGTGCTACTGTGTCCAGCTGGCCACTGTAGTACGCTACTGGTCGGTTGGCATCACCATGTTTTTGTACAAGTACTCCTGCCGCACACCCAGCTGATTCAGTTCCGTACAGTTCAAAGGGTTTCCCAAAATCTGGCATTACCAGTGCTGGGGCCTCTGTTAGGCTCACCTTTAGTTCCTCGAAAGCCAGCTCAGATTCCTCAGTATGAGAGACACGATCTGGCTTAGTTGAGGAAACCATCTCTTGTAGTGGTAATGCCAGAATAGAGAATCCTGGGATCCAATTGCGACAGTATCCACACATGCCTAGGAACGTACGGATCTGGTGCTGGGTCTGTGGCAGTACCATGTTCTGAATCGCTTGGATTCGGTCGTCGGTGAGGTGTCTCAGCCCTTGGGTAAGGCAGTGGCCCAGATACTTAACCCTGGTCTGGCATAATTGCAGCTTATCCTTTGATACTTTATGTCCTGTCTCTGAGAGATGCATCAGCAGCTGTCTAGTGTCATCCACAGATGACTCCAGTGACTCAGAACACAACAATAAGTCATCGACATACTGTATAAGTATCGAACCACTCATGGGTTGAAAGGATTGCAAACAATCATGCAAGGCCTGGGAGAAGATGCTGGGGCTGTCTATGAATCCCTGGGGGAGTCGTGTCCAGGCATACTGTATTCCTCTGTAGGTAAAGGCGAACAGATACTGGCTGTCGGGGTGCAAAGGGACAGAGAAGAACGCAGAACACAAGTCAATGACTGTGAAATGAGTACAGTGAGGTGGGATTTGCATTAGGATGACAGCTGGGTTTGGCACTACGGGGAATTGGCTCTCAACTACTTTGTTTACCCCTCTTAAATCCTGCACTAGTCTGTAGCCCCTCCCCCCGCTCTTTTTCACAGGAAAGATGGGACTATTGGCCGTGCTGGAAGTTCTAACTAGGATTTCCTGTTGGAGCAATCGTTGGATCACTGGGAATACTCCTAGCTCAACTTCAGGTTTTAAAGGGTACTGCGGTATTTTTGGGGCTATCCTGCCTTCTTTTAAGCGGATCTCTACTGGAGCTACATTTGCCATCAGCCCAGCATCCTGTCCATCTTTAGTCCAAAGGGAACCCGGTATTTGTGCTGTAATTTCAGCTACCCTAGATGGATTTGACTCTACAACAGTAGAATACAACATTAGCCTCTGAGGACTGTCCAGCATATCTTGCACTTCTTGTGTAAGATTTTTAGGAGTGTCCAGGAATACCCCATCGGTGGTGCAATAGATGACACATCCCATTTTGCATAGTAAATCTCTACCCAGAAGGTTAGTCGGGGCCGCTGCAGCCAACAGGAAAGAGTGTTTGGTATGTAGAGGCCCGATTGTAACATCCGCTGGTTTCGTCAGTGGGTAATGTTGTATTTTTCCTGTTACCCCAATTGCTGCTACTGATTGGTCAGTGAAACCCAAGTGAAGAGGAGTGTTGAGAACAGATCTGGCCGCCCCTGTATCAACCAAAAAGGTTTGCCTTACTCCAGCTATATCAACCTTTACCTGAGGTTCCTCTCTAAGGTGTTGTGTCAATCTAACTGGCTGTAGGATACAGGTATGACCTGTTTCCTATTGTCTTACCTGGGTTGCCCTTAGTACAGTGTCAGCCATCAGATGGGGAGGAGGCATGTTGCGTGACCTGTCTGTCTCCTCCCATTGTCTAGGGGTTGGGTATTTCCTTGTCTCACTCTGGTGAGGCTCCCATTCTCGCCTATGTGTTTTGTAACTCCTGGGGTTTCCTGACTTACAATGAGCTGAATAGTGACCTTCCCTATTGCAGTTGTAACAGATAATTTGCTTTCTACCTGTGTCCCTGGTGTTTCGTTGGTATGCAGCTTTATTTGGGGCATTTGTAAGGGCTTGGATGCTAACCATCATCAGTTTGTCAGTTTGCAGTTCCCTGTGCTTCTTAATGTTGCGGTCGTGGTCCACAGCAGATTCCCGTAGGGCATCCACTGTCATTCCACGCCAATTTGGGAAAGAAGTTTGGACTCTGGCTCTCAGGTTTTCCCTAAGCCCTTCCACCAGCACAGAGACAATCATCTCCCTCAGGTGGGGGTCGTCCTTAGGCTCGGAGACACCAGTGTACTTTGATACCTCCAGTAAGGCCTTAGTGAAATAATCTGCAGCAGTTTCGCCATCCTTTTGTTTGATGGTGAAAATCTTGCTATATTCCACTGCCGCAGGAAAATATACTCCCAATTGTAAGTTGATTAGGCGTATATTTTCCTGGTTGATCTCATCATTTATCTCCTTATCCACTTTCAATCCACTGTCCTGAATGAATTTCGGGATGTCTATGTGAGTGGGGAGACAGGCCCTCAACATGATTCTCCAATCCTTGTTGGTGGGCTCATCAGAGTTTCCCAGATCCCTTACAAATTTCCGGCACAATGCCAGATCTTTCCTAGGATCAGGGAAATCTGCAATGATGGACCGCAGCTCTAACCGTGTCCATGGGTTTAGCATGGTCATCTTTCTGGTAGGTATCACACCCTCTCTGTCTGCCTTACCATAGGGAACTTCCAGTGTGCGTACGGGGTATGTTTGTACCACATCTGCATTACTGGGACCTGCTTGGGAGTCGTCTGTGTCTGTGCTGTGTGGTGCTATCTTACCTGAGTCCATGACTATGCTGTTGGCATCAGCCGTCTCCTCTTCCTGTGCAGGTTGAGCCGGTTCAGCTTTTCCCTCACGCATGTTAATTGCATGGGAGACGGCTAGTGCCAACAGCTGCTCGTTTTCCTCTCGTTCCTTATAAGGGGAAAAAACAGGGTACAAGTTAGCAACGGTTACATTATTACTACCGTCTCGCTTATTAGTCATTAACCCCTTCGGCACATATGGGGGTGGGGGAGCTGTTGCGGCTACGGTTGCATTTTTATTGTGGCTGATTGTATCTGGCACTGCCAGACATCTGATTCCCCATTGTTCCTGCCCTTCCTTCTGCCACAATTTAAGAATATCTATGTGCTTTACTCTCTCCTTACGACTGGAGAGTAAACATATTTCATCTTTTACTGCCGATAAGATTTCTGGATCGAAGCTACCAACACTGGGAAATTCTAACTTGCTGCCTTGTGTCATTTTTCTCCATTTATTTTGGTAAACAACTGCCCATTCACCGTGCTTACAGCACATAATAAAAGCCGCCGATCCTTTTGGTCGGCTTGCTTCCTCCCTAACATGCACGTTATCACAGCGTGACCCGTTATTACCCATAATTACAGGAATAAACGTTCACAGCTTAATAGATATCGGTGGGTTATTACTTGTCTGAGAGCTCCCCAAACACTCACTTCTACAGCTTCCTAGAACAGTCCCACAATCAAGCGGGTGCGAAGGATACGAGGTATGATACTCAATCACCAAGTCTTTCAACTAGCAGCGAACTTCTAGTCAACTTGCAAGGTGCGGCACAATTTTTCCAGGGTACAACAAACTTGTTTTCCTGTACCCCCAAAAACTGGATTTTCTAAAGTAGCTAATCGGATCACTGGGTTCCGATGTATCTTCTTGTACCCTCCTAGCGGATCAGTTCCACTGAAGGGGCAGTTCCTATGGGCACGTCGTCACGTGAACCCTGTCCTAATTGGACTGTCCTACACTGGACTACACTGCGCTTGAGTCGTGCCGTCACACACCCGTTCGCCTCAGTTATGTTTCACACTGGGCGCTAGTTACACCTTGGTCTTATGCTTATTTTTGAAATATTTCTGTACAGAAAATCTTCCCAGGCTGGTAGCTTTTCACTAGATACTTATGCAGGTATAAATCCCTTATTATAAGCTATAGGAATCTATTAAAATAATGCTTGAGTTGCTTGTTTTTGAAAAATGAACAAAAAGAAAAAAACTTATTTTCTTTTATTAATCACCGCCTTATCCACAGTATATTACTATACTGTTTAAATAAAGCTAGTGGTTCAATACTGTTCACCTTTGAGTTCCTATGTGTGCTGCATGTGCAGTACCAATGAACAGCCACGTGTGTACGTGCGTTGTTCACAGGCCGCCGATGAAATCGGCCACCCACGTGTTCTATAGTGTATTTGTAAGGTTGCGCTCGGGTTTCGCTATACGCAGTAATTGCGCCTAAATGTGGAATAAATCCCTTAACTTCGTCCGAAAGTTACGTATCAAGAGGCGAAATAAATCCCACACTTAATCCGTAAATTACGTACAAAGATGCGAAAATTTCCCGATGTGGGCACGTGCGCGCGCACCTTGCGTAATACACAATAGACGCTTTACGTTACTGTAAAAGGCCCAGAACTTATCGCCACTTGGCGGAGTCCCTGGCCCTGCAGTAACTAACAATAAAAGTTATAGTTTCGCACAGAAGGGATCCTCTATGTACTATAATAAAACACAGGCCTTTGTTTCCACGTGTGCGAATTTTATCGCACGTGGCACATATACTGTAATAAACAAGCAACCCAAGACACTATACTCCGTTAAACTACTTGTGGCAGGCAGAAGTACAGTTTACTAAACACTTAGATATGATATGCTTTAAAACACGTGGCTTTCACTTATTGTGCTTCGGGTTCAACGCTAGCAATTCCCGAACCCCGCACCGCCGTGGACCTGGCCTATCCAGCAATGGATAATAATACTTCCACCCTTTTGCTGGTATAGGTCACGCCGCGCGCCTAGTACTGAGCTCCAGAATGTGTAACGGACGGACGAGCCCTCAATTGTTAATGGCGATTAAATATGACCAAAGAAACAATAAGTGAAAAGCGCGAGTTACGTATTAAGTCCGTAACCACCGTACCCTTTATGCCTAGCTACGTGCGAACAAAACGTAGCGCAGCGTAGCGTACCTTTATCGTGTATTATACACCAAAGAACCAATACCTTAATAAGAGATCCTTTCGCAGTACTTTGACTCTGATCTGCGAATATACCTTTTAAGGACAGAGTCCGTAATAAACCTTTATCGCTAAATGCGAATAACAGACACAACCACGATATAGAAGTAAGGAGATAGGAACTCCACAAAAAGATGTATTTAAGTCCCTAATGGACAAAAGGGGGTTACAGAAATAGAAAATACAGGTATAACAAGTTATACAATAGTCTAACAATGTATATACTATACAGGCTCTACTAAGGGAAGAAAAACAGATACAGGATACAATCAGCCAACAATACAATAAGGATAAATACCGTTAAATGCAACTGTTACCGTCTCATCAAATATGCGAAGCGCAGTCCGGTCAGAGCTCGCTATCGTTCAGGATTGAACTATAGCCCGGTTGAAGGTCAGGGAAAGAAAGATGTGCCGAAGTGACTAAGGCAGCCCTGGGTCACCTATCTTATAGGGTCAGAAGGGGGAGGTCAAAGGCCATTCCTATTGGTCAGAGATCGTATGTCAGGTCCACTGTGATTGGGGGGTAAGATGATACACCTGGTTTGACTAGGTTTAGGGGAGTGAACTTTAGGAGTCCTTTGTTCGTTAGTATCGTCGGCAGGGATCGTAAATAGCAGTCAAAACCGGATTTAAGTAGATTCCTTTGTTACACTCTTTTCAACAGAAACTGTCTTTGAGTTATGGATTTTGTCCATAACTATCGGACCGTATGTATTGCGAAATATTCGCAATGACCGGAATTCTGCGCACATGAAACGGAACGTAACGGTACTAAACATGATACAGACAGATAATTGCAAATGCTAACTAAGCTATGTGTGGCGTTCTAAACCTTTAACTATATTTCATTTAGTGTAAGTATGTTATTATGAATTTATGTGTGATAGTATGGCTACTCTTCTGGTCCACTTTGTCACACATACTCGGGTATGGAAACTTTATTTGCGCAACTCTGTGAACCAAAATGGCGGCCATACTATCCTAAAATGGCGTGTGTGCAACTCGACTTCCACAGTACTTAGACTGATGACGTGATAAAGTGGGAGGTGATAACGCAGCAGCCAGTCAGCCCCCAACTGTCATTTGCAATCACGATCAGTAACTTGACAGTTAGGAGCTGATTGGCTGCTGCATTATCACCTGCATGTAACAGCTGCAGATCTCACTATCAGCAACAGCCGGCACATTGTGAATTCTTCACACACACACACACACACAACCCCCCCGACCCCCTATCCCCCGACATCCAGGTGCCCTTACATCCCAGTGTTGATGTTATACCGTTCAAGCTGCGAAATCCTCAGAGCTATTCAGATTTGAACAGTCACAATAAATATGTTTAAAATAAGGTTGGATCTATTGGATAAAAATATACAGAGGTACAAGCAATAATCATAATCTGTCCTTAAATATATCAGTGTAGACTACATATAACAAGGGTTGAAGCTAATACACCAAGGTTGAACTGGATGGACTTGAGTCTTTATTCAGCCTTAAATACTATGTAACTAAGTTTCGCAATTCATTTGCAGATTTGCTCGGGGGGATTTATCTTTCTGTCTGGGCGGTGCATATCTACTCGCAGTCATCTGCAATTTAGCATATTAACAATCCATGCTCAATTAAGCCCATAGATCCAAAATGCTGGAACTCACATTCCATAAGAGTGTATATGCTGCGGTGCCTTCCAGGGGTATAGTGGCCAAATATACTGTTGCAATCTGGATTCTTGTAAATAATTAAAATGTATTTTATTAATCCACTCCAAAGTTCAGATTTTACCCCGTCATTAGGGAAACAGAGCATAGGTGTACAAACTATTTATGAGACAAACAATGTATATTGATGAATTACAATACCCGATTAGGTTCAGCTAGTGATGTGCCTTGGACCATGTACTGTACATCCCTGTTTGAACCTAATCATGTCCTTATTACCTGATGACAGGTAAAACCTGAAGCATAGTCGTGAATTAATAAATACATTTTTAATTATTAACAAGACTCAGAATTTATATTTATACTGTAGTTGTATATTTTGTGCATTGATCGCGTGTTTCTTTAACAATAAAAAATAAGCTATAAACCAATGTGTTATATTTCATCTCCATGTATAAACACTGAGCTTGGTGGTGGTATTTTCTTCTAGGGGCAACAACTTGTACCAGTGCTTTTTAATATTTTTATTGATGAGATTGCAAATGGAATTGAGGGTAAAATGTGCCTTTTTGCAGATGACACAAAGGTATGCAACAGGGTAGACACACCTGGAGGGGTAAAACAAATGACTGATGGTCTAGGTAGATGAGAGGAATGGTCAAGAGCATGGCAGATACAGTTTAATGCCAAAAAATGCAAAATCATGCACTTGGGTTGCAAAAATCCAAAGACTAAATATAGTATAAATGGCACTATAATGGAAACTACTGAGGAAGAGGGATCTAGGTGTCACTATTTCAGGGGACTAAGAGGCTGGTAGGCAATATAACAAAGCAATGAAGAAGGCAAGTCAGATGCTTGGTTGCATAGGGAGAGGTATCAGCAGTAGAAAGAAAGAAGTAATAATGCCACTGTATAGGTCATTTGTATGACATTATCTAGAGTACTGTGTTCAGTTCTGGAGTACATATCTCCAGAAGGATATAAATACATTAGAGACTGTACAAAGAAGGGCAACTAAAATGGTGCATGGCCTACATCACAAAACGTACCAGGAAAGACTAAAATATATTAATATGTATACTTTAGAGCAGAGAAGGGAAAGGGGGGACATGATAGAAACTTTCAAATAAATCAAGGGTTTTAACAAGGTACAGGTGGGAGACATTCTTCACAGGAAGAGGAGCAACAGAACACGAAGACATGCACTGAAACTAGAGGGAGGAAGATTCAGGGGCAATTTGAGGAAGAATTACTTCACAGAAAGGATAGTGGATAAGTGGAATAGCCTCCCATCAGAGGTGGTAGAGTTAAATAGATTAGAGGAATTTAAACATGCTTGGGATAGCATATTGATATCCTTACAAAGAAATAAGAATCAAATATGGTCTGAGGATGTTTCTATATAAAAAAAATCTCTCCTATGCCAGCATTTCTCATCCTCAGCCCTCAAACCTCCTAACAGTTCACATTTTCTAGCTCACCCAGCAGATGCACTGTAGGGGCAGAGGCGTAGCAAGGGCGGTGCCGATGGAGCACCAGCTCCGGGCGCTGAAAGCTATCCTGGCGCCGGAGCCGTGCCGGCACCGCCAGCTCGCCCACTCCATCTCCCCCGCTAGCTCCCGGCTCCCCGGCCCTCTGTGTGCGGGAGACGTGATGCTATTTAAAATTCACATCTCTCGCTGGACCGCTAGCCAATAGGTGCTTGCGGTCCAGCAGCCAATCAACTAGTGGCTGCTGAACCGCGAGCGCCTATTGGCTAGCGCGGTCCAGCGGGATATGTGAATCTTAAATAGCAGGCGCAGCAGCACACACTAGTGCACTGTTACAGCGCGGAGCATGGACAGCGGACAGCTGGGGGTCCCACTGTCAGATGTTGCGCGCAGAGGCCGATCCGCGGCACTGCTCCCCTCTCGTGACAGCCATCACAGCCGCTGCAGATTCAGTGCAGGCTGTGGCGGCTGAGTGACTTGATTGAGCAGCCTGTGCAGGGAGTGCAGACTGGGTCAGCCGCCGCAGCTAACATAATCCCGCCTACCCGGCTCCCAATGTGTTGGTAAGTTGTCGCCATCAGAAGGGGGACCATGCTCGAGCTCCAGTGTAACAAACATAAAAGAGGTCCAGACTCACCACCCTGGTGTTGGATAGGATGGGTATGGGATGGGTATGTTGGGGACAGTGAAAGAGTAGGGTGTGTAATTGGGAGTGGTGTAGAGGATTATGGAGTGAATGTGGCACAAACAGGGGGACTAGGGTGTATATGTGAGTAAAGCTTTATAGGGGGTCTGTGGGTGGAACAGGGTGTTTGTGGTGGGGATAGAGGGACGTGGCGATGAGGTCTCTCCTCTTATATGGAATCAATATGGGAATTCTGTGAGGGACAGAAATATGGGCAATGTTTAAGGGGCACTACGAGGGGAATTATGTGTAAGGGACATTACTACGGGCATAATATATCATGGGCATTATGTTTGTGGCATAATGTGTAATGGGCATTACATGTGGCATGATATGTAATGGGCATTACGGACGCTTAGTCCTTATTGCGGAAATTATCTCCAGTGTCAGACTGGGGCAAAGATATGTGGTTGTTCACGATTGAACAGTGATCCCTCGTATTGATAGTTTGGCAGCCCTTAAAATGTTTTGACCAATAATGATGCTTATATGGTTAGGATCTAGTGGTAGAATTGTTAAATCTGATTCTAACTAAAAAAAATGTTCTCTAAAAGACAAGTTTTATGTCCAAAACGTGGGATGTGCGATGAGAGCTGCAGTATTTCCATCCTACGCAAACATTTTTAGGTACTTGTTTAGTTTCACGGTGGCAGCATCTCAGTCGCAGCAGCGTCTGTGTCCCCTTGCGGGGCTCTCTTCGCTCGCTCACGCTACGGGCTCGGTGGCTCGCTACGCTCGCCACGCTATCTAAAATCAACTCCATGCCAACGTGGATAGTGGGGGTATGAACTATTCACGCTGGCATGGACTTTATTTTAGAAAGTTTTGCGAGCGCCGAACCCGGAAGTAGCGGGCCGCCATGCTGCCGCCGTGAAACTAAACAAGAACCCATTTTTATGTTTGACGTAGAAGTTAAATTGTTCTTTGCAGATCCTAATGTGGCAGGTAGAATTGTATTCTACACCTGCTACATAGATGACCGCCTGGTATTTTGGAGGGGACCACCTTAAAGCTCTCATTAATGCTCATAATGCCAGTTTGAGCCCAGTAAAATTGACATTTATTCATAGTGCGGTCCAAGTCCATTTTTCTAGATGTCTGTATCTCTTTAAGGGCCAGATGTACTAAGCTTCAAAAGTGATAAAATGGAGAGTGATCAACAGCCAGCCAATCAGCTCCTATCTGCCCTGTCACAGACTGTGTTTGAAAAATGTCAGACAGGAGCTGATTGGCTTGTTGTTTATCACTCTCTATTTTATCACTTTTGAAGCTTAGTACATCTGGCCCTAAGTGATGGAAAAATCGATACATGTTTGTTTTTGAAAGAAACGGACAGAAATAATCTGTTTATACCCCACTGCTCCTCGGCTGGTCATCACCTGGTTATATCTGGTCAGAAGATTCCACTCCTTTGCAGCTATTGCATTGCTGCACGAATCGTCCACTGCTCCTTGGCTGGTGGTAAACATGAACAAGCCACATAGGGGTTGAATTGGATATTAAACTTTGCTTGTAAGTCAGGTTGAAAGTCTTGCCTAGCGTGCTATAAAAAAGAAAGTTGAAGCAGTTCTGTTGGAACCTCATAGCTGATCTCAGTGATGCACGAATCACCCACTTCTCCTCGGCTGGTCGTTGCCAGGATATATCTGGTCAGTAGGTTCCACTCCCTTTGCAGCTCCGCAGTGCAACTATTGCATTGCTGCACAAATTGCCCACTGCTCCTCGGCTGGTGGTAAACACGATCAAGGGTGTACACAGCATTAGGGTGTGACTGTGAACACCAAACACTCTAAGGGGGAAATTTACCAAGATGTATATTCTACTCCACACGTGATGTTGCTCTGGGCAACCAATCAGAATTTACTTCTTATTTATTTAGCACCCTCTAAGATAGTAGACAGGATCTGATTGGTTGCCCATAGCAACAGCACATGTGAAGTAGAATACACATCTTAGTAAATGTCCCCCTATGTGCGCATGCCTATGCTGCTGTGGCAAACAACAAACATCCACATTTCAAATAATACCCCCCCCCCCATTGAGACTGAACACACACCCCAAACAATCCCTTACATAATCTCTCAATTATCACAAATATCCTCCTCACTCCCCACGTGTCGCCCAGAAACACCCCAGAAATGACAAGTGATCGTAAATGATAAAAACCAAACAGTACATTAAAGTGTGTTTAATAAATGAAGCTTAGATAGAACATATCAATTTAGCCTGATTTACACAAGAAAACATGCCTATTATATTTATTAATTCCAATAAAATGTCACAACTGCTAAGCCAAACTCATATAACATGAGATCTAAATACAGCGGCACGTAGTGATAATAAATTAATACCATGGAAAATATGGAGATGAAAAAAATGTCAGGAATAAAAAAGTGTGCCTGAGACGCTTCAGGTCTACGGTTCATCCCTGCAATCTGATGTGAGGGGAAGCATAGTCTTGAGCCATTCCTGGCGCTTTCCCTTACAGAGAGAGAGAGACAGTCTTGAACCGGCGGCCCTTGGCTTCCCCAGGCACGGGCATTAGCACTGTGCCACAGTGCTGCCCAACAGCTGTACATAGCTCTGGAACCATTGAGTCTCATTTACATTATGACATCATCACTCAACAGCGCCACCTCTGGCAGATGCTGGAACTACATGCTTAACATATGTGAATGCCTGACAAGAGAAGGGACCCCCATACCACCTTACTGCCTACTCAGGTGCTTATGTACTTAGACTGATGACGTGATAAAGTGGGAGGTGATAACGCAGCAGCCAGTCAGCCCCCAACTGTCATTTGCAATCACGATCAGTAACTTGACAGTTAGGAGCTGATTGGCTGCTGCATTATCACCTGCGTGTAACAGCTGCAGATCTCACTATCAGCAACAGCCGGTACATTGTGAATTCTTCACACACACACACACACACACACACACACAACCCCCCCGACCCCCTATCCCCCGACATCCAGGTGCCCTTACATCCCAGTGTTGATGTTATACCGTTCAAGCTGCGAAATCCTCAGAGCTATTCAGATTTGAACAGTCACAATAAATATGTTTAAAATAAGGTTGGATCTATTGGATAAAAATATACAGAGGTACAAGCAATAATCATAATCTGTCTGTCACGGATCATAGAGGAGGACACTACCTGTGTGAGAATTTGACTTTACCTGAGCAGAGGCGCGGAGTCTAACCGTGCCAGGGGTTTTCTGCCAGTGACCCCTCCAAGCGGGATTTGGGCTTTTGCGGCACCTGGCACGTCGGTCGCGGCCCTCTGCCCAGGCTTCTCGTACAGGTGCAGGTCACAGGTATAGCCGGGTCGGTAGCAAATAACAGATGGCTGGAGGTACACAAGGATTGAGCAGGTTCTTTGTCACAGGTATAGCCGGGTCGGTAGCAAATAACAGATGGCTGGAGGTACACAAGGATTGAGCAGGTTCTTTGTCACAGGAATAGCCAGGTCAGTACCAGATATCACGGAGCGTAGTGCAGACAAGGTTTTAGCAGTTGCAGGTCACAGGAATAGCCAGGTCGGTAACAGTAAATCAGAAGGCTGGATACACACCGGTATAATGCTGAAATGGTTTGAGTACCTGAGACACTGGACACTGATAATACTATGCAGCACTGGATGACTTCAGGTGTGAGCTTGGAACCAACAAGCAGTGAACAGAGACTGAATGAGCAAACTGAGAGTGGATCTCCCCAGGTACTGTGCAGATGGTGATTGCAGTCAGCTGTATAAGCAGGTAACACTGGTGTTTGCAGGATGAGCTTGGTGAACTAGTATTTGCAGGATTGATGACTTGCAGAGAAGTACTTAGCTGGAGTGCAGGGAATTACAGCAACTGCAATTCTGGGCCAGATAACAGAATCTTTAACTTGCACATGAGAGACAAGGAACAGCATGTAGCTCAGGGAAGTAACACCTTGCTTCTGGCACCAGTGGGAATTCTCACAGGGAGTATCACTCAGCTGTAGGTGTGTGATAGGCTGCTGAGATCAGCTGACCAGGTGATGTCAGAGTACCAGGTATTCACACAATATAACAGAGTGTGACATTACCCCCCCTGAATGGGTGGCCTCCGGACACCCCTTGGACTGGTAGCAATTAATGCTTTCGACGACTCTTCTTCCCTCCTCGGGAACGTCTTGATCTACTTGGAAGAGATGAAATCTCCGGTTCAACAAAAACTGCTTTCCGAAATATAGGACCACCAGGAAACGGTGCTTCATCCATTACGGGATCAAAATCAGAATCAGAGTCCTGGTCTAGTGTCAGAACCATGTTTTTCTTTTTGACAGTAGTATCAGAAATGGATGAAGAATCCAAAGAACGAGAATACCTAGAGGAGTCGTCATAAAGAGAGACCAAGGAAGCAACCCCGAGTCTCAAAATAGCAGACTGTGGACCTGGTACAGATCTTGATGCTTTTGGAGCAAACCTTTGTAGAACTGCTTCATTAAAAGCTGAGAGATCTTCTAAAATGGGATCCTTGGTCTCTATGAGTGGGTTAGCCCACTCCAAAGCCTTACCCCTAAAGGCCAAAAGGAAATATTTCACCACATTGGAAGAAGAAAGCGATGTCAGCAATCCTGAATCCACATCGGCAAGATATTGACGAACCAATGCATAAAACTGATCCAGATCTCCATCGAAATAAACGGATGGTCGACCATCCTCTAAACTTCTAGGCAGAGAATCAAATGAGGAGTCCAAAACTGCTGGAATATTATTCATTTTAGAAAACTTTACTTCTTTTTTGGGACCCAGTTTTGGAAGGTTTCCACTTGACTGTATAGACAGAACTGAACTAGGACTGGAGGCACTGGAGTCCCCTCGTGGGGCTGAGGCACAAGAGTCTCCTCCTGGAACTGCCAACTCAGACATCTCCCCTGGCATTGGAAGCTCAGCTGCCCATCCTGGAGAAAAAAAAATCATACATCCCTTCTGGAGTTACAAATTCAGATGCCCTTCCTAGGTCTACAAGACCAGATACCCTACTGGGACTGGAGACCTCTCCTGGGGCATGGCATACTGATCCATCTTGGAGCACGCCGCACAGTGATCCATCTTTGGGCACCATACTCTGAGGGCGCTTTTGGGGTATGATGCTCTGAGGCCCCTCCTCGGGCTGGAAGGCCAGAATCCCCTCTTGTTGCTGGACTGGCGGGGCCCCCTCCTGGGGCTGGACTGGCGGAGCCCCCTCATGGGGCTGGACTGACGGAGCCCCCTCCTGGGGCTGGACTGACGGAGCCCCCTCCTGGGGCTGGACTGACGGAGCCCCCTCCTGGGGCTGGACTGACGGAGCCCCCTCCTGGGGCTGGACTGACGGAGCCCCCTCCTGGGGCTGGACTGACGGAGCCCCCTCCTGGGGCTGGACTGACGGAGCCCCCTCCTGGGGCTGGACTGACGGAGCCCCCTCCTGGGGCTGGACTGACGGAGCCCCCTCCTGGGGCTGGACTGACGGAGCCCCCTCCTGGGGCTGGACTGACAGAGCCCCCTCCTGGGGCTGGATTGACAGAGCCCCCTCCTGGGGCTGGATTGACAGAGCCCCCTCCTGGGGCTGGATTGACAGAGCCCCCTCCTGGGGCTGGATTGACAGAGCCCCCTCCTGGGGCTGGATTGACAGAGCCCCCTCCTGGGGCTGGATTGACAGAGCCCCCTCCTGGGGCTGGATTGACAGAGCCCCCTCCTGGGGCTGGATTGACAGAGCCCCCTCCTGGGGCTGGATTGACAGAGCCCCCTCCTGGGGCTGGATTGACATAACACCCTTTTCAGGGTTTTCAGAATCGGATTTTTGGCCTTGGAACCGATCATCGATAGAAACATCGGTCATTCCTCCTGATGTTGCAGGAACAGATTTCCCACTGACTTTAAGAGATTTGAAAACTCGCTTTTGAAGTCCAAACCTGTAATTGGGTGCTTTTGTCACAGGACCCCAATCTTGAACTTGGTTTCCTCTTTGGACACTCTCCTTAGCACCCATACTCTGAATGGTGCAAACTGGAACAGATGAGGACCCTAGAGATGTTTTATCGCTGATGCCATTTCTCTGAGACTTGTCCCTATTCCTGGATTTGCGCAGGGAGCAGTTCTCTATGAAATGATCAGAACCCGCACAATAAAGACAAAGTTGCAATTCCTTGCGCCGTTGGCGTTCAGTTTCAGACAACTTGGGCCTTGGAAAGCTCTGATGCCTCTCTCTTTTCTGTCCCGAGAACGAGACCTCAGTTTTTAGGGCTCCTAAATCAACAGACTCCTTAAATTCAGTGCATTGTGCTGGGGTTTTAATGGAATCAGGCATTTTTTCAAAAAGTTCTGGTAGAAACTGAATAATCCTGATTAATAGCTTTTGCAGCTGCTCTAACATCTGCCCAAAAACTCTCAATCTCACAGAAGTCTGGATACCTGGTGACTGGAAGGTCTGTGAATAATTGTGAGTGGTCCCTTTAACTGAGTCATCTGTTTTCAGATTACCAGCAAACTCTTTGGAAAAGAATGGAGGAATGCAGGGGTTAACTGAGTCAGAAAAAAGTCTTTGGGACTGAGAAGCCATGGTAAAACAATCGGCTAAATAATGCAGCATGGATGCTTGCGACTTCTCACATATCTTCATTAATTCCACATGAAGGTCTGTCACCTGGGTCTGACCAGCAGTGTCCATTTTATTAGGCCAGAAGCAATCTGTCACGGATCACAGAGGAGGACACTACCTGTGTGAGAATTTGACTTTACCTGAGCAGAGGCGCGGAGTCTAACCGTGCCAGGGGTTTTCTGCCAGTGACCCCTCCAAGCGGGATTTGGGCTTTTGCGGCACCTGGCACGTCGGTCGCGGCCCTCTGCCCAGGCTTCTCGTACAGGTGCAGGTCACAGGTATAGCCGGGTCGGTAGCAAATAACAGATGGCTGGAGGTACACAAGGATTGAGCAGGTTCTTTGTCACAGGTATAGCCGGGTCGGTAGCAAATAACAGATGGCTGGAGG
The DNA here is from genome assembly GCF_055691185.1 of Crinia signifera. Classification (NCBI taxonomy): domain Eukaryota; kingdom Metazoa; phylum Chordata; class Amphibia; order Anura; family Myobatrachidae; genus Crinia; species Crinia signifera. The sequence continues at coordinate 125,423,785 of NC_139221.1, read as the reverse complement.
TACACAAGGATTGAGCAGGTTCTTTGTCACAGGAATAGCCAGGTCAGTACCAGATATCACGGAGCGTAGTGCAGACAAGGTTTTAGCAGTTGCAGGTCACAGGAATAGCCAGGTCGGTAACAGTAAATCAGAAGGCTGGATACACACCGGTATAATGCTGAAATGGTTTGAGTACCTGAGACACTGGACACTGATAATACTATGCAGCACTGGATGACTTCAGGTGTGAGCTTGGAACCAACAAGCAGTGAACAGAGACTGAATGAGCAAACTGAGAGTGGATCTCCCCAGGTACTGTGCAGATGGTGATTGCAGTCAGCTGTATAAGCAGGTAACACTGGTGTTTGCAGGATGAGCTTGGTGAACTAGTATTTGCAGGATTGATGACTTGCAGAGAAGTACTTAGCTGGAGTGCAGGGAATTACAGCAACTGCAATTCTGGGCCAGATAACAGAATCTTTAACTTGCACATGAGAGACAAGGAACAGCATGTAGCTCAGGGAAGTAACACCTTGCTTCTGGCACCAGTGGGAATTCTCACAGGGAGTATCACTCAGCTGTAGGTGTGTGATAGGCTGCTGAGATCAGCTGACCAGGTGATGTCAGAGTACCAGGTATTCACACAATATAACAGAGTGTGACACTGTCCTTAAATATATCAGTGTAGACTACATATAACAAGGGTTGAAGCTAATACACCAAGGTTGAACTGGATGGACTTGAGTCTTTATTCAGCCTTAAATACTATGTAACTAAGTTTCGCAATTCATTTGCAGATTTGCTCGGGGGGATTTATCTTTCTGTCTGGGCGGTGCATATCTACTCGCAGTCATCTGCAATTTAGCATATTAACAATCCATGCTCAATTAAGCCCATAGATCCAAAATGCTGGAACTCACATTCCATAAGAGTGGATATGCTGCGATGCCTTCCAGGGGTATAGTGGCCAAATATACTGTTGCAATCTGGATTCTTGTAAATAATTAAAATGTATTTTATTAATCCACTCCAAAGTTTCAGATTTTACCCCGTCATTAGGGAAACAGAGCATAGGTGTACAAACTATTTATGAGACAAACAATATATATTGATGAATTACAATACCCGATTAGGTTCAGCTAGTGATGTGCCTTGGACCATGTACTGTACATCCCTGTTTGAACCTAATCATGTCCTTATTACCTGATGACAGGTAAAACCTGAAGCATAGTCGTGAATTAATAAATACATTTTTAATTATTGACAAGACTCAGAATTTATATTTATACTGTAGTTGTATATTTTGTGCATTGATCGCGTGTTTCTTTAACAATAAAAAATAAGCTATAAACCAATGTGTTATATTTCATCTCCATGTATAAACACTGAGCTTGGTGGTGGTATTTTCTTCTAGGGGCACCAACTTGTACCAGTGCTTTTTAATATTTTTATTGGTGAGATTGCAAATGGAATTGAGGGTAAAATGTGCCTTTTTGCAGATGACACAAAGGTATGCAACAGGGTAGACACACCTGGAGGGGTAAAACAAATGACTGATGGTCTAGGTACTGTAGATGAGAGGAATGGTCAAGAGCATGGCAGATACAGTTTAATGCCAAAAAATGCAAAATCATGCACTTGGGTTGCAAAAATCCAAAGACTAAATATAGTATAAATGGCACTATAATGGAAACTACTGAGGAAGAGGGATCTAGGTGTCACTATTTCAGGGGACTTAGAGGCTGGTAGGCGATATAACAAAGCAATTAAGAAGGCAAGTCAGATGCTTGGTTGCATAGGGAGAGGTATCAGCAGTAGAAAGAAAGAAGTAATAATGCCACTGTATAGGTCATTGGTATGACATTATCTAGAGTACTGTGTTCAGTTCTGGAGGCTATATCTCCAGAAGGATATAAATACATTAGAGACTGTACAAAAAAGGGCAGCTAAAATGGTGCATGGCCTACATCACAAAACGTACCAGGAAAGACTAAAATATATTAATATGTATACTTTAGAGCAGAGAAGGGAAAGGGGGGACATGATAGAAACTTTCAAATAAATCAAGGGTTTTAACAAGGTACAGGTGGGAGACATTCTTCACAGGAAGAGGAGCAACAGAACACGAAGACATGCACTGAAACTAGAGGGAGGAAGATTCAGGGGCAATTTGAGGAAGAATTACTTCACAGAAAGGATAGTGGATAAGTGGAATAGCCTCCCATCAGAGGTGGTAGAGTTAAATAGATTAGAGGAATTTAAACATGCTTGGGATAGCATATTGATATCCTTACAAAGAAATAAGGATCAAATATGGTCTGAGGATGTTTCTATATAAAAAAAATCTCTCCTATGCCAGCATTTCTCATCCTCAGCCCTCAAACCTCCTAACAGTTCACATTTTCTAGATCACCCAGCAGATGCACTGTAGGGGCAGAGGCGTAGCAAGGGCGGTGCCGATGGAGCACAAGCTCCGGGCGCTGGAAGCTATCCTGGCGCCGGAGCCGTGCCGGCACCGCCAGCTCGCCCACTCTATCTCCCCCGCTAGCTCCCGGCTCCCCGGCCCTCTGTGTGCGGGAGACGTGATGCTATTTAAAATTCACGTCTCTCGCTGGACCGCTAGCCAATAGGTGCTTGCGGTCCAGCAGCCAATCAACTGGTGGCTGCTGAACCGCGAGCGCCTATTGGCTAGCGCGGTCCAGCGGGATATGTGAATCTTAAATAGCAGGCGCAGCAGCACACACTAGTGCACTGTTACAGCGCGGAACATGGACAGCGGACAGCTGGGGGTCCCACTGTCAGATGTCGCGCACAGAGGCCGATCCGCAGCACTGCTCCCCTCTCGTGACAGCCATCACAGCCGCTGCAGATTCAGTGCAGGCTGTGACGGCTGAGTGACTTGATTGAGCAGCCTGCGCAGGGAGTGCAGACTGGGTCAGCCGCCGCAGCTAACATAATCCCGCCTACCCGGCTCCCAATGTGTTGGTAAGTTGTCGCCATCAGAAGGGGGACCATGCTCGAGCTCCAGTGTAACAAACATAAAAGAGGTCCAGACTCACCACCCTGGTGTTGGATAGGATGGGTATGGGATGGGTATGTTGGGGACAGTGAAAGAGTAGGGTGTGTAATTGGGAGTGGTGTAGAGGATTATGGAGTGAATGTGGCACAAACAGGGGGACTAGGGTGTATATGTGAGTAAAGCTTTATAGGGGGTCTGTGGGTGGAACAGGGTGTTTGTGGTGGGGATAGAGGGACGTGGCGATGAGGTCTCTCCTCTTATATGGAATCAATATGGGAATTCTGTGAGGGACAGAAATATGGGCAATGTTTAAGGGGCACTACAAGGGGAATTATGTGTAAAGGACATTACTACGGGCATAATATATCATGGGCATTATGTTTGTGGCATAATGTGTAATGGGCATTACATGTGGCATGATATGTAATGGGCATTACGGACGCTTAGTCCTTATTGCGGAAATTATCTCCAGTGTCAGACTGGGGCAAAGATATGTGGTTGTTCACGATTGAACAGTGATCCCTCGTATTGATAGTTTGGCAGCCCTTAAAATGTTTTGACCAATAATGATGCTTATATGGTTAGGATCTAGTGGTAGAATTGTTAAATCTGATTCTAACTAAAAAAAATGTTCTCTAAAAGACAAGTTTTATGTCCAAAACGTGGGATGTGCGATGAGAGCTGCAGTATTTCCATCCTACGCAAACATTTTTAGGTACTTGTTTAGTTTCACGGTGGCAGCATCTCAGTCGCAGCAGCGTCTATGTCCCCTTGCGGGGCTCTCTTCGCTCGCTCACGCTACGGGCTCGGTGGCTCGCTACGCTCGCCACGCTATCTAAAATCAACTCCATGCCAACGTGGATAGTGGGGGTATGAACTATTCACGCTGGCATGGACTTTATTTTAGAAAGTTTTGCGAGCGCCGAACCCGGAAGTAGCGGGCCGCCATGCTGCCGCCGTGAAACTAAACAAGAACCCATTTTTATGTTTGACGTAGAAGTTAAATTGTTCTTTGCAGATCCTAATGTGGCAGGTAGAATTGTATTCTACACCTGCTACATAGATGACCGCCTGGTATTTTGGAGGGGACCACCTTAAAGCTCTCATTAATGCTCATAATGCCAGTTTGAGCCCAGTAAAATTGACATTTATTCATAGTGCGGTCCAAGTCCATTTTTCTAGATGTCTGTATCTCTTTAAGGGCCAGATGTACTAAGCTTCAAAAGTGATAAAATGGAGAGTGATCAACAGCCAGCCAATCAGCTCCTATCTGCCCTGTCACAGACTGTGTTTGAAAAATGTCAGACAGGAGCTGATTGGCTGGTTGTTTATCACTCTCTATTTTATCACTTTTGAAGCTTAGTACATCTGGCCCTAAGTGATGGAAAAATCGATACATGTTTGTTTTTGAAAGAAACGGACAGAAATAATCTGTTTATACCCCACTGCTCCTCGGCTGGTCATCACCTGGTTATATCTGGTCAGAAGATTCCACTCCTTTGCAGCTATTGCATTGCTGCACGAATCGTCCACTGCTCCTTGGCTGGTGGTAAACATGAACAAGCCACATAGGGGTTGAATTGGATATTAAACTTTGCTTGTAAGTCAGGTTGAAAGTCTTGCCTAGCGTGCTATAAAAAAGAAAGTTGAAGCAGTTCTGTTGGAACCTCGTAGCTGATCTCAGTGATGCACGAATCACCCACTTCTCCTCGGCTGGTCGTTGCCAGGATATATCTGGTCAGTAGGTTCCACTCCCTTTGCAGCTCCGCAGTGCAACTATTGCATTGCTGCACAACTTGCCCACTGCTCCTCGGCTGGTGGTAAACACGATCAAGGGTGTACACAGCATTAGGGTGTGACTGTGAACACCAAACACTCTAAGGGGGAAATTTACTAAGATGTATATTCTACTCCACACGTGATGTTGCTCTGGGCAACCAATCAGAATTTACTTCTTATTTATTTAGCACCCTCTAAGATAGTAGACAGGATCTGATTGGTTGCCCATAGCAACAGCACATGTGAAGTAGAATACACATCTTAGTAAATGTCCCCCTATGTGCGCATGCCTATGCTGCTGTGGCAAACAACAAACATCCACATTTCAAATAATACCCCCCCCCCCCCCCATTGAGACTGAACACACACCCCAAACAATCCCTTACATAATCTCTCAATTGTCACAAATATCCTCCTCACTCCCCACGTGTCGCCCAGAAACACCCCAGAAATGACAAGTGATCTTAAATGATAAAAACCAAACAGTACATTAAAGTGTGTTTAAAAAATGAAGCTTAGATAGAACATATCAATTTAGCCTGATTTACACAAGAAAACATGCCTATTATATTTATTAATTCCAATAAAATGTCACAACTGCTAAGCCAAACTCATATAACATGAGATCTAAATACAGCGGCACGTAGTGATAATAAATTAATACCATGGAAAATATGGAGATGAAAAAAATGTCAGGAATAAAAAAGTGTGCCTGAGACGCTTCAGGTCTACGGTTCATCCCTGCAATCTGATGTGAGGGGAAGCATAGTCTTGAGCCATTCCTGGCGCTTTCCCTTACAGAGAGAGAGAGACAGTCTTGAACCGGCGGCCCTTGGCTTCCCCAGGCACGGGCATTAGCACTGTGCCACAGTGCTGCCCAACAGCTGTACATAGCTCTGAAACCATTGAGTCTCATTTACATTATGACATCATCACTCAACAGCGCCACCTCTGGCAGATGCTGGAACTACATGCTTAACATATGTGAATGCCTGACAAGCGAAGGGACCCCCATACCACCTTACTGCCTACTCAGGTGCTTATGTACTTAGACTGATGACGTGATAAAGTGGGAGGTGATAACGCAGCAGCCAGTCAGCCCCCAACTGTCATTTGCAATCACGATCAGTAACTTGACAGTTAGGAGCTGATTGGCTGCTGCATTATCACCTGCATGTAACAGCTGCAGATCTCACTATCAGCAACAGCCGGCACATTGTGAATTCTTCACACACACACACACACAACCCCCCCGACCCCCTATCCCCCGACATTCAGGTGCCCTTACATCCCAGTGTTGATGTTATACCGTTCAAGCTGCGAAATCCTCAGAGCTATTCAGATTTGAACAGTCACAATAAATATGTTTAAAATAAGGTTGGATCTATTGGATAAAAATATACAGAGGTACAAGCAATAATCATAATCTGTCCTTAAATATATCAGTGTACACTACATATAACAAGGGTTGAAGCTAATACACCAAGGTTGAACTGGATGGACTTGAGTCTTTATTCAGCCTTAAATACTATGTAACTAAGTTTCGCAATTCATTTGCAGATTTGCTCGGGGGGATTTATCTTTCTGTCTGGGCGGTGCATATCTACTCGCAGTCATCTGCAATTTAGCATATTAACAATCCATGCTCAATTAAGCCCATAGATCCAAAATGCTGGAACTCACATTCCATAAGAGTGTATATGCTGCGGTGCCTTCCAGGGGTATAGTGGCCAAATATACTGTTGCAATCTGGATTCTTGTAAATAATTAAAATGTATTTTATTAATCCACTCCAAAGTTTCAGATTTTACCCCGTCATTAGGGAAACAGAGCATAGGTGCACAAACTATTTATGAGAAAAAACAATATATATTGATGAATTACAATACCCGATTAGGTTCAGCTAGTGATGTGCCTTGGACCATGTACTGTACATCCCTGTTTGAACCTAATCATGTCCTTATTACCTGATGACAGGTAAAACCTGAAGCATAGTCGTGAATTAATAAATACATTTTTAATTATTGACAAGACTCAGAATTTATATTTATACTGTAGTTGTATATTTTGTGCATTGATCGCGTGTTTCTTTAACAATAAAAAATAAGCTATAAACCAATGTGTTATATTTCATCTCCATGTATAAACAGTGAGCTTGGTGGTGGTATTTTCTTCTAGGGGCACCAACTTGTACCAGTGCTTTTTAATATTTTTATTGGTGAGATTGCAAATGGAATTGAGGGTAAAATGTGCCTTTTTGCAGATGACACAAAGGTATGCAACAGGGTAGACACACCTGGAGGGGTAAAACAAATGACTGATGGTCTAGGTAGATGAGAGGAATGGTCAAGAGCATGGCAGATACAGTTTAATGCCAAAAAATGCTAAATCATGCACTTGGGTTGCAAAAATCCAAAGACTAAATATAGTATAAATGGCACTATAATGGAAACTACTGAGGAAGAGGGATCTAGGTATCACTATTTCAGGGGACTAAGAGGCTGGTAGGCAATATAACAAAGCAATGAAGAAGGCAAGTCAGATGCTTGGTTGCATAGGGAGAGGTATCAGCAGTAGAAAGAAAGAAGTAATAATGCCACTGTATATGTAAGTAAGTAAGTATAATTTATATAGCGCACTTTCTCCAGCAGGACTCAAGGCGCTTACAGACATTAAAAAACAATGCACATAATACAGAGGATGTTGGTGGTACAGTAACAGACATGTCACAGACAAAAGAAACCCCTGAGCACACAGTAAGCATAATGCAGGAGTGGTGCAGCATTTTGGATAATAACTTCCATGGGTTGTGTACTCCACCCTGACAAGGTACCAAGTGCGGCAGCCATTTTAGGCGCTCTGCGTAGGATTACCCAGGGTGAAATAGAATACCCCTAAAAGAAATTACCCAAAATGGATGATTTCAATGTATACTCAGGTCCATGTATTTTTCATCCCATTCACAAGTGCACCAGATGAGGCAGCCATGGTGGGCGCACTACGAAGGTTACACTGTAAGGGGCGAGCCATACAAGGACCCAATGCATACATTGGAAAGCAAATACTTCTGTAATAGTATGATAAACCCTGCACAGCAACATCCACGTGACCCACATCCTGCCCGCAGAGAAACCATCTGAGGCAACCAGCTTGGTGCACTGCATAGGTCAGTGCTGGCAGGGTGTGCAATCTGTGGAGGTACACATTACAGGAAAAGCACATGGTGAGGTAGATGTGTGCTGCAGGAGAGGAGGGGGGGGGGGGAGAGAAAAGACATGAACACACATTTGCAGGGGACTGACACCTTTACAAGGGATTGATGGGTGAAGTGTTGGTGCATAGGCTGGCCCTGCTGCTTCCCCTCACAGCTCCATGCTCACGATGAGGGGTAGGGCTGGGGGTAGTCCAGGTGTTTTTAGCCGTAGGGGTGGTGGGCCTGGTCCACTCATTGCAAAGGTGAGTTGAGGCCACATGATGTTTCTGAGTTTTTTGGATATAATGCAGTCCTTCAGCAGTAATGATGGTTTGTTCTTTGCCTTCTGGTTTCCTTCGGTTTAACGCGGGTATAACGCTGCTATTAATTTAAAGATGACCCTTTATAACTAGACCCCTAACGTCCTAAAGGACTGACGTCCCAAACTATACTCAATATATAAGCCTAAAAAACATATGTCCATCCTGAATTAGCTGCCCCTCCCAATACACCTCCCCCACCAGCAAAAGGTGCTAATCAGACCAAACCAATGTAAGAGCAGTAGCACTATCCCTATATTTCTAAGTTCTTCACATAGCACGGATAAAACCACAATAGCAGCTTTTACAGCTTTTGCAATTATTACGCCACCTAGGTGGAGTAATATAACAGGCGCTTTGAGGTGAGTGATTTGGCAAGCTGCTACCACCGTGGGGAGGTCAGGCCCCCAGACAAAAGAGAAACAAACAATATATAAGATGGTGGAGCGCTAATAAATTGCTATGACCAATTGGGTATTACAATTTATTAATGATAAAAACTGATGTTTCACATAAAAAAAGCAATTGCATATAGAAGCAGATTAATATGGCTGAGGTTCAGCCCAGTGCTACATATATAAAAACAATGAAGGTGTACAGCCTGATAATGCGTAATTGGGAAATAGCAATAGATTTAAGACAATTTTCTCACTTGTTCCAGAAGTTAGCTCTCAAATTGGGGAAAAAGGGGTATGCTCCCAGATGTTGTAGGGAGAACTGGAATGGCGGGTGTCCATAAACCTGACCGGAGATGGTTGTAGCCTGATCCTTGTTTTTGATGGAAACAGTGGTCTCAGTCCTCAAGTTAGAGAAAGTTCCGGTGATTCTCAGGTGGTGGTGTCCCTTTATATAATCCAGTCGTTGTAGCCCAAGGGGGGGGGGTCGCTTGGGTGGGAAATCAAAAGAGCGTTTGGTCCAAGTGAGATGATCCTTGTCAAGAGTCCCAGGTAAGTCAGAGCTGTCACACCTTGCCTAACGCGTTTCGTTACCCACAGGTAACTTTATCAAAGGCATGTCTTTGCCTTTGATAAAGTTACCTGTGGGTAACGAAACGCGTTAGGCAAGGTGTGACAGCTCTGACTTACCTGGGACTCTTGACAAGGATCATCTCACTTGGACCAAACGCTCTTTTGATTTCCCACCCAAGCGACCCCCCCCCCTTGGGCTACAACGACTGGATTATATAAAGGGACACCACCACCTGAGAATCACCGGAACTTTCTCTAACTTGAGGACTGAGACCACTGTTTCCATCAAAAACAAGGATCAGGCTACAACCATCTCCGGTCAGGTTTATGGACACCCGCCATTCCAGTTCTCCCTACAACATCTGGGAGCATACCCCTTTTTCCCCAATTTGAGAGCTAACTTCTGGAACAAGTGAGAAAATTGTCTTAAATCTAATGCTATTTCCCAATTACGCATTATCAGGCTGTACACCTTCATTGTTTTTATATATGTAGCACTGGGCTGAACCTCAGCCATATTAATCTGCTTCTATATGCAATTGCTTTTTTTATGTGAAACATCAGTTTTTATCATTAATAAATTGTAATACCCAATTGGTCATAGCAATTTATTAGCGCTCCACCATCTTATATATTGTTTGAAATCTGAAATAAGTTTACCCCGTTTAAATCAGTGCAAACAGCTGCGATGTTCTGCAGTAGAAATCTGAAATAAGTTTACCCCGTTTAAATCAGTGCAAACAGCTGCGATGTTCTGCAGTAGAAATCTGAAATAAGTTTACCCCGTTTAAATCAGTGCAAACAGCTGCGATGTTCTGCAGTAGAAATCTGAAATAAGTTTACCCCGTTTAAATCAGTGCAAACAGCTGCGATGTTCTGCAGTAGAAATCTGAAATAAGTTTACCCCGTTTAAATCAGTGCAAACAGCTGCGATGTTCTGCAGTAGAAATCTGAAATAAGTTTACCCCGTTTAAATCAGTGCAAACAGCTGCGATGTTCTGCAGTAGAAATCTGAAATAAGTTTACCCCGTTTAAATCAGTGCAAACAGCTGCGATGTTCTGCAGTAGAAATCTGAAATAAGTTTACCCTGTTTAAATCAGTGCAAACAGCTGCGATGTTCTGCAGTAGAAATCTGAAATAAGTTTACCCCGTTTAAATCAGTGCAAACAGCTGCGATGTTCTGCAGTAGAAATCTGAAATAAGTTTACCCCGTTTAAATCAGTGCAAACAGCTGCGATGTTCTGCAGTAGAAATCTGAAATAAGTTTACCCCGTTTAAATCAGTGCAAACAGCTGCGATGTTCTGCAGTAGAAATCTGAAATAAGTTTACCCCGTTTAAATCAGTGCAAACAGCTGCGATGTTCTGCAGTAGAAATCTGAAATAAGTTTACCCCGTTTAAATCAGTGCAAACAGCTGCGATGTTCTGCAGTAGAAATCTGAAATAAGTTTACCCTGTTTAAATCAGTGCAAACAGCTGCGATGTTCTGCAGTAGAAATCTGAAATAAGTTTACCCCGTTTAAATCAGTGCAAACAGCTGCGATGTTCTGCAGTAGAAATCTGAAATAAGTTTACCTGTTGATGGAATATAGAGAGGAGTCAATTCACAATCGATATCCAAGAAAGTTATAAATATTATAACGCGGGTATAACGCTGCTATTAATTTAAAGATGACCCTTTATAACTAGACCCTTCAGACACTAGACCCCTAACGTCCTAAAGGACTGACGTCCCAAACTATACTCCTATGTATAGGTCATTGGTATGACATTATCTAGAGTACTGTGTTCAGTTCTGGAGGCCATATCTCCAGAAGGATATAAATACATTAGAGACTGTACAAAGAAGGGCAACTAAAATGGTGCATGGCCTACATCACAAAACGTACCAGGAAAGACTAAAATATATTAATATGTATACTTTAGAGCAGAGAAGGGAAAGGGGGGACATGATAGAAACTTTCAAATAAATCAAGGGTTTTAACAAGGTACAGGTGGGAGACATTCTTCACAGGAAGAGGAGCAACAGAACACGAAGACATGCACTGAAACTAGAGGGAGGAAGATTCAGGGGCAATTTGAGGAAGAATTACTTCACAGAAAGGATATCGGATAAGTGGAATAGCCTCCCATCAGAGGTGGTAGAGTTAAATAGATTAGAGGAATTTAAACATGCTTGGGATAGCATATTGATATCCTTACAAAGAAATAAGGATCAAACATGGTCTGAGGATGTTTCTATATAAAAAAAAATCTCTCCTATGCCAGCATTTCTCATCCTCAGCCCTCAAACTGTCACGGCCTGGACTGTCTGTGTTCCCGGCACTGACCTGGGTGCGCCAGTGGAGGGCACAGGGAACTGGAAGCGAGGAGGCTTGAGGTAGCTGGAGCTCATGCACGGAGGTTGAAGGGAGATGATCTGCCGGGGACACAGAGGATTGGCTGAGACCTAAAGCAGAGGCGCGGGGTCTAAGCTGACAGTGGTATTCACCAGGGACCCCCGCAAGGGGATATGGACTTCGCTGCAACTGCCGACCAGGTCGCGGCCCTCTGCCCAGGTTCCCCTGTGGCTTTAGCAGAGTTTGGACAACAAGAGTCTTTAATGGGGTACTTAAACCATCGATGGTGATCGATGGCACTGAATGCTATACAGCAACACGGAGGGTACTTGAGAATATGAGATGCGGCCTGGAAGCCGGGGATGACACGAAGGTATCACAGGGAGACGCTGAAGACAATGGGAAATACTGGAGCGGCTAGGGAGCCGATACTTGAGATCACTGGGGATCGCTGGAGCGGCTAGGGAGCCGGTACTGGAGATCACTGGGGATCGCTGGAGCGGCTAGGAAGCCGGTACTGGAGATCACTGGGGATCGCTGGAGCGGCCTGAGAGCCGAGGGGAGACAGGCACGGAACCCACGGATAACCGGACACTGAGTAAGTAACCTGGGCTGCACGAGAAGACAGAATCACACGGCAGATGGAAACACGTGGAGACTTCTGGCAGGAGTGGAATGACCAGGACGCTGAGAGTAACACAGGTGACAGCGGACTCAGGAAACCGGACCTCTGGAGCACGTGGGGAGTCTTGACAGGAGCTTAACGCTGGAGAACTCACAGGTAAACTGACGAGTTGTTCAAGACAAGGAGGAGACTGTGAGCTGGGCTTTTATCCCTCCAGGTGATTAGGGAATCAGACGCAGGTGATGGAATTAGCCGCAGCAGCAGCAGCAGCACACAGACCAGGAAGTAAGTTGGAGCTTACCTGGATCATGTGACCCACCGTTTGATCAGGGAATACACCTGGAGCTCACAGTGACGCAGGGGCGACTTGGAAGCAAAAGACATCACGCCAGGGATTGCCGACTGTGCCGGCAGCCGACCTACGGAGGACACTACCCCAGCGTGCCGGTAAGGGGCGCATGCGAGCAGTGCGAGAACCGGGGTTCATGACAGTACCCCCCCTTTTAGGGTGGGCACCGAACACCCTTTGGGCTTACTCGGATTGTCTTTATGAAAAGCTGCAATCAAACGGGGAGCATGCACATCTGCAGCATTGATCCAGCTTCTTTCTTCTGGGCCATAGCCCTTCCAATCGATGAGATATTGGATGTTTCCATATCTTCTGCGAGAATCCACCACCTTATCGACCTCGAATTCAACCCCTCGATGGGTATAAACTCTGGGGAGCTCAGGAGTAGCACTTTGGAACCGGTTGAGAACAAGAGGTCGCAATAAGGATATGTGGAAGGAATTTGGGATTTTCAAATATGGTGGTAGCTTCAGCTTATAAGCTACAGGATTGATCCTTTGGATCACAGGGAATGGCCCGATGAATCGGGGGGCGAACTTCATGGACGGGACTCATAGGCGAAGATTTTGATTGGACAGCCATACCTTGTCACCAAGTTTTAACTGAGGGACTGCTCTTCTTTTACGGTCAGCAAAGAATTTGTATCTTTTTGAGGCTTTCTTGAGAGAAACATGCACATTTTTCCAAACTTGTGAGAAATGCTTGAGTGTGGAAGATGCGGCAGGCACTTCCAAGGCTGGTAAAGGCTCAAAGATCGGTGGTCGAGGGTGTTGACCGCACACTATGTAGAACGGAGAGTAGCCAGTAGCTGTGTGGTATCTGAAGTTGTGGGCAAATTCAGCCCAAGGCAGCAGACTGACCCAGTTATCTTGTGACGAGGAGACATACAGGCGAAGGAATGCTTCCAGATCTTGGTTAACCCTCTCTGTTTGCCCATTAGACTGCGGGTGGTACGCTGTGGAAAAGTTAAATTTCACCTTCAGGGCAGAACAGAGAGCTCTCCAAAAGCGGGCTACAAATTGCACTCCACGATCGGAGACAATATCTGCAGGGAGTCCATGAATCCGAAAGATATGTTGGATGAAGATCTGAGCGAGCTTGGGAGCAGAGGGCAGACCAGTCAACGGGATGAAATGTGCCATTTTGGAGAACCGGTCTACCACCACCCAGATGGTATTACATTCTTGAGACTTTGGGAGCTCGGAAATAAAGTCCATGGAAATGTGCGTCCAGGGACGCATGGGAGTGGGCAACGGAAGGAGAGCACCGGCAGGGGATTGACGATGGACTTTATGCTGGGCACAAGTAGGACATGAGGCCACGAAATCCTGGACATCCTTTTTCATGTGAGGCCACCAATATGACCGGCGAAGAATCTCCAGGGTTTTGTGAACGCCCGGGTGACCGGAGAAGGACGAGGCATGAGCCCAGGATAAGATTTTGGGCTGGAGCTCTGGTAGAACCAGCATCTTTCCTCGAGGTGGCACAGGTGACACATGGGTGGCGGCAAAAGCCGTAGGACTGATGATGGGACGCTGTTCTTGCAGCACTGTGTCATCTTCCATAGAACGGGATAGTGCATCGGCTTTTGCGTTCTGGGACCCAGGACGGTAGAAAATTTTAAAACTGAATCGTGAGAAGAATAAGGACCAACGAGCTTGGCGGGAGTTAAGACACTGGGCTGTCTGGACGTACAGTAAGTTCTTGTGATCTGTGAAGATGGACACGGGAAACTTGGCCGCTTCTAACAGATATCGCCATTCTTCCAGTGCAAGTTTAATTGCCAACAACTCGATCGCCAATGGAGTAGTTTTTCTCGGCAGGGAGGAATTTCCGAGAGAAAAACCCACAGGGGTGCTGTTTGCCATCGTCTGTAACTTGGGAGAGCACAGCACCAACACCCACATTCGAGGCGTCAACTTCCAAGAGGAAGGGTTTGTCTGTATCTGGCTGCCGGAGGATGAGGGCAGATATGAAGGCTTGTTTTAGCAGGTGGAATGCGGACAAGGCTTCTTCGGACCAGACAGCTGGATTGGCACCTTTTTGGGTGAGAGCTGTGATGGGAGCGATGAGGGTGGAGAATCCTTTGACAAATTTTCTGTAGTAGTTGGCAAAGCCAATAAAGCGCTGGACTGCTTTGAGAGTGGTTGGTTGGGACCAACCGTTGATGGCTTCAAGTTTTGCGGGATCCATTCGCAACTCTGAGCCGGACACGATATACCCTAGGAAGGGTATCTGGGGGACTTCAAATGTGCACTTGGAGAGTTTACCGTACAATTTATTAGCACGTAAACGGGATAGCACTTCTTTGACTTGAGAACGATGAGACTGGAGATCTGAAGAAAAAAATTAAATATCGTCGAGGTACACAACAAGATATTGCTATAGGACATCTCTAAAAATTTCGTTGACGAATTCTTGAAAGACGGCAGGTGCATTACTGAGACCGAAGGGCATCACTAGATACTCGTAATGCCCATCTCTAGTGTTGAAGGCAGTCTTCCATTCGTCGCCTTGGCGAATTCTGATTAGGTTGTACGCCCCTCTGAGGTCAAGCTTGGTAAAACATTTTGCACCTTTGATACGATCAAATAACTCAGTGATCAAGGGAAGAGGATAACTGTTCTTGATGGTTATCTCATTGAGACCTCTATAATCTATGCATGGGCGTAACCCTCTATCTTTTTTTTTTCACAAAAAAGAATCCTGCACCAGCAGGGGAGGTAGAGGGTCGGATGAAACCTTTCTGGAGATTTTCTCGAATATACTCAGACATCGCTTTGGTCTCAGGGATTGACAGAGGATAGGTACGCCCCTTAGGAGGGGACTTCCCAGGGAGGAGATCGATGGGACAATCCCACCGGCGGTGTGGAGGCAGAACATCAGCGGCTTGTTCACTGAATACATCACTGAATTCATGATACACTGAGGGAAGACCCGGAAGGCTTTTAATTGTGGAAGATCGAACTGGAGTTACTTCAGTCAAGCAATGTTTCTGGCAATATTCGCTCTATTCCACAATTTGGAGAGATCTCCAATCGATACGGGGGTTGTGGAGTTGTAGCCACGGTAACCCTAACACAAGGTCGTAGGAGGATTTAGGAATGACCAGGAAGTCCATACATTCTTGATGAAGCACCCCTACGTGGAATGAGACAGGGACTGTCCGATGCACAATATCACTTCCGGGAATCCTGCTTCCATCCACCGCTGTTAAGTAGTGAGGCTGGGAAAGAGGCAGAATTGGAATTTTGCACTTTTTACCTGCTCGGCTGAGATAAAGTTCCCTGCAGCCCCGGAGTCTGCCAGGGCTGAGACTTGCAGGGTACCCACAGGGGACACAAGGGCAACAGGTAGAATCAAGTCAGTGGTGGGAGGAGTTTTACTGAGACAACCTAACCTGACTCCCCCACTGCAGGTTAGGGCTTGGCGTTTCCCGGACGCTCGGGACAGGACCCAATGAAGTGACCGGGGGCGGCACAGTAGATACATAATTTTTCCTTTTGCCTTCTGGACCGTTCCTCTGTAGATAACCTAGATCTACCTATTTGCGCTAGGTTCTTCTGTAGCGGTTGTCGCAGGACGGTGCTGAGGCGGAGGTGAAACTCGGGGAACTACTTTCTTTAATCTTTCTAAACCTCGCTCTCTTAGGCGCAGGTCTATTTTGACACACAAGGAAATTAATTCTTCAAGCTGCTCTGGGAGATCTCGGGTGGCAAGTTCATCTTTGATGCGTTCTGAGACGCCCAACCAGAAGGCGGCTGTTAACGCCTCATTGTTCCATTTGAGCTCGGAAGCAAGAGTCTGGAATTGAACCACGAATTGGCCCATGGAACGAGAGCCCTGTTTGAGGCGGAGAATTTCTGTAGAGGCTGATGCAGGCCTTCCTGGCTCATCGAATATCCGTCGGAAGGTAGAGACGAATCTGTCATAATCGGTGAGAATTGGATCAGATCTTTCCCAGAGGGGTGATATCCAATCTAGGGCAGAACCAGTCAGCAAGGAGACAATGTATGCTATCTTGGTTCTGGCAGTCGGAAAGTTCTGTGGTAGAAGTTCAAATTGGATGTCACATTGGTTTAGAAAGCCTCTACAGCCTTTAGGATTGCCATCATATTTATTAGGAGTAGGCAGCTGAAGACGAGGAATATATGCTGGGGCATGAGTGGCAGGCTGATTAGATACCGGTGGCGGAGGTGGCCGGAGGGACTGCTGGAGGGAAACCAGACGAGTGGACACATCCTGGAGGTATGTAATCACCTGCTGCTGCGTCGCTTCTTGTGTTTCTATACGCGAGGTGACATCTTGGAGAGCCGCTGGCCCCACACTGTGGTCGCGTGCCGAGTCCATCGGTCTTGAACAATCTGTCACGGCCTGGACTGTCTGTGTTCCCGGCACTGACCTGGGTGCGCCAGTGGAGGGCGCAGGGAACTGGAAGCGAGGAGGCTTGAGGTAGCTGGAGCTCATGCACGGAGGTTGAAGGGAGATGATCTGCCGGGGACACAGAGGATTGGCTGAGACCTAAAGCAGAGGCGCGGGGTCTAAGCCGACAGTGGTATTCACCAGGGACCCCCGCAAGGGGATATGGACTTCGCTGCAACTGCCGACCAGGTCGCGGCCCTCTGCCCAGGTTCCCCTGTGGCTTTAGCAGAGTTTGGACAACAAGAGTCTTTAATGGGGTACTTAAACAATCGATGGTGATCGATGGCACTGAATGCTATACAGCAACAAGGAGGGTACTTGAGAATATGAGATGCGGCCTGGAAGCCGGGGATGACACGAAGGTATCACAGGGAGACGCTGGAGACAATGGGAAATACTGGAGCGGCTAGGGAGCCGATACTTGAGATCACTGGGGATCGCTGGAGCGGCTAGGGAGCCGGTACTGGAGATCACTGGGGATCGCTGGAGCGGCTAGGAAGCCGGTACTGGAGATCACTGGGGATCGCTGGAGCGGCCTGAGAGCCGAGGGGAGACGGGCACGGAACCCACGGATAACCGGACACTGAGTAAGTAACCTGGGCTGCACGAGAAGACAGAATCACACGGCAGATGGAAACACGTGGAGACTTCTGGCAGGAGTGGAATGACCAGGACGCTGAGAGTAACACAGGTGACAGCGGACTCAGGAAACCGGACCTCTGGAGCACGTGGGGAGTCTTGACAGGAGCTTAACGCTGGAGAACTCACAGGTAAACTGACGAGTTGTTCAAGACAAGGAGGAGACTGTGAGCTGGGCTTTTATCCCTCCAGGTGATTAGGGAATCAGACGCAGGTGATGGAATTAGCCGCAGCAGCAGCACACAGACCAGGAAGTAAGTTGGAGCTTACCTGGATCATGTGACCCGCCGCTTGATCAGGGAATACACCTGGAGCTCACAGTGACGCAGGGGCGACTTGGAAGCAAAAGACATCACGCCAGGGATTGCCGACTGTGCCGGCAGCCGACCTACGGAGGACACTACCCCAGCGTGCCGGTAATGGGCGCATGCGAGCAGTGCGAGAACCGGGGTTCATGACACAAACCTCCTAACAGTTCACATTTTCTAGCTCACCCAGCAGATGCACTGTAGGGGCAGAGGCGTAGCAAGGGCGGTGCCGATGGAGCACCAGCTCCGGGCGCTGGAAGCTATCCTGGCGCCGGAGCCGTGCCGGCACCGCCAGCTCGCCCACTCCATCTCCCCCGCTAGCTCCCGGCTCCCCGGCTCTCTGTGTGCGGGAGACGTGATTCTATTTAAAATTCACGTCTCTCGCTGGACCGCTAGCCAATAGGTGCTTGCGGTCCAGCAGCCAATCAACTGGTGGCTGCTGAACCGCGAGCGCCTATTGGCTAGCGCGGTCCAGCGGGATATGTGAATCTTAAATAGCAGGCGCAGCAGCACACACTAGTGCACCGTTACAGCGCGGAGCATGGACAGCGGACAGCTGGGGGTCCCACTGTCAGATGTCGCGCGCAGAGGCCGATCCGCGGCACTGCTCACCTCTCGTGACAGCCATCACAGCCGCTGCAGATTCAGTGCAGGCTGTGACGGCTGAGTGACTTGATTGAGCAGCCTGCGCAGAGAGTGCAGACTGGGTCAGCCGCCGCAGCTAACATAATCCCGCCTACCCGGCTCCCAATGTGTTGGTAAGTTGTCGCCATCAGAAGGGGGACCATGCTCGAGCTCCAGTGTAACAAACATAAAAGAGGTCCAGACTCACCACCCTGGTGTTGGATAGGAAGGGTATGGGATGGGTATGTTGGGGACAGTGAAAGAGTAGGGTGTGTAATTGGGAGTGGTGTAGAGGATTATGGAGTGAATGTGGCACAAACAGGGGGACTAGGGTGTATATGTGAGTAAAGCTTTATAGGGGGTCTGTGGGTGGAACAGGGTGTTTGTGGTGGGGATAGAGGGACGTGGCGATGAGGTCTCTCCTCTTATATGGAATCAATATGGGAATTCTGTGAGGGACAGAAATATGGGCAATGTTTAAGGGGCACTACGAGGGGAATTATGTGTAAGGGACATTACTACGGGCATAATATATCATGGGCATTATGTTTGTGGCATAATGTGTAATGGGCATTACATGTGGCATGATATGTAATGGGCATTACGTGTGTGGTAATTTGTGTAATGGGCATTATCATGTGTGTTATAATGTGTACTGTGCAATACGGTGTGCCCCAATGTGTAATGGGCATTCTGGTGTGCGCCACTGTGTAAAGGGCATTCTGGTGTGCGCCACTGTGTAATGGGCATTATGGTGTGCAACAATGTGTAATGGGCACTATAGTGTGTTATGGACATTACAGTATGCAACAATGTCTAATGGGCATAATGGTGTACAATAATATGTAATGGGCATTACAGTGTGTGGTATGTTAGGCCACATCCCCTTTTCGCCTCGCAAGAGCCCCGCCTACTACAAACCGGGGGGGAGGCATGAAACATGCCCTTGCTCCGGGCACTGTGTTACCTAGCTACACCGCTGTGTAGGGGGTACTTGAGGACCAAGGTTGAGGACCACTGGCCTAGGGTTTCAAATTGCTTAGGGCCAGCACATAAAGGATTCTTTCATTTTGATGAAAATTCTTTGTGTACGCATAGTAGAAATATATGTATATGGTGCAATATGAAAAATAGAGGATTTATTAGACCTCAAAATCCAATCTTCACCAAATAAAACCACAGGGAATGGCTGAATGCAGTTCCTACCAGATCTCTGATCTAATGCACCTAATATAGAAAACGCTGATGAAAATGAACCCAGCAGTTAGACAGGTTGGATTTGCTAGGAGTGAACAACCTACATATTCTTGGTCAACCGTAATAAACAGTCAACACTTCACTAGACAGGCAATTCCCAGACTGTACAAGGTGATTTAAAAAGATGTCCTTTGTGTCCTCAAAATGCCTTTATACCCACTGTCCACTTAACCATGGCTATGTGAACAAATGGAAAAGGGCAGACAAAGGACTATGGCCCTTATTCTGGTCGGTGCGGATATATCCGCGTGCGTTCGGCCCGCCGATGTTTTGTGTCTGCGCATGTGCGAGCGGGGCGTACGGCCAAATCCCGCATGAACTGTGAACACTCCGAACAGGGGGTGGAGAGGGGCGTGAAGGGCTATTTGGGCTCATTACCATATGCATACGCCCCGCGTTTCATGGGCGTTCCCATGCAAACGCTGGGCGTACGTATGGTAATGCGGCCGTGACGCACGTGTAGGGGGCGGACATATGACATCGCCGGATGTCAGCTGCCCGCCCAGATCATTGCTTTTGCACGGAAAAATGTCCGTGTGGTCTGAGGTTGCGGGAGCTGGTGGAGCACTCGGTCCTGCATTCGATGGTCTGCGACCATCGAATGATTAGGGAGGTTCCCTTAGATGAAGGAGGCGTATTCCGTGAAAAATACACGTGCGGTCCATTCGGCCAGCTTCTTACCGCATACGGACGGAGTTGGCGATCCGTATGGAAGGCGGGGTTTCGCACGCACGGTCCTGGCCGCAAAATTGGATCCGGCCGCACCGATCAGAATAAGGGCCTATATGAATGTTTCAGCCCACTGGCTAGATGTATTGCCTTCCGCTGCAACAACAGGAGCAGGACCAGTAGCATCTCACAAATGCCTACCCATTCCTAGGCAGGCTCCACTGTGTATTACTGGTTTCAGTAAGAGGCACACCATTGAGAACCTATTAGAGAAACGGAGGGACATCGCACAATGGCATACCTCACTTGGACTCTCCTGGGTATTTGTTATATCTTACAATGCCACCAACATTGTGAGAGCATTACAGCTCGGCAAATTCCAACATGTCCCATGTTTTGGTGGTGTAGAATTTTTTATAAAAATGATGGGCGTGCATTAAATGTTTATAAGAAAGATGTGGGTGCGCTAATCAACAGCTGCTGGCACAGGGTTTGTCAGGCCCTAGGAATACAATAGTGAAATATAAAGAGGTGTGCCAGCGCTGGCTAATCCAATGATAGAGCAAGACGTTTCTCAAAAAATTATACAAATTTATTATCAATATAAAACACAATAAAATGACTAAATGATTATGAATCCGTGATAGGTGAATCATAGAACAAAAAGTCAATGTGGGTATTAAAAGTTATATCACAGGCATAATTATCCGTTGCAATTTCCAAAAAATTATAGAGCTGACAATGTAATCATATTACCATCCTGGTAGATGTTGTATCCAAATTCGGATGACTCAAGAGTACTTTTTGGTTTGCCCTATAATTAGCCTCTTGCTCCTGAGGAAGCCGGAGTTTTACTATCCGGGGAAACACGCTGAGCTGCTTAACATCTTTATCCTTGCTGACACCATCCAGTCTACCAAGTGACCAGTCCATCTCCCACTGACGCCACTGCACCTGGATCCATCATCTATGGGATATTTGCCTTGTTCCTAAAAATCCAGCGAAGGAGGAAATCGTCCTAGTGGGAGGCTTGAGCCCTTGAAATTATAGGGCAAACCAAAATGGACTCTTGAGTCATCCGAATTTGGATACAACATCTACCAGGATGGTAATATGATTACATTGTCAGCTCTATAATTTTTTGGAAATTGCAACAGATAATTATCCCTGTGATATAACTTTTAATACCCACATTGACTTTTTGTTCTATGATTCACCTATCACGGATTCATAATCATTTAGTCATTTTATTGTGTTTTATATTGATAATAAATTTGTATAATTTTTTGAGAACCGTCTTGCTCTATCATCAGCCAGCGCTGGCACACCTCTTTATATTTCACTAGTGCATTAAATGTTGTCGGTGACCCAAACATTTTTGGGCCGTTTTCAAAATTCAGTGGCTGCACGTTGGAGGCTGGAGTGCAAGCAAACATTCCTGAACTTTCCCTGCCATGACCTGAAGGTGGTGATGAGATGGAATTCTACCCTCTATATGCTTCAGAGGATGGAGTAGCAGCAAAAGGCCATTCAAGCCTATACATCCACCTATGACATAGGGAAAGATTGGGGAAATGCACCTGACTCAAGCGCAGTAGAGAATGATTTCCGTGTTGTGCAAGGTTCTCCAACTCTTCGAACTTGTTGAAGTATGCTTCTCCTGTTTATATGGGTGTGGTATAGGGTTCCGACAGTCGGGATCCCGACAGTCATTAGCCCGACGTCAGGATCCCTACTGGCCAAACTCAGACAGCATGGCGCGCGCAACAAAGCCCCTTGCGGGCTTGCTTCACTCGCCACTCTGCGGGCACGGTGGCTCGCTGTGCTCGCCACCTATTCTATTCTCCCTCTATGAGGGTCGTGGACCCCCATGAGGAAGAATAGCGGTGGCCGTCGGGAACCCGTCTGTCAGTGTTTTAACAGTCGGGATCCCGAAGTCGGGTAAATGACTTTCGGGATCCCGACTGTTGGGACCCCGTCCAGCACCCGTTTATACAATGTAAGGAGTTCAGAATAGACTAGAAATAAATGCTATTGAGGTTAATAATACCGCAGGAAAAAAAACTAATTCTGTGAATTTAGCTTTGGACTGAAATGCTTTTGCAATAAAATGACTATTAAAACTGAGAATACAGGAACATGTCAGGAATATAAAAAAACAGACATATGCAGTCTCCAAACACTTTCTGTTACACCATAATTTTGGGTGCTGACAAAGGTATCCGACTGGTAACTATTGAAGAAAGAGGAGGTGACCAACTTTCTATCCAGGAAGGAAATGTATTGGATTTACAAGTTGAACGCGGTCCACACAGAAGGTTTCAATAAAAGCTATGACACAGCCCCAGTTCCAGATTAAGGGCCTTATTCTGGTTGGAGCGGCCGGGCCGTACGCGTACGTCCCGGGCTTTTTTATGATCTGCGCATGCGTACATTCGCTAATGCGCAGGCGCGAACACCCCAAAACGCTTACAGACGGGCCTCTACGTGCGAAAAAACCTATACGCGAGTGTACGGGCATTGGGGGCGGCATAGGGGCGTGAAGAGGGGAGCGGCCGAAATAATGAGGGGAAATGGGCGTAAATATGGGCGTACACGGGGGTGTGCACCAAAAATGAGCGGTGCTACTACCGCACGATCGACTAAGGCACCGTTCATTTCGGACACAAAACAGGCGGCCGCCAACCGCCATCTCAAACCACCCCTACAGATACCGCATGCCAGCGTGCGCCTGGATTTGCTAATTTACGCTGATTACTACCAAACACATACACCTGAATGTAATAACCAATGCTGCAGTCTATTAAGTCCAAACCATGATTTCACTACCTGCAAGCCACACACAGCACTCAAACACATTGGAAGCTTATCTTTCTATACTTCTCTACATTTAAAGGTTTGTTTAATTTAAGGTAAGATTCTTTTTAAGACCTGCTTATATATGCTAAGGTAGGTATTTGCTAAACAGTTATACACATTCACTACGTGCTTTCATAGACTTTACACAGTAGCACACTCAATCTACACAAGTCGACATGTGTCAACGTGTTCACTCTAATACAAACATAGGTTTTGTATTTAGGATACAATAACATAAACCACATCTAACACCTACAAAGGATGTTTCAGCAATGTTTTAAGCCCATGCCCACTATTTTGCACATTAATTAATTCAATCAATTAATTAATTTTCATAATTATAGTTGAAAGGCAAGATTTGCAGGTCCATATATGTGAAGGGTATGTCAGCGTACACGGACGTACGCTCACTCTCACGAGCGGTGACATAAGCTGACTTTTCTATTGAAAACAATAGGGACCCGTCCGTGCAAGCTGGCGTACGCTCAGATAGCCGCAAGAAGTCGGTGGGAAGACGGCCGAGAGACGTCCGTAAACGGTGGTGTACGCTCAATTGTACGCCAGTTGTCGGAGTGTAAGGGCTGGCCCGTCCGTGTACGTTGGCGTACGCACATTTGTACGCCACTCCCCTTCGACGTTGTTTCTGCCCGTACGTATGCGGCTGAGTTGTGGGTGGACTTAACCCCAACGGCCGCGTACGGATAGCGTACGTTGTTTTGGAACGTACGCACGTTTGGCCGCTCCAACCAGAATAAGGCCCTTAGGTCCTCATAGGCCTGGGGCTGAAATTTACAAGGGGCCTAAACCCAATACTGTCTAAAGGAACATTGTACGCCAAAGCCGTGTGGTGCAAAAAAGGGGTGTGGTATCACAAGGAAGGCATGGTAACACAATAGTACCCCCAAATCAAATTATGCCAGAGTAGCACAATCTTCTCAACAGAATTTGCTGTTCTATATAATAAACTGTTAATAAATGACACCGCACATAGTGCCCCTATTTCATATTACACCACAGAGTAGTGTCCTTTATTTATATTATGACACACAGTACTGCTTCATATTCACAACATGCTACACCTTAGTGCTCCTTATACGCAATGCACATGATAGCAATGACACTTATACACATATTAATGACCACAGTAGTAGTGATACTTATACACATATTAATGTCCGCGGTAGCCGTGCAACTTCTACCCATAATACTCCCCATAGTAGCAGTGCCGCTTACACATAATAAAAGCCCACAATAATACAGTAGTTCTGCTTATATACATAATAAATGCACACGGTAGCAGTGCCACTTATATACATAATAAATGCGATCGCAGACAAGTACATGAGGGGTAAAACCATTCAAAATCAATAATCAGTGAATGGTTTTCCCCTCCCTTCCCAGTGCTGAGTAAGCCAGGACTTACGCGGCACTGCAACGGCCGCGGGGAGGAGGCCGCTGATGACGTCAGCGGCCCTTCCTCCCAACGGCCAGGGAACGCCTGTGTCTTCTGGGCCTAATTCAGCATCAATTGTAATTTTACAAAGATGCGCAAAACTACAACTGTTGTCACTAGCTGCCCAGAGTATGGTAACACATGCATGGTAACACCGATCCCGCATGATGGTTCCCTCCCCGTGATGCGATTACAAAATTCTGCAACAGCAAAACATTTGCATCTTTAGGATAACCACATGCCTGCACTGCTATGTTTTCGTTGGAATATGTAAAACAGACTGTGGTTTCATTCATATGCATGTACTTTGGAGGGACAGCAGATGGCAACATACTGATCTGTGTATTGTTTGTCAGCTGTATATTCAGATATCTCTCTAGTACTTCCTGTCTGTGTTGTTTTAGCGAAGAGATGTGAGGAACACATGTAGCTGACATGTTGAGTTTAATAAGCGGTTATGATGTTTTGTCATATTACACTGATCCTGTTACCCAGTTCTCCATAAAGAAGTCATACCCAGGGCCATCTTAACAGCAGTGTGGGCCCCTGGGCAAAGCAATGCACCGGGCCCTTACCCATTCTCCCCTCCTAGGGGTGGGGGGTGCTATCAGCAGCAGCTTTGATGTCCCACTGGTGGCAGGGGGTGCTCTATATTCCATTCAACATGTAGGACCTGGAGCAGTAACTTCTGCTAATTACTCCTTTACTGCACAGGTGGGAGAACACTAACATGTGGAAGGGGGCACTGAGCTGTATGAAGGGTCCCTTGTAAATGACTTCCAGGGAGGTAGGGGGTGTTTTATACGTAGGGGAGGGTTGGATAATGGAGTGGGCTTAATATTCGTCATTTTCCGGTGGATGGGCAGCTTGTTTGACTGCAGATATCGCCATTATCTGGAAATAGATGTCTTAGCCTTCAATAGTATAAAAACCTAGAGTCCCAACTTTCAGGAGGTGCTGGGGACTTGGGGATCAGAGATCAGGAGCCAGAGCAATCCATTGACAAAATTATAAAACTGTACACCAGACGTTTGGAGCTGGAGCAGGGACCGGCTGCTGGAAGGCTGATATCTCTGGTTCTGGGCAAGATAGAGACAAACCTCTAGTATCGACAGAAAGGGGAGAGCCCCAGCTTTTGGAATATACTCTCAGAAAAACTCTAAGTCAGAGAGAACCTGAGAAATATGACGGGGAACTGCAATTAACAGGTCGGATGTGGACTGCTGCTTTGAAGTTGGATATCTCCAGTTCCCCAGGGACGATTTTAAAAATTCTGGTATCCCTGGAAAAAGGGGATCCTCAGCTATCAGCATAGGGCCCTTATACACCTGGGGCCCCTGGGCAAGTGCCCATTAAGCCCATACGAAAAGACGGCCCTGGTCATACCTATACAGGACTCATCCTGTCTGATTGCAAGTTAATTAATGTGATGATCATCACCCGATTCAAACGGTATCCATCAACAGCACTGACCGAGTCTCCCAGCCTCTTCCTCCTACATCAGCTTCATCGCTGCGGCTGCCTGAGTCCCTCAGCAGCAATTACGGTAGTTCCATCACAGCACTTCAACAGTTTTAGATTGCTGTGGTGGCATGTGACATCATGCAGCCACCACAACCCACCCTATAAACGGTCTGGACACTCACTCCTAATATTAGCTCCATAATGTCAGCAAAAACATGAACATGCCACAATTATGCCATACCAGCTTACACAGTCATTAGACAAACATAACCAAAGGAGACACAACCTTAATGCTGTGATGAGCACCAGCTAGTTATTCAGATGCATGTGAATGGTCACCATCAGGGACAGAATGTTGCCTTTTTCGGCCCTGGCATTTGTCCTCGTGTGCAAAGTAAACTCATGCGTGTGCACACACCGATCATGCCTGCGCTGCTGTTCCCAGCTTGCAGGAGAGGGGAATGTCTGCATGTGATGCCCCTTTCCTCCTGGACCGAATCGGCACAGAGAGAGAGAGCCACCTGACCCACTGCGAGTGCACCGATCGGGAGGCGGTGCTTCCACCTTGCCAGAAGAACCAGATGGCCAGCCGGGCCCTGGTCACCATATGTTGGGCACCATATGTTGGGCAGTGTACTGTCCAATGACTTAAAAACACTGAAACAGGATACATAGAACATGCTACTGTAAGGTTTATTATACAGTATGTGATCCAAACTAGGCATGGTGGTTGAGAATATGTGCGAGAGACATACAGTACAGTTAAAATGAACAGGATAGGGTAAGAGGAAGTCAGAGAAAATGTGTCACAAAGTAATAGCTGCATGTATCATCAATGTTAGTCATTACTATGTGGAATAGACACAACAATATTTGAAAGTTACGTAACAGTCTTCTCAACCTGTTATGAACATGTATATACACCTTAATGCACCATTGTGTCTAATGTGATTGTTGATGGCATGACTTCATATACATATACTACATTGTAACAAATGTCTACATGAAAGTTTCCCAATAAATCAAACCTACAGGTACTTGGGACCATTCAATAATAAATATGCCGAACAGTATATACAGGAACTTCTTCATCATTAACTTTAATATAAAAGCAAAGTTTTTAAAAACATCTCTCCATAGTCCATACTGTAATCTTTGTAGATTTCTACAATATCTCACTTTGTTGACAATATGTTCATAAAGTGAACCATTTAAGCCTGCAGAACTAATAATTAGTACACCAGTTGGTTCAGAACGGATTCAACAAAATATTAACTTGAGGAGTTCATTGTTTTATTACTATTTGTGTCATTCGTCTCTTCGCCTTCTATCGTAAAGGCTCTTTGAAGAGCATCGTGAATAGAATGATTAGATGATTGCTTCCATTTTCTTCCAACAAAAAAGTAAATGAAGGGGTTAATGGTACAGTTAAGCAGTATGCAAAAGATACTTGCAAAGGATAAAGTGATGGCTTGAAAATTTGTTATTAGCAGCTTAAAGTAAAATAAAAACCATAAAAAATTGAATGGCATGACGGATAGGATAAAAAATACAACTGCAGTGATGATGATGATATAGAGTTTTGATGGGTATTGCTGTCTAAAGGTCCTCTTTATTTTGATGAGTAAGATGAGACTTGAAATGACCATGATTGGGAGGCAGATACCTATAGCTATAACAAATGTCGTTATCTGCACTGCTGTACACTGTGAGGTCTGACTCGTGAATGCTTTTTGTTGGCACAACAAGTTCTGAATGAGACTTTCCAAACATCCAATGACCCAAAGAAAGACACATATAATAGCGGACAAGTTCTTAGGACGATGACACTGGTACCATAAGGGAAACAGGACAGACATACACCTCTCCATGCTGATGGCTGTAAGGATGAGCATTCCGGAATACTGCATGCTGTCGTATAATATTTCAACAAATAACTCCAATGGCTCATTCCCTTGAAAATTAGGATCACCAATCATTCCATTGATATAGATCATCAACAGTATAGCACTGAATAGAATTAAGATGGAGTCAGCCACCGCCAGGTTGATGATATAAATAGTATATTTGTTCCTCTGGATCTTGAAGCAAAGATACCAAAATACTATAATGTTTCCCACCAAGCCGATCAGACAGAGGCCTAATGCAACACCAGCTGCTATAGTAAAATGTATATAAGCATATTGTGAATAGCCTCCATTATCCTCTTCTAGTGAACCATTCTGGCCAGTGGTATTTGTATCTGTGAGATTCATGTCACCCCCTGTGGGCATTGTTCTGATCCTGTATTCAAACATAATAGAAGAACAATTACTGTACAGCCAAAGGTATACAAACATCTTTTTGCTTAGAGCTAAAAAAAAACAGATATACAGTATATATAATAGCTTCAGCAAAATGTTCTGTAGCAGTCATTTTATACAAAACGGGGGCTTGTTGGTCAGCAGGTTGTAGGTCCATTGTAGATAAGCCAATTTAGCAAGTTCTTAAAAGTTAATATTTCCTTTGTCTCCCGCAGTGGTAAAAGCCATGCATGCCCAGTAGTACTGCTTTTATTCCATACTTACTGGACCCCAGGCTGGCGATTCCAGGAGGGGGCAATCCATTTGATTTAGGAGGGGCGGTCACAACTAGATCATTGCTAAACAATGCCGTGATTATCAATATCGCGAAGTGGGGAGGGAGGCAGGGCCAGGATTATGCAATTCATAGCCCGTCTATACTGCCCACTTATCAGCCAAGTGACGGGCGGCACAGGGAGACTTGCCCACTACAAAATGCAGCAATAAGAAATTATAAGGGTTATAAATGCAAATGTACCCAAATATGGTCCAAAACCACCAAACAAATGTGCAAGTGAGAATCAACAAATGAGCTCTCGAAATTCAAAATAAGAAGAGAAAAGACTATTGGGGCCTACATTCATAGAGATTTGTGCCAGCGATTAAGCATGGAAGATTCAACATGAGAGTTCCCAGAATCTAGAAAGTGCCAGCAATGTGCACTAGTGATTAAGCATAGCATGGGAGATTTAGGGTAAGCAAGGTAATGCAGATTGCTGATTGCTATTGCCCACTACACAAAACACGGGAGATGTGCAATCTCTTGCTAAACAATCGGACTAGATTTATCCAGTAGGCTGGTTATACATCTCCAGGCGATAGTGACACGTGGGGCCACACATCACTATCGCTATGGGTCCTACAAACATGATGTGATTAAGTTCTAAAGCAGCCCATACACGCTGCTTTGTGGGCGTGCTGTACTAGCACGGATCAAATTGCATTGCATTGCATGTGCATCCGTTGTGCATGCAATGCGATGCAATGTGATGAAACCTAAGTACAAAAAGTATGTGCTTGCACATACTTTTTGTACTTAGGTTTCATCACATTGCATCGCAGGGGGTCCCAGGAATGCATTGCGCGGGTGCATCGCAGGGGGTCCCAGGAATGCATTGCGCGGGTGTGCGTGCGCATCGGTGACGTCACTGGCGCGTGCGCACACTCGCGCAATGCATTCCTGGGACCGCTGGAGACCCTGGAGAAGATGCCGGAGGCCTGCTGTGGACACCCTGGGACTTGGTAAGTATGAAAAGAGGGGTTGGGGGGGGGGAATAAATAAAAAATTATTCGAATGATTCCAAAAACCACAGTTTTTGGAATAATTCGGATAATGGATGCCCGGATACAGGATACTCGACCTGTACTAAGACATTTGGATTGTTGATACTTCTATTTAAAAAAAAACTGGCATAAGATTAGCATAACAAATCACAACTAGGACATTACTTGGGTACTTGTGTATTATCACAGCGCCCCCAATTTCCATCGCAGGGCATTGTACAACCCAGTGGCGTAACTATAAATTTTGCTCCCCCCTGCCATAAAATTTTGTGGCGCCCCCCCATATAAAAAATACAGTGCACTCCGAAAGAGAGACATGTCATCTCACAAGGAATGGGCATGGTCACACAATAGTAATCCCATTCCAAATTACACCACACAGTAGCACAACAGAACCAGTGGCGTAACTAGCCATTTTGGTACCCTGTGCCAGAAAGGGAATTGGTGAGTGCCCCACCGCCACAATTAAAACAGGAGAGTGTGCGCCGAAGGCGTGCGGCAAAATTTAGGAGCGATGCTTCATGGGGAAGGGGCGTGGCCATATAAAAGTACTAATAGCATTGTAATGCCCATAACACATTATACCACACACAGTAATGCCCATTATGTATTATGCCACACAGTGTAATGCTCCTTACACAATATGCCGCACACCATAATGCCCATATAATTTTTACGACACACATTATGCCCCGAGTACACCTACATATGACAACATAATGTCCAGAGTTATGACAGTAGTAGCGCAACTTATACTGTACATAACGACCACACCAGTTGCCGACAGTAGTAGTATCACAACTTATACATAATGCCCACACCAGTTTCCGACAGTAGTAGCGCTGCTTATATGTAACACCTACACCAGTTGCCGACAGCAGTAGCGCTGCCTATACATATGACCACACCAGTTGCCAACACATATGCCTACACCAGTTGCCGACACGAGTAGTGCTGCCCATATATATGCCCACACCAGTTGCCGACACTCGTAGCGCTGCCTATACATATGCCTACACCAGTTGCTGACACTAATAGCGCTGCTTGTACATATGCCTACACCAGTTGCTGACACTAGTAGCTGTGCCTATACATATGCCCACACCAGTTGGCAACACTAGTAGCCCTGCCTTTACATATGCCCACACCAGTTGCCGGTGCTAGTAGCGCTGCCCATACATATGCCCACACAAGTTGCCGACGCTAGTAGCACTGCCTATACATATGCCCACACAAGTTGCCGACGCTAGTAGCGCTGATTATACATATGCCCACACCAGTTGCCGACACTAGTAGCGCTGCCTGTACATATGTCCACACCAGTTGCCGACACATATGCCCACACCAGTTGCCGACACGAATAGTGCTGCCCATATATATGCCCACACCAGTTGCCGACACTCGTAGCGCTGCCTATACATATGCCTACACCAGTTGCTGACACTAATAGCGCTGCTTGTACATATGCCTACACCAGTTACTGACACTAGTAGCTCTATCTATACATATGCCCACCCCAGGTGGCAACGCTAGTAGCCCTGCCTATACATATGCCCACACCAGTTGCCAATGCTAGTAGCACTGCCTATACATATGCCCACACAAGTTGCCGACGCTAGTAGCGCTGCCTATACATATGCCCACACAAGTTGCCAACGCTTGTAGCACTGATTATACATATGCCCACACCAGTTGCCGACACTAGTAGCGCTGCCTGTACATATGTCTACACCAGTTGCCGACACTAGTAACACTGCCTGTACATATGTCCACACCAGTTGCTGACACAAGTAGCGCTCCCATTGGATATCTCGCCTGCACTCCCTCCCATTGGGCAACCCACCCGCCCGTCAAATTATTTATTTATTTTTTTAATGACAGATACACACTGTCATGGCCGCGCCCGCGCCGACTCGCCATGATCAGCGAGCGCACGGGCAGCGGCAGGTGGCAGGCGGGCTGCTGTGGCACAAGCAGCCGCATCTCTATACAAGTGTAGTCACTTGTCCAGTACCCGGCGCCCATGCAGCCCCCGCTTCCCCAAGCAGCAGCGGGGGCTGCCTTACGGTATTTCCGCCACTGGTACAACCACAAAATCGCGTCTCATCGCATGCGATATGATCGCATGTGATGCGATGCGTCGCGATTGTACCCGATTTTTAATTGTACAGGCACCCAGGTGCCTGATTCCTATGTTAAATGCCCCCTCAGACCCGATTTTAGATTGCACACCCACCCTTATGGGTAATGACTGTTAAATGCCCCCCATTGTTAACGCCACCCCACTATCAATGCCAACCCGAAGCGTGGCGAGCGCAGCGAGCCCGCGTGGGGCGGCGAAACGCGTCCTCCGACCTTTTCATCCCCCCACTATCCACATCGGTGTGGAGTTGATTTTATACAGTGTGGCGAGCGCAGCGAGCCCGAAGTGTAGCGAGCCCCGCGAGGGGACGCATAATACTTGTGAAGTAATGCTCGCCCCGCTTCGGGCTCGGTGGCGCGCTGCGCTCGCCACACTATATACAATCAACTCTACGCCGACGTGGATAGTGGGGGTATGAAAAGGTTGGATGATGCGTACCGCTGCGCTCGCCACGCTTCGGGTTGGCGTTGATAGTGGGGTGGCGTTAACAATGGGAGGGCATTTAACATAGTCATTACCCATCAGGGTGGGGATACAATAAAAAAATCGGGTCTGGGTGGGCATTTAACATGGAAATCGCGTCACATCATTATAATGGCATGCGATGCGACGCGATATTAAAATTGTATACTCATCCCGAGGAAAGCCTCAAACCGGTCCCATCGCATACCTTAATTAGTGGTATGCGATGTGACGTGATGGGCGCCATGATAATACACAAGTACCATTACTTTGTACTGCCATGGCAAACCTTTTCCTTTTGGTGAGGGGGAAGATTTGACATTATTATTATTCTTTATATTTTACCACAAGGGATCTGCAGCACCCATTTATAGAGTACATAAACGAAAAAGCAGAACAGTTTACAGTGGAATATAATAGAGGACAAGTACAGGGTACATAAACATACTGTAGATCAGGGGTGGCCAAACTGGTCCTCGAGGTCTACCAATGGTCCACGTTTTCCAAATCCCCTAGCTGGTGCACAGCTGTAGTCATAACTAGCTGTCACATTGTCAAACATGCTGCATTCATTCCTACTATAGATCCACAGGTTGCCTTAAAAACAAACTGTTGGTAGCTCTTGAGGACAGGTTTGGCCACCTCTGCTGTAGATGCATCAGCAGAGGACAATGAAATCAGTATCAGGGTGGCAGAAAATGGCAGGAATTGGTGCCATTGAAGATGATTTACATATAGGGAAAGCACATGAGGGAAGTGCTTATATTCTAAATAAAATGTGATTTTTCTATATAAAGATTAAATATTAAAAATGTGTAATTGTACTGAAATTTAACGAACAATCAGCGTAGACCATTATTTGAGATGTCTGAAGTATAAATGCAAAAATGAAAGTCAAAAGGAAGCTGTGCATAGTAGCTAGTGAATAGTATTAGAGTCACAGATATATATGGTTACTAGCTGAAGGTAATAAAACTAACCTGTAATATCTTCTGCTCCTGCTGCTTCTTGGTTATCAGGGCAGCTGTGTTCACAAAGTCATCCCATGGTGCTCGGTTCTAAGGCTGATAATTATCAGGCTCTGCAGGAAGTACTATAGTTCACACCCACTGATGACTGTTTGCTAAAACAGGTTACTGAAACAAAATAATTTCTTACCAATGCACAAATGATCAAAGATGGCAATCAAACCTTATTCATGACTATACAGAAAATCGAAATATTTTGACATGCAAAAGTAAACACCAACATACCATACCTCCCAACTGTCCTGCTTATGGTAGGAACGTCCAAATATTTTGGGACATTCCCAAATCCCTCCCGCCACTGGCAGTGTCCTGCGGGGGAGGGGGGGGGCAGTTGTGAGTCCCACCTGTAGTCCGTGAATAGACGCACAGCGTCTATTCTTGCAGGCAGAGGGGCTGGGGGCTCTATTCTTGCAGGGGCTGGGGGCTGGCCAGCAGCTCACAGAGCTGCTGGGCATGCCCCCACTGCTGCGAAAAACGGGGCGTGGCCTCGCGGCAGCGGAGCGGGTATAGACCATGCCCCCTTTCAGACAGGCCACGCTCCCAAAAATTTGCCGGTTTGTGCCGGCGAATTTTAGTATACTGTTTTTTTTATTGTTACAAAAGAAACATAATTCATAATAACTAATACTGGAGGTACCCTTACAGAAATCCAGGCAGGTGCCTTTATAAACCATTGCTAGGCACTGCACTGCCACAGCAATGCTTACAGCCCCTGAGCCACTCAAAACTTTGGGGCCCCTCATAAGCTTGGGGCCCGGTACAGGTGTCCCCTTTGACCCCCCCTGTCGTCTGCCCTGACAACAGTTCACAGAAAACCCTCATTACCTTTTCACTAGTATTGTCCTACCAACCTTCTATATAACAGGACAATGGCACATATGGAGTAAAGCTGATTATATTTTTTCGCAACCTTATGTGAATGTTTTGTGATAGTAATGCCAATCAAGTATAAAAAAAACCCTGCACTGTTTTTGAAATCTATAAAAAAATTACTATTTAGTATTTTTTTGGAGCACTGTGAGTGTGGTATGTTTTGTCTTATCAATAACAGTGTCTGGTTGTTAGATCTTGCTAATTCCATCCCAGTGAGGAGGTAATTGGATTTATGCTGCTCTCTTTGCAGTGCAAAGAGCTGCAGTTCGGGGGCAGAGCGGAAGATGACATCATTAAGCCCAGCCTCCATTGCAACCAAATGCCGTGATTCATGGCTCACTGAAAAGGGGGCGGGGCCAAAAATGTGGCAAAATTGTGTGATTTGCATAATTTTTGCTCCACCCCCTCCCTGAACTGCAGCAAACACAGGGTAATGTGGGGTAGTGGGCAGGAGGTGCAGGGGTCAGGGGAAAATGTAGGTCACAGGGGGACAGACCAGATTTTCAGGAGCCTCCCAGCCATTCCAAGATGTTAGGCAACAATGACTCCAATGTAGTGAACGGTATGTTGAAGCACTTCTACAGTTAGTAGATATCACAGTGAGGTAGCCTTCAGGCACTTGCACACATCTGTCTGCTCTCTCTGCTTGACTGCACACTGTGTTCAACATTTTTAGGATAGTTGCCATGCAGAAGCTCTATCTACCCTGGAGATACTTATGGGGCCAAATGTAAAAGGGTGGGAGAATCAGAAAGTTAGATATTTGGGATACAGTCACTAGGTCTCCAGTAACTAGGTCAACAATCATTAGGTCGAGACCACTAGGTCGACATTCATGAAGGTCGACATGACTGAAAGTTGACATGCATGAAGGTTGACATGACTGAAGGTCGGCATGGGTTAGGTCGACAGGTCATTAGGTCAACACAAGCATTAGGTCGACATGGGGAATGTCGACAGTCAAAAGGTCTGCTTGGGGTTTTTCACTTTTTTTTAGCCGACATGTGCCGACAGGCGGTATTCCATGCCCTACCAAGGTTTAAAGTGAGGGTGAATGGGGTGGAACTGAGTTCCACCACCTCTAATGAGGTGGAACATTTTAACCTCCACATTGGCCCTGCACAGTAATTCTCACAGAAAAGTATTGTAATTTGCCCGGAAATGCCAAAATCCCTACCACTGATCCTGTCTCAGCCTAATGGGGGTGGGGAGGGGGTGTAATTAGGTGGCATAGACTAATGAGTTCCTCCAACTCTGCATGACCACTTTATTCCCTGTGCCCTACCATCCACTAGGGCAGTGGTTCCCAACCTTTTTTCTCTACCGTACCCCTTGATTAGGCTTTTTGTTGAAGAGTACCCCCTCTCAATTTGAAATATAGACAGTACTTATGAGTGGAGTGGAAGTGAGCGGTATGCGTATCCTTATGCATGTCCTTATACTAAGGCGTATCGGACAGGAATCGTGCCCTTCCGTGTCTGGACACTGGCTGTGTATTGTCTCCAGGGTTCCCGCTAACACCTGTAGGATTAATGCTGCTGCTTTCTCCACCTGTGTCAGCGCAAGACAAATGACTGCTGATGTCTGAGGGCAGCATGGGAAGCTCCCCGTGGATTGCTGGTAAGGCAAAACCAGGAGACGCTGA
Organism: Crinia signifera; assembly: GCF_055691185.1. Taxonomy (NCBI): domain Eukaryota; kingdom Metazoa; phylum Chordata; class Amphibia; order Anura; family Myobatrachidae; genus Crinia; species Crinia signifera. The sequence continues at coordinate 125,387,742 of NC_139221.1, read as the reverse complement.
TGACGCTGATGACAGAACCGTAAGTGACAAAACATGGTTCTTCTCCATGGCAATGGGTCTTCTTCTGCCATCGAAATACTTTTTTTCATCTTCCGCCATTACCAATATTATTTTCAAGTACCCCCAACTGGTATGCAGAGTACCCCCAGGGGTACTAGTACCTAGGGTTACCACCTAGTCCCTTTAATTCCGGACACATATTAATTATACAGGTTCTGTGGCTTGCTGACTTCAAGACTCCACTTCACCTGATTTTAAACTGCCACAGAACCTGTGTAATTAACATGTGTCCGGAATTAAAGGGACTAGGTGGTAACCCTACTAGTACCCCAGGTTGGGAACCACTGCACTAGGGCGTGGTGGGAGAATAAAATAGCATGGCGAGCGCAGCGAGGGGAGGCGGTGCTACGTTTCAGTGTCCATGTCGGGACAAAAAAAAAACCATGTCAACCTCTTCACTATCTACCTTCCTCATGTCGACCTAATGTTTGTGTCAACCTAACGACCTGTCGACCTAACCAATGTCAACCTTCAGTCATGTCGACCTAGTTCCTGTCTATGCAATGATCCCATTCCAAATATTTGGGGAGAGTTTTCCCAATTTTTTTTTAAAGCAGCAATCATTTACACTGCAAAACCAGGTTGATTTTGCCATGTAATTGATTGCGGCTTTATAAAGATGGGAAAGCTCTCCCAAAATATCTCACTTTCTGATTCTCACACCCTATTACATTTGGCCTCTAATATTATTAAAATCTATTTAGATGACATCACAAAGAATTTGTATATATTATAAAAAAAAATGTTGAATGAATAGAGATTCATACAGACAACTACAGTACTTATATTTACAAAGATATATAATTACAGTTAACATAATTACAGTACATAGAGAATGCATTGAGAATTGTATCATGGCCTCCGCCCCTTGTCCTCCACTGTCGTGTATCGCATACTCTGACAGCAAGTGTATGTGCACTAGTTAATGGTGCAATGAATGAATTCCCATAAGAACTATTACATTACTATGACGTTTATATTATGTAAGATTTATTTAAAAAATCAGGTCTGACCTGTTTTATCTGTGGATTTAATTGTCATGCAGAGACTCATTCTACATTTAATCATAGTCGCTGACAACGCTCTCACTTACATGTTGTCATGGACGACCATAAAGTGAACAAGACCAGAAATTCCCATCTGCTTTTATTGGACTTTGCTACACACGTTCCCAATAATACACCTTTCAGACTGCCTGGTTTGCAGCTCCGTCTGAAGGGGCTAGTTGAAATAACCATAACCAATTGACCTAGCATTTTAACCTGGGTAGCAGGGTTAAACCTGGGCTCAACACAGGCCACAGGACCTTATTCAGGTCAGTTTGCTGCGGCGGTTTGTTCGCACGGGGACCGATGCTGTGTCACTGCGCACGCACATGCGCATTCTGCAAATATTCAGATTGCTGGGTATACGCACTCAGGATAGCGGGCGGGGGATAGAGAGGGTTATGTGGCGGCGGGTGGCCCCATTAACATACAGTATGTGAATTCCCAGCGTTTCATGGGCATTTCCATCAGAGCTCTGTGCGTTTTCATGCTAATGAGGCCGTGATGTGGGCGTCAAGGGTGGGCAGCTGACATCACCGGATGTCAGCTGCCCGCCCACTTCCTTCTGAACGTGCACACACATATATAAGGGGGCCTCAGAGCACCCTTACATATGCGTGCACGTTCCACATCATTCGATGGTCACCGACCATCGAATGATGTGGGTGTTCCCCTGCATGCTGCAAATGAACGTTTATGTAAAACATCCATTCGCAGCCAGTGAGAAGGAATGCGTCTTTGTGAATGGTGGGCGTACCACCATTCTATTGGCCGCCTATAGGAGCTAAATTTCTCAATAGAATCATTCAGAGGAGAGGTGCTGAAGATGAAACGGTTACGGGCTGCCGGTTTGTTATGTTCTGAAGTCCCGGGAACTACTGCGGACCGAAGAGGACGTGATCTTCGTTGGAGGACCTGGGTAAGTAGGATTTACTTCCGCGGGTCCCCCAAAGGTTTTCTACGGACCCTGGACCCAGGATCGCCGGACCCTGAACCCAAGACTGCCTGGTTTGCAGCTCTGTCTGAAGGGGCTAGTTGAAATAACCATAACCAATTGACCTAGCATTTTAACCTGGGTAACCTGGGCTCAACACAGGCCACAGGATCTTATTTTGTTGGTTTTCTGATTTTTTAGAACCAGCCCCGGCTCTTTCAGCCTGGTGCTGGTTACACTGAAGCCTGGACGTATCTGACTGATCCGTGCAGACTGAAGCCAAATATACCTGGAAAATTAAGCGTATTTTCCAGCCGTATTTGGCCGGCAATTAGTGGGCGTATCCCTCTAATTGCTGATAATTACCGGCCATATTTATAATACGGTTAGTAATTTAGAAATCACCATTCTTTTGAATGGTGATTCCTATTCGTATTCTGTCGATGGCGTATACATTCACATTTGTAAATACAAATACGAATGTGCCATAAATACGAATGTGCCATAAATACGAATACGAATGGACGTATTTTCGGGATAGTAAATCCTGAAAATAGTAATACGTATAAAATAGCCGTATTTTTGGATACGAATATGTCTATTTTATACAAATTAGGCTTTTAGTCAATTTCCCCCTTCGTATCCAGCAAGATCAATATCCTTCCCAAAATTGCTTTCACTATCTGTTAAGGAGTATTTGGTCCAGCGAGTGGCCTCTAATGGTCATTGGCTGTACTTCACATCATAGAGGGGAGGAGTAGCTAGCCTTGTGTGTGTGTGTGTGTGTGTATATATATATATACAACTTCTGAGCTTATTGCTCCCTAGGGCAACTTCTGAGCTTATTGCTCCCTACACTAAAAAGCTAAGCGATTCCATATATTTATTTTACCTTGATCTTATTGTATATTCGCAACCATCTTGATACATATGTTTTAAAGAGATATTTTTTTTTTTTTTTGTACTTTTTATACTCCCCTTTTTTTATTCTAAGTTTCTCTATTTTTTACTCTGACGAGATACCCTACCCCCATTTTTTCTTATATATTGTATTATTGTATAGCCTAATAAATGTACTATTATTTTTAACATACAGCCTACTTTTATACATATTTATATTAACTGAAGTCGCCGGGTTCTAAAATATTTTCCTCATATATATATATATATATATATATATATATATATATATATATATATATATATATATATATATATATATTGTATTATATTATATATTGTATTTGTCTCCATAGGGATGGTTGAGGTGATCTAACGCAGTGAGAGGGTGTCTGCAATCTACAATCATCAGCATGGAACACAGGTGTTTTGTATCTGGGTGGGGATATAAGGTGTGTCTTGTGCATGCTGTGTTTTGTTGCCTGATGACGATGTGAAATAAAATACATCGAAACGTTGCAGTCACCTTGCCTATGGTGTGATGTTCTTGGTCGAGTGCCGCCTCACAGAATTGTGTGGAGTAAGGTTCTGGTTGGTGGTTGCAGTGTCCTGTAGAGCAGCTCTGGCTGTAATGGTAAGGATGATGGAGGGAAAAAAAAAAAAAACAAAGATAAACAATATTGAAATCTAAAGTAATTACCTTGGTGACTCCTTAGTGCTCTGTGCATACCTCATTGGAATGAACTAGATTGATGACATGGTAGCAGGACATGCAGGCTGCAGTAGGGCCTGGAGGGTTGCTGTTGCTTGCGAAGTCTGGTGTGAAGTTCAGCTGCCTGTCTGCTGCCTCTGATCCCCAGCCTCCTGCAGCAGATTAAGGGATTGTGAAAGGCAGACCCAGGGCATGTCCTCCCAATGAGACTGACAGATGCGGATCCGCTGCAGCCTCTCTCCGCCCACACCGGGTCTAGTACATTTTCCAGGTGTGCCTCTGCTCAATGCTCCCAACTGTGGTAGGCACAGCTCAACTGCTTGATTTGCCTTGTGATTAGCCACCTGATCAGAGCAGCATCTTTATTATGTACAGCCAGGCTGTGCACATGCTCCACCTCCAACCCGGGTGTGGTATGGGACTCCGACAGTCATTATCCCGACGTCGGGATCCCGACTGCCCGGAGTCAGACAGCATGGCGAGCGCAAAAAAAGCCCCTTGCGGGCACGGTGGCTCGCGTAGCGTAGCGAGCCACCTATTCTATTCTCCCTCTATGGGGTCGTGGACCCCCACGAGGGAAAATAGCGGGTGTCCGTCGTGCACCCGGCTGTCGGCATTTTGACAGTTGGGATCCCGACGTCGGGTAAATGACTGTCGGGATCCCGACTGTCGGGAACCCGTCCGGCACCCCTCCAACCCTCCCTCCAGTTGCAGACACTGTGAGCTGCCCTGCCAGCGGCCGCTGGCTCTTAGCTCTGGCAGCTCGAAGGCAGAGCCATCAGTTGGTACAGTACCTACAAATCAATGTGCTGTTCCCCAACAGAAGGGTGTGGCACGTCACACACCAGCCACTTCAGGAAAGACAGCAGCTGCAGCCACAACTCTTCACTGCACAGAAAGGACTGTATTCAGGATTCCTTCTCTCCCCCATGCATTCGCATAATTTCCCCATGGGAACTCCAGATGTCAGCTGGCCGCCCACTTCCTCCCGAGGGTGCACACATATCTGAGAGTCACTTAGATATGCATGCACCTTCGCCATGGATGCGAATGGATGTTTTTATGTTGGCCCAGCATTCGCAGCCTTGCGAATCAACCAGAATAACCCCCCAAGTGTACAAACCAGGCACCCTTCAACCCCAAAATTACTCAGGTAGGTGGGAAAGGAGTCGTGAACACCAGCTGAGAGGAAGTGGGTGGGGGTGATGGGGTTGTTTGCTGCACATGCTATTTAATTTACTGTTTCCAGCATTCAGTTGCTACAGTCCGAGAGAGAGTGTTGGGGCCTAAGAAGCTCTCAGGATTGGGGCAGTGTATGTATAAGGGGTACTGCTTGGTGTCATAAAGTGAATAAGGGACACTAGGCATCATAGAATGTAAATAAGATTGGCGTACTGTGTAGTGTAATTTGAATTTAGGGGTACTCCTGAGACCACACCCCTTTGCTTTGAGACCATACTTCAAAATTGAGTGCTATCCCTTTATTAAATATGGGAGTGAGGGCGCAAATTTATAGTTTGTACGGAGGTGCCGAACACCCTAGCACCAGCCCTGCACATTTGAGCTAAACTAACTCTAAATAACTGAGGTATTACTGTTTCAAAAGTGCTGACAATACTCTATTTATGCTGTTGGCATTGGGCTCATCTCACTCAGAATACCGGTAGTCAAATTGCCTGTTTATATAAGTTGACCATGAAACTGACAGCTCTCAATTAATTATACGAGGCTCTTCATTTGGAAATGGATTGGATATTGCACAAGAATTATAATAGTCTTTTTAATCTCTGATTTCAACTAAGGGACGGCTCTATTATTTTATTTGCTACTTTTTTGTAAATCAAACTGATAATTTTTGTAATAAGTGTTTCTTGGGGATTCCACCCAGAAATGCCAAATGACTTCACTCATGAGGACCATTTACTATCATCACTTTGGCATCAAGTTAGGAAACGTGACCTAACCTGGGCACCTCATATTTGCTGCAATACATGTTCTGTGTAACTACGTGGATGGTTGTTTTAATGACCTAACCCATACATGAGTAAAGTATGACTATTTTTAAAAAGGAAAGCAATTATAAGTATTTATAGGAGTATGTGCATGAGTGAGCACTGAGCCAATAACCAGTGTGTCTGATTGCGGTGCTTATCATGAATATGGGTCAATATATCAAACTTTTTCATGTGTCAACCTTTTGACTGTCAACAATAGTGGTTGATCTATTGACTGCCGACCTAATTACTGTTGATCCTATGACCCCTACACCTACAGAGGATGAACAGAATATTAATGTAGCAGAAGATCAATCATCATTCTGGGTCATCAGAGAATCTTCAAAGTTTTCAGCTTAGAACAAGCAAAATTAGGAATTAGGGGAGGTTATATCACAAAAGCGCCCCTGAAGAAGGAGAGTGAGTGGATTTTTAAATTATACACAATGGATTAAATGAGCACATCAATTACAGTTTTTTGTTGTTAGACTAATATAAACATATATTTTAATTTGTTCAAATATTCAGGCACCAGTGAAAGTAATAGGTCACAGGGTGTGAGCTACAGTTAATATGGGCAGTGCCAGGATGGAGATAATACCATTTATGGTTGTTCTTATTTCTCCCTCCTCACAGCCCTTCTCTGCCTACCTCCAGTGCCCTGCTCCTCCTTGAATCCAGCTCCAACCCCTACAGTGTGGTGTGGGTAGTTGTTGTGAGCTGTCTCCTCCCCTGGAACAATCTATGTTATAATAGAAGAATACTTAACTCTGACATATTTCACCAAATGTATAATACCAAATATATCAGGGTGATAATAATAGACATATAACAGTATAAATTTTACATACCGTACATACTCGAGTATAAGTCGACCCGAATATAAGCTGAGGCACCTAATTTTACAACATAAAACTGGGAAAACGTATTGACTCAAGCGGGACCCTCACTCGAGTATAAGCCGAGGGGGGCTTTTTCAGCATAAAAAATGTTCTGAAAAAGTTGGCTTATACTCGAGTATATATGGTATATCCTGTTTGACACACAGTGGCCTAACTAGAAATGTACCTCCCCCTGCCCAAAAAATCCTGCCCCCCCAACACACTGACAGAGCACGTACACACTGACAGCGCAGGTACAGGTGCAGGGAGAGATGCTGGGCAGAGAGGGGGGACAGACGTGGGAAAAGGGAGGGGGGCAGATGCTGGGCAGAGGGGACAGATGTGCGGGGAGAGATGCAGATGCTGGGCAGAGAGGGATTGGGGACAGATTATGGGCAGGCTTAGGGGGTACAAATGCTGCGCAGAGAGGGGGAGATACACTGGGCTTGAAGAGGTGGACAGATGGTGGGCAGGGAGAGGGGCGAAGATACTGGGCCGGGAGAAGGAGCAGATACTGGGTAGGGAGAGGGGAGCAGATACTCGGCAGGGATAGGGGGGCAGATACTGGGCAGGGATAGGGGGCAGATGCTGGGCAAGGAGAGGGGGTGATATATACTGGGCAGGGAGTGGGGATACAGGTGCTGGGCAGGTAGAGGGGGAGATATGCTGGGCAGAGAGAGGGGGTAGATGCTGGGCAAGGAGATGGGGAGACAGATGCTGGGCAGAGAGAGGGGGAAGAGATGATGGGCAGGGAGGGGGAAGATGGTTGTCAGGGAGAGGAAGACAGATGGTTGTCAGGGAGAGGAGGACAGATGATGGGCAAGGAGAGGGGGAACAGATGTTGGGCAGGGAGAGGGGGAACAGATGGTTTGCAGCGGGAGGGGGAACTGATGGTGGGCAGGGAGGGGGGGACAGATGGTAGGCAGGGAGAAGGGGAACAGATGGTGGGCAGGGAGAGGGGGAACAGATGGTGGGCAGGGAATGGGGGACAGATGGGAAGAGAGTGATGGTTCAGATGCTGGGCAGGGAAAGGGGGGAAATATAATGGGCAGAGTAGAGGACAGCTGATGGGCAGAGTGGGGGGTAGACACTGGGCAGGGAGGGGTGAGACAGAGAGATAGTGAAGCTACAGGGAGAGACAGGAGGCATACTCACAGACACAGGTCCATGTTGTGAGGGACAGGGTAACCTCCATGTTTCAATCCAGGCCAGGGATCCGATCCTCCAATCAGGGGCACTTCAATTCAGCATGTGCTGAGCTCCTCCAGTCATAGCTCGGCACATGCAGTCCTAGCCCTGATGGCTGATGCTGTGATGAGGGGGGAGTGGCTGGCAACGCAGTGAGGGAAGTGCAAGGACATCCCCTGCTGCTGCTGTCAGGATGAGAGCTGTCCTCCCCTCTGCTGCCGAAGCCACTGCCTGTTATACACTGACAGGTGCAGCAGCGGCAGCTGACCTGGCAGCAGGGAGAATACCTCAGGCTCACACTCTCAGTGAGGAAGGAGGGGGGAAGGCGGGAGGGAGAGGTGGGCAACGCAAGGTGCAACGGGGAACTATCTGGCTGTCTGTGTCAGGACGCTAAGTGACCCACCCCATGGGTGGTTCATGGGGCGGGTCACTGAGCGTCCTCGCACAGACTGGCAGCCTCAATGCAGAGCAAATTGACCCTGCGCCCCGGTGGCGCCGCCGCCACCGCTAGGGCTGCGGTACCAATGTTACACCACTGTCGACACATTATCATCTTGCCACTGTATACACAATGATCATTGGAGATGCGGTCAGCATTCTGGTGGTCAGGATGGTGGTGTTCATTGTACTGATGCCGGCATCCCAACTGCCACTAGAGCCAGAAGTTCAAAAAGGACTGCCGCCAGAATACCAAAAGCTGGCATCCCGATTGGTAATTATGTGGTGCAGGCTAGCGTGTGTTTGGGGGGGGAGGGTTAGGTTTAGGCTCTAGTAAGCGGACTTAGGGTTAGGCTGAGGAGGCCGCGGTTAGGCTAGGGGAAGGGTTAATTTAAGGCATTTACAAGGGGGATGGTTAGAGGGAGAGATTTATGTTACTAATGGAGCTCCTGCTGGATTCTCCGTATCAGGATACTGGGGTCAGATATCATATGTATGTCAATCATTTGTTATGATAATTTAAAACAATATACAAGCTCAATATTGCCGAGAAGTTCTAAGTATAATAAATAAAAGTTATATTTTATCTATATAACAGATAGCAACCAATCAGATTTGGTCTATCATTTTGTAGGCTGCAATAGAGAAGTGATAGCTAGATATGATTGGTTGCTATGGGCAACATTCATATTTAGGGTGGTATTCAATCATGGGCGAATGTTTCAACAGTTTTTTGGGCAAATTCTACTCACCCTATTCAATCCCAGTGCTGATTTTTCACCTAGGCAAAAAATCCAGCATCGATGAAAACTGTGTGGATAGGCAGAAATTGCAACAAATTCATGTTTGTCAAATTTGCAGCCGTTTTTGCCTATTTTTGGTGGCCGTTTTTGCATCCGTTTTCACACATTGCAATTCGCCCTCCCAAAAAAATTAAACGGCATCAGGGAAAATGGACTAATGGACCCGTGATTGAATACTAAGCGGCGAATTATTGCAGATTTTTTTACCTGGTCAGGAAATTTGGCTGGGATTGAACACCCCCCTTTAAATGTACTCTAATTTGCTTTTCTTTGAGCTTTAACAAAGACCTTTACAGTACACCTCTGTCCTTTGTGCTCACTGCTACAAGACTATTCAACTGCAATCCACCTATAGAATTTTTTACCACTTAAGGATCTCCAAGGACCTAAGATGGGGAGCTAACATCGAAAGCACAGTAGGAAAGGCCCAACAGAGACTTTACTTTCTTCGCCAACTAAGGAAGCTTAAACTGCCACAGGAGCTTCTGATACTCTTCTACACGGCGATCATCCAATCCGTTCTCTGTTACTCAATCATAGTCTGGTTCGGCCTCAGCTCCTGACAGACATAGACTACAACGCATCGTGAATACAGCAGAGAAAATCATAGGCACAAATCTCCCTGCAGTTGAGAACATCTATCATGCAAGGGTCCTGCAACGAGCTGGTAGGATCATCGAGGACAAGTCCCACTGTGTACATGACCTGTTCTGGCAGACGGTACAGTTTAAGGCCTACAAGGACTACTAGACACAGAAACAGTTTTTTCCCCCAAGTGGCCATCCTAGTCAATTCCTCACTAGCGTAGCCCTCACAGGGTGCCGGACGGGATCCCGACAGTCATTTACCCGACGTCGGGATCCCGACTGTCAAAACACAGACAGCCGGGTGCCCGACGGCCACCCGCTATTTTCCCTCATGGCGGTCCACGACCCCCATAGAGGGAGAATAGAATTGGTGGCTCGCGTAGCGAGCCACCGTGCCCGCAGCGTGGCGAGCGCAGGGAGCCCGCACGGGGCTTTTTTGCGCTCGCCATGCTGTCTGACTCCGGGCAGTCTGGATCCCCACGTCGGGATAATGACTGTCGGGATCCCAACGTCGGGATAATGACTGTTGGGATCCCGACTGTCTGAGTCGCATACCACACCCCCCTCACACATCCCCAACCAAATAGTCAACTAATCTGTCATGCCCCCTCCCTATGTCATGTTGATATGCTGCATATTGTCTTATTGTATGTTCTAATGTAATGTAAGTAATGTAATGTAATGTAACGTATTGTCACAGCGAGCGGTAGTTATCGGACACAAATTCCTGTGTATTATGCATCTTGTATTGATACACCTGCCAATAAACTGATTCTGATTCAAAGCTTTTATATAGAATTAGAAAAAATACAAAGAAGAGCAACATAGTTTATTAGGGGGATGGAGAATTTAAACTACGAGGAAAGATTAAGTAATCTGGGACTATTTACACTAGAGAAGAGACATTTAAGGGGGGACATGCTCAATATGTATAAATACTTTAGGGGCCAATATAAGGAAATGTCAAACACCCTTTTTTCTGCTAGACAGGAATCCAGGACACGAGTTTAGATTAGAAGAAAAAAAATTTTGTTCATCTAGAAGAAACATTTCTTTACAGTCAGAACAGTCAAACTTTGTAACTCTCTTCCTGGAGAAGTGGTGTCGGCAGACACTATAAATACGTTTAAAATAAGGTTTGATAAACATTTATTGGTTAAAATCATCCACAGGGACGAATAAGTAACATAATCTGTCTTTAAAATATCGGAACATACTATACAACAACGGATAAACTATTATAAACATAGGTTGAACTAGATGGACGCAAGTCTTTATTCAGCCTCACCTACTATGTAACTATGGACCTTATTCTAGTTCACTCTTTCTGACAAAATCCATCTTAGATGGACAAAACCATGTGCACTGCAGGGGGGCAGATGTAAAATGTGCAGAGAGAATTAGATTTGGGTGAGTTATTTTGTTTCTGTGCAGGGTAAATACTGGCTGCTTTATTTTTACACTGCAATATAGATCTCACTTTGAAGTAAAACCCCACCCAAATCTAATTCTCTCTGCACAAGTAACATCTGCCCCACCTGCAGTGTACATGGTTTTTTCCATCTAAGAAGGATTTTGTCAGAAAGATTGAACTAGAATAAGGCCCTATGTAACTATGTAATCTCTCTAAAAACCCAGAGCAATCCTGTAGATGTATATGTATTGGTTGTCAGAAGTGACTTCTTTACAACCAGCCACCCAGTAGCCATGTATCACTTCTCATGCAGTACAATCACACTACCACTTTGTCCTGTTATTCACGGTAATCTACAACATCCAACTAGATTATGCACACTGATAGATCTCAACAACATTAATTATTCATTTTTTTAGAACGGATTTCTTCTAGCGTCTCAAAAGCTGTAAGAAAAGTACTTTCTGCCAAGTATGATGCAATATTTGTATCAATACAGTATTTAGACTTTTGCCATTTCTGGAATACAAATTGAATGATTAGACAAAGTTTGTAAGTAAAGCAAAAAAAAAAAAAAAGCAAGTAACTTTGTTTATGGAACAAACCATGTTGCCATGCAAGGGGAGCAAATACAGGCATATTTTTTCTATACAGAGTAAATAGTGGCTTCTTTTCAATGTAGGCCACACATGTTAGACAGCTTGGTTTAACACTGCAATTTAGATTTCAATTTAAACACAACCCATCTAACTCTAAATCTCTCTGCACATGTTACATCTGACCCATCTGCAGTGCAGCATGGTTTTACCAAGTTGCTTTTTTTTTTTACAAACATGAATCAGGCCCATAATCTTCTTTTCGTATAGTTGTTGTGATTTTTGCACTGGCAAGCTCCTTGTCTCAGCATACAGTACCCAACTTTGAGCAACTATGACTAATTCCAAGAATCTGAAAGACCTGCTTACAATCATGATTGTGTCCAACTTTCCCTTCAACTCCCTCGCAGTCCTAGGTTGGTTTTGGACACACAATGGGTGACATTTAATAGAATGCGATTTTTAGTCATTTTCAAATCCGCCCATTATCGCACTTTTTTAAATATTGTGTGATTCGAACTACCTCTTCCAACATATGGACAGCATTCAACACATTCTTGACCCAAACACACGTGACAGACGCATGGAGACTATTTCACCCTATGGACAAATCATACACATTTCACTCGGGAGTCCATCACTCATTCTCACGGATAGACTATATCCTAGTAGCGGACCACCTAATCTCTTCTGTTACCTCAGCTAACATAGGAGACATTCTAATCTCGGACCACGCCCCCATAAACATATCCCTCAACATATCTACTACGAACCCGCTACACAGATCTTGGAGATTTCCCTCATACCTATTTCACTCAGAAAACTTTCGCCAATATCTAAAGCACCACTGGATGGATTACATAGACACCAACATAGAACATTGGGAAACGCCAGTATTATTTTGGGAAGCTGCAAAATCAGAAATGAGGGGACACATAATAGCATATGTGGCCAAACGGAACAAAGCCTCCAGAACACAATACGAATCCCTTCATACCAATATGAACTCTTGCCTCAAAGCTTACATCTCCAACCCCACTGATGACAATCACACAGCTTACCAACAGGCGAAACACCTTCTTGAGGACTTCCTGCTCTCACAAGCTCAAAGGCACCTTCATTTCACGAAGAATAGGTATTATAGATGGGGTAACCGCACCGGGTGTTTATTAGCAAACTTAACTAAACCCTTCCACCGCAGGAGCCACATCACATCCATAAAACAAACTAGCGACTCCCCACTTCTGACAAAGACGCATGACATAGTCAATGCATTCCAAAATTTTTACACTACGCTATACTCGGCTGACCCCCCAGATTATACGCAAATGGACCAATTACTTAGAGACTCTAGACTACCATCTCTCTCCCAATCCCAAATAGAAATGCTAGACAAAGACATCACAGCTGAGGAAGTGACTCAAGCCATTTCATCCCTTCAAACAAATAAATCCCCGGGGCCAGACGGATTTTCTGGGGAATATTACAAAATACTACAACCAGACATCATCCCGGCATTGTTAGAACTCTACCAGACTATCCATAAGTCCCAACCCTCTTATCCCACATTTGAGGCGGCATGCACGACCTTAATCTTCAAACCCGGACGTGACTCCACGAAGTTGGACTCATACCACCCCATTACCCTTTTGAATGTAGATTTTAAGCTCCTATCTAAAATTATGGCAACTAGAATACAATCCTTCTTTTCGGAAATCATCTCACCTACCCAAATGGGGTTTGTCGCGGGACGGCAATCCGTTAAGGGTATCCGCACTGCCATTGCCTCGGTAATTACTTCCAATCTCCACCCCAATGCCCCACACATGTTATTGAGCCTAGATGCCCATAAAGCATTTGATACCGTTTCGTGGCCCTTCTTATTCCTAACACTGTCAGCCTACTCTTTTGGACCTCATTTCATAAATCTGGTAAAATTCTTCTATAACACTTCAAACACCTCTTTACTTATTAATGGAACTAAGAGTACACCCATCCAGATGTACAGAGGGACTAGGCAGGGATGCCACCTTTCCCCGATCCTGTTTAACCTCTAATTAGACCCCATACTCAGACTAATCGAATCGTGTCGGCAACTGGTGTGGGCATATGTATAATCAGTGCTACTAGTGTCGGCCCTTGGCCATTATGTAGTCATATGCAGGTGTACTCGGGGCATTGCGTGGAGCATAATGTGTGTCGTAATATCATATGGGCATTATGGTGTGCAGCATATTGTGTAAGGGGCATTACGCTGTGTGGCATAATACATAATGGGCATTACTGTTTGTGGTATAATGTGTTATGGGCATTATGATGTTATTAGTACTTTTATAGGGCCACGCCTCTTCCCCATGAAGTATCGCTCCTACATTTTGCCGCGCGCCTTCGGCGCGCACTCTCCTATTTTTAGTGTAGTGGTGGGGCAAGCACCAATTTCCTTTCTGGCACAGGGTACCAAAGTGGCTAGTAATGCCACTGGTTCTGGCATAACTAGCCAGGGGGAGCATCCTGTGGGGCTCCTGATATTATACTGGGGAGCAGCCTGTGGTGTCCTATTATTGTTTTTTTTTATATTAATACATATACGAAAAACCTCCATTTAACGATACGCTGTTGTTACTTATGGGCCGGTGCTCTGGACTTGCCCCCCAGGCTAAAAGTTGCCAGCCAGCCCCTGATTGGAATGATAAAATTAACTCAACCCAAATGGAATGGCGGCATCTATTTCCCAGATATAACGATATATAATCAAGCGGCAGTATTTAGATACCTCAAAGACTGGTTACTCATGAATCATACTTATGTTAACACCACCCTAGAACAAAACTTCTTACCCCATATCTCCCTAACCGCCTTTTTACACCTAGAAGATAGGGACATCCCTCCGGAAATACACCTCAATCCCCTCCTAATGTCTGTCCGTAAATTATGGCTAACTTTACGCCACACTTTTAAATTGAACCCAAACCACTCCGTACATCTGCCTTTCTTACGAAACCCCCAATTCCATGATGGTAATGCTCCACCCCTCTTTACGAGTTGGAAAAATGCAGGACTTTATAGAGTCGGACAGTTAATAGACACCCAAACTCACAAACCACTCACTTTCTTGGAAGCCTCAAGAGACTATACAATAATAACCACTCCTAACTTAAATTTTATTCAAGCCCAATCATACACTGACAAAATTTCAAAACTTATCCCGGAAAGAGATTGGAACAACAATCTTGACAATGTACTCTTGGCTCCCCCCCTACCTAAAAAAGCGATCTCCACTTACTACAAATTCCTTCGAAAGCCTATTGACTATTCATCACAACGCACAGGCCTTAACCAATGGTTAGAACACTTCCCTTCCCTAACAACAGACACTTTGTTAAAGACCCTACAGACCTCAATCACGACATTCCCAATGGCCAAATTCTCGGAAATGTACCTAAACATTTTCCACCGATCATACATTTCTCCCTCACGAGGGTACCAGATGCAAATTCTAGACTCCCCAGGATGCCCCAGATGTAATAACCCTCAAGCAGACCTATACCACTGCTTTTGGGTTTGCCCGTTAGTTAAGAGATTCTGGACAGATGTTCGTGACTTTGCCAACGAGCATTTGGTAAATTATACTCCCTTCACCCCGGAATGGGCCATATTTGGCATCCTACCGGAGGAAACTAGAGCCCCTAAACCCATCAAAAAATTAATGCTGGCAATTTCCTCGGCTGCCCGCAAAACGATCCTTCAAGTATGGATCCAAACCTCCCCTCCAGCCCTGGCAATGTTCAAAGATAAACTGTTTTTTATTTTCCACATGGATTGGTTGGAGGCCTCCCTCCAAAAGGACTCACGTACCAAACAGTTCTTTGCTACCTGGAACAGCTACATGGAAATGTTATCCATGTCGACTAAACAAACTCTCCATCAATGTTTCCAAAATACCCGCTGGTACGAAGAACAGATGTTACTTAATGATCCTCCGCTAATCCTAGAATAAAGTGTTCTCCTCTTCTGTTAAGATAGATATCCAGTACACATGTTCTAATAATACGGAAACCTATGTTTAATATGTAACCTAACCTTACCTCATGTACCTGAATATATTATATCTGAATAAAAAAAAAATATTGTGTGATTGAGTGTTATTAAGTGCGATAATGTGTGAATTTTAGTCATAAAAATGTGCGATTTTTAGGCATGAAAATGTGCGAATTTGAGGAAATTTGCGAATTTGTGTTTAAAAAAATGGCGTGGGGTCCCCCCTCCAGAGCATAACCAGCCCCAGGTTCATTGAGCCGGACCTGGTTCCAAAAATACGGGGGACAAGAAAAGTAGGGGTCCCCCGTATTTCTGAAACCAGCCCCGGACTCTTGGACCGGTCCTGGTTCCAAAAATATGGGGGACAAAAAATCTGGGGGTCCCCCGTATTTTGAAACCAGCACTGGGCTCCAACAGCCCATGGTGTCATGCCACAGCCAGGGAATACTTTTTACATAAGGTCCCCCGGCCGCAACATGAGCACCGTGGCAGATCAGCCTTGGACGGGGTACCTGGAGGAGTGGGGACCCCTCAATAAAGGTCCAGGGCTGAAGCCTGGGGCTGTCACCGGCGTCCCAGGGCATTGGACGCCGGACTGATCAGACATTCCTAACATTGCTTTATACAGGTGAACTACAAGTGCCAGCAGGCCTCCCCCGCATGCTGGCACTTGGAGAACCACAAGTTCCCGCAATCCGGGGCATTAATGGGCCACCTGGACTTGTAGTCCACCTGTAAAAAAGAATGTTAGGTACTCTTTACCTAGCACGGCGCCCATCGCGACCATCGCGACCATCGCATGCACTAAAAAACGGGTGCGATGCGATGCCCGCGATGCCCGCGATTTTCCCATAGGGATCAATGTTAAAAGTCAGATTGGTCGCGATTTTAGCGTTAATTGGCTCAATGCCCGCGATTTTTACATAGGAATCAATGTTAAATGGGCCACAGAGCCCTAATAGTCCCCCTGAAGTGTGAAATGGCCCCCACAATTTTTAACGCCACCCCACGATCAACGTGAACCCGAAGCGTGGCGAGCGCAGCGAGCCCGCGAGGGGCGGCGGTACGCGTCCTCCGACCTTTTCATACCCCCACTATCCACGTCGGCGTGGAGTTGAGAATAGAATAGTGTGGCGAGCGCAGCGAGCCACCGAGCCCGAAGCGTGGCGAGCGCAGCGAGCCCCGCGAGGGGACGCGGATACCTTCACAGGTAAACGCGTCCCCTCGCGGGCTTCACAGGTGTCCGCGTCGCCACGGACACCTGTGAAGCGCGTGAGGGGACGCGTATTACTGTGAAGGTATCCGCGTCCCCTCGCGGGGCTCGCTGCGCTCGCCACGCTTCGGGCTCGGTGGCTCGCTGCGGTAAAGAGTACCGAATGTTAAAATAAAAGACACACATACAGAAAAGTATAACTTTATTACACACACAAACACACAACTCACTTTTACACCAACATACTTACCAATCCAGGGTCCAGCGCTGGTCTCTCTGCTGCAGAGCCAGCTCACCCCGCACTGACAGCAGGATGAGCCGGCTTTCTCCTGCGCAGATAACAGCCTCCATAGCGCTGTCCCAGCGCTACAGAGGCTGCTAGTGTGGTTGGCGGATGCATCTCCATGGAGATGCATAGCTCAGCCAATCAGGGCTGGTGATAGCCCAGGGCTTCAGCCCTGGACGGGTTAAGCCTGGGGGGACCCCTTTATTGGGGGGGTCACCACTCCTCCAGGTACCCCATCCAAGGCTGACCAGCTACAGTGCTCATGTTTCAGCCGGGGAACCTTATGTAAAAAGTGTACCCAGTCTGGCATGACACTGCGGGCTGTTGGAGCCCAGTGCTGGTTTCAAAATATGGGGGACCCCCAGATTTTTTGTCCCCCAGATTTTTGGAACCAGGACCAGTCCAAGAGTCCAGGGCTAGTTTCAGAAATACGGGGGACCCCTAAGCTTTTTGTCCCCCGTATTTTTGGAACCAGGACCAGCTCAATGAGCCCGGTCTGGTTATGCTCAGGAGGGGGGACCCCACGCCATTTAAAAAAAAAAAAAACACTTTTACACATTTTTTTACACAGGACTATGCAAAGATCTCAATGATCTGTGCAGGGTTCTGGCTAATTCGCCTGTCAGAACCTGGTCTGCATGTGTGGCGATTTTTAGACACATTTTCCCGAATTTGCATCTAATTAAATATGCGAATTGTATACTTTTCAATGGGAAACATCTGGATGCGAGTTCCGGCGCGACTAAAAACCGCACATTTCAGAATGTGCTATTTCGCGGTAAAAAGAACACGATTTTGGACGTTTTTGGCCTAAAAATCACAAAAAATCTAATTTTCACATCTCATTAAGGGGGACATTTACCAAAATGGATTCGTAGAAAAAAGGTGTATTCGTAGGGAGAAATACACCTTTTTTTTACGAATTTGTATTTTCGGGATTTACAATCCCAAAAATACAAAAATTCGTAGTCCTAAAGATGGAACATTCGTATTTGTATTTACAAATACGAATGTCTACACCATCGATAGAATACGACAGAAATCACCATTCAAAAGAATGGTGGTTTCTGATTTACTAAGCAGCCGTACTGATAATACGGCTGCTTAGTGGTGTAAAACACCCACGCAAATACGACAGGAAAATAGAACACCATTTTCATGTCGTATTTGCGTTTTAGCCTGCACGGATCAGTCAGATCCGTGCAGGCTTCAGTGTAAAAAAAATAGAAAAAATAAATAAATAAAAAAAAAACCGGCGTGGGGTCCCCCCCACAGCCGAAACCAGCACCAGGCTGACAGAGCCTGGAGCCGGTAATTAAAAATCAGGGAACCCGACAAATAGGGGTTCCCCGATTTTTAACAACCAGCCCCAGGCTCCTGCTCTGGGGCTGGTTCCCAAAATACGGGGGACAAAATGACTAGGGGTCCCCCGTATTTTAAGAACCAGCCCCAGGCAAAACCAGCCAGCAGGCTAATGCCACAGCCGGGGGGAGACTTTTTATGCAAGTCCCCCCGGCCAAAGCATTAACACTACCGACCAGTCAGCCTGGCCAGGGGCCCTGGGGGAGTGGGGACCCCCCCAATAAAGGGGTCCCCCCCCTCCAGGACTTACCTGACCAGGCTGAAGCCTGGTGCTGTCCTCGATGCCCCTGGGCGGTGGGCATCGAGCTGATAGTTGTGTAAAAAATAGAAGAAACCATTGTTTTTTACTGTGGCACTACAAGTGCCAGCAAGCCTCCCCAGCAAGCTGGGACTTGGAGAACCACAAGTCCCAGCCTGCTGGGCATTAAAGGGCCCGCTGGGTCTTGTAGTGCCACAGTAAAAAAAATAGTTAAATAAAACACACTGACACACATTTTAAATAAAAGTTTAATACATACAAAACACACATACTGATACTTACCTAGCTTGATCCCGTTGGTAGGTCGCTGGCTCCGGTGTCGGCGGCTCCGTGTCGGCGGCTCCGTTGTCGGCGGCTCCGTGTCGGCGGCTCCGGGGTCGTCGGCGTCCTGTCCGAAGATAATCCATGTTGGACCTGTGGAAGGAAATCCTACTCACCCAGGTCCTGCATGGATGGTCTTCGTTCTTCATCCGTCGACATCCCGGTCTTCTGACAGCTGCTGGCGACTTCCAGCAGCTGTCGGCATCTTCCGCGACGCTCCCCGGCTTTCAGAGCCGGAGAGAGAACCTTCCTGGTCGGCGTCTGGGCTCAGAATGAATTCTGGCCAATCAGGAGCCGCCTAGCCGCCTAGCGGCCAATCAGGAAAGGTCTTTCCTGATTGGCCGCTAGGCGGCTAGGCGGCTCCTGATTGGCCAGAATTCATTCTGAGCCCAGACGCCGACCAGGAAGGTTCTCTCTCCGGCTCTGAAAGCCGGGGAGCGTCGCGGAAGATGCCGACAGCTGCTGGAAGTCGCCAGCAGCTGTCAGAAGACCGGGATGTCGACGGATGAAGAACGAAGACCATCCATGCAGGACCTGGGTGAGTAGGATTTCCTTCCACAGGTCCAACATGGATTATCTTCGGACAGGACGCCGACGACCCCGGAGCCGCCGACACGGAGCCGCCGACAACGGAGCCGCCGACACGGAGCCGCCGACACCGGAGCCAGCGACCTACCAACGGGATCAAGCTAGGTAAGTATCAGTATGTGTGTTTTGTATGTATTAAACTTTTATTTAAAATGTGTGTCAGTGTGTTTTATTTAACTATTTTTTTTACTGTGGCACTACAAGACCCAGCGGGCCCTTTAATGCCCAGCAGGCTGGGACTTGTGGTTCTCCAAGTCCCAGCTTGCTGGGGAGGCTTGCTGGCACTTGTAGTGCCACAGTAAAAAACAATGGTTTCTTCTATTTTTTACACAACTATCAGCTCGATGCCCACCGCCCAGGGGCATCGAGGACAGCACCAGGCTTCAGCCTGGTCAGGTAAGTCCTGGAGGGGGGGGACCCCTTTATTGGGGGGGTCCCCACTCCCCCAGGGCCCCTGGCCAGGCTGACTGGTCGGTAGTGTTAATGCTTTGGCCGGGGGGACTTGCATAAAAAGTCTCCCCCCGGCTGTGGCATTAGCCTGCTGGCTGGTTTTGCCTGGGGCTGGTTCTTAAAATACGGGGGACCCCTAGTCATTTTGTCCCCCGTATTTTGGGAACCAGCCCCAGAGCAGGAGCCTGGGGCTGGTTGTTAAAAATCGGGGAACCCCTATTTGTCGGGTTCCCTGATTTTTAATTACCGGCTCCAGGCTCTGTCAGCCTGGTGCTGGTTTCGGCTGTGGGGGGGACCCCACGCCGGTTTTTTTTTTATTTATTTATTTTTCTATTTTTTTTTACACATTGCAGCCTGCACGGATCTGACTGATCCGTGCAGACTGCTAGAAATAATTCGTATTAGCGGCCGTATATACGGCCGCTAATACGAATTCCTACGACATCGGTGGGTTACAAAGCAGTCGTATATGACTGCTTTGTAAATCCCCCTCCGGAACACGACTTTGCATACGACTTAAACAGTCGTATGCAGTCGTAGGGAAAATACCAATACGAAAAACTAGGTTTTTCATATTGGTAAATTTCCCCCTAAATGTCACCCAATGTGTCATACAATCAGGCATACAATCCAGCTGCTGCATATGACCAGTTGTCTCACAATCGTTTGTACGCAACTAACCTGTCTGAAAACTGCCACTCAAAAATGACACCGGTTGAATGAGCCGTCAAATGACCGATTGCATGTGCTTTAAAGTACATAAAAAAATACGTGAATGTGTCCAGGAACAGTGGATACACTACAAACTACTGTAGCTATGGAATCAAGTTAGGACACAGCTTTAGAAAGATATAAGTACACACCAGCAGTGTCAAACTGGCATGGTAAAGACCCACTGACTTTATGCCATCATGACTTTAAGCCAGCACGCAAGCCCACCCACATGGCTCCTATTTTTGATCCCGCCGATGGTCACAGCAGTCTAGTTGCTGATACATTGGCGCAGCTACTGCTGCCTTTCTGGCACTCATGTAACCCTGTCTGCCTCTGGCTGTGGCATCAAGTCTGGCTGCAGTCGGCCGTCAGGGAGCCGGTGACACCAAACACGGAGAGGAGATGGGGGGAGTCTCCCACGATGCTCTGTCCCCATATACTGTATGAATGGAAGAAATGTCGGCACATCTGTGAGGTGCAGGGTCAGGTTCAGATCTTCATTCGGGGTATTGAGGAGGCAACAGTCGGGTGCGATTTAAAGAACAAGTATCGATTTATTACATACGAATCATCAAACGTAAATATCACACTCTGGCCTACCATCCGCTGCTCCCACGGGGCCAGTCGTGTAAATACTGAAATCAATAGTAACACTTCAGCATGCTAGTATTTACATAACAACTATGCCCTGCCTAGCACACTTAGGCGTGAATAGAGATTTAAACACACATTTGGCTATAATAGACAAAAACATACACAGTCAAACAACATCATAATTACTCTGGACGTCTCCAGGCAAATACGAACTTACTCTACTACACCACTTTATCTCTTACTTATTCTTGTTAAACAGGTATACTATACCTACACCATGTGAACAATAGTTCCGGTACCCAATCAATGTCCTGAACCCAAGTCTAGGGCTTGGCCTGTGCGCAGGGACAAATGTACTGTTCCCCGGGGCAATGTATCTAAGCGACAACCCGGCCTTTCTACGGATCAATAGCCTGGGTTAACACTAGGTAGGCCTTCCTGCGGATCAATAGCCTGAGTTAGCTGGCTGGGCCTGACCGGGGCGAAACTCTTCTTCATGGGCAGTGGACCGCTGGGACCTAGTTTGTCCTGGCTATGGGACGGGGTTGATAATACTAAGCAAAAAGGGCCCCTCACTCCGGGGTCAATTCGAGGGTAGGTGTTCCCTCTACGCCGTGGGGCTGCACCAAGATGTACTCTGGGCTGCCTTACATGGGCCACGCTACGCTGGGCACAAAGGGGTCCCTCTTCAAGGGATAGGGGGAAGAAAGTCCCACTGTGACTTGCCCTGCAACTGTGGGACTTCACTAACGCTCCTGGGCTAAGGGTTTGCATATACACATCCTTGTGGCCACCAGGGCCAGACTCACGGTTCTGTGGCTGTGTCGGGGCGAGCAGGCCTCTCCTCTGGCCTCTCCCTCTCCTGGAGATCTGTGCAGCGTCTCCCCGCTCCTGTGCGGTGCGCTGCCTGGCTTCCAGCGTCTATGCCTTCTGCTGCCTGTCAATCACAGCCGGGGTTACTGGAGTCCCGATGCGCGGTGCGGCAGTTGGCGGCTCTGCTTCTCCTGGCAGGCATCCCCTTCCTCCTTCACACGGGTCCCACGGCTGCTGTCCCCTTAATGCAGGGCTCCTCACTCCCCACGCTGTTGGCGACCTCTGCCCTCTCCCCTCCTTCCGGCGCCGGCTCTCTCTTCGCGCCGCACGCCCTTGTCCAATCCCCGCCGGGCTCCCTCTCCGGGTGTCAATCCCCCAGGTCAATCCCGCCTCCTGTCCCTTGGCACCTGCCGTGAGGGGGATTAACCCCCTCTTTGCTGGTGGGTTAATCCTCCTTGCTTCCTGCAGTGGAGCCTGCTGCCGGGTGCCACACATCTCCCCAGCACCTGCACACGCGCAGTCAGTGGTATTTATATTACTGGGAGGGGCGACTTTGGAGAAGGGTGTGTGCATTTGTCAAAAATTATTTTGCAGCACACTGGTCAGTCATCCGCTATTGACTTCCCTTTGGTATAAAAGGTTTATGTCTGACCCCGCCCAATTAAAAAGTGGGTGGGGTCCTAAAACACCTGGGGCCTACCTGTGAATCGCCTGGTTCCCAGTGACACTCATGTAACCCTGTCTGCCTCTGGCTGTGGCATCAAGTCTGGCTGCAGTCGGCCGTCAGGGAGCCGGTGACACCAAACACGGAGAAGAGATGGGGGGAGTCTCCCACGATGCTCTGTCCCCATATATGAATGGAAGAAATGTCGGCACATCTGTGAGGTGCACGGTCAGGTTCAGATCTTCATCCGGGGTATTGAGAAGGCAACAGTCGGGTGCGATTTAAAGAACAAGTATCGATTTATTACATACGAATCATCAAACGTAAATATCACACTCTGGCCTCCCATCCGCTGCTCCCACGGGGCCAGTCGTGTAAATACTGAAATCAATAGTAACACTTCAGCATTCTAGTATTTACATAACAACTATGCCCTACCTAACACCTGGGGCCTACCTGTGAATCACCTGGTTCCCAGTGACAGCTGCCATTACAATGTATTTCAAATGTAATTTTACAATAAATTGCCACACTTTTATCTCTACTATGACTATATGGTTATAATAAATAGTACAGTTTGATACTCCCATATCCAAAATTCAGAAATCTGGAATATCTGGAGTGATTTTTTTGTGACTCTAAAACAGTTGTTATGGAATGATTTTCAGGCTATTTACTTATGGTATATATGAAACATGAAACAAATGCATTTCATGTTTATACTTGGTTCCATCAGCAATATCTCATTATGGTATGCAATTATAAAATACGGAAGTATCCCAAATACTTCTGGTCCCAAGCATTTTGTATTCAGGAGACTAAACCTGTGCTTGTACTGACCTAATTCTTCTGTGTCTGAACACTCTTTGCTAGTTGCTAATTGTGTTTTGGGATTTTCCCTCTTATATTTGCCTTCCTCAAACTAATATACATTCTTTCTCTACTAGTTTCAAAGATAACTGGTATACAACAAATTACTGTAATTACTTTAATATAATCATATATAATAACTAGTAATTATACTTTCCCATTATGTGAATAAAGTAGGTGTCCTTATTTTGGTCCAAAATTCAATACAAATTACTAATGATCACTAATTAAAATGGATATTTAAGCAAACACACATTAGGGCTGTTCAGTTTCCTATCGATGCTAAAAATGTTTGCATAATCAGCACATGATGTAATTATGCTTCACATCAGTCAAGTTAGACTTTGTAAATGTCATGTAATACTGTATACTGTAAATACAACATACTGCACTGTATGTTCCTTTACTTTCTATCAGCCACAAACTGATTCCCCTAACACAAATAAAAAACATACCTTTATCGTGATTTGTAGTGATAGGCACAGCGTGTCAGGACGGGACGACTCACCCGAACTTCCGCTGGAGTAAGGACGTCATTGCAATGCGCTTGTTGCTTAGTGAATAACATGTGCACAGTGATATATATATATATATATATATATATATATATATATTTTTTTTTATATACACAGTGCTCGAAGTAGAAATTTTGAAGTGGGGGTATGTCAAAATAAGTATATTTTTTGCGCGCTCCGAAGGGGCGTGGCCAATTTACAAAGGGGAGTGGTCAATCAAAGGGGGTGTGGTCCATCAAAGTGGTCGCTGACGCCACTAATGAAGTTAACCATCCCTTACACCTTCTCACACACCTGCCGTCGCCCAATAGACCGTGGAAGGGATGGCTAGCGAGGCAGGCAGATAGCTCCTGGGCCCGGCGGCATGGCGAGTGGAGGGAGGGGGGAGATAGGAGCAGCTGGCTGGGCGGTGGCTGCCAATGTTAAGAAGGCGCACAGTAACTGTCACACTCACTCTGCCGTGTGACTGGAGGAGTGTTGTGCGGTGCCACGGTCCACTCCAGGGAGGGATGGAGGGAAGGTCAGAAGGCCTTCCCTCCCTCCCTGGAGTGGACCGTGGCACCGCACAACACTCCTCCAGTACAGTACTGGAGGAGTGTTGTGCGGTGCCACGGTCCACTCCAGGGAGGGAGGGAGGGAGGGAAGCTCAGAAACTGTGGCACCACACAACACTCCTCCAGTACTGTACTGGAGGAGTGTTGTGCGGTGCCACGGTCCACTCCAGGGAGGGACGGAAGGCCTTCTGAGGGAGGGAGGGAGGGAGGGAAGGTCAGAAGGCCTTCCCTCCCTCCCTGGAGTGGACCCGGAACGTGGAAGGGATGGCTTGGCGAGGCAGGCAGAGCCTCCCCGGCCCCGGCGTCATGGCGAGCGGAGGTAGGGGGAGATAGGAGCGGCTGGCTGGGCAGCAGCTGCAGCAGCGAGTCAGGCAGATAGCTCCCGGCGGCATGGCGAGTGGCGGGAGGGGGGAAATAGGAGCGGCTAGCTGGGCGGCAGCTGCACCAGCGAATCAGGCAGATAGCGCCCGGGGCCTGGCGGCATGGCGAGCGGAGGGAGGGGGAGATAGGAGCGGTTGGCTGGGCGGCAGCTGACAATGTTAGAAGGCGCGCAGTATTAGTAATTTACTGTGAGGCAGCCTTTATCCACCTCGCGCAGCCAGAGGAACACCGCAGCGAGGCAGGCAGATACTGTAGCTCCCGGGCACGTGAGCAGGGCAGCCGAGAAGAATGCCGGGCCCCGGTAAATTTTTGGGGGTGTGGCCTAATTGTGGAAGTGTGGGCACCTTCCACACTTAGGCCACGCCCCCAAAACGTTTAGAGGAGGGTGAAAGAAAACTCCAAAAACTGTAATCTCAGCAGCAGCACATACCTACAGCATGTGCTTGTGAGCAGGCTAGGCATGACCTGTCACGCTGTCAGTGAGACACTCATGCTGAGCCTGCTGTCAGCATAGCACATGCTGTAGAAGTGTGTGCTGCTGTTGCTACCTGGGAGGGACGGAGGGGGAAAGGAGGGGTCAGAACAGGGCACCTCCAGCGTGCCTGGGCCCGGGTAATTAGTACCCGCCCCCCCCTCTCGGCTGCCCTGCACGTGAGTAAGGCGCCAATACAAAAGGGGAGGGGACCTCACTTGTCAGTTAAGCAGGAAGGCATTTCTAGGTCGGGGGAGAAAAAGTGACGGTATGACATACCGTCCCATACCGCCTCACTTCGACCACTATATATATATATATATATATATATATATATATATATATATATATATATATGTATATATATATGATAGCAACAAATAAATAGGAACAATTGCATAAAAAGCCACTTGAACAATTATAACCACAATATTTAATCATGTTGTATGACTCCTTAAGATGCCCATACACGCTCACGCCGGCATCCCATCACAAAGCACATAAAGTCTGTTCAGTCTGTGCTTTTTGAACTAGCTTCGGATCGCATCACATCGCAAGCAAATCTTCAGAGAAAGCGTAGTGGACAAGTGGGATTACCTTCCGTCAGAGGTGGTAGAGGCTAAGATAGTAGAACAATTCAAACATGCATGGGATAGACCTGAGGATTAAATAGGGTCAGGTAACTTTATGGGACAAATGGTTCTTATCTGCCATCTATGTAAGAGAACAAATTTTTATTTCCTTCTTATCCTATCACTTCTACTTTTTATTTTCTTCACCTGTTCGCCTTATTGTTTGGGGTATTCATTTGTTAACATCTTATTTATCACATTATGTTGATTTTTTTTTAATCTTATGTTAATGATCTTCTAAACAAAAATCCCGCACATCCAATGGCAATACATTCCTGACATTGGATGCCAATGGTCTATATACACACATCCCACACAAATTGGGATGAGAGGTAAACAAAAAAGACTTTCCCTAGACCAGTGGTTCCCAAAGTGGGTCCCGACCATCTCAGCATGGGGTCACCACTCCATGTTGCTGACCAACCAGCTAATAACTTCTCTGATCTCTCAGTCAGTAATTCAAGGAATCTGCAAAATCTTTTAAATTGGTTGTTACCTCACATGCTTGTATAATTTTGTGCCTCCACAATGCTGCCATGCATGTGTGGTTTAAGACAACGCATTTTGCAACCATTCTGCGGTGACTTGCTGGGTTCCATTAATCATTTTTATTGTCTGATAGGGTCCCAGAGCAAAATAGTTTTAGGAGCCCTGCTCTAGACAATCAACTTTGGGCAGAACATGCATTTTTTATTGATTGTACTGTATTTCATTAAAACTCTTTGGTGTACACACAGTGTGATTACCTTGCTATTCGATACCAATTGAATCCTATGGCAAGGCATAAACATTTGATTTGGACTATATAGTACAGGTTGAGTATCCCTTATCCAAATATCCGTTATCCAAATTATTCCAAATACCAAAGTCTCCAAAATTTACTTTTCTTTTTTTTTGTTGCTAAAAACCTACTAGATGCATCTGTAACTGGCACTACTTGTAAAATAACATGTAACTAGCAGTAAATAAGTACAAGGACATGATTACTTGGCATTCAAATTCAGTGTCTGAGATTATATAAAAACTTTGTCCCATGTTTTAAAACCTTGTTTCATGCACAAATAAAATATATTTGTGCGTATTTCATGTGTTTGATGCCCTTATACATCATAAATGCAAGATACCTCAACATACCCCATTTAAATATAAAAAGATTCCAAAATACGGAATAATCCGTCTTGCCTGCACAGTCTATTTTTCTATTAGATTTCAATGCCAGGGGGCTCGCATCAGGATCGATGCGCGCATTTGATTTACGTTCGATTTCAATTCCATATTGCTTGTATAAGCAAAATTGAATAGAAAAAAAGACCACATCGAACCGTGTGTATGGGGGACATTACTGTTCAGACACTGCCACAAAGTGAATATTTCCTTATTGGAACCAATGTTTAATGTTTAATGGAAAAAAAAAACTTTATAGGGGAATTACATTCATTTAGTGTTCAGTACAGTACATAAATATTACAATTTGGTTCCATGACTGTATATTATTTTCTATAACACATAGGACATCTAGTGGAGGAACATGAAATTGTCTCTACAAGTGAAATGTTTATGCTAATGTGATCTGTTTTTTTCTACAGTTTGTTAAACGTTATTCGTTTTATTTTGTGTTCATCACACAGTATGCTTACTTACTAGATTCTATCTGAATCTAACTTTCAACTGCATGTAGAGTATTGTGAAAATATTTCTATTTGCCGTTATTTGACATTTTTATTATTGGTATTTTAGTGACTTTTTTTGCTATAAAGATTTTGTATTTATTTTGACATTATCTCCTTTAACCTAACATGAATAAGATGTTGGCAAACTAAATATGTGCAACATAATAAAACAAATATGCAATATAACCTGCAGGACATTAACAGCGTGTGCCTCAGCATTTTCTATTCTGCTTACTGCTAGAAATGTGTACAACAATTTGGCATAGAATTTAATGGATTTTGGCTGGTACAGAGGTCTCAAATGAACTTCCAAGCTGAACTCCAGAAATTGATTATATAAGATGATAATGTACTACAATCTGTAGTAGAAAATATATAACATTAAAAATAAAAATAAAAAAACATGGTTGATTTAAGGGAAAAAAAGAAAAAAAATTCAAGCTTGATCTCTGCTTGTTAACTGGTAGATTGTCATTAGATTTCAGTTGACAACTGTCTAATGTGAGACTGAGTATGTTATAAACACAGAATTGGAAATGTTATTTATACAAATAATAACAGTAGGAGGTGCCAAAAACTGGCAAATGATTATGACAGAGATAAATGTTTGCAGCTACAATTGAAGTAGGAATGGACTAACAATAGGAAATCTACATAGAATATTCACAACACATAAAGGAAGAGGTGTACCTCATCTGTCAGATACAAACTTTTGTGCATTGACAAAACTTTTAAAAGCCTTTTTAGTAAACCAAAGATGTAAAACCGGTGCCAAATGTGGCTCATTGCTGGATAATAGATGTAAACTTACACCACAATTGTTTTACAGCGGAGTGCGCATTTTGTACTCAGGAAAGGTTATTACAGGTTGAGTATCCCGTATCCAAAATGCTCGGGACCAGGAGAATTTTGGATAACGGATTATTCCGTATTTCGGAATATTTTAATATTTAAATTATGTATTTTGAAGTATCTTGCATGTTTGCTGTATAAACACATAAAATACACACAAATATATTTTATTACCACATAAAATACACACAAATATATTTTATTTGTTCAAAAAACAAGGTTTCAAAACATGAAACAAAATTTGTGTACTATCTCAGATATTGAATTTGAATGCAAAGCAATCATTGTCTTGCACATATATAGTGCCAGTTACATATCATGTCACCAGTGATGCTGTTACAAATGTCCCCAGTGAGTTTTTAGCAAAAAAAATTATTTTTTTTTTCACTTTCTGGAATGTATGGTTTTCGGAATAATTCGGATAACGGATACTCGGATACGGGATACTCAACCTGTATTACTTTCTCAAAGCTGCATTTGCTTGTTTATTGCTGTACAGCAAATAATCATATTACCCAATTTTAGAGATCATAGGGACTATTTATCCAAAGGAGACGATTCCTAAATCCGGCAAAGATGGCTATTCTCACAGAACTTAGAGATGTTTCCTACTTAGTCATTCCTTACAGTCTTCTATGTAGTAATAAAGGGCCTTATTCTGGTTGGTGCGGCCGGGCCGTACGCGTACGTTCCGGGGTTTTTCATGATCTGCGCATGCGTACATTCGCTAATGCGCAGGCGCGAACACTCCACAACGCTTACGGACGGGTCTCTCCGTGCGAAAAAACCTGTACGCGAGAGTACGGGCATTTGGGGCGGCATAGGGGCGTGTTGAGGGGAGCGGCCGAAATAATGAGGGAAAATGGGCGTAAACATGGGCGTACACGGGGGTGTGCACCAAAAATGAGCGGTGCTACTACCGCACGATCGACTAAAGCACCGTTCATTTCGGACACAGAACAGGCGGCCGCCAACCGGCACCTCAGACTACCCCTACAGATACCGCATGCCAGCGTGCGCCTGGGTTTGCTAATTTACGCTGATTACTACTCAAACACATACACCTGAATGTAATAACCAATGCTGCAGTCTATTAAGTCCAAACCATGATTTCACTACCTGCAAGCCACACACAGCACTCAAACACATTGGAAGCTTATCTTTCTATACTTCTCTACATTTAAAGGTTTGTTTAATTTAAGCTAAGAATCTTTTTAAGACCTGCTTATATATGCTAAGGTAGGTATTTGTTAAACAGTTATACACATTCACTACGTGCTTTCATAGACTTTACACAGTAGCACACTCAATCTACACAAGTCGACATGTGTCAACGTGTTCACTCTAATACAAACATAGGTTTTGTATTTATGATACAATAACATAAACCACATCTAACACCTACAAAGGATGTTTCAGCAATGTTTTAAGCCCATGCCCCCTATTTTGCACATTCATTAATTCAATCAATTAATTAATTTTCATAATTATAGTTGAAAGGCAAGATTTGCAGGTCCATATATGTGAAGGGTATGTCAGCGTACACGGACGTACGCTCACTCTCACGAGCGGTGACATAAGCTGAGTTTTCTATTGAAAACAATAGGGACCCGTCCGTGCAAGCTGGCGTACGCTCAGATAGCCACAAGAAGTCGGTGGGAAGACGGACGAGAGACTCCATAAACGGTGGCGTACGCTCAATTGTACGCCAGTTGTCGGAGTGTAAGGGCTGGCCCGTCCGTGTACGTTGGCGTACGCTCAATTGTACGCCACTCCCCTTTGACGTTGTTTCTGGCCGTACGTATGCGGCTGAGTTGTGGGTGGACTTAACCCCAACGGCCGCGTACGGATAGCGTACGTTAATAGCGAACGTACGCACGTTTGGCCGCTACGATCAGAATAACCTCTAAAATCAGGCCATCACATGCTTTTCCAATATCCTGTTTGAATGTGTCAAAAGTTACTAATAATTGTAAAACACTAATAGTGTGTACACACGGTCCGATTTCCTTTCCGATGTTGACGATATAGTCAACATCGGATCGGCATAGGATCGGAATCGGATGCAGATCGCAAGGGTTTTAACCCTTGCAATCCCGATGCGCGTTCACGTAACGGAAGCCAGAAAGTCTTGGCTGCCTTGTCTATATAGTGCAGATCTGCACTATATAGTCAAGATTGGATGCAAATCGGATGTGTCTTAAGATCCTATCCACGATCCTATCTGATCGGATCGTGGATAGGATCTTAAGGCACATCTGACCGTGTGTACACACCATTAGGGGGGTATTCAATGTCAGGGGCACGGCTGTCGAGCAAGCTCGACAGCCGTGCCCCTGTCCCGTTCTCGCTTTGCTCGACTTGATTCAATGTCCCGGGCGCCGATCGGTGAGAAAGGGGCGTGGTCGCGAGTTGAGGGCGGAAATAGCCTATTTCCGGCTTTTCTCTGCAGAACGAGCCCGACAGCTTGTGATGCCGGGCTTGTTCTGCCGAGAACCCCTGTTCAATGCTGTCGGGGAAGACAGCATTGAATAAGGCCCTGGAGCCATCTCCCCCATTGGGAGATGGCTGCGGGAGAACGACAGACATTGAATACCCCCCTAAATATGGTTCTTGCTAAGTGATCTTAAAGGCTAACCACATATAGGACAAGATACTCACCACTGCCAATTTCAAATGTTTTTGTACTGTGCACTGTGTCTAATACGGCCTACACACATGCCGATATCAAGGCATTTTATAAGCGATTTTGCTTAGTTTGGCAAAGTCGCTTAGCAAATGCCCTCACATCGGTGTATGTGTGGGGGCTGTATCGGCAGCCGTGCGCGTCCCCGCGCGTCTTTATCGCTGGCCGAGATTGATGGACAGTGTCCATCAATCTCGGCATCGGCAGTGTTCTCCCACCGGAGAACACTGGCGCTGTCTGCTCGCTTAGCACACAGAGCTGACAGCTCGCTCTGTGTGTGGGCTGTCAGCTCTGTGTGCTGTGCTATAGCGGCGCAGCACAGCCCGACCTAGCATAGCTAGGTAGCCCTGCACACATCGGCCCATAAGGGGCATATTTATCACAATCCACATCTGAGGATGCAGTGAGGATCCGTGCTGCGATAATTGAATACAACGCACAGATGTGTAAATTATCACAGGCAGGGAAAGAGATTGTGATAAAGCTCTGTCCCTGCAATGGGTCTCCACAGATCCAGATTTAGACTGCATTGTACCCTAGGCATGATACCGGTTTGGGGCCCCCCACACACAAACAATTTTCTTTCCTGATTCATGAACCATTCATTATGTGTAACTTCTCCTGCTTACAGTAATGATCCTTACACATTATGCCACATGCATTACAGATGGAGCCCTCCTCATTTAGCCTGTTAATTGGATTAAGGGCCAGATGTAGCAAGCTTCACAAAGTGATAAAACGGAGAGTGATAAACACCTAGCCAATCAGCTCCTACCTGTCATTTTTCAAACTTAGCCTGTGGCATGACAGATAGGTGCTGATTGGCTGGCTGTTTTTCACTCACCATTTTATCACTTTGTGAAGCTTGATACATCTGGCCCTAAGTGAGTAATAGGATTACTATGCAAATCCCCTACTGCATTGTTCTATGAATTGTATTGGTGCTGAGAACAATAGGTTAGCGATGGCTAGCCATGGTGAGCCACGACCTAAGGAACAAAGTTGACAGGGGCTCCAACTGTATAGCCCTTATACAATATGCCACACATCATACTGTCCGTTACACATTATGCCACATGCCATAATGCCCTTTACACAATATGCCACAGACCAAAATGCCACTTACACAATTGCCAAAGGTATTAATGCCCCTTCTACAACATGCCACAGGTATTAATGCCCTCTACACAATAAACCACAGGCCATATTGTCCCTTACACAATATGCCACAAACCTCAATGCCCAATACACATGCAAAACACAGGCATAAAATTATGCCTTGAGCACAACTAGCCTTGCATGCACCTGTTCCCACTCATCGCTTCTGCATCTAGTGTTCAATCTTTTCCTCCACCATAGACATACTGTACATATATGAAGATATATGAAGATAAGATTAAGCACACACAAAATCGATGTCTACTAACTCACTGGCTTTCCCTGGCTCCGATGCTCCTGGCTCTTCATGCATGCTGCTCACGCCCTCCCCTGCCTCCCAGTACAGATTTCCTGTGATTGGCCCACCTCCCTCCTCCCAGCATGCTGTGTGCGGCCATAGCAAAGTGCCAGTAAGCACCCTTCAGTTAATTTTTGGTGATTGATGACACTGCTGTGGCTCTCACATCTTCCGATGTTACAGTCCGCAGCACAGTAGGAGGTATGATGAGTCAGTTAACTCATTAAAGTACATTCCCACGACCCCACCTGCACCGGACTGACTTTGTGATATATTCTGCCTAGGTTGCTTAGCGGTAAATCCAGACCTGGATCTCCACAGCACCACCGGGATATTTTATCATGAAAAAATACCCCAATGCTGTACTTCGCATGCTGGCATCCCCTACCCATCCCAACGGCCCCCCTGCTGATTTATACAGTGTAGAGGCATTAGCTAAAGTTGCAGATGCGACAGCAGCAAAGGTTACAGGACATGGATGCGAATACCCCATAACTTTTAAAAATCTGCCATATTAGCTGCAGTAAACTATTAGAAATATTAATAAAACAATGTATTACATAAAAAAAAATACTATTACCAATGACTTTATATCACTTGAGATTTCTTCAATACAAATGGGTTATTAATGTCATTACAGCCTCATTACAGCTTGAAAAGATAAAAGATAAAGAAGGCCCCAGGAGAATGTATTGAAGTGTATTCACTTGTTTACAGAGTTAAACACTTTACATTGACTGCTTAATGTTACAGAACACTTTGTTTCCTAGCATACTGAAGAGACGTTGTCTACCTCAGCTAATAAGGATCTCTTGGCAGACTAAATAGCCTTCATGAACTTCTGTGATGTTAGGACTCTAATACCTTTTAGCTAAAGCAAGAAAATAAAAGGCTTTGCTAATTTGGGCTAATTGATAGATAACCGATATAAAGCTCTCAATAGTTTTACTGGTTCCAAGCAAAGTAAAGGTCCAGGCTAACTAACTTTCCGGAACATGTTCTATATATTATCTGATCCATTGAGATTACAAATGGTAAATTATCATTAATAAAATCCAGTTCCTTCAAATAAAGTGAAGCTGGGCACAATGTCCAAACACAGGCCAATCGGTTCACCATTCTATTTTTCCAAAAACATGCCGAGAAAACAGTTTTCAGATATTGAAAAATGGTCCGGCTGCTTTGTTAAATAATGTACAGTTATAGTCTATGGCACGATGTAAACCTATGTAATTCTGAGTAAATACCTCTAGAGCAAAATGATCTATTTCATGACAGAAAGGTGTACACAGGCAATCCTAATCCTGAGATACTGGAAAGATAGATATAAAGGAAAATCTCAGATCATCCCTGTTTCCAATTAGAGATGCACAGCCACATGCAGGCGGGATAACTATTGTAAAAGTTATATGCAATATCCAATAGCTGGTCATGCTCAGAGAAATACTTCTGAGATATGTTCTGTTGGAATCCTGAGTATTCCCTGATACCACTGTGTAACCCTGATATAGATATACAGGTGTTATGTCATGACCTACCATATATACTCAAGTATAAGCCTACTTTTTCAGAACATTTTTTATGCTGAAAAAGCCCCCTCTCGGCTTATACTCGAGTGAGGGTCCCACTTGAGTCAATAAGTTTTCCCAGTTTTTTTGTTGTAAAATTAGGCTCGGCTTATATATTTAATTAAAATTAGCTACACATCGGCACATCTCAGCTCACCACCCCCAGGGATAGCGAGCTGAAATGCTGGTGAGAAACAACTGAATACCGCCCTTAAAGTCTAGCAGGGAAATGAAATATGGTCAGAGTTTGTACATTTCAGAGCGCGACTTCAAACCCAAGAATGGTTTATCTATTTCACTATGGATTTAGTTGAGCTTTAACCCAGGAAAATAACACATGTTTATTTTAGCTATGATGTGCAAAAAGTTGCCAGGTTCCCATGAAAACCAGTTGTTAGTGTAGGACTTGCAGTGAAATGGGGTCCCTTGGCGATGGGCTGCAAGCTTAAATGCATTGATCAATTCATGAACTAAAACCCCATTATTTATTTAATTGATTATTTGAATGTTACGGTGAGTTAGTTTGTTGTAGTGAGTGTATTTACTAGAGTGTGTGGTCACAGGCCATAGCACCCCATCCTTGGAAGTGGGTGCTGTTTGCCCCCCATTCTTAGGAATGGCGAGTGTGTTGGTACTTCTGTATCTATATATTTGGGTTGATTTTTAATTAACCTTTGTTACTGTGATCATAGCTTTCTCATGCACCCTAGATAAGCTCATTTACCTGAAACCTGTGACAGCTGCCCCTTTAATTCTAATTCAGGTGCTGTGTTTGGGATGGTCTCACCTTTAAAAGCCATAAGGTACTTGGCAGTTGAGCTTTAACCCAGGAAAATAACATATGTTCATTTTAGATATGATGTGCAAATAGTTGCTAGGTTCCCATGAAAACCAGTTGTTAGTGTAGGACTTGCAGTGAATTGGGGGTCCCTTGGCGATGGGCTACAAGCTTAAATGCTTTGATCAATTCATGAACTAAAACCCCATTATTTATTTAATTGATTATTTGAATGTTAAGGTAAGTTAGTTTGTTGTAGTGAGTACTGGGCCCCCTGTGTTTGTATTTACTAGAGTGTGGGGTCACAGGCAGTAATAATTTATAATTCAGTGCATAAAAGACTGCGCCAACGTTTCGGGGCTGGCACACCCCGTTTTTAAGGCTAAAAGACAAAATGAAGTGATATAACAAATAGTGAGCTTACCGTTTAAATAAGGTGAACAGAAGACACAGTCAGACCCACTCCCTCCTTCCGCCACGCCGCCCTGGGTGTCAGACACCGGAAGGGGCCTGGTGGATGGAAACACATCCCCGGCCTTCCTGTCTGTGAAACGCATGCATGGTGGTTGCTGTGGTGTGACAGGCACGCCTTTGCCGGCTCCAAGCAGCACCTCCTGTCAGCGGGATGTATATGGGGCTGCGTGTGGCTTAGGAGGCTGCGGGAGAGACTGTGAAAAACAGTGCAATCAAAGTGAAATTATAGAAACATCAATATGCATTATTCAATATTAAAAAAGTACATGCAAATACAAAGTACACGTGTAAAGGTGCGGTTTTAGGTAGTGGAATTGGAGTGATGTGTGTGTATGAAGGTGATCGTATGATGCATATGATTAAAAAGGAAGCTATATACACAAGTGTTACTGTCATACATGCTAGTGTATAAATGTATTTAAACAAGTGGGGGCGAAGTAAGTCATAAAGATGTGGCACGTAAATGTTAAATTAATGTAGGGTTGTATCAAAGATACTGAAAATGTTACAGGTCGCCTATACCACTATTTCAGCGTGTTGCACTTGTTATGATTAGCACAAATACATGGAAAACATGTATATCTGGATGTCTTGGCTCGCACATGTCTCCCTGTTTGCATAAATTGCATGACTTGAAGTATTTATAGTTCAACTGTAAAGACAAACAGGTGTTTAAACGAGCTGCTACATAAAAATAACCTTTTTACAAAAAGCATAAGATGCTCCACACGAACTTTGGTGGAGGACATAAACTAGTAGAAGAGGGCTGTGTTAATCAATGTGCCAAAGTTGTGCTAGTCCCTACAAAAACAAAGAGAGGGGCAAACGGTCATTCAATCCAGTGGGTTTTAATGACTTGAGTCGATGGATCCATGTGGCCTCTAAATCATCCCGATTTCCTCTACAGATGGAAGAAGGAACCTGGTCTATTACCATGTGTTTTAAATTCCTTAGTTCGTGTTTGTGTGTGACAAAATGTTTGGCCACTGGTTGATTGTTGCCTTTGCCTTGAAGTGCCTGATGTATGGCCGATCTGTGGAGCGCCATTTATTCTCTCACAGTTTTCCCCACGTATAATAGGTTACACGGGCATATTATTACATATACCACGTGTGTGGACAAGCAAGATAGATGGGATCTTATTTTAAATTCACGAAGGTCCATGGGGTGTGTGAAAGTTGTGCCTGTGACCATATGCTTGCAGGTTGTGCATTTTAGACTTTTTCCACATTTATAGCAGCCTGGAGCTCAAGTGAGGAAATGACTGTTGGACCTGGGACTCGATGTAAAGCCTGTGATGTCATTATGGGCTTTAAAATCTTTTACACTCTTACCTCGAGTGTAACACAGCATGGGTCTTCTTCCTTTAAAGCAAGGCAACTCTTTATCTGTCTTTACAATGGGCCATAAGGCCCTCGCGGCTCCCGGTAAAATGGCACTTGCGGTATTGAAACGGATCACGAAAGGCATCACATCATCCCTGTGGTCTCTTGGGTGGGGTTGACCATCTTGGATGAAGTAGATCATCTCTGTCGATTTTGAGGATTTCCTCCTTTTATTGTAGGAGGTTTTTTCTGTGATATCCTCTGTCTTCAAATCTGGAGACAAAATCATCAAGTACATCGGGCAATTGGGTCCGATCACTAGTGATTCTAGCTGCCCTCAGCATCTGGGAAGTTTTTTTCACAGTCCCCTTGGAGTGCCAGCTTTCATTTTTGCAAGTGTCCATTCATGTGAAGGGCACCGGGGGCAGCTATATTTCAAGGGAGAGTGCCGGACCGTACACCCCATATATATATATATATATATATATATATATATATAGATAGATAGATAGATAGATAGATAGATAGATAGATATAGATATTGTCACAATATGCATGTATTTCAGTTACCTGCTGGTCAAATCCTGCTGGCTTTGTCTCATGCTGCTGACAAGCTCTGTATAGCTGAACTGTGCTGTGAGATCTGAGCTCAGCTAATTAGTAACACTTGGTAACTCTCTCCTGCAGGAGAGTTCAGTGTAAACTGAGCATGCTCAGCCCGTTGATTAGTTCACCTGTGAGTTCCCTGTGCTTGCTATAAAAGGCAGCCTCTGGCAGAAAGAAGCTGCCAGAGTATAGGTTCACACCAGCTCCAGCGTTCCAGTGCCTTGTTCTATTCCAGACTTCTGATTATAGCATCTGTCCTCGGCTTGTTCCTGACCATTCTCTTGCCTGATCCTCCGGTACCGTGTCCAGTGATTCCTGTGTATGACCTTGGCTTGTTCTGTGACCATCCTCCTGCCTGCTCCCTGTGTACCGCATCCTGTGCCTTCCTGTGTATGACCCGGCCTGACTCTGACTAATCATTGCTGCATCCATTGGTACCGTTTCTGTCCACCTGTTACTGACCCGGCTTGATGACCACGCTCCATATTCCACAAGCTACCACCACTCATACGGGGAACCTGACCAGGGGGCCGCGACCGACGTGTCGGGTGCCGCAGAAGCCCATATCCCGCTTGGAGGGGTCACTGGCAGAAAACCCCCGGCACGGTTAGACTCCGCGCCCCTGTGTCAGGTCTAGCCAATCCCCGAGTGGTAGTGCACCCCAAGTTTGTGACAGAATACTCTGTCCCAACTGGAATATGGATGCTGTTAGTGGCATGTCTCATAAAGAACTCCTGGAACACCTGCTGGTCCAGGTTGACAAGCAAGGACAGTACCAAGCTCTGATTATGCAAAGCTTGCAAACTCTGCAGCAGCAATTGGACCTCGCTCCACCCTCTCCAACACCAGTGATTTCTGATCCGGAGTCCATTAGGGTGCCTCACCTGCTAATACAGCAGTTACAGGAGCTGCTGTCTAACATCCTCACCCTTGTCACCAAACTGCTCGGCGAGTCTACTGTGGGCTTGGTGCCTGCAAGACCCTCAGATTTCACTCCGGGTACCCCATTGGCAAATACATCTGTGCCCTTTAAGGACAAGTACGTGAGTCGGCCTCATCCCCAGTTGTCAGATGAGGAACGCCAGCGACGCAGGTCCTTAAATTTATGTTTTTATTGTGGAGGCCAGGACCATTTGATTGGGGATTGCTCCCTCCGAGAGGCCAGGAATAAGGTTATTGCTTCTGTGCCCACTCAGGAAGAGTTTCATGGCTATCACTGGGGTCCAAGAACCAAGATCTTTTTACCTAAAACAAGTAAAATTTTGATCCAGGCCCAGAGTAAGGGTCCACAGTCTTAATTTCCAGCCCCAGGAGGGGGCGTCTCAGAATGTCACAAGCCCCAGGAAGGGAATCCGAGTATCAAGACCCGAGATGAAAGTCCAAGTATCAAACCCAAAGATGGAATTCTTTCTAGCCAGCCCCAGATGAGGGTCCTGTCAGTTCAGCCCAAGGAGGGGCTTCTGAGTATTGTGCTCCAGGAGGAGCTTCCGAGTGTCTTGCCCAAAGAGGGGGACCAAAGTGTTTCACCCCAAGTGGACTCTCACAGTGTCGAGTTCCGAGAGGGGTCTCAGAATGGCGAGCCCCAAGAAGGGGTACAGAGTCTTTTTCCTCAGAAGGGGTCTCGGAGGGTAATTTCCCAGGAGGGTTCTCAAATTCTCAAGCCGCAGAACGGGGTTCAGAGTGTCGTGCACCAGGAGGGGTCTCAGACTGTCAGACTCCAAGCAGGGTCTCAGAGTACCACACCCCAAACAGGGTCTCTGAGCATTGCGCCCCAGGAGAGTTTCCCGAGCACTGCACCCCAAGAGGGGTCTCTGAAAGTGGTACCCCAAAAAGGGCCTCTGAGTACATTACCCCAAAAGGAATCTCCGAGAGTTGCACCCCAAAAGGATCCTCTGGTCGCCACACCCCAGGAAGGGTTTCTGAGTGTGGCTTCCCAGGTTAGGCCACTGAGCAGTTTGCCTCAAGAAGGGGCTCTATATATTGCCCCAGAAGGGGTTTCCGAGTCAATCGCCCCAGAAGGGGGTTCCGAGTCAATCGCCCCAGAAGGGGGTTCAGAGTCAATCGCCCCAGAAGGGGGTTCCGAGTCAATCGCCCCAGAAGGGGGTTCCGAGTCAATCGCCCCAGATGGGGGTTCCGAGCCAGTCACCCCAGGTGGGGGTTCCGAGTCATTCACCCCAGGTGGGGGTTCCCAGTTAATCACCCAAGATGGGGGTTCCAAGTTAATCACCTCAGAAGGGGATTCTGAATCAGTCACCCCAGAAGGAGGTTCCAAGTCCAGCACCCCAAGTAGGGGTTCCGAGCCAATCACCCCAGATGGGGGTTCCGAGTCCTTCACTCCAGACGGGAGTTCCGAGTATGTCACCTCTGGTGGGGGTTCCAAGTCTGTCACTCCCAGTAGAGATCCATCTGCCCTTGCCTCCGGGCATGAGGACCTACATGCCACGGCCTCCGGGCCTGTCTCCGTGGCCTCCAGGCCTGTCTCCGTGGCCTCCGGGCCTGTCTCCGTGGCCTCTGGGCCTGTCTCCGTGGCCTTCGGGCCTGTCTCCGTGGCCTCCGGGCCTGTCTCCGCGGCCTCCGGGCCAGTCTCCACAGCCTCCGGGCCAGTCTCCACGGCCTCCGGGCCAGTCTCCACAGCCTCCGGGCCAGTTTCCACAGCCTCCGGGCCAGTCTCCACGGCCTACGGGCCTGCCTCCACAGCCTCCGGGCCAGTTTCCACAGCCTCCGGGCCAGTCTCCACGGCCTACGGGCCTGCCTCCAAGGTCTCCGGGTCTTCCTCCATAGCCTCCGGACCTGTCTCCAGTACCATCAGGGTCTCTAAGGTTCCAATGCCTGCCATTCAGGAAGATTTACCTGCCTTGCTGGAAGTCCCTACCCTACCCAAACTGTCCTCCCAGTCCATTCTTCAGGGGAATCCAGTTCAATTAGATCCATCTAAAGAGCCTCGGTTCGTCCAATTTGATGGAGATCTCACCCATTTCCAAGCCCTAGCATTATTTAGATGCTATGAACTCTGATCCATCCTCTGGGGTTAATTTGGCAAACATTGTCAAGTACTTAGTGTTGTCATTCAAGGGAGAAGCCATGGAGTGGGTTAGTCCACTCATTGAGACTCATGATCCCAGGCTAAAGGACCTAATTTCTTTTTCCAGGGCTGTGGTTGAAAGATTTGGACCAAAGACTCCTGGTGAGAGGTCTATCCTTTCTGCACCTGAGGTCAGTCAGAGTGGTGAGTCAGCTAGACTACATTCTAAGACTCCCAGAGCATCTCAAAAAAAAATTTGAGACCCGACTCCTTGGATTTAAGAGGTGGAGTTATATGTGTAGGTTCTTCCAAGTTGGTGGTGGATCCTCAAGAACCCCCTACACTGATCATGGACAAGGATACAAGTTCAGAGTGTGGCTCAGATCATGATGTCACTGCTTTGTTGGGACGTCCAATATTCTCTACTGCCCGTTTTGTAGAGCCAAAGGCCACATCTCAATCAACCAAATCCAAACGATCTTCCAAAAAGACGAAGCACCGCAGACGACCCTAAAAAAAATTCCTTGTGGGGTGTTCGGAGCCCACCCCTAGAGGGGGAGGTAATGTCACAATATGCATGTATTTCAGTTACCTGCTGGTCAAATCCTGCTGGCTTTGTCTCATGCTGCTGACAAGCTCTGTATAGTTGAACTGTGCTGTGAGATCTGAGCTCAGCTAATTAGTAACACCTGGTAACTCTCTCCTGCAGGAGAGTTCAGTGTAAACTGAGCATGCTCAGCCTGTTGATTAATTCACCTGTGAGTTCCCTGTGCTTGCTATAAAAGGCAGTCTCTGGGAGACAGAAGCTGCCAGAGTATAGGTTCACACCAGCTCCAGTGCTCCAGTGCCTTGTACTATTCCAGACTTCTGATTATAGCATCTGTCCTCGGCTTGTTCCTGACCATTCTCTTGCCTGATCCTCCGGTACCGTGTCCAGTGATTCCTTTGTATGACCTTGGCTTGTTCTGTGACCATCCTCCTGCCTGCTCCCTGTGTACCGCATCCTGTGCCTTCCTGTGTATGACCCGTCCTGACTCTGACTAATCATTGCTGCATCCACTGGTACTGTTTCTATCCACCTGTTACTGACCCGGCTTGACAACCACGCTCCATATTCCACAAGCTACCACCACTCATACGGGGAACCTGACCAGGGGGCCGCGACCGACGTGTCGGGTGCCGCAGAAGCCCATATCCCGCTTGGAGGGGTCACTGGCAGAAAACCCCTGGCACGGTTAGACTCCGTGCCCCTGTGTCAGGTCTAGCCAATCCCCGAGTGGTAGTGCACCCCAAGTTTGTGACAGATATGTCTAATGTCTGTGTGTCACAAAACACCGCCATCTCTTTGGCAGCAAGTAAAACTACATCTCTTTCTCTCTCTGACAGAGGCAATCACAAGGTAGCAGCACTCACCAGGCTGTTTGAAAAATAACACTGGGAATGTATTCATGCCCCTACATTTCATGTTATGTATTCTTGGAATTTATGTGCAGCCATATTTTCTTTGTAACCTGCTGAATAAAACTACACCAAACATTATAGCTAAATAATTAGACACAAAAATGTGCTTGTAAACAGTATACAGTCGTTACTAAAATGTGCAAACTTACCTATATAGCTGCCTTAGTAGCTTTCGAAGCATTTGCTTTGAGCGGACTTACTAGTTTTGTATTATCAGCATCTAGCAGTATCCATCATTTTGGATTAAGCAGGGTTCTCTTACTAAGGCCCCAGGCAAAGTGACTGCTACAGGACTACGGATTCTTTATATCCACCTTGTGCAGGTTGTGGACTATGCTCAAGTGTGAATAGTGACTTCCAGGACCTGTTCCAAGTGTCAGACTGGGGACACCACAGGGTTTCAGGGAAACCATTATGCCACAGTCAGTTATTTATTTGTGCCACTGGGTGTGCAACACATTCACTGGGACCACTTAATAAGCGAAGGTCTGGCCCTACGTATCAGGTGTACACACTATACAATGTGCACTATGTATTATTCAGGTCAGCATCAGAATGATGTACCTTAGAATCAGTGATGTAGCTAGGTGCCATGGTGCCCGGAGCAAGGGCATGTTTTGTCCCCCCCCCCCCCCCGCCCCCATTTGTAGTAGGCAGGGCTTTTGCACGGCAAAAAGGGGGCAAAGCCTAAAAATATACCACACACTGTAATGCCCATTGCACATTTTAGGGAACTTTGTAATACCCATTGCACATAAAGCCACATGCCGTAGTGCCACACGATGCCCATTACATACTATATAACAAACCGTAATGCCCATTACACATTTGACACATAAGTGCAACGTACCTACATTGCTAGAAACAGCATGTTCGACGCCAAGGGCTTCATGCTTGATGCCAAGTGGGACTGGAATAGCTTGTTGCCAAGGGGGACTCCAGGGGGACTGAAATAGCTTATTGCCAAGGGGGAATGCAGCCCACTCAACCACCCACCCACCCAGCTCTTCGGCTCCCTACCGCTATTTTCAATTAATTAGTCTCCCGCTCTACCACTAGCCAATAGACGCTCTCAGTCCAGCAGCCACTGCTGCTTCTGATTGGCTGCTGGATCGCAAGCGCCTATTGGCTAGGCCAGGCCAGTAAAGAGGACCTGCAGGGGAGCAAGAACTATCACCAGCAGGGATTAAAAAAAAAAGGGATTCAGCGACCAATAGTCAGTGGCCAGACTGACTAGCCCCCCCCCGGCCTAATGGTGCACATGAGTAATGGTGAGCCGGCCTGGCATCCCCCGTTGCCTTGGCAACAGCCTGGAGGAAGAACCGCTGTCTGGAAGTACCTGAGTGTCTCTGGTTGAAGAGCGACCGGCACCAGAGACGCGATGCCCACCGGAGGCGGAAGCCACAAGGAGAACTAGCATCTCTGGTTGCCCGGCAACCAGAGATACGGCCCACCAGCATCGGTTGCCATCTCTAAAGATCTCGCTGGGTGCACACATTAGGTCTAATTCAGACCTGATTGCAGGACATATTTGTTTGCAAAATGGCCAAAAGCATGCTGATCCACTGCAGGTGGGGCAGATGTAACATGTGCAGAGATTTAAGTGAGTTATTTAGCTTCTGTGCAGGGTAAATACTGGCTGCTTTATTTTTGCACTGCAATTTAGATTACAGTATGAACACACCCCACATAAATCTGTGTCTCTGCACTTTTTACATTTGCCCCACCTGCAGTTTACATGGTTTTGTAGTAGTAGTAGTAGTACGTTTATTTATAAGGCGCCGCAAAGTGTCCGCAGCGCCGTACATAGCAAACAAAAAACAAATTACAAGGTAACGTACAGGGTGTGTTGAAAGATACAGTATAAATAGGGGTATAGCTGGTAGAACTAAAATCAGCATCAGTTCAGAAGTAGGTGTCAAAA
Source organism: Crinia signifera (assembly GCF_055691185.1). NCBI lineage: Eukaryota > Metazoa > Chordata > Amphibia > Anura > Myobatrachidae > Crinia > Crinia signifera. The sequence continues at coordinate 125,343,641 of NC_139221.1, read as the reverse complement.
TTGTCAAGGAGACTGAAGATGAAGTAGAGGAAGGGAAGAACAGGACAGGAGCACAGGTGAGGTAATGAGGTAGGGTGAGTACGTGAGGAAGGAGGGCCCTGCTCATAAGAGTTAACATACTAAAAATAGGTGGGTGGACGAACGAAATACAATAGGATAAGTAGGAACGGAGGGGAACGGAGGCAGGATAGGAGGATCAAAAGAGGTTAGGAGGAGGGATAGGCTAGTCGAAAAAAGTGGGTTTTGAGGGAGCGCTTGAAGGAGGTAAGGGAATCAGATAGCCTGATGGGTGGCGGGAGGTTGTTCCAGTGCAGGGGGGCAGCGCGAGAGAAATCTTGGACACGGGAGTGGGAGGAGGTGATTAGGTGAGAGGTCAGTCGGCGGTCAGCAATGGAGCGAAGAGGACGGGAGGGAGTGTGGATAGAGATCAGTGAAGAGAGGTAGGGAGCTGTGGAGGAGGAGAGAGCCTTGTAGGTGGTGGTGAGGAGTTTAAAGAGAACTCGGAAAGGAATGGGGAGCCAGTGAAGAGATAAACAGAGGGGGGAGGCGGAGGTAGAGCGGCGGGAGAGGAAGATGAGCCTAGCAGCGTTAAGAATGGATTGGAGAGGTGCGAGGCGGGTGAGAGGTTGCCCAGAGAGAAGGATGTTGCAGTAGTCAAGGCGGGAGATGACAAGAGAGTGAATGAGAATTTTGGTCGCGTCAGTGGAGAGGAATGGTCTGATGCGTGAGATGTTGCGTAGGTGAAAGTGGCAAGACTGTGAGAGAGCACGAATGTGGGGGGTGAAAGAGAGGGAGGAGTCAATGATGACACCGAGGCAGCGCGTTTGGTCGGTGGACGTGATCTCGGTTTCACCAATGCTGATGGAGATAGTGGGAGAAGAGGGGATGTTCGGGGGATGGAAGATTAGAAGTTCAGTTTTAGCCATGTTTAGTTTCAGGAAGCGTTGGGTCATCCAGGCTGAGATGGCCGTGAGGCATTCGGAGACCTTGGACAGGAGTGATGGGGATAAGTCAGGGGAGGAGAGATAGATTAGGGTATCATCAGCATAAAGGTGGTAATGAAAACCATAGGAGCTGATGAGGGTGCCCAGAGAGGTGGTGTAGAGGGAGAAAAGGAGAGGGCCAAGGACTGATCCTTGGGGAACACCGACTGGCTGGGGGGTAGTAGGAGAGGAGGAGCTCGGAGTGGAGACGGAGAAGGAGCGATCGGAGAGGTATGAGGTGAACCAGGAGAAGACCGTGCCAGTGATGCCAAAGGAGCGGAGGGTGTTGAGCAGAAGAGGGTGGTCAACAGTGTCAAAGGCAGCCGACAGATCAAGCTGGATGAGGATAGAGAAGAGGCCTTTGGATTTAGCCGATAGTAGATCGTTAGTGACTTTGGTCAGGGCAGTTTCAGTGGAATGTAAAGGGCGGAACCCGGATTGGAGGGGGGATTTGTCCATTTAAAGTAAAAATGGACCCTGCAATCAAGTCTGAATTAGGCCCATTGTGTAGTGTGTACCCAGCATTAGAGTTTTAGAGCTAGGGTTTTGCTGCAGCAGTTAGGGTAAGGTGTAAGGTTAATATGCTAGATCCAATAGCCACCCGGCCACAAATATATCAGATGTCAAAGTGCATTTTTTACAAAACTACATTCTGATATCCCACTGGTCCCAATCCCAGGATTGGCTTCCCTAATAAGAAAGTGCTTGGGGTACAATTTCTTCCAAAGATCCCTCTGTTCTGGATTTTAGAAGGGAGAATCAAGTAATTTATTCTCTATGGGAAATCAAGGTATGCTTCAACTGATAATAGCTAATGCATCCTTGTCTGCACAATAAATTACCTTTCTAAGAGGAAAAGTCAAAACTGTTTTAGTCTTTGCAGTCAAGTCAATAATGGTATCCTCTACATCACAGGTTCTCAAACTCGGTCTCCTCAGGTCCCCACATGTTTTGCAGGGCTCCTCACAGTGGGCCTCATTCTAGTTCACTCTTTCTGACAAAATCATTCTTAGATGGACAAAACCATGTGCACTGCAGGTGGGGTAGATGTTACTTGTGCAGAGAGAATTAGATTTGGGTGTGGTTTAACTTCAAAGTGAGATCTATATTGCAGTGTAAAAATAAAGCAGCCAGTAATTACCCTGCACAGAAACAAAATAGCTCACCCAAATCTAACTCTCTCTGCACATGTTACATCTGCCCCACCTGCAGTGCACATGGTTTTCTCCATCTAAGAAGGATTTTGTCAAAAAGAGTGAACTAGAATAAGGCCCAGTATCACAAATTAAATATTTAGTTCCACCTGTAGATCCTTTAAAACTTGTCAGTGAGTAATGAATGCACCTGTGCACCTGCTGGGTGACCGAAAATGCCTACCATGTCTTTAAAGACAGACATCATAGGCGGTATGCAATGGAGCCCAAGCTCGCTGGACTTGCGGGATGCTGGACAATCTCTGACTCCTTTTTAAAGGGGCAATCATTTAATAGGCATGATCTCAGACTCCTTAATATTTCGCCCCATGTGCTCTTCTGGAATGGGACATTACTGGCACTGGCTCTAATTGAATTGTTCCTTTTGTGTTTGAAATTTCTTCCTCCTTTCTCAAGCCTAAGAAGTGCACCTCTACAAGATTGTTATTTTATATGAATCAATAAAAATGTCATAGTCGTTTTATTACAATCATGGGTATTTATACAGTGGGTTACTGTATTTAAAATGTAATTAATATAATGTTCCTGCCAAGCTATTGCAATATCGTTATGTTAGGTCTAGGCAGAGGGCACACGATCATTGACAATGTCACTACACTCCGCTGAGCTTAATGGCATCTGCAGTGCATGAATATCACAAATATATCACATTCATTTTCTAAAGGTGATTCCCCTGTGCTTACGTTTACAAGGATTTATCATAGTTCAATTTGTGGTTATACTAAAAGCATTTTTACTTCATTGACCAGATGATGTATAAACGCTGCTAAATTATTCATAATGGGATCTCTCTGAGGCCAGTGTGCTGTACCACAAAGCCTCCTCATGTCCTGTCCTTAAAGCAGCAGTCAGACACTGATTAGTATCCTTTAGTTAGGATTGCAGCATCAGTACACAACATTTATTTAGCTTACAGAAATAAAATCCATTAGCAAGAAGAAAAACTTTCTATACTAAAGTACTGTACAGTATGGAAAATTTAATATGCTATTCTTACCTTTTACTTATTTTCTTTAAAAAAAAAAAAAAAGCAATGCAATGGAGAATAGAAACAATGTAGTTAACAACAACAAGAACTCTCAACATGCAACCCTCAAGCTGTTGTGGACCTACACTTTGCAGCATGCCCTACCACAGTTTTAGCATTTCCTTATCGTTTAACTGTAGCAAGGCAAGAGCAGCTGGAGGGCTTCATGCAGGGCCGCCATGAGGGGGGTGCTATGGGGACAATTGTCCCGGGCCCAGCCGATCTTACAGAGGCATATGGCCTGGGGCACTCTATCCCCGCAGCCTAAACAGCTATCAGCACCTCCCTTCACTATACAGCCACACGGTCTGCGCGCACGATGGGTCGCCTGACCGCCATTCCCCCTCAATAGCGGCGGGCCACGTGTTGTCCCCAGCCTGCCGCACAGTCTCAGCCCGGAGCTTCAGTAATTACTGGTCCGGCGCCTGCTGCACATTCAAACAGGCAGTGCAGCAGGCCAGCCGGGAGCCCCCACACAAAGCCCCCATCGCACGACATGATGGAATGATGTCACAGCACATGCGCCAGGAGGATAAGGAGCCGGCCCGGCACCACCGTACTGTTCAGGAGCAGTGGAATCACCTGGATCAGAATGTGGCCGCCCACCCACCTGTGTTACCAATGAAAAGGTACAGGTAGTAAATAATTATAATAATAAACCAGGGAGAGGTACTGGACACTGCACAGACTCCTACATATATAAAGAAAATGTGTGTGGCTTTCCCCAATCTAATTATTACACAGTGTAGTAGTGCTAAAATAATAACACATACCCCCAAAGCCCAAAGTGTGACAGCACAATAGAATTTGTTGCATTTGCTATAAGAAACTATAAATAAATTAATGTATTTTTTAAGTACCACCCACTTTGTAACTCCACCCATAATATTCACAGCTGAGCTCTGCCCAGTGGGGCCCTGCCTATTTTGTCAGTCACAGGCCCTACAATTTCTGGTGGCAGCCCTGGCTACATGCCAAGCACACTGGCACAGTAGCAAATAAGCATGGGGCACAAATCATCAGAGAAAAATGACATATCAAGATGTCTAGTACAAGGGTACAGATTACTAAAACATAGGGGGTAAATCATCCCTGATCACATGGCTGTGATTTCGCAGGAGCTAGTGATCAGTTAAGCCACCGCCCTGCTCCAGTGTAATTCAGATTTGCGAATTAATGTGCTTTCTGTGTGAATGGATGTGTATGGGCGCACATTCGTTCGCACCCGTGAAAATTTGTCCGAAATCCTTCGTAACAAGTTTACCTTAAAATGATTTTTACATAGTGCATAGGGCACAAGTCACAAACAAAAGATAGTCATGTTTCCGAACCCCCACACACACACACACACCCACACCCACACCCACTTCCTGTCAATCACCTTGGGAATGGCAAGGGAACAGAACTAGTTGCAGGAATTCTTCGCAGTATGGCGCCACACATGCATACTGTGAACCGTATTCATGTGCAGTGTATCAATAATCACCCACTGTGCAAATTTGCAGATGTGTGATCAGGTCTCAATTCAGCCCATTGTTTGAAACTGTGGCTTTGATGATTGTTATGACCCACTGATGCAAAGGTGCCGATTCTGTGGGTGCACAAGGGCCCGAGCACCCATGGAAATTGATGAGCACCCACGGGCCCGAGTCCCGCTGCTGGGCCGCCATATTAACTTGCTAATTTGCGGCTGCAGCACCCACATTGCCGGACCCGCCACCTGGGAAACAGTATGCTGGGAAGAGTGTATTCTGTCCTCGGAGTACCTGCACTGTGGGGGCATTTATGTACCTGCACTGTTGGGGCATTTATGTACCTGCACTGTGGGGGGCATTTATGTATGTGGAACTCTGTTGTCATAATTTGAATATTGGAGACAACTGTGCTCCATAATATAAATTGGTATTATTTTGTGGCCACAGCCCTTCCCCATGAAGCCACTCCTCTATATTTTTGGCTTGAGCACCCACCAGCAAAAACATAAATCGGCACCTATGCACTGATGTACACTAAGGGAAGTGATATTTTTATGATGTCTTTGAGGTATCCAAATCTTTGACTTCTGAGTGGAAACTCCTGAATTAAGAACATTTTATTATCGTTTCTAAGTGAGACATTCTTTTTGTTTTGTGGTTGTTATATTACCATAATATTTACCCCAATGGGAAGAACTACTTTCCAGTTCTTTTCTATAGTGAATAATACTGTCCTGATGGAAATGCAGAGATTCAGCAGAACCTAGTACCTGGAGGCACTTCTGGGAGAAATAACTTGGGGGTTTATTCTAGTTCATTCTTTCTGACAAAATCCTTCTTAGATGGACAAAACCATGTGCACTGCAGGGGGGCAGATGTAACATGTGCAGAGAGAATTAGATTTGGGTGAGTTATTTTGTTTCTGTGCAGGGAAAATACTGACTGCATGATTTTACACTTCAATATAGATCTCACTTTGAAGAAAAACCCCACCCAAATCTAATTCTCTCTGCACAAGTTACATCTGCCCCACCCGCAGTGCACATGGTTTTGTCCATCTAAGAAGGATTTTGTCAGAAAGAATGGACTAGAATAACCCCCTTGGTGACAAAGCATCTGGGGAATTCAGTAAGAATGCAAAAGTTGTCAAAGTTCATCTCCTTGTAAAGGGGTTTTGATGAAATGTGAGTTACGATGCTTGGTAACTATCAGTTGAAAGGGAATGCCCCATTTATATCTAATTGGGTGGTTCAGAAGGGCCTTAGTGACATTGACCAGGTGTGTCTCTTTTTCAACATGAATAGAGCCAATTATTGTAACATTTGTAGTTGCTAGAACCAGAGTACCGATTAGCAAAGACATTTATAATTGAGGATACAATTTTATATTAGTTATACTGAGCAATAATATTTCTGGGCGGTTGATCAATGGAATATTTCCGCCGTAGTGCTCGGTGAGTGAGATCAGACTGGAATAAATTTGCTGTGAGATCATGGACTAGATGCGGAAATGGGCCTATTAGGTACAAGATCATATTCCTGATGTGGATATTGTCGTAACAGTTGTTCTCCATATCCTCTAGTTCAGTGGTTCTCAAACTTGGTCCACAAAGTTCACGTTTTCCAGGTGATCCGACAGGTGCTCTCATTACTCACTGACACATTTAAAAAAGATCCACAGGTGGAGCTAATTATTTCACAAAACATGCACTGAGTGGGGTCCTGAGGACCGACTTTGAGAACAGGTGCTCTAGTTGGTCCTTATAAGATTTAAACTTAGATTTCAAGTCTGCAAAGTCTTTATCCAAAACAGATTTGCATTGACGGTCCTTGTCTATCTTCTGTTCAACTGTGTCAGTACAGTTTCAGGCCTTTTTATTGTCCGATTTAAAAACAGAGATGATACAGTAGATAGAAGATCCGACTGGATTGAATTTTTGGCAGTGGCTACTATATAGTTGGTTGTTAAGCAGGATTCTGGCATCGCAGTCTGAGGCAGTGCAAGGAGGAAATGCTTTTGCTTTAACATAAGAGCCCTCCTTTTTCAAAATCTGAGAATATTATGGTTAGAAGTAGCAAAACTTCCCAGTTGTAACACTGCAGAAATTCTGATTTGGAAAAAATAATGTACTGTATAGTTACAAAAGAAGGAGAGAACACGCCAAATAGCTCCCAAGTGACAAATATCCAATGGGGGTCAATCTCAGTCGATAAGTAGTGTAGAAATAGTGTATGGATGTTCTATCACCACCATGAACATGTTTAGGCAGGGAGAGTCACTGCAGACCTCTGTAGAACACAGGTAAGGATAATAATCCATAAATGGGAAGATTGAAATCTGGCACAAGTCGAACAATGTTCTAAATAAGAGGCCCATAGGATGTACAAACTGAGGTGCAATGTCTCTGCTCAGGTATTAGAGGCAGGAATATTCACACTATAACCAAATGTTCAAGAAGAGGTATAGCCAGAAACCTACGTCTTATGTATCAGGGAATGGGATGGGATGGCTTTTATCAGGGCCGTAACTAGGGGGGGGCTGGGGGGTCACGCGCACCGGGCGCTGGAGGTGAGGGGCGCTGTGAGGTCCGGTGTATGTGGACGCTGTAGTGTAGCGGCGGGCATGTTACTTTGACTCCGTCGGAGTCCGTCCATCTCCTACTAGCGCGGCTGCAGGAAGCTCTGATGACTTCGAAAAGGCTTGCCGGACGCTGATTGGCTGAATTCAGCCAATCAGCGTCCAAGAGGTCTTTTTGAAGTCATCAGCGCTTCCTGCAGCCGCGCTAGTAGGAGATGGACGGTGAGAGGACTGTGCGGGGAGGGGGGGGGTCTCCGGCTGTGCGGGGAGGGGGGGGTCTCCGGCGCCAGAGACAAGGCGTCATTTGGTCGGTCCCCCCTGTCAGCTGCTAACTAAGCAGCGGGGAATAAACGCTGTGCGCATGCGCACAGCGTCTATTCCCGCAGCCAGGGGGCTGGGGGCATGGCTAGAGGCTCACAGAGCCTCTGGGTCATGCCCCCATAGCGGCAAAATGGGGGCGTGGCCTCGCGGGAGAGCAGCGATTATAGGCCACGCCCCCAAATTAGGCCACCCCCCCCCGAAAATTTCGGCAGCAGCATCACTGGGAGGGGGGGGCACCAAAAGACTGCCTTGCCCCGGGCGCCGGAAACCCTAGTTTCGGCCCTGCTTTTATGCAATAACTGAAGTGGGTGGAGGGCTTTGAAAGGTATGTAGCCCAAAGCCAGCAGCTGAGTTGTATAAAGTACAACTGGAGATAAACACAGATATGCAGGGCAATACAGTGTCCGCTGTCCAAGGCTAGATGAGGATCAGGAGAATAGCCTTGTAAAAAGAGCTGGGTAAAATGGCTGCCCACACTAAGAACCAGGAAAAGAACGGGAAGATACAGGGAGATCTGGGCTTATTGGAGTTCTGCAGCTTGGAGTTGTCACAATCTGGATGTCTGCTGGGATAGAGACATCTTAAGTAACAACAGCATTGTATACATTTTAAGTAACTTTAAGAAGAGTGTATATTTCTACAGTACCTATAGAGAGTTACATATACTTGGTTACTCTCCTAGAAAATATCCAGGGAGACTTCCATGTGTCACAACTGAAGAGCTGGATGAAGTCGTGTGGTGTGTAGCAACCGGAGACGGACCAGAGGAGGAAGGATTAAATCGTGCAGGTTTAATAATAGAATTCATAAATGGAACAATACACACTTGAATACTTTCTTTAAGTGGCAGTTAGTGGAAATAATAATTGAGCCAGCACGGCACTTTGAAAGAAGAAAAGTTCATTTAAATAATGACAGTTCAAGGCACTGAGGATGGCAGGCTGGGGTTTTGAAGAATGAGAGGATCCGGAAAGAGAATATACTTGATGGTATGAAGGATCCTTGAAGACTGAAAGAAGATGGATGATGACTGAAGAATGAAGAATTTGCTTGAAAGCAGAAGACTTGAAGAGCGAGGCCAGGGAGCTCAGGGATGCAGGCAGGAACCAGACTGTGGAGAGAACTGGCAGCGATGGGGTTAAGCAAAACCTGGATCAACCACAGAGCACTGGAAGCAAGGCACCAAGTCAGGAGAGGTGAGTCAGAGAGCCGGAGTCAGCTGGGAGCTGTGAACGCCTCTGGAGACTCTTTGTACTGACACTGAACAGGTCTAGGCAGATCCCCTATATCTCTAGAGGGCGGCTGCCATTGGCTGTCAGGTCAGTATGGGCGGAAACCTCAGACATGAGCCAATTTGCTATTTGCCCTTAACCAAGATGGCGGCGCCGGCCTCCCGGCGCCCCTACAGCACACACCGCTACACTTGCCAGCGTCCCACGCTGCCTGCTGCCCACCAGACTGCCGCTGCCTGCTGACCTGGAGACCACTACACGCTAGCCGACGGCGGGCGCGGACGGGTGAGTAGTATGCCCACCACGCACCCCCGCGGCTGCATGTGACAGTACCCCCCCCCCCTTTCTGGGTGACCCCAGGGCACCTACGCACCTTGTGTGGATTCCTTTGAAAGAATTGTCTCACCAGACGGGGAGCATGGAGGTCTGCAGCATCAACCCAGGAATTCTCTTCAGGACCGAATCCAAGCCACTCTACCAGATACTGAAGATGGGTATTGCGACAACGTGAGTCGATAATGCGCCTCACCTCGAACTCTGTCTCTCTCTCTGAGCCAATCTTGGGCGGCTTAGGCACCTTCTTCTGATATAAGTTCAATCTCAAAGGCTTCAGAAGAGACACATGGAAAGAATTCGATATCTTTAAGGAAGAAGGGAGCTGTAGTCTGTAGGCCACCGGATTAATCACTTGAGTGATTGGGTACGGCCCGATGAACCGGGGAGCCAGCTTCATGGAGGGTAACCGAAGGCGTATATGGCGGGTAGACAGCCATACTCGATCTCCAACCTTCAATTTAGGAGCCGCTCTTCTTTTTCTGTCCGCCATCCTTTTATAACGAGCGGATGCTTTGAGGAGAGCGGTATGAACGTCTGACCAGATTTTTGCAAACCGTTGTAGAGAAGAAGCAGCTGCAGGGACATCGGACAACGATAAATCTGAGAACTCTGGAGATCGGGGATGTTTGCCAAAGACAGTAAAAAAGGGAGTGGTGCCGGAGGATGAATGATAGGAATTGTTGTGCGCAAATTCCGCCCAAGGCAAAAGGTCTACCCAGTCGTCTTGAGAGGAAGAGATGAACAAACGAATGAAGGCTTCCAAGTCCTGGTTGACACGTTCTGTCTGTCCGTTGGTTTGTGGGTGGAAAGCAGTGGAGAACTTGAGCTTGACTTGTACAGAGGAACAGAGGGCCCTCCAAAACTTTGCGACGAACTGTACTCCACGGTCGGATATAATCTCTTTGGGCAACCCATGGAGTTTGAAGATGGTGGAAATGAAGAGCTGAGCCAAAACTGGAGCGGATGGGAGGCCTTTCAATGGGAAGAAGTGCACCATTTTAGAAAACCGGTCAACTACCACCCAGATTACCGTATGCCCTTTGGAGGGAGGAAGTTCGCAGATAAAGTCCATAGACAGGTGGGACCATGGTTCTGTTGGTATGGCTAGAGGTAGAAGAGGACCGGCAGGGGACGTTCTGGAGGACTTATGCTGAACGCAGCAGGAACATTAAGGTCTTCTGTGCCCCCGTATGCCCTGCAAACGGGAAGCGTGTGCCCAGGACAGCACTCTCTTGCGGAGATTGAGAGGAACGAAGGTCTTGCCTGGTGGGGGTGAAGGCTGGACTCTTACTTGAGCAAAGACCAGTGGGTCGAGGATTGGATGAGGCGGAGTCTCAAGGTCTGCTGGGGTTTCGAAAGAGCGTGAAAGAGCATCGGCCTTGGCATTCATCGTCCCGGGTCGGAATCTGATTTGAAAATTGAAACGTTCGAAGAACATGGCCCAGCGGGCTTGACGAGCTGTAAGACATTGGGCGTGCTTGAGGAAAGAGAGATTCTTATGGTCGGAATATACAGTGATTTTATGTCGTGCCCCCTCCAGGAGGTACCGCCACTCCTCCAATGCTGATTTGACTGCCAGTAACTCCTGCTCCCCAATGGGGTAATTCTTTTCCGCGGGAAGAAACTTCTTGGAGAAGAAGGCACATGGATGAAGTTCCTGGTCCTCCCCTCTCTGCGACAAGATTGCCCCTACCCCTTCTGAGGTTTGCGTCCACCTCGAGAATGAAGGGCTTGTCTAGGTTTGGCTGGAGAAGGATTGGGGCGGAGATAAAAGCATTCTTTAGTTGCTGGAAGGCTTGGGAGGCCTCAGGTGACCACTGACTTGGATCTGACCCCTTACGGGTTAGAGCAGTAAGAGGTGCAGCAAGGGTGGAGAAGTTCCAGATGAAGCGACGATAATAATTTGAAAAGCCCAGGAACCTTTGGATGCCTTTGAGCGTGGTGGGGGCTGTCCAGTCTAAGATGACTTTTACTTTTTCTGGATCCATCTCTATCCCAGTGCTGGAGAGGATGTGGCGGAGGAATGGAATGGAGGTGACCTCAAAGACGCACTTGTCTAGCTTGCAGTATAGTTTATTTTGGCGAAGACGCCGTAGGACTTCAGATACTGTTTGACGATGGAGATGGAGGTTAGACGAGAAGATGAGGATGTCATCGAGATACACCACAATGGAATGATACAGAAAATCTCAAAATATGTCGTTTACAAATTGTTGGAAGACGGCTGGAGCGTTGCAAAGACCAAATGGCATCACCAGGTATTCGTAGTGGCCGTCGCGGGTGTTGAAAGCCGTCTTCCACTCATCTCCAGAACGGATCCGGATCAAGATGTACACCCCTCTTAGATCCAGTTTAGTAAAGATAGAAGCCCCTCGGATCTTGTCAAAAAGTTCGGTGATAAGGGGTAAAGGATAGCGGTTCTTGATCGTGATATCGTTCAGACCCCTGTAGTCGATACACGGCCGGAGAGTTCCATCTTTTTTTTTTTACGAAGAAAAACCCCGCTCCGGCTGGTGAAGTAGATGGGCGAATGAACCCTTTATTCAAGTTCTCCCGAATGTAGTCAGACATAACCTTGGTCTCAGGTAGAGACAAGGGGTAGATGCGGCCCCGAGGTGGAAACTTCCCAGGCATCAACTCAATCGGACAGTCCCAGGGACGATGAGGCGGCAGGGTATCGGCACCTCCCTTGCTGAAGACGTCCGAAAAAGAAGAATATGGTGTGGGTATCGACAAGGGTGAAGCTGGTGAAGACGAAAGACTGGGGCCTCCCTCTTCTTGAGGATTAGTTTGATGGAGTGGAATGACACGAGGCATGCAAGTAGTTAGGCAGTTCGTACCCCAGGCTTTGATCTCCATACTGGACCAATCAATATGAGGATTGTGTTTAGCAAGCCATGGTAGGCCCAGGACTACCTGGTGTGACGACTGAGGAAGGACCAAAAACTCTAGAGTCTCTTGATGTAAAGCACCCACGAGAACCGTCACAGGATTGGTTTGAAGAGTGATTTGCCCACTGCTGATGCGACTCCCATCTACTGCAGTGAGGACCAAGGGATGGACCAAAGGTTGCACCGCCAAGGAATGTTGAAAGACGAAAGAAGAAGAAAGGAAGTTTCCAGTCGCTCCGGAATCTAGTAAGGCCTGAATCTTGATTTTCCCCTGAGGGCACACAAGGGTAACCGGAATGGTGGAAACAGTTGAGGAGGGAGATGAAAGCAGGACTCCTAACCTGGCCTCCCTCGGGGAGGTTAGGAGCGGTCGTTTCCCAGACGCAGTGGACAGGAAGACAACAGATGAGCGGAAGAACCGCAGTACATGCAAAGATTCTCTCAACGTCTACGGGATTTTTCTTCTAAGGAGAGCCGGGAGCGGTTGATCTGCATGGGTTCATCTGGTGGAGTAGTTGTGGAGGAACCTGGCCTAGGAACAGAAACAGCGTTGGTGGTGAAACGAGGGCGGAGACGATCGGAGCGATTTCTCTCTAGTTGACGCTCCTGCATCCGTAGATCTACTTTGTTGCACAAGGAGATGAGTTCAACCAAAGTAGCAGGAGAGTCACGGGTAGTTAATTCGTCCTTGATACGACCTGCCAGCCCATTCCAGAAGGCGGAGACGAGAGCCTCTTCGTTCCATTTTAATTCCGAAGCCAGAGTCTGGAACTGCACAACATATTGTCCCACTGAACGACTACCCTGGCGAATCCTCAGGATCTCAGTAGCGGCAGAAGACACTCTGCCAGGTTCGTCGAAGATGTGACGGAAAGAGGTAATGAAGGCTTCATAGTCATTGAGCAGGGGATCAGCGCGTTCCCAGAGAGGGGACACCCAGTCCAGAGCTGACCCTGCAAGGAGAGACACAATATATGCACTTTTGCCTTGGAGGTAGGGAAGTGAGATGACTGTAAGGTGAAATGAACATCGCATTGGTTCAGAAACCCACGGCATCCCTTCGGTGAACCATCATATTTGCTGGGGGTTGGTAATTGCATATGATGAGGAACTACGGGTCCAGGTATAGGAACAGGAACTGGAACCTCTGGTGCTGTAGCCACAGAAACTGAGACAAGGCCTGAAGAAATTGAGCCACTTGGCGTTGGGTAGCCTCTACTTGCTCCAGACGAGCCACGATGCTGTGAAATGCGTCCGCCATGGAAGCCTGTTCTTCACCCGACTCCATCGGGTCAGTACAAACTGTCACAACTGAAGAGCTGGATGAAGTCGTGTGGTGTGTAGCAACCGGAGACGGACCAGAGGAGGAAGGATTAAATCGTGCAGGTTTAATAATAGAATTCATAAATGGAACAATACACACTTGAATACTTTCTTTAAGTGGCAGTTAGTGGAAATAATAATTGAGCCAGCACGGCACTTTGAAAGAAGAAAAGTTAATTTAAATAATGACAGTTCAAGGCACTGAGGACGGCAGGCTGGGGTCTTGAAGAATGAGAGGATCCGGAAAGAGAATGTACTTGATGGTATGAAGGATCCTTGAAGACTGAAAGAAGATGGATGATGACTGAAGAATGAAGAATTTGCTTGGAAGCAGAAGACTTGAAGAGCGAGGCCAGGGAGCTCAGGGATGCAGGCAGGAACCAGACTGTGGAGAGAACTGGCAGCGATGGGGTTAAGCAGAACCTGGATCAACCACAGAGCACTGGAAGCAAGGCACCAAGTCAGGAGAGGTGAGTCAGAGAGCCGAAGTCAGCTGGGAGCTGTGAACGCCTCTGGAGACTCTTTGTACTGACACTGAACAGGCCTAGGCAGATCCCCTATATCCCTAGAGGGCGGCTGCCATTAGCTGTCAGGTCAGTATGGGCGGAAACCTCAGACATGAGCCAATCTGCTATTTGCCCTTAACCAAGATGGCGGCGCCGGCCTCCCGGCGCCCCTACAGCACACACCGCTACACTTGCCAGCGTCCCACGCTGCCTGCTGCCCACCAGACTGCCGCTGCCTGCTGCCGCTGACCTGGAGACCACTACACGCTAGCCGACGGCGGGCGCGGACGGGTGAGTAGTATGCCCGCCGCGCACTGCTGTGTGTGACACCATGCAAGTAGACCAATTTCCTGGATCCTAGAAGTTTTAATGACATGATTTACAAGACTAGAGGGACATAGGGGGTTATTCTGTTTGATACGGTGGGACCGTATACGGGCAGATCAGGCTTTTTTTTTCATCTGCACATGCGTATCTTTCGCAATGCGCATGTGCAGCGACCTCACACCGCTCATGGACGGGTCTCTCCGTGCAAAAAAACCTGTCCACAAGAACACTGTCATTGTGGGCGGCATGTGGGCGTTTTTATGGGAGCGGCCGGAATAAGGAGGAAAACTGGGTGTAAACATGGGCATACACGGGGGTGTGCACACAAAATGCACGGTGCCACAACCACCTAGATCGGAGAATGCACCGTGCATTTTGGCCCAAAGATACCGCATGAGAGCGGACGCCTGGGTCTGCTAATTACGCTGATAACTAGACAAACACATACACCTGAATGTAATAAGCAATGCTGCAGGCTATTAAGTGAAAACCATTATTTCACTACCTGCAAGCCACTCACAGCCCTCAAACACATTGGAAGCTTATCTTTCTACACTTCTCAACATGTAAAGGTTGGTTTAATTTTAGGTAATATTCATTCTAATACCTGGTTATATATGTCCAGGTAGTTATTTTATAACCATCTACACCCATTCAGAAAGTGTTTTTTTATACTTTAAAAAGCAGGACACTCAATTCACAGGAGTCGACATGTGTCAACTTTTTCACTGTAACACAAACATACCAGTTTTTTATTATGAAAAAGACACGTAAACCATGTCTAAGAGCAACAATCATGTTTTTAGACTCAATTTCTACTTGCAATGGTGGAGCAATGTCCTAAGGCCATGGCCACTATTTTGCACACAATCTGTATTTTTTTTCCCAAGAACATACATTATGCACTTTCATATCTGCTCTGAACTTTATGTAGCACACTCCTTATGTCAGATGCCACCAAGCACATTATTGCAATCACATATCTCTAACAAAGGATCCCAACATCTGCCTATCACACTCTAAAGTCTTATTTTGAACAATATTAGAACATGTTTGCATGTAGCATACGCTCAGATATACAGAAGGTGTCGGTGGGAAAACGGACGAGATCCGTCCGTGCACTGTGGCATACGCTCAGATGTACGCCAGGTATCGGTGGCTAAGAGGGAGATCTGTCCGTGCACGGTGGCGTACGCTCAAGTGAACGCCACTCCCCTTTGTCTGTTTCTGTGACCGTCCGTGTGCGGCTGTTCTGTGGGTAGCAAAAACTGTTAACATTTTAAATTTGAAATCAGTTGGAGGATTTAATTACAATTGTGCTGTCTTTTGTGGATAGTGTACATTTCACTGGCCTAGATAGACCATCTACACATTGCGTTTTGACAGGTCCCTTTTAAACGGACATGTTTGGCAGGAAGGAGCCTGCACATTGAACTCTGGCTGTGTCTACACATTGCATTTTAGCAGGATGTAGTCGACGAGGAGCTGCTAAAACGCAATGTGTAGATGCAAGAAACTGCATCCTGCTAAACAGGATCCTGTTCGACTGCATTCTGCTAAAATGCAATATGTAGACGCAGCCTAATACAGGGCCTTATTCTGATCGGTGCGGCCGGATCCGAATATGCGGCCAGGACCGTGCGTGCGAAACCCCGCCTTCCATACGGATCGCCAACTCCGTCCGTACGCAGTAAGAAGCTGGAAGAACGGACCGCACGTGTATTTCTCATGAATACACCTCCTCCATCTCAGGGAACCTCCCCCATCATTCGATGGTCGCAGAACATCGAATGCAGGGCCGAGTGGTCCGCCAGCTCCCGCAACCTCAGACCACACGGACATTTTTCCGTGCAAAAGCAGGGATCTGGGCGGGCAGCTGACATCCGGCGATGTCATATGTCCGCCCCCTACACGTGCGTCACGACTGCTTTACCATACATACGCCCAGCGTTTGCATGGGAACGCCCATGAAACGCGGGGCGTATGCATATGGTAATGAGCCCAAATAGCCCTTCACGCCCCTCTCCACCCCCTGTTCGGAGTGTTCACATTTCATGCGGGATTGGCCGTACGCCCCGCTCGCACATGCGCAGAGACGCCTCTGCACATGCGCAGACACAAAACATCGGCGGACCGACCGCACGCGGACATTACTGCACCAACCAGAATAAGGGCCACAATTCTTTGGGCCTTATTTTGGTTCATTCTTTCTGACAAAATCCTTCTTAGATGGGCAAAACCATGTGCACTGCAGGTGGGGCAGATATCACATGTGCAGAGAGAATTAGATTTGGGTGGGGTTTTACTTCAAAGTGAGATTTATATTGCAGTGTAAAAATAAAGCAGTCAGTATTTTCCCTGCACAGAAACAAAATAACTCACCCAAATCTAATTCTCTCTGCACATGTTACATCTGCCCCCCTGCAGTGCACATGGTTTTGTCCATCTAAGAAGGATTTTGTCAGAAAGAATGAACCAAAATAAGGCCCTTTATGTCTGCACATAAAGAATCGTAAAGAAGGAAATTGTATAATAATGATTTTATTTGTAAGTATAAGTGCAATACTAAAGTCAATTTAGTTATTTTGTCCAAAAGTATCTACTGTATGTGCTGTATATAATTTAAATAAAAAGGCTGTGCTGCAAAAAAAGAGGTATCCAGGTATATATTTTTTTGTTTTATTTTCAGACTGGTGATGTTTATGCTGATGTAGCTGAGCCTCACACGTTCCGTGCTAGCACAGTCCCTGACTTTCCCTGCTGATTGTGTGAAAATGAAAGCTCACATGCCTGAGTTTCCCCAGAATAGTTATTCTGTGCATGAAAATTCCTACTGATGTATATTTAGATACATACTGTACTCCTGATATACTATTTGCTTTATAGCACCAGAGGTTTACATGCCAGCGCCTTTTCCAATTTCAATATTATTTACATGTATATACTTATTTCATTCATTTAAAGTAGTGAGCCTGAAGAGCACTGATTTCCCTGCAGTTTGATTATGTATGTGATGCCTATATATGCACACAGGGATAACAGAATGAGTTTACACCAAGCAACTAGATACTATCAGAAGGGATGTCTCTTTGTATGGGCTCATGGGGCAGTTGCCCAAGGGCCCCACTATCCATGAGGCCCAGACGTGTCAGCCAGTAAATCCCCCACCTCCCACACACCCATGCTTGCATCCATGTGAGGTTATGACTGAAACCTCTACAGCAGGTATACACAATAGCCCCTGCTGTCCACGTTGGCTTGGGGGTGCAGTGGTTGCTCACACCATGGCCGGCTCCATGCACTTGTGACACTTCAAATGCCATCTACCAGAGATCACATACCGGCAGCCACAGTTTGTGATTGGCTGCTGGGCCGCAACCTCTGACTGGCTCACGAACCGGTAAGGCTGGTTTCACACACTCCGGCTCCTGCCGTACGGTGAAATCCCGCACGGCCAGGGAGCCGTGCCGCACACATTAGTTTATCATGGAGGGGATGGCCACAGCACGGCAGCCGTCCCTTCCAGTGGTGGGATCCGGCTGCAACCGTGCGGCCGGGTCGTGGCCGTCCCGTGTGAATGGACACAATAGTGTCCATTCACAACTAATGTGTGCGGCACGGCTCCCTGGCCGTGCGGGATTTCACCGTCCGGCAGGAGCCGGAGTGTGTGAAACCAGCCTAATGTATTTGAAATGGCTACTGGACTCAGGGCCTTATTTTGGTTCATTCTTTCTGACAAAATCCTTCTTAGATGGGCAAAACCATGTGCACTGCAGGTGGGGCAGATGTAACATGTGCAGAGAGAATTAGATTTGGGTGGGGTTTTACTTCAAAGTGAGATCTATATTGCAGTGTAAAAATAAAGCAGTCAGTATTTTCCCTGCACAGAAACAAAATTACTCACCCAAATCTAATTCTCTCTGCACAAGTAACATCTGCCCCCCCCTGCAGTGCACATGGTTTTGTCCATCTAAGAAGGATTTTGTCAGAAAGAATGAACCAAAATAAGGCCCTCAGTGAGGGTCAGAAGAGTCATGCTGTGCTCCCCTCAGAGACAGACAGCGCTGGTGGTAGCTGCAAACAGCAGCGGCATTACAGCAGTAGCAGCAGCGGAGGTGAGGCAGAGTAAACTACTGGGGGTATTATATATAAATGGCACTACTGGTGGTCATTATGGGGCCGATTCAGACCCAAATTCTGCCCCATTGTTGATGGTGGTGGTCTGCGCAGCGGGAATATGTGCATGTGCAAACGCCTTCGGTGAGTATCACACTTGTCGAGGCGTTCGCACTGTCAGGGAAGAGAAGGGGGCAGGCAGGGGACAGGAGCAGGGGAAATTCCAGCGTTTTATGGGCATCTGCTTTAAAAAGCTGGGCATTCCCCTGGGTATGAAAGCGCGTCGATGACTGCCAGAACGCACAAATGACGTTACATGATGTCAGCATCCCCCCTGGATTCGGTACGTATTGACTTACTTTTCAGACCGAAGGCTGCATAAATGGTCAGCGACCATCGAATGATCTCTGCTCCGTTCAACCGCATTCTAAAGGAATGTGTAAATGTACACATCCCCTTGCATCTAAATGCAGGGATTCGCTTGGCGGGGGAGAGGCGAGTGATCGTGTAAGTAGCACTAAAATGCTGGTTCAAAAAATGAAAAGTTATGCCACTGCGCATATAGCGTTTCCTGGAAGTTCAAGGAACACCGACGCTGCTGGGAAAAGATACATAAAGTTACATTTATGTCTTTGTTGACATCTTCATTTTTGACAACTACCATTCTGGCACTGGATACTTAGCTATTCCATACAATTTGTATTCTCTAGAATTGCTTATTGACTGAGAGTGCCATAATGGTTGCTATGGCACTGACTACTTTCACCAATCAGCACTAGTGTGGAAAATCCCAGGATAGTCATTTGTGGGATCCTGGGATATTAGCTGAAAACTGCAGGGATTTGATTTCCGGGATTACAATGCGCATGTACATTCAGTTTCAGCCGGGCAGGACTAGGCACTAAGCACTCAGCTGAGAAGTAGCCCAGCTGAAGATGAAGCTTTGGCCTCAATGTTGAACCCACGACTCTACCGGTGGTACTGCGGCTCTCAGTTTTGCCTTCCTCCCAGCAGACTGTATAATTGATCCACCATATGATCTGCTGGTATCTATCCATGGATGGCACCTCTTGTACTAAGATCACCAAATCCTGATGTAGTGAGGGCTGAGACAAATTAAATAATCCCAATGCATATACTATCTCTTAGCCAATTGTATCATGTACAAAAGAGCCAAGGGTCCTGTTAATTCTATCACAATTGCGCAAGCTGAACAACACAAATTACCATGCAATTGCTCTCCCCCACTTCTAGCAATCAAGAACAAATATAGTGTACAGTACAATCTATGACAATTGCCCCAGGCTCTCCATCATAGACTAGGTTAGCATGGTGCAGGGCGAAGAAGGGGGGCACCATAGAAAGGTGCCACGTAAAAGGTAAATGTGGCGGTAGCCAAGTGCGCAATGACAGTGGGGGCAAGTAACACTCATAAAATCAAGGGCATGTACAGGACAGCGTTCATTTGTCAGACATTGGCACGACTTGTTTATAAAAATGCACTGCAGGAAGTGCTGGGGTCTCAGTAAGAGCATTTTGCAGGCTGGGGGTTTTCGGTACCCGGGCAGGCCCGAGAACCTCAGTGGCAGGAAGAAGGCTCCATAGCGAAGGCGTTGTTGAGGGCCTACAGCGTAGGTATGTGGCATGCCCCATCGTAAATCAATGATCAGCATTGATAGGTTTTTGTGCCTTGCCCACTGTTCTCTGCCCTTACCCTGTAAAATGTAACTAAGGTAATGTGAATAACCTGTCAGATCATGTCAGAAGATGTCACCACGCTTCAAAAGGATCTTGCAAATCTAGATGAGTGGGCTAAAAAGTGGAAGATGAGGTTCAATGTGGATAAATGTAAGGTTATGTGTAATATCCTGTGTAGTATTTGTGCTGTGTGCCTAGGATGCCCTATTGTTTACTGTATTATCAAACATGGTTACTGTGTACCTATCTGTTATCCCCATAGGGGACGTTGCATGTTTAATGGACACCTGTAAATGTATATCCATGGATGCCTTCACAGAAGGCAAGATAAACTTTCATGAAAAAATACTGTAAATATGTTTGTAGTCGTGGCCCACTGCAGTGTCCCCCCAGGAAAGATTGGACTGAGCTGCCCAGATGCAGGGACTAATGGAGGGCAAGTCCAAATGCCCTGCACTGAGGGGAGAAGATAAACTATCGCAAAACACTGTTTTAATAAAGTTTTTATGCACGCGCTGGGAGCGGGAAGGCAGAGGATCGCGTGCCCTATAGTTATAAATAAGGGAGAGATTCCTGAGGAGAGGGGGAGATCGAGCAGAGCTGCGCAGCAGGAAGGACGGACAGCGCTGCTGGGAAGTGAGGGAAACTTACGAGTCCTGAGGCGCGCTGTCTCGGTGGATCGGGTGCTGAGCGGGGACAGGCGGCGAGAGCTCAGGTAAACGCTGGCCGGAGAATCCAGCCTGGGACTGACGGAGGTAGGCGGCGCCGGAGGAGTGACGCAGAGAGACAGGAGGCCGCATCATCTTGCTGGACAGCGGCCGCGTCATTGAAAGGCGGCGCCAAGCCCGGAGGTCGGACTAAAGGGGGAGAGTGTCGCAGCCCAGAGAGGCCGGACGGGAGGCGGAGAGTGACGGAGAAGGAGGGGTCGGAGCCGGGAAAAAGGAGATCCTGGAGAATGCCATGGGGAGTGGTGAGTGAAAAACCCAACCCCTGCAGCAGCATAGCACGTCCCCAGTACGGCCCCATACCAGGCACAGCCACCCACAGAGACTTACACAGGAGGGTTTAACGACCAAAACACAACCCCCACCCCCTAGTGGATACCCATTAAAACGAAGAGTCACAATATACAGTGACAGTTCAACTTCTAGACAGCTCTGAACCGCCCAGCACCATATAGGGAGCAATATACTTCAGTACAGCCAGCTCCCCTGCACGTCTCCCTAGCAGCCCCAAGAGAGAGAGAGAGACAGAGATGAACTAGGAAAGATATATCAGATCCCCAGCATCCACATTAGTTACTGTAGCAGCCTGTCCTCCCCACTATAACAATATAGTGAAGCTGACACCCTCAGTGCAGTTCTAGGCAGGCATACCAGCATATCTCCAAGCTCACGGTACAGCAAAGAGTAACCGTTACCCTGCCAGAGTCCGTCAGAGGATGGATGTGTGAAATCAACAGATAGTCTGAGGCGTTTTAGTGAGTGGACACACAGCGCAGCAGCAGGCTCAGGCATAGAAAATCCGCAGAATAATCCGGGCTAAACCCGACGAATTTCAGTCAGGGGACGCCCAAAGGAAAAGATCTTAACCAGAGAGTCTCATATCTACACTACAGTGCAGGGAATAGGCGAAACCCGGCTTTGTGAGCCAGGGGAAGGCCAACAGAGGAAAGATATTTCTTAACTGCAATCAAGTGCTCTAGTTATCCTGTAGCAATCCTGGTTGCCTAGGAACCCAGCAGCATACGGGAGACTGGTAAAGCAGGCAGCCAGTCCAGGGAAGTCACTTAATAATCTGCAGCGGCGATAGTGTGACAGGAAAGGATACATCTCACTAACAAGTAAGCTTCATTGTAATGGAAAAGGACCTTCAAGGATACAGTGTTGCTTCAGCCTAGCAGGATGCACCACGCCTACTGATTTATGTGATAACTTTATTGCAACGTCTGTGGAAATTAATCATACTGTACCTACCTTCTCCTGGTCTGTTGATCCGTGTTATAGACTGAACTTTTTTCCTGGACTGTGGCCACTAGGTAGAGCTCTGTAAGGGGAGAAAAAGCGCTTACTGTGTAGAGTATAGATAAAGTATAAGTTAATATTATTATTGCGCAATGATAAGGTGTTAATTAACACATAGAACATAGATGAGTTTAGTATAACTGAAAAGTAGTATAGAAGAGAAATCCTGAGGTTCACTGTGTATAAAAGTGTTTGTTACCATTAACAGTGTTATACTTTAAGGCATTGTTTATAGTGTATACGGTAAGGTAATACATTCTTTAAGCCGAGGCAGTCTGGGCCGGAGGAGATACCAGGTGAAACTGTTCATATTGATAAGAGTTGCAGTGTATGTACTGTTTTGAAATATTGTTTCTATATATATTGTATGCAAAACTAGGATGAAATAAATCATTTAAAATTCTCTACGTGAGCTTTTCTGAGAAGACGAGAAGAATAATACTTACCTTAGTGAGAAGTCCAACCTACGGCTATTGGAAAGGAAATTCCTACTTAGTAGGGGATCACAATTGGCGTCTACGGACAGGATAGGAAAATGGCGGAGTCGGAACCCCAAACCCCCAAATCAGTAAAAAGAAGAGTCCTCCCATCCCCGAACGACATTGGGATAAGAAGAAGAGGAGAAATGGCAGAGAACTCGACCATTACCATGCCTTATTACTTCGGGGCCCCATGGTTGCCTGTGTACTCGGGAAATAAACGCACGGCGGGGACGACAACATTCCGAGATTTTAAAGATAGGATGAAGTCTATGTTCGACTTGGGGCATGTAAGCAATGAACAGCAAGTACAAATGCTGCTAGGACAATTGAAAGGACAGGCGAGGAGAGAGGTGAAGGCGTGGATGGGGGAAAGAAAGGTCACAGTACAAGACATTTTCAAAAAGTTGGCCAGCGTATTTAACGCACGCACCCCGGCAGATTTAAAGGGACAGCTATACGCAAGAAAACAAAAACCCCAAGAGTCATTGAGAGACTTCGCCCTGGCGTTGCAAGAGGCCTCGCATGCTATTCAGGCGATCGAGCCAGGAGACAAGGATCAGGAAAATGAAACTCTGATTAACCTTTTCGTGGAAGGAGCTCGGGAAAAAACAATACGAGCACAACTCAGAATGTGGAGGAAACAGAACCCGGGCGGCACTTTTTCAAAATTCAAAGAGGCAATCTTCCACATATTAGGGCTGAACCAGTGTGACGACGAGGAGAGCCAAGCGACCACCGATACGGAAGATGAAGAGGATGAGGTGGATGAAGAACCGGCACCTAAGACTTCCATCCGCGCAGGGAAAGGAGCTGTCACCCAGCAAGTACAGACCGGACGAGAGGTGTCTGGGCCTCTGGCAGAGAAGCTGGATATGATTACCAAAAGCTTGGCAGAAATGGGAAAAGAATTGAAGGACCTCCGACAAGAGCAATTACTGCTCAAAAATAAGGGAAACAACGCCGGAGCTTCGGGCCGAGGCCGAACACCCTGGACGACCCCGGTCGGAAGAGGGAGACGGGCCACCGACCGCTTCGATGCCCAAGGGAGCCCGATTTGCAGACGATGCCACAAGAGTGGGCACATCGAACGCTTTTGCAGAGAAGAAGATTTAAATGGAGACGCCCCGAGGTCGCGGACCCACCCTCGGGAGGATTCCCCCCAGTAGGTCCGACCCCGCCAACCTGGCATTCCCGATACGTAGGAGCCTGCCCACACGTAACCATCGCTATCAATGGTGTGGAGATTTCGGCACTATTGGACACGGGATCCCAGGTCACCACCATCTGTCTCACCGAGTTTGACAAGTACTGGCCAAGGGAGGAAATTATGACGCCGCCAAACAACTGGCTGCAACTGTTGGCCAGCAACGGACAAGCCATTGAATATTGCGGGTACTGGGAAGCCGAACTGACGATCGGGAAAGCACGGCTGATCCGTCAAGGGTGTCTGATCACCAAGGAATATAACGAACACCTCCCACCCATGATATTAGGGATGAACGTGCTTAAAAACTGCCCAGGAGAACTAGTAGAATCCTTACAACAGGAACTAGGGCGGGCAGATAGAGAAGAACGAAAGGCTCTGCTCCAGACGGTCAGATGGTTAAAGGGAGTGGGGAGCTTCGCTAACGACCGTGGAGAAGTTGGGAAAGCTCGAATTAGCGATCGGACCGCCCTCCTCATCCAGCCGAACTCAGAAGTGATGCTACAATGCAAGGCCCGCTTCGGAGTAGGCGGAACAGACTATGATGCTATGGTAGAACCCCACGACCCGAGTGGACAATATCCATTCGCAGTAGCGAGGGCCGTCACCAGAGTCCACCAGGGTCAAGTGTTTGTGCGAGTACTCAATCCGCATAGCTTCCCAATCAAATTGAAGAAAAATTGCCCAGTCGCTAGATTGACCGAAGTCAACTTCGAGGATGTCTTTGACGGGGAGGCCTTCACTACCACACAACGAGTAACGGATCCACCTCCGCCAACAGGGGTTGAAGAGAAACGATGGTGGGATCCCATTCAGATTGGGGACCAGAGTACTTCAACCAAACAGAAAGACGGTGTGATACAGGTGGTGAAAGAATTCTCTCAAGCCTTTAGCCAGCACCCCTCAGATTTCGGCACAGCAAAAAATGTGGTTCACTACATACCCACAGGAGACCACCCACCTATTAAAGAAAGACATCGTCCGTTAGCCCCTGCACTGTACCAGCCAGTACGGGAAATGCTGGCCGACATGAGGGAGTCCGGAGTGATCACCGAAAGTCATAGTCCATGGGCGGCCCCCATTGTCTTGGTCAAGAAGAAGAACGGGAGTCTGCGGTTCTGTGTGGATTATCGCAAGTTAAATAATGTAACACACAAGGATGCGTATCCATTACCCAGGATTGAGGAATCGCTAACCGCCCTTAAAACCGCCCAAGTATTAAAATAAAGCAACAAAGTAATTGCCCTTCGTCAAGACAAGAGTTTACCCCGAGTTCAGCAATGGATCAAGTAGCACCGCCAGAACGAGACGAGAGGGAGGCGTCCACCCGTCTCACGGAAAGACCATTGCGAAGCACTCGAGGAGTATTGCCCCTACGTTATCGTGTTTAGACAGACACAATTAGGTACTTTCCGTAGAAATAAGTGGACTTCCCGTGGAAAGCCGGTGACCGGTGCAGGGCATTGCGCTGGTCCACCAAAAGGTGTGACCCCCTGAGGCTGGGTGGTCCCGGAGCGGTCGAGGTCCTGAAGAAAAGAACAAACGGAAAGCACTTTATTGGGATGCAGATACTCGATTGGAAAGTGAGAAGACTATATTTTAAGTCCATTGGAGTTATTAGGCAGCATAACTTGTTGCATGGGGACATGCAATATTCCAACCGGGAAGAATTGTAATATCCTGTGTAGTATTTGTGCTGTGTGCCTAGGATGCCCTATTGTATACTGTATTATCAAACATGGTTACTGTGTACCTATCTGTTATCCCCATAGGGGACGTTGCATGTTTAATGGACACCTGTAAATGTATATCCATGGATGCCTTCACAGAAGGCAAGATAAACTTTCATGAAAAAATACTGTAAATATGTTTGTAGTCGTGGCCCACTGCAGTGTCCCCCCAGGAAAGATTGGACTGAGCTGCCCAGATGCAGGGACTAATGGAGGGCAAGTCCAAATGCCCTGCACTGAGGGGAGAAGATAAACTATCGCAAAACACTGTTTTAATAAAGTTTTTATGCACGCGCTGGGAGCGGGAAGGCAGAGGATCGCGTGCCCTATAGTTATAAATAAGGGAGAGATTCCTGAGGAGAGGGGGAGATCGAGCAGAGCTGCGCAGCAGGAAGGACGGACAGCGCTGCTGGGAAGTGAGGGAAACTTACGAGTCCTGAGGCGCGCTGTCTCGGTGGATCGGGTGCTGAGCGGGGACAGGCGGCGAGAGCTCAGGTAAACGCTGGCCGGAGAATCCAGCCTGGGACTGACGGAGGTAGGCGGCGCCGGAGGAGTGACGCAGAGAGACAGGAGGCCGCATCATCTTGCTGGACAGCGGCCGCGTCATTGAAAGGCGGCGCCAAGCCCGGAGGTCGGACTAAAGGGGGAGAGTGTCGCTGCCCAGAGAGGCCGGACGGGAGGCGGAGAGTGACGGAGAAGGAGGGGTCGGAGCCGGGAAAAAGGAGATCCTGGAGAATGCCATGGGGAGTGGTGAGTGAAAAACCCAACCCCTGCAGCAGCATAGCACGTCCCCAGTACGGCCCCATACCAGGCACAGCCACCCACAGAGACTTACACAGGAGGGTTTAACGACCAAAACACAACCCCCACCCCCTAGTGGATACCCATTAAAACGAAGAGTCACAATATACAGTGACAGTTCAACTTCTAGACAGCTCTGAACCGCCCAGCACCATATAGGGAGCAATATACTTCAGTACAGCCAGCTCCCCTGCACGTCTCCCTAGCAGCCCCAAGAGAGAGAGAGAGACAGAGATGAACTAGGAAAGATATATCAGATCCCCAGCATCCACATTAGTTACTGTAGCAGCCTGTCCTCCCCACTATAACAATATAGTGAAGCTGACACCCTCAGTGCAGTTCTAGGCAGGCATACCAGCATATCTCCAAGCTCACGGTACAGCAAAGAGTAACCGTTACCCTGCCAGAGTCCGTCAGAGGATGGATGTGTGAAATCAACAGATAGTCTGAGGCGTTTTAGTGAGTGGACACACAGCGCAGCAGCAGGCTCAGGCATAGAAAATCCGCAGAATAATCCGGGCTAAACCCGACGAATTTCAGTCAGGGGACGCCCAAAGGAAAAGATCTTAACCAGAGAGTCTCATATCTACACTACAGTGCAGGGAATAGGCGAAACCCGGCTTTGTGAGCCAGGGGAAGGCCAACAGAGGAAAGATATTTCTTAACTGCAATCAAGTGCTCTAGTTATCCTGTAGCAATCCTGGTTGCCTAGGAACCCAGCAGCATACGGGAGACTGGTAAAGCAGGCAGCCAGTCCAGGGAAGTCACTTAATAATCTGCAGCGGCGATAGTGTGACAGGAAAGGATACATCTCACTAACAAGTAAGCTTCATTGTAATGGAAAAGGACCTTCAAGGATACAGTGTTGCTTCAGCCTAGCAGGATGCACCACGCCTACTGATTTATGTGATAACTTTATTGCAACGTCTGTGGAAATTAATCATACTGTACCTACCTTCTCCTGGTCTGTTGATCCGTGTTATAGACTGAACTTTTTTCCTGGACTGTGGCCACTAGGTAGAGCTCTGTAAGGGGAGAAAAAGCGCTTACTGTGTAGAGTATAGATAAAGTATAAGTTAATATTATTATTGCGCAATGATAAGGTGTTAATTAACACATAGAACATAGATGAGTTTAGTATAACTGAAAAGTAGTATAGAAGAGAAATCCTGAGGTTCACTGTGTATAAAAGTGTTTGTTACCATTAACAGTGTTATACTTTAAGGCATTGTTTATAGTGTATACGGTAAGGTAATACATTCTTTAAGCCGAGGCAGTCTGGGCCGGAGGAGATACCAGGTGAAACTGTTCATATTGATAAGAGTTGCAGTGTATGTACTGTTTTGAAATATTGTTTCTATATATATTGTATGCAAAACTAGGATGAAATAAATCATTTAAAATTCTCTACGTGAGCTTTTCTGAGAAGACGAGAAGAATAATACTTACCTTAGTGAGAAGTCCAACCTACGGCTATTGGAAAGGAAATTCCTACTTAGTAGGGGATCACATATGCACCTTGGGAGACACAGCCAGTGTGCTAGTTATAACCTTAGCGGAGAGGAATTGGGTAATTCAATACTCGTAAAGGATCTAGGAGTCCAAATAGACAGCAAACTGCGGTGTAGTGCTCAATGTAATATAGCATCAAAAAAGGCCAACAAAATTCTAGCATGCATTAAAAGGGGCATTGAATCTAGGGACTCAAAAGTAATTATGCCTCTGTACAAAGCATTGGTTAGACCTCACCTCGAATACGGAGTACAATTCTGGGCCCCGCACTACAGTATAAAAAGGACATCATAGAATTAGAAAAAATCCAAAGAAGAGCAACAAAGCTTATTAGGGGAATGGAGAATTTAAGCTACGAGGAGAGATTAAGCAATTTGGGACTATTTACACTAGAGAAGAGACGTTTAAGGGGGGACATGCTCAACATGTACAAGTATATCAAGGGCCAATATAAGGAACTGTCACACACCCTCTTTTCTACTAGAAAGGAATCTAGGAGAGTATAGATTAGAAGAAAACATTTCTTTACGGCCAGAGCAGTCAAACTCTGGAACTCTCTTCCTGGAGAGGTGGTGTCGGCTGACTCAATAAATATGTTTAAAATAAGGTTGGACAAACACTTATTGGTTAAAAACATCCATGGGTACAAATAAGAAACATAATCTGTCTTTAAAATATCAGAACATACTATGCAGCAAGGGATAAACTATTATTAACCTAGGTTGAACTAGATGGACGCAAGTCTTTATTCAGCCTCACCTACTATGTAACTATGTAATAAAACTGCGGGCAACAATTTAATCCCTGATCTCATCTCAGAGTACAATTTCAGTTGGTAGTATGCTGGGGTCAGTTTAGCAAGGATGCAGCAGGCCTTACTCTCTCCTTTAGAGCCACATTTATCAAACAATATTTGCGGCTAAATTCCAGAGTTAGCCGCAAATATTAACTATCTCCCGAATGTACCAAATCTCTAATCCTTGCTGCAATCCCCCCTGTATTGCTGCCGGACTATAGGTTTCTATGGGGGATGCAAAGCTGCTCGATGTATCAACGAGCAGCAACGGTTCGCATCCCTGGGCTATCACCATTCTGAGATAGCACTAGCCCATTGTAGTCTATGGGCTATACACCGCACTGCAGTGTGGTCAGCAGGGTGTCAGCGCTAACAGCACATGCGCAGACCCCCCCGGCTTCTGGCTGAGCGCATTGCAGGGACAGGCTCCTTTCAGAGCCCTGTGCCTGGGCTTGTGGGATAATACATCCCAGCGTAGGCTTGCATTTTACAATGTTTACAATACGATCCTGGGCACTGGGCAGTAACATTCCGCCCAGATTTTATTGTAAGGGCGGGATTTATTAATATACATTGGCCAGACGCCGCGATGCTACCGCATATGTAATAACATATGCGGCTGGCATCGGGTTGCGGTGACGGAGACCCCCGCGATACCTGTAATGTGGTTTGCGGGGGTCTCCGTCACATCCCGGCAGCTGTCAGTGTGTGATGTTGTCAGACTGCGTGCAAGTGTGCGCCCGTTACCTGGTGTTCCTCATAAAGACAAGGGTACCCCCAATTCTGGGATTCCACAAGTGTCCCCCTGCGTCTCCTCCTCCCCCCTGCAGCCGGATGTCCTCCCAGCTGTGACACCTGCTGGGGGAGGAGGAGATCGATGGTGGACAAGAGGGGGGGGGGTCACGCGGAGGCAATAGAAGCCTAGGCTTCTATAGGGTATCGCCACGATACCCTGCCAGGCGGAGACGGGGCAGGCGGCTAATGGTACATAGGAAAATGCGGTAAAACCCCCGTTTTACCGCATTTTCCCTTTAGTACATCCTGCCCTAAATGCGATAAATTGGCCCCTTAAATTTGATAAAGAGAGGTGCGGCTATTGTCCTCTCTTCTTGGAAGCTCGGTGATAATACAGAGATGGGACTAATCTCGGTGCCTACTAGTAATATAAGCGATTAGGCTTCCCCTGAGTCCTGCAGGTGTGCCGTTATGCTGTACTGTGCGGCACACTGGCACAGGAGTAGCGAGAGAACCGGGAGGTGCAGCCGGTGAGGCAGCGGCGAAGGAGATGCGGGAGAACCAGGAGGGGACGTGCGGCACAAGAGTAGCGAGTAGCGAGAGAACCGAATGGTGCAGACGACAGATGAGGCAGCGGCGCAGGAGAACCGGGAGGTGTGTGCGGCGCAGGAGGGGCGGGAGAACCGGGAGGTGTGTGCGGCGCAGGAGGGGCGGGAGAACCGGGAGGTGTGTGCGGCGCAGGAGGGGCGGGAGAACCGGGAGGTGTGTGCGGCGCAGGAGGGGCGGGAGAACCGGGAGGTGTGTGCGGCGCAGGAGGGGCGGGAGAACCGGGAGGTGTGTGCGGCGCAGGAGGGGCGGGAGAACCGGGAGGTGTGTGCGGCGAAGGAGGGGCGGGAGAACTGGGAGGTGTGTGCGGCGCAGGAGGGGCGGGAGAAAGTTTCCTGTTGCAGAAAGGAAGTTTGAAGAGGCTGCTGCTCTCTCTGCCTCCATGCCGAGCTGCACGGACGCCGCCAGGCTGGGGGTGGGGACCCGCTCACACAGCAGTGTACGTACAGAGGAGCTGCCTAGTGATGACATGGAAACACAGGCTGTCACTCTGCCTGGGCGCAGGCAGCAGCTAGTGCTCACAGGGCAACAGGAGCTGCAAATGGCCGTGGCAGATACCACAGAAGTGCATGCAGGTAATGTGCATGGTATATAAATGTCTGATTTGGAGCTGCAGCTGTTCCTGCATGGTGAGATGCCCGTGGGGCAGCCAAAAACTGAGATCAGCTCTGCTTGTGAGTTGTGCACAGAGCAACTCCAGAACACTTGGCAGTACCGACAACCCGCCCCACCAGTGCTGCACCCCCTTGATCTGCAGCAGCAGCCCCAGGATATGACTTCAGCAGGGAACGATCTTCAGGAGCAGGAGTCTGATGTGCATGAGCAGCATTGCAGACCTCTCCTATTGCAATTCTCCTCCATTGCTGACCAAGAGGAACGGATATTCCGAGCTGCACTGCCCTCACCAGAACTTGGACACTTACTGCAAGGAGCAGGAGTAGGAGCTGATCACCAGCTTGGCCCAACAGCTGTGAGTAATAATGTGCAGTTGACAACATTGCAGGAAAGTGGTCCCCACATGGGAGATCCACAGGGAGAACTGCTGAGGAAATTGCATGAGCTAAACTTGGGGGAGCAAGATGTGTACAGTTCTAATGAGGAACATCAGCTGCACCCAACTCATGGTAGCCAAAAACTGTTCTCTACTGACATCAAATACCCAGAGGCCCTGTCCACAGAAGAGTCACCCCGCAGGAGAGCCCTGTCCCTGCCATGGAACACTATTCCTGAGGCCGATGTGGAAGAGGACGAAGACTCACTTATGTGCTGTTGTAAATTAAAAAAGAAAGTGAAGTTTGCAGACTCTTTTGGGCTCACTCTGGCCAGTGTGAAACACTTCCTGGCTTCTGATGAGCCACTTGTACCAAAGGCAGTGCTAGCCAGACTGCAGAGTTACCCTCCCACTGTGTATGCGCAAAGGGCAGAGTTACATTCAAATGAAGAAATGTGTTGTGCAGAATGGGTTCCTCCATCCATCATCCCTGCAGAGTTACTAACCAAGCTGGATGAGCAGGGGGTGTGTCTGGAACAAGTATCCACATCTAGTTGGGGGGTGCGTGGATCTGTTTTAGTGAAGGCCCCAGAAGAAAAGACCCAGGTTAAAATCCGATACACTTTTAATGAATGGCTGTCTTTTTTGGACTGCTTGGCCTTTGCCGCAGAAGAAAGTGCCCCATTTCTAGTCCCAGGGATTCAGCGCTTCCACTTTAATCTGAACTACCCACCCTCCACCTCCTGCTTACATTTTGCCATATGCTTAAATGCAGGGGATGGACAAGAACTGTGGGACAACAACAAGGGGGTGAATTACACTGTGAGTTTTCAGCAAGATCAGCTTCCCGAAGTCCATTCCTCAAGCCCTGAGCAGGACGAGTGGGGGGGTCCCCAGCTCTGGTAGCACCTTGCAATCTCAGCTGCTGCTGCCTGTCTGTTCTAAAATAGTTCAAAGCATCCCCTCGTCCGTCACTATAACTCAAGTCTAGAAACTGTGTGAAAGTGATTGGGACAATTTCAACTAAAGGACAATGCTACATTGGGGTGAAAGAGCAAGTTTTATTTGTAGAACTTTTCACTTTGATAATTAGTCATGGTGAAATCTTGTATAATTCAGTGGGGAAATACTCCGGATTGTGAGCAATGAATGTATGCAACAGTTTATCTTATACACTGTATGTGTTACGCAAAGCAAATGCTATTTGGCAATAGGTTAATATGTGGTACTGAATATTGGCACACATGGATATTGGGAGATGGCAGGCAGTTCGTATTCTGGTAAATGATTTGCTACCAATGCCTTTAGTAATACAGTATAGCACAATGAGACCCAATCTATTTAGGGAACAAGAGCTTTGTTTTAGAGTGCTTAATGCATGGTTTATATGTATGATGCTATGGGTAGGATATATTCTGCTGCTGCTGCTAGTTTTCTGATGACTACTTACACAAATCTGTGTCTAATAGTGCACATAAACTTTATCGCCTATTCTGATAAAATAGTTATTTTTTAATTAGTTTAGAAACTGTAGAGATGGGTTCTTTGCACACTTACTGCAGGCAGGAAATTACTCTTCAATTTGCACTAGTTGCTCTTTTGCACAAGAATAGATTCATATTTTCTGTTTTAGTTTCATTTAGTAGAAACTTTCATCCTTCTAAGATCGAATATCATATCATTTTACCTTTTTAAAGCATAATCCAGTATTCCTTCATTAAAGGTTTTGGCACAGAACAGGTTTCCAGAATACTATGAAGACCGATCATTTCGCTGTTAAGTTGGAGTGAGTGATTACTGTTTTTTATAGTACTCGGGTCAACTGTTCAATATGAAAGGCTTGCACAGTTATCTCTTAAATACGTTGCCTGTTCATCCTTTGTGGTAACTATTGTATGCACTTTGTCTTTAATCTATGCACTTTTCTATTTTTTACATAATTAAAAAATATGATTTTCATGCATTGTTGCAAAGTTAAGTGTCTGTATTCAAAGTATTATAGAGCAATCATTTACCAACCTCCAGATAAAAGCTTCAGAAAATTAAGAGAGAATGCTCAACATATATCAAAACATTACCATACCTCCCAACATGACCCATGCCAGGAGGGACAAACTACTCTGCTGCTGGACTTTCCTCTTAATGTATGATTGCCATCACCTGTTTTTGAACAGGTTAACTAATAAGAAAGGTGTTTCTCCACAGGTGATGGCAATCAAAATTAAGAGGGGAGTGCAGGAGCAGAGCAATGTGTCCCTCCTGGAGAGGGTCATGTTGGAAAGTATGCATTACTGACTAGTTTTGCAGTTGCTCTCATCATGAAACCACATGCTTTCTTTACAGCAGAGTAGGGCAAGTTCCAGTGCTTATTGCAAAAACTCTAAATGATACTACCTAACCCTGACTAAAAGCTCCTTCACCTTTCGTGTTCACCACTCATTAGATCACATGTTCTCAAAGTCGTTCCTCAGGACCCTACACATTGCATGTTTTGCAGGTCTCCTCAGAGAACCCAGTGAAATAATTAGCTCCACTTGTGGATCTTTTAAAATGTCAGTGAGTAATGAGTGCACCTGTAGGGCGACCTGGAAAATGTGAACTGTGTGGGGTTCTGAGGACCGAGTTTGGAAACCACTGCATTCGATGAATGGCACACCATTGAGCGCCAGTTGTTTGTAAAATGTATTATTTAAGCAAAGGATTTTGTAAATGCCCCTTACATACCTCCCAACATGACCCTCTCCAGGAGGGACAAACTACTCTGCTGCTGGACATTCCTCTTAATGTATGATTGCCATCACCTGTTTTTGAACAGGTTAACTAATAAGAAAGGTGTTTCTCCACAGGTGATGGCAATCAAAATTAAGAGGGAAGTCTGGAGAGGGTCATGTTGGAAAGTATGCATTACTGACTAGTTTTGCAGTTGCTCTCATCATGAAACCACATGCTTTCTTTACAGCAGAGTAGGGCAAGTTCCAGTGCTTATTGCAAACATTTTGGTACTTGTTTCCTAGCACGGCCACAACGATCATAATCGCGGTCATCGGGGGTAAAATCGGGGCCATCGCGGGCATCGCATGCGCAAAAAAATCGGGTGCGATGGGCCAGACGCGATGCCTGCGATTTCCCCATAGAGAACAATGTTAAATGCCTCAATTTACCCGCGATGACCACGATTTCCCATAGGAAACAATGTGAAATGGCTCAATTTACCCAAATTATCATAGGAACAATGGTAAATGGGCCAAAAACACCCCTGAACATTGAAATGTCCCCCCAAAAGTAGTTTACGCCACCACGTGATCAACGTGAACCCGAAGCGTGGCGAGCGGCGGCGGTACGCGTCCTCCGACCTTTTCATACCCCTACTATCCACTAGGGCGTGGAGTGAGAATAGAATAGTGTGGCGAGCGCAGCGAGCCACCGAGCCCGAAGCGTGGCGAGCGGACGCGGATACCTGTGAAGCCCGCGAAGGGACGCGTTTAGCTGTGAAGGTATCAGCGTCCGCTCGCCACACTATTCTATTCTCACTCCACGCCCTAGTGGATAGTGGGGGTATGAAAAGGTCGGAGGACGCGTACCGCCGCCCCTCGCGGAATCGCTGCGCTCGCCACGCTTCGGGTTCACGTTCATCGCGGGGTGGCGTGAACTACTTTTGGGGGGACATTTCACTGGTCAGGGGGGTTTTTTGGGCTTTCTGGCCCATTTACCATTCTTCCCTATGATGATTTGGGTAAATTGACCCATTTAACATTGTTTCCTATGGGAAATCGGGGTCATCGCGCGTAAATTGAGGCATTTAACATTGTTCCCTATGGGGCCATCGCGGGTGGACCATTTAAGCATTTTTAGGCGCACACGACGCGACCGACCCGATTTTTCACTGTTTTCAATGGAAAAATCGGGGGCATTGCGTCGGTCGCGTCGCAGGCCACTATAATTACCCCCGATGGCCAAGATTTGTGGCCGTGCTAGGAAACAAGTACCAAAATTTTAAATGATACTACCTAACCCTGACTAAAAGCTCCTTCACCTTTCGTGTTCACCACTCATTAGATCACATGTTCTCAAAGTCGTTCCTCAGGACCCTACACATTGCATGTTTTGCAGGTCTCCTCAGAGAATCCAGTGAAATAATTAGCTCCACTTGTGGATCTTTTAAAATGTCAGTGAGTAATGAGTGCACCTGTAGGGCGACCTGGAAAATGTGAACTGTGTGGGGTTCTGAGGACCGAGTTTGGGAACCACTGCATTCGATGAATGGCACACCATTGAGCGCCAGTTGTTTGTAAAATGTATTATTTAAGCAAAGGATTTTGTAAATGCCCCTTACATACCTCCCAACATGACCCTCTCCAGGAGGAACAAACTACTCTGCTGCTGGACATTCCTCTTAATGTATGATTGCCATCACCTGTTTTTGAACAGGTTAACTAATAAAAAAAGGTGTTTTACCTCAGGTGATGGCAATCACTGAGCAATGTGTCCCTCCTGGAGAGGGTCATGTTGGGAGGTATGCCCTTATACCCTGTTCTCACTGCTAGGCAAATTTCCGAGTCTAGCATGTTGGTACGGTAATTTGCCTTTTAACACAAGTTTTTCTTCAGTGTGAACGGTTCAACCCATGACGAAATTCCTGGGTCTCCAACCCTGCTTCTTACCTGGGTTGGAGACCCTGGTATGCAGATACGGGTTGACCTGTTCACGCTGCAAAAAAACTTGTGTTATAAGACAAATTACCAAGTAGAACTCCTTCACCCTGGAATTTGCCTTGGCAGTGAGAACAGGGTCCGGCACTGCAATCCCCGGCATTAAATTGCTGGGTAAAAGCCGTGTTGTTCACACTAGCAGTGTGGACACTGCATTATTGTTCTTACCAAATAAGAAACTCCGTGGTAGTTTGCCAGTATTCGGATGTGCCTTTATAAAAGGTAATTGTTGGCAAACAGTAACTATTTGCAGTCTCCACTGTGATACGCTATGCGTCTGCCAAGTATTCATCACTAAATCATGAATTGTTTTGCTTCTTGTCAAAAATATTACTGTAAAATGTTATCTGCAACTTTTGCCTTCATTTTATGGCTCTTGCTGTACTGACAGACAGCCCCAGAGACTATTCAGCTGCCATAAATGTATCTGAATTGTCAAGATTACATAATCAATACACTTACTGACACAACTTTTACATTTTTAGGAGTTCAGTATTGAAGATTGAAATCGGACTTTATTTTGCTCCTAAATCTGACTTGATCCCACAATGAGGGGTATTCAATACGGCTGGCGAGGGGGTTTTTACAGCAAGGATGACTGTTCCTTACGTCAAACCCCCTTGCCGTATTCAATGTTTGGGCAGAATCCTCGCCATGAGAGGCCAACGAGGATCCCTTGCATTTTGTAGTGAGCCCAGCCATTTTAATGGCCACACTCGCCACTTCCACCTCGCCTCAGAGAACAGACGAGGAGGCGAATGTGGAGGATTTCTAGAATACTCTTATGGCGAGCTATCGGCACGTCTATGTGCCAAGAGCTCGCTGTCAGGGCATTGGATACCGGTCATTGTATAACACATCCACTGGAAATGACCCCATTTTCATATGTAAAACCTAACCAATTTCTAGACTTTAATTTTAACAAAATGATACCTGTATTAGATGTTCTAGGCGTGTGAAGGGAATTCAACTTCTTTAAATATATTGGAAGGTCATGAAACATATTTTCTCAGCTATTTTGTTTTATTTGCTGTAACTTGCTGTGTAAACCAATTGAATTGATTCTTCAAGTGTGTTTTTTTTTCCAACCTCTGGTTGATTTTATTTTTTGCACATTTATATGTTGGGTTTGTACTACAAATTGATTTGGCTTTACATCAGTCCGCATACACAGACTATCCAGCCCATATGAAGATGCACGTTTACGGTTAAATGTAACAGCCTAAGTGTTTTTGGTAAGTGATGACATTTGCTGCTTTTACACACATGGATAAGATGCACAAATCAAATATATATAAAAATAAAGGCACTTTAACACTCATAACATACAACCTAGAAGTGATTCTAGGTGTGTGGAGACTTCGAAATATATCTGACATGATGCAAGTGTACAAGGGTGCCAGACAGTCAATATACATCGGAATCCTGACGGGGGATTCTGACTGACAGGGGCTATTCTTTCTTGTGGGGGTCCACAACCCCCATAGAGAGAGAATAGAACCTGTGGTGAGCGAAGCGAGGTACCAAGCCCACAGCGTGGTGAACGCAGAGAGCCCGCAAGGGGCTTCTTTGTGCTCGCCCCCCTGTCTGAGCACCAGTAGTCAGGATTCCGATGTCGGTATACTGACTGTCGGGATCACGATTGTCAGCCAATCATACAACACCCAGTGTAAACGTCCTACCGATTTTAGAATCACTCCTTTCATTATATAGACCTGTTCAGCAATTGCTGGTTGTACACCTGATACGTGGGTTACATTCTATTACATGCAACACTGGTGTATTTTGAAGCTCTGTATTAGACCTAAAGGGCCTTACTCAACTGTGAATGCCAGTCTGCAGTGAGAGCGCATTTGTCATCACTATTGACACAAATTTGCACCAGCCTGTGCCTGGGTGCAAGAGATCAGTGTACAATATCTGGATATTTGTGTATGCTTGCCTTATCAGCTGCAGCCATTAAAAAAAAAAACTATGGCTGGCTGTAAAACTTGCATATATACACAACCCCTTCTCCCTGACAGAAAAGCACAGTGCTGGCTTCCTGCCCAGATCCAATGGGAAGCCACTGCAGTTACTGGGGGGCTAACTGGTAGTGACAGAATTTTTGTTAGGGGGAACAGCAGCCCCTAGCTAAATCAACCACTCTAATTGACTAAGATGTTTTGCAATTGGTAAGGGCAATATGCACTTTGTAAATTAGGCGTAGTTTGTCGAAAGCCTAAAAGTGCATACTCAATGGGCATTTTTGCCCAGCGTGTATGCACTGCGATTATGTGGAAAATCATTGGGCTGAAAATCGCTCCGTGCATACATGCTGAGCAATTTTCCCAGGGAAGGACAGCTTTCCATAGCTATGGAGAGCCATTCATCGGATCCCTCAACTGCTGGTAATACCAGCCAATGAGCTGCATACACACTGGACTGCTTTTGGGCTGAAAGAAGCTGAAATGGCAAAACAATTTTCAGCTCATCGCCCAGTGTGTATGGACTTTAAAGTTGCAGCTAGCTTGCAGGAGACTCCTGATTTTTCAGGCGGTCCCCCCAGCCTCATGGAAGAGGTTTTTTCTTTTTTAAAGTAATCTTCCCACATTGTGGTCTGTGAAAAAGGGAAAGGGGCTTAGTGATGCAATTCTACGCTAGTAATACAAATCGTCTGGCCGTACAGCCATCACTGCCCAACTTTTACCTTCTTTCAGGTTTTTTTTGGAGAGGAGGTTTTTAAAGTATGCAAGTATGATGTAAGGGCTCATTTAGCTGGGCACTTGTGTAAGTTTTTTTAGTTGCGTTGTGTTCGGCTGATATAATCCATATACTAATATTCTTTTGTGTGGTAAATAGTGTCAAAAATCTTAATCTGTTTATTAGTTTCACACTTTTTCATTGCTATATTGCAATAAACAGAAATATAAATGTAACTCTCTCTGCACAAGTTACATCTGCCCCTCCTGCAGTGCACATGGTTTTGCCCATTTTACAAACAAATTTGTCCTGCGATCAGATCTGAATAAGGGCCTGTGTGATCTAA
This sequence comes from Crinia signifera, assembly GCF_055691185.1. Taxonomy (NCBI): domain Eukaryota; kingdom Metazoa; phylum Chordata; class Amphibia; order Anura; family Myobatrachidae; genus Crinia; species Crinia signifera. The sequence continues at coordinate 125,304,997 of NC_139221.1, read as the reverse complement.
GCTACCAATGTAGACTTATTAGCGAAATGTGTGTATACATCTTGCAATGCAGATCCGTGCACCTGAGAGTCCGCTCAGGTCAAATTTTACTATATTATATACAATCTAGTGTTCAAAATCTCAAGTCAAAATTGCAGTGTGTATAGTCAATATTAGCGATTTCTGAAGTTCAAGGGAAATTGCAGATTCAAAATTGTACATAGTCGTGTATGCACCTATACAATAAATAGTGACTAACAGGATACTGATTGCACAAACAGTTAAATAGATTCATCCTGCCCTCCAGGGCCTACTAAATATGTTTCAGTGGGCAGAATGAGCAATTTATAGAGTTGTAACATGCATGTGAGAAATTGCAGAGAAAGGGAAAAGTACAATAGTAGGTTGAAGTGGGCAGAAATACTGGGTTAGTGGGTTTGGGAAGACGGGCGGGGGGATTGGAGAGGCGGTTGAGTAGGGAAATTCATGATGTGGCTGCATGGAGAAAGATACAAAGCAGTCAGTATATTGCGTACAGAAGTGCAAGGTAAAATGGATTAATAACACTGCAAAGTGTCAGAAGACAATGCAGCAATATTAACTGTCCGAGTTAAGCAGCTACAGTATTTGTAAAATTCCTAAGTAACATTGCAGGAGAGTGTAACTGGGGAGAAATCGCAGCATCGGTTGTTTTAATGCTTTAGAATGAGGTAGCATTTTTGAGTATGGGGAGGGGGAAAAATTCCAGTCCAAATCCAGTCTTAACTCCAGCTATGGGTGAAATTTAATAGGATGAGAGATCCAGAAAGTGAGAGATTTGGTAAGAAATCTCCAGGTTGGATTTTACAGTGTAAATGATTGCCACTTTGGGTAAGAAAAAGCCAGTTTTTTTAAAGTGGCAATCATTTACACTGCAAAATCCAACTGGTTTTGCAGTGTAAATGATTGCCACTTTAAAAAAAACCTGGAGATTTCTTACCCAAAATGGCAATCCTCTCACTTTCTGCATCTCTCATGCCATTAAATTTCACCCATTATCTCTGTATGTGTGGAATGATATCCTTAGAATGAAGCCTTCACAAGGACAGGCACAGTGGCGTAGCTTGTGTAAGGCAGCCCCCGCCACTGCTTGGAGGAGCGGGGGCTGCGTGGGCGCCGGAAGCCTCTCACTCTAACCTGCAGAGCTGAGGTGAGGTCCGTCCTGTCTCACTCCGTCTCTCTCCCTCCCTTCCTCCCAGCAGCAGCAGCAGCATTACAGGCAGGAAGTTCGGAACTGTTTCTGTGTACACAGTACACACAACCTCCGTCCCTCCGCGCAGGCTGGGCAGCTGCAGCATCGTCCCTCTCCCTGCTTTCTGTTCTTGACCGTCCTGCTCCAGCGGCTGCCTTCTATTCCCCTGCACTCTGCACTCCGGTTACAGAGCCCTCCCCTTCTACAGGCTTCAGCACAGGAGCTGAACACAACAATAAGGTTAACCCTTTCAAAACCTGTTTTTCTACAGTGGGATGCAAAGCATTCAGTGTCTGTGTCATCACATGTCAGCATATTTGTGTCAGTGTCTGTGTTATGTCTCTAGATGTCCGTGTGTCAGCGTATCCCTGTGTATAGGCGTCTTTCAGTGTCCATGTGTCAACATATGTGTCTGTGTCGGCGTCCATGTATCAACTTGTCAGCGCCCGTGTTTTAGAATCTGTCCATTTGTCAGTATCTGTCTGTTTGTCAGCGTCTGCGTGTCCATGAGTTAGCATCTGTCTGAGGGGCTGGGGGCATGCCAGAAGCTCACAGAGCGCTTAGCATGCGTCCATAGTGATGAAAACGGGAGGCGTGGCTTGTGGGAGCATTATTCCCAATAAGCCTTTCCCCCTCTCAGTGAGGTCACACCCTTTTCTTCGTCGACAGTGGACATCTCGCCCGAGTTCAGTGCAGTGCGAGATATCCGCTGAATTCTGACGTTTTTTTTTAAGGGGAATTAACTTACAAGGCAAAACCATGCCAAACCATGCCTTGTAAGTTAATTCCCCTTTAAAAAACATCGGAATTCAGCGGATATCTCGCACTGCACTGAACTCGGGCGGCATGAAATTCCGGCCATAGTGTAAGGTGCATTTAGATTTGTGGAGTATAAGTTTAATGACGGCATGTGGCATATAGTGCAAGGGGCATTATGATGTGTGACGTAATGTTTAAGGGGCATGGGGGGGGGCGCCAGAAACTTTTTTGGCTGGGGGGAGCAAAATTTATAGTTACGCCACTGGACAGGCAGGTGCTTTGTTGATGAGCGTAATTGTTTTGTTGATGAAAGTTGATTATTAGTGTTTTAGAGGTTAGGTGTAAGTAGCAAACGTGTAAGGAGATTGCACTGTGGTTGGGTGAATTTGGTACATAGCTCAAGGTAAGTTACATCTGTATGAAGGTGCTGTGGAGGGATACGGTCATTGAGTCACCAGCAAGTTGTTAGACAGTCATTAGGTCTACATGCATTTAGGTCGATGTGTGTCTAGGTCGACATGCAGGAAGGTCGACAGGGTCATTAGGTTGACATGGGGTTATTCACTTTTTTTTTGAGCCGACATGTACCGACAGGCGGTATTTCATGCCCTACCATCCACTAGGGTGTGGTGGGAGAATAAAATAGTGAACCCGAAGCATGGTGAGCGGACGTGGTGCACTTTAGCCTGTGCCCATGTTGACATTCAGGTAAAAAAAAAAACATGTCGAGTTTTTGACCTTATGACCACAAGCTATCTAAAATAAAGTAGCTTAACTCCATGCCAACATGGATAGTTCTTACCCCCACTATCCATGATGGCATGTAGTTGATTTTAGGTAGCGTGGCGAGTGTACCGAGCCACCGAGCCTGCAGCGTGGGCTGGCGAAGCGAGCCCCGCAAGGGGACTCAGACGCACTGCGCCATTAAATTACACAAGTACCGTAGATCCAATGGTGAGCCACTTTAAAATAAGAACATTTAATATAGTTCAACATTCAATGTAGGCCATTTTTGAATAAATACAAAAATTACAATGTAAACATTTTAACCATACTGTTTGAATTGCAAAAAAAACCCCCAATTTTGACTGCAAAAGGTTAATATGATTATCCCAGAACTGATCTCAGAGATAGAGAAGTGGGGTATTCATGATTATCTTTGGATGATAAGTATGGATCACTTGTTTTTTTTTATACACTTATTTGATTTGTTGCCATCCTTTTGGCAAGATATGAGGAACATGGTTCTTCTCACATATTCGATCGTATTACATATATAATAATATGTCCTATTATAAAAGCTTGGAGTTCCTCCGTACTCGCTATCTTCCTATGCTTCTGTTATATTGTCTACACAAATAAAAATTCTCTAATAAATAAAAAATGATAATGTACAAAAAAGCAACACAATGACACATTGTATTTTACAATTATATTGACTTATGCTGTAGTAATGAGTATTTGTTTTTGAAAAAAAAATAGTTTTTGTTTGTTTTTGAAAAAAATAAAATATTGTGACATTGATTATGCATCCTTTAAATTTTTTTTCATAAATGAATGTTACATCACTGTAACTGCTTCAATTTATTAATGATGTTTAAAACAATAAAAAATAAATAAAAATGGGTAAAGGTCCAAACACCCTGGGCTGAACTATCTAATTTAGCATAGATCGCTTGGCACACATTGCTGATCGATCTGTGCTGACCAGTGTTCTCTGGTGAAAACCCTGGTGATCAGTCAGTACTTGTTTCCTAGCACAGCTCCCCTGATTTTGATCAAAGTGCATCTTATCGCATCGCAATAGAGTGGGATGCTATGTGATATTTAATTATACAAGCACCCTGATGGGTGCTTACTATGTTAAATGCACCCCCATTGTCAACACCACCCCTACTATCAACGCCAACACAAAGCATGGTGAGCGCAGCGGTACGCGTCCTACGACCTTTTCATACCCCCACTATCCACGTCGGCGTGGATTTGACTTTAGATAGTATGGCGAGCAGACACGGATTACTTTACATGTATTCCGCGTCCCATCACCACACTTCGGGGTCGGTGGCTCTCTGCGCTCGCCACACTATCTAAAATCAACTCCATGCCGACGTGGATAGTGGGGGTATGAAAAGGTCAGAGGATGCGTACCGCCGCCCCTCGTGGGCTCGCTACGCTTCGGGTTGGCGTTGATAGTGGGGGTCGCGTTGACAATGGGGGTGCATTTAACATTGTAACCACCCATCATGGTGCTTGTATGCGATATTTCATTAAACAAGCACTCCTGTTAATTTAACAGGAAGATTGCATTGCATCGCACACCACTAAATATGGTATGCGATGAGTGCTGTGCTAGGAAACAAGTACTGATCAGTCCATATCTAGTCTGGCTATGGCAACATCTAGGAATGCGCATTGCTATCACTTGGTGCATGCATGCGAACTGATCTAGTCAGATCGCTTAAAATAGGGCTGAAATTGTCCCTTGTTTATAAGCCTTTAGGTAAAGGTGGATGTGGATTACTGACCATTAGGATAGGCTTAATTGTACACATCATACTGATCAGCTATAACCACCTATCTAATAAGTCCTGTTGGAGCGGCCAAAACCGCTTTGACCCTTAAGGCATGGACTCCCCAATTTTTCCAGTCCTGCAGATGCTGGATAGGATTGAGAGGCCTTGAACTGGGTACACAATTTTTTAATCCACAGCAGATCCAACTTCTAACTGCATGCGCCCTCGACTGACCGGCATACCCGATCCAGGGTGCCTGTCTGCTCTCCTGGTTTTTATATGCTTAAAAACCTAGAGACCAGGCCACCAACAACTTTTGTAGTGTGTAGGCTGCTGAGACCAGAAGTGGCAATTCCAAGTCACAGTGGTGCTTTAACTTAATCCAAAATTTAGCAGGAGGCATTTTCTATTTTTAAATTCCTAGATGGCCATGGCAAGCCAATTGGGTCTTGCTGTATTATCACCTGCCCCTTTTTACCAGCGAATATTAGCCAGCAAAAGGTAGCAAATGTCAGTCTGATGGCAGAAGAGGTGCAAGGAAGAGCTCCTAAAGATAAAAGCCCTGGGGAGATCGGGTGGCGGATGACCTGCCGACTGTCGGGATTCCGACAGCCAATACTCAGACGTTGGAATCCCGACTGTTCAACTGCCCGACAGTCAGGATCCTGACTTACATGGGCTATTCTCTGTCTTGGGGGTCCACGACCCCCACAGAGGGAGAAGAGAACCTGTGCCGAGCGAAGCTAGTCACCGAGCATGCAAGGGGCTTCTTTGCGCTTGCCCCCGTCGGAACACCAGCAGTCAGGATTCTGATGTCGGGATATGGACCATCGGAATCCCCACTGTCGGGCACCTATACCACACCCGGAGAGATCTTGGCCATGCAAAATAACTTAAAGACCACCACTCCAAGTGAAGGTGGTAGATAACAAAGTACATTTGGTATTCTGTCTTAATTTTAATATTTCTCATACAGGGGTATTATAGGTACCAGTGGACCCTTAATGCTCTGCCTGTTGTCTCCAAGTACCAGCATGTGGGAGAGGCTTGTTGGGATCTATAGTCGTTCAGCAAAAGACAATATTATTTCTTCAATAATGGACTAGAAACTCAGCACCCACTGCCGAGGGGTGCTGGGGATAGTCCCATGCTTCAAACCTTACCTTGGGTGACCTACAGAGGGTGGACCAATACTTCCACAGGAATCCTCAGCCTGGCTGTCTACATAGGAGGGCTGAATGCTACAGCCAAGGGTATCTGGTCAAGTGCCCTTGTGCCATTACCCCTTTATTAGTAGAGCCTGGTGCTGGTCCTAAAAATGTTGTTGATCCCTACTTAATTTGTCACCTGTATTTATAGAACCAATGCCACCTCCAAGAGCATAGTGCTGGGTATCAAATATGAGGAACCTCTACATATTTTTTATTACTCAGTTTTTTAAATAGGGCCGGCTCAACGAGCCTGTGTCTGGTTATGTATTTCTGGGTGGGAACCCTACAATTTTGTTTAGGGGTACCATAAATATTGTCCCCATCCCAAGGATGTTATTAATCCTCAACCTACCAACCTTACCATAATAGTTGAATTCGTTTTTAGTAGTCCACTCCTCTATCCAGCCTGTTTTTCCTTTCCTTGCCACCACCAAAACTTAGATCTTTACATTCCTCTCCTCCAATTCTTCCTAAACCAATAATTCAAAAGAATTGTTGCTCAAGGCACTCTAATAGTCCATATTTGTACAATATGCCTGAGTACAGATGGTTAATTCTTAAAACCTGGACTGTTAGGTATCTTGATGGACTGGTTTTGGAACCACCGTGCTATACTCTTAACTGTTTTCTCTGAACTCCTCAGCTTTTTCTTCCCAGAGTTTGCCTAGAACTACAGTAGCATACACCATCCAACCTGCTCCTCTTTATATGAACTTTCCCTTCCATATTCATTTAGTGGATGGGATGTCAGCAGTCAGAATACAAATGCTGGCATCCTGACTATCGGCTAGAAGATCATCACGGAAACTCAACATCGATGAGTATACTGACAACAGAATACAGACAACCTACATTCCAATCATAAGTATGCAGGGAGGGTTAGTACCAGGATAAGGGTTAGGCCATAGTGGGGAGAATTAGGGGAAGTATATTTCCCGGAGCACTGTTGGGATTCCCTCTATCGGGATGCCCACGTTGGAAATCCCCAGTGCTGGTAATCTGTATGTATTACAATCAAACGTGCTTATCTGTTTCGTCTTTTTTTTTTTCCATCAATAAATTTTTATTAACACAAGTTTTTTATATGGGGTACAGAAATGAAGAGGGGGGGTAGGGGGGGGGGGAGACTGCATTCTGGGCCACGGACAATATAGAGCAGTGTTTTTTACACAATAAATTTTACACATAGGCAAAACAAACATAATATATCGCTGCACAGAGCGAGCTATACAAAAATATAACAACACAAAATCAGTTATAACATAGACCAAGGGTTAACATCCCTAAATAGAGACTGGGGGGGAAGGAGGGTCTGAATCAGGGGGTTCGTTCAGACTAAGGGTGGCTGATTGATCAGGCACAATCGGGAGAAAGAATCTAGTGCCCTCCCTCACAGTTGTGTAAGTGGACCAGGGAGCCCACTTTGAGTGGGGCGAGGAGGGTTTGGGAGAGTAGGGTTGAAAACCGGTCTCCATGTGGAAATGATGGTTCGTCTTTAGAATAACCTGAAGAAGGAGGGGAGGGGAAGGCTGCTTCCACTGTTGAGCTAAATTTGCCCTTGCCGCTATGAGGATATGTCCTAAGACATATGTTTTCCCTGTCGGGAGGTCCTGTGGGTATACATGGAATAGGGCTAGGAGGGGGTCAGGGGAGAGGGTTAGCTGAATCACTTCAGAGATCAATTTAAAGACTTCACCCCAGTATGCCCTAAGTTTGGGACAGGACCAAAAGATATGATGAATGGTACCGATATGACCACACTGTCGCCAGCACATATTTGAGCATGTTGGCCAAAAGGTGTGGAGGCGGTCTGGAGTTAGGTAGAGGCGATTGATCAATTTGATATGCATCTCCGAGTGGTTGAGGCAACGAGACATTGTGTATGAGGATAGGAAAATCTTACGCCATTGGGGGGCGGAGAGCTGGATGCCCAGGTCCGCCTCCCATTTTCTATGGGCCGATGTTTTGGTGAACTCTACAGGGGTTATCAGGGTGTCGTACCAAAAGGAGATGTCCCCTTTGGAGAGTGTCAGGGAGGGTCGTGAGAGGACCGTCTGGTGACGGGGATCCAGGGGGGGGCGTTTGGAGAAGTGAGAGTTCCACCAGTGTGCTACCTGCAGGTAGTGGAGGTACTCGTGAGGGGGGAGAGAATATGTTTCCTGGAGGAAAGAGAAGGGGAGGATTTTATTAGTGTCTACTACATCCCCCAGGGAAGTGATCCCACTGTGTTTCCAGAGGGACAAGTTGAGGTTAGGGATTAGCCTAGACACGGTAGTGATAGGGAGAGTATTGATAAGGGAAGATGAGGCGCGTAGGGAGGAAAGTAATTGGTCCCATGCATATAGAGTAGCGGAAGTCGTTGGCAGAAGGGAGGGCAATGGGGGTCTGATGTGTTTAGGTATCTTAAGAAGGTCACAGAGAGGAATATTAGGGGAGTGATGTTGTTCAATATCAACCCAGGTCCTAGGTGAGGGGCTTTCAAAATAGTGTTTAGATGGGGCAAGAAGACAGGCTATTTGGTATTGAAACAAGTCTGGGAGGTCCAGTCCTCCGAATGCCCTTGGAATTGACATTTTGGAGCGGGCAATAGCGGGGGTTTTAGATGACCAAATGTACTTCGTCAGAATAGCAGTAGCTTGTTGCATGTACTTCTTAGGGAAAATATAGGGGATGGTGCGAAACAAGTACATTAGTTTGGGCAGGAGCGACATCTTGAATGCTGCCATCCTACCCATCCATGAGATTTCGTATGCTGACCATGATCTGATTAGTGATGCAAGGGAGGTTAGAAGGGGGGCGAGATTAGCCTCAAATACAGCTGTCATGTTAGAAGGGATGTGGATGCCTAGATATTTTATAGAGGTGTCTTGCCAATTATAGGTATATGTGGTTTTCAGTAAGGGAAGGTGGTCTGTAAGGTTGATCGGTAATGCGTCAGTCTTGGATGTATTGAGCTTGTAGTAGGATGCAGCGCTGTAAGAGTCTAATGTCTCGTGGATGTGTGGGAGTGTATGGATAGGGTCTGTCACAAATAGTAGCACGTCGTCCGCAAAGAGGCTTAGTTTATGGTCGGTGGTGCCCACTCGAAGGCCAGGAATGTCAGGGTTGTTACGGATGGACATAGCTAATGGTTCAATGGAAAGGACGAATATTAGGGGTGAGAGTGGGCATCCCTGTCTTGTGCCATTGGTGATATTAAAGGGGGAGGAGAGAAAGCCATTACTGAACACCCGGGCCGAGGGGGAGCTATATAAAGACATAATTGATGTCAATATCCGATCCTTAAAACCAAAGCGAGATAAAACTTCCCGCATGTATTGCCAGTTAAGTCGGTCAAATGCCTTCTCGGCATCTAGTGAGATGAGGAGAAGATCTTGATCTGCAGACAATGAATCTATTAAGTTAAATACTCTCCGTGTATTGTCCGGGGCTTGACGACCTGGGACAAACCCCGTCTGGTCCGGGTGTACCAGCGAGGGTAAGAAGGGATTAATTCGGGATGCTATTAATTTGGCAAAGATTTTGATGTCACTATTCAATAGGGCTATTGGGCGGTAGTTTTGGCACAAGGCTGGGTTCTTACCGGGTTTCGGGATGGTAACAATTCTGGCCTCTAACAGTTCTGGGGGGGTATGCCCTACCGAGGAGATTTCGTTGAACAGGTCTGTTAGGTAGGGGGAGAGCACATCGCTAAAGGTCTTGTAAAAGTCTGTTATGAACCCATCTGGTCCGGGTGCTTTGTTGCGTGGAAGTGACTTTATGACCGACTGGACCTCCATCTGGGACCATGGGGTATTTAATAGGTCAAGTTGTTCCTGGGAAAGTGAAGGGAAGTGTAGGTTTTCTAGGAAACTATTGATAGAGGTGGAGGTGGGCTGTGGTGTGGAAGTGTCCATGGAGAGGTTGTATAGTTTGGAGTAGTAGTCAGCGAACTGGTCAGTGATGTCTTTAGGATTTTGGATTTTCTCTTTATTAGGAGAGGTGATAAATTTTATTCGGTTTCTAGCATGTTGGGCACGTAGTTTTCGGGCTAACATTCTGCCCGACCTGTTGCTAGCAAGATAGAACCTATGCCTTATCCGATTTAAAGCTGATTGAGTGCGGGCAAGGAGCATTTTCTGGAGCTGACTGCGTACTGAGGCCAACTCCAACTTTAGGGAGTTAGAGGGGGTCGACTTATTTCTAGCGTCAAGGTCAAGTAGTTTGGACTCTAAGGCTTTTTGGGTTTCGATGGCCTTACGCTTCAGAGTTGCTCCAGCCTGGATAGCAGCCCCTCTGGTAACCGCTTTGAAAGCGCACCAGTGATTGGTCACCGAGGTGTCTGTCGCTTTATTGTTGGACATATATGATTCTATTGCTTTTAGAATGGTACTTTTGGCCGAAGGGTCTGTTAGTAGGTGGGGGAACAAACGCCAAGGCCTAGGGGGGATTCTAGAGGACAGAAAGTTCCACTGCCATACCACGGGGGCATGGTCCGACCACGTTATGGGGAGGATATCAACTCCTGCAGAGTGTTGGAGGGTCCACTTATCACAGAGAATATAATCAATTCTCGAGTAAGTGTTGTGAACTTGGGAGTGAAAGGTATATTCCCGCCCTGTAGGGTACGTTGTTCTCCAAGTGTCATACAAGTCGAATTCTAAAAGTAGGTTACGCAGGGCTAGCGATTGGTTGTCTGAGTGGGATTGATGGCTGGAGGGAAGGAGGGATTTATCCAGTCGGGGGTCAAGTACCAGGTTAAAGTCTCCTAATAGTATCAGAGAACCTTTTGTGATTTTTTGTACAAGAGTAAAGAGCTTGCGGAGGAAGGCCACCTGATTTGTGTTGGGGGCATAGACAGAGACAATCGTAGTCAGCCTGTCCTCTAATAGGCCAGTTATGATCAAGTACCTGCCATTTTTGTCAGCGGTCTGGGAGTGACATACAAATGGGGTATGCCGGTTAAAGAGAATGGCAACACCATTGCGTTTAAAAGGGCCATTGGCGTAAAAGGCGGTCGGGTAGTTGGAGTCCCTAAATGTGGGGGGGTGAGGTGAGGCAAAATGCGTCTCTTGGATGGCCACTATGTCCGCCTTCTGTTTGTGGAAATATGTCAGGGCCATTCTGCGCTTATGGGGAGAGTTCAGACCTTTAACGTTTAAGGAAATCAACTTAGGCATGGCGGGGCATTAGAGAATGCAGTGGAGATCTAAATACATCCATGAACGGGTAAGCGAGAGAGGGGGTGAGATGGGAGGTATGCAGTCTATGGGGGAGAGGTGGAGAGGGGAGGGGGAGTACAGAGTAAAGATAGGAGGGGAGGTATAGGGAAAGGTAGAACAGAAGGGTCCATACACTAGGACCCGCACGACTACTGCAGGGGAAAAAGGAGGAGTTTTCGTGCAGTAGTATACAGAGAGGTTGGGGGTGGTGGCCTGGCATCTTCCGGGAAGAGGATAGGGGACTAGGCCACCCCTCCAATAACGACATTGTTAACTAAACAAAACATTATATATAACAGTCCGCCTGAGGAACCTAGGAGGAAAAGCAACATAGAGACACGGTATAACAGTAAATACTTCTAACTAAGGTTACGGAGGGAGAAAATGAGAACCCCATCCAGTGGGGAGCTATAATCTATAGAGAAAACCGAAACCTTAAACACGCTAACAGTGTGCTGCTACAGACAGTGAGCAGCTTGGACCCAGTGCCTAAAGGCCTGCACCAGTAGTAGGTAATAAAAACTGATACTTATCGCTAGAGCCTCGACCCACAGTGGGGAGGTGGTGGAGGTCTGATGGCATGGGTAACAGGTATTGGGTAGGAACGGCTGTATAAGAACAACGGTCATCAGGTGTTGGCCCATTCCCGGCGAAGTGGTTGTGGGCGCTGTTGCCCCTGAGGTACAGTGGTGGAAATGTCCCAATCTAGTAGGAGCTTCATTCCGGCATCTAGTGATGATACAGTATATGTGGTGTCTTCATGGGTGATGATCAACTTCACCGGGAACCCCCAGCGGTACCGGATCTCATGATTGCGGAGTGCCTGGGTGATAGGGGCAAACGCCCTCCTGCTGGCTAGGGTTGCAGGGGAGAAGTCCTGGAACACTTGGAGGCCACCGAGTGTGTCCTTTGTTTTTGCATCTCGGGCTGCCTTCAGTAGACGTTCTTTTACTGTATAGAAGTGGACCCGGAGGAGGGTATCCTTAGGTAGGTCGGCCGAGATCGCTTTGGGTCTTGGTAGACGGTGGATACGATCTATTAGAAGATCTTTGGGGTCAGCGGAGGGTAGGAGCCGACGGAACAGTGCTGTGGCATAGCCTTCAAGCTCAGCGTTGGTCACCGACTCTGGGATGCCTCTGATCTTAATATTGTTCCGCCTTGATCTGTCCTCCAGGTCGGCCATTTTGGATTTGAACTGCTCCATCTCGAGTTGCTGACGGTCATATGATGACACCAAAACATTGTGAGATGTGACCAGTTCCTCCATTTTCCTCTCTAATTGGTCTGTTCTGTCACCAATCGCGACTAGTTCAGTTTTTACCTCACGGATGGCCATTTTAAGGTCTTTGGCCAGCTCGGCCTGGAATGCCGAGAAGACCTGGCAGAGGGACTTCACTGTCACTGGTTCATTGGATTCAGCATCTATGCCCGCTATTCCAGAGGGGGGACTGTAATCTGCTTGTGCACTCGGGGGGGCAAACATTTGTTTCAGGGGGCTTGATTGTAGTAGAGGGGCCTGTGAGGGTTTCCCAGCAGGCATATTGATCTTGGTAGGGGCCCCCTCCTTGGGCTTCTTTGGAGGCATGGTAGAAACAGGCACTTTTTATATTGGAGGGTAGGGAATGGGGATCAGGCACTCCAGGGGTTCATGCAATAGATGCAGGTTCACATAGGGGAGTAGGTTATAGTCGTCATGGAGAGGTAGCCATGAAGTATTGGCGATCACATTAGGTCCCTCTGGTAGGCTTTAGCGTGGGAGACCTGAGGAGGGGTAGCAGTGTGGAGGGTGACTCAGGCGGCACCCAGGCAGCTGGTGTCTCCGGGGGGGGAAAGAGTTGCCTCTATACCCAGCGGGGTGGGGACACGGGGGCCCGGAGCAGGGTAGGTATAGAGTGGTGCTGTGCCCTTTTTTAATCACACATCAATAGGAGCTTCCAATATAATCTCAGCTTTTTAACATAGTACTCCACTGGAGTATGGAAGCATTGAAGGCAGGGGGTGATGAAGAGTGAAGCTGATCAGAGGATCCAGACCTGGACCAGCCTGGGTCTGACTCTCTGAATCCCCACTCTATAACACTGTAAGCTGATATTTCCAATCCAAGATGGCTGCCGTCTGTGTAAAGCTTTGTGAGAAGAGCTCCTGCTGGGCTCTTTTAACAGGTGTGAGGGGCTCAGTTCCTTAATTGGGGGGGCCCACGGGCCCTGGGGGACCTCAGGGAAGCCACCCAATGATGTTAGGCTGGTTAGGGGGGGTCTGGTGCACTCGTGACCGATTCCCACGGCCCTGGAAGTGCGGCCTGGGTAAACTGCAAAATCTAGCCCCCGGCTTCTGGAGCAAGAGTAGGCCGCAATCTGCGGGAGCCTCCTGCTTGGTTCCCCAATTCAGCAGACCTTACTCTGCTATGCCTACCGTGTGCTGGGGCCAAGATGAGTCAGTAGGGGGGACAAGGAGGTGCTGGAGATCAATTTATTAAGTTTCAGTCAGTTGCAGGGTGCTGAGCTCCTGCAATGCACGTCTTCTCAGCTCAGCAGCCAGGCCACGCCCCTCATCTGTTTCGTCTTTTAAGTAGATCCTACCAGTCTCTGCAGCTACCACCCCATTACTTCCCCTTAGCTTTTGCCAAACTATTGTACTTGAGTGGCTTGTGTACAGAGACAAGACACGCTTTGTTTCTACTCACTCCATTAACCTGCTTTTAGAATTCTACTCTCTACACTTCACTGAGACTGCACACTTTAAAGTAATTAACAACCTAATCCAGTGGTAGCCAACGCTAGCCCTCGAGAGCTACCAAGAGTGCATGTTTTGCAGGTCTCCTCACAGAATCACATGTGAGCTAATTAGCTCCATCTGTGTATCTTTTAAAATGTGTCAGTGATTAATGAGTGCAGCTGTGCAGCAGCTAGGTTGTCTGGAAAATGTGAACTGTTGGTAGCTCTCGAGGGCTAGGGTTGGCTACCACTGACCTAATCCATACCCTCCAACATGACCCATTCCATTAGGTACAAAATGCTCTGCTTCTGGACTGCTTCCTTAATTTAGGATTGCCTTCACCTTTGCTTGAACACTGTTATCATCACTGAACTAGTTCAACACAGGTGACTGCAATTATCAATTAAGAGGGAATGTTGGAGGGTATGCTAATCACAGCTGAATTGAATGGTCTCTTCCCCATCCTGTATGTGTGTAGTGGTAGCATAGAGGGCCCTGTTTAAGAGGGATGCAGTTTATATCCCGGTGGTCGGGATCCCGGCGTTCAGAATCCCGACCGCCGAAATCCCGACAGTTTCTCCCTCCGTGGGTGTCCACGACACCCCTGGAGGGAGAATAAATGAGCGTGGCGAGCGCAGCGAGCCCGCAAGGGGGGGGGGGGGGGGGGGGGGGGGGGGCGATCCACTTCCCCCCCTTGTCGGGATTTCGGCGGTCGGGATTCCGAACGCTGGGATCCCGACCGCCGGGATTTCATACTGAATCCGTTTAAAGGTATGTACACACAGGCATAAAATCGCTGGCAATATTGCCAGCGATTGAAGTGTGCACCAGCGATAAAACGCTGGGTGCGCACTCCTGTTTTCAGCCCCCTAATGGTCGCTGGTCAGAGTAGCATGCTCCTCTGACCAGCGACTTCCCCTGCCTTTTCTCCCAGCAGTGTGCCATCTCTGGTCGCTGATGAAAATGGAAAACACTGAGCATTATGATTGCTTAGCAATATTTTGCCAGCGATTATATTGCTCCATGTGTACACAGCTTAACCTCAGTGGACAGTAACCAAAATACTGCATTATTACTCTAGTAGTGTATACTGAACTACTAACCCAAGCATGTTCAAACTATGGCCCTCCTGCTGTTGTGAAACTACAAGTCCCATAATGCCTTGCCCCCATTTTACTATTAGGGAATGCTAAAAATTTGGCAATGCATGCTGGGATGTGTAGTTTCACAGCTGGAGGGCCACAGTTTGGACATGCCCACACTAACCACTATTTAGACAAAATTAGTGTACAGTATATGTTGGAAGTGAGTGCAGCACAACACTTGTATCTTTGAGATATTAGTGAAGTAACATGCTCTGAATATGCATAATACTCTATTGCAGGGGTAGCCAACTCCAGTCCTCGAGAGCTACCAACAGTGCACATTTTCCATGTTTCCTCACAGAATCACAAGTGAAGTATTTAGCTCCACCTGTGGATCTTTTAAAATGTGTCAGTGAGTAATGAGTACAGCTGTGCACCTGCAAGGTGAGCTGGAAAATGTGCACTGTTGGTAGCTCTTGAGGACTGGAGTTGGCTACTCCTGCTCTAGTGCAAGCATGTCTAAACTATGGCCCTCCAGCTGTTGTGAAACTACAATTCCCATCATGCCTTGCAACAGTTTTGCTATTAGGGAATGCTAAAACTATGGGATATGTAGTTTCACAACAGCTGGAGGGCCATAGTTTGAACATGCCTGGGTCTAGTGTATATGTTACAAGTGAGTGCTGCACACAATTCACACACCAGAGATTTATTAGTTATGTAAAGTTGCCCTGCTAGTAATACACAAGACACAGTAGGTTATACCGTATGATACAAAATATAAATACATTAGGTCGACATGGACTAAATGTTGACATAAACGGTCTACATGAAAAGGGTTAACATTAAGTTTTTTTTTCTAAAACTGACTTGTTCATACTTTACCCTTTGACGTGGGCAGAGGGTAAGACGTTTTCACGCACCACCTTTTGACCATGTTGTCCACATGTACGTCAACCACATGTTGTTGACCTACACTATGGGGCGCGTTTACAATAGGATTGCATTTGCAACGCGATCTGGGTTGGATCTACTGCGCAGGTTAGCATTGCAACATACAGTACAATCCAATCGGCATGATGTTTATCCGGGATACGGTCATTAGGTCTACACCAACTAGGTCGACAAGCATTGAATTGATACCACTAGGTCGACAGGCAGCAAGGTCAACATGGGTGGTCGAAATGGGTCAAGGTCGACATGGGCTAGATCGACAATCAAAAGGTCGAAATAGGGTTTTTCACTGTTTTTTGAGCCGACAGGCGGTATCTCATGCCTTACCATCCACTAGGGCGTGGTGGGAGAATAAAATAGTGTGCTGAGCGTAGCAAGTGCACTTCAAATTGTGTCCATGTCGACTGTGTTGACATTCGGGTCAAAAAACAGTGAAAAACCCCATGTTGACTGTCGAACTTGCCCATGTCGACCTAATGCTTCTGTCGACCAGAAGTCCTGTCGACCTAGACCCATGTCAACTTTTCTGCCTGTCGACCTAGTTGATGTAGACCCATACCCGTATATCTATAAGGGATTCGGTATGAAATCCCGACGGGGTCAAAATCCTGAATGGGTCATAATACCGACAAGGACAAAATCTCGACAAGGACAAAATACAGAAAAGGAAAAACATTTAAAATACCGACATATGGAATGTGCAGGTGAAACTGTCAACATGACTTTGGGTCGACAGGTCAACATTGTTTTTTTCAGTTTTTTTCACCCGAATGTCGACACAGTCGAAATGGACACAGTTGGAAGTGAACAGCAGCCTCTCGCTTCGCTCGCAATGCTTGGGGCACGGTGCCTCGCTGCGCTCGGCACACTATTTTATTCTCCCACCACGCCCTAGTGGATGGTAGGGCATGAAATACCGCCTGTCTGCACATGTCGGGTCAAAAAACAGTGAAAAAACCCATGTCGACCCAAAGTCATGTTGTCAGTTTCACCTGTACATTCTATATGTCAGTATTTTGACCTTGTCGTGATTTTAAATGTCGGTATTTTGTCCTTGTCAGTATTTCAAATGTCGGGATTTTGTCCTTGTTGGTATTATGACCCATTCGGGATTTTGACTCAGGATGAAAGCATTCAAACTGGAATATTAAAAAGAATTAGGATGCTGATGCCAGAATACAGACAGCCAGCATCCCAAATCAATAAGTATGCAGGGGAGTGCTAGCGTCAGGCTGGGGGGTTTAGATTTAGGCACTACTGGGGGGGACAAGCTGCAGAGGTAGGGAGTGGTTATAGCTGTGTGGAAGAAGGGTTAGGTTTAGACACAAGAAGGTTAGGCTTAGACGGTAGGATTTGTATCCTGGGATTGGAGCTTCCAATCCCGGGGTTCCAGGATTAGCCTGCTCATGCTCAAGCTAATGCACCCGCTCAGATGCTGCCCAGCTGCTCTTGTACCCAGCTGTGTGGCTTGGCGTAGCAGCACATACAGTAGTCAGAGGTCACGATGAGCAGCTTGCCCACAGCACCACTCTGCCTGTGCCACCTGACTGCCGGTTTAGGGTCAGGATGCGAGCAGTTAAGGTTAGACTGCTGCAAGGGAGGAATATAATGAGGAGGGCAGTGCCAGATTAAGCCTTCGGGGGGCCCGGGGTACTTTAGACAGGGGGGCCCCCTTGCACTTGTCATTACTGGCTGCAAACTGCATGGGAGAATATTACACTGTCAAAACACAGAGTAAAGGCGGAATAAACTTGGTCAATGGGTAACTGCAGGGGATATATATATATATATATATATAAACACACACATACCACTTGAAAAGCCTGTGTTTGTCCCTCTGCACTTTACTCTGTAGGAGACCTCACAGTCCCAGTGCTGCCTCTGATTAAAAACCCTCCCATGACTAAGATGCTGCTGTTCTCCATTGGCCTAAGCATGTAATGAGCTCCACCAATCAGAGCTCAGCACAAACCTCTCAGCCTCTGCCCTCTGGTACAAAGTGTCATGGGACTTAAGCCCCGTACACACGGGGGAGATACATTGCTCAGTTTCTCCTTTTCATCAGCGACCAGAGATTGTCGCTGATGAAAAAGAAACTGCCGGGGGAGCCTGGCAGTGGTAATCAGCTGGTCGCAGGAGCATGTTCCTGCGACCAGCGATCACTATAGGGGTAAAAATGGGAGCGCGCACCCGGCGATATATCGCCGGTGCACACTCCCATCACAGGCAATATGGTCGCTCAGCGACCATATTTCCCGCGATATAACACAAAATCGCCCCCGTGTGTACGCACCATTAGTCAACTCCCAGTAAGGCACAGCACACTTGTGCAGTCAGTGTGCATTGGCTCCCGATGCTCAGCACCATTAATCATTGTCACATTGGCAGATAGGTGAAGCTGCAGCACTACCCCACTCCCATGCACAAAATTTTTAGGTTAAAAAAAAAAAAAGGGATTTTTGTAAGAACTTACCGTTCGAATCCCTTTCTCTGATATGGTCCTGGTGACACAGCTCAACATTGGGATGTAGGAGGGTCCGTAGGAGCCAGGCACCTATCCTAAAGCTTTAAAGTGGTAGGCTCCTCCCTTCTGCTTCCCAGACTCTTCAGTTCAATCTTTCAAAGCCACTGGAATACATTAACTCAGTGCAAACGCCTGCACACATTATATGCACATTTTTCAAAAATAACTTTTAACCATATAACATGAAACATCATGAACCTGGCATACTTACTGAGCGTAAGGGAGGGGTCGCTGTGTCACCAGGACCATATCAGAGAAAGGGATTCGAACGGTAACTTCTTACAAAAATCCCTTTTTCTCTTTCAATGGTCCTGGTGACACAGCTCAACATTGGGACGTTCCAGAGCCGGTCCTTTGGGTGGGTACGCTCAGGTCTGCAGCTCTCATCACTGCTCGCCCGAATGATGCGTCCTCCAACGCAAACTCATGGAACCTATAGAATTTGGCAAAGGTATGAACAGATGACCAAGTGGTAAGCCCTGCAAACCTGCTCAGCTGTTGCCCCATGTCGAACCGCCCAAGAGGTGGCAACCGACCTGGTGGTATGCGCATTAATCCTGGCCGGCACAGGCCTACCAACTTTAGTATATGCAAACGCTATAACAGAGCGCAACCACCTAGCAATGGTCTGCTTAGAAGCAGGCCAACCAATTTTGTGTATGTCATACAAAACTAGCAAAGTATCAGTCTTTCTGACACTCTTAACTCTGTCCACATAAATGCGCAATGCGCGCACAACATCCAAATTCCTCAATTTGTCCCTTTTCTTTGAACCCTCTGGGGGTTGAAACACAGGCAGAACTATCTCCTGATTTAGATGAAAAGCAGATACTACTTTTGGTAAAAATTGGGGTACTGTTCGAAGGACAGCCCTATCATCATGAAATATAAGGAAGGGAGACTTGCATGACAATGCTCCCAACTCCGATACTCTTTTTGCCGACGCCACTGCCAACAAAAATACCAGTTTCCATGTAAGGAATTTAAGGTCAGCCGACCTTAATGATTCAAAAGGTGCCTTTTGAAGACACTCCAAAACCAGAGATAAATCCCATGGTGCTACTGGTTGTTTGTAGGGAGGTTTCAATCGGGACACCCCCTGCAGGAAGGTCTGTACTTCCGGTAATAATGCAATCCTTCTTTGGAAGTAAATAGACAAGGCCGAGATCTGTACTTTTAGTGATTGAAGGCTTAACCCGGAGGAAAAGCCATCCTGCAAAAACTCCAACAATTTAGCCAATTTAAAGCGCGATGTGTGTGACTTCTGTCTTTCACACCATCGAATATAGGTCTTCCAAACCCTATGATAATTTGCAGAAGACACTGATTTTCTGGCTTTAATCATAGTGTTAACCACCGCCTCTGAGAACCCTTTATTCCTCAAAATGGCGGTTTCAACAGCCAGGCCGTCAAAATTAATCGAGCTGAATCCAGATGCTTGAACGGTCCTTGTTTTAGAAGGTCTGACCTCAGAGGTAGACGCCACGAGTCCACAGACAATCTCTGAACCCTCGAGTACCATGACCTCCTTGGCCAATCTGGGGCCACTAAAATCACTGGAATTGCCTGGGCCTGTATCTTTTTCAACACTCTTGCCAGCATTGGAACTGGTGGAAAAACATAAAGCAGCTTCCCATCCCAGGGGATAGTCATGGCATCCCTCATCCTGGCATAAAACCTGGGTACCTGATGGTTGAACCTGGATGCCATCAGCTCCACATCCGGAGTACCCCACCTCAGTGGTGAAATACTTGTGGGTTCAGGCTCCATTCCCCTTCCATCAGCTCCTCCCTTGCTCAGGAAGTCGGCCTCTATATTCTCCACTCCTGGTATGAATATTGCTGATAATGCTGGAACATTCTGTTCCGCCCACAAGAAGATTCGGGACACCTCCCACATAGCCAGCTTGCTGCGTGTGCCTCCCTGGTGATTCAGATATGCCACAGCTGTGGCGTTGTCGGTCTGAATCCTTAAAGGGAGCCTCTGTAATCTTTCTCCCGCCAGAGAAATCACCTTCCACACAGCTCTCAGTTCCAAGATGTTGATCGGCAAGGCAGACTCCCCTGAGGTCCACAAGCCTTGCAGACGCAGGTCCAAGACTACTGCCCACCAGCCCCTGAGACTGGCGTCGGTAGTGACTACCAGCCAGCTCCAGGACTGCAGGGACCGACCCCACTGAAGGGAATCCACCTCCGTCCACCATTTCAGGGAGGATCGAGTTTCTGAAGACAACACTATTTGTTCTGACTTCATGGTCTGAGTATTTCCTGACCAAGTTGTCAGAATGTTCCACTGGAACACTCGAGAGTGGAACCTGGCGAACTGCAACGTCTCGAAAGACGCCACCATCTTCCCCAGCAGCTTGAGGCACCTCCATACTGACGTGCTCTGAGACCCGAGGATCTCCTGGACCAAGGCAGCCAGATCCCTGGCCTTTGCCTCTGGTAGAAATGCCCGATGTAGGTGGGTATCCAGAACAACTCCCAGGAATTGGAGTCTCTGTGACGGCACCAACTGAGACTTTTGTAAATTTAAAAGCCAGCTGTGAGCCTGCAAAAACCCGATGGCTTCTGCCAAGTGACTCTTCAACATGTCTACTGACTCCGCTTTGAATAGCAGGTCGTCCAAATATGGAATCACCGTGATTCCCCTCAGTCGAAGCACAGCCGCCATTACAGACATTATTTTGGTGAATACCCTTGGCGCTGTGGCCAGGCCGAAGGGCAACGCCTGGAATTGCAAGTGCAGGTCTCCTATCGCAAACCTCAATAGAGCCTGATGTTCTGGGTGAATAGGAACATGAAGGTACGCGTCCTGGACATCCATGGACGCCAAAAATTCTCCCTGGTCCAGGCTTAGCAGCACTGACCGTAGAGACTCCATTTTGAAATGGTCTACCCACAAATGGATATTTAACGACTTTAAATTGAGAATCGGTCTGAAAGACCCGTCTGGTTTGGGCACCAGAAACAGAGTGGAATAAAAGCCTTTTTTCCACTCCGCTCTGGGGACCGGGATCACCACACCCTTCTCTAAAAGAGAGTGAGCCGCTCCCAAGAGAGCTGTACGGAGCCGAGCCTCCTTTGGTAGTGGTGTGGGAATGAATCTTCTTGGACGAAGACCTTTGAAGGGAATTCTGTAACCCTGGGTTATAATTTCTAACACCCAAGAATCCCGGTCTAACAATGCCCATGCGTCTCTGAACAATGTCAGACATCCCCCCACCTTGACCACCGCCGGGCAAAACCCTTGGCAGTCATGCGGAGGGTTTGTCCTCTCCTTTTGTGTTTGGTTTCTTATGAAAGGAACCAAATTTAGACTTTGGGGCCTTGCCCCTGGAGGACTGAAACTTTCCCCTAAAGGACTGCCCTCGAAAGGACGCACCTCCTCTAGGGGAGGGCCGAAAGGACGGCCTGAAAGCAGAAAACCTTGATGTCTGCTTGGCTGCAGGGGCTGGCAGGGAAGTACTTTTGCCACCTGTGGCCTGCTTAATAATCTCTTCCAGTTCAGAACCAAATAACAGCTTTCCTTCAAAAGCTAATGCCTCTAAGGCTTTCTTAGACTCATTATCTGCCTCCCAAGCCTTAAGCCAGAGCACTCTCCTGGCATTTACAGACACTGTGGAAACTCTGGCAGCCATTTTGAGAGCTTCCTCCTCAGCCTCCAGTACATACTCTGCAGCTGCTTTAAGCTTCTCCGCAAGCAATAACACACAAGGGTCAGCGTGTAAAATAGTGCACAAATCACTGGCCCACACAATCATGGCCTTAGAGACCCAGGCTGAAGCAATCAGAGGGCGTAGGGTGTATCCCACCCCTTCAAATATTGCCTTGAGGTTACCCTCCAGCTTTTTGTCTACGGGGTCCTTAAACGCTGCTCCCCCTTGCACTGGTAGCACAGTGGCTTTTGACAAACGTGCCACAGAAGCATCTACCACTGGAACTTTCTCCCAGAGATCTGCATGAGCCTCAGGCATGGGGTATAAACTGAGAAATCTCTTTGGCATTTGCAGCCTTTTATCGGGTGTTTTCCACGCCCCTTCCAATAAATCCTGTAACCCTTCATCTGCAGGGAAGGTAACAGCTTCCTTACGCTGCCGTTTAAACACACCTTTTGCAGGAGTTTTATCTTCCACAGACAAATTCAAAGCCTGTTTTACAGCAGCAATCAAATCCTACACCCCTGCGCTGAGGAATCCTCAGAATCATCACCCTGCTCCCAGGGGATGTCTGAATATGCTCCATCCTCTTCATCAACCATTAAAGGCACTGAATAAGACCTTTTAGGGGTCCCCACAGCATCAACATCAATCTTGTCTAGCAATTCACTAAACCTGTTAATCCTCTTAGCAGTATCCTGCATGACCTGAAGAAAACCAGGATCTGCCTGGGTCAGAGGCAAGGAGCCAGAGGACTGCTGAGATGATGACATAGGTCTCTGAGAATCTACCAAGACATCACTCTGTCTGTCCAGCAATTGCACTAAAGCATTCACAGACCTGCCCAGGGCACTGGCCCACGCAGGTTCCAATTGCTCTACCCTCTGGGGTTCACTCCCCATGGGTTTCACAGCAGCGCAAGCATTACACAAGCCCCCCTTGGCCATCTGCTCAGGGACAAATTTCAGTGTACAAACACTGCAAGCGCTCAATGTATCTGGGGCTCCCTCCCCCAAAACCACAGACTGATGCACAGACATGATGTTCACAAATAACACAGTCACAGCGCAAAATGTACAGGCGTTTACACAGAGCCAATGTACTCAGTCACTTAGCTGTCTGTAGTCTTCAGAATGGGGAAAACGATGCCCAGGAAATCCAATCACTCTGTCAGCCAGCTCAGCTCCGCTGCAAGCGTTCCGAATGGTGCCAAAACAGAGTGAGTGAAGAGACCAAGTCCCTGCTGCTGCGGGGTCCGTGACTTTTGGCGCCAACCACCCCCAGTCAGCCGCTCCCTTAGTAGGATCTCCTAGTTCCAGTATCTCCCCCTCAGCTGGGGACCACTTGGAACATGCCTGTAACACACTGCTGTCCTCTCATATAGGAGCTCAGTGTGTAAGCTCCGCAGAAAATGGCCGCCGCCATCACGGAGCGCCTGTCCCCCATGATCCCCACCTAGCGTGAAGCCGGTTTCAGAGCGCTCTGGAGCCCAGGCAGCTTCTTAAAATAAGCTTTAAGCGCTGCACAGGGAGGCCAGACAGCCTCTCCCCTGTGCACAGCGAGCTGACAGGACGCGCTTCTGTCAGCTCCTGCTGCGCTAGCAGTGTGAGGATTCACTAATGAGAATCCTCACACTGTGCCTACCTAGCTAGTGTGAAAAGTTAATAAAATAATAAAAAACCCTAACTAACTCGAATCCTTCGGCTGCTCCCGCAGCCCTTTAGAATAGCACCCACTCCAGTGGGCACCTAACACGAACTGAAGAGTCTGGGATGCAGAAGGGAGGAGCCTACCACTCTAAAGCTTTAGGATAGGTGCCTGGCTCCTACGGACCCTCTTACATCCCAATGTTGAGCTGTGTCACCAGGACCATTGAAAGAGAAATATTTTTTTTTTTTTTAAATACATACCAACCACAGGGGGCCCAGGGGTACTGACCCCTTGTGCCTCCATTATAATCTGGCCCTGGGGTAGGGGGAGAGGGTTAGGTTCCTAACGTAGCCCCTGCCGGGGTTGGTATTTTGACTGCTGAAATCCCACCACCAGGATATCGTATTTATCCAATATAAAGACCTTGGTGTAAAATTATTAGGCCTCACATGCCTAATGGGAAATCCACCAATGCATACCACATGTATTAGGCTGTGTACACAAGGGGACGATTATGTCTAAAATCGCGGGCAATATGGTCGGAATGGAGATGATGTGATACATTGGATTTCTCTGATCCTCTGGCATTTGCAGAATGGGGAATTTCCCAGATACAGGCTCATTGTAAGGCCTTGGATTGTCAGTGTGTGCCATAATGGAATACTGTATGGGCCTAATGCAGAGTTGATCCTAAATGCAAAATCTTTCTTAAATCATACCTCCCAACACGACCCTCTCCAGGAGGGACACAATGCTCTGCTTCTGGACTTTTTCTTAATGCATGATTACCTTCATCTGTGTTTAACAGGTTAATTGATAAGAAATGTGCTTCAACACAGGTGATGGTAATCATTAGAGACAGGATTATATGCACCATAAAAAGCTTGAAATATGCATGCAAATATGCATGAAAAATACTTAAATTATGCATGAAAAGTGTTAAAATATGCTACATTAAATAATTAAAAAAAAGTAATTTTTAACTTATTTATTTAAAAATCAGCATAAAATTAGTTGCAAATAAACCTCAAAAATAGGCCCACAGCATCTGCAGATGTCTTGTGCTATAAACAGGACTTTTTTTCTTCCTGGCTGATACAGCTGACTGCAGCGTCCAAAGCTCTTCTTGCATCAACTACACGGACCCTCATCTCCAGCGCAGATGGATCAAACGTCAGCATAGCGTGTGAGGGTGGTGCAGTGAAAGGCTTCCTCCCTGTGCTGCGTACTCACAACCCTTCCGCCCACCTCCTCTGCTGCAAGAGTCTGTCTCTTGGTGTAAAGTCCCAGGCCAGGGGCAGGCAAAGGTTCAGGAGCTTCGTAATGGCATCCGCCCGACTGACTTTTATCAACATGGATTGGCAGCCTAGATCAGTGTCAGACATATCGTACATCCAAGGTTCCCCACACTGCGCACATATTGCCCCAGCCTGCACACTCTACCACTACCTGGCCAGCAGCAGCAGGGCAAAGCAGTGCTGTGACTCGCGGGTGGGAAGGGGGCAGGGCCTAAAATATGCACCATCACTAGATTTTAGGTAAAATATGCAATAACCAGTGAGAATGGGCAAAATATGCAAATGCATATAATCCTGTCTCTAGTAATCATACATTAATAGGGAAGTGCAGGAGCAGAGCATTGTGTCCCTCCTGGAGAGGGTCATGTTGGGAGGTATGCTTAAATGTCAAAACCATGCTGCACTGCACATGGGACAAATGTAACATGCACATAAGCAGAAGGAGTTACATTTGGGTGAGATACTTTGTTTCTGTGCAGGGTAAATACTGTCTGCTTTATTTTTTTACACTGCAATTTGTTTTTTTCAGTCTGAACACACCCCACCCAAATCTAACGGATGCCATCAATTTACCTTCAATCAAAAACAACAACACATTCAAAATACTGACCTTTATTATGCCTACTTGGTCAAAATGTCAACAGGGACAAACTACCAACATTTAAAATGTCGATATGTCAAAAAGTCTACATTTATTTGTCATGGGTTTTTCTTTTAAACCAAATTGTTCATACTTTACCATTCCAGGGGACGTGGAGGAGTAATAGAAGTGTGACGAATGCAGTGGTACACTTATTCGATATGGATGTCGACAGACACCCCCCAAAAAAGTCCCGGCACTTTGTCCCTCTGTGGGTGTCCACGATACCCATAGAGGGAGAATAAATTAGTGTGCGAGGCACTGGGCCCACTGCGTGGCGAGCGCAGCGAGCCCGCAAGGGGGGCAACCATGTCCCCCCCCTGTCGGGATTTCAGCGGTTGGGATTTTGACCGCCGGGATTACATATCACATTGGCCCTTATTCTGATTGACGCGTACTTTACCGCATACTTTCGGATCGCGTCTTTACGGCGTCTGCGCATGCGTGGAGAACGCAACGCGCATGTGCCACGCCTTGACTCCGTACCTGTTCGGCCAAATCCCGTACAAAACTGTTCCCCGCAATTAGTCGGGAAATATGGGCGTATTATGGGCGTCATGCGGAATGACACATGGGCGTAGTTTCAAAGTGGGCAAAACGGGGCGGAAACATGGGCGGACACGGGGGAGTACACTTATGTTGGGGGGCGTACATTCGGATAGCACTCCGAATGCACGCGATCAAAAAGGGAAGAAATGTGCGGTGTCCACAAGTGTACTATTGCTTTGCGGACACCACTCGTTCATGCGGTAGGCGAACGTACGCCTAATGACTACAAGCATTAACACCTGAACCCAATAGAATCGACTCCTTTACTCATTACTCACTAATAGGACGCTTGTCAGTGCTTTAATTGAAACCATTGCACTTCAATTGCTGTAAGGGTTAATGTGTGCAATGCATGTGTTAGGCATGCTTGTAAGGATATATTGGCATCTAATTGATTACAATTCCAAATAAGTAGTTTTTTATGAGGATAGGTAATTGAATAAGTGGGTCATGTGATGTATTGCAGAAGATACATAATAGTGGGTTGTTTGGCGTAAATACTCCGCTTACGTGCGGTAGCACCGCTTGGCTCCCGTTCGGATGCGGTATTCCCGAGCATACTCTGTAATACTCTGTAATACCGTGCAGAATCTGAGTGTTTCTCCCGCACACGCATGGTTTGTATGTCGTCCGTAAACACGCCCTGTTCTTAAAGAGTGAGTCCGTCCGAATGCGGAGGACCCGTGGGCGTTTCTACGGACGATGGCCGCACGCGGCAGAACACCGTGGCGTGCGGACCGCACCGTAAGAATGCGGGAATATCCGCACCGATCAGAATAAGGGCCATAATGATGTTATAAGCTCAGGAGAGGCCCAGCTGGTTAAGGTTTTAAGTTGGAATCTGGTTTTCTCCTTTTATCACATACATTTTTCAGATTGCATTACAAAGATTTTAGGATCATACTGGAACTTTTTTTTAGACATATAGTATATCCATGAAAGAAACAAACAGTTTTTAAAAGGCTAAAGTTCTTTAAAACTAGTTATCCAGTTACAGAAAGATATCTGGTGAAA
The DNA here is from genome assembly GCF_055691185.1 of Crinia signifera. NCBI lineage: Eukaryota > Metazoa > Chordata > Amphibia > Anura > Myobatrachidae > Crinia > Crinia signifera. Next base: position 125,278,016 of record NC_139221.1, on the reverse strand, counting down.
TGAGGTTTGAAAACTATTCAGCTGATAAAGCTTACATTACATACCATAGGTGATTTCAGTTATCCCAGGGGTAACAGCCCATAGTCATACTTAAACTGAACAGGGTTAAACATTTGGAATTAGAATTGGTTGAGCTCCTCCTGGCAGCAGCATTTCTTAAGGTATTTTTATCTTTCTGATCAAAATTAACAATTGTCTGTTGGAGTTTGTTTATTCAAAGCATTTTTACCGCATAATTTATTGTCGCTCTTATGTCATTACTTTGTGACAGACTGTGCTTTCATTGATTAATGTTGTCCATTGAGTTGAATTGATGATGCGATTAATTTTGTATTCTATGCCATGTAAGGTGTCACAGGACAAGATTTACTAAGCAGGTACCTGTCCAGTAATAACGTTCTAAAAATGCATGGAAAATATATGCCTACTGCATTCCAAATGCCCAGTAATAACGCTCTGTATCCAACCAGCATATGTCCAGCTGCACTATGGGAAATAGTAACACTGAATGACATGCATCATTTGATATTGGATTCAATGTTCAGGGATCTATCTGGAGGCAAATGGCCCACAGCAGGCCTGATTCGGAGTCAGATTCAGTTGCAGCCACCATTGCATCTTTTACCACAGTCGCATCAGCAACTTCATGCTAATGCCGCTACATTCCCCTTCCCCTGATGTAAATCAGTGTGTCGGAATGTGCAAGGACTAAGACGCTCACTCACAGCTATTATAGATGCTGCATTACCGCCTGGTGCAATTCTGTATAAAGTGCAAATTCTGATGTAGGCGTATGTAGGAGTCAGACGTCTCCTGCATACATCTACAAGATCCCAGTGCTATGCCTGAGACAGTGCCTGACTTGCAATGCTATCTATGAGCTTAAGCTTATGCAGACTGGCTGAAGGATTCAGACAGCTGAGTCCAGGAAGTCTGTGACGAGGCAAACATATGATCACCCATTCATCCTCACCCTTGACCCAGCCTTGTGGGTCAAGGGTGAATTTCAAAGGTGAAATGCATAGCAGTAACAGTAAGGGGAAATGTAACAGCATGTCACCTACAGGCATCAGCAAGATCCTGCCAACTCAGCACCATGTTTTAAACTGGCAGTCATTTGAAAAAATCCATATCAAGTTGATTTTGTCTTTTAATGATTGCCACCTTAAAACCTTATGCTGGGTACACACCAAAACGATTTTGGCACAATCCCATCAATCTGGATCCAATTCAGACTGATTGGATGCAGATTGGATGCAGATTTGGTCAAAATCGTTTGGTTGGATCTGAATTGGATCCTAATCCGATCCTACCTGCTGCAGGTAGGATCTGTAAAAGATCCATTCATCTGAATACAGAGGGTATCAGATCGTATGCAAATCGTACGATCCGATTTGCATACAATTTGCATACGATTTGCATCCAATCCAAATCGTTTTGGTGTGTACCCAGCATTACACAGATTTCCTGAGATCTCACCAATGTCAATTGCAATTCACGGGCTATTACATTTACCTCTAGGACTCAAATGTTGGTAACTATCCACAAACAGCAGATATGTATAACAGACATACAAGTGTAATTTTGTTGCATTACTTTTCTTCAGGTGCTTACCTGTAAGTGCCTGTGAAACATCTTAGATCTTCCATATTCAAATGGCATACAATCTGAACAGAGGAATTTCTGGATTTCAACAAATAGTTCTAATAAGTGCAAGTCCAGCATGTATGCACAGTGACGGGGAAAATCGCTGGGCTGAAAATCTCTCACTGCATACACACTGAGCACACAGATGTCCTCATATACAAAGTGACCAGGTGGCTGGCCCCGCTCGGGGAAGTTTGGGGGGAAATCTGGAGCTCTCAGGAGTTTGGACGCCTGATTCCCCCTGAGCTGCCCTGAACCTCCCCAAGCGTGGCCCGCCACCTGGTCAATGCTTTAGTGCGAATGGCGGTGTAAGATCACAGGATGAAGGAGGTCAGGAACAAGGGGGGAGCTAGTGACAGGAGGGGGGGAGTTGGGACTGGCTGCTGCCCTTGAGTGGTGAATATTGCTGGGGCAAGACAAAGCTGCCCTGGTGGGTTTGTCCTGCCCTAGCAAATCCCACCACTCAAGGGGTTAAAGATATCAGAAAATGAAATATGGAAAATTCCATCTATACCATGATAAATACAAAATAATGTAGCTGATGTAGAAATAATTCTGCGCCTACATAGTATCACTGTAGATATTCTATTATTAGAAATCTCTAACAAAGAGGGAATACAGCACATCTATGCTTGCCAAAATGATTCACACATGATGACATCTGACATTTGCAAGTTTATTATCATAACAAAAATCATTTTGTAAACAGAGGAGAAAGTAGCAGTTAGAGCATTTAGCCGTCCCCACTGTAGGTCAGAAGCGCCGGTCTCCTATAACTGGCGGCGTCTAATTGTCCGCTACAGTCCTGATTGCACATTCTAAGTCACTCTTTTATTTACTGCATTGAGAGACAACCTGTACCCATTTTGTGGACCCTGATTAATATGTGCACTATGAAATACATAAAACCCATATATTGTTATATAGCTATTAGAAAAGTTAAAATGTAGGTGAAGGCAAAATAAGCTTCAGGACTGACAGAGCTGAAGAACTTTGGAGAAGTAGGAAGATGTAACAGTCATCCAATGGCAACGTTGTTTCTGTCACACATGGCAGCTTGCCAGTATCACTGGTTTCCTGACGATTCAATAATCAGTTTCTGAGTGGAGTATAAGTGGCCAATGGTAACCTGCAATTGAAGAGAAAACAACACAGTCATGTAAAATATCAAAATCATTGTTCAGTGATAGAGAGACAGTCATGGGCTGTGCACGCCATGTGACACTAATGCCCCTTTCAGACCGCACTTTTAAAACGGTAAATTGCCGTTTTTTTACCGTTTTAAAACGGTAATGTGTGCGGTCTGAAAGGTCCAGTCCCACTTAACCGGTTAGAAAATGCCGTTTTTTCTAACCGGTTAAAATGCAGGGTCCTACCCGTTTCTGAACCGGTATTTTAGCGCAAAAATCGGCTCAGAAACGGTATTTAGGACCCAGCCAATGAGCTGGGTCCTAAATTCAGCACAGTGAATACTTAATGAGCGCTCATTAAGTATTCACAGCACTGGAGCCCCCCCCCGCGCGTGTCGACACCCCCCGCGCGCGTGTCGACGCCCCCCGCGCGTGTCGACGGCCCCCCCGCGTGTTGACCCCCCCGCGCGTGTCGGCGCCCCCCCCCGTGTCGACTTACCCCGTGCCGGTACCTCCGTTGTGGACTGCAGCTCAGTATGCTCGGAAAGCACTTATGAAAAAAGTGTCTTTCAGAAAATGGCTGCCCCCCATACGGAAGACAGTTTTTTTAAACAGGGTTTCCTATGGGGCAGCCATTTTCTGGAAGACACTTTTTTCATAAGTGCTTTCCGAGCATACTGAGCTGCAGTCCACAACGGAGGTACCGGCACGGGGTAAGTCGACACGGGGGGGGGCGCCGACACGCGGGGTGGGGTGGGGGGGCGTCGACACGCGCGGGGGGCGTCGACATGCGCGGGGGATTCGACATGCGCGGGGGGCGTCGACATGCTCTCGGTCGACACGCGAGAGGGGGGGGGGGAGCTGCACGGAGGGGAGGGCTGAAGGCTGCACTGGCTTTGACCCTGTATTTGGAAAGTTTCCAAAAATGGGTCTGCCAGTGTCAAAAAATCGGCACTTAAACGGTAATATACCGTTTAAGTGCTGCGGTGTGAAAGGGGTTTTATCTGGCAGACCCGTTTTTGGAAACGTTTCCAAATACAGGGTCAAAGCCAGTTATGCGGTCTGAAAGCAGCATAAGTGTCCTGTTACTACATAACCTAATCACTGACTGCCTAATGATAACAGCTGTGAAACAGGTGAGTTTAATTTGTATATACAGAATGGATGAAGCTTATTAATTTACTAGTGCCCAATGAAACAAGAAGATGCATGATTAATAATATATACACGCAAACACAGTCTTTGTTATGGTACTGCACTATATTTACTATTCTGTTTTTCTTTCCTTTGAATTTTGTAACTCTTTCACTCAGGATTCTTTATATGGCAATAATTGGGAGGTTTAGGAGTTTTGCTCAAAATTTAAGGAAAATAATAAAAAATCTCTTCAGTTACCATAATTAGTCATCTTTTCTATGCACTATTGCCCCCCCCCCCCCCCCCCAATTTCCCATAGGTCAGGATGGTTGGAGCTAAGGGCCTTATTCTAGTTCACTCTTTCTGACAAAATCCTTCTTAGGTGGACAAAACCATGTGCACTGCAGGTGGGGCAGATGTAAAATGTGCAGAGATAAATAGATTTGGGTGAGTTATTTTGTTTCTGTGCAGGGTAAATATTGGCTGCATTATTTTTACACTGCAATATAGATCTCACTTTGAAGTAAAACCCCACCCAAATCTAATTCTCTCTGCACAAGTAACATCTTCCCCACCTGCAGTGCACATGGTTTTGTCAATCTAAGAAGGAATTTGTCACAAAGAGTGAACTGAAATAACCCCCTAAGCGTGGTAAAGTAGCAATGGGAATTTTGGGGTTAGCAATATATTGACTCCCACTATTTGCTACAATTCTAGACTGAACTGAGCAAATTTCTATAATTTGCATATATACTCCAACAAAGTTTAAATTGTGTGAGCCATATTTTATATTATACTTTTAGGGGAAAGGGGAAGGGATGGTGACCGGTGCACAAGTGGTAGAGAATATATTTAAATATTAGAGAGAAATATAAGGATCCACGATAACAAGTAAATTTAAGGAGATAGTTAGCCTCCCTGATTTTTAAATAATTTTTCTAGTGGAGGTGCACCCTGGAGAGTAAATGGGTTACTGGAGGGCAAAGAGGAAAGACTCTCTCTTTGTTGGGGCACTCTTTGACTGTTGAGGTTTATATGGTAATATCACATAGGTAGATGGGAAGGAACCACACAAATCACTTGCCACTGTACTGCCAAATTTTATATTGCACAGTGGAGTACACTACATGGATAATCTTCCCTATTGTATACATAAATATATTAACTATATAGAAATGTTTAAGAATGCCTTCTCATTTATATTCTGAAAGTATCATTTAAATCGATTTTCCACTTAGACGGATCCACAAATTGACCTCGTTATTTATGTGAAAGTATCAGTACAGAACACTTTGTGGTTCAGAAAGCTTATTTTAGACCTTATTAAATTGGTTAGGAATCTAAAGTTGGGTACACACTAACTGATGTGATATTGTCAACGATTTCCCCTGAACTCCCAGTCAAACTATTTACTGCGTACACACTGGATGTGGTCACTTTTGCCAGATTTTTCAAAGTATGCTGTCCTTGACGATATCCTCAGATTGAGCTGCATGTAGGGCCAACCAGAAGACATTGCTAAGTAGACCTGTAAGCAGACTGCATGCAAACCTTCTCCTTTCTGTGGCACCTGCTGTGTTGCCAGTGACTAATCTCTACTGCGCAAGCCCGAAACACTGAAATGACCACCGCACCATTTTCTGGGTTATTTCTGCTGCAGCTGCATAGTTGCCTACCGTCCTGCTTTCTGCAGGAGACACCCTGAAATAGCAGCAACCTCCCTCTCTCCCTGATTGGTCCAGAAATCTCCCTCATTTCACCCAGACCACGTTATGTAGCGGTTACATTTTTGGGGAAAAAAGGAATGAGAAATAGATACATTTACATTGAATCATCAGCACCATTTCCCAGCATTGGTGATAAAACACAACGATCCCTATGGCTACATACAGTACATTTCTTGTGGCCATTTATATGGAACCACGCGTAAAACAAATTAGATGAACAATCAGTGACACGTATCAGTGACTTTTCTTTCAGCAAGTATTGTAGCTCTTCATAAATGCTTTGGGACTCATCTACATTCAAGTCATTTTTAAAAGATTCCTCTCAGATGTAGCAGTACACACCCACAATTTTAGGTGTCACATTCACAATCTCTTTTCACAAACTCCTTATATGGAACTAGACACGCCCTTTGGGGGAGAATGACACACCCTCTCAATGGGGCACTGTGCAAAATTCCACTACCAGGGGCCTAGTGCATCACACACACTGGACGATTATAGATTCGAAAATGCCCAGTAACTCATTTTATGGTACACATAAAAATCCTAAGAAGTTATCTGAAATGTATCCTGAATTTTAGTAAAATGCATCAATAATACATTTTTCTATTGAGTCTTTAATTGCTTATATTGCTTTTATGTTTTCATACACTCCCCCCCCCCCCCCCAAAGTATTAATGTTGACAATGCCCCGGTACATTGTGACCGGGATATGTTATATAACATTACTACCACAACAAGGCCCTTATTCACTGCAGTTTAATAAGCCGCTTTATATCAGCAGAGAACTATGACAAATATTTGTTCTGAAGATGACGGGCGCAATAAAAATTCACCTCATCAGTGAGAGCATTGATTGGCCACAATGAAATAAACATTAAGAAGGTTCTTCATGGAAACTGTTATTCTCTATGTTGAATAGAATAAGCGAGCAAAGGGTCATCAACACAAGGCCTCTATGCTGCCTAAGGTGTCTATAAAGGAAAATCAATGTATTGATGTGTACATAGCACAACTGTAAAACCATAGAATATTATATAGCCAACAAGGGTAAAATATAAACTGACAAATATATTATTTTTGTTAACTGGTCACACTCCTATGCAAAAAATATCTTTTCTTTCTTAAAGTGGAGAACTGTACAACAGTGTAGCCAGGGAAACAAAGACCATGATAAAGGTTCTTTATTCAGAGCCTGGCAAGCTGCCAATTACCAGAGGTCAGCGTCTCATCATTTTTAGAATACTTCAATTGCTCAAAACTAATTAATTAATTTAGTTTCGATATGTAACCTATTATTTTTACTTTTGACTACATTTATATACAATTTCTGTTATGATACTGAGAATTCTTTGAAATGTATCAACTATACTGCATATGCATCACTTGCCTTCTTCAAGACTTATTATTTATTATTATTATTGTTTCTTTATATATGGTAAATAAAAGACAGTTTCAGCAGCGGACACTGAGGCAATTATAACAGTGGCAGAGATATAGGGGGACATTTACTAGAGGAAATTTGTAAAATAAAATAGGTGTATTTGTATCCAGAAATTCACTTATTTTTGACATATACTATCCCGAAAATACGGCAATTCGTATTCGTAATGATGTGCTATCAATACGAATTGCCGTATTTTCGGGATAGTAAATGTCAAAAATAAGTGTATTTCTGGATACAAATACACCTATTTTTTTTACAAATTTCCTTTAGTAAATTTCCCCCATAGTCTAAGAAAAGCATATGAGGAGAGAGGGCCCTGCTCATTAGAGCTTACATTCTATCGGGAAGGGGCAGACAAACTGGGGTGACAGAGCAGGGATAGAAGTGAGATTAAACAGGGGGTTGGGATGATAAATGGTTTTATGTAATGAAGAAGTGAGTCTTGAGAGCCCGTTTAAAGTTTTGTACGGAGGTGACAAGTCTGATAGGGAGGGGTAGAAAATTCCAGAGATACGGAGCACAACAGCCAAAATCCTGGAGGCGGGAATAGGAGGAAGTAACCAGTTTGCAGGAGAGGTGATTTGTATTTGTGGAGCGGAGAGGGCGGGTGGGAGTGTAAAGAGAGACAAGGTCAGATATGTAGGTGGGAGAAGAATGGGTGATGTCCATTTACTGTAAGTGAATGTAAGGAGCTTGAATTGTATTCTGAAGGGAAAGGGGAGTCAGTGTAGAGAGGGGAGGTGGACATACAGTAGTATGTTTGGAGAGGAAGATGACCCGGGCAGCAGCATTGAGGATAGATTGCTATTTTACTATAGAAGACAGCAAATCTGAAGTAGACTTTCTACAGATAAACATACTAATCAAAGACAATAACAGAAAATCTAGGTAACAGGTTGGCCACTGAACTACAAGGGACAATCACCCTGTCTGGTCTCAGGTGATGCTGGTATTTGCTGACTCTGCCCCAATCAGACCTGTTCTGTTATACACAGTAGTATTTACATTATGCATGTACACTGAGTGAATACATTACAGAAGATGGAAGGAACAGGACACAGGAATAATCTAGTTGTAGGAGCTTTAACTATTACACAACATTGGGTGATTTAAGACTTTTAATACAGATATTGGTATCTTCAAATGTTGGCAATTTTGGAAGAAAGATCATATTTTTTGCCCGATTGGCACTATCATTGATGTACATACTCTATAATATTTTAGTACATACTTAATAAAAAATGTTAATCTTTAATTACATAATTATGTATGCCCCACTAAATAGAGGTTTACTTTTTATCTTTTTACCCTCCCAAAAACCTCTTCACAAAACCTGCCATATTTACAGTATGTGTCTGGAGAAGCACAGAGCGGAGTCGTTGCTGGCCTCTGTTGGCCATTTCAGGGGACGGGATGGTCTGTCATCAGGCCCCATCCGATCACAAACAAAAAAACTATTTACAGGTCTGTGGGGAGGAGTGAGGCTAAAATGATGTAATTAATGTAATTTACACCCGCCTCCTCCATATGTAATGCCCCTTTCCCACTGCAGCTCTTAAACGGTAATTTGCCGTTTATTAAGCCTTTTTAAACGGGTAGAGCTGCAGTGGGAAAGCTCCAGGTTGCTTTACCCAGTTAAAAATACTGGGTTTTTTTAAACGGGTAAAAAGCAGAGTTTTACCCGTTTAAAAGCCGTTTTTTTGGCAGTGGGAAAGGGGTACCCCTTTTACCCGTTAAAAAAAATGGCATGGGGTCCCCCCCCCCACTGCCATAACCAGCACCAGGCTGAAAGAGCCGGGGCTGGTATTAAAAAATCAGGAAACCCGACAAATAGGGCTTCGCTGATTTTTTTAAACCAGCCCCAGGAAATACGGGGGACAAAAGGACTAGGGGTCCCCCGTATTTTAAGAACCAGCCCCAGGCCAAACCAGCCAGCAGGGTAATGCCACAGCCGGGGGACACTTATTATATAAGTTCCCACGGCCAAAGCATTCATCCCTACTGACCAGTCAGCCTGGCCAGGGGCCCTGGGGGAGTGGGGACCCCCCCAATGAAGGGGTCCCCCCCCTCCAGGACTTACCTGACCAGGCTGAAGCCTGGTGCTGTCCCCGATGCCCCTGGGCGGTGGGCATCGGGCTGATGGAATGGTGTAAAAAAATAGAATAAAAATGATTGTCTTTTACTGTGGAACTATGAGTCCCAGCAAGCCTCCCCCGCAGGCTGGGACTTGGAGAACCACAAGTCCCACCCTGCGGGGCATTAAAGGGCCCGCTGGCACTTGTAGTTCCACAGTAAAAGAAATAGTTAAATAAACACAGACACACGTGAAAAATAAAAGTTTAATACATCCACAGCCCACACATACTGATACTTACCTATCTTGAGCCAGTAGGTAGCCTTTAGTCGGTGTCGGCATCCGGTGTCGGCATCCTCCTCCGGTGTCGGTGTCCAGTTCCGACGCAATCCATAGGTGTAGCTGTGGAAGGAAACTATACTTACAAGTGTCCTCCGGCGAAGATCACGTCCTCTTCTTTCCATGTAGCATCCCCGGGACTTGGCAAAATAACAAACCGGCTTAACGCTCCTGATTGGCCGCTAGGCCGCAAGCCGGCCAATAGCGGCATTCGGGGGGCGGAGCCGCACGATGTAAACAAACACACGTGCGGCTCCTGCTCACAGTCCGTGGGTTTCGCGTTAAGCCGGTTTGTTATTTTGCCAAGTCCCGGGGATGCTACATGGAAAGAAGAGGACGTGATCTTCGCCGGAGGACACTTGTAAGTATTGTTTCCTTCCACAGCTACACCTATGGATTGCGTCGGAACCGGACACCGACACCGGAGGAGGATGCCGACACCGGATGCCGACACCGACTGAAGGCTACCTACGGGCTCAAGATAGGTTAGTATCAGTATGTGTGGGCAGTGGATGTATTAAACTTTTATTTTTCACGTGTGTCTGTGTTTATTTAACTATTTCTTTTACTGTGGAACTACAAGTGCCAGCGGGCCCTTTAATGCCCCGCAGGGTGGGACTTGTGGTTCTCCAAGTCCCAGCCTGCGGGGGGAGGCTTGCTGGGACTCATAGTTCCACAGTAAAAGACAATCATTTTTATTCTTTTTTTTTTACACCATTCCATCAGCCCGATGCCCACCGCCCAGGGGCATCGGGGACAGCACCAGGCTTCAGCCTGGTCAGGTAAGTCCTGGAGGGGGGGGGACCCCTTCATTGGGGGGGTCCCCACCCCCCCAGGGCCCCTGGCCAGGCTGACTGGTCAGTAGGGATGAATGCTTTGGCCGCGGGAACTTATATAATAAGTGTCCCCCGGCTGTGGCATTACCCTGCTGGCTGGTTTGGCCTGGGGCTGGTTCTTAAAATACGGGGGACCCCTAGTCATTTTGTCCCCCGTATTTTGGGAACCAGCCCCGGACCTGGAGCCTTGGGCTGGTTTAAAAAAAATCAGGGAACCCCTATTTGTCGGGTTTCCTGATTTTTTAATACCAGCCCCGGCTCTTTCAGCCTGGTGCTGGTTACGGCAGTGGGGGGGGGGGACCCCACGTCGTTTTTTTTTTAAACCCCCCCCCCCCTCCATCTTTACTATCATTTTAAACGGGTCTTTAAACGGGTAAGTGGGAATGGGACAAAAACGGCTTTTAAACGGTAATTTACCGTTTAAAAGCTGCAGTGGGAAAGGGGCTTTATGGCTCTTACACGTTTAAAGACCTGTTTAAAAAAAACGGGTCTTTACTCGTGTAGGCAGTGGGAAATCAGCATAACAGTTATTTCAGAAATGATCTCCCCTTCCTGCCTGCTTCACTAGGAAGTGCGTGGGATGCAGTAAGTAAACCAACACTTCTGGAGGTTCGGGAAACCCCAAAAGCAGCCAAGTATTTTCTAAACCCTAGGGAGCACCACCAACCCTTATTCTATTCTTGTATAATGTATTTTGCACAGGATGCACACAAATCATTCTTTCTGTATTATATCACCAACATCTTCAACGCCTACAAATAGTAAATATAAAAATGAGTTACTAAACATTACACGGATCCAACCCCAGCTATTTTGCTTGTGACTACCATATATAATCTGGCAAGACCGAGGGTGTTGGATTATCAGTGGTGTACCTGTGATATGATTAGGAAATTGCTGGCAATTTACAGTATTTTGTGAAATAATGTTTAAGCATGTGTTAAGTGAAAGTAATCAGGCTGAAAATCCGACAGTGTACAACTCCTTTTTCAAATACATTCTTTCCAGGTCAAACAAAGTTATCAGAAGCAGTCACTCCTCCCAATGATTTGGATCTCACAAGATGTTTAATGGAAAACCTTTATTAACAAAAGGCAAATATGCAAACACTCAAAACCCAATATATGATTTTTTTTCTCAAAAGTTTGCTAACAGTGTAGTAAGTAACAGAACTATACTCAAAACAGAATATGCTTGCTCACCAGTTAAATACCAATTGCAATACACTAATATAATACAATTAATTGTTTTTTAAATGTAATGGCTAAATATAAGAATGAACAAATACCCCGCAGCTAATTGCCACACCACAGCAATACAGTTAGTGGGGATTACCCGGTGTTATAATGCTTGATATTGGACACAATCTTGCAACTCCATAAGCGGCAAGGAAAATCCATGTATTAACTGGGGGTTCACGCGCAGGCAAAACCTAATGATTCCGCAGGTTATGTGGACTCAATGGGTTTCTGCGGCTCAATTGTGAATTTTTATGCGCAGGAAAAATGCTAATTAATTAAATATCCTTTCCACATGCTTCAGGAATTTTAGCTGGTAATTAGTCTAACTGAGTAGCCCCCATTTAGAGGGGTATTCAATGACCCTGACGGCAAGCAGTGACGATAGCTCGCTGTCAGATTATTCAACTCCCTCCCCTTCACTCGCCCTTTCCACCTTGCCGGTTCCCTTCAGCGAGGTGGAAACATTGAGTGTTGCCATTAAAATGGCGGGGCTTGACACAAATGCAGCGAGCGGATCAGCTGCATTTGCGGCGAACCTCGCCGGCCTCTGATAGCAAGGATTCTGGCAAAATATTGAATACGGCAAGGGGTTTGATTTCGAGGATGGCTTTTCCTCGCCGAAAAAAAGCCATCCTCGCCGTACAAATCCCCTCGCCACAGCATTGAATGCCGCCCAATGTCTTTATTTGCTGTGGTCAAAAACAAATTTGCGTAGTGGCAGATGCTTATAACAAACTCTCAGCAAATGTTCTGGATAAAACATCATAAAATGATATGTGTGGTATAAATAGGATGTTCTGAAAATAAAACATAATGGGGGACATTTACCAAAATGGATTCGTAGAAAAAAGGTGTATTCGTAGGGAAAAATACACCTTTTTTTTACGAATTTTGTATTTTCGGGATTTACAATCCCAAAAATACAACAATTCGTAGTCCTAAAGATGGAACATTCGTATTTGTATTTACAAATACGAATGTCCTACACCATCGATAGGATACGACAGAAATCACCATTCAAAAGAATGGTGGTTCCTGATGTACTAAGCAGCCGTACTGATAATACGGCTGCTTAGTGGTGTAAAACAGGCATGCAAATACGACAGGAAAATAGAACACCATTTTCCTGTTCTATTTGCTTTAAGCCTGCACGGATCAGTCAGATCCGTGCAGGCTTCAGTGTAAAAAAATAGAAAAATTAAATAAATAACAAAAAAAAAACGGCGTGGGGTCCCCCCCACAGCCGAAACCAGCACCAGGCTGAATGAGCCGGGGCCGGTAATTAAAAATCAGGGAACCCGACAAATAGGGGTTCCCCGATTTTTAACAACCAGCCCCAGGCCCCAGGTCCGGGGCTGGTTCCCAAAATACGGGGGACAAAATGACTAGGGGTCCCCCGTATTTTAAGAACCAGCCCCAGGCACAACCAGCCAGCAGGGTAATGTCACAGCCGGGGGACACTTATAATATAAGGTCCCGCGGCCAAAACATTAACCCTACCGACCAGTCAGCCTGGCCAGGGGCCCTGGGGGAGTGGGGACCCCCCCAATGAAGGGGTCCCCCCCCTCCAGGACTTACCTGACCAGGCTGAAGCCTGGTACTGTCCCCGATGCCCCTGGGCGGTGGGCATCGGGCTGATTATGGTGTAAAAAAAAAAGATAAAACTATTGTTTTTTACTGTGGCACTACAAGTGCCAGCAAGCTGGGACTTGGAGAACCACAAGTCCCAGCCTGCTGGGCATTAAAGGGCCCGCTGGCACTTGTAGTTCCATAGTTAAAAAATAGTGCACAAAACACACTGACACACATTTGAAATAAAAGTTTAATACACACATCACAAACACACTGATACTTACCTATCTTGATCCCGTCGGTAGGTCGCTGGCTCCGGTGTCGCCGGCTCTGGTGTCGGCGGCTCCGGGTCGGCGTCCTGTCTGAAGAAAATCCATGTTGGACCTGTGGAAGTAAATCCTACTCACCAGGTCCTCCATGGATGGTCTTCTGTCTTCTCTCTTCTTTTCCAGGACTTTATTCTTTCTCTTCTGTCTTCTTCTTTGTTTACGCTGCCGGCTGTCGGGACTTTCAGAGCTGGAGAGATGTTGCCTCCTCGACGTCTGGACTAAGAATGAATTCTAGCCAATCAGGAGCTGACTTTACTGGCTCCTGATTGGCCACTAGGCGGCTCCTGATTGGCTAGAATTCATTCTTAGTCCAGACGTCGAGGAGGCAACATCTCTCCAGCTCTGAAAGTCCCGACAGCCGGCAGCGTAAACAAAGAAGAAGACAGAAGACAGAAGAGAAAGAATAAAGTCCTGGAAAAGAAGAGAGAAGACAGAAGACCATCCATGGAGGACCTGGTGAGTAGGATTTACTTCCACAGGTCCAACATGGATTTTCTTCAGACAGGACGCCGACCTCGGAGCCGCCGACACTGGAGCCGCCGACACCGGAGCCGCCGACACCGGAGCCAGCGACCTACCGACGGGATCAAGGTAGGTAAGTATCAGTGTGTTTGTGATGTGTGTATTAAACTTTTATTTCAAATGTGTGTCAGTGTGTTTTGTGCACTATTTTTTTTAACTGTGGAACTACAAGTGCCAGCGGGCCCTTTAATGCCCAGCAGGCTGGGACTTGTGGTTCTCCAAGTCCCAGCTTGCTGGGGAGGCTTGCTGGCACTTGTAGTGCCACAGTAAAAAAACAATAGTTTTATCTTTTTTTTTACACCATAATCAGCCCGATGCCCACCACCCAGGGGCATCGGGGACAGTACCAGGCTTCAGCCTGGTCAGGTAAGTCCTGGAGGGGGGGGACCCCTTCTTTGGGGGGGTCCCCACTCCCCCAGGGCCCCTGGCCAGGCTGACTGGTCGGTAGGGATGAATGCTTTGGCCGGGGGGACTTGCATAAAAAGTCTCCCCCCGGCTGTGGCATTACCCTGCTGGCTGGTTTTGCCTGGGGCTGGTTCTTAAAATACGGGGGACCCCTAGTCATTTTGTCCCCCGTATTTTGGGAACCAGCCCCAGAGCAGGAGCCTGGGGCTGGTTGTTAAAAATCAGGGAACCCCTATTTGTCAGGTTCCCTGATTTTTAATTACCGGCTCCAGGCTCTGTCAGCCTGGTGCTGGTTTCGGCTGTGGGGGGGACCCCACGCCGGTTTTTTTTTTAAATATTTATTTATTTTTCTATTTTTTTACACACTGCAGCCTGCACGGATCTGACTGATCCATGCAGACTGCTAGAAATAATTCGTATTAGCAGCCGTATATACGGTCGCTAATACGAATTGTTACACCATCGGAGGGTTACAAAGCAGTCGTATCTGACTGCTTTGTAATTTCCCCTCCGGAACACGACTTTGCATACGACTAAAACAGTCGTGGAGGGGAAATACCAATACGAAAAACTAGGTTTTTCATATTGGTAAATTTCCCCCAATATTACGTTTCTGTCTTTGCAACCTTTATTCTTTAATTTCTCTCTTTTCTAATGCTAAAATGCATAATAATGTATAGAAAACAGTGAGTATGAATAAAATGTTAAGACTAGATGGTCCAATTGGTCTGCATTTCCCATCAATATTCTGTGCTTTATCAAGACTATAATATACTGGAGGGTCTTTGTGCAATGCTAAAAGTCATGTGTGGATAAACCAGAATGAGGAACTACAGTTGGCAATAAACGGTTTAGAAACATATACAGACTGTTCACTTAACACGTTCCTCTTTTTTTCATACAATTTTTAGGTGTCTCAGTGTTCAGAGTAATTTGCAGCATTCACTGTTGCTGACAGGAACATTACATTTCTGCATTTTTTGCAGTGTACAATATGACCAGTAAATGAAAATTGCTGAGGCACTGCTACCAACTGTTAGAGGGCTCGAGCATTTAGCACAGCACCCATGGTCTTTTCAAAGCAATATATTTGAACAGTGTATGACTCCCCTAGTATAACTAATCCTTGTCACCTACAACTGTGTTTCTGTGTCAGTGCAATGGGAAATGCAGCTGTTTGCTCTGACACGCATTTTTGTATGCACTACAAGTCACCGTCCAGGAACACCCATCACATTTCTTGTACTTTCTGAATAGATGGCATCAGCACCTTTGTGTTACATTGTGCGTAACGCATGTACCGTGGGGGGTTTCTGCATTTATTGCACAGTTGCAACTCAACTATATCAACCTGAATTCTAGAGGATAAATACATTATAGGACCTGCAGGGAATTTGCTGAAGATGGCAGCTTACAGGTTTTGAAAACTTAACGGATTCCAGAAAAATCAGGTAAGCCATTGTGGGGCATACAAGCGGGGTGATTTTTTGCCTATTTTCTAAGTGATATTGTACAAATGACGATGCATGGTCCTGCGCATCACTATCGCCTGACTAGCTTTATTCTGCCTGCAGTATAAATCTAGCAATTGTACATTCTCTCTATTGAGAACATGGGCAGCAACAGTGTGCTCAGCAATCTGGGCTGAGTGATCTCAGCTTAACTAGCACACTACTACATCGCCTCATGTGTAGGCCCAATTATATCTAGTTAGGGCAAAATTCTGGTGACTATTCTCATCACAAGTTTTGTGTTTTCTGGCCAGTTTGGTCTATTTCTCGGTTCTCTGAGAATATGCCTGCCCTATTTTCACCTTTACAGTATTTGAAAGAACAGAAAATAGTACATATATTACTGGAAACTGCAATATCGGGAAATACATTTAGAAACAGGGCCATGGAAATAAGTATAAAAACTAGGAGATTTTCATTTCAAAAGACTTTGCCAAAATCTCTGCTAGATATATCTTTCATCAAAGTAGTGCCTACACACTGAGCTATTTTCCCCAAAGAGCAAGCGATGTTCAGGAAGCGAAAGACTTTGTTGAAAATCTTTCATATAAAAGTAGTATTTACATAATAGGCGGGGTTTAAATTCCAAGGCTGGGAGCAGCGGCCATTGTATTCAGTGCATTTTCTGTTATTGGGGCCTGGTTCAGAACTGATCGCTGGGCTGCATATATTCGGAGCCCAGCAATCAGGTAAACCCCGCCAGGGCAAAATCCCACCCATGTGTACGGCTACAATTTTATTTGTAGCCGTGCATGTAGGAGAAATCAATTCACCTGCGTCAACCATGTATATGTTACTGCAATAATAAAATATACATTTTTGGCCAGTGGCAACGGTAACATATACATGGCTGGCTTGCGCCAGCCATGTATATGTTACCTCCATAAAAAATATACATTGGTGGGCAGTGGTGACAGTAACGTATATATGGCTGGCCTGCGCCAGCCATGTATACGTTGCCACCATAAAAAATATGCATTGGTGGGCAGTGGTGTCAGTAATATATACATTGCTGGCATATGCCAGCAATGTATATATTACTGGTTTATACTTAAAAAAAAAAAACATTGGTGGGCAGTGGTGCCAGTAATGCAGGGGTCCTCAAACTATTTTGCTCTGGGACCCCATCAGACAATACAAATAATGGCAGGACCCCAGTAAGTTACTGCAGAAGGTCATCACATAACATGTGTAGACTCCTTGAATAACTGACTGAGATTAGAAAAGTCATCAGCCTGATGGTCAGCAACATGGAGTTGCGATCCCCTGCTGAGAAGGCCGGGACCCACAGTTTGAGAACCGCTGCAGTAATGTATACATTGCTGGCCTACAGTATGCCAGCAATGTATATATTACTGGCTAATAATCATCATTGGTGGACAGTGGGTGGTGCCAGTAATATATACATTGCTGGCCTGTGCCAGCAATGCATATATTACTGGCTTATACTTAAAAAAAACATTGGTGTGCAGTTATATATACATTGCTGGCCTATGTCAGCAATGTATATATATATATTACTGGATAATAATCATTGGTGGGCAGTGTAGGAGACCTTGCTGCTGGTCTCCGTGCAGGGGGCGGGGCGTTCTCAGTCATTGCCTGTTAGTGCCGCCCTGCTGACACTGTGAGTGATGTGTGGCCTGACGGGGGAGCGGAGAGGGTGTTGTGGGACGTAGTGCTGAGCCTGTCACTGCTGTGTGACGGAATAAAATATGGAATAATCCATTACCCAAAATGCTTCTGGTCCCGAGCATGTACAGTATAACAATGATAATGAAGTGTCTGCAATCTCAACACAGACCGTACTTAACACATGTATACCATGTCAGGGATATTTAGGGGTAAATGTGTGAAGCATTGAATAGAGTGGAGACATGAGCCAGTAGAGAGGTTGCCCATGGCAACCAATCAGCATTAAATTAACATTTAAAATTCATAAAATTATACAGAGCAGCGGATTGGTTGCCATGGGCAACTTTTTCACTGGCTCACTTCTTTACACATCTCCCACTCAGTCCCCTAGCCAGAATTACTCCACCACAGTTCCTATTGTTCGATTATAACTTTACATTAGAGTACACACTAAATGATGTCATCCGATCCAGTGGATTGGACCACCATAAGGGGAACATAGTCTAGTGTGTACAAGCTATGTCACTGACAATGTTATGTGCATGCTGCATTGCTGTCGGCACTGGCAAGTGTGTATGTACTTGCTGATGCCATCTCCTTCCACAGGCAATGTCGCTGGGTACACACTTTGTGTGCACTAACTATAAGGCTCCTCTACATGATCTTCTCTACATGTTCTTTGAAAATAAGCCACTGTAAACACTGTACCAACTGAAAAATGTACTACAATTAGGGTGGCCAATCCCGGGATCAGACTGCGCATGCTAAGTCTAATGCCTGGCGGCATATGAGCACCCGCTAAGACGCTACCTGGCTTCTCCTGTCCTGGCTGTGCAGCTCTGCGCAGCGTGACAAGGTCAAAGGCCACACTGCAAAAGGCCACACAGCTGCACCACCCACCTCGATTTTGGGCAAGTTGCTCACCCCATTCTCCTACGTCCTACCGGCTCCTGGACGCACAGCCCACCCACCAAGCTCCCAGCAGCATCGCCCGCCCACCCAGCTCCCGGCTGCACACGCACATGTAAGTAAATATGCGGGGCGGCATAAGCATTTATTTTTTATTAGGGAAGCCAATCCCAGGATTGGGCATTTTTCAATCTCGAGATTGAAAAAATGCCCTGGGATTGGCTTTCCTATACCACTTTCACATCGCCGACACGTTTTAAAAACCGGTATTTAAAACGGTAATTAAAACGGGTCAGAGCCTTAACATTGCTGCAGATTACCGTTTTAAATACCGGTTTATACCCCTTTCACACCGCACTTTTAAAACGGTAAATTGCCGTTTTTTTTTTCCTTTTTTTTTTTTTTTTTTGAAGCTTATAAATACAATTGGGGGTTGTATGTGCTGATTCTACGACTGGGCCAATCCATTTCAGTGCTTACTACTTCGTTTTGAGGAAAGGTTCATGCAGAGTGTCAGATCCACAACAAACTGTGGCAGCGCACCCAGATCCCCAACAAACTGCGGCAGTGCACCCAGATACCCAGCAAACTGCGGCAGCGCACCCAGATCCCCAGCAAACTGCGGCAGCGCACCCAGATCCCCAGCAGCCTGCTGCAGCGCACGGAAACCCCGTGATCCCTAGCAACCTCACGAATTTTGCTTGAGCCCATGAGATGGCTGCTCCTACTATGTGTAGATGAGAGGGTATAAAAATTATTACATATGATCTGTAACTAAGATGTCTATTTTTTTCAGTGTATGGCCCTTTAAGATCACCCCTAACTTCCCCTTTAAGAAAGCTGTCAGTTATCAGCATACAGTTATTTCTGGCTTTCAGAGATACAGTCATCTGTCTGTAACCTGGGGATAATTCTCCGCTGTAATAGACCTGCCAGGGGGTGGATTACACTCCTGCATGGTACACATTACACACATTACATTCCCATATATACACTGGTCATGGAGTTGGGGTATTTCCCCTACAGGACAACATGCAGCTCAGAGACTTCATCCCTGTAACACAAATAATTGCGATTACATGCGTCATTTGTGCAGCCGCCGATGGCAGCCATCATTCCGGATAAAACCAGCTGTGAAAGTGCAAGCGGAACGATTAAGCAGCTTCTTATGTTCGGTGTCTGGAGTCTCTGTGTTGAGAGAGGGAAGGGGAAACCATCTGGGAACGCGTCGTGTGATGAGAGACCGCAACGTCTCACTCACTCTGCAGAACCAGTGCGAGCAGCCAGACAAAGGACACTCACCGACCACTGCCCTACACAGTGTCTGCTTAACTATTATTCAATTCATTTCAGGGGCTTCCATGTTAATCCCCGGCAGCCACGGGCAGCGACACTTCCAGGTACATGGGGGATGGGTTTTTTTTTTTTTTTTTCCCTTTTTAAAACGTTTAAGCCTGCACTGTGATGTACACATTCACATTGCAGAAAAAACGGCAAGGAACCGTGTAGGACTCTGCTTTTTACACGGTTCGAAATGCCAGTTAACTTTAAACGGTAAATCGGCTGTGGTGCATTCACAGTGCAGGCTTAAACGTTTTAAAAAGGGAAAAAAACGGCAATTTACCGTTTTAAAAGTGCGATGTGAAAGGGGTACTAGCTACAATAACCTCTTCCAAAAAAATATTTGAAGCCTCCTCTTCTTCTAACTTTGGAGTTGCTTTTTTATAAATTGTATTGACATTTTTAATGTTTAATTAACTTATGACCCAAATCTTTGTAGAAACAATTGCTTTCACTATACTTTCTATCCCTCCTATAGTTTTCCTTTATTTTAATAGCTTACTGTATAAAAAGAAAAATATTATATTTATATTTAACGCAACCGGTTTCAATGATTTTATTTTATAAGGCCTAATTTTTACCAATATTCACTAGTTAGAGTACACCAATTAGTCTTAAACAATGATAAAATCAATTATGTTAAATAGTTTCACTATCAATAACACGCCACACATTTCCACCTTTACAGTACACATTAGAAAAAGTCGCACCTAATTCCCTAACAAGATACATATGACAAGAGTGACAAAAATACAATAACAGCCACAGAATTCCTGTCAGGTCTTTGGACCTTGCCCTATCCTTGTACAGGTCATCAAATGAATCATTAGTCATGATCATTTAACATTAAAATCAACAGTGAAATCGGCTGTAATAGAAAAATCTAAATCTGAAATGCCAAGGTCATTTTATTCCTTGTGCAATTACGGTACTGGAATTGGATTTTTATGCAAACAAGGTGTGTGATAAAATGACCTGAATTCTAGCTTTTACCAATCCTCTGTGACCTCTAACACAAAATGATGTTACTTGCTGCAAGCTGTTTCTAACATTGCAATATATTAAACTTTCATCAAGAAGGGCCTTTGTAGAAAGAGCATGGAGAAGAATACTTTAGAACACACAGGCCAGAATTACAGCAGTGTTATCACAATTGCACAACTACCACAGCACGCTCACAGCTTGCTTCATGTTAGTTGTGAACAACATTCGTAATGTGGTCCTATTATGCCACAAAGAGACTGGCGCAGGCTCTCTGATATTTGCTTCGCTCCTATCCTGTTTCTCCCAGACTCAATGTCTTTTGATTAGATCAGACATTGAGAATCTGCAAGGGAAGAAGAAAATGCTGTTGCGGTTACATGAAAAACAGAAAATATGACTTGTCATATGGCACTATAGACCATAGTGGAGATGAAGATGTTTGCATTCCTCACCTTATTTCATCATAAATTGGGATTGCAAATTTCAGGTTTCAAGGGTGCATTTTATAGGCTAGTTGTCATGGGTAATGTTATTTGTGGACCTGGACGAGACTGGAGTACGGGGCCCTGACTTAAATAGGCAAAAAACTTAGCCGGTTTGATAAAAGGTTAATTCATGCAACAGTATGAATGACAAGATAATCTTAACAGGCCACAATAATATAAGAGAATGTCCTGCGCCGTAGAGTGTGCTGAGAGGATACAGGTCAGTCACACTACCGCTCTTGCTACTGGTGATGAGCTGGAAGAATGCAGGCCAGTTGGGTGGAGACACAGTGCTGGAAGGATTCAAGCCAAGCACACTGTAGCAGAGTAGTACTTTGAGCAGAGTCTAGTGGAGAGCTGGAAGAAGACAGGCTAGCATACAGAGCAGAACAAAGCAGGTACACGTAATCAGGATGATCGTATGGGCAGAGCACAGCATGAGGTAGTCCGGATGATCGTATGGTCAGAGCACAGCATGAGGTAGTCGGGATGATCCAATGGGCAGAGCACAGCATGAGGTAGTCGGGATGATCCAATGGGCAGAGCACAGCATGAGGTAGTCGGGATGATCCAATGGGCAGAGCACAGCATGAGGTAGTAGGGATGATCCGATGGGCAGAGCACAGCAGGAGCAGTTATCGGGATTGAACTGAAGTGCAGATAGCAGTACAGGTTACCAAAATGTTCCTGAATAAGCAGATCACAGCAGGTGCAGGAACCAGAATTGGCCAAAGTGCAGCCAACAGTGTAGGCTATCGGGATTGAACTAGATAAGCAGATCACAGCAGGTGTAGGGACTGACCAAAGCGCAGTGAGCAGTGCAGGTTGCCAGGATTGAACCGGATGAGAAGATAACAGCAGGTACAGGGATTAACCAATGAGCAACAGAAGTGTAAAGCAGTTACCTGGGAACACCAGTGTAGAACCGATGAGAGCAGCCATGCAGCTAGATGGGATAGCACAGGACTAATTGGACAACAAGGAGCAGGATAGCAGACTGCATACATAGGTATGTACAACAAAGCACTGGCAATTACCCCAGTGCTGGAGAACTGACATACTCCTGGCTGAATTGTGATTGGCCATGACACCTTAGCTGACCAGAGTGTGTGAGGTCACTGAGTCTAGAGAGGTCAGCTGCTTAATAAACAATGTAATAGGTGACATTCCAAACACCCAAAGTGGAATACAAATGGAACAAAGAACACAGGGGTTTATTCTAGTTCATTCTTTCTGACTAAATCCTTATTAGATGGACAAAACCATGTGCACTGCAGGGGAGCAGATGTAACATGTGCAGAGAGAATTAGATTTGGGTGAGTTATTTTGTTTCTGTGCAGGGAAAATACTGACTGCATGATTTTACACTGCAATATAGATCTCACTTTGAAGAAAAACCCCACCCAAATCTAATTCTCTCTGCACAAGTTACATCTGCCCCACCCACAGTGCACATGGTTTTGTCCATCTAAGAAAGATTTTGTCAGAAAGAATGGACTAGAATAACCCCCACAATGTAATGCTTTCAGGGTTCCCAAAGTTAATGGTTTGATATCACCAATGGCCTGTCTGACCCATGGTTTCCCTTTTACATGCTTTTTATTCATCCCACCTTGTAAGTGTACATCCTTAAATGTGTTTGTTTTGTTGTCCTCTCTCTTTTTATTTTTCCATATAAACCTTTGAGAGTACTGGAGGAGAAAAAAAATGCCTACTATACAAACCAAGGATTGGATATGAACCATTTAAGACCATGGTGTGGAACTATTGGTGACAATTTATTTATTTCCACCATTGGCGTTATCAGACCATTAACTTTGGGAACCCTGAAAGCGCTTTACAGCCTCTCATAAAGCTGGGTACACATTAGATGAGATTTCTAAACAATACGCACGCCATCGTTAACAAAATGTCCATGCATATAGTCTAGCTTATACGCACTATGTCATTAATATTGCGCACTCCCAGGGGTTGCCCATTGTCTGTACATTCAGCTGAATCCTAACTATATAATCAAACACTGCTATAATGCTGGATGTGGCTACTTAACGATATCTTTGAAGAGAACTTTTGTTCACACTAGAAGATATGCACAATATATAGCTAACAATATAATTATCGTGCATATCATTAAAAATAAATTGTGCAGTGAATACGCACCTTAACGTAAGGAAATGGGAAATAAAATATATTTATACATTAAAATCCCACAGATTAAATGATATTGAATGATATCGTTAATGATTTCCCTTGAAATGCATGGAACTGCTGGACAAACGATATAGTGCATACATAATGAATGATATTGTTAACGATCTCAATCAGTGGCCATATCCAGGAGCATGCGGTCGTTTACAAGAGAGTCGGTATTTGACTGCATCTACAAGCGACAGGGGGGATGGGGCGATAACAATGCGTAATTCGTAATGGCATAGTAGTGTGTACATACTAAATGACATGCACGAAAATATTGATAATGAAATGGTTATCATGCATAATGTTAAAATATGTTGTATAGTATGTACGCAATTTTGTTTGTCAATAGGCACAAACAATTATATATATATATATATATATATATATATATATATATATATACGCGTCTTTGTGGGGTCGGCGGCACTCGAAAATCAATACGCACACACAGGTTGTGATACCAACGTTTCGAAGCACGGCGGCTTCTTTATCAAGGTGCTTAACAAACAAAACCAAATCCAAACGTGTTTAAATACCTGTACAGTCCCTGTCTGTTCCCGCGGCTTGGTCCGGCGTCTCCGTCGGCTGATGATGACGTCACTCGGGACCTTTCACAGGCCGGGGGAACGAGAGGTGATTACACACAAAAATACATAAATCTGTGAAAAAGTGAAAAAAAGGCCATGAAATCAAGAGTAAGATCTGCTAATGCGACATACAAATAAAAATCTAGACAATATTAAAAGCAGAAATTCATATTACGATAATTATTATCGTAATATGAATTTCTGCTTTCATTTGTATGTCGCATTAGCAGATCTTACTCTTGATTTCATGGCCTTTTTTTCACTTTTTCACAGATTTATGTATTTTTGTGTGTAATCACCTCTCGTTCCCCCGGCCTGTGAAGGGTCCCGAGTGACGTCATCATCAGCCGACGGAGACGCCGGACCAAGCCGCGGGAACAGACAGGGACTGTACAGGTATTTAAACACGTTTGGATTTGGTTTTGTTTGCTAAGCACCTTGATAAAGAAGCCGCCGTGCTTCGAAACGTTGGTATCACAACCTGTGTGTGCGTATTGATTTTCGAGTGCCGCCGACCCCACAAAGACGCGCAGATATTGACAGCCTGGGGCTGTCAGTGGAGGGCACCGACTCATTCACGTTTCCCCGCAGCAGTTTATGCTTGGAGTGCCGTCCCTCGAACCTATTATATATATATATATATATATATATATATATATATATAGAACGTATGGTGTGTCCGGCACTCCTCGCTAGATGATAATCAGGGCCCGGGTGCCTTCCCCTGTGGCTATGCAGCCACCAATACAACCTCCAAGAAAGCAGGCGTCACTCCGGGACTTAGTGAATCACATGGTGAAGTTTATTGTTCTTTTAAACGGTCGACGCCGTTTCGGGCATTCGCCCTTCGTCAGGACCAGAAGAAATAACAAGTGCAAGGTTGTTGCCGGTGCGCGCGCACACTCGCGCAATGCATTCCTGTGACCGCTGGAGACCCAGAGAAGATGCCGGAGGCCTGCTGTGGACACCCGGGGACTGCGTGGACGCCAAGGGACCACCGGACACCATCAGGGGGACAGGTAAGTATGCCTAAAAATAATTATTCCAAAAACCGAAAATTTTCCCTATCCGGAATGCTCGTGGTCCCAAACATTTCGGATAGGGGATACTCAACCTGTATATATATGTCTAGTGTCTGTGAGTCTCCGAAACACTGCAATCTGCTGGCAGAGACTGAAACTGCATCTCCTCACATATGCACAAACACAGAAGGTAGCAGACTAGCTTTCAGAGCTTTTGCTTCAAGCTGGCTTTCTATGTATGTATATTACAGAAATGCTGCATTTTTACTATGCATCCAAATGAATTCTAAGACTTTAGTGTAGGGCTTCTATAAAGGCACATGGTTTGCTGCCTTTTTACCCCATTTTTGTGATGTCAGTTTTGCAAAATCCCATCACGTTAGCGGTAATCCCCTTCATCGCTGCCATAAATAAATGACCAGCAAATCATGTAGACCTGCGTATATTTTGACTGAAGATTAAACTATGTGCCGCTACCTATATTTTCAATGTCTACAGCCAATATGTCTACATGGCACATATATAAATGCTTATGAATTTCAACATTTTGAACAGTCAGTTAAATGCTAAATAATTTCCAAATCAACTCCTCACTATCACAGTTGTAACCATTCAATAATAAAACCACCCTTCTGTTTCTCAATAATCATGTTAGGTTGATAGATTGTAAACAAACGAAGAAAAAAAAAAAGCTGTGGTTCTATTGATCTCAAATTAAAGATCCTTTTCAGCTGCAAATTGAGATTTATTTTAAGGTAATTGTGATGACTTTGTAGGAGATAGTCACTTTCTATGTTACATCTGTTATTGATTTTATGCTGACGTTATCAAAGCCATCCAGCTTTTTGATGTGAACACATTCTTATCTCAGGTACTGTTTGCTGACAGTGTTTGTATATTGTACAAAACATTTTGTTCAATACAGTTGTAACAAAATGTGCCTTTTCTATTCTTTACCCAAAAGATGCTTTTTTTTCTTTGCGTGTGCACCTAAACATGTATTTCGAAGACCACAGTTAATATCACACAATTTTTAACCTTTGATTTTAAGTAGATTACGAATGTTAAAACACGGCTGGCTGGTTTAAACCAAATGCTTTTTTATTAAACTGTGAGGCACCGGCACTGTGACTCATTATATAAAAAAAATTGTGTTTTAATTCAAAATGTTTAATGAGAGTGGCATGCCTAGTGCTAATGCTTAACTCATACTTACCTACAGACACTGTGTGGTGGGACACTGGTCTTGTAAGTAGGCCCCACTCCTAACATAGGGAAACAATGCTAATCCACGGGTTACCGGGAGGGGGCGGGGAGGAAAAACAAAATGTTGCTGTGCATCATTTGTTTTTGTATGGTCAATAAAAAGTCAACCCTTTGCAATATATTGTCTGGCTTCCAATTCATACAACTAGAAATATAATAGTTGTAACAGTTTTTTTTTTAATTACTCATATTGTACAAAGAGGACTACATAGACAGTCTGTCATATAAGAAGTAAAAAAAGGAGGCTTCTATGTAAGGGCTCATACACATTATGCAATATTGTATAAGATTGTAATGATTTAGTTTAGATAAATACAATATTGTATAATGTGTTCACACACTCTGTCTTAAGATGTGCACTTCTGCATCGCAATTGAAGTAGAAATAGACTGTGCTGCACACTATTTCTACTATCTCCGAACAAGGGCCATGCTGGTCAATGCAGCATGCCCCCCCCTCCCCACACACACCTGTGCCAGCCAATGCCGCCACTTGAATCGATCATCGGATGGGGGTTCACACCATGTGTACACATGTACACACCATAAGATTTGAGAATACGGTCTTCGGCACAATATAAATTGCCATGGCTAATAGATCCCTGGGGGGCAATTCAAATACACCTGACAGCTGGCACTATTGGGGATTTTGTTTCACCAGCCTGGCAGGGAGGAAAAACAAAATCAGCAGTAAGTGCCTTTTATTTGCAGCCACAATCGCAAAAACAAAGGGATTTGGGAACAGTAAGAGAGATGGTGAGCAAGAGGTAGATGGAGCGGAACAGGGATGGACAAAGCGGGAGGAAAAGTGAGAGATATCGACAAGCGAGCGGGGGAAAAAAGATCTACAAACTGAGTGGAAGAAAGAGAGATGGACAAACAAGCAGAAAGAGTGCTATAAATGAGAAATAGTGAGATGAAAACACAGACAGAAAGGCTGGGAGATGGACAAACAGAGGGAGGGGAAAAGGAAAGAGATTGAACGAAATATTACAGAAGGAGCTAGAGATGGACAGAAGGGGAGGGAGAGAAAGAGATGGCAAACTGACAGGCAGCTGGACAGACAGACAGAAGAGGGTGGGAGAGAAATGGAAAGACAGGGTTTAAAAGAAAGAGATTGGCAGAGACGGAGAGAGAGAGAGAGGGAGGGAGAGAGAGGGAGGGAGAGAGAGAGAGAGAGAGAGAGAGAGAGAGAGGGAGAGGGAGAGAGAGGGAGAGAGAGAGGGAGAGAGAGAGAGGGAGAGAGAGAGGGAGAGAGAGAGGGAGAGAGAGAGAGGGAGAGAGGGAGGGAGAGAGAGAGGGAGAGAGAGAGGGAGAGAGAGAGGGAGAGAGAGAGGGAGAGAGAGAGGGAGAGAGAGAGGGAGAGAGAGAGAGGGAGAGAGAGATTGACAGACCTTGCAGCACAGGAGAGATAGAGGGAGATCTGTAGCAATGTCACAATAGTATAGTGCAGAGCTGCACAGGATTTATTCTTATAACAGTTTATTTATCACCAGAAGCTGAGGCAAAGCATTTACATACTTGCGTATACACAGTCTGGAACACATTCTGTCTTACTTTAAAAGATGGCTTACATTATCATTTCTGTTTTCAAATTTCACTCCAGTATTGATAACTATAAAAGGGACTAAATTATATTATTCAATTTGGAAAAGGTTCTTAATCAAACAATCCGTCCACACCCAACAGATATGTTGGTCTCTTTTTCAGAAACTTTAAACCTTTAAGACAGTGTGGGCCACATTAATAAACTCAACAAAGCTATACTGCAGTATTTAGACTCGGTAGGGCACACAAATAAGCTGAAATTCAAATTATGCCACACAGTATGAGTCAAAAATCACATTTTGCAACATGTTTCAATGGTGTAGTACAGTAAAGAGCAAGAATACTACAAAGCTATTGTGCACAGCCCCCCATAAACTAAGCACAGCCCTTCATAGAGACAGCACAGACCACCATAAAGCATACCCCTTCAAAAAAGAGCTAGTGCAGCCCCCATAGACATCACAGCTCCCTATAACATCAGCACAGCCCTTTATAGATAGATATAGACCCCCATAGACATCACAGCCCCACATAAAGCACAGCCTCCATAGATATCACAGCTCCAACCTAATGTCACCACAGCACCTAGATAGGCAAAGCCCCCTGCACATAACCTCCCCCATAGATATTCAGCACAGCCTGCAATACTCAGCACATAATCCCCCCTCCCCCCATAGATATTCAGCACAGCCTCCTTACAGAACCTGCCTTCATGCAGTCCTGTCCAGGCTCCCAGCGGCTGCTGCAGATCTCTGTGGCCTGCCGTTACAGCAGTGAGAGGGCGGGAGCAAGACGGGCAACATGGCGCCAGGAAGTGCAGACTGCAAATAACCGTGCATTCCCCCCCCCTCCCCACCACTTCACGTATAAACGGTAACCTGTGCATGGCGGGCGGGGGGCCACTGAGACCTGCCCGCTGGCCACTGGTTGAAAACACCTGCTTTAAGCCATTGGTTCTCAAACTTGGTCATCAGGACCCCAAACAGCTCATGTTTCTGGGTGTCTTCACATGTCACTTAGCTACACCTATGGATCAGTGAGTAATGCTGGGCATACAAGCTACACTATGGATCAGCCAGATAACTGCAGCCTGCATGTGTGCTACCAATCTGGTAATATCAATCGGTCAGGCATGGCAGATTATGCGTCCAATTTTTTATATTTATTCGATTCATTATTTATTGGATAAGTGGAAAGTCGGCCGCATTAGGCAGTGTATGCCACGGTGCAGCTGACTGACCGGTATATCCCACAATCCTTTACATGGCAATGTGTTCTCCCTAAAGTTGAAGTGCCAATATCATGGCCAATACACTATTAAAGAGATCTTGCTGAGGCCTCCAGATAAAGGGGGAAATTTACTAAAGGAAATTTGTAAAAAAATAGGTGTATTTGTATCCAGAAATACACTTATTTTTGACATTTACTATCCCGAAAATACAGCAATTCGTATATCAATACGAATACGAATTGCTGTATTTTCGGGATAGTAAATGTCAAAAATAAGTGTATTTCTGGATACAAATACACCTATTTTTTTACAAATGTCCTTTCCCCCAAACTGTCTGTCAGTTTAACAGGCATTTTGTCTGTATGTGTATGCCCGGGACAAGGAGTACCGCTTGTACACCTGCAAAAAAAAGGGGGGGGGGTTTTAGTGTAGCGCTCCGCTCCTTGGGTGTGGGGTGTGTGGCTGATCCCGGTTTGAAAGAATATGCAGTGGGTTGGTTTCAAACAATTTTACTTCAAATGGTGCAGTCACATAGATTAATTACATGTAAAACATTTGTTGTTACAGTTGTTGCAGTTAGTCGATACATACACTGTTACAATAATGTGCAATAAAACAGCAACACAGTGAGTGTTGCGGGAGTGGGGGGGGGAAGGGAAAAGGTATTGGGGGTTTTTTGAGGGTTTTTCCCTCTGATGCGGATGGGTTCTGGGGGGGCAGTTGGTTTTACAGTACAGTCCCGGTGTTCCCACGGCTGCGGCGTCCCGCTGTGCCGTTCCTTTTGTTAACTGTGCTGGTGCCCGGCTGCCGGAGGCTGCCCGTCAGGTGTTCTAGGCTCGGAGGGTGGTGGGGAGTTCTATCTCCTCGGCGTGAGCGGTGTTCTGGCTTGCTTGGGTAAGGGGGCTGTGGTGGTGGGTCTGGGCGCTCCGTGTGTACCCTCTCCCTATCCAGCCGGCAGCCAGAGGTGTCCGGTGTTGAACCGTATCCCCCGGCCGTCTGTCGCTGTGGGTATGGGACGTGGAGCGTCTGGCAAAGGCCGTTGGCAGGGGGAGCTTTTGATCACTCCTTCCCGCCCCGGTGCCTTGCCTACGGATCCACCAACTCACCTGCTCCCGTTCCCTGTGTTGCTTGCTGTTGCCCGTCCTGTAGCGCTGGCTGGATGGTGTCTCGTGCCGCGGTCTACTTGCTGACGTCACCACTCCGTGCCCGGCTTTGTCCTTCGTGCGGCAGTCTTCTCCCTGGTTCCTCCGCTTAGTTCTTAATCGCTTGGGTGTGGATTGTGTGGATTGCTGTAGCTTCTCCAACGCGTTTCGGCCTTGTGCTGGCCTTCTTCTAGGGAGTTTGTGGTGAGTTTCCTTCCACTCCTAGTTATAGGCAGTGGGCGGGTTCTTGGGTGGGCTGCGTGCTGATTGGTTGAAGTCTTTTGCTTGCTTCTGTGACTAGTCTTCATGTTGCAATGGTTACGCTGGTTCCCTGTCAGTCTTTTTCGGTGATCCTCTGTTATAGGTATATGGCTGGTGAAATGCCATACTTTCCTGTGATGTTCTTTTGTGGGGACAAATTGCAGATGTCGACCGATTTGATGTGTTGACATCTACTCAGATGATGTGTTGACATTTCCTGAGATGTTGACATTTGTGATGATTTGGTACACTGTTGCGGATGTTGATAGTTTTGCTGTGTTGACACATTTTGAGTGCATGATTGCTGATGTCGACAGAATTGATGTGTTGACATGTGGGGACAATTTGTGGGGATAGTTGCAGATGTCGACCGATTCGATGTGTTGACATCTAATGAGATGCTGACCTTTGTGATGATTCGATGCACAGTTGCAGATGTCGACAGTTTTGCTGTGTTGACATATTTTGGGTGCATGATTGCCGATGTAGACAGAATTGATGTGTTGACATGTGATGAAATGTTGACTTCTTTGGTGCTTAAATGCACAATAACTAATGTTGACGGTCTCGATTTGTAGATGTGTTTTAGGTATACAGTTGTTGACAGATTCGTTGCGTTGACATATGGTGAGATGTTGATCTTTCTGGTTTTGTGCTGCAAAGTTGCAGGTGCTGACGGTTTTGATAGGATAGCCTGTGGTTATTTGTTGGCAGTTTTGTGGCATCTTGGTAGGTTTTGTTGACAGTTTTAAAGTATTGACGTGCAATGGTATGTTGGCATGTTGACATATAGTGGTACTTTTCCAATGGTTGATTCTTGTTTACTGATTGGGGTGAGGCTGGGTTCGTGGTTTAGTTGGGACGGGGGGGGGGGGGAGATTACAATTGTGGTGGGTGTTGCGGATTTATGTTGTTTACTTCTTTTTTCCAACTATGGATTTTATTTCATTGTCCAGATTTAGTCCTCTAGGTTTTAGTGTCTGTAGCTCGTACATCCATTTCAGTTCAGTTGTATTTATGAGTTGCGTGTAGTCTCCTCCCCTCCAGTTTGGTTGTACGGCCTCTATTCCTATGAATTTTAATCCGTCTGGGTTGCTGCTGTGATGTTCTTTATAATGTAGTGATAGGTTGTGATCCTCAAAGCCTTTTTTGATGTTGCGGATGTGCTCGTTGAGTCGTGTTTTCAGCGGTCTTGTGGTCCGGCCTACGTATTGTTTCTTGCATGGGCATTCCAAGAGATATATCAGTCCCTTTGTGTCGCAGGTGATTCTGTTCTTAATTTGGTATCTTTTGCCTGTCTTTGAAGATCTGAATTCTGTGGTTGGCTTGGTGCTTGCTGTTTTTTGCTGTTTGCATCCTGTGCACTTTCCGCAGTGATAGAAACCGTTGGTTGGGGTTCTTCCGGTGATTGTGCTCTGTGTTATCTGTTTCGGTGGGATGTAGCTGTGGACCAGTTTGTCTTTGATGTTGGGTGCTTTTCTGAAGATGATTCTTGGTTTTTCTAGGATGTGTTCTGATAGTTGTTCGTCCTCCAGTAGTAATGGCCAGTGTTTTCGTATTATTTTTTGTATGTTTGTTGCTTGTCTGGAGTAACTCGTGATGAATAGTGTGTCATTCTGTTTTTTGTTCAGGTCTTTGTTCTTGTACTGTAGGAGGTCATTTCTTTCCTTTGCTTCTATTTCTTTGTATGCCTTCTCTAGATGTTCGCTGTTGTAGTTTTTTTCCTTGAATTGGGTGGTTAGTTCTTTACTTTGTTCTGTGAAGTCTGCTAGTTTTGAGCAGTTTCTGCGTATTCTGAGATATTGGCTTTTGGGGATTGCTTGCAGCCAGCTGGGGTGATGTGCGCTTGTGGAGAGGATAAAACTGTTAACGTCCACTTTCTTCCTGTATGTTTTTGTGTGTATCTGAGAGTCTTCAATGTATACCTTTAGGTCCAGGAAGTTGACTTCTGTTTTGCTATATTCAGTTGTGAATTTTAGATTGTTGACATTGTTGTTCATGTGTTCCAAAAAGAGTTTCAGTGATTCTTCCGTTCCTTTCCATAGAAATAGGACATCATCTATGAATCTGGTCCAGAGTATCAGATTGTCTCCCCAGTTGTGTCCACTCCATATGTTCTTGTTCTCCCACCAGCCCATAAAAAGATTCGCGTAACTGGGCGCGAATTTCGTCCCCATTGCTGTCCCAGTGGTCTGCAGGTAGAATTGATCTTCGAACCATACATAGTTGTGCCGGAGTATAAATGTTATGCTTTCTAGAATGAAGTCGCAGTATTCGGTTGTTATGGAGTGGTCTTGTTCCAGATGGTATCGTATGCTCTCGATGCCTTGTTCGTGGTTTATTACGGAGTATAGTGACGTGACGTCGGAGGTGACCAGCCATAGGTCCTGTTCCCATGTGATGCTTTGTATCTTGTTGAGGGCTTGTGTCGTGTCCCTTAGATATGATTTCTGCTCCTGTACATACGGTTGAAGGATGGTGTCAAGGTATTCTGAAAGGTTTGATGTGAGAGATGAAATTCCTGAGATTATGGGTCTGCCGGGTGGGTTAGTGGAGTTCTTGTGTATCTTCGGTAAATAGTAGAAGACCGGAATGACTGGGTGCTTTTGTTGTATGAATTTGAATTCGTTCTGGTTAAGTATTCCTGTGCTGAGGCCTCCCATGATGAGAGAATGTAGTTGTTTATTGAAAGTGTTTGTTGGGTCTCCATTCAGTTTTGTGTACGTGCTGGTGTCACTGAGAATTCTGTCTGCTTCTTTTAAGTAGTCCTCTTTGTTCAATACCACTATGCCTCCTCCTTTGTCTGCCGGTTTGATAATGATGGATTTCAGGTTTTGTAATTCTTGTAGTGCTGCTCTCTCTTTCTTGGTTAGGTTGTCTGGGTGATTTTTGTTTTTGTTCTTAGTGATTTGTCTTGACTCTATTTTCTCAATGTCTTTTTCTACCATTTTTATGAAAGCGTTGACTTGTGGGCCGTTCATGTGACTTGGGTAGAAGGTTGATGGTGGCTTCAGGTCCGTGTGTTTATATTGGTTGTCATGGGTTCTTGATTCGATTGGTCTGGTGTTTGCAAAGAATTTCTTTAGGGATAGCTTCCTTGCAAAGTTGTGCAAGTCCAGGTAGGTTTGAAATTTGTTTAGTTTGTTGGTTGGCGCAAACTTTAGGCCTTTGTCCAGTATTTTTAGATGTTCTGTTGTGAGGGTGTGGTTACTGAGGTTGAAAACCCCTGTTCCTATCTCCTTCCTTTGTTGTTCGGTTTCTTTGATTTCAGTTTTCTGTTTCTGTCCCCCTCTACATCCTCGTCTTGTTTTCTTGATGTTATGTCTTTCTTGTTTTTTGTTCTTATGTTCTTTCGTATGTTCGGTGCTTTTGTTCTTCATATCAATACGAATACGAATTGCTGTATTTTCGGGATAGTAAATGTCAAAAATAAGTGTATTTCTGGATACAAATACACCTATTTTTTTACAAATGTCCTTTCCCCCAAACTGTCTGTCAGTTTAACAGGCATTTTGTCTGTATGTGTATGCCCGGGACAAGGAGTACCGCTTGTACACCTGCTATGTGACCTGAAAAACAAGAGCCCCAAGGACATTGTTTTAGAACCACTGCTTTAATATAGGCATTGTCTGAGGCACCACAGCTCTCTTTACTGCAGGCAAGACACAACTATAAAAGGCATTAGACATTTGCTAGACATGCACAAGCATACTGTTAGTGGCATTTGCATTGGGGCAGTTGTTTTCAAACTCGGACCTCAGGACCCAACACAGTTCACGTTTTCCAGATCACCCGACAGGTGTATCCATTTCTCACTGACACATTTTTAACACTGACACATTTTTAAACATCCACAGGTGGAGCTAATTAGTTCACTTGATTCTGTGAGGAGACCTGCAAAACATGCACTGTGTGGGGTCCCAAGGACCGACTTTGAGAACCTGTGCATTAGTGAATGTTACTGTACTCTTGGTAGACAAAATATTACTTCTTTACACTACATGATTATATGGCAAACTATTGTCAGAATTGCAATTGAAGAGGTAAAAGCCTTTGACCACTAGATGGCAGTAACATCCAACAAACAAGATTTCCTAAAAGAATGAAGCTGCAGTAATTGAATAACTTTTTGATTTTGAAAACTACTTTATTTTTCTTTCTCTTAATCAAATTGCACACCTCATTGTAAATTGTCTGAGTTACCATCTATTTTGAAAAATAATGTTGTATAATTAAAATCAATGTGAAATGTTTTGTTATTATAGACACCGTTCAAAAATGTGTTGTATGCTGGATTTAGACACGAGTCCTTTCTGGGAGCAACACAGCATTTGCGATGCAAGGTTCCCAACCGTGACCAGGCAATAAGCCAGGTCACCGACATCATCGTGGGGCAGTGGCTTGTCATCGGGGAGCCGGGGGAGGAGGCAGTCCTACGAGCAGACGCTGCCTCCTCCTCGCAGTGTGAATGGGACCCGGGTCGCTCGACCCTGGTTACCCGTTCACACTGCACAGCAACCTGGGTCCGACCAGTGATTAACACCTCTTTTGACCCGGTTGGAATGCCGGGTTGCTGGACCCGGGTATTTCCGAAGGCCCTTTCACACCCCACATCAACCTGGGTCGGACCCGGGTTACTTGTGTGATGTGAAAGGGATATAAGAAATAAACACCACTATACTTAAGAATACATACAATGCTGCCCTTACATTCTGCATAAACATGGGCACATTTCTCAAAACTACTGTGAGTTTTGGCCTGTAATAGCTAATGGCGATTGCAGTAACAATATGGGTACTGAATAGACTGTAAAATAGACTGAATCGTGTGAAGCTAACACATCTTACTGCTGGTAGGATGTCAAATCAAACCAAAAACCCAAAATGAGAAAACAGCCCCTAATTACCAAAAATCTTTATAGATTAGTTATACTGTACACTCCTCCCAAGATCTGCGTCTCTCATCCACACTCATTACTCGCTCCCATTCCCGACTGCAGGACTTTCTTAGGGCTGCACCCACTCTGTGGAATGCCCTCCCAAGCACAATAAGACTCTCCTCCAGTCTCCAAACCTATAAGCGTTCCCTAAAAACTCATCTCTTCAGGCAAGCTTATCAAATTCCATAACCAGTCATAGAACCTTGCGTTCTGGTGGAATCGATGCAATAAAGAATACAGTATCTATCCTTATGTATCAATGCCTATTTCCCTATAGATTGTAAGCTTGCGAGCAGGGCCCTCATACATTTTGACTGTCTGTAAATACCCTGTTTTGTTGTATCACTGTCACCTATGTAAAGCGCAACGGAATATGCTGCGCTATATAAGAAACTGTGGTACTTGTTTCCTAGCACGGCCACACCGATTTACATCGGGGTGGTCGTGTCGGAAAAATCGCGTCGATCGCATGCGATTTGGTCGCATGCGATGCGATCGACGCGACCGACCCGATTTTTTGATTGAATCAAATGTGAATAGGGTCCCTGGGACCCGATTTTACATTGGATTCAATGTTAAATATTCCCTAGACCCCCCCCACGATAGACGCCAACACGAAGCGTGGCGAGCGCAGCGAGCCCGCGAGGGGCGGCGGTGCGCGTCCTCCGACCTTTTCATTCCCCTACTATCCACGTCGGCATGGAGTTGAGAATATATAGTGTGGCGAGCGCAGCGAGCCCGAAGCATGGCGAGCGGACGCGTATACCTGTGAAGTGATACGCGTCCGCTCGCCACACTATATATTCTCAACTCCATGCCGACGTGGATAGTAGGGGAATGAAAAGGTCGGAGGACGCGCACCGCTGCGCTCGCCATGCTTCGGGTTGGCGTCTATCGTGGGGTGACGACGGGGCCATATTTAATGTGAAATGGGTCATATTGTCCCATTTCACATTTTTTTCAATGTGAGATGGACTTAATCAAGTCCATCTCATCTTGTGCCATTATAATGGCACAAGACCGACGCGATGCTCACGATTTCAATGTTAAAAAATATTTTAACATTGAAGCCTATGGCAAAATCGGGGGCATCGCGTCGGGACCAATGTTAATGGTCCCGACCGACGCGATGCCCCCGATTTTTTACCTTTGCTGGCTAAATGGACCTGATTTCAAAGGAAATCGGGTCCATCGTTGGGATCGTGTACCTTAACTTAAAGGTACACGATCCCAACGATTGTGGCCGTGCTAGGAAACAAGTACCCTAACTGTTAATAAATAAATAAATAAATATGCACCATAACACCATGTTCCCAATGAAGATGTAATCTTCAGATATCAACACACACTATGGGGGAAATTCAAATAACTGCAAAGGGGGTGAATCAGATGTTCCCATGGTGTTTCAACCCTGGAAACAGCAGCTACATGCTGGGTTCACCTAAAATTGGGATCCCTGCTGCTGCAAAAGTGTCTTATTTGCTGGTTAAATCCATAAGGAAGCTAATCCCCCCCAATTACTTGTACATCCGTGTCAATAGGTCCTCATTTGTAACTACACAAGTTCTACTACTCATTTGCAGACTGCTGCTTTTAGCAGCTCAGATCCATGACCCAGCTGGGTGTCTGCACTACCAGTGTGGTATATTTTGTTACTGGTCTATACAGTAAGGTGAAAGTTCAACTGTCAACACTAAATATGTTGACATGATCAATCTTAACATACAGTAACTGTCAACATTACGACTACATCATGTGCAGTAAGCATACCAGATTCTTCTATAGAAGAGTAGACATGATTGATCTAGCCATCTTCACCTATTAGCTATCTGGCACTTTGTTGTATTGAGAACGTGCCAAATTAGCCAAGACGTGTGCCAGGTATGAATCTCTGCAGGAGGGAGAAAGGCACAAAATCAGATGGCACTGTATTCTTTGCTTGTTGCTTTGTATTAAGTGTAACTTTTAGAATTAACACAGTTGTGGACTGCACTAGGCAAGTGGGGATAGGAGTATGGGTTAGGTTATGTGACTCTACAGTATTGTAAAGCACTGTGTTGTCGTACACACTCCATTTACAATGCCATGAATGCAATTATATGATATAATTATATATATATATATATAGGCTGGGCGGCGGCACTCGGAAAAAGACACAAGACCGCAGGCAATTGGGGTGTCTTTTTCCGAGTGCCACCGCCCAGCCAATACATACAGAGGGTGACTCTGCTCGCCCTTGTACAGGAAGGCACCGAATCCTTTACACACTTACCCGTATCTTAAACTGGAGTGCCATCCCCAGGATATCTCTCTCTCTCTCTCTAAATATATATGTGTATATATATATATATATATATATATATATATATATATATATATATATATATATATATATATATATATACATACATACATACACACACACTGCATACATACAGTATAATATATATATATATATGTAGTGTTCCCGCTAGGCTGTTTTAGCGGGGCGCTGCGCCCTGCCCGATTTTTAAAGGGCAAAATGCGCCCTGCCCCTCTGGCAGCGCCCCGCTAAAACAGCCTGTCTCCTACTCTTAGCGTGATACCGGGGAAGCCCAACGCCGCAGTATATAGCGGTGCCCGGCGCTTCCCTGGCAGCGGAGAGCCTTCGGTTCGGCCAGGCCCGCCCCTTTCAATGACGATGCCGGCCGGGCCCGCCCATTTTCTTGACGACGACGGCCGGGCCCGCCCATTTTCGTCACGACGCGGCCCGGGCACGCCCCTTTTGTGACGTCGGCGGCCCGGGACCGCCCAGAACAGTGACGTCGGCGGTCCTGGTCCGCCCCCTTGACGATGCCCCCGTGCAGCGGCGCCCTGCCTGCCCCGGTTCCTAGAAAGAACACTATATATGTTTACACACACACACACACACACACATATTTACATAAATTTACAGATAGGCCCAGCACACCTATAACAATCTCTTTGAGAGACAACGCTATCTAGTGTAATAATTTTGTGTTCCAATTTGCGGACAATTGTATTGTGCGTACCACATCATAAATGCTCATCAAAAGTGTCTTTCAGTGGACCTCTCTGAGAGCAGTGAATTAGCAGGATGTATCCAGATGGTGCCAAAGCAAACCCTCGCAAAGTGATCCGGATGGTGCCAAAGTGAACCCTTGCATGTGCCCGGCTGCTGCAAATGATTTCTCCAAGGCTCGCGAATATAAAAGTAAGTGGAGACCAGCCGAAGACAGGACGGGCAGCTGATGTCGTTGACTAAAGCCGCCCGTCCCACCCCCATTCCCCTGGTAACACCCATGAAACGATGGGCATTCCCATGGGCGACACCCATCCTGGATGCTGCATGCCCCCGGGTTACACCACTCAATGCTAATGGCTTGACTACTAAGCAAGTTGCCGTAGCAGTTCAAACAGGGACCCTGCACAAACCATTATGTGCATGCACAGTAAAAAAAAAAAAAAAACATCATCCTCCAAGTGAACATGCGGGGGACAGAATGAATTAGAATTAGTGCCAATACACTATAATAACAATGTGAAAAACACGTTTTTTTTGGGGAGATTTTTGCTAATTTTTATAAAAATAAAAACTAAGAAATCACATGTACACAAGTATTCACAGCCTTGAGTTAAGGTGAATCCTGTTTCTAATGATAATCCTTGAGATGTTCTTACAGTTTAGTTGGAGTCCACCTGTGGTAAATTCAGCTGATTGTTAGAGCACAAACCAAGCATGAAGTCAAAGGAATTGTCTGTAGACCTCCGAGGATTGTCTCGAGGCACAAATCTGGGGAAGGGTACAGAAAAATATCTGCTGCTGTGAAGATCCCAAATGAGCACAATGTCCTCCACATTTATAAATGGAGGAAGTTAGGAACCACGTGGTCTAGAGCTGGCCGGCCGCCTAAACTGAGCAATCAGGGGAGAAGGGTCCTAAGTAAGGGAAGTGACCAAGAACCTGTTGGTCACTCTGTCAGAACTACAGCATTCCTCTGTGGAGGGAGGAGAATCTTCCAGAAGGACAAAAATCTCTGCAGCAATACCTGACAAAAGCCACCCCTTAGTAAAAAAGCACGTTAGCCTACCTGGAGTATGCCAAAATGAACCTGAAGGACTCTCAGACCATGAGAATTCTCTGCTCTGATGAGACAAAGATAGATTCTCTCTAGCGTGAATATCAAGCGTCATGTTTGAAGGAAACCAGGCACCACTAATCACCAGTCCAACACCATCCCACAGTGAAGCATGGTTGTTTTTCAGTGGCAGGGACTGGGAGAATAGTTAGGATAGAGGGAAAGATGAATGCAGCAACGTACAGACACATGCTGGATGAAAACCTGCTCCAACACGCTGTTGACCTCAGATTGGGGCGACGGTTCACCTTTCAGCAGGACAGCCAAGATATCAAAGGAGTGGCATTAGGACAACTCTGAGAATTTCCTTGAGTGGCCCAGCCAAAGCTCACCCTTCAATCTGATTGAACATCGAGAGAGAGATCTGAAAATGGCTGTGCACCAACACTTCCCATCCAACCTGATGGAGCTTGAGAGGTGCTGCGAAGAGGAATGGGTGAAACTAGCCAAACATACTGTAGGTGTGCCAAGCTTGGTGCATCAACAAAGTAGTGAGCAAAGGCTGTGAATACCTATGTACAAGTGATTTTATAGTTAATTTTTAATTTACAAAAATCTCCCAAAAGTTTGTGTGTAGAATTTATATATACACGTACACACACACACACACACACACACACACACACACACACACACACACACACACACACACACACACACACACACACACACACACACACACACACACACACACACACACACACACAAAAGACTGGATTGATAAAAAAAAAAAATGATAAAATGGAGTGTGATAAACAGCCAGCCAATCAGCTACTTCCTGTCATGTTAATGGATGGTTTGAAAAATGACAGCTAGGAGCTGGTTGATTATCACTTCTTGAAGCTTGATACATCTTGCCCCAAAGGTGAAGAGAATGGCTGGCATCCCTCCTATGGTGGGTTCCGACAGTCGAGGTGGCTCTGGGATTGGATACATGCTGTGAGTTGTTCTGTGGCGTAGTGAGCAGCTCCATGCAGCGGGAAAGAGAAGAGAGGCAGGGGATTTTTGCCTACGGACTGCTAAAAAATAAGGCCAGAGGAGAACATTGATGCAATAATTCCAGAGGTAGCTCCAGACAACAGGATGGTTTAAACATATGCAAGCATATTTAAGACTTAATTCCCTGCCAAATCCTTGGGGCTGTATTCAATGAGTATAATCGCGATGTGCAGCGAATCCTGATTACGATTCGCTGCACAGTCGCCGTGTTCCGGAGGGCTGGAGCCTTCGCTGCCAGCCCTCGCTGACACACTATTCAATGCCGCAGGCGCTCGCTGCCCCTGACAGCGAATGTTAACCGCCGCAGGGAGCCGGGGGACGGTGGCAGGCAGGGAGATGGAAGTCTCCCGGGCTGCCTCAGAATGTATAAATAATTTTTATTAGTTCTGGACCACCAACCTGAGGCACCCCTGCAAGTGTTCCGAGGCACCCCAGGGAGCCTAGGCGCACAGTTTGGGAACCACTGGTCTAGGCAAATTTTCCAATATATATGAAGGACATGTAACAGCTTTAGGAAGGCATAAAATAAACATTTCCTGTAGTCCTGAAACATCTGCGCTAGAATACTTTCATCAGGTTATATAAATGTACATGATAAATGATCAAATATCTGTACAATAACAATGTTAAAGGAAAATGCAGAATATGTTGAATACTGTATATGTGGAATAATTAATCCTAAAATGATTTTTGCCAACACTGTAACAAAATGGCTAGGCTCACAGCACCAAGGCCCTATACAGTATGTGTGGGATCTTCATGTTCTCTCAGTGTTTACATGGCTTTATTCCAAGTACTCCTGTTTGTACCACCTTCCAAAAACGGTATCTGGTCGACAGGTTAGGCAATATGTCAACATCACCTGGTCGACATGGACAGACAAGAAGTCGACACAAGTAGGTCTGCATAGACAAAAGGTTGACACAAGCAAAAGATTGGTACTTATATGTTAGTTAGACACCCACTATAGTTAGTACGATCATACCCCCACTATCCATGTCCGCGTGGAGACGATTTTATATAGTGTGGCGAGCGCAGCGAGCCACCAAGCCCGAAGCTTGGCGAGCGTACCGAGCCCTGCGAGGGGATGCGTAAAACTAAGCAAATAGCTTAGTGGGCGCCCAATTAACATATAAGTACCAAAACATCTACATGGCAACACATGAGTGAGTTTTTTTAAATTCTTGAACGATTTCATATTTTAACTATCTACATTGACACTGACTGGGAGCAGTATAGTATGTTCAGTGTAGTGGTATGAGAGTGAGGCACCTTGCTTGAAGCATGGCAAGGCAAGCAAGCTATGCTGTACTTATTCAAGGTCCATGTGAGGAAATCTACAAAACAAACTAAAAATAAAATGAAAAACTCATGTCATCTATTTCCATGTCCATCTTTTGTCTGTCAACCCTTGTCTAGGTGGACGTTGTGCACAATGACCATTTGGTGTTGACCCATTGACTGTTGACCCTTTAGTCCAGTGGTCTCCAACCTTTTTTGGGGCATGAGCTACGCAAGACAAAATAAATCTGCGCGAAATTAGAGGGCATGACCTACTATCGTGGTACTCCTGTGAGGCCCCATCCACCATTTTTTCCGCTATGGGGGCATGGCCAGCGCTCTGAGAGCTGCTGGCCATACCCCCAGCCTCTCTGAGTAGACGCTCTGCCATATATACACATGCCACCAGTAGAGCCAGTTACACAATGCCCCCAATACCTGCAGTTATGCCATAAACACAATGCCTGCCTGCCCCCCCCCCCCCCCCCCCCCCCCCCCCCCCCCCCTAGCAGTGCCAGATAAACAATGCCTACCCGATGGGAAGGCATAAATACTCAGGTGGTACTGTAGGAGCGAGCCAAAAAATGGGTGTAGCCACATATCACATGGGGTGAGGCCAATGAAAATAGTGCAGTGCCAGATATACATATGCCCAAATAGTGACAGCTACACATATGCTCCCACAGTGCCAGGTTTGCCCCCCACAGTGCCAGAAACAGGTATGCCCCCACAGTGCCAGATATGCCCCCACTGTGGCAGAAACAGGTATGCCCCCACTGTGCCAGAAACAGGTACTGTATGTCCCCACTGTGCCAGGTATGCCCCATTGGGGCAGATGTATCATAGCAGCGCTTATCGCGCCGCTATGATACTTCCTGCTTCGCCTCAATAGCGAGGCGAAGCAGGAAGGGACATCGACAAGATGTATTAACATCTTGTCTGCTGAAGCGGGGGAGTGTTAACTCCCCCCTCCGGCGATGTCCCTTTCTGGAGATAGCGCATCAGTTAATACTGATGCGCTATCTCCTGTCCCCCGGCCGGCCGCACTGGGCATGCGCGGGATCTCGCTGTTCACGCGAGATCCCCAGCGCAGCCCAGACTTAACAGCAGGGACAGCGCTGTCCCTGCTGTTTAGATAGGGCTTCGCCAGCCTGATGCTGGCGAAGCCAAACCCGGCTTCGTGCGGAACGGTCAGCGATGCTGACCGTTCATACATTCGGCCCGCTATCATTTTGATAGCAGCGCCGATATGGACAGGGGCGCATAGCGCCCCTGTCCATTAACGCATCCCGGCCGCGTCATACATGGGGGAGAAGCGGTATCAGTGCACATAACGTGCGCTGATACCCTTCTCCCCCATATCGACGGATCATACATCTGCCCCATTGTGCCAGAAGCAACACAACTCACTGGTGTTGCTCCTGCTGCTCATGGGAGCAGCAGGAGCAACAACAGTGGTAGCCAACTCCAGTCCTCGAGAGCTACCAACAGTTCACATTTACCAGACAACTTAGCTGCTGCACAGTTGCACTCGTTACTCACTAACACATTTAAAGCTAATTACTTCACTTGTGATTCTGTGAGATCTGGAAAACATTAACTGTTGGTAGCTCTCGAGGATTGGAGTTGGCTATACCAGGGTAGGAGAATCCGGTGTCCCCCTGCTGGCTGGCCTGGTTGTCTGTCTCGTCTGTCTGCTCCGTCTCCTCCTCCATCGCTTCCCTTCTGAGAACAGGAGAGCAGCACAGCACATTGTGCATCTCTCCTTACCCCTCACTTCTCTGTGACTGGGCCATCAGCAAATCAAAGCTTGCCAGTCACAGGGATACACACTGAGGGGAAGGGGAGACGTGTGATGCGCTCTCCTCCACTCAGAACTAGCGATGACGAGCAATGGAGGGAGGGACGGACAGGCGGCTGCAGTGCTCGCGAGCGACAGATTGGATACCACTGCTTTAGACCATACTCTCCAAAAACATAATGGTAGGTAAATTGGCATCTAACAAAAAATGAATTCCTGTGTCAGTGTTTCCATGTGGTAGAATGTTACATTATTTATTCCTGCAGTATAAAGTCAATAAAAAGAAATTGCCAAAAGATTTAAAATTCTGACATCGGATCAGCGTCATTATTGGGTCGGTTATAATTTTGTCTCTATAATCCTCAAACAGAGCCAATTTATATACTCTGTGGCCATTCTTTGGCTGGATTCAAACTGTCCTGACCAATGACATCACACACATACAAAGATGGGAGCAATGGGCAACCCTGTCTAGTTCAGGTAATAAATGTACAGTAAGTACCATGGGTTTGTCTGGTATTGGGGTGAACAAAATCTTCTGAGAGGCATATTTACCAAAAACTGTTTTCACAGGAACCGGAGCTGCTATGGGCTTTCCATATTTCTGACTGGGCTT
The DNA here is from genome assembly GCF_055691185.1 of Crinia signifera. Classification (NCBI taxonomy): domain Eukaryota; kingdom Metazoa; phylum Chordata; class Amphibia; order Anura; family Myobatrachidae; genus Crinia; species Crinia signifera. The sequence continues at coordinate 125,233,718 of NC_139221.1, read as the reverse complement.
TTTCTGACTGCAAAAGCAGCCACCAAATGATCTGAAAAACTGTCAGAGCTACCAAGCTTGTTAATGGCAGCTAATATATGTGTGCAAGTTTTGAAATATACAACTTTGCAAAGAGGAAAGTAAAAATATTTTGCCTCTGTTTTTTTTAAATGTTTTCTCCGAAATAGGCAATCAACTCTTCCTAGTCTCAAGGGAACAACCCCTTGTCTAAATGGACACAAGAGGAAAGGTAGGACACCTTACAAGTCACTCTTTATAAAATTCATATAAAAGTTTCCTAAAAATGTAAATCTTTCATCTGGCATATAAAAACATGTTGTATTGATGTAACAATCTAAGACAGGGGTGCTCAAACTATATTGCTCTGGGACCCCGTCAGACAATATAAATTATTACAGGACCCCAGCAAGTTACTACTGAATGGCCGCCACATGTGTGGTCAGTGAAGTGAAGTGACCGCTTTTGTGACGAGGCAGTGGGTAATGGGGGTGTATGGAAAAGGGGTTCAGTGTCAGTGGGATGGAAGAGGGAAACAGTGGGTGCTTACTTAATGAGTTATACCCTTTCCCCATCCGCAGACACATTAACCTGATGATCAACAACAGAGTCGCGACCCCATGCTGAGGTGGTCAGGACCCACAGTTTGAGAACCGCTGATCTAAGAAGTCCCAGGATACCAGTTGTTGTTACTTCTTGTTTCAATATGGTATATTCTTCTGGCATATGATAGACCTCCTCAACACACCCTTACACATTTATATTTTCCAGATATCTTTCTCAAAGTTTTGAGATGATATACAAAGAAAGGAAATTCAAGGCCCTACCTAAATGCACTTACAGTACTATAAAAAAAGGTGGGGGTAACAATTGATATACTACATAGAGGAATAACCATAACAGGTGCTGATGAAGAAAGTGCTTGTGTCTATTGTAAAGATTCAGCATTATTCATTGGGGACTGGCCATTTTGTGCTGCCAGTGATGCCTCACCATCGGACTCAAGACAGGGGAATGCATATACCCAAACCATAAGCTGTTATCTTATGGGCTTCCATACTGTTAACCATAATGAGCTTCCTTAATTCCTCACAGCTGTACCTCTAATGACTTCACCGCTCCTGCTCTTACATTGATAGTAGGTGTCCCCCAACATTTTATTCTTGGTCCTCTTCTTCTCGATCTCTACATGTCCTCTCTGGGTGAGCTCATTTGCTCACTCGACTTCTACTCTCACCTCTATGCTGATAATACTGAAATCTACCTCTCATTTCCTGACCTCTCTCCCTCTATCCTCACTCATATCTACAACTGTCTCTCCGCTGTCTACTCTAGGATGACCCAGCGCCTTTTTAGACTTAAAATATCAAAGACTAAGTTGACCTCTTCCCACCCTCCTGCATAATACCGGACATCTCTCATCCTGCATAAAACCTGACCATCTCTCATCCTAACCTACTGTTTATGTTCACTTCTAGCCCTTCTGTGTCACCCCTGTCTGTCTAACCCTCCCCTTTAGAATGTAAACTCTCACGAGCAGGGCCCTCTCTCCTCATGTGCTTTTCTTAGAATATATAAACCTCTGCCACCTTGATGATTGCTTCAGTGTCCTGTCCCCTGATGCAACTATCCATATTAACCATGTACCTAAATTGTCTTGTACTGTAATTTGTTATGTGTTTTTGCTCATAACTATTCTCTGTAAACCGCTGCGGAATATGTGTGCACTATATAAGAACCTTTTAATAAATAAATAAATAAATAAATATCATCATCATCATAATAATAATTTTTTCCTAAGTCTATAAAAGCCACTTGCAATGCATGGGTTTTAAACCAGCTGGAAGTAGCTGTGTGTCTGGAGCTATCATAATGTAAATTACCGACAGCTTTTACCAAATGTTAACATTTTTATGTTTGCAGAAGTACAGTAGTACATTTTGCCATTACAATTACTATTTTTAATGTAGCTTCACTCTAGTGATCAGTTGTTCTCAAATCTGGCCCACGGGGAAACATAACAGTGCATGTTTTCAGGGTCTATTCAGAAATTCCAAGTCAACTAATTGCTCAGCTTTTTTTTTTAAATATGTCAACAATGAATAGATCTATAATCCAGATAGACGATAAAAGTCCAACAAGCCTACAATGTTTTAAATTTTAAACTCATTAGAGATAAAACTAGAAATGTGCAGGTTCTGATTTACTCTGATTTCAAAGCAGGATCTTATTGGCTATCAACTGTCAACAACTGTTATGTGATTTGGGATAGCCAATAAGATCCTGCTTTGAAATCAGAGTAAATCAGAGTAAATCAGAACCTGCACATCTCTAGATAAAACGGTCAATAACAGTGCCACCCCTTTCTCCTGTCACCATCCACCAGTTAGTCTTTGCTTTTTGCAACACTAGTACATACCTTGTCTGACACCTATTTCTTCTGGAATATACATTAATTAGGCCCTTAGTTCTTCACATCTTTGTTATATCCTTAACTACCCCTCTGCATGGCACTGCAGACTTTTGTAGAGTTTTATAGATAAAGGCTAATAATCATAAAATTGTCTTTTAGACATATGATTATATATATGTTGCACTTACGCTTGTCAAAAGACGCTTATAGATACAATGAATTTAATGCACAGATTTAACCATATCTTCTACATAGGAAATAGAATGACTAGAACAATTTCCTATGTATCACAGTTTCCAAAAAAGCCCCATACACCATAGGGATGCACGCTCCTGTGCTTCGTTAAAGATCCACTCCCTCGTCTGAACATGTCCAGTTGAGGGAGGCCCTCATTAACTATGGCCATCCTGTGGCTTCAGCATAACTGTCGCTTCCCCCATAGTTGGCCCCTCGCGACCGGCAGTGGCAAGTGTGTATGCATTTGCTGATGCCTGCCTCCCTCCTTCTGTCGCCACCAATATCGGAGGGGATCGGGCAATGTGTATGGGGCGTTATTCAGATTTATGTGCGTTGCACTGACATTTTATGATAGATCAGGTTGTTAATTTTATAAATTGCTTCATTTCACATTTTATTTGTGTCTTGTATATTGGAGAGAAAGGTCTGCCGTTCCAAACAACAGGACACAGACCTATGCTTAGTAATGTATTTTATCCTATCTGAACAAAGTATAATAGAAGCAAATTAGCTTGAGTCCCACTGTGTCTGCATATGGTGGTTTTAAGCATGCTGCAAAATGTTATTTAAAGAATTCACCGGTTTCTGTATGTTATCTGTAATGTAACTTTTGTTTCTAATGTATAAATTGCAGACTTTAATCCCAAAGTACTTTTGGAATTGCTAAATTTTATAGTGGTTCAAAAACATCTTTGGGTCTGATCCGGATGCAGCTAGTTACCCTACCACAAATAGCGAGTTTAGGAAACTGTGTATGAGCAGTAATGAATTTATACATTTTTGTGTATTGGTCTGTTCTTTGCATGAGATGGGCAATCCGAAGCTTGCACACAAGAGCGTTATCTCATGGGAATGTAGCTATACTTCAATGATATTCTGAGTCGTATATACAGCAAAAGGAATCTATTGTATCGAGCATAGAGCAGGTGAAAGTAGCAAAGCAAGTGGTGACTGTTGCGGTGATGGGCAGTGTCGCTTGAAGCCATGGGGATCCACATATTAGCATAAGGTAGTAAATCTGGCTACTACTGCTTCCTGCAAATAGACTTCTTGAGGTAAATTTACTAAAGGTGATTTTGGGTCCCTTTAAAATCAACCAGAACAGACCCAACATCCCCATAAGATCGACTACAATGTTTCTATTCCAAATAGATAATTTAAGAGTCCATTCTGCTTTTGATGGTGCATTAGGTTCTATTTGAAGTACTGAATGTGTTATTCACCCTTAAATGGCCAAAACAAGTCACTTGCACTGTTTGGGGCGATATAAGCTACTGATATGGACTATATGGACTATAGTCCATATTGGTAGTACATATAGCACAGTGTGTATACAGCTTGCGATGCCAATGTGTGCCCCCATGGGGTCGATATCACAAGAAAAATTGGACTGTGCAAGAAGCCCAATTTTGACTAAAAAGTGTACAATATAGCCAGAATTGTACTGTACATAGCACATAGGGAGTCAAAATTGCACAGTGTGTATAGTCAATATCAATTAGTTCTGGCCTCTAGTGAGTTCAAGGGAAATCGTACATAGCCAAAATGGCATTGTTTGTATGCCATTGTTATTAATGTCACTACCTGTAAATGAGAACTCGGTAAAAACTCGAGAATATATAAAGACAACTTAAAACAAAGCACACGCCATTGTTTTTCTTCAAAAGTTTGATTAATTGCATTATACAGGTAATTGTAGTATAGTCTATATCAGGGCTGGGCAACACCGGCCCTCCAGATGTTGATGAACTACACATCCCAGCATGCCTTGCATCAGTTTCAGCATGGCCACATAGTAAAACTAATGCAAAGCATCCTGGGATGTGTAGTTCATTAACATCTGGAGGGCCGGTGTTGCCCAGCCCTGGTCTATATGCTACCCAAAAATAGGTTTACTGAATATGCTGCTACATATGTTAATCAGGCCTGGACTGATTAACTGTAATTTCCCTGAGAAGCTTCCTGTCAGTGCTTTCTTGTCAATCTCATTCCTGACTGCCCACAGAACCCGTCTTGAGCCTTATACATAGTAAAAGGCAGGTTATTCAGGTTTAAAATAGAAACAAGGAGCTGAACTAATGACAGAGAAGACACATTCATGTCATCTCATATGACTGCAGGCGGAAAAGTTACATCACTAGGTCATGCGTAAGAGAGCAGGGACATTTAAAAAACCTGTGGTACTTGTGTAGTTTCACGGCGCCAGCATGGCGCCGTGCTACTTCCGGGTGTACGCTCGCCACGAAATATGTCCAAAAAAGTAACTTAACTCCATGCCAACATGGATAGTTCATACCTCCACTATCCATGTTGGCATGGAGTTGATTTTAAATAGCGTGGCGAGCGTAGCGAGCCCCGCAAGGGGACTCAGACGCACGGCGCCATGCTGGCGCCATGAAACTACACAAGTACCAAACCTGTTAACAGAAGTTGTAACAGCAGCAAATCACAAGTATATGCATTTTTATTTGAGAGGAGTATACACACATTTAAATGAATGTTTACCAGCAATATCTCCTATATATTTGGCTACATCTGTCACTCAAAGTGGGTGTCTGTGTCTATAACGCTCTGTTCCTGGACTTTCCTCTTAATGTGTGATTGCCTTCATCTGTGCTGAACACCTTTCTGAGAAATTAACCTGTTTAAAACAGGTGATGGCAATCATACATTAAGGGGAAGTCTAGAAACAGAGCATTGTGTCCCTCCTGGAGAGGGTCATGTTGGGAGGTATGTGACAGAGAACCAGCCCAGTGAGCCCACAGACAGTGCCAGACACCCACTGCCTTCCCATGTTGCCCAGCACTGCTACTCCACAGCCACCAGGTGAGCGCCTCCCTCCCGCGATTTGCGGCAAAACCTCCCCCCCCGCGCGCCCCCCCTCCCGCGATCCGCGGCAAAAACACCAGCTCCCCCGCGACCCACCCTACCGCGATTCGCAGCAAAAACACCCCCGCGACCCCCCCTCCCGCGATTCGCTGCAAAAAGAACCCCCCCACGACCCCTCCCGCAATTTGCGGCATAACCACCACCCCGCGCCCCCCCCCCCTCCCGCGAATCGCGGCAAACCCTCCCCCGTGACTCCCCCCCCCCGATTCGCGGAAACACCCCCCCCCGACCTCCCTCCCGCGTTTCGCGGCAAAAAGAACCCCCCCGCGACCCCCCCTTGCACGATTGGCGGCACCCCCCCCTGCGACCCCCCTCCCGCGATTCGCGGCACCCCCCCCCCCACAATTCGCAGCAGCCCCAGGATTAAATGGCACATGCAAAACACTGACATGGCTATGGTCGACAATGAAAAAGGTTGACATGAGTTTTTGAAGATTTATTTTTAATTTTTTTAATTTTTTCATAATTATTGTCATGTGTCGACATGGACACCAATGAAGTGGCACACTTATGTCAACATTTACATGTGTTGACCTTTCTGTGTTGATTTTTTCTTGTGGCGATTCGCGTCACACCCCCCCGCAACCCCCCCTCCCGCGATTCGCGGCACCCCCCGTGACCCCCCACCTCCCGCAATTCGCGGGAACCCCTGTGAACCCCGCCCTCCTGCGATTCGCGGCACCCACCCCCGCGACCCCCCCTCCCGCAATTCGCGGCACCCCCCCGTGATTCGCGGCAGCTCCAGAATTAAATTGCACATGGAAAACACTGACATGGCTATGGTCGACAATGAAAAAGGTTGACATGAGTTTTTGAAGTTTTTTTGTCATTTTTTGAATATTTTCATCGACACCAATGAAGTGCCACACTTATGTCAACATTTACATGTGTTGACCTTTCTGTGTTGATTTTTTTCTTGTGGCGATTCGCGTCACACCCCCCGCAACCCCCCCTCCGGCGATTCGCGGCACCCCCCCCGCGACACCCCCCCCCCTCCCGCAATTCGCGGCAACCCCCCACCGGAACCCCCATGAACCCCGCTCTCCCGCGATTCGCGGCACCCACCCCCCGCAACCCCCCCCTCCCGCAAATCGCGGCACCCCCCGCGATTCGCGGCAGCCCCAGGATTAAATGGCACATGCAAAACACTGGCACGGCTATGGTCGACAATGAAAAAGGTTGACATGAGGTTTTGAAGATTTATTTCATTTTTTGAATGTTTTCATATTCATTGTCATGTGTCAACATGGACACCAATGAAGTGGCACACTTATGTCAACATTTACATGTGTTGACCTTTCTGTGTTGATTTTTTCTTGTGGCGATTTGCGTCACACACCCCCCCCCCACAACCCCCACTCCCGCGATTCACGGCACACACACACACACCTCCCCCGCGATTCTCGGCACCCCACCCCGTGACCCCCCCCTCCCGTGATTCACGGCACACCCCCGCGACCCCCCCTCCCATGATTCGCCGCAACCCCCGCCCCGTAACCCCCCCTCCCGCGATTCGCGGCACCCACCCCCGCGACCCCCCCTCCCGCAATTCGCGGCACCCCCCCTCGATTCGCGGCAGCTCCAGAATTAAATTGCACATGGAAAACACTGACATGGCTATGGTCGACAATGAAAAAGGTTGACATGAGTTTTTGAAGTTTATTTTTCATTTTTTTAATGTTTTCATATTCATTCTCATGTGTCGACATAGACACCAATGAAGTGCCACACTTATGTCAACATTTACATGTGTTGACCTTTCTGTGTTGATTTTTTCTTGTGGCGATTCGCGTCACACCCCCCCCCCACAACCCCCACTCCCGCGATTCACGGCACACACACACCCCCGCGATTCTCGGCACCCCACCCCATGACCCCCCCTCCCGTGATTCACGGCACACCCCCCCGCGACCCCCCCTACCATGATTCGCCGCAACCCCCGCCCCCGTAACCCCCCTCCCGCGATTTGCGGCAACCCACCCCGCGACCCCCCTCCCACGATTCTCTGCAATCCCTCCCCTCCCGCGATTCGCAGCATCCACCCCCCCACAACCCCCTCTCCTGCAATTCGCGGCACCCCCCGCGACCCCCCTCCTGCAATTCGCGGCACCCTCCGCGACCCCCCCTCCCGCGATTCGCGGACACCTAAGTTGCAATACAGGGCATCTTTCATACAATTCTAACCATATTTCTCATATACAAACGTTCACAAATTAAGGGGGCGCAGCCCCTTACGACGGTGTGAAGAGCGCCCGTAGGGCGCGATGAATCACCTAGTACTATAATATGAAGACAAGTTAAAAGTCACTTGATCGTTTCTGTAAATGCTAAAATCTTAAGTGTAACATAAGAAAAAAAAATGACTTAAGTACTCAGTCATTTCTATACAAGTTGACATTCACAAAGTTCAATTGTTTCTCTGGCCCCAAATAATCAAATCCTCAAGTAATTTGGAAAACCACAGAATGCGAAGAATACTACAACATTTATTTGCTCTAGTGTGATGGTAAAAGTCATTACCAAGATATTACAGAGCACGGCACACAACCTCACATAGTCCCCAGATTGCTAACTAAAGACTTCTGTTCATCTTTTCTGCAGTTAAACCAGAGGTATTTCCAAGCAGCAAATTACAGCAAATGCTTGATAGCTTTTAAATGTCCAGCAATCACAGAAGATCAATCAGGTCAGCACAATTTACACTAGTGTTATAATACCACTGCTTAATTCATATGTGTAATCATCAAGGTAATAATGACTATCGCTAGATTGGTAGAACAAATTTTCCTACTCTAATCTCTGAACATTCACAAACTCAGTTTAACCCCTTTAAGAGTTGCAAAATTTGTGTAGAGACCCAGTGATTCTGCACTAGCTTAATCCCAACCCACCATAATGGTGCAAAGTTCACGCTACTTGTTATTTACAGAAGTAAATGTTTTCTTTTTCTCAACCTAGACAAACCACTACGAGAAAGACGTAAAATACTTCTACAATATTATGTCCACGGAAACCTTCACATAAATTTGGACAATCCTAAAAACGTTTATAGATGTGTTGTATCACTGGGATACTGTATGTTTTACTGCTAGTAAGTAGAATCTGGGAATAGGAGAATTCCGTGAAATTTAGTGCTAGCAAAACAGAGGCATATGGTTTAAAACATACACCTGAGTTCACATAAGAAGGTTTAGGGTTATATCCCGTTAGAACAGTGATTGACTGCTGCTCATAGGTTCGCCAGGGGTTATCCTTTTAGCCCCAATGCCAGCGTCCCTTAGGCCCGATACCAACTGTTATCGGGCATTATGCTTAACATTCCTGAGACACGCAAAGCATAATCCCCATATGCAGTCACTGGGACCCACAATAACACCTGAGCTTGCAAGCAAATTAATGAATCAAAAAGTAAAGGGGAAAACTAACAAGATGGGTCTAATACACTGGGCTGCACAAGCCACAAGGTATCCAATCCATTTTAAAGACAAAGTGCTACAGATGGGAATCGAAGACCAATTTTTTTTAATCAAGCTGTAGAGAGAACTTAATAGCCCAGTTTATGAGGCCATATTAATTTCAAGAACTCTCCTCCTCCCTGCAACAACAGCTTGCACCTATTTCTGCATTTACTCCTGAGATGGCAGTATCACACCTGAACCAAACTCTTAAAAACAGCCCTTGATGAAGTGGCTCCAGTTACCTACCACACTCCACGTAGGCCTAGACGCCAACAGTGGCACTCTAAATTACCAAAACACCTACAAAATCTCTCACGGAAAGTTGAATGCAAATGGCGTAAATCTCGCAGTCCAATGGACTTTCTCAAATATAATATCTACCAGTCCTATAGTTATGCTCTGAAAACTGCCAAACAAACATACTTCAAAACTCTCATTTAGGCTCAAGCTTCTAACCCTAAACTTCTTTTTAATACATTTAAATCACTTCTCAACCCTCCCTCACCCAAGCCACCATCCATGCAAAAGATCTGAATTCATATGCTCCGACTCAGTCAGTGATCTGCTCAATTCCCTACCTGAACCCTCTGACACATTTACTTCATTTGATACCACAAATGAAGATGAAGTATCTGCACTTTTCTCTGCCTCCCACTCTACTACCTCTCCACTTGACCCTATACCCTCACAAATAGTAAAGCTCTGTCTCCTGTGCTCATCCCAACCTTAACTGAAATCTGTAACCTCTCTTTCTCTATTGTTTTTTTTCCCTTCATTGTTTAAACATGCAGTTATTACTCAGATTGTGAAAAAACACAATTCTGACCAAGCTCTCTCTCTCAAACTCACACACCTCCTGAGGAACCCGCTGATCTTGTTTGAGGTGGAGAAACGCGTAGAGGAAGGACACTAGGGGACTGTGCTCGGCAACCTAATTCTAAGGTCCAGTTGGTAGGCTCCGTTAAAAGACGGCACAAATTTGGACTGCACCAGCTGTTAGAGCGATACACTGGAAGCCTGGAGCAGGAATCCTCACCATACATTGCGAGCCAAACCATAAGTATATAATCTAATTCTATGTGCACATAGGTGGGGACTTTTTTATTTACAAACTAAAACTACTAACCGGTGAAGAAAGTATTATCATTATTCAATACAAAGACATGCATGCATAGACTATGCTTACTAACCAAGAAGTTTGGGAATAATCAATATATGTTGTCTGTCTTGTCTTAATTGCCGGCATTGTATTAACTTATTTTAATAAAATAAATATTTTTATTACTTCACACAGCGCTGTTCAAATTCTATTTTTTCTTTCTGGTATTACTTTGAGGGTGGATTGGTAATACACCTTTTGTAACAGCTGCAGTGAGGAATAATTAAGCAATCAGCGCTCATATCTATCATAATGTGTAACTCTCTCTCAAACTACTGTCCCATCTCACAGCTTAAATGCACCTCCAAGCTGCTTGAGAGACTTGCCTATACTCGCCTCACAAACTTTCTTAACTCGCACAACTTATTGGACCCGCTTCAGTCAGGCTTCCATTTTGAACACTCCACATAGACAGCACTGACTAAAGTTGTGAATGATCTGGTCACTACGAAGACTATAGGCCACTACTCACTACGTATTCTCCCAGATCTCTCTGCTGCTTTTGACACTGTTGACCATACACTTATCATGCGAACACTGAAATCCCTAGGTCTTAAAGACACAGCCCTTTCTTGGTTCTCATCCTACACTACCTATCTAACTGCTCCTTCAGTGTTCTTTTCTCTTATTCTACCTCCCCTTTGCTACCTCTATCATATTGGAATACCACAAGGCTCTACCTATTTCAAAAACAGAATTATATTTCCACCAATACAGTAAATAGTAGTTACCAACCAGATATCTCTATCACTGTTCAAAATATGACAAATCACTCCTACCACTCAAGTTTGCTACCTAGGTGTTATCCTTGACTCTGAACTTTCCTCTGTTCTCCACATTCAGTCTCGAAATCATGCCACATGCACCTAAAAAAACATATTCAAAATACACAAGACACTGCTAAAACTCTAATCCATGCTCTCACCATCTAATGAATTGATTATTGCAATAGTCTCCTTATTGGCCTTCCCCATACAGACTCTCACCACTACAATCCAGCATGAATGCAGCGGTGAGGCTAAACTTCCTAGTCAGATGTTCATCGTATGCAAAGCTACTCTGTCAGTCACTTTGGTTACCTGTACTCTACCGTATTCAATACAAAATACTTTTACTTACACATAAGAATATAAACCAAATTACACCAACTTACATCTCTTCTCTTATCTCAAAATATCTTCCTCACAAGATCTATGTCTCTCATCCACACTCAAACCATTCCTGATTGCAGGACTTTCTTCGGGCTGCTAGTTTGTGAAATGCTCTCCCACACACAATAATATTCTCTTCCGGTCTCCAAACCTACAAGCGTTCCCTGAGAACTCACCACTTCAGGCCGGCTTATCAAACTACAGAACCAGCCACTTAACCTTCATATACCATTCCTATCCAATCACATCCCCACTGTACAGGCCACATATATCCTGTTTTTCATTTTTACATTTTCCATCCTCCTGACCCCTGGCAAAACTGCTGGGTCACCATATCATACAGCACACCAGGAACCTTTGAAATCTGGTGGACTTTATGCAATAAAGAGTATCTACAGTATCCTTCTGTATCTATGCCTATTTCTCTTTAAATTGTAAGCTTGCGAGCAGGGTTCTCATACCTTTGAATGTCTGTAAATACCCAATTTGTTTTATCATTGACTCCTATTGTAAAGCACAACAAAATATGCTGCGCTATATAAGTAACTGTTAATAAACACACAGGTTTATATTGTAGATAAGATCTTATGTGTTTGTAATTTAAAGATTCATTGTTAGAGGAAATTTACATGAATTGAATCAGCCAAACATATTTTTTGAACCAATTCCATTATTTTTGTTAATTCAAAATAAAGCATTAAACATTTATGAGCCACCTGTTTTCTTATATCTGGCAATATGCTGTTTAAAAAAAGAGCTACTGTACAACCAGGATTATTACTAAAAAGATTTCAAATCTTAAATAGCCGACAAGGGGGCAGATGTATTAAGCCTTAACAAGAGATAAATGCAAGGGTGATAAGGAGAGATAAACGTCCAGCCAATCACCTCCTTACTGACTTTTTTCAAACACAGCCTGTAACATGGCAGTTAGCAGGTGATTTGCTGGCCATTTATCTCTCCTTATCACCCTTGGATTTATCTCTTGTTAAAGCTTAATACATCTGCCCCAAGGTTCTTCAAATGCACATGGCCAAATGTATGAAGATACTTGCACTTCACACCCATGTGGCTTGTTGTACATCTTATTCCAAATGGTTCCAGTTGACAGATCTACATAGACAGTCAGTAGTCTACCGCAACAGGTGGACAGGGTCAAAAAAAAAAAAAAAATCGACAACGAAAAAGTTATACAAAGGACAAGTTAGATATGAGTTTCCCATTTTTTATAAACCGTCTTGTTCCTACCTCGCCATCCATGTAGGTATAGAGGGAGAGTATATTAGAATGGCATGCAAAGCGATAAATGCGAAGGTACGTGTAAAGACCCCAATACACTAGTCCTAAGGACAAGTCAGACCAATTTGCCGGCTTTCCGGGAGGCTCACTTGCGATTTGGCACTTGATGTGCCTTTTTTTACATGCAATAGCATGCGATTATATGCATGTAGCTCCAGGGGAGCTGCTGCAGCAGCAACAGGGGGCAGGCAGCAGGGTGCATGCAGCTGGTAGCAGCGGGATCTGGCTTCGGGGAGCTGGCAGCGGTGGATGCCAGATGGTGGAGCGGTACAGCTGCTGAATTTAATAAAATATTTTCAAAAGACTGGCCAGACGGTTATTGAGTGAGAGAATCCTCTCAGCCAATCAGCAGATACCCATCTGATTGGCTGAGAGAATTTTCTCAGCTAACCAGCGGCCGGTCAGTCTTTTGAAAATATTTTCTGTTGCTTCGCACCCGCTGCCCAGCACACGCCACTACCAGCTGCCTGGCTCCACACATAGGTGTGTGCCAGCAGTGCTTAAACACTGGCATGCACCTAAGGATGGGATCCAACACATGAAAAGCACCCACGATGTGCCGCTGATGGGTCCGATCAGGGGAAGTCATCCCAAATCAGATAAGTGCATGAGCACCTTAAGACTAATTGGGGGGTCCTTGTTGACATTGACACAAAAAACATGTGAAAAAACTAAATGTCAGAGTTTTCACGTGTCCACCATTTGACCATGTTGACCTATTTACTGCCTACATAATAATCCACACCCTTCCAAAATACAGTACAGTCAGTACTAATGAATTGGTCCTGGGCACAGAGGTGGGCCTGCAGACGGAGATGATCATACCCAGAAATGTATTCTTAGTCATGGGCAGATATCTACCTGTGACTGAGGAGTCGTTGTCAGCTTACTGCCGGCATAAAGAGAATATGTGCAGCTACAGATGTGGCTGTGCTCATCGATCCCTATGGTCCCCTTCCCTTTGTTGCACAAAATTCACACCCGCTGCTGAGAATCGCCACGCTGTGTTATCGCCTCTCAATGCATTTCTCTGAGCCGCAGGAGTGAATTACACGCATGTTCATGGCGTCTGGATTGCGCCAATCACCACAGGAGTTGCACATGATGATTGACGAAGGATAGACAAGCCTGGCTACATCTGTATTTAATTGCTTATACTGTAACTAGTAAAATAAAGATGCTGATATTAAAGTAGAAAGGCTGTAAAATAAGCAGTTTTTCCTTTTCTGCCGTCATCTGATTTTCCATTATAAGATATAAACTTTCTAAGTAAATATAAAAGATGTTTTAAATCAATATTTGCTTGAATACTGGAAGTGCATTTTGTTTCTCCTAGACAAAATAACAACTAACATTGATTTTGAAGGTCAGAATATTCTAAACTGGTCTCTAATATTAAATCTGTTTGCTTACGAAAGTTCTAATCAAATAATAGTTTTTAGGTTATATAGTTCTCATTGAAACGTTTAATGTCTAACTTGATTCAAAAAGTTCTAAATTTAATGGGATTGACATGCAACCATTTAACTATAGTTCAGTTTCCTACAGTTTATACAAAATGAATAACCGCAGGATTTAAAGGCATGCTGGTAGTTACAGGGTTAAAGCAGCCACTGACAGCAATAACCAATCACTTTTCGATGACTATTAGAATAAATTAAAGTTATGCCCTTGATATCTGTACATACTGGTGATAGAGACTGTGCACATACCTGTACAGATGCCTTTCGTATTTCTCCCATCAACTGCAGCCTGGATGCAGAGATTATTAAGAACAACATTTCTCTATAAGGACTCCTGGCAAGTTAATAACAATACACTGCAAAGATAAGGTCATGACCTTCATATCTACGATTAACAACTCTGCTGTGAGATCTCCATTAACCTTTTCCTTGGCCCAAGACCCAGACAATATCTGGAAGTCAGATTTAGGCAGTGATCCTTTTTAAATCATATTTCCCCTTTATATGACTTTATAGTTGGGTACAATGTAAACATTTTAGTGTTCATTCTAGCACCCGCCACCTTTGAAAACCCATGCAGTTCCTCTTCCCTGCATGGGGTGTCGCTGTCTGCTGTAGTGCTTCTAGCACAGTGTGGTCTGTATATCAGCACTGATATGCAAGCCAGAACTGTGCTAGAAACACCACAGCTGACAGCGACACCCCAGGCAGGAAAGAGGAACTACATGGGTTTACAAAAGTGGCGGGTGCTAGAATGAACACTACACTTAAAGTAAAAGGCTAATTAGTAGCACACAAATTATATATGGGTCTTAGGCTTTGCCAATCCAATTCTTGGGTAGGTTCATATGTTCCTTTAGGTTTTTACCTTTCTTATCCCAAGTCTATGTTGACTTGTGTGTGGTACATTAGGACAAGCAAACTGTCAACATGAAAAAAGTCAACATGAGTTTTTCCTGGTTTTGGAGTCAATGCCAACACATGAGTATGTAGATCCCCAATTATTGTACTACTCACCATGCTTTGGGTCACTTTACTGTCAGAGTCCAAATGGTTAATAAAGTATGCAAAAGTAAAAAAAAAACCTCATATCAACCTTTCCATGTGTTGAATGATTCTTCTTTTTGTGTCTACAAGGAGATCCTCGCAACCAGAGTTCTCCCAACAGCAATACATCAGCTTGTGTCTGCTTTATTCACATAAAAATTAAAAGAGCTGCACCAATTGCTCCACAAGGACCTCCCTCTATATGTCCATTTCGAGCAAAATTGTTCCATGTAGACAAGTCTTGTTGTTGTTGTATTTGGCTTGAGAAAGGGGCGCAGCTCCGAAACGTTGCCTGTATGCACCAATAAACCTACATTGTTTTTTTTGACCATGACCTGAGTGCCGCCCATCTCTGCTTCCACTATACCAGGGCAGGAGGAATCCTGCTCATAGGAGGGCACCAGGGCAGTTCAACACCACAGCGTCAGGGAGTGCCGGATACAATTGATATATATATATATATATATATATATAGTTGTCCATTAATTTACATTAGAGCACAGCACATTACGCATCTCCTGATATACTCTGTGCTCCTGGGGTAGCCTGCTACTGCCACTATATAACTCTCAGTGTGGGTTCATGCCATCTCCATTCCCCTCCTCACATCATGTCACTGTCCCGGTCACATGTAGCCCTATAATCACGGGCATATCATGCATGTCCTGATATAGTCTGAGATGCTGATCCACCCCTAGGGGTGTGCTACCCCTACAGTACTTGTTCACAGATTGTAATTGACATGTGTACCGAGAGTGTTGTAAACTGCTCCAGTCAAACTGATTTACCAATTTATGTGACTGGCCACTGTCTGCTTCCCAGCATTTAAGCGCAAATGGTTGATTGACATTTGCTCTGTATTGAACCAGGTTTTTGTTTCCTTCAAACAGATAAATCTTTAGATGTGTACTCAGCTTTAGGCTGCTACACCTAGAAGATATAACTGCAAATCAATTGATTTGCAGATATACAGTATCTCTCATTGGATCAGGCAGCGTGTCCTCCAGCCACACTGTCCGATCCATCCTATTAGTATGTGCCAAGGGCTGGATTCCAGAAGCACTGCATAGATGATCAAACCAAAGGTACAGTAATACAAAAAAAAGAAAAAGAATCAGGTCTGGTGTGTTTCGGCACATTCGGAAGGAACGTCATAAGAGGCAATTCCAATAATTGTAATCAAATTAATAATGCCTTAAGCGTTGTCGTGATTTACCGGTTAATCCTTTTCATGAGCAGTCCTCAGGAGTTACTATTTTTTATCAAGTAAATTGCTTTTAAATATTGTGATATTCGTTCCCATTATTCATTCAATGATTTCTATATGAGGAATTGTTCTGCATACCCATTTTCTTTATTCTGGTTTCATATAATGTTTGGAAGGTAATCACCACCTTGGATTTAGGTACAATTTTTACTGTAGTTCCAAAAAATCTTTTAACCAGTTAACTGTCGCAGGTCAAGGTTTTGTGGACCCCGATGTGACCACTGTAGTTCAGTGGTGGATGCTGGGTGGTTACCTGAAGGAGTCAGAGGTATAGGTACTCGTGTGGCAAATGTCAGGATAGTTGCTCGCACCTGATAGTGGAGGAACTGGCATGGCAGAATCAGGTGGCACAGAGTGATCGGACCGGTTGGGCTGGTGGTGTAGCTCCAGAAATGATGGGATGAGTCTGTAATATGGGGTGTGGTATAAATGACCGACAGTCATTTCTCCGACGTCGGAATCCCGACTGCACAGCGGGGGGAGCGCAATGAAGCCCCTTGCGGGCTCGCTGCGCTCGCCACGCTGCGGGCGCGGTGGCTGCGCTCGCCACCTATTTTATTCTCCCTCTATGGGGGTCGTGGACCCCCACGAGGGAGCAGTCGGAATCCCGACTGTCGGGGAGCCGTCCGGCACCCGTAATATGCTGGATCTGTGTATGTTGGTAAGACTCTGCAAAGTACTGGATCTGGGGATACCAGAATGTCTCTGTAATATCCTGAATCCGGGGGGAAACCGGATATGACTGGAATCCGGGTATGCCAGCATGTCTCTTCAATATACTTAATTCGGAGGTGCTGAATAACATAAATATGCCTCCTTGGCAAAGACAGACTTAGGGGTACCGGAATAACTAAGGATGGCCTTTTTGGCGATTATCTGGAAAACTTAGGAATGCCTCTTTGGCTATAACTGGAACTGAAGATTTCAGAAAACTTAAAGAGGCCGAGCTTGGCAACAAGAACAGAATCCGGGATGACTGGGGTACACAGCACCCTGAGACTAGAAGGCAAAAGCCCTGGGTACTGGCTGGTAACTGGATACGGAGTTGCTTACAGCGTATGGTAAACTGATGTTTGCTGTACTCCTGGTTGCGGCTGAATGGCAAACAGCATCTGGTTAGCTGATGTTCACTGTGCTCCAGTGTAGTGGCTGAATAGTAAATAGCGTCTGGTTAGCTGGTGTTCGCTGTGCTCCAGGATGGAGGCTGAATATTAAACAGCGTCTGGATAGCTGGTGTTCGCTGGTAACCAGCAGACTTGAAAGCTGGAAGTGATTGAGAATCTGTAGCAACCTGGAAACTGGGTAAGGACTGAAGGACCAGTAGCAACTGGAAGGTACAGGCAGACTGGATATCAAGCTGTAGTGTAGCAACACAGATACTGGTATCAGGACACAGGATTTGATCACTGACATTGCTCAAGGCAATTTCCCTTGCTCTGCGCTGATTGGAAGACTGGCTGGATGGTGCCTGGAATATCAGAAATGGACTCCGCATCTGATTGATACCAGAACTCTGCAGCTAATTATTACTTGGAGACAGTGACTGCTGCCAAGACTCCTTGCAGGGTTAAATAATAGGTGATCAAAGTGTTACTGCAATGCTTAGTACCAAGAATGGTGAGAACCTTGTATGATGCTTGCTGAGCATACTAGAGAACCTGCATAAGTCCAGCTAACAGGCACATGAGGAGTTAACAACTGGATGTGATCTCTGAGGCAGCCTGAGATTTCCACAGGTGTGCAATTGGTGATGCAGTCTATGGCCAGTATTCAATGCTCCCGATTCACAGTTTTTTCGGCGAATCGGGCTGTTTTCATTCCTTGTGGTGAATTTTTTTCACTGAAAATATGATTCACCCTATTCAATGTTCGCTGTTCGCCAAAAGCGAACAGTGAATGCCGGCCAGTTCTCCGTTTCATGCTCGCTGCAATTCGCTGGTGTATTTCAATGGGGTTTTCACTGGTGTGTTCAACGCTCAAATGGAGAACTGCTTTCTCCATTGATTTTTGCCATGATTCCCTGTTTTACATTCCTCATCTTTTTTTAGGTGAACTGGAATGTGATCTTTTAAAAAAAGCTTTTTTTTTTGGTGTCAAAAAAATCTGCTTTTTTTTTCTGTGAAGGGGCATGCTATTTTTACTCATGTGCTTGCAGCACAGGAATATATTTTTATTTTTAAAAAATTTTTTTTATTTTTGACACATTCGCCAGCAGGGGGCCGGGAACTGCTCATTAATATTCATATATTCACTTCACTCTGGTCCTGGCTTGTTACGTGCGGGACCAGAGGAGCGGGTCCCTACCCCTGCCACTCCCGGGGGCAGCCTCTGCTGCCTGTGCCCCGGGAGCCCTCCCCCACAAATTCTGGGGCAGGCAGGGAGATGTAAGCCTCCGTCCCCTGGCTCCTTGCGGCATTCGCCGCAGGGGTTAAAATTCGCCAGCAGGGGCAGCGAGCCCCTGCTGCATTGAATAGGGTGACAGGAAGGGCGGCAGCGAATGCTGCAGCCCTCCTGAACCCTGCGAATGTGCAGCGAATCCTAAACAGGATTCACATGGAGAAATATATCATTGAATACTCCCCTATGAGAAGCAAGACTGGCGCACATCTAGTCTTTCATAGTTTTCAGAGAAATAAATAAGAAGTGGATACATTTAAGAAGCAATTTATGCCCAGACTGGACTAGGCAAAATGTACAAGTGGATATTTTGATATTAAAAAAAAAAAAGCTATTATTACTATTTTACTGTCTTTCATAGAAACACAGCTTCTAAAATGAATCCAATACATTAATAAGCCCCCTCCTTATCGTCTGTCTAATGAATTTTCTGAGACATGCAGCAGAATATTTTACAGCTATTTCAGCCATCTGTCCTTTTTTCCACTCTGCAGCAATATGAATTTACAAGAGTTGTAACGTAATACATTGTGCTGTATGCCACTGCACGTTTGCCAATACCAACATATCAATTTAACCTATCAAGAATCACAACTTCTTTATGGCTATGCTGGCCAGACAGGAGCCATGCAGCAGTATAAAGCACTGCTGTTTCTCTGATCAGGGTGCAGAGATTATTTTCCTTATAATTTAAAACTCATTGTAGAGGCTACAGAGGCCTGGAATAGTAGTAGGCTTTAAGCTATACAATGAAAAAGGCTAATGAATGTGAACTTTTTATGTCCGGGTACATTGGCAATTCAAATTGTATGTTAATCCAAACCAGGGCTATGTCTAATCCAAAATCCCACCAGGGAGGTATTAAAAAGCAGGTTTTCATGTCTTTTAATTATTAGGCGCCATCCGAGCTATACTAGATGAAATCTATTCTTTATCATTAGTTAGGAAAGGGAGACCGGGGAGAAAAATAAAAATCTAGTTGCTTAACTGTTTGCTCTATAGGATTGATGCAGATTGTACGCAAATGACGCCTCAGCTGCGGATGTGTACACAGATACTGAGCAAAACTGTACAAATGCCGCAGGCACCTGTATTCTATTGAGATGCCCATAGGCAGATTTTCTGGTGCAACAGCTGCATACAAAAGGACAGTTTTGGCCGCACATCAGTCAAATATCAAACATTTGAGTAGCCATAAGGTACAGTGGCATGGCCGCAGAATCCGCGGTTACTAACATTGCATACACACGGTCAGATGTGGAATATGATTCGATATGCCATTCGATTCGATCTGGCATTCCATTCGATTTCTACTACATAATTTTTTCCTGCCAAGACTATTTTTCAGTTTGATTCCACTAAACGTGAACGCGTATCAGGATCAAATCTGCATCGAATGCTGCTAAAAGCATTAGATTTCGATTAAATTTTACTTCTATAAGCAAAATCGAATAGAAAAATAGTGTACCCGTGTACCCTATATGAATAGAATGGTAGACGCAGGTGGAGATAAGCTCCAAAACCAGTCCTGCGTGTCTAAGGTTCCTCTTCATTACTTTCCCCAAATACATGTGAATATAGACTGTCTCTGGCCATCATCGTATTGCACATGCGGAGTGTTCGTCAGAGGGGTCTTACACCCCAGTTTTTGCAGGGTTAAAGGTGATCTTTTCCTGCACGGTACAGTGAGGCCAAACCCCATATGTTTACATTTTAGACTGTCGGTAAAAAGTATGCAATGTTGAAGGAAAAATGGTTGGAAGGACAGGAACTTACAGCTATCACACTGAATGGAATTGGCCCATACTGTAGTTAGCACAATGTGAATTGTAAGATTCCATTTTTGTAAGTGTAGTCTGTAGTGTGCCATACGTCACAATAAAAAAAAAACATAAAACCCTCACCTTACCTGGAGAACTATGCAATGTAGGTGAGCAGAGACTACAACTGCACATACAGTAAGTGGCAAGACATGTAGTCATGAGTGTGAAGCTTTCAAAGAGATAATATTATCTGGTAAACTGCGAACTGCAAGGAATTGTTAATGGTTCCTGGCTGCTGCTAGCTACCAAGCATGCCCTCCTTGTGTATGACTAGAATACGATAAGCACCTATGGGAACTTGAACTGCGCAGGGATACCTAAAGGGACACCCGGTACATTAATGGTATTTACGCAGCTCAAGCCCCCACAGGTGCTAATTGTATTGTAAAGCGCAACGGAATCTGCTGCGCTATATAAGAAACTGCAAATAAATAAATAAATTAATGAGTATAAAGCTGCAAAGTTCCAAGCAGAGGCAATACTGTGTTGATCAACATCAGACCTACTGCATCAGGATGTAAAACTTGCTGCTTCTGATCAGCAGCAAATCCTACCTGTTTGCGGTAGGGAAAGCTCTGAGAGGAGTCAGGATCGTGATTGTCACACAAAAAAAAAATCTTTTTTCTAAGGGGGGGGGGGGGGGGGGGGGCAGCTATACATAAACAGCATTCTACCTGAGCCGTCCCACAGAGTTATTCTCCCCCACTCCCAGCAATGAAAACTCCCACAGCTTTACTACCCCCTCGCCCCCCCCCCCCCCCCCCCCGGATAACTATACTCCACGGACTAAACTAAGCCCTTAGACACTGTCCCACATCGCAGACTGTTAAATAAACTTGAAAGCTTGGGATTGGATTCTAAGAAGGTTGAATGGATAAGATCTTTGTTGCAGGACAGAAAACAGAGAGTTCTAGTAAACGGAGTACAGTCACAGGAGGGAAAGATTACAAGTGGAGTACCCCAGGGATCTGTACTTGGACCATTGCGATTTAATATCTTTATTGGTGATATTGCAAATGGAATTGAGGGTAAAATTTGCCTTTTTGCAGATGACACAAAGGTATGCAACAGGGTAGACACACCAGGAGGGGTAAAACAAATGATTGATGATCTAGATAGAATAGAAGAATGATCAAGAGCATGGTAACTACAGTTTAATGCCAAAACAAATGCAAAATCATGCACTTGGGTCTCAAAAATCCAAAGACTAAATATAGTATAAATGGCACTAGAATTTAAACTACTGAGGAAGAGAGGGATCTAGGTGTCACTATTTCAGGGGACTTTAAGGCAGGTAGGCAATGAAACAAAGCAATGAAGAAGGTAAGTCAGATGCTTGGTTGCACAGGGAGAGGTATCAGCAGTAGAAAGAAAGAAGTAATAGGTCATTGGTACGACCTCATCTAGAGTACTGTGTTTAGTTCTGGAGGCCATATCTCCAGATGGATATAAATACATTAGAGACTGTACAAAGCATGGCAACTAAAATGGTGCATGGCCTACATCACAAAACGTACCAGGAAAGACTAAAAGATCTTAATATGTATACTTTAGAGCAGAGAAGGGAAAGGGGGGACATGATAGAAACTTTCAAATATATCAAGGGTTTTAACAAGGTATAGGTGGGAGACATTCTTCAGAGGAAGAGGAGCAGCAGAACACGAGGACATGCACTGAAACTAGAGGGAGGAAGATTCAGGGGAAATTTGAGGAAGAATTACTTCACAGAAAGTGTAGTAGATACTGTAAGTGGATTAGTCTCCCATCAGAGGTGGTAAAGTAGAGCAATTTAAACATGCTTGGCATAGGCATATTGATATCCTGTTAACATGTTTAAAAAAGGGGCAGACTAGATGGGCCAAATGGTTCTTATCTGCCGTCAAATTCTATGGTTCTAGGTCTGTGGTCCGGCACTCCAACCCAGAAACAGCAGCTGTGCCCGATGCCCTCACTAATGGAGAAATGTTTTGATGCAGAGTGTGCGGCACTCAGAGTGAAATAAACAGCCTGTCAAGTGCTTGAGCGATTATCATAATCGCTTAAGCGCTTGACTGGCTGTTTATTTGACTCTGAGTGCTGCAAGCTCTGCATCGATATATACATAAATATATATTTTGATCAGGCCTGAAGACTGGTTTCCCACTTGAGTTTACACAGTAGTTAATTTACTCGGTCAGTATATTGTTCAGTTATTGGTCTTCTATAATATTGTTAGAAATTAAATTACAGCACATGTTGGGTTTATTGTAGCCAAATGTGTATTAAGATACACCATTTCCATACAATCATCCTCTGCTAGAACAGGGCAGTCGGCATCATGTCATTTACCATATGTAGTTTGCTGTTTTATGCAACAGAGTGTACAAGCAAAAGTCTGTCCCTTGTATACATACGCTGTATATCTGTGTGCTTTGTTAACATAAAAATGTTGGCATACATGGTATTTAATTGTGTTACAAGCCCATTGGAAGTTGGCGCCTGCACAAAATAATTGTATTTTGCAGCAGCGTCTCTAGTGTCCCTGGGGACGGTTGGAGGTCGGCAGTATGTTCTCCGTGCTCAAAGCTGGCAAATGTGGTTGGAAAGGGATAAAGCAGCAGCTGTTGTGCAGACTGAAAACAGAGTCAAGTAAACAAGTTTGGAAATGTCAGGTTGATGAACACCTAGAACCAATTACCTAGTAAAAATCTCTAAAACATCAGGATAAACAGCAGCTTTAATCAAAATGCTAAAATACACATCAGACAGTCACCATAAACAAGTGAGGGCCTTGTTTACTAATACAACCTGGCACAATGGGGCAGATGTATTGTAACAGTGTAAATATCCTAAAATACCATTCCCTGCTGTGCCCATTATTGAACTGAAGCAGGGCCATTAACTGACCGGATATCCCAAAAATGACTGTTGCCGAAAAGATAGTGTGTTAACTCACATGCATCAGTTAGAACTTCCCAGTGGCACCCGCAGCTGGTTGAAAAATAAAAAAAAATGTCAACTTTATTACAATTTATAAGTCCAATCCCTGGCAGCAAATTCTGACATCCAGGGACAGTTCTGTGTGTGTGTGTGTGTGTGTGTGGCAGTGCCAGCTGGAGGTGGCGAAATCAATAGCTGCTCTCTGTTCATATCTATCAAAATCAGATTGATACCCCAGGTATAACACCCTCTTTCAAAATTCGCTACATTGATGAAAAACCATGATGCGTTAACGAACTATAGAGCGGATTCCAAGCTGGGAGTAAAAAGAGAAAGTAACTTTGTGTCACTGCAAAACCATGCAGCACTGCAGGTGGAGACAGATGTAAAATGTGGATCTCTCCGCGCTTCTCCAGACAAAATAAACAGTAAGTCTGGGGCTATATGAAAAGTAAATTTAATAACACCCTTTGCCTCAACCCCTGGTTTGTTTTAAATAAAAACTTTTTTTTTAGCTTTGATCCAAACTCAATCAGCCCCATGGTTAGCCTGCTCTATAGAAAGGGTGTTTTCTGTTTAATCGAGGAGGATCCTCACCCCTATAATAACACTGGCAACTTTGTGGGCACTCAAATTTGGAAGATGAGAACCCACTCTTTCAAATGATCCCACTTAGCAGATGGAGTGATTTTCACACTTCTGCAAAGGTGCGTGTGCTGCAGCAAGCATTGACTATATTAGTACTAATACTACAGTAAAAATTAAAATCCATCTGATGATCACTAACTGCAGTTAACAATGGACCAATTACCAACAAAATAATTGCATGCACTGAAAGTATCTACGGCCTTTTATTAAATAAATTCATTTAAAAATTGTGTATTTTATATATAAATGTTCTTATGTATTTTTTATGATATTGTGGTTATTGAATAACAAACAATAGAAGTCTATACTATTTTAGTTTGAAGTATATATAGTATAACATAGTTGATACGCAATGATGACAAACTGGTCCAAAAACCTACACATAACATGTTGGTGTAAGCCACAGATACTCTTTTTAAGTGTGCCTTGAGGTGTCTTGGACCCTGATGCATTTTACATCTTTCCAATCAATTAGGTTTGATGTTGATTCTGTTTTGACTCTTGATTGTAATGGTGCCTATACACTTATAACATCGACATGCAACGTCCTATCGCATCTGTTCGCATCTTGTGGTAGTTTTTTCCAGCACCCGATGTCGCATACCATCTGTGATGCCACATTGGGTGCTGGAAGAGGGCTGGCGGGGGTGGAGCGGGGACCAGAGTGCTGGCGGTAGTGGAGTGGGGACCAGAGAGGTGGAGCCCAGCGCAGTTAAGGAGCGCTGGCGGCAAGGCTTAGAGGCAGAATTTAAAAAACAATTTTAACACACTGGTCGGCCCTCTGATTGA